>NC_083343.1:68243623-69488651 GCF_019175385.1 Lycium barbarum | reverse complement strand
GCAGAACATTTGCGTACTGTCCTTAGAGTTCTTCAAACTCGAGAGCTATTTGCCAAATTTTCTAAGTGTGAGTTTTGGTTAAACTCAGTGACATTTTTGCGGCACATCGTCTCAACCGATGGTATTCGGGTAGATAGCCAAAAGATTGAGGCCGTGAAGACTTGGCCAAGACCCACAACTCCTACGGAGGTTCGTAGTTTTCTGGGCTTAGCAGGTTATTACAGGAGATTTGTGGAAGCTTTTCGTCTATTTCTGCTCCACTTACACAGTTGACCCAGAAATCAGTAAAGTTTCAATGGACGATGCTTGTGAATGTAGTTTCCAAGAGTTAAAAGATAGATTGACTTCTGCCCCAGTCCTGACACTTCCAGAGGGATTGGAAGGATATGTTGTTTCTTGCGATGCCTCAGGCATTGGTCTAGGCTGTGTGTTGATACAACATGGTAAGCTAATTGCGTATGCTTCAAGACAATTGCGGAAACATGAAAAAAATTACCCAACCCGTGATCTAGAATTGGCTGCAGTGATTCATGCATTAAACATGTGGAGACATTATTTATATGGTGTCAATGTGGATATTTATACAGATCATAAGAGCCTTCAGTATATCTTCAAGTAGAAAGAGTTGAATTTGCGGCAACGACGATGGATGGAATTGCTAAAACATTATGATGTTGATATCTTATATCACCCCGGAAAGGCAAATGTTGTGGATGATGCTCTTAGCCGTAGATCTATGGGAAGTTTGTATGATGTACGACCAGAGAAGAGAGAAATGACTCGTGAGCTCAAGCAGTTAGCTAGCCTAGGAGTTCGAGTAGTGGACTGAGATAGCAGGGGAACTACCATTCAGAATTCGGCAGTCTCGTCGCTAGTAGCGAAAGTGAAAGAACGACAATACAAAGATTCCATGCTAATGCATTACAGAGACGGAGTCATCATTTGAGCTTGCAGGAGACGGAGTACTCCGATGCCGAGGCAGATTATGTGTTCCTAATATGGCAGGTTTACGCCACCAAATATTGAGAGAAGCCCATTGCTCCCACTATTCTGTCCACCTTGGAGTTCAATGTCCCAACTGTCAACAAGTGAAAATTGAACACCAAAAGCCGGGTGGATTATTGCAAGCTATAGAAATTCCAACTTGGAAGTGGGAAGTAATTAACATGGACTTCATTACAGGCTTACCCCGCTCTCGACGTAAGTATGATTCCATATGGGTGATTGTAGATAGACTCACGAAGTCAGCTCATTTCTTGCCAGCCAGAACGACATATGTGGCGGAAGATTATGCAAAGCTCTATGTTAAAGAGATAGAGCGACTCCATGGTGTCCCAGCATCTATTATCTCTGATAGAGGGACTCATTTTATAGCTAATTTTTGGAAGTCCTTCCAAGAGGGTTTAGGGACCCAAGTGAGCCTTAGCACGACATTTCATCCACAGACCGTTGGACAAGCTGAACGCACCATTCAGACTCTTGAGGATATGTTGCGGGCAGGTATGATAGATTTTGGTGGTAATTGGGACGATCACTTACCACTTATTGAATTTGCTTATAACAATAGTTATCATTCTAGGATCCAAATGGCACCGTATGAGGCTTTATATGGGTGAAAGTGTAGATCCCCAATTGGGTGGTTTGAGGCAGGAGAGACTAAATTGATAGGGCTAGACTTGGTCCAGCAAGCCATAGAGAAAGTTAAACTCATACAAGATCGGTTATTAGCAGCCCAAAGTCGTCAAAAGTCCTATGCGGATAATCGTCGAAGGGACTTAGAGTTCCAAGTTGTTACACCTTGGAAAATCCCCTGTATATGTACAGTGAATAGGCTAACAAAGTACATAGCGTATGCGATGTTTTGATGAGTAATAAATAGTATTAGATGACCCTCAACGAGATTCCAAAGGCATATAATGTAAAGAAAGAAAGTTGCCAAGGAAAGCGAACCATATGTTGTGTATCGGATAAGAATTTCGAGCAACGAGTCTATGATGGCACAATGATGTCTTGGAGACAAGTAATAATGTCCCTTAGATTGGTATTGAGATGTTAAACATGTGCCAAGAAGGTTCCATAAGGATTGGAGATCAAACGAGTCGACAAAAACAAGTTCCGGAGAACTGGACAACATACGGCCAGACATACTGGCCGTATAATATTCACGGAACGTATGTCCAGTCCGTAGATCCAGTCCAGAACAACATGGCTCACTGGACCAAATGTACGGTCCCAACATACGGTCAGTAAAAATTATACGGACCGTATGTTGGTCCGTATAGAGTGGTTCGGCCAGCTTTTGTATTTTAATATAAAGGACCCTTCTCATTTCAATTTCATTCCATCCTCCACTCCACAAGACAAGAACACTTTAGAATATTCTCCAACATCCATCCACAAGAAAATCAAAGGAAATCAATGATCAACAACACCAAATTCATGAATCAAAGTGTATGAAACCCAAGTAAAGTTCATCTTCCTCAAAGAAAACCAAAAGAGGTGAGATAGGGTTTTGGTGCTAGAGGAGAAACTCCACTCAAGACTTGTTCAACCATCGTCTAAGGTAATTTTCATGACTAAACCATGTTGTTTAAGGTAATGGAAGGTTAAGATACTTGAATTGTAGAAAGACATAAGAAATGGGTCATTAATGAGTGAATAGCGCCATGTTTGGATGGTAGTTGGATTGAATCATAAGTGTTGGTGTGTTGTGATTAAGAATACGTCATAAATGACATTTAGACTATGAAATAAGTGTGATATATTAGAAAACGCGATAGTAAACTATAACCATAAATGTGGAGAAATTGAAGGGAAATGGTGGATTATGGTGAGTGTATATATAAATGATGATTGTTGATTGTAATATTGTGAATGTTGTTGTGAGCGTTTGGGAGCTGATATAGACTATGGAAAAGGTAGTATAAACAAAGGAAGTGTTTTCCAATTTTCCCTAGCTTTGGAAAGCCCGATCTTACAATTGCTTAGCTAATGATGATATAAATTCTCTTGAAGGTAGAACGTGTGCATTAAAGGAGAACATGCAAGCGATAGCTTAGTTAAACGTCAAAGGAATGTAAGGTTTATCCCATCTTTCAAAGGCATGAATCTTTCAAGCTTTCCATGATCCTCCTATATGATGGAACTTATGAGTCCTTAATATACCCAATTACGTACGAGTATGACAATGATGATAATAAGGTAAAGAATAGAGATTTGATAGGTCATGATATGATGATTCCACCGTGCCTAGATGGCCGGGCATGTCACCGCTAAGGCGGGTTGCAATGTCACACCGAGCCTAGAGGGCCGGGCATGATCACCACTAGTGGGCGGCATAAGATAGCTACCCGGACGCGGGTTAACGATAAGATATGTTATGTGATGTGATGAGATATTTGATGTGACGAGACATGTGATGTGATGTGATGACTTACGTACCATGATTATGTAAAATGTGATATATGTATGAAATGTAATTGCTTGTGACACTTTTGCATGTTATATCTTTCTCTTATGGCTTACTGTCCTCCTATTATAATTATTTCATTCTTGCCTTACATACTCAGTACAATATTCGTACTGACGTTCGTTTTCTTTGGACGCTGTGTTCATGCCCACAGGTAGACAGGGTGGCGAGCTTGAGCCAGAGTCGTAGGAGCTGTTAGTCGATTGAAAGCACTCCTTTGTTCCGGAGGTGCTTGATTATCCTTTTGTGTATATTTGTATATGTTGGGCTTGACGGGGTCCAATTCCGTCTATGCGTTTTGTACATCCTTAGAGGCTCGTAGATACTCAATATGGGTTATGTGGTCGGATAAAGTCACTATGGTATAATTGTTTATATTATTTTTGATAGCCTAAAGGGCTTATGCATCTGAAACTATTTATGTTTACAAATGAAACATGACTTCCCTATAATTTGAGTATAAAATCGACAAAAGAGTAGTTAATGAGCATGATGGGTAGTAGAACGAGCGGTGCTCGGTGGTTAGCCCCGGGTACCCGTCGCGGCCCCTAGCTGGGTCGTGACACAAGTGAAAGATTGGGTATTCTTAAAAGTGTCACCAATGAAGGGTGTAATGAGATTTGGCAAAAAGGGGAAGCTTAATTGTAACGACCCAACTCCGTAGGCCGAGACTAGTGTCCGTGCTGGACACCCAAACGTACCCAATAACCCAGACTAGCATATCAGCAGAATATTTTTAAATGTAAAAGTCAATTGGCGTTAGTAATCATCATAAATGAACCGACATAGTACATGGGAGCCGATAAGGCTGTCACAGATCATATCATCCCAAAACATATACAAAACCCACACAAGTATGTCTACAGACCTCTACAGATTATAATAGAATCATAACACGGGACAGGGCCCCGTCATACCCCTGAATAGCATACATATATACAATAGCAGCAGACTGTACCAACATATAGGCTCTGGACAAAAGAGCACTCTCAAAATAGCAGAATAGATTTACTAGGCAGGCGGGTCAGCAAATTTGTCGTCTGTACCTGCGCGGCATGAAAACGCAGCCCCCGAAAGAAGGGGGTCAGTACGAAATATGTACTGAGTATGTGAAGCACGGAACGTAGTAAACAAAGTCATAATCGAAGCAGAAGATACAGAAAATGAACTGAATATCCAGATTAGCAAAATGCTGATCATATAGCATAAATAGTATTCGCTGAAAACATATGTCGTACCTGGTCCCATTACGGAACAAGATCATAACCGGAACAGAACTTACAGAGAAGTGAGTGTAACATTCGAAGTATCAAATACATATTTTCAAAACATGAGGAGTGTGTACAGAAACATATACCATATCATATCCGACCCCTGCCAAGGGACTCGGCAAACAGAACGTGGCCACCCCCCGACGCTGGTGCCACCACACATAAGGAGCAGAATAGGGGATAACCCCGTAACATAACATATCATATCAGATGGCCATATCAGATCATATCATATCAGAATGTGTGTACATGGCACAACATACTCCACAACCCATGTACATATATACCTGCCCCCTCACATCGAGGCACGGCGAACAATGCAGTGGAATACGCTTGACAACATATCCTGGCCCGGGCTCAGTGTGGGAAACATTGAGGCATCCACGAATGGAGTAGTGAGAAACTAAATGCAATAAAAATACCATATATTTCCAGAGACTCAATGAGGCATATCGAATGACAAATCAAACCAATGAAATCGGACAGAATCATAGTAAGTGTATGTCGTATGTCATAATGAGTTACGGAAGAATAATCCTTCTGGGATCATTTTCATATTCGAAAATAGTTTACCATACTCGAGGGAATCATTAAAATAATTTTCCTTAGTAGTTAAAAGGATAGTTAAAACGTTTCATTTTATATTGTTCGAAAATAAGGCAATAGTACACTAAAAGGCAAAGCGGGAATAGTGGGAGACTAAATGAGACACAAAATATCATACCTTTACAGAGATTCAATAAAGTATTTAGCATAAGTATCATTGGTAGTTATAAGTGTAGTTAAGGCGCTTCCTTTAGAACCGCTTGAAATTAAGTTACAAACACAAAAAGGGTAAAGTCGGAAATAGTGGGCCCACCTCGGGACAACCGAAGCGGTGGGCTCAAATTACGTATATTAAGCTTATGGAGTCACCTACGGAGGTCCTAGGGACATTTCATAACTTTCTAGACAATTTGCGGAAGTTTACACAATTCTTTAACAAAGCATACTTATAGGGTTCAATTCCATTGAATGAAAAAGGGACAATTTGAAACGCGGATTCTGAAAGACAGAATATTTCCCGAGGCTCCAATCCGATCCTAGTACATCTAGGACATGCCAAAAGAAGAATGGGGATAGCTTTACATACCTTTTATGCTTTTTACGCCTTTCCAAGTTCACTTCCCGTTTCGTCCAAAATCTACAAATGGTCACATTTACCAAATGTTAACCCTAAGACTTTAGGACTTAAATATCAAATCAACACTTTTCTACAGAAATTTGGGCAGCATTTGCCCTATACATATAGCATCCCCGAGAATTCAACTCGGCCAAAACAATCAACAACAACCCAATAACAACACTAACAACAACAACAATAACTACAAGACACAATATGGCACAACTAGTTCCCTTTCTAACATAGTGCGATACTTCCATTTCAACTTCAAATTTCCAAACAAATCTCAAGGGTTTCACATTCATCATTAATCAAGATCGTCACAATATAATTTGGAAGCATTTCATATCAATTCCACAAAATATTCACAAGATATACACAATATACAAACTTTCCACCAAAGTCATAATTCCACCAACACTTCTAATCTTTAACAAACATTTTCATAACACGTTTCTATCTTCCAACTTCATCAACAATCATCATAATTTACACCTTAACGACTTCATTTCCACAATATCATAAAATCATATTAGAATGACATAATCTTTTACATTCCGTTTCAATGCCAACTTAAATCATATTACCTTCCTTTACACTATAAGGATCACAACAACACAACCAACATATTAAACAAAATTAATTCATTCCCATTCTAATCTCCATATACCACACGGCCAATACCTATATTCCCAATTTCAACCAAATTCATTCAACTTTCATTCTCAATATGAATTCCATCATACTCATAACTAGAATACAACATAAATTCAATTCACCATATGTATATAACATACGTACACACACGGCTACATGCCAACTTACATACCCACTTTGCAAACTTCCATATTTCCATACTTTCTACTCATTTCTACATACTACAACACAAACAAACCTTCATAACATAATAACATGGAATGAATTCTTACCTTTTTCTCCAATCTTCTTCACTTAACCAAAGTGCGGAAACGATGAAACGGATGAACCATCTTCCGAAATAATCATACCACGTTGTAGAGGGTACTTGAATTGGTAGGAATACTACAAGAAAACAATTTTTGGAACAAGATTTAAGGTACTCAATTTCCATGGGTCTTAGCCGAAATGGCCCTTTGTTTTTGTTCATCTTTGTGTTTCTTGAAAATTCTAATGGATAAAGTGATAAATATATGGTCCCTTTCATCTATTTTAACACATGGAAAAATTCATTAATTTTTTGGTGGGTTTGGGCCATGGCTTTGGCCGGCCACCCTCTTAAACTTGGGCCTCATTTTTTTTTCTTTTCATTTTTCTTGGGCCAACCCGGTTGGTCCCGAGTTGGGCATAGCCCACTGACCTTTCGACCTTAAAACGTCCATATCTCCTTGTACCGACGTCACCTAGGAACCCACCACCTATGGTTGGAAAGCTAATTCAATTATCTATAACTTCGATCTCTTGGTAATTTTCCAAATTCCAAACTTATAATACCGTTTTTGCCCCTCCAAGTCAGGTCACCCGGAAACGTTTTCTTAAAAATATTCGTTTGGAGGGCTTCCACTTTGATTTGGCCCAAGGGTCCTTCATGAGTTGTGTTTAACTTTAAATATGTGATTCATATAGCTTGTCACATGTTCCAAAAAAAAAATCTTGACGTGTGGGCCCCACCTCAGCTTACAAATAATCTGACGTTAAAAAATACGGGATATAACATCCTCCCCCCCCTTTAGAACATTCGTCCTCGAATGTTAGATTAGTCTTATAGGGTCTGTAAGTACTTCGGGGGAGTTTATTTTTATGGTCGGCTCATGTGATACACATTCATTATTGAATACAACCAAGTAAGGATATTTCTTCTTGATTTCCTCTTCAGTTTCCCAGGTCATCTCTTCCCTGTTATCGTTCTGCCACAGCACCTTAACGGAAGCTACATCTTTATTCGGCAATCTCCTTACCTGGCAATCCAGAATGGCTACAGGCTACTCATCGTACGATAGTTCCTCCGTCACCCGAAAATTATTTGCTGGAAATATTCTAGGAGGACCACCGACACATTCGCGGAGCATAGATACATGAAATGTCGGATAGCTAGTTCAATGTCCCAACTGTCAACAAGTGAAAATTGAACACCAAAAGCCAGGTGGATTATTGCAAGCTATAGAAATTCCAACTTGGAAGTGGGAAGTAATTAAAATGGACTTCATTACAGGCTTACCCCGCTCTCGACGTAAGTATGATTCCATATGGGTGATTGTAGATAGACTCACGAAGTCAACTCATTTCTTGCCAGCCAGAACGACATATGTGGCGGAAGATTATGCAAAGCTCTATGTTAAAGAGATAGAGCAACTCCATGGTGTCCCAGCATCTATTATCTCTGATAGAGGGACTCATTTTATAGCTAATTTTTGGAAGTCCTTCCAAGAGGGTTTAGGGACCCAAGTGAGCCTTAGCACGACATTTCATCCACAGACCGATGGACAAGCTGAACGCACCATTCAGACTCTTGAGGATATGTTGCGGGCAGGTATGATAGATTTTGGTGGTAATTGGGACGATCACTTACCACTTATTGAATTTGCTTATAACAATAGTTATCATTCTAGCATCCAAATGGCACCGTATGAGGCTTTATATGGGCGAAAGTGTAGATCCCCAATTGGGTGGTTTGAGGTAGGAGAGACTAAATTGATAGGGCTATACTTGGTCCAGCAAGCCATAGAGAAAGTTAAACTCATACAAGATCGGTTATTAGCAGCCCAAAGTCGTCAAAAGTCCTATGCGGATAATCGTCGAAGGGACTTAGAGTTCCAAGTTGTTACACCTTGGAAAATACCCTGTATATGTACAGTGAATAGGCTAACAAAGTACATAGCGTATGCGATGTTTTGATGAGTAATAAATAGTATTAGATGACCCTCAACGAGATTCCAAAGGCATATAATGTAAAGAAAGAAAGTTGCCAAGGAAAGCGAACCATATGTTGTGTATCGGATAAGAATTTCGAGCAACGAGTCTATGATGGCACAATGATGTCTTGGAGACAAGTAATAATGTCCCTTAGATTGGTATTGAGATGTTAAACAAGTGCCAAGAAGGTTCCATAAGGATTGGAGATCAAACGAGTCGACAAAAACAAGTTCCGGAGAACTGGACAACATACGGCCAGACATACTGGCCGTATAATATTCACGGACCGTATGTCCAGTCCGTAGATCCAGTCCAGAACAACATGGCTCCCTGGACCAAATGTACGGTCCCAACATACGGTCAGTAAAAATTATACGGACCGTATGTTGGTCCGTATAAAGTGGTTCGGCCAGCTTTTGTATTTTAATATAAAAGACCCTTCTCATTTCAATTTCATTCCATCCTCCACTCCACAAGACAAGAACACTTTAGAATATTCTCCAACATCCATCCATAAGAAAATCAAAGGAAATCAATGATCAACAACACCAAATCCATGAATCAAAGTGTATGAAACCCAAGTAAAGTTCATCTTCCTCAAAGAAAACCAAAAGAGGTGAGATAGGGTTTTGGTGCTAGAGGAGAAACTCCACTCAAGACTTGTTCAACCATCGTCTAAGGTAATTTTCATGACTAAACCATGTTGTTTAAGGTAATGGAAGGTTAAGATACTTGAATTGTAGAAAGACATAAGAAATGGGTCATTAATGAGTGAATAGCGCCATGTTTGGATGGTAGTTGGATTGAATCATAAGTGTTGGTGTGTTGTGATTAAGAATACGTCATAAATGACATTTAGACTATGAAATAAGTGTGATATATGAGAAAACGCGATAGTAAACTATAACCATAAATGTGGAGAAATTGAAGGGAAATGGTGGATTATTGTGAGTGTATATATAAATGATGATTGTTGATTGTAATATTGTGAATGTTGTTGTGAGCGTTTAGGAGCTGATATAGACTATGGAAAAGGTAGTATAAACAAAGGAAGTGTTTTCCAATTTTCCCTAGCTTTAGAAAGCCCGATCTTACAATTGCTTAGCTAATGATGATATAAAGTCTCTTGAAGGTAGAACGTGTGCATTAAAGGAGAACATGCAAGCGATAGCTTAGTTAAACGTCAAAGGAATGTAAGGTTTATCCCATCTTTCAAAGGCATGAATCTTTCAAGCTTTCCATGATCCTCCTATATGATGGAACTTATGAGTCCTTAATATACCCAATTACGTACGAGTATGACAATGATGATAATAAGGTAAAGAATAGAGATTTGATAGTTCATGATATGATGATTCCATAATATTGATGATGATATTATTGCTCACACTCACCTTATGCATTATTCCCTTCAAGGTAAGGCAAATTACTCGTAAATGTTCATAATATAATCGGGGGTTTACGACCTTACGTCACCCCGACATAGCTATGGTTATCTTCAAAGTCTAGTGTATGCTCCTAATGCTAAATGTGAAATAATGCTAAGTCATGATATGTTTATAAGATGATCAATAATGTTAACTTATACTATGCCTATGTTATGTATGAATATGCCAAGTTATGCTAAGATTATGATACGTTCATGAAACCTGCAATAGTGATGGGGAATGATTGATTTTGTGATGATATGATTCCACCGCGCCAGAATGGCCGGGCATGTCACCGCTAAGGCGATCTGCATATGATTCCACCGTGCCTAGATGGCCGGGCATGTCACCGCTAAGGCGGGTTGCAATGTCACACCGAGCTTAGAGGGCCGGGCATGATCACCACTAGTGGGCAGCATAAGATAGCTACCCGGACGTGGGTTAACGATGAGATATGTTATGTGATGTGATGAGATATGTGATGTGACGAGACATGTGATGTGACGAGATATGTGATGTGATGACTTACGTACCAGGATTATGTAAAATGTGATATATGTATGAAATGTAATTGCTTGTGACACTTTTGCAGGTTATATCTTTCTCTTATGGCTTACTGTCCTCCTATTATAATTATTTCATTATTGCCTTACATACTCAGTACAATATTCGTACTGACGTTCGTTTTCTTTGGACGCTGTGTTCATGCCCACAGGTAGACAGGGTGGCGAGCTTGAGCTAGAGTCGTAGGAGCTGTTAGTCGATAGAAAGCACTCCTTTGTTCCGGAGGTGCTTGATTATCCTTTTGTGTATATTTGTATATGTTGGGCTCGACGGGGTCCTATTCCGTCTATGCGTTTTGTACATCCTTAGAGGCTCGTAGATACTCAATATGGGTTATGTGGTCGGATAAAGTCACTATGGTATAATTGTATATATTATTTTTGATAGCCTAAAGGGCTTATGCATCTGAAACTATTTATGTTTACAAATGAAACATGACTTCCCTATAATTTGAGTATAAAATCGACAAAAGAGTAGTTAATGAGCATGATGGGTAGTAGAACGAGCGGTGCTCGGTGGTTAGCCCCGGGTACCCGTCGCGGCCCCTAGCTGGGTCGTGACACAAGTGAAAGATTGGGTATTCTTAAAAGTGTCACCAATGAAGGGTGTAATGAGATTTGGCAAAAAGGGGAAGCTTAATTGTAACGACCCAACTCCGTAAGCCGCGACTAGTGTCCGTGCTGGACACCCAAACGTACCCAATAACCCAGACTAGCATATCAGCAGAATATTTTTAAATGTAAAAGTCAATTGGCGTTAGTAATCATCATAAATGAACCGACATAGTACATGGGAGCCGATAAGGCTTTCACAGATCATATCATCCCAAAACATATACAAAACCCACACAAGTATGTCTACAGACCTCTACAGATTATAACAGAATCATAACACGGGACATGGCCCCGTCATACCCCTGAATAGCATACATATATACAATAGCAGCAGACTGTACCAACATATAGGCTCTGGACAAAAGAGCACTCCCAAAATAGCAGAATAGATGTCCTAGGCAGGCGGGTCAGCAAATCTGTCGTCTGTACCTGCGCGGCATGAAAACGCAGCCCCCAAAGTAAGGGGGTCAGTACGAAATATGTACTGAGTATGTAAAGCACGGAACGTAGTAAACAAAGTCATAATCGAAGCAGAAGATACAGAAAATGAACTGAATATCCAGATTAGCAAACTGCTGATCATATAGCATAAATAGTATTCGCTGAAAACATATGTCGTACCTGGTCCCATTACGGAACAAGATCATAACCGAAACAGAACTTACAGAGAAGTGAGTGTAACATTCGAAGTATCAAATACATATTTTCAAAACATGAGGAGTGTGTACAGAAACATATACCATATCATATCCGACCCCTGCCAAGGGACTCGGCAAACAGAACGTGGCCACCCCCGACGCTGGTGCCACCACACATAAGGAGCAGAATAGGGGATAACCCCGTAACATAACATATCATATCAGATGGCCATATCAGATCATATCATATCAGAATGTGTGTACATGGCACAACATACTCCACAACCCATGTACATATATACCTGCCCCCTCACATCGAGGCACGGCGAACAATGCAGTGGAATACGCTTGACAACATATCCTGGCCCGGGCTCAGTGTGGGAAACATTGAGGCATCCACGAATGGAGTAGTGAGAAACTAAATGCAATAAAAATACCATATATTTCCAGAGACTCAATGAGGCATATCGAATGACAAATCAAACCAATGAAATCGGACAGAATCATAGTAAGTGTATGTCGTATGTCATAATGAGTTACGGAAGAATAATCCTTCTGGGATCATTTTCATATTCCAAAATAGTTTACCATACTCGAGGGAATCATTA
Organism: Lycium barbarum; assembly: GCF_019175385.1. Taxonomy (NCBI): domain Eukaryota; kingdom Viridiplantae; phylum Streptophyta; class Magnoliopsida; order Solanales; family Solanaceae; genus Lycium; species Lycium barbarum. The sequence continues at coordinate 69,476,009 of NC_083343.1, read as the reverse complement.
AAACAATTTTCCTTAGTAGTTAAAAGGATAGTTAAAACGTTTCATTTTATATTGTTCGAAAATAAGGCAATAGTACACTAAAAGCCAAAGCGGGAATAGTGGGAGACTAAATGAGACACAAAATATCATACCTTTACAGAGATTCAATAAAGTATTTAGAATAAGTATCATTGGTAGTTAGAAGTGTAGTTAAGGCGCTTCCTTTAGAACCGCTTGAAATTAAGTTATAAACACAAAAAGGGTAAAGTTGGAAATAGTGGGCCCACCTCGGGACAACCGAAGCGGTGGGCTCAAATTACGTATATTAAGCTTATGGAGTCACCAACGGAGGTCCTAGGGACATTTCATAACTTTCTAGACAATTTGCGGAAGTTTACACAATTCTTTAACAAAGCATACTTATAGGGTTCAATTCCATTGAATGAAAAAGAGACAATTTGAAACGCGGATTCCGAAAGACAGAATATTTCCCGAGGCTCGAATCCGATCCTAGTACATCTAGGACATGCCAAAAGAAGAATGGGGATAGCTTTACATACCTTTTATGCTTTTTACGCCTTTCCAAGTTCACTTCCCGTTTCGTCCAAAATCTACAAATGGTCACATTTACCAAATGTTAACCCTAAGACTTTAGGACTTAAATATCAAATCAACACTTTTCTACAGAAATTTGGGCAGCATTTCCCCTATACATATAGCATCCCCGAGAATTCAACTCGGCCAAAACAATCAACAACAACACTAACAACAACAACAATAACTACAAGACACAATATGGCACAACTAGTTCCCTTTCTAACATAGTGCGATACTTCCATTTCAACTTCAAATTTCCAAACAAATCTCAAGGGTTTCACATTCATCATTAATCAAGATCATCACAATATAATTTGGAAGCATTTCATATCAATTCCACAAAATATTCACAAGATATACACAATATACAAACTTTCCACCAAAGTCATAATTCCACCAAAACTTCTAATCTTTAACAAACATTTTCATAACACGTTTCTATCTTCCAATTTCATCAACAATCATCATAATTTACACCTTAACGACTTCATTTCCACAATATCATAAAATCATATTAGAATGACATAATCTTTTACATTCCGTTTCAATGCCAACTTAAATCATATTACCTTCCTTTACACTATAAGGATCACAACAACACAACCAACATATTAAACAAAATTAATTCATTCCCATTCTAATCTCCATATACCACACGGCCAATACCTATATTTACAACTTCAACCAAATTCATTCAACTTTCATTCTCAATATGAATTCCATCATACTCACAACTAGAATACAACATAAATTCAACTCACCATATGTATATGACATACATACACACACGGCTACATGCCAACTTACATACCCACTTTGCAAACTTCCATATTTCCATACTTTCTACTCATTTCTACATACTACAACACAAACAAACCTTCATAACATAATAACATGGAATGAATTCTTACCTTTTTCTCCAATCTTCTTCACTTAACCAAAGTGCGGAAAATATGAAACGGATGAACCATCTTCCGAAATAATCATACCACATTGTAGAGGGTACTTGAATTGGTAGGAATACTACAAAAAAAAAAAATTGGAACAAGATTTAAGGTACTCAATTTCCATGGGTCTTCGCCGAAATGGCCCTTTGTTTTTGTTCATCTTTGTGTTTCTTGAAAATTTTAATGGATAAAGTAATAAATATATGGTCCCTTTCATCTATTTTAACACATGGAAAAATTCATTAATTTTTTGGTGGGTTTGGGCCATGGCTTTGGCCGGCCACCCTCTTAAACTTGGGCCTCATTTTTTTTCTTTTCATTTTTCGTGGGCCAACCCGGTTGGTCCCGCGTTGGGCATAGCCCACTGACCTTTCGACCTTAAAACGTACATATCTCCTTGTACCGACGTCACCTAGGAACTCACGACTTATGGTTGGAAAGCTAATTCAATTATCTATAACTTCGATCTCTTGGTAATTTTCCAAATTCCAAACTTATAATACCGTATTTGCCCCTCCAAGTCAGGTCACCCGGAAACGTTTTCTTAAAAATATTCGTTTGGAGAGCTTCCACTTTGATTTGGCCCAAGGGTCCTTCATGAGTTGTGTTTAACTTTAAATATGTGATTCATATAGCTTGTCACATGTTCCAAAAAAAAAAAATCTTGCCGTGTGGGCCCCACCTCAGCTTACAAATAATCCGACGTTCCAAAATACGGGATATAACATCCTCCCCCCCTTTAGAACATTCGTCCTCGAATGTTAGATTTGTCTTATAGGGTCTGTAAGTACTTCGGGGGAGTCTATTTTTATGGTCGGCTCATGTGATACACATTCATTATTGAATACAACCAAGTAAGGATATTTCTTCTTGATTTCCTCTTCAGTTTCCCAGGTCATCTCTTCCCTGTTATCGTTCTGCCACAGCACCTTAACGGAAGCTACATCTTTATTCGGCAATCTCCTTACCTGGCAATCCAGAATGGCTACAGGCTGCTCTTCGTACGATAGTTCCTCCGTCACCCGAAAATTATTTGCTGGAAATATTCTAGGAGGACCACCGACACATTCGCGGAGCATAGATACATGAAATGTCGGATGTACCGCTTCCAAATCAGATGGTAAATCTAACTCGTAGGCGACATTCCCAATATTTCAAATAATCTGATAGAGTCCGATATATCGCGGACTGAGCTTACTCTTTTTGCCGAATCGCATTACGCCTCTCATAGGCGATACTTTCAAAAATACCCAATCGCCGACCTGGGACTCTAAGGGTCGACGCTGCTTGTTAGCATACGATCTTTGTCGACTCTGGGCTGCTAATTGTCTTTCTCGGATGAGTTTCACCTTATCAATGGCCTGCTGGATCATATCGGGACCGATTAACGCTGTTTCGCCAATATCGAACCAGCCGATCGGTGACCTGCATTTTCTGCCATACAAAGCCTCGTATTAAGCTAGAATCGTAGCTGTCATTATAAGCAAACTCGATTAACGGCAGATGATTGTCCCGGCTACCTCTGAATTCAATAATACAGGCCCGCAACATATCTTGTAGCGTCTGTATAGTGTGCTCGGCCTGTCCGTCGCTCTGAAGATGGAATACTGTGCTCAGACTTACCTGAGCCCATAATCCTTCCTGAAAACAAATCTCCAGAAATTAGTCGTAAATTGAGCACCTCTGTCAGTGATGATAGATATAGGAACTCTGCGCAGCCTCACTATGTCTTTAACACCTAGCTTGGCATAATCCTCAGCTAAATAAGTGGTTCTGACGGGAAGAAAATGGACTGATTTTTGTCAGCCTATCCACAGTAACCCATATGGAAATCATACTTCCGTGGAGTGTGAGGCAAACCTGTAATGAAGTCCCTATTAATTATCTGCCATTTCTAGGTCAGAATTTCCATTTCCTGCAACAGTCCACTCGGCTTCTGATGTTCAATTTTGGCCTGCTGACAATTTGGGCACTGGGCGACGAACTCTGCGATATCCCATTTCATGCCATCCGACCAATATAGACATCTGAGGTCATTGTACATTTTAGTGGATTCAGGATAAACAGAATACCGAACATTATGCGTTTCGCCCACAATTGGTCGTCGCAGCCCTGCAACGTTAGGCACACATAATCTGCCTCTGTATACTAATACCCTACCGGGTGAGACCTCAAAATGGGTCCTTTCGTTATCAAAGGTTGTATCTCTGTACCATACCGGAATAAAATCCTCGAACTGGCGCTGTTTTACCTCTTCCATAATCGATGATTCAGCAACTTCTCGGACAAAAATTTCAATATCTTTTAAATCGACCAAACGGACTCCAAGGCTAGCTGACTGATGAGTTTTACAAACCAATTCTTTGTTTCTGAATGTACGCCGGTCAAGTCGTCCATAGATTGACTACTAAGTGTGTCTGCCACAACGTTAGCTTTTCTAGGGTGGTACAAAATATTAACATCATAATCTTTCAATAATTCGAACCATCTTCTCTGCCGCGAATTCAGCTCCTTTTTCTTAAAATATATATACTGGAGGCTCTTAGGGTCCATATAAATATCAACGCGGACCCTATGTAAGTAATGCCACCATATCTTTTCTTTCTAACCTACAACTTGATTTTCTCCGTACGAGACCTTAACAGAATCACAATTATATAGTACACAACCTTATCCGATAGCTGGAACTCAAGTAATATAACTAATGTAGCTGTTTATATCTTAGTAATCACCTTCTTCCTTCATACCCATTCTTTATCTGTCGTTCTATTTTCTCGATAATCGAATTATTCGATATTCACATGATTCATCATTTCATGCCATAAGTTTTCCTTTGCCCTGCGCTATTTCATTTTAGTTCTCTTTCGCAATTAACTTCGTGCTTTGCCCGTCGACTCTTTTAGAGGCTCCGCTTAATTACGTTTCTTATGGATCACTTTTTTTTGACATTTTGATCTCATTACCTTCCACTCAATTATTCTCTTTTCTTTCCAAACATCGTTGTATTAGAATCTTCCAATCTCAACCGGTAGCAAAATAAATATCAGTCTACTTCGTAACATCTATACCATACCTTTCCACTTTTCTCGTAAATTCTGTCCAGTTAATGTTTTCCATATATTACAACACTGGCTATTAGGGTTCACCAATCAATCGACATAGTCATAAATTGGGGGGGGGGGGGGGGGGGGCTACACATACGTATATATATATCACTGCCATTTCTTTTACAATACATCTTCAATCAGTTGTTCAAATTTACTCTAATTTCAAAGCTGCGCTGCTTTTTCTTCCTTTTTAGCAATCTAATCCGTCTCAGCTCGTGTGACCCCTATAAAGTTTCTTACCTTTCCACATATCCTAATTCCCTTTAGGTTACCCCGAATTTCCTATTCGTCTCTTATATCTATGTTTGCGAAAATATTTGTATATTTCCCAGGGGGTCACCCATCCCAGAATTGCTCTGGCCCTGGCACGCTTAACCTTACAACTTTAATGCATTTAAGCACGTTAAGGCCGGTATAAGTACACCAATTGCCCCGCACGTCCTCTGTCACGCAATTTAAGATAAGTCGGGGTCTTGATAGCTTTTCAGAACGTTCTCGTAGCGGGTCCCACCCCGACCTAGCGAGAATTCTTTTATTTTTCTGACTATATAGTTACCGTGTTGCCCCCTATACATCTTCAATATTTACCTCCATGTATATATATTATATATATTTGAGTCCTGAGCGAACCACTCAATTCCCGACTGCTTGTCATACACTTTGTATTCTTTCAATTAGAGGAAACTTGATCGTTGGACATTTTTGCCCTTCCACATATTTTGCCCTTCACATGGGCTGTGCTAAAGCAAAATGGGGTTGGAACATATTTCTAGTCCATTTAAATAAATTGCGAATTTGATACTCATATATACTTTCTCGAGATAAAATTTTCCAAATAAGGTTAATGCTTTTTACAAATGACATGGAGGGTATCTCTTAAACTTTAATCCAACACAGTAGGTTTGCCCTATCGGTATCGACCCTCAAGACATGTTAAGAATTTATATCTCATTTTCCTCTTCATATTCCTAGAAAAATTTGGGCAGAGGTTCCTCTGTATTTCTTACTATCCCAAAACCTGTACACAGGAAATACCAACCATGCCTCACAGGGCCAACACATATACGTATATACATATCATATCATATCGCATCATAGCCACACGGGGCTAACAATTTCAAATAAAAGTATAAAGATGTCGAGGCTTACCTCACATGCCCAACTCAAACTGCACCTACTACACTTTCCAGTTTATTTTTTTCTTTTCAATCTTCAGCTTCATGTTTCAATCGTATTTCAAACACCTTACCCAGCATACATCATTCATACCATTACTTACCTGTGTACTGTGTAGCTTCCAATATCATCAGTCGTTGTCTTACGTCAATACCGTTCTCCAGCTGAAATCAAAGGTTAGTAAAAAAAGGAATTCATTTCCTACAGCTGGCTCTATCGCACGATCTAAGATTCAAAGAAAGGTAACACCCTAAATGTCCTGTAGCCTCCTGTTTATAGATGTGGTGCACAACACACCGATAAACAAGACTCTACTAGACACGGTCTGTAGACACTCCGAGGACGAACCGCTCTGATACCACTTTTGTAACGACCCAACTCCGTAGGCCGCGACCAGTGTCCGTGCTGGACACCCAAACGTACCCAATAACCCAGACTAGCATATCAGCAGAATATATTTAAATGTAAAAGTCAATTGGCGTTAGTAATCATCATAAATGAACCGACATAGTACATGGGAGCCGATAAGGCTATCACAGATCATATCATCCCAAAACATATACAAAACCCACACAAGTATGTCTACAGACCTCTACAGATTATAACAGAATCATAACACGGGACAGGGCCCCGTCATACCCCTGAATAGCATACATATATACAATAGCAGCAGACTGTACCAACATATAGGCTCTGGACAAAAGAGCACTCCCAAAATAGCAGAATAGATGTCCTAGGCAGGCGGGTCAGCAAATCTGTCGTCTGTACCTGCGCGGCATGAAAACGCTGCCCCCGAAGGAAGGGGGTCAGTACGAAATATGTACTGAGTATGTAAAGCACGGAACGTAGTAAACACAGTCATAATCGAAGCAGAAGATACAGAAAATGAACTGAATATCCAGATTAGCAAAATGCTGATCATATAGCATAAATAGTATTCGCTGAAAACATATGTCGTACCTGGTCCCATTACGGAACAAGATCATAACCGGAACAGAACTTACAGAGAAGTGAGTGTAACATTCGAAGTATCAAATACATATTTTCAAAACATGAGGAGTGTGTACAGAAACATATACCATATTATATCCGACCCCTGCCAAGGAACTCGGCAAACAGAACGTGGCCACCCCCCGACGCTGGTGCCACCACACATAAGGAGCAGAATAGGGGATAACCCCGTAACATAACATATCATATCAGATGGCCATATCAGATCATATCATATCAGAATGTGTGTACATGGCACAGCATACTCCACAACCCATGTACATATATACCTGCCCCCGCACATCGAGGCACGACGAATAATGCAGTGGAATACGCTTGACAACATATCCTGGCCCGGGCTCAGTGTGGGAAACATTGAGGCATCCACGAATGGAGTAGTGAGAAACTAAATGCAATAAAAATACCATATATTTCCAGAGACTTAATGAGGCATATCGAATGACAAATCAAACCAATGAAATCGGACAGAATCGTAGTAAGTGTATGTCGTATGTCATAATGAGTTACGGAAGAATAATCCTTCTGGGATCATTTTCATATTCCAAAATAGTTTACCATACTCGAGGGAATCATTAAAACAATTTTCCTTAGTAGTTAAAAGGATAGTTAAAACGTTTCATTTTATATTGTTCGAAAATAAGGCAATAGTACACTAAAAGGCAAAGCGGGAATAGTGGGAGACTAAATGAGACACAAAATATCATACCTTTACAGAGATTCAATAAAGTATTTAGAATAAGTATCATTGGTAGTTAGAAGTGTAGTTAAGGCGCTCCCTTTAGAACCGCTTGAAATTAAGTTATAAACACAAAAAGGGTAAAGTCGGAAATAGTGGGCCCACCTCGGGACAACCGAAGCGGTGGGCTCAAATTACGTATATTAAGCTTATGGAGTCACCTACGGAGGTCCTAGGGACATTTCATAACTTTCTAGACAATTTGCGGAAGTTTACACAATTCTTTAACAAAGCATACTTATAGGGTTCAATTCCATTGAATGAAAAAGGGACAATATGAAACGCGGATTCTGAAAGACAGAATATTTCCCGAGGCTCGAATCCGATCCTAGTACATCTAGGACATGCCAAAAGAAGAATGGGGATAGCTTTACATACCTTTTATGCTTTTTACGCCTTTCCAAGTTCACTTCTTGTTTCGTCCAAAATCTACAAATGGTCACATTTACCAAATGTTAACCCTAAGACTCTAGGACTTAAATATCAAATCAACACTTTTCTACAGAAATTTGGGCAGCATTTGCCCTATACATATAGCATCCCCGAGAATTCAACTCGGCCAAAACAATCAACAACAACCCAATAACAACACTAACAACAACAACAATAACTACAAGACACAATATGGCACAACTAGTTCCCTTTCTAACATAGTGCGATACTTCCATTTCAACTTCAAATTTCCAAACAAATCTCAAGGGTTCCACATTCATCATTAATCAAGATCATCACAATATAATTTGGAAGCATTTCATATCAATTCCACAAAATATTCACAAGATATACACAATATACAAACTTTCCACCAAAGTCATAATTCCACCAAAACTTCTAATCTTTAACAAACATTTTCATAACACGTTTCTATCTTCCAATTTCATCAACAATCATCATAATTTACACCTTAACGACTTCATTTCCACAATATCATAAAATCATATTAGAATGACATAATCTTTTACATTCCGTTTCAATGCCAACTTAAATCATATTACCTTCCTTTACACTATAAGGATCACAACAACACAACCAACATATTAAACAAAATTAATTCATTCCCATTCTAATCTCCATATACCACACGGCCAATACCTATATTTACAACTTCAACCAAATTCATTCAACTTTCATTCTCAATATGAATTCCATCATACTCACAACTAGAATACAACATAAATTCAACTCACCATATGTATATGACATACATACACACACGGCTACATGCCAACTTACATACCCACTTTGCAAACTTCCATATTTCCATACTTTCTACTCATTTCTACATACTACAACACAAACAAACCTTCATAACATAATAACATGGAATGAATTCTTACCTTTTTCTCCAATCTTCTTCACTTAACCAAAGTGCGGAAAATATGAAACGGATGAACCATCTTCCGAAATAATCATACCACATTGTAGAGGGTACTTGAATTGGTAGGAATACTACAAAAAAAAAAAATTGGAACAAGATTTAAGGTACTCAATTTCCATGGGTCTTCGCCGAAATGGCCCTTTGTTTTTGTTCTTCATCTTTGTGTTTCTTGAAAATTCTAATGGATAAAGTGATAAATATATGGTCCCTTTCATCTATTTTAACACATGGAAAATTCATTAATTTTTTGGTGGGTTTGGGCCATGGCTTTGGCCGGCCACCCTCTTAAACTTGGGCCTCATTTTTTTTCTTTTCATTTTTCTTGGGCCAACCCGGTTGGTCCCGAGTTGGGCATAGCCCACTGACCTTTCGACCTTAAAACGTCCATATCTCCTTGTACAGACGTCACCTAGGAACCCACGACCTATGGTTGGAAAGCTAATTCAATTATCTATAACTTCTATCTCTTGGTAATTTTCCAAATTCCAAACTTATAATACCGTTTGTGCCCCTCCAAGTCAGGTCACCCGGAAACGTTTTCTTAAAAATATTCGTTTGGAGGGCTTCCACTTTGATTTGGCCCAAGGGTCCTTCATGAGTTGTGTTTAACTTTACATATGTGATTCATATAGCTTGTCACATGTTCCAAAAAAAAAATCTTGACGTGTGGGCCCCACCGCAGCTTACAAATAATCCGACGTTCAAAAACACGGGATATAACATTAATCCTCGATACATTGGGCCTTATGAGATTGTGCGCAAAGTAGGAAAAGTGGCCTATGAGTTAGATCAACCTCCTGATTTAGAGTCAGTTCACCCAGTTTTCCACGTCTCGATTCTTCGTAAATGTGTTGGAGATCCTACGAGGATCGTGCCAGTAAATGATGCTCAAGTGACAGAGAAGTTGACTTATGAAAAGGTACCCATTGCCATACTAGATAGGCAAGTAGGGAGGCTTAGAAACAAAGAGGTGGTCTCAATTAAGGTTTTATGGACAAACAATAAATGAGAAGAAATGACATGGGAAGTGGAAGAAATTATGAGATCCAAGTACCCACACTTATTTCAGCCCTTAGAAGAAATCCAAGACAAAACATCAAAATCATAAGGTATGTATGTTTTTCTTTTTATGCTTTTAGGTCGTGCGCGGCCAAATTCTATTTCTATTATGTTATAGCCCTGTGAGGCATTGTTATTATGGGCTGTTGTGATAGGATGGTAGTGCCATATTACAGGGGAAACTCTGGCCAAATTTTTATAGAATCCCCGAGGACTTAACATTCGAGGACGAATGTTCTTAAGGGGGGATGCATGTTACACCTCGGAAAATTTTCCGTTGATGCACTAGTGAATAGACTAATGAAGAGCACGAGTATACGGTATTTCAATAAGTAATAAATGACATTCGATGACGCTAGTTAAGATTTCAAAGATGTTCGACATAGGGGAAGAAATTTTTCCAAGAGAAGGCAAGTCATACGATAGGTATCGAAAAGGAATTACGAGTAACAAGTTAACGAGGATTTAATAATGCTTTGGAGAAGTGTTATAACGTCCCTTAGATTGTTAATGAGGTGATAAACAAGTGCTAAGAAGGTTCCATAAGGATTGGAGATCAAACGAGTCGACGAGAACGAACTACGGAAAACTGGGGATTATACGGCCAAACATACTGGCCGTATAAAACATACGGACCGTATGTTGGACCGTACAATCAGCCCAGATTGGCACCCCGCTCTGGACCAAATCTACGGCAAGACATACCGTCAATATAATTTATACGGACCGTATGTTGGTCCGTAGAACTGGTCGGGACAGAATTTGGTGTATTTAATAAGGGATCCAAGTCTTATTTCATTTCATTTCCTTTCACACCCCTTCTCTCTACACATCTCCCACAAGAATTCAAGATATATTAGTGATCAACAACATCAAACTAAGTGAATCAAGTGTAAGAAACCCATTAAAGATCATCCAAGTCAAGAAATCTCATTGGAGATGAATCAGGGTTTTGGCTCAAGCGAAGTATTTCCACCCAAATCTTGTTCCTACAACATCTAAGGTAATATTTGTGGTATTTCCATGTTGATTAAGGTATTTGAAAGTTGAAAACACTTCTATTGTAGAAGGATATAGAAAAATGGGTCATGAATGTTGAAATAGTGTCATTTTGAGTAATAGCTTGAATTGAGTTATGATTCTTGATGTGTTGTGATATGGATATGTTATAAATGATGTTAAGAACATGGGATAGGCAATGTATATGAATGAAAGTAGTCGTGTGTTATGACCATGGATATGGGTGATTTGAAGTGAATTGAGAAATATAGATAATGTGGATGAATAAAGACTATTGTTATGATATTGTGAATATATTATTGACGTTTGGGAGTTGATATATGGTATGGAGGAAGTCGTATAAATAAAGGAGATGCTGTCCAATTTTCTCTAGTTTTAGTCGTGTATGCTAGCTATCGATTTCTAATGATAGTATAACTCTAATGAAGGTAGAAACGTGAGCATGGAAAGAGAACGTGCAAGTGTAGAATAGTTGAACGGGAAGGTATGTAAGGCTAACCCTTCTTTCATAAAGCATGATTCTTTGGCCAAATATCTACTCTTTTATGAGCCTATGACGCTCTCCAAATGATTCTATCTTCAAGAAGCTACAAAGCTTGTTATTCTTGATATGTATTACGATTGTACTAAGTTCCTCATTTGACTAATAATCCTATAAGGATGGATGTAATGAATGACGATAATGATAACGACGATAATAGCGATGACGATAATGATGACGATGATAATAGTGATAATACTAAAGATGCTTATGAGCTATTATGTATATCTGCCTATGTATGACTATTATGGAACCCCGAGCTTATAAGGCTGGGTAGAATGTATATATTTATGAAACGCACGCGCACCTTTGCAGTTGGGTACGGATAACCCTGAAGCCTTGGTAGGGCTAGGTATGTGCACCCCTGAAGCCTTGGTTGGCCAGGTATGTATGATAACCGAGCCTAGCCATGGTCGGGTACGTGAAACACCGAGCATTCGTGGTCGGGCATGCTATGTAAATGTTATGTATATGCTATGGATATGTATATGATATAGATATGAGTATGAATACGAATATGAATAAGAATATGTATATGAATACGACTATGGATACGAATGTAAACGAGTACGGATACAAATACAGATATATGTACACAACCTCGCATTAGAAATGGAAAGTCCCTATGAAAAGCAAGTAAGTGCTTATGACGATGATTCTACTATCTCCCATCTTATGCTGTTTCTTATGTTGCGTATTATGCTTCTATATTGATATTGATCATGCTTTACATACTCAGTACATTCTTCGTACTGACGTCCTTTTTATTTGTGGACGCTGCGTCATGCCCGCTGGTGACCAGGGGGACAGGCTTGATCCATAGCTATATTTCTCAAGGACTACATACGGAGCTCTACTTCATTCGGAGCTATAGCCTTTTGGTATTGATTCTTTTGTGTACATATTTATAGGCATAGCGGGGTCCTTTCCCGCCTATATGATATGACATACTCTCCTTAGAGGCTCGTAGACATGTGTATATGGTTAGATGTGTTTGGCCTTATCGACCTATATTTTGGATATTATTTTGTTAGCTTCGTCGGCTTATGTACATTGATATGGGCATAGTTTCCAATGATGATATAAATGTATGATTTAATATGTAGCTCACCTAGATGCAAATGTATAGGTATGTTAGAGGTGCCCGGGTGGGCTTATAAGGTATGTATGTTTCAAGTGAAAAAAGGTTTTCCTATGATTTGAGTATAAGATTAATGAATGAACGCTTGAAGAGTACAATGGGTAATGGTATGGGCGGTGCTCGGTGGTTAGCCCTGGGTACCCGTCATGGCCCCTAGTCGAGTCGTGACAAAAGTTGTATCAGAGCAGTTCAGTCCTAGGAAGTGTCTACGATCTGTGTCTAGTAGAGTCTTGTTTATGGTGTGTTGCGCGCCACACTAATAAACAGGAGGCTACATGGAATTTAGGAAAAAAGACCATCTTTCATCTTAAGAGATCGTGCGATAGAGCTGTGTTATAAGATTATCTCCTCCCTAATAGTGTGCTGAGATTTCACAAGTGCCGCCAAAGTGAAAAGTTATCTTTGCCCAGAAGGGCAAGATTACGATGAAAAGGCGGGTAGAGAGAGAGCCACCAATGAATGTAGAACAGGGCGAATCACATAATGAGGCCCCATCTAATACTTCCTCCACTCCGCCCAATTTAGAAGAACAAGAGGGAGCTTCAGCTCTAGCTCCTATGCCTCATTATTACACCTCAGAATTTAGGGTTGCTGAGCGGCGAATGGACCAACGTAAGTTAAGGTGTATACGATGTCCCTACAAGTAAGAAGGGATACTTAATGATTCTAATTAAGATTCCAAAGAAGTTAGAGGCAAGGGAGAAAAGTTCGTCAAATGAAACTTCACTGCAGTTCTCCGAAAGAGGGGTTCGACGACCATTCTTTGCACCGTCCGACGGGTCGACGCTTCATCGATTGTGCCGTAGAATTCATTTAGCACAAAGATCATTTGTCGATCAGTTTGACGCTTCGTCGATCAGTTCGACGGACCGTCCTTCTCACCGTAGAATGAAAGGAAACGAAAGGTTGCTCACTGGAAATTTAACGACTTCGACGATTAGATCGATGCTCTATCGATTCGATCGACGCTTCGTCGATCGTACCGTATATATCGGTCGGGACTGATTTCAAGATTTTATATAAAGACCCTTCTCTCATTTTAATTCATTTCATTTCCACTTCTCCACACACCAAAAAGCCTCTAGAAGTTTCTCCATTCTTCATCCACAAGAAACCAAGGGAAATCCATGATAACCTACATCAAAACCATGAAATCAAGAGTATGAAACCTAACAAAAGTTCATCTACACCAAGATAACTCAAGGGAAGTGAGTTAGGGTTTTGGTGCTAGAAGAGAAGTTCCACTAAAGGGTTGTTCATCCATCATCTAAGGTGAGTTTTATGATCATTCTTGGTTTTTTAAGGTGTTGAAAGTTAAAAGCAATTAGATTATAGAAAGATATAGGAAATGGGTCATAAATGAGTGAATAGTGTCATTGTTGAGTAGTAGCTTGGGGTGAATTATGAATATTGGTATTGTTATACCCCGCATTTTGTGCGTTCGGATAATTCAAGATAATCGCGGGAAGATAGCAAGCAAGGCCATGTTTTTTATTTTGTTTGGCATACAAGTTGCTTATGAAAATCTTGAAGTGGAAATACTAAGAAAGGCGAGGGGTAAAAAGGGAAATCCGCAATATGACTCGTAGAAATATAGAGGAAGGCGAAGGGTAAATTTGGAATTTAGAAAAAATTTAATTTTTCATGAAGTGCAAAATAAAACAAAAAAAAAAAGTGGACTAGTGTTGATTTGGGCCATGTTGGCCGTCCAAGGGGTGGGCTAAGCCCACAAGTGGACTTGGTCAAATAAGGATAAAAAGATGACCAAGTCATCTTATTCTTAAAATTCTCTAGAAATTTCAAGAAAACAAAGAACAAGAGAAAAAGGAGAAAATTCCCAAGGCCATTCGGCCAAGCTTGAACCAACAAGAACCTTGGACAAGTTTCACAAAAAAAATATTCTCTTCTAGCCAAACAACTAATTGAAGGGTCTTTAGCAAAGTGGGGTGGTTAGTGGAGCAATAAAAACCTATATTCATACAAGTGACAAATTCTAGCCATGTGAAGAATCAAGGAAGAAGGTAAGAATTCATTTCCTTTTATATGTTATGGATGTTTGTGCATGTTGTGGTGTATAAAAATGAGTGAAATTCATGAAGAATATGGATGTAGGGGTGTGGCCGTGAGTTGTATATTGTGTGTATGGCCGTGTATATTGTTGTATTGTGAAGGAGTGGTGAGCAAGTGTTATTTAGTATTTTGGTTGTTGTGTTGTGGATTTTATGTTGCTAGTAAAAGCTTAATGATCTTAGTGAAATTGTAGTAGTTGGAGACTTGTTTTAGAAGCTTATGTAAATTGAATATAATGTTCTTGCATGTATGGAAGATAATGTTGTTAGTATGATGTTGTTAGTGTGTAAATTATTAGGTTGTTATTGTTCTTATTGGAGTTGGAAGATCTTGGATGAAGTAGTATATTGATTGAGTTGTTAGAATGTATCTTGAGTTGATTATTGAAATCGTTAGTATGATTGTTGGCATTATTGTTGATAGTTTGGCCGGGTTAAATTGCCGGATTATTTTGATTAAAATTGGCCAAGTTGAATTTTTGGGGATGGTGTATTTACAGGGGAAGTGCTGCCGAAATTTCGGTAGACAAAGTGTTAGTTTGGGATGAAATTCTTGGATATTCATAACTAATGTTTGTATTGACTAATATTGTTATAGTTTTTGGGAAGGCTAAGAGTTAAGTTGAGTTGACTAAGGAGACGAACAAGGTATATATGGCTTGTCCTTTTCCTTCAAGGCATGATCCCGACGTTAAGATTTCACATTTATTTTCACATCTCTTTGATCTCGAAAGTTAGGTGTTATCATTCCAATGCTATAATTTCGTAGTTACTTCTAAATCTTCCTTGTCATCCAAAGCTAAAAGTCTAGGGTTCCAAGATATGATATCCTTCCTAATAACCTATAATGGTTTCCAAAATGTCTATATCTTTCCAAAGGAAAGGTGTATGAATTTGTAAGCTTCTATGACTACGATGATGAATATGCTTTTGTAATGATAACGATGAAGTTAAAGAAAAGAATTGTCTAGAATGATTATGACAAGAATGATTGTATGTCTAAAAGTCTTAAGTTAAGGATTCAATATGAATATAAGAATAATGAACTAGTTCTTGAGTCCAGTTCTATTCCTTTGTCATGACTCTATTTTCTAAAGACTCCAGAGTACATGAAGTAATGTTTTACGAGGTTTACGATCTTGTTCCATGTTTTCTCTTAATGCTATCCTTCATTGATAGTCTCGCCTTATAATATTAGTTCCTTCAAGGTGAGACATGACGATCTAGATTATTTCATAATATAATCGGAGGTTACCGACCTTACGTCACTCCGGTGAAGTTATAGCTTTTGATTGGGCTATTATGCATGCTTGAGTTGTGATGATTACACCGCGCCTATATGACCGGGCATGTCACCGCTAATGCGGGCTGCTATGTTTCCAGCGTGCCTATATGGCCGGGCATGTCACCGCTAATGCGGGCTGCTATGTTTACACCGAGCCGAGAGGGCCGGGCATGATTACCACTAGTGGGCGGCATGAGATGATTACCCCGGACGCGGGCTAAGGATGTTATGTGATTCAGACAGGTTATGTATGTATGTATAAAAGTAAAAGTGAGCATGCATGATTCCGCCTTAAGAGGCAGACAGTTACAGACATGTCTTGATTCATATTTTTCATATTGTCTCATTATGCTATTGTTCATGTTCTGTTCATATTATCATTTTATAATTCATGCCTTACATACTCGGTACATTACTCGTACTGACGTCCCTTTTTGTGGACGCTGCGTTTCATGCCACGCAGGTACACAGGTACACGGGTTTGATTCCTAGGTGCTTCTCAAGCGGTATAGTGGGAGTGCTCCAGTTGATCCGGAGCTCCAGTCTATTGGTACTACTTTTGTGTACATGTTCGGGCACGGTAGCACCCGGCCCATCTTGTTACTATATGTATTTTGTTTAGAGGCTCATAGACAGATATGTATAGTCAGATGGTTCATAACCTTGTTTGTCCCCGTCGTTGTATATTAAGTAGTAAAGTTTATTAATGCATCTTTATAATAACGCTATTAATGATAGTATTAATTAAAGACATGACGATAATTATTTAAACGGCCCACTTAGTAATAAGAGTACGACACGAGATAAGGGGTGCTCGGTACAAGTATCGGGTACCCGTCGCGGCCCCTAGTTGGGTCGTGACAGAAGTGGTATCAGAGCAGTTCGTCCTAGGATTTGTCTACCAGCCGTGTCCAGTAGAGTCCTGTTTATGGGTGTGTAGCTCGCCACACTTATAAACAGGAGACTGCAGGGCATTTAGGAAATCTGACCTTCTTTGTATTCTAGATCGTGCGATAGAGCTATGTTATCAGGTTTCCGTGTTTATTTTCTAATCCTGTGTTATGGTTTCAGTAATGTCGGTGAAGAGGAAGGCTACGGCGGCCCAGAAGGGCAAGACGGTGGCTGGAAGAAGAATTGAACAGGACCCACCGGCGGAAGTGGAAGAAGGTGAGTCTTACAACGAGGCGCCTCCCCAGATTTCTCCTGCTTCCCCAGTATCAGCAGAGCAGGAAAGAGCTTCAGCTCCAGCCCCAGCACCTCCAGTTCCCCCGTCAGCAGCATCGGGCCAACAGATGGCAGAGGCTATTCAATTGCTGACCCAGCTAGTTGCCGCACAAGCTCAGCGGCAAGACACAGACCAGGGAGGCAGGGCAGTGAGTGCAAGGGCTCGTGATTTTATTACCCTAAAACCTCCGGAGTTCTATGGGTCAAAACCAGAGGAAGACCCGCAGAGTTTCATAGATGAGATGCTGAGGACACTGAGGATAATACATGCCTCGGATACAGAATCAGTGGAATTGGCTTCATACAGGTTGGATATCTTCGAGGGGAGCAGATGCACCTCCCCTGGTTTGGCAAGAGTTCACTGAGGCATTTCTGCGACATTTCTTACCGCCGGAGGTTCGACGAGCTCGAGCCGATATGTTTCTGAATCTCAAACAGGGGAATATGAGTGTCCGGGAATACAACCTTCATTTTAATACCTTAGCCAGGTATGCCCCAGCCATGGTGGCTGATATGGGAGATCATGTACATCGGTTCGTGAGTGGGTTGGGGCCACATTTAATTAAGGACTGCTTGATGGCTTCACTCCAGGATGGGATGACTATTGCTCGTATTCAGGCTCACGCCCAAAACCTGGATGAATGACATCAGTTACAGAAAGGTGAGCGTTATTCGGATAGGGTTTCCAGAAAAAGGGCCAGATCTTTCGGAGCCAGAAGTGAGTATAGAGGGGGACAGACACAAGAGCAGTCCAGGTATTCAGGCCAATCAGTGGCCAGTGCACCTCCTCGATTTGCAGACGAGGGATTTGACCGTTCCATTTATTCAAGACAAGACCAGAGCTCGGGAATTTTTGGTTCTCGGTTTGGAGGAACTCCCAGTCAGGAGAGACCACCGGTCCCACGATGTCTCTAGTGTAGAAAATTACATTCGGGTCCGTGTCGCCAAGGCACAGATGCTTGCTATGTTTGCGGACAAATTGGGCGCCTGATGCGTGAATGTCCGTCAATGGTTGGTAGCGGTAGGGGCCAGCCCACAGGGTCGATGGCGGGTTCTTTTTCATCTGTGCAACCTCCTGGACAGACTTCCCAGGCCCCAGCAGGCCGTGGCCGAGGAAGAGGAGGGGCACCCAGTTCAGCCGGTCCTCCGCACCATATATATGCATTGACAGGATGGCAGGATCCTGAACCTTCCCCAGACGCGGCTACATGTACACTATTGACATTTTCCTATTATATGTACGTGTTAATTGATCTAAATTCTACTTTATCATGTACCGCCCTTTGTATTGCTAAACGTTTTGGGAAATTGAAGATTTAGGACGAAAATAGACGTACACATAGGTCAAAGGTGAATATTAGGGATTGCGGAGGCTAAAATAGTAATTAAAAGGGAAAGATGCGTTACGAGGGCGTTTCAAAAATTGTCAAGACCCCAACTTACCCCAGATTACGTGATAAAGGTAGTGCAGGGGAGTGGAGGCAAAATTACTAGCATTAAGACACTGAAATGCATTAAAGTTTCGAGGTTAAACGTGCTAGAGTGGGAACAATTATGGGATGGGCGACCCCCTGGGAAATACACTGAAAATTCCGTAAGTGTAGGAATAAGAGACGAATGTGAAATTAGGGTAACCTAAAGAAAATTAGAGTGTGTGGAGCGGTTAGAAGCCCTATAGAGGTCGCGTAGGCTGAGACGGACTAGATTAGCGGAAAGGGAGAAAGCGCGACACGACTTAGGATTAAAGTAAGTTTGAATAGCGTTTGGAAGTGGTAGGGAGTGAAATGGTAATAATATATATATAAACATGTAACACCTCATTGTCACTGTAGAGTCCTAGCAAATAGTGTTACGATATATAGAAAATACTAACCGAACGAAATTCAAGAGACGGAGTGAAAAACATAAGTATAGATGTCACAGGGTAAGACCGATACTGGATCCACACTAGTTAAGGCTAGATATTCCTAAAACAGCAGTGCACGGGAACATAGCTAGCAAAGAGATAGACGCGACAGACTCCGCAATGAAGGAGTTACAATTATAAGGAGATCGGGGAGGGCGAAGGCTATTTAAAGGGCATAGGCGTGTATAGACCCTCTTAATAAGGGGGGGAGAACGCGCTAGACCTAAAATGAACTACGACGATATAAGCTCCATAAAGAGGGACTTATTAACTTAGGGCTAGAGTTCGGAGTATATTGGCATATCGTGAGGGTTACGAAAAAACGTAGAAATAAATTGGCAGCGAGTGTAATATGAGGCAAATATAAGGAGAACATACAGAAGATACCTGGTGAGGTCAACAAATATGAAGAGGGGACAACTGAGGCACCACCATATGAAGCTTTGTATAGTGTAAAGTACAAGTTACAATCGGATGGTTCGAAATTGACGAAACTAAGTTAATTGGCCCATGGCCTACAGGAAACCTGAGCTTCTAAATGGATATGCTAAAGTGATCGCAGGTGACAATTATAAATTAGACCTCCCCAAAAGTGTCATAATACGCCATGAGGCCAATTCAACATTCGAGGACGAATGTTCTAAAGGGGGGGAGGATGTTATACCCCGCATTTTGTGCGTTCGGATAATTCAAGATAATCGCGGGAAGATAGCAAGCAAGGCCATGTTTTTTATTTTGTTTGGCATACAAGTTGCTTATGAAAATCTTGAAGTGGAAATACTAAGAAAGGCGAGGGGTAAAAAAGGAAATCCGCAATATGACTCGTAGAAATATAGAGGAAGGCGAAGGGTAAATTTGTAATTTGGAAAAAATTTAATTTTTCATGAAGTGCAAAATAAAACAAAAAAAACTGGGCTTGTGTTCATTTGGGCCATGTTGGCCGTCCAAGGGGTGGGCTAGGCCCACAAGTAGACTTGGTCAAATAAGGATAAAAAGATGACTAAGTCATCTTATTCTTAAAATTCTCTAGAAATTTCAAGAAAACAAAGAACAAGAGAAAAAGGAGAATATTCCCAAGGCCATTCGGCCAAGCTTGAACCAACAAGAACCTTGGACAATTTTTCACCAAAAATTATTCTCTTCTAGCCAAACAACTAATTGAAGGGTCTTTAGCAAAGTGGGGTGGTTAGTGGAGCAAGAAAAACCTATATTCATACAAGTGACAAATTCTAGCCAAGTGAAGAATCAAGGAAGAAGGTAAGAATTCATTTCCTTTTATATGTTATGGATGTTTGTGCATGTTGTGGTGTATAAAAATGAGTGAAATTCATGAAGAATATGGATGTAGGGGTGTGGCCGTGAGTTGTATATTGTGTGTATGGCCGGGTATATTGTTGTATTGTGAAGGAGTGGTGAGCAAGTGTTATTTAGTATTTTGGTTGTTGTGTTGTGGATTTTATGTTGCTAGTAAAAGCTTAATGATCTTAGTGAAATTGTAGTAGTTTGAGACTTGTTTTAGAAGCTTATGTAAATTGAATATAATGTTCTTGCATGTATGTTATGTCCCGTATTTTTATACATTGGGACAACCCGGATTAACTATGATAATTTAAGGCCAAGAACATTCCGGGATTTGAAGTCGGGACTTTTGACCTTTGATTGTATTTTGAGACATAAGTTGTACATGAAATTGTTGGCATTGAACACGTAGGAATAATTGGGACCACAATTCATAAATTTGGAATTGAAAATCTTGCACAAAATGGGCCCTTGGCCGTGTGGACTTGGAATGGTCCTACACATTGTTGTGGCCAATTTTAAGTGGTCCAACACATGTGTGGGCCATATACAAGTGGAGATATTTTTGTGGGACTAAAAGATGACTTTCAAGTCATCTTTCCTCATTTCTATACTTAGCAAAATAAAGCCACAAGTTGAAGAGATTCTCCAAGAAGCTTACGGCCAAGCTCCATGGAAAATCAAATCCAACTTCAAGCCTTCCAAAATTATTTCCTTGGTATAAATCAACTATTTTGAGGTCCCTAAGTAACGTGGAAGCGTGGTTGGAGCGATCAAGCCATCAATTTTGTGGATTTCAAACCCTAGCCTAATTGTGGAGTAAAGAATAAAGGTAAGAATTTCTCTTGTTTTATGAGTTGTGAATGTTTTGTGCACATTGTAGTATGTTAATATGGATGAAAATCATGAGATATAGTATGTTGGAAGTGGGTTGTGTGATGGGTGTGCTAGCCGTGTAAATGGGTATTGTGATTGGGTTATTGAATAAATTCCTTGTAGCATGTTAAATTGTTGTAGTGTGTAGGATGGCCAAGAATCATCAATATATGTATATGTGTAGTGATAGATGAATATGGGTCATGCTATATGCCCAAGAACACACTAATGTCGCTTAGCGTTTTAATGGTTGTTGTGATGACTTCTAGTTTGGAAATGAAAGTTTAATGTCCCAAAGTGATATGGTGAATTGTTGCGGGCTGGTTTGAGGCTTATTGTGCGTTTGGCGTAATTTGTATATCCCTGAAAATGATATCGTTATATTGTAAATTGTCGATACAAATCATGAATTGAAAATTAGGAATGTGTTAAAAGGGGCTGTTCTCGGTTGGGACTGTTTTCGGCCAACTTGGAGAAGTTGTTGGATTATTGGAAATATTATGTGAATTGTTTAGAATGTCCTTGAATATTGTTGGTAAGGATTCGGGTTGATAATTGAATGTATAAGTGATAATGTGGCTTGAATGTAAGCAGTCGAATAAATTATTATGAAGGTTATTCAATGATGAAAAAGAGAGTATTAATGTAATATTGCCTTTCGAATTGATTATCGATGTTGCTAGGTTGGTTATTGTGGTTGTTGTTGTTGATTTTGAGCGAGTTAAATTCTCGGGTTGGCCTATTTACAGGGGAAATGCTACCGAATTTTCTGTAGAATTTAGAGTTAGTTTGGAATAAATCGCTTAAGTGCCTATGTTTAATATTGGGATTTTTCAGATTGGCTATTTTGGGATTTACTTTAGATTGGCTATTTTGGAGTGCGTAGATTGGGATTTACTTTAGATTGGCTATTTTGGAGTGCGTACAAGGTATGTAAGGCAACTTCCTTTGTTTTTGGCATGTCTTAGTTTTCATAGGCTAAATTAGAGCCTTAAGGAATATTCCAAATCCGAAATTCGAGCATGATATGATCCGTATATGTTCTTTGGCACTCATATGTATGATTTGATGAAATATGAACCTTTATGTATTTGAAAAATTGCTTTTCGAACTTTGCACAAAAAGGTTTCACTTTAAAGAACTTCGAAATATCCGAATGCCATATCTTTCACAAAAATGCTCGGATTGCTCCAATATATTTTTATAAAAGTTTGCATTACGCATAACGAGTATGTTTTCCATAAGCGGGCCCGACTTGGGTAAAAATCCCATCTGTGGGTCCCGCGACTCCCTTTATGTAATTCGGGAACTTTTGAAAGAATTTGTTAAGACTATTATTTCGATTTTCAAACATGATCATTTTACTTATGTTTGAATTTATGATAATGATTTTATGCATATGACTACTCATGACTCTATTCGTGCACCTTGTTATATCCTTCGCCGAGTCCCGGGCCGGTTCTGTTATCGTGCGCATTTTATATACTCCGAAGTTATGTTGTGTTTATGGTTCACCGAGCTACTCGCAAAAGAGGGTCGGGTTCCATCTATACTTGGTGTTATGCTGTGTATGGCGTTATGTTGTGATGTGATATGTGACGGGGATACAGAGATTTGAGACTTTCTGGTGTTATGCTGTGTTATGGCGCCATCGACGGGCGGGCGACCATATTCTTCTGTACCCGATGCATGACTTGCATATTTTTGAAAGCAAACAAATTTTGATATGTTGGATTTGCACTTATGTTTGATACTTCCATTTCGTTTATGTCTCAGATTTACTTTCTGTACATTCTGCTTTGCATACTCAGTACATATTTCGTACTGACCCCCTTTCTTCGGGGGGCTGCGTTGCATGCCCGCAGGTACAGACGCACAGTTTGGTGATCCACCGGTTTAGGTCATCCCCTTTTTGCTGTTGGAGTGCTCTTCTCCTTTCAGAGCATATCATTTGGTATATATTTTGTTCGCTATGTATGCATATATTCGTTCAGGGGTACGGCGGGGCCCTGTCTCGCCATATGATTCGTTTGGTCTGTTTAGAGGTCTGTAGACGTATTCGTGGGTGTGTGTGCCTACCTCTGCTCAGATGTGTTAGTATGAGCCTATTCGTTGTGGCAGCCTCGTCGGCGTGCATTTTGTATATGTTTTGGTTATGGCAGCCTTGTCGGCGTGCACTTGGTATATGTTTTGGGGCCGTAGTCCCATTTGATAGCCTTGTCGGCTTTTGATATATGTATACGTCTATGGTTATGTTAAAAAATGTGTTTGCAGCAGTTTGATATAATTTGAGACGGCAGATAGTATTTATGGCCGTATATGTTATTTGTATGTGATTCGATATGGATAGGTATGTCAGGGTGCCCAATTAGGGCACCAGTCACGGCCTACGGGGTTGGGTCGTGACAGAAGTGGTATCAGAGCGGTTTGTCCTCGGAATGTCTACAGACCGTGTCTCGTAGAGTCTTGTTTATCGATGTGTTGTGCACCACATCGATAAACAGGAGGCTACAGGACATTTAGGGTGTTTCCTTTCTTTGAATCTTAGATTGTGCCTAGCCAGCCGTAGGAAATGAATCTCTTTCTACTAACCTTTAATTTCAGCTGGAGGGCGGTATCGACGTAAGAAAGTGACCGATGATGTTGGAAGCTATACCGTACACAGGTAAGAGATGGTATGAAAAATGTAGGTCGGGGAAGCTATTTGACGTATGATGGAAATATAAAGTTGAAGATTGAAAAGAAAAAGATAAACAGGAAAGTCTCACCGGTGCCGTTAAGTTGGGCATGTGAGGTAAGTCTCGACATCTGTATACTTTTATTTGCAATTGTTAGCCCTGTGTGGCTACGATATGACACGATATGATATATAAATACATATATGTGTTGGCCCTGTGAGGCATGATTGGTATTTCCTGTGTACAGGTTTTGGGATAGTAAGAAATATAGAGGAACCTCTGCCCAAATTTTTCTAGAAGTACGAAGAGGAAAATTAGATATGAGTTCTTAATATGTCTTGAAAGTTGATATCGATAGGGTAATCTATTATGTTGGATTGAAGTTAAGAGATACCCTCCATGTCTCTTGTAAGAAGCATTATCCCTAATTGGGAAATTTTATTTCAAGGAAGCATAGATGAGCAGCAAATTCGCAATTCATTTAAACGGACCAGAATATGTTCCAACCACATTTTGCTTCAGAAAAGCTTATGTTGAAAGGCAAAAATGTCCAACGATTAAGTTCCGATTCAGTTGAAGAATACTAAATGTATAACAGGCAGTTGAGAATTAAATGGTTCGTTTACGACTCAAAAAAAAACATTTATATGTATAAATATGGAGGTAGTTATGTGAATTTAGTACAAAAAGATTCCGCGATGTTCGTCGGATTCTAGTGTTCTTTTGCTGGCGGTTGGAGAATGCCTTACAGTAATACTTTATCAGTTTTGCATCGACTAATTGGAGATGGAATTTGTGGAATGAAAACTTAAATTTGTAGGCTGTTTAAAAATTATGTATATGCATGAAGGTAAATATTGAGGAATTATCGGGGGCGACACGGCAGTTATATAGTAAGAAAAGTAAAAGAATTCTCTCTAGATCGGGGTGGGACCCGCTACGAGAACGTTTTGAAAGTTGTTAAGACCCCGAATTGCCTTAAATTACGTGATAAAGGTCGTGCGGGGAAATTGATGCAATTCTACCGGCCTTAACGTGCCTAAATGCATTAAAGTTGTAAAGTTAAGCGTGCCAGGGCCAGAGCAATTCTGGGATGGGTGACCCCCTGGGAAAGGTACAAAAAATTTCGCAAATCTGGATATAACAAACGAGTAGGAAATTTGGAGTAACCAAAAAGGAAATTAGGGTACGTGGAATGATTAGAAACTTTATAAAGGTCGCGTGGGCAGAGACGGATTAGATTAGTGAAAAAGGGAGAAAGAACAACGCAGCTCCGGAATTAGAGTAAGTTTGAACAGGTAATTGAAGACGCTTTGTAAAAGTAATGCTAGTGATATATATGTATGTATAGGACCCCTATTTATGATTTTGCCGATCGATTGGCGAACCTTAATAGCCAGCGTTATAATATATGGGAGACATTAACAGAATAGAAATTATGAGGCAAAGTAAATGGTATGGTACAGATGATACGAGATAAACTGATATTCATTTTGCTACCGGTTGAGATTGGAAGATTCTAATACGATGACGTTTGGAAAGAAAAGAGAATAATTGAGTGGAAGGTAAGGAGATCAAAGTGTCAGAAAAAGTGAACCGTAAGAAACGTAATTAAGCAGAGCTTCAAAAAGGGTGGACGGGCAAAGCACGAAATTATTTGCGAAAACAGACTGGAATATAGTACAGGGCAAAATAAAAACCTATGGCATGGAATGATGAGTCATACGAATATCAAGTAACTCGACTATCGAGAAAACAGAACGACGGATAAGGAACGGGTATGAAGGAAGGATATGATTTTTAAAAGATAAATTGCTATATTAATTAAATTATTTGAGTGCCAGTTATAAGATAAGATTTTGTACTATATGATTGAGAGTTTTTATCACTTCGTGATTTTGTTAAGATCTCGTACGAAGATAATCAAGTTATAGATTATAAAGGAAAAACATGGATACGGTATGAGCACAACCCCAAAAGAGGGGGAGCGGATGAAAGTGAAGTAAAGTAAGTATAAATGGAAATAATTCACACACACAAGATCAGAGCAATAAAGAATTGGCCTAGGTCTTCAACATAGACCGAGATACACCGTTTTTAGGGATTAGCCAGGTGTTACAGAAATATTTGTGAAGGACTTTGCTTCTTCTACGGCACTATTAACTAAGCTAACTCAGAAGGCCGTGGAATTGCAGTGAACCGGTACGTGTGAATGCAGTTTCCAGTACTGGAGGAAAAATTTATTTCGGCTCCAGTCTAGCTCTTCCCGAGGGCCAGCCGGGTATGTTACTCATTATGGTGCTTTTGGTATTGGGATAGGTTATGCATTAGTGCAGCACAGTCAAGTTATGGCATAAGCTCCCCGGCAGTTCAAATCGCACGAGAGAAATTATCCCATACATAATCCGGAATTAGCCGCGGCGATTCATGTTTTGAGAATGTGGCGGCATTACTTACATGGGGTCCACGCTGATATTTATACGGACCATAAAATCCCCAGTACATTTTTAAGCAAAAGGGAGCCAAATCTGCGGCATAAATGGCTTGAATTATTGAAAGATTATAATGTTGATATTCTGTATCATCCTGGAAAAGCCAATGTGGTGGCTAATGCACTTAGCCGTAAGTCCATGGGTAGTTTGACTGATGTTCAACCTGATAAGAAAGAATCGGTTTGTGAAATTTATCAATTAGCCAGCCTCGGAGTCCGCTTGGCAGACTCTGGAGATACTGGAATTTCTGTTCGAGAAATTGCTGAGTCATAAATTATGGAAGAGGTAAAGCAGCGCTTATTTGATAGTCCTATGTTGGTACAGTACGGAGATACAACCCTTGATAAGGAAAAGACCCAGTTCGAGGTTTCACCTGATGGGTATCGTTATACAAAGGCAGGTTATGTGTGCCGGACGTTACAGGGCTGCGACGGCCAATTATGGGTGAAGCATATAATGTTCGGTATTCTGTTTATCCTGAATCAAAAAAAATGTGTACCATAAGCTTAAATGTTTGTACGGAAGGGACGATATAAAAAGGGGCACGGCAGAGTTCGTTGGCTAATGCCCACATTGTCAGTAGGTCAAGATTGAGTATCAAAGGCCCGGCGGATTGCTACAGGAACTGGAAATTTCAGTTTGGAAACGAGAAACGATTCGCATGAACTTCATTATAGGTTTACCGCGCACTCCGCACAGATACGATTCTATTTGGATTATTGTCGATAAACTGACGAGATCAGCCCGTGTTCTCCTGGTCAGGACCACTTATTCAGCTGAGAATTATGCCAAATGATATATTAAAGAGATGATAAGACTTCACGAGGTTCCTGTACCTAGTATAACCGACAGAGGTACTCAGTTACAGCTAATTCTGGAGATCATTTTAGGAGGGATTGGGGACCCAGGTGAGCTTGAGTACAGCATTTCATCCCAGTCCGACGGACAGGCCGAGCGCACTATTCAGACGCTGGAAGATATGTTGCATACCTGTGCTATTGATTTCAGGGGTAGCTGGGATGATCATTTGCCGCTTTTTGAGTTTGCTTATAACGACAACCACCACTCCAGTATTCAGATGGCATCATATGAGGCTTTGTATGGCAGGGAATGCAGATCTCCGATTGGTTGGTTTGACGTGGGTGAGGTTCAGTTAATTGGTCCAGATGTGGGCCAGCAGGTAGTTGATAAAGTGAAAATGATTCGAGAGCGACTATTAGCGGCCCAGAGTCGACAGAAATCTTATGCTGATAAGCGACGTCGACCGTTGGAATTCTAGGTTGGAAATTGGGTGTTCCTAAAAGTGTCACCAATGAAACGTGTTAGGCGATTTGGCAAGAAAGGAAAGCTCAGTCCGAGATATATTGGGCCTTATCTCATTATTCATAAAATAGGCAAGGTGGCCTACGAATTGGATCTGCCAGCTGACTTGGGAGCGGTTCACCCGGTATTCCATGTTTCTATGCTTCGTAAGTGTATTGGTGACCCTTCCAGAATTTTTCCTGCAGATGATATAAAGGTCACCGAGGAGATATCTTATGAAGAGCAGCCTATAGCCATCTTGGATCGTCAGGTAAAAAAATTGTGAAATAAAGATGTGGCTTCTGTTAAGGTGTTGTGGCAGAATAATAGCCGAGAAGAAATGACTTGGGAAGCTGAGGAGCAGATGAAGGAAAAAGTGTCCTCACCTATTTCCAATACCTACAGGTAATCCAAATTCCTTGTTTGACTAAGTTGAATTGTGAATAACTTGTATGTGATGGCTATAAAAGAACCTCCCCCGAATTTGTGGTAAGACCCGTAGAATTAATCCAACATTCGAGGACGAATGTTCTTAAGGGGGGGAGAATGTTATGTCCCGTATTTTTATACATTGGGATAACCCAGATTAACTATGATAATTTAAGGCCAAGACCATTCCAGGATTTGAAGTCGGGACTTTTGACCTTTGATTGTATTTTGAGACATAAGTTGTACATGAAATTGTTGGCATTGAACACTTAGGAAAAATTGGGACCACAATTCATAAATTTGGAATTGAAAATCTTGCACAAAATGGGCCCTTGGCCGTGTGGACTTGGAATGGTCCCACACATTGTTGTGGCCAATTTTAATTGGTCCAACACATGTGTGGGCCATATACAAGTGGAGATATTTTTGTGGGACTAAAAGATGACTTTCAAGTCATCTTTCCTCAATTCTATACTTAGCAAAATAAAGCCACAAGTTGAAGAGCTTCTCCAAGAAGCTCACGGCCAAGCTCCATGGAAAATCAAATCCAACTTCAAGCCTTCCAAAATTATTTCCTTGGTATAAATCAACTATTTTGAGGTCCCTAAGTAACGTGGAAGCGTGGTTGGAGCGATCAAGCCATCAATTTTGTGGATTTCAAACCCTAGCCTAATTGTGGAGTAAAGAAGAAAGGTAAGAATTTCTCTTATTTTATGAGTTGTGAATGTTTTGTGCACATTGTAGTATGTTAATATGGATGAAAATCATGAGATATAGTATGTTGGAAGTGGGTTGTGTGATGGGTGTGCTAGCCGTGTAAATGGGTATTGTAATTGGGTTATTGAATAAATTCCTTGTAGCATGTTAAATTGTTGTAGTGTGTAGGATGGCCAAGAATCATCAATATATGTATATGTGTAGTGATAGATGAATATGGGTCATGCTATATGCCCAAGAACACACCAATGTCGCTTAGCGTTTTAATGGTTGTTGTGATGACTTCTAGTTTGGAAATGAAAGTTTAATGTCCCAAAGTGATATGGTGAATTGTTGCGGGCTGATTTGAGGCTTATTGTGCGTTTGGCGTAATTTGTATATCCATGAAAATGATATCGTTATATTGTAAATTGTCGATACAAATCATGAATTGAAAATTAGGAATGTTTTAAAAGGGGCTGTTCTTGGTTGGGACTGTTTTCGGCCAACTTGGAGAAGTTGTTGGATTATTGGAAATATTATGTGAATTGTTTAGAATGTCCTTGAATACTGTTGGTAAGGATTCGGGTTGATAATTGAATGTATAAGCGATAATGTGGCTTCAATGTAAGCAGTCGAATAAATTATTATGAAGGTTATTGATTGACGAAAAAGAGAGTATTAATGTAATATTGCCTTTCGAATTGATTATCGATGTTGCTAGGTTGGTTATTGTGGTTGTTGTTGTTGATTTTGAGCGAGTTAAATTCTCGGGTTGGCCTATTTACAGGGGAAATGCTGCCGAATTTTCTGTAGAATTTAGAGTTAGTTTGGAATAAATCGCTTAAGTGCCTATGTTTAATATTGGATATTCGTTGGCATATTTGTAGACCTTGGGGAGCCCGAGGGGTAGATTGGGATTTACTTTAGATTGGCTATTTGGAGTGCGTACAAGGTATGTAAGGAAACTTCGTTTCTTTTTGGCATGTCTTAGTTTTCATAGGCTAAATTAGAGCCTTAAGGAAAATTCCAAATCCGAAATCCGAGCATGTTATGATCCGTATATGTTCTTTGGCACTCCTATGTATGATTTGACGAAATATGAGCCTTTATGTATTTGAAAAATCTCTTTTCGAACTTTGCACAAAAAGGTTTTACTTTAAAGAACTTCGAAATATCCGAATGCCATATCTTTCACAAAAATGCTCGGATTGCTCCAATATATTTTTATAAAAGTTTGCATTACGCATAACGAGTATGTTTTCCATAAGCGGGCCCGACATGGGTAAAAATCCCATCCGTGGGTCCCGCGACTCCCTTTATGTAATTCGGGAACTTTTGAAAGAATTTCTTAAGACTATTATTTCGATTTTCAAACATGATCATTTTACTTATGTTTGAATTTATGATAATGATTTTATGCATATGACTACTCACGACTCTATTCGTGCACCTTGTTATATCCTTCGCCGAGTCCCGGGCCGGTTCTGTTATCGTGCGCATTTTATATACTCCGAAGTTATGCTGTGTTTATGGTTCACCGAGCTACTCGCAAAAGAGGGTCGGGTTCCACCTATACTTCGTGTTATGCTGTGTATGGCGTTATGTTGTGATGTGATATGTGACGGGGATACGGAGATTTGAGACTTTCTGGTGTTATGCTGTGTTATGGCGCCATCGACGGGCGGGCGACCATGTTCTTCTGTACCCGATTCATGACTTGCATATTTTTGAAAGCAAACAAATTTTGATATGTTGGATTTGCACTTATGTTTGATACTTCCATTTCGTTTATGTCTCAGATTTACTTTATGTACATTCTGCTTTGCATACTCAGTACATATTTCGTACTGACCCCCTTTCTTCGGGGGGCTGTCTTTCATACCCGCAAGTACAGACGCACAGTTTGGTAATCCACTGGTTTAGGTCATCCCCTTTTTGCTGTTGGAGTGCTCTTCTCCTTTCAGAGCATATCTTTCGGTATATATTTTGTTCGCTATGTATGCATATATTCGTTCAGGGGTACGGCGGGGCCCTGTCCCGCCATATGATTCGTTTGGTCTGTTTAGAGGTCTGTAGACGTATTCGTGGGTGTGTGTGCCTACCTCTGCTCAGATGTGTTAGTATGAGCCTATTCGTTGTGGCAGCCTCGTCGGCGTGCATTTTGTATATGTTTTGGTTATGGTAGCCTTGTCGGCGTGCACTTGGTATATGTTTTGGGGCCGTCGTGCCATTTGATAGCCTTGTCGGCTTTTGATATATGTATACGCCTATGGTTATGTTAAAAAATGTGTTTGCAGCAGTTTGATATAATTTGAGACGGTAGATAGTATTTATGGCCGTATATGTTATTTGTATGTGATTCGATATGGATAGGTTTGTCAGGGTGCCCAATTAGGGCACCAGTCACGGCCTACGGGGTTGGGTCGTGACAATGTATGGAAGATAATGTTGTTAGTATGATGTTGTTAGTGTGTAAATTATTAGGTTGTTATTGTTCTTATTGGAGTTGGAAGATCTTGGAGGAAGTAGTATATTGATTGAGTTTTTAGAATGTATCTTGAGTTGATTATTGAAATCGTTAGTATGATTGTTGGCATTATTGTTGATAGTTTGGCCGGGTTAAATTCCCGGATTATTTTGATTAAAATTGGCCAAGTTGAATTTTTGGGGATGGTGTCTTTACAGGGGAAGTGCTGCCGACATTTCGGTAGACAAAGTGTTAGTTTGGGATGAAGTTCTTGGATATTCATAACTAATGTTTGTATTCACTAATATTGTTATAGATTTTGGGAAGGCTAAGAGTTAAGTTGAGTTGACTAAGGAGACGAACAAGGTATGTAAGGCTTGTCCTTTTCCTTCAAGGCATGATCCCGACGTTAAAATTTCACATTTATTTTCACATCTCTTTGATCTCGAAAGTTAGGTGTTATGATTCCAATGCTATAATTTCATAGTTACTTCTAAATCTTCCTTGTCATCCAAAGCTAAAAGTCTAGGGTTCCAAGATATGATATCCTTCCTAATAACCTATAATGGTTTCCCAAATGTCTATATATTTCCAAAGCAAAGGTGTATGAATTTGTAAGCTTCTATGACTACGATGATGAATGTGCTTTTGTAATGATAACGATGAAGTTAAAGAAAAGAATTGTCTAGAATGATTATGACAAGAATGATTGTATGCTAAAAGTCTTAAGTTAAGGATTCAATATGAATATAAGAATAATGAACTAGTTCTTGAGTCCAGTTCTATTCCTTTGTCATGACTCTATTTTCTAAAGACTCCAAAGTACATGAAGTAATGTTTTACGAGGTTTACGATCTTGTTCCATGTTTTCTCTTAATGCTATCCTTCATTGATAGTCTCGCCTTATAATATTAGTTCCTTCAAGGTGAGACATGACGATCTAGATTATTTCATAATATAATCGGAGGTTACCGACCATACGTCACTCCGGTGAAGTTATAGCTTTTGATTGGGCTCTTATGCGTGCTTGAGTTGTGATGATTACACCGCGCCTATATGGCCGGGCATGTCACCGCTAATGCAGGCTGCTATGTTTCCAGCGTGCCTATATGGTCGGGAATGTCACCGCTAATGCGGGCTGCTATGTTTACACCGAGCCGAGAGGGTCGGGCAAGATCACCACTAGTGGGCGGCATGAGATGATTACCCCGGACGCGGGATGCCCGGACGCGGGCTAAGGATGTTATGTGATTCAGACAGGTTATGTATGTATGTATGAAAGTAAAAGTGAGCATGCATGATTCTTCCTTAAGAGGCAAACAGTTACAGACATGTCTTGATTCATATTTTTCATATTGTCTCATTATGTTATTGTTCATGTTCTGTTCATATTATCATTTTATAATTCATGCCTTACATACTCGGTACATTACTCGTACTGACGTCCCTTTTTGTGGACGCAGCGTTTCATGCCTCGCAGGTACACGGTTTTGATTCCTAGGTGCTTCTCCAGCGGTATAGTAGGAGTGCTCCAGTTGTTCCGGAGCTCCAGTCTATTGGTACTACTTTTGTGTACATGTTCGGGCACGGTAGCACCCGGCCCATCTTGTTACTATATGTATTTTGTTTAGAGGCTCGTAGACAGATATGTACAGTCAGATGGTTCATAACCTTGTTTGTCCCCGTCGTTGTATATTAAGTAGTAAATTTTATTAATGCATCTTTATAATAACGCTATTAATGATATTATTAATTAAAGACATGACGATAATTATTTAAACGGCCCACTTAGTAATAAGAGTACGACACGAGATAAGGGGTGCTCGGTACAAGTATCGGGTACCCGTCGCGGCCCCTAGTTGGGTCGTGACAGGTATGTTGTGATTGTAAGTATGTTGTGAACGACATTTAGAACAAGGAATAAGTATTATATGTGAGAAAATGCAATAATGAATTATGACCATGATTATGGAGAAAGTGGAGTGGAATGGCGAAATGCAGATAATTTAGATGAATGATGATTATTGCCTATGATATTGTAAATGTTGTTATGGTTGTTTGGGAGTTGAAATATGATATGGAGAAAGTAGTAGAAACAAAGGAAATGCTGCCCAATTTTTCCTAGAAATAGTAACACGTTCTTGTAGTCGATTAACAAATGTTGATGCGAATTCTCTTGAAGGTAGAAACGCAGGCATCGAAGGAGAACAAGCAAGCGATAGATTAGTTAAACGTAAAAGGTATGTTAGGCTAGTGCTTTCTTTCTATGGCATGAATCCTATGACATGATTTTTCCTTTTTCTCCATGAATCTCCGACATCCCGGACAACTAAGAGTCTATGTTCATGAATAGCTATATGAGATAAGAGATATGTTACGAGCCCAATAATGTTAATGATGAACTCGAGTCTAAAGATTCTAGAGCTCATGATATGATGTTCCTATAAGTTAATGATGTTGTTTATTGTATACACTCTACATATATACTATTTCCTTCTAGGTGAGGCAGAATACTTATAAATGTTCCATAATGGAATCGAGGGTTCACGACCTTACGTCACCTCGATAAAGTATGGCTATCTTTGAGTTACTATGCATGCATTAAGATGATTACGTGATTGATGATATTACACCGCGCCTATATGGTCGGGCAGCACCGCTAAGGCGGGCGGCTTATAGATGATTACACCGTGTCTATATGGCATGGGCAGCACCACTAGTGGGCGGCATAGATGGTACCCCGGACGCAGGAGGCCTAGACGCAGGCTAATGATTATCACACCTATCCGATATGCATGGGCAGCTTATACATTTATGCATATATGATATGATGATGATTATGAAAGTAAGCCAGCATGCATAATTTTTTTATGATTCACAGTCAGATACAAATTGCTCCTCATTTGATGCCTCCTCATTTCATTGATGCTTCATTATTGCTTATGCCTTACATACTCAGTACAATGTTCGTACTGACGTCTGTTTTCTCTGGAGGTTGTGTTCATGCCCACAGGTAGACAGGGAGGTGATTTTGATCCAAATTCGTAGGAGCTATTAGCTGGTTTGAAGAGCACTCCATTTTCCGGAGGTGCCATTGATTATTCTTTTGGTATATATGTATATGTATGTTGTGGGCATGATGGGTCCTTTCTGGTCCATATGTGAGTACTCTAGTAGAGGCTCGTAGATGCGCAGTGTGGGTAGTATGGTCTCACAAGTTCCTCATTGTATATATATGTATGTATGTTATTTTGATAGCCGAAAGGCTCATGTATATGAAGTAAATATGTTTCAAATGATAATAATTACCATGGTTATGAGCATAAGATGCATGAATGAGTGAAGATCAGTAGTAGAACGAGTGGTGCTCGGTGGTTAGCCCCGGGTACCCGTAACGGCCCCTAGTCGGGTCGTGACAAAAGTGGTATTAGAGTAGTTCAGTCCTAGGATGTGTTGAAATGTTGAAAGACGATGGCACTTTATGGTTCGTAAATCACTTTACGGGTCGTATTCCATTTTACGACCACTAGGCTGAAATGAAATTCTGCAACTTTCTTAATTCTAAAGTTCATAAATAGTCATTTCCTACTTAGTAAAACATCGCACACTGATGCCCTTCGTCATTCTATTCATTGTTGGCTCACGAAAAATTTCCGAGGTGTAACACTCTTCCCCCCTTTTTGGAACATTCATCCTCGATTGTTAAACACTCGGAATTCTACAAAAATTCCGCCAGAGTTTCCCTTGTAATTTGACACTACCAACCTGTCACAACAACCCATAATATCATCGCCTCACAGGGCTACATCACAATATCAACATATCCGTGGCCACACATGACCAAAGCCTAAAAATGAAGCGTACATACCTCATATCGTCGGCGTTTCGTCTTGGATCTCTCCAGGCGGTTGGAATAAGTGTGGGTACTTGGATTTCATGCTCTCTTCTGCTTCCCAAGTCATTTTTTCCCGGTTATTGTTTCGCTATAGAACTTTGACTGACGCTACCTCTTTATTTCGAAGCTTGCGCACTTGCCTATCTAGGATGGCAATGGGTACTTCTTCATAGGTTAGCTTTTCCGTTATTTTCACATCGGCTACCGGGAAAATCTTGGTGGGGTCTCCAACACACTTGCGGAGCATCGAAACGTGGAAGACTGGATGGACTGATTCAAGCTCCGAAGGCAAATCCAATTCACAGGCTACCTAACCCACCTTGCGGATGATTTTGTATAGTCCAATGTATCTGGGACTTAGCTTCCCTTCTTACCAAATCTCATCACCCCATTGATTGGCGACACTTTCAAGAACACCCAATCACCGGCTTGAAATTCCAAGTCTCGTCGGCGATTGTCCACATAGGACTTTTGGCGACTTTGAGCTGTCAACAACCGATCTTGGATCACCTTGACTTTATTTATTTCTTGTTGGATCAATTCAGGGCCCACTAGTTGTGCTTCTCCTATTTCGAACCATCCGATTGGAGATCTACATTTCCTTCCATATAAATCTTCATATGGAGCCATTTGTATACTGGAATGATAGGTGTTGTTATATGCAAATTCAATTAGCGGCAAATGATCGTCCCAACTTCCACCAAAATCCAGCACACATGCTCATAACATATCTTCCAAGGTCTGAATAGTATGCTCGGCTTGTCCGTCAGTCTGCGGATGAAATGCCGTGCTAAGCTTCACTTGAGTGCCTAGACCTTCTTGAAAGGATTTCCAAAATTTGGTTGTAAACTGTGCTCCTCTGTCTGTGATGATAAATAATGGGATTGCATGGAGTCGCACAATTTCTTTGACATATAACCTTGCATAGTCTTCTGCAGAGTACGTGGTCTTGACTGGAAGAAAATGGGCTGTTTTCGTCAACCTATTCACGATCACCCATAGAGAGTCATACCTGCCACGGGAACGGGGTAATCTCACGATGAAATCCATGTTTATCACTTCCCATTTCCAAGTAGGGATTTCTATTGCCTGTAACAAGCCCCTGGCTTCTGATGTTCAGCTTTTACCTGTTGGAAATTTGAACCTCCTATCTGGAAATCTGGAAGGCGCACTAGTCGCTGACTGTCCTGAGAGCCTAGAATACATCTGTCTCGATCCCCCTCTATACTCGCTGCTCGTTCCCATAGACCTAGCCCTCTTGCCTTGTCTCCTGTCAATATCACGATCACCTTTTTACGGTGGCTGTCGTCCCTCTAAATTCTGAGCATGGGCCAGTATACGGGAAATATCCATCCCATCTTGTAATGAAGCCGTTAAACAATCTTTGAATAGATGTGGTCTCAAACCACTCACAAACTTGTGTACTCGATCCCCCATGTCGGCCACCATAGTCAGGGCGTACTTGGCCAGCGAATTAAATTGCAGGCTATAATCTCGAGCACTCATGCTTCCTTGCTTTAGATTCAAGAACTTGTCCGCTCTAGCTCGGTGGACCTCGGGCGGCAAATAATGGCGAATAAAAGCATCAACAAACTCTTGCCAAACGGGAGGAGGTGTATTTTCTGTCCTCGATGCTATCCAGTTGTTATACCACAATACCGAAACATCACGGAGTCTATAAGAAGCCAACTCTACCGATTCAGTCTCAGAAGCATGCATGAATTTTAGCGTCCTTAGCATCTTATCAATAAAGCCTTGTGGGTCCTCATCCGGCTTCGACTCAAAAAATTCCGGAGGATTTAGAGTCTGGAAATCACAGGATCTCGTACTAGAGGAACGATCACTCGGGCCCGCATTCTGCCGCTGTGCCTAGGCGGCAACCAATTGCATCAATAGATGAATAGCTTCGGTCACTTGTTGACCCGAAGCGACTAGTCGAGGAATTGGAGTTGAGGCTCCTCCTTGCTCTTCTACATTAGGCGAGGCCTCATTTTGTGATTCGCCCTCTTCTACATTCATTTGAGGCTCTCTTTCCGCCCGCCTCATTGTCGTAACTTTGCCCTTCTGGGAGGCTGTAGCTTTTTCCTTTGGCAGCATTTTGAAATCACAACACACTTTTGGGAGGAGCAAAGTCTAATGCATGGCTCTATCGCACGATCTCATAAGAAGAAAGACGGTCATTTTCCTAAATGCCCTGTACCCTCCTGTCTATTGATGTGGCGCGGAACACACCATAAATAAGACTCTACTAGACACGGCTCATAGACACTTCCTAGCACGAACTGCTCTGATACCACTTCTGTCACGACCCGGCTGGGGCCGCGACGGGTACCCGAGGCTGACCACCGAGCACCCCTTATTCCCTCACTTATCATAGTCATTTACGCTTCTTTATCATTCACAAATTCATAATCGCAAGATATATTTATGCATACCGTCGTAGACTTGTGAGACCCTCTAACCCACACTACGCATCTACGAGCCTCTACTGACATATAATACATGTAGACGCAACAATACTCCGTCATGCCCAAAATATACATATGTACCAAAAGAATAATCATAAGCAACTACAAACAATAGAGTGCTTTCAGTCAGCTGACAGTTCCTAAGAATCCGGATCGAGCTCACCTCCCTGTCTACCTGTGGGCATGAACACAGCGTCCAAAGAAAACGAACGTCAGTTCGAATGTTGAACTGAGTATGAGAGGCATGAACAATAACAACACATCAAGAAAATAAAGGGAGCATCAAGTATGGAGCAACTGTACCTGGCTTGGAATCGTATGAAAAGTAATGCATGCTGACTTACTTTTATGCTTATCATCATCTCATGTATGCATATCATGTATATATATATATATAAACTGCCCGACCATATAGGTGTGGTGTGATAATCAGTAACATTAGCCCTCGTCCAGGCCTCCCGCGTCTGGGGTACCATCTCATGCCGCCCACTAGTGGTGTATGCCCATGCCAACTGGCCATGGTGTATCGTATAGTTGCCCGCTTTCGCGGTGACTGCCCGACCAACTAGGCCCGGTGTAATATGATTATGACATGCTCATTATGAAATACTTATAATAATATGCTTATCAAAATATGCTCACAATTGTGCATGCATAGGGACTCTAGAACAAGTGTATTTTATCGAGGTGACGTAAGGTCGCGAACCCTCAATTCCATTATGGGCATTCATGAACATTCTGCCTCACCTTGAAGGGATTAGTATGTAAGGTGAGTGTATAAAATGGACGACATCATTTACTTTATAGGAACGTCATATCATATCTCTTGACTCATATAGCTATTCATGATCTTAAGCTCTTGGCTTTCCGAAATTTAGGAGAATCATGGAGAGGAAGAAGAATCATATCATGGGATTCATGCCATAGAAAGGAAAGTATTAGCCTCACATACCTTTGTCACTTAGTTAAGCTATCGCTCACTTGTTCTCCTTCAACATCATGTTGCTACCTTCACGAGAGAATACGCATTATAGTTAGTCAATCGACCATAAGAACGCATCGTTATTTCTAGAGAAAATTGGGCAGCGTTTCCTTTGTTGCTACTACTTTTCTCGTGTTCTATTTCAACTCCCAAACATTTACAACAACACTCACA
Organism: Lycium barbarum; assembly: GCF_019175385.1. Lineage (NCBI taxonomy): Eukaryota > Viridiplantae > Streptophyta > Magnoliopsida > Solanales > Solanaceae > Lycium > Lycium barbarum. The sequence continues at coordinate 69,437,072 of NC_083343.1, read as the reverse complement.
ATATCGTATCAACATTCATCACTTATCTATATTTAGCAAAATCCACCATTTTTCTCAAATTGCTCCACATTTAATGGTTTTAGCTCATCATCATAAATTTTGCTTACTTCACACCTATTCCATGGTCTATACGCCATTTATAACGTATTCATCATCACAACATATCAACGTTCATGGTTCCATTCAACTATCATTCAATTGTGACACTATTCACTTAGTAATGACCCATTTTCTATGTTCTTCTACATTTCAAGCATCTTAATGTCATGCAACATACCTTAGATGATGGTGGAACAAGCCTAGAGTGCAATCACTCCTTTAGCACCAAAACCCTTCTTCACCTCTTTTGGAATTTCTTGAAGGAGATGACTTCCAATTAGGTTTCATACACTTTGTTTCATAGATATGGTGTTGATGATCATTGATTTCCTTGCTATTCTTGTGGTTGAAGTGTTTGGAGTGTTCTAGAGATTTCTAGGGAGAAATTTCGTGAAGATGAAATGAGAAAATGAACTTGGGTCCCTCCTTTCTAATAGCTAAAATCTGATTTTTATGAACAGTGGTCGTAAACCTCACTTTACGGGCCGTATACTGGTTTACGGTCCATCCCCTACGGCCGTATTTAAGCATATCAGAAACAAAAAGGTTGGCTGAAGATCATGGCAGTTTACGACTCAGTTTACGGGCCGTATTTCAATTTACGGTCCGTATTCCAAGTCGTTTTTAACCATTCGAAGCATTTGACAGAAAGTTGAAATTTTTGAAATGTTTAAGGACGATGGCACTTTACGGTCCGTAAATCACTTTACGGGCCGTATTCCTTTTTACGACCACTGGGCTGAAATGAAATTCTGCAACTTTCTTTATTCCAAAGTTCATAAATAGTCATTTCCTACTTAGTAAAACATCGCACACTCATGCCTTTCGTCGGTCTATTCATTGTTGGCTCACGAAAAATTTCCGAGGTGTAACAATAGCTTATGTGGTAAATGTAATAGGGCTGACTGGAAAGAGTAACAGGTTGAGTATGTTTACTTCGCAAGGTTTATTCTACCTTACGAGCAGGCCTGCGAATGAGGTAAAGAAGTTGCACTCTATAGCGTTGATTATGATCAAGATATAATGAGAGCGTGGCTAGAACTATAATACAAAGTATAGCGAGGAAACGGCTAAAGATGTGACATGTTTTATATGAATAAAGAGTGGACGCAAGTGTGAAACCAACAAGCGAGCCATGGGGCTGCAGATGAGAAAGCTTATAAGACTTTGTTAAGGGAGAGTCCAGCATAGAGGTTCCTCAATGACAGAAATGATAGCAAGCAAAAAGGGGGAAGTCAACTTGAAAAAGAAATCAGAGAAAAGTGATATGGCAAAGTAGTAGTTCTTGTTTGTATAATCAAAAGTATGGATGATATTTTTAGCTGGATGTAAAAGGTCAAGACTACACAAAGGTGAATAATGAAAGGATCAACACAATAAGGATGAGAGGGGATGATCAGAATGAACGGAATAAGTTTTGGAAGCAAAGAATGGATTGTACGAAGGTAGTATATTCTAAAGGACAAAACGACACTCAGTAAAGAATAGGGTTCCTCGTGCGAAGGATAAAGGGTTGATTATAAAACGGGAGAAAATAAGATAAATTGAGAAGGAAGAAATGTGAAGGAATAAGAATGGGAATAGGAAGAGAAAGAAATGCGCCGCAAAGAACGCGCACTTATGAAGTAGTCGTGTTATGATTAAAGGAAGATGCATCTCCTACGAATATCCTATACCAAGTTAGAACGAGTAAAGTATATGAAGTAATAAATTGAAAAGAAAGAGATGATCATGAGTTATAAGTTTACCGTACGACGATAAAGCGGTAGAGTAAAGCTATCATCAACGACAAATACAATACGATTATGATTGGTTTTGAAATCAATGTTGAGTGCAACACAAGAGTAAAAGAGCATGAGGTTTAGACCTTAGAAGACAAAGATGACGTTACAAGTGAACTTTGAGCACCGAAGAAGAGGGCAAGTAACATCACATGGATGGTATGGGTAACTAGGTATACTACTATGATCAACATCCCTATGGGGTAAAGGTTGTTAATTGGAGTGGATTTAGACATTGACTCATAACTACCAGATGAGCTAAGAAAAATATATCCTTGTTCAGATTGCTATATCGGTTGTATTATTTGGTTACAAGACTGCAAGGTCAGTATGTTAAGACTTCACACATGAATTATTGTAGCTATAGATTATCGGAAACGGTACGAATAAGATGTAGTATAGTGAGGGGAATATGAATTCAAGATTTGAAGGTGAGGCAATGGATTTGAGAATGATACAAGTAAAAACCCTAAAAGGGGGGAAGCGAATAAAGAGGATACAAGTGTGAAGATTAAAATGATGGACCCTAAGATGTGACAGATATAGATTCTAAAACAAAGAGTGAGAGTTATGCAGAGATGAATCTAATGACTAGTAAATAAACCGACATAAATTGAGCAGGCATCTGAGACTGTACGGGAAACCATTCGCGAAGGCCTTGAACCACGTGACATTAAGATCAAATAACTCAAGAGGCATTGTAAAGGATGGCAGTGTTATATTAGAATAAAAGAAGAATGAGAGCACGACGAGATAAGTTACTATAAATAGACAAAAGACTTTTGGTATGAATGACACCGAACCTTCATGGTCGGGCATGCTATGTAAATGATATGTATATGAATATAACCATGGATACGATATATAAATGAGTACGATTATGAATACGGATGCAGATATGGATACATGTATGTGTATAGATATGTATGTACACGAATCACGCAAGAACGATTATGTAACTCGCAAGTAATTATACGTCACCAAGGAAACCAAGTGGATACTGAAAAAGAGGAGTAAGAGGAAGAACAAGGATAATGTAGTCATGATGCTCCGGGTCAGTTGAAGGAAAACATATGGTAAATTGAGTTGCAATGTTGAGTTGGGATTATCGTTAGGGGCAAATAGGACAATTACTTGTAATATGACATAAGTACATGCTATACGCTTGCTACAGTAGCCCTGGGGTGTGACAACTTACGAATGCAATAAGATCACTGAATGAAGGGGAAGCTTAGTCCCCGATACATTAGGTCTTATGAGGTGGTGCGCCAATAGGCAAGGTGGCTTATGAATTAGATCTACCTCCTGATTTGGAGTCAGTTCACCCAGTTTTACATGTCTCGATGTTTTGTAGATATGTTGGAAATCCTACTAGCATCATGCCAGTAAATGATGTTCAAGTGACAAAAAAGTTGATCTGTGAAAGGGTACTCATTGCCACATTATATAGGCAAGTACGGAGACTTCGAATAACGAAGTGGCCTCAGTTAAGGTCTTATGGCAGAATAACAACCTAGAAGAATGACTCGGGAAGCGGAAGAAAATATAAAATCCAAGCGTCCGCATTTGTTTCAGCCCCGGAAGACATTCGAGACGAAATATTAATATTATGAGGTATGTATGCTCTCTTTTCATGCTTTTGGTCGTGTGTGGCCATAAATATATTGATGTTATATAATGGCCCTGTGAGGCAATGTTATTATGGGCTGTTGTGACAGGATAGTAGTGCCATATTACAGGGGAAACTCTGGCAAAAATTTTCATAGAATTCCCGAGTGTTTAACATTCGAGGACGAATGTTCCAAAAGGGGGAAAGAATGTTACACCTCAGAATTTTGGGTTGCTGAGCGGTGAATGGACTAGCATAAGTTAAGGTGTAAACGATGTCCCTACAAGTAAGAAGGGATACTTAATGATTCTAATTAAGATTCCAAAGAAGTTAGAGGTAAGGGAGAAAAGTTGATCAAATGAAACTCCACTGCAGTTCTGCGAAAGGGGGTTCGACGGTCGTTCTTTGTACCGTCGGATGGGTCGACGCTTCGTCGATTGTGCCGTAGAATTCATTTAGCACAAAGACTATTCGACAGAGCTGATCGATGGTCCGTCGATCAGTTCGACGGACCGTCCTTCTCACCGTAGAATGAAAGGAAACGAAAGGTTGCTCACTGGAAATTTAACGTCTTCGACGATCAAATCGACGCTTCGTCGATCGTACCATATATCTCGGTCTGGACTGATTTCAAGATTTTATATAAGGACCCTTCTCTCATTTTAATTCATTTCATTTCCACTTCTCCACACCCCAAGAAGCCTATAGAACTTTCTCCATTATTAATCCATAAGAAACCAAGGGAAATCCATGATCAACTACATCAAAACCATGAAATCAAGTGTATGAAACCTAACAAAAGTTCATCTACACAAAGAAAACACAAGGGAAGTAAGTTAGGGTTTTGGTGCAATAAGAGAAGTTCCACTCAAGGGTTGTTCATCCATCATCTAAGGTGAGTTTTATGATCATTCTTGGTTGTTTATGGTGTTGAAAGTTAAAAGCACTTGGATTATAGAAAGATATAGGAAATGAGTCATAAATGAGTGAATAGTGTCATTGTTGAGTAGTAGCTTGGGGTGAATTATGAATATTGGTATGTTGTGAATGACATTTAGAACATGGAATAAGTATTATATGTGACAAAATCCACTAATGAATTATGACCATGATTATGGAGAAAGTGGAGTGGAATGGCGAAATGCGGATAATGTAGATGAATGATAATTATTACCTATGATATTGTAAATGTTGTTATGGTTGTTTGGGAGTTGAAATATGATATGGAGAAAGTAGTAGAAACAAAGGAAATGCTGCCCAATTTTTCCTAGAAATAGTTAACACGTTCTTATAGTTGATTAACTAATACTGATGCGAATTCTCTTGAAGGTAGAAACGTGGGCATGGAGGAGAACAAGCAAGCGATAGATTAGTTAAACGTAAAAGGTATGTGAGGCTAGTGCTTTCTTTCTATGGCATGAATCCTATGACATGATTTTTTCTTCTTCTCCATGAATCTCCTACATCTCGGGCAACTAAGAGTCTATGTTCATGAATAGCTATATGAGATAAGAGATATGTTACGAACCCAATAATGTTGATGATGAGCTTCAGTCTAAAGATTCTAGAGTTCATGATATGATGTTCCTATAAGTTAATGATGTTGTTTATTGTATACACTCACCTTATATACTATTTCCTTCAAGGTGAGGCAGAATACTTATAAATGTTCCATAATGGAATCGAGGGTTCACGACCTTATGTCACCTTGATAAAGTATGGCTATCTTTGAGTTACAATGCATGCATTATGATGATTACGTGATTGATGATATTACACCGCGCCTATATGGCCGGGTAGCACCGCTAAGGCGGGCGGCTTATAGATGATTACACCGTGTCCATATGGCACGGGCAGCACCACTAGTGGGCGGCATAGATGGTACCCCAGACGCGGGAGGCCTGGACGCAGGTAAATGATTATCAGACCGATCCGATATGGACGGACAGCTTATACATTTATGCATATTTGATATGATGATAATTATGAAAGTAAGCCAGCATGCATTATTTCTTTCATGATTCACAGTCAGATACATATTGCTCCTCATTTCATTGATGCTTCATTATTGCTTATGCCTTACATACTCAGTACAATGTTCGTACTGACGTCCGTTTTCTCTGGACGCTGTGTTCATGCCCACAGGTAGACAGGGAGGTGATTTTGATCGAGATTCGTAGGAGCTATTAGCTGATTTGAAGAGCACTCCATTTTCCGGAGGTGTCATTGATTATTCTTTTTGTATATATGTATATGTATGTTGTGGGCACGACGGGATCCTGTCTCGTCCATATGTCTAGTACTCTAGTAGAGGCTCGTAGATGCGCAGTGTGGGTAGTATGGTCTCACAAGTTCCTCATTGTATATATATGTATGTATGTTATTTTGATAGCCGAAAGGCTCATGTTTATAAAGTAAATATGTTTTAAATGATAATAATTACCATGGTTATGAGCATAAGATGCATGAATGAGAGCAGATGAGTAGTAGAATGAGTGGTGCTCGGTAATTAGCCCTGGGTACCCGTCATGGCCCCTAGTCGGGTCGTGACACTCCTGTTCCTCCAGCGGCTACTTCGGGTCAACAAGTGACCGAGGCTATTCATCTATTGACGCAGTTAGTTGGTGCCCAGGAATAGCGGCATGGTTCGGGTTCAAGCGACAGGGTCATTAGTGTTATATCCCGTATTTTGTACATTCGGTTAATTCGAGATAATTGCGAGAAGTCAAAGGCAAGACTATTTTCCAAATTTTTTTTTAGTGAACAAGTTGTTTATTAGTATGGAAATATTCAGAAAGGCTAAGGGTAAAAAGGGAAATTCACAAAGTGGTTCATGGTAATATTGTGGAAGGCTAGGGGCAAAATGGGAATTTCACAAAATATTCAAGAAGGTTCTTGAAGGGGCCATGTTGGCCGTGTGGCATATAGGTAGATGTACACATTTTTATTTAATGAGGGCTAATTATATATATATATGTGTGTGGACTAAATCTTACACGAGAAGATAAGTAGTCTTCTTTGTTTATTTTTAAGAAAGTTCAAGAAAAAGGAAGAAGGGGACATGTGTCCACCTTGTGTGGGTAGAAGTTATATATATACAATTTTGGCCAAGGTTGGCCAAAATTGAGCCATGGAAATTGATCAAGAAAAATTATTTTCTCCTAGTAATTCAACCAAGTGGTACGTCCCTAACAACATGGAGTGATTGTAGGAGCAAGCCAAGCATTTATTTGGTGATTTACAAACCCTAGCCAAGTAAGAAGACAAGTGGAGGAAGGTAAGGTTCAATCGTCTTTTGCATATGTTATGGATGGTTTATGCATGTTGTTGTATGTAGAAATGGATGGAATTCATGAAATATATATGTGTATGGTTGTGGCCGAATAGAGGTGGTGTTGTGTAGATGTGATGAATTGATTTTTATTTAGTATTTTGATTGTTGTAGTTGCGGATTCTATGATGAAAATGAAGGTTTGATGAATTGAAATAAAGTTGGAATCATTGTGGGATTGTTGAAGGAATTAGTATGACATTAGCATGGTTTCTTGTATTGTGAAGATAATGTTGTTAACATGTGGTCGTAAGAAATGTGTTGATTTTATTTTGTTTGGAAGATTGTAAGATGGGTTGTTGTGGTTGAATTTGGAAGAAGGAAATAGGTTTTTATTGTTCTTGTTGAATTTGGAAGGTTTCGGGTGAAGTAGTATGTTGATTGGGTTGTTTTGAATATTATGTGAATTGAATTGAATATAAATGAAATGCCGTTGAATTGTATGACAAAGGTTGTTAATGTTAGAATGCGTCTTGAATTGATTATTGATGTTGTTGGCATGATTGTTGGTATTGTTGTTGATCATTTGGCCGAGTTTAATTCTCGGATTGTTGTTGATAAATTGGCCGGGTTAGATTCTCGGGGATGGTGTATTTACAGGGGAGATGCTGCCGAAATTTCGGCAGATTATAAATGAATTCATTTGAAGGATTAAGACAAGTATATGATAATGAGTCTAATGATTGTGCCAATCTTCTTGAATGTAGACTAGCGATAGCGAGCTTGGACAATTAAGCGTAGCTAATAGGACGTGGAGCAGGTATGTAAGGCTTACCCTTTCTTTCTTTTGGCATGATCTTTGTGAAACCAACATGACAAAGTATATGTATGATTTCAAAGAAACTCCTATTCTTAGAGCCACTAGGATGGCTAACGTTCTTGATTTCCACAAGCTGTTTCATATGGTTTTGATACCTATCTATGATGTCCAAAGTTCGGTTGATATGTTTCCGAATGGCATTCGAGAGATAATTGATATGACTAATGTCTTGATTTTCAAATGAAAGCACGTTTGATTATTCCTTTGAGTCTTTGATATATTTTTGATACGTACATTTGGTTCCAAAAGCTCTATTTGATTTGATCCATAACGATATTCGAAAGGTATTTGGTTTGGTTATTGCTTTGATTTTCTAAAAATAGCTTCTGAAACGTTCGTAGAAGGTTCTGTACTTCAAACGCTCATAACTTTCTTATACTAAATCGAAGTGACCCGATAGAGACATAACATTCTTTGGGCTCTCCTGCATGCTGCTTGCATGATATATGTATATGATACGTGAACATGATATATGTATATGTATATGGGGTAAGGGAAAAGGTGAGGCACTATAGACGCATAGCCACCTGATCAGTTTGTATCAGAACCGGTGGTGGGGCAAACCCAGTGGTGGGGCAAACCCAGTGGTGGGGCAAACCTCAGCAAGAACGCTGAGTCCCAAAGGGGGGTGGGTGTAAGGCTTTCCTTAGGCGAATCCCACATTGGTTTAGGCGAATCCCACATTGGTTTAGGCAAATCCCACATTGGTTCAGCCAAATCCCACATCGGTTAATATCGTCCCGGACGCGGGATATATGTGGCTAAATGGATCAGAGCCGACGCCTCGGCAATATGATATGTTCTTTTTTCCATATATATGAAAAAGAAATGTTTTTCAAAGAAAGCTAAGCATGCATAGTACCCGCCTAAAAGGCACTCAGATGTACAGGTTACTCTTTTACCCCATGATATGCTCTATATCTCAATTCTGTTATTATTCATAATTACATCTCTTACTATGTTACTATTCATGCCTTACATACTCAGTACATTGCTCATACTGACCCCCTTTCTTCGGTGGCTGCGTTTCTTGCTGTGCAGGTACACCCAGATGAGTAGAAGCTATGATAGAAGATGTTCTAGCGGAGTTGGAAAGCTCCATTTTCCCAGGAGTGTTGCCGGGTCAGAGTACTATGCTATGATGTCTTGTTCGAAGTTAGAGACTTTCTAGACAGAGTCGTGGGTATAGTATGTAAGTCTTGTAAGCGGCTTCACCAGCCGATGTTTGTTTATGTATTATGTTACAGATTCCACATGATCACAAATTTTGTGGATTTGAGAGCAACGAAAGAGAATATTTCTGGAAGTTCTTATTATGCATTCCATTTTATTTGAGTTAAGAGTCCAAGCGAGTATCCATGTAATAAGAGTTAGCGGGTTCGCTCGGCTCCGAGCATGGGGTCGGGTGCCCATCACACCCTAGTAAAATCGGGGTGTGACAAAGTGGTATCAGAGCAGGTCTTCCTAGGGGTTGTCTGTAAAGTCGTGTCCAGTAGAGTCCTGTTTATGGGTGTGAAGCTGGCCACATTTATAAACAGGAGGCTGCAGGGCATCTAGGGATTGTTGACCTTCTTTCTGTCTTAAATCGTGCGATAGAGCCAAGTCATAGGAAGATGAGATTCCTGATATAAGCCTTACATAAGACGGAAGGAGGTAAGCGGTGATATGGAAAGTTATAGAAGTAAGCTTTGATATAACGATGGAATAACGTTCCAAGTTCAACAACATAGTTGACAATCAATTTTGCTACAGATCATTATGTAAGGATGGTGAGTTGAAATCTGAACAGGCTGATACCTGAAGTATCCATACGTAACGGCGATGAAGGTATAGTTGCTACTATCGGGGATCTGGGAACCTAGGATGAAAGGTAGTTATGCACGGAAGTGAAAGGTGAATATTGAGGATTGAAAAGGGTAAAATAGTAATTGTAAAGGGAAAGACGTGTTACGAGAATGTCTCGGAATCTGTAAGACTTCGACTTACTCCAGATCATGTAATAAAGGTCATGCGAGGAAGTGGACGCGATTATATCAGCATTAAGGCACCGGATTCCATCTAAGTTTTGAGGTTAAGCGTGCTGGGGTGAGAGAAAATTTAGGATGGGTGACCCCCTGGGAAGTGCACTAAAGTTTTGTAAATTCAGATATAAGAGATAAGTGAAAGTTAGAGTAGCCTAAGGGAAACTAGAGTATACGGGATGGTTGGAGACCATAAAAGGCCACATAGGACGAGACAGGCTAGACTGGAGAAGAGACAGAACGTGCATCACAGCTCTGGAATTTGGATAGGCTTGAATAGCGTTTGGAAGTATCTTTTGGGCTAGTTGATAGTAAATATATGTATATAGGAATGAGTATGATATCTTATATGTGATTGCATCGACGGGCATGTGGTGTATGTCCCAGCAGCCGGTGCTACGGTAAAGAAGGCATCAATCGAGTAAGGGTACCGGAGTTCAAGTGACAACAAAAAATAAATGGAACAAGCTTTACGAGATAAACTAATGCTATGCTCACTACAGGTTAAGATTGGAAATGTTCTAATACAACGATATTTGGAAAAGAAAGAGTGTGAGTAAATAGAAGACAAGGAGATTAAGATGTCGGAAAAAGGTGAAAGGTAAGAAACCTTAGTGAGTGAAGCCCCCAAGAGAAACTACAGGCACAAGCATGAGACTATTGGGTAAAAAAAAAAACTCAAGGATAGGCGCGTGAAGAGGATAAAGTGTGGTAGAATGGAACAAAAGAGGAGTGTGTGAGGTTCGAGAACCAATTTCAATAAGTAAGGCTAAAGGAATAGTGACTAGGATAGGGGGATGTGAAGTAAGAGAAAGAATGTGTAGGCCTTGCGATGATGTTAAGGTGAGAAGTATAACCTGTAAGGATCCTGTGCTGAGAGCAAAGATAGCAGGATGCTCGAGACAACATGGACGCACAGCGGTGACGCAAAGGCGTAGTTAAGGAAAATTACGAGTAAATGAGCTAAATGGGTGAAAGGAAAACTTATGGTAAGAAGTTTCGATATGGTATGCACAGAATTGGAAAGAAAGATAAGGAGTAAAGTATAAACTAGATGAAGACTTCACAAAAGGACTATTGGCGTATAAGGAGCCCCTTAAAAGGGGGGGGGGGGAGAATATATTATATCAGACTCTAAAGGGATCACAACACTTTCAGGCGCCAGAAAAGGAAATTTATTAACTCCGGGCTAGAGTTCAAAACATATCGGCATATAAAGAGAATGCATGAAAGGAATAGAAACGAGTTGACAACGAAGTGTACCGTGAGGCCGACATGAAGGGAAAGGATGGAAGACACCTTAGGAGAATGCTCCGTGCCAACATGAATTATGATATGTTTATGCCACGATTTGAATCCCTCATATTGGGCAAAATGGCACCGTACCTAAATACGCAGGGACATGTTTTAAAGAGTAATAAAAGAGCAGGAAAAGGCTACAAGCTAAGTTCACAAAGGATAATGGAGAGAATGATAAGACTCAAGGGATATTTCGGGTGACAATGACTATTATAACGAAAGTATCAACGATTGGTAGTTTGAAAATTTTTAAAGGAAAGAAAGAACGCAGCGCCTGTGAAGGGAATAAAAGAGCTTACCGGACACTAGAAAGTAGTTCATGGACCTTTGATTATACGGAGCATGAGAATACACGCTATGAAGTTATATGAATCATCGACGTGAAGCAATACCCAACCATATTCGTAAGGAATCCACACCGAAGAGCCAACAAAGAATAACGATGGACGAAACAAGCGCCAATACAAAGAAATCAATGACAAATATACTTGTGTCAAGAAATGTGAGAGCAAGGAACAGCCTGTGGCCATATTGGATCGTCAAGTGAAGATTGCGTGCCAAAGACATGACTTCTATTAAGATATTGTGATGAAACAGTAACAAAGAAGAGACGACCAGGGAAGGACAAGGATAATGAGTTGGTGCAGTGGATTAGAAAACCCATGACACAGAATGAGGATTCATGTGTAGACCGAGGAGTTCGATTATAAAGGAAATAGGGTGAAAGATAAGGAATGAGCATGAAAAAAAGGACAACTATAAGAGGGACCCTCCCGAAGTATTATAACACCCCATGAGGCTAGTTGAACATTCGAGGACGAATGTTCTAAAGGGGGGGGGGATGTTATATCCCGTATTTTGTACATTCGGGTAATTCGAGATAATTGCGAGAAGTCAAAGGCAAGACTATTTTCCAATTTTGTTTTTAGTGAACACGTTTTTTATTAGTACGGAAATATTGAGAAAGGCTAAGGGTAAAAAGGGAAATTCACAAAGTGGTTCATGGTAATATTGTGGAAGGCTAGGGGCAAAATGGGAATTTCACAAAATATTCAAGAAGGTTCTTGAAGTGGCCATGTTGGCCGTGTGGCATATAGGTATATGTCCACATTTTTATTTAATGAGGGCTAATTATATATATATGTGTGGACTAAAGCTTACATGAGAAGATAAGTAGTCTTCTTTGTTTATTTTTAAGAAAGTTCAAGAAAAGGAAGAAGGGGACATGTGTCCACCTTGTGTTGGTAGAAGCCATATATATATATATATATATATATATATATATATACAATTGATGATTAAATAAGGCATATTTATCTCTAAATCAAGAAGCTTGGAGAGAAAAGAAAAACAAAAGAGGGGGGTTCGGCCAAGGTTGGCCAAAATTGAGCCATGGAAATTGATCAAGAAAAATTATTTTCTCCTAGTAATTCAACCAAGTGGAACATCCCTAACAACATGGAGTGATTGTCGGAGCAAGCCAAGCATTTATTGGGTGATTTACAAACCCTAGCCAAGTAAGAAGACAAGTGGAGGAAGGTAAGGTTCAATTTTTTTTTACATATGTTATGGATGGTTTATGAATGTTGTTGTATGTAGAAATGGATGGAATTCATGAAATATATATGTGTATGGTTGTGGCCGAATAGAGGTGGTGTTGTGTAGATGTGATGAATTGATTTTTATTTAGTATTTTGATTGTTGTAGTTGCGGATTCTATGATGAAAATGAAGGTTTGATGAATTGAAATGAAGTTGGAATCATTGTGGGATTATATGACATTAGCATGGTTTCTTGTATTGTGAAGATAATGTTGTTAACATGTGGTCGTAGATATAATGCATGAATTTGGAGGTAAGAAATGTGTTGATTTTATTTTGTTTGGAAGATTGTAAGATGGGTTGTTATGGTTGAATTTGGAAGAAGGAAATAGGTTGTTATTGTTCTTGTTGAATTTGGAAGGTTTCGGGTGAAGTAGTATGTTGATTGGGTTGTTTTGAATATTATGTGAATTGAATTGAATATAAATGAAATGCCGTTGAATTGTATGACAAAGGTTGTTAATGTTAGAATGCGTCTTGAATTGATTGTTGATGTTGTTGGCATGATTGTTGGTATTGTTGTTGATCATTTGGCCGAGTTGAATTCTCGGATTGTTGTTGATAAATTGGCCGGGTTAGATTCTCGCGGATGGTGTATTTACAGGGGAGATGCTGCCGAAATTTCGGCAGATTATAAATGAATTCATTTGAAGGATTAAGACAAGTATATGATAATGAGTCTAATGATTGTGCCAATCTTCTTGAATGTAGACTAGCGATAGCGAGCTTGGACAATTAAGCGTAGCTAATAGGACGTGGAGCAGGTATGTAAGGCTTACCCTTTCTTTCTTTTGACATGATCTTTGTGAAACCAACATGACAAAGTATATGTAGGATTTCAAAGAAACTCCTATTCTTAGAGCCACTAGGATGGCTAACGTTCGTGATTTCCACAACCTGCTTCATATGGTTTTGATACCTATCTATGATGTCCAAAGTTCGGTTGATATGTTTCCGAATGGCATTCGAGAGATAATTGATATGACTAATGTCTTGATTTTCAAATGAAAGCACGTTTGATTATTCCTTTGAGTCTTTGATATATTTTTGATACGTACATATGGTTCCAAAAGCTCTATTTGATTTGAACCATAATGATATTCGAAAGGTACTTTGTATGATTATTGCTTTGATTTTCCAAAAATAGCTTCTGAAACGTTCATACAAGGTTCTGTACTTCAAACGCTCATAACTTTCTTATACTAAATCGGATTGACCCGAAACTTGTTTCTGAGCCTTCAGGTGTCGGTAAGTATACGTGTCTATCGGGTCTTCCATAATACATTCTGAGGTTACCAACCTTACGTCACTCCGATAGAGACATAACATTCTTTGGGCTCTCCTGCATGCTGCTTGCATGATATATGTATATGATATATGTATATGATACGTGAACATGATATATGTATATGTATATGGGGTAAGGGAAAAGGTGAGGCGCTATAGACGCATAACCACCTGATCAGTTGGTATCGTAGCCGGTGGTGGGGCAAACCTCAGCAAGAACGCCGAGTCCCAAAGGGGGGTGAGTGTAAGGCTTGCCTTAGGCGAATCCCACATTGGTTTAGGCGAATCCCACATTGGTTTAGGCAAATCCCACATTGGTTCAGGCAAATCCCACATCGGTTAATATCGTCCCGGACGCGGGATATATGTGGCTAAATGGATCGGAGCCGACGCCTCGGCAATATGATATGTTCTATTTTCCATATATATAAAAAAGAAATGTTTTTCAAACAAAGCTAAGCATGCATAGTACCCGCCTAAAAGGCACTCAGATGTACAGGTTACTCTTTTACCCCATGATATGCTCTATATGTCAATTATGTTATTATTCATAATTACATTTCTTACTATGTTACTATTCATGCTTTACATACTCAGTACATTGCTCGTACTAACCCCCTTTGTTCGGGGGCTGCGTTTCATGCCGCACAGGTACACCTAGATGAGTAGAAGCTATGATAGAAGATGTTCCAGTGGAGTTGGCAAGCTCCATTTGCCCTGGAGTGTTGTCGTGTCAGAGTACTATGCTATGATGTCTTGTTCGAAGTTAGAGACTTTCTAGACAGAGTCGTGGGTATAGTATGTCAGTCTTATAAGCGGCTTCACCAGCCGATGTTTCTTTATGTATTATGTTACAGATTCCACATGATCACAGATTTGGTGGATTTAAGAGCAACGAAAGAGAATATTTTTGGAAGTTCTTAATATGCATTCCATTTTATTTGAGTTAAGAGTCCAAGCGAGTATGCGTGTAATAAGAGTTAGCGGGTTCGCTCGGCTCCGAGCATGGGGTCGGGTGCCCATCACACCCTAGTAAAATCGGGGTGTGATAGTTAGTACTAGAGCCCATGATTTCATGAGTTTGAATCCTCCGGAGTTCTTTGGGTCAAAGTCGTATGAAGACCCGCAAAGTTTTATTGATGAAATGTTGAGAACGTTGAAGATTATTCATGCCTCCGAAACTAAATCTGTGCAGTTGGCATCGTATAGACTCCGGGATGTGGCGGTCTTATGGTACAATAATTGGATATCATCAAGAAAAGAGAACGCGTCTCCTCCCGTTTGGAAAGAATTTGTAGATGCCTTCATCTGCCACTATTTGCCACCCGAGGTCCGCCGAGCTAGAGCGGATAGATTTTTAAATTTGAAACAAGGAAATATGAGTGCTTGGGAGTATAGCCTTCAGTTCAATTCGTTGGCTAGATATGCCCCGACTATGGTGGCCGACATGGGAGATAGGGTGCACAGGTTTGTGAGTGGCTTAAGGCCACATTTAATTAAGGATTGTTTGACGGCTTCGTTGCAAAACGAAATGGATATTTTCCGCATTCAAGCCCATGCCCAGAATTTAGAAGGACAACAACATCCACAAAGGGGTGATCGTGATATTGATAGAGGGCAAAGCAAGAGGGCCAGATATATGGGGGCAGGTAGTGATTATAGAGGGGGATCGAGGCAGGCATATCCCAGACACTCAGGCCAGTCGGCGACTAGTGCACCTCCACGATTTGCAGGCAGGAGATTTGACCGCTCCATTCCTTCAGGACAAGGTCAGAGTTCGAGAGCTTCAGGTTCCCAGTTTAGGGGTGATTATAGTCAGAGGAGACCACAAGTTCCACTATGTAGTCAGTGCAAAAAATTACATTCGGGGCCATGTCGCCAGGGCACAGATGCTTGCTATGTTTGTGGACAGGCTTGTCTCTTGATGCGTGATTGTCCCTCGAGGTATGTTAGAGGTCGGGTTCAGCCCACAGGATCAGCAGCTGGCTCTTCTTCAGTGCGCCCGGTAGGGCAGACTCGCCAGATCCCAACATGTCAAGGTAGAGGCAGAGGGGGAGCATTTACTTCAGGTGCTACTCAGCCCCGTATGTTTGCTTTAGCTGGACGACAGGATCTTGATTCCTCCCCGGATGTTGTTACAGGTATATTATCCGTATTTTCCCATGATGTGTATGCATTGATAGATCCGGCTTCTACCCTATCTTATATTACTCCGTACGTTGCTAGTCGTATTGGGGTGAAACTTGAGCCAATTAAACCTTTTGAGATATCTACTCTGGTTGGTGATCATGTGATAGCTAGACAAGTGTACAAAAATTATGTAATTGTGATACGCGACCGCCAGACTAAAGCTGATTTAGTTAAGCTGGAAATGTTAGATTTCGATGTGATTATGGGTATGGATTGGTTAGCCTCATGTTATGCTAATGTTGATTGCCGAATGAAAGTAGTTCGATTTCAATTTCCGGGAGAGCTCGTGCTTGAATGGAAGGGTAATACAGCATCTACAAGAGGTAGTTTATTTCCTACCTTTAGGCAAGAAAGATGATAGAAAAAGTCTATATTTATCACTTATTCCGAGTTCATGACACTGAAGCAAAGTCGCCAACTTTCCAATCCGTTATGGTAGTGAATGAATTTCCGGATGTATTTGCAGATGAACTTCTAGGCCTTCCTCCGAAAAGAGAGATTGATTTCGCTATTGATGTGTTGCCGGATACCAGGCCTATTTCTATTCCTCCTTACTGAATGGCTCCAGCAGAATTGAAAGAGTTAAAGGTACAGTTGAAAGATTTGCTTGAGAAGGGGTTTATTAGACCCAGTTCATCACCGTGGGGAGCACGTGTCCTATTTGTAAGAAAGAGAGATGGCTCCCTACGAATGTGCATCGATTATAGGCAGTTGAATAAGGTGACGATAAAGAACAAATATCCTCTTCCGAGAATTGATGATTTATTTGATTAACTACAGGGTGCCAAGTGGTTTTCCAAAATAGACTTGAGGTCAGGTTATCACCAAGTGAGAGTTAAAGAAGAAGATATTCCCAAAACAGCTTTTAGAAAGAGATATGGTGTCACGACCCAGCTAGGGGCCGTGACGGGTACCCGGGGCTAACCACCGAGCACCGCTCGTTCTGTCGCTCATTTTACTCATTTAAGGCCCTTTTCATCAATTTTATACTCAAAGCGTAGGAAAAATCATATTTCATATGAAAACATAAAACACTTTCATATACATGTGCCCTTAGGCTATCAAAATAATATATATAATATATATACAGCAGCGATCTAGTGAGACCATCTAACCCGCACTGCGTATCTACGAGCCTCTACTGGAGTACTGAACATAGGGACGGGACAAGACCCTGTCGTGCCCAAAAATACATATACATGGCTATATATACACAAAAGAATAATCATAAGCACCTCCATGACAATGGAGGGCTTCCGACCAGCTGACAGCTACTACGGATTTGGATCGAGCTCTACTTCCTGTCTACCTGTGGGCATGAACACAGCGTCCAAAGAAAACGGACGTCAGTACGAATATTGTACTAGGTATGAGAGGCATAAACAATGAAATAAGACAATAATGTAAAGAATATACTCATATGGAACATCATAATCTAACTGTCAAGTATAAGGAAAACAAGTCATGCTGTCTTACTCATGCTCATCATCATATCATATATGCATAATGTATAAGCTACCCATCCATATCGGATCGGTGTGATAATCATAACATGAGCCTGCATCCAGGCCTCCCGCATCCGGGGTAACATCTCATGCCGCCCACTAGTGGTGACTGCCCATGCCATTTGGCCATGGTGTATCATATAGCTGCCCGCCTTGGCGGTGACTGCCCGGCCAAATAGGAGTGGTGTAATATTAATATCATCATATGCTCATCACAATATGCTTAGCTTATCATAATACATACATAAGGCTCAAGACCAACTATACTTTATCGGGGTGACGTAAGGTCGTGATACCCCGATTGCATTATGGAACAATAATTGGCATCCTGCCTCACCTTGAAGGAATTAGCATATAAGGTGAGTGTAAGCGATAAATAACATCATTAGAATTCTTATACTTTAACTCATTATCTTGTGTAGCTAATTGTAGACATAGGCTCATGGATAAGAAAGAAGTTACGCTATAGGACTCATGCCATTAGAAATAAGGGACTAGCCTCACATACCTTTGACGTTTAACTAAGCTATCGTTCGCTTGTTCTCCTTCGATATCGCGTTTCTACCTTGAAAAGAGAATTCGCATTTACGTTCGTTAATCGACTATAAGAACGCGCTACTATTTCTAGGAAAATTGGGCGGCACTTCCTTTGTTTATACTACTTTTCCCATATTCTATATTAACTCCCAAACGCTCACAACAACGTTCACAATATTGAAATCAATAATCATCATTTACATGCACTAACCACAATCCACCATTTCTCTCTAATTTCTCCACATTTATACTTATAACTCATTATCGCGTTTCCTCCTATATAATACTTATTTCATGGTCTAAGCATCCTTTACAACATATTCATAATCATAGCACATCAACATTTATGATTCCATTCAACTACCATTCAATTGTGACACTATTCATCCATTTTAAGACCCACCTTCTATGTTTTCCTACCATTCAAGCATCATAGCTTTCCAATACCTTAAACAACATGATGAAGTCATGAAACTTACCTTAGATGATGGAGGAACAAGCCTAGAGTGGAATCCTTCCTTTTGCACCAAAACCCTACTTCACCTTTCTTGGAACTTCTTGGTTTGGATGAACTTCACTTGAGTTTCACACACTTTGCTTCATGGATTTAATGTTGTTGATCATTGATTTCCTTGTTATTCTTATGGTTGAAGTGTTTGGAGAATTTTCTAGAGAGTTCTTGTTATATCCCGTATTTTGTACATTCGGATATTTCAAGATAATTGTGATAAGTTAAGGGCAAGGTTATATTTTGATCTTGTTTAACACACAAGTTGTTTATGAAAATTATTGATGTGGAAATATTAAGAAAGGCTAGGGGCAAAAAAGGAAATTCACAAGGTGGCTCATGGAAATATTAAGAAGAATTTGGGGTTGAAAGTGAATTATGGAAAATTTAAATTCTTGAAACAAAAGGCCAAGTGGGCCGTGCAATATGGTGTGGGCCTTGGCCCACATGGATGCATGAAATAAATAAGACAAAGGATGACAAAATTATCATATTTATCATCTTCAACACTTAGAAGCTTGGAGAAAGAAAAAGAAGAAGGCCATTCGGCCATGGTATACCCAAAATGACCCCTTGAAAAATTGATTAAAAAAATTATTTTCTTCTAGCAAATCAACCAATTGGAAGGTCCTCTTTAACGTGAAGTAGTTGTTGGAGCTAGCAAAACACTTATTTGTGCCAATTACAACCCTAGCCAAGTTGTGGAGTTAAGTGGAAGAGTTAAGATTTAATCTTCTTTTTCATATGTTGTGAATGTTTTGTACATGTTGTAGTGTGTGGAAATGGATGGAAACCATGAATTTGGTGTGATGGGGGTGGTGGTCGTGTATGTGTTGTGTTGTGTAGGAATGGTGAACCAATTTTTACTTAGTATTTTGGTTGTTGTTGTCATGGATTCTATGATGAAAATGAGAGTTTAATGATTTAAGTTGAAGTTGAAATTGTTGTGGGCTGTTTTAGAAGCCAATGTGATTTGAATGTAGTTTCTTGTATTTATGGAAAATAATGTTGTTAGTGTGTGAATTGTTGGTGTAGTTCATAAATTTGAAAGAAGGAAATGTGTTGTTATTGTTCTTGTTGAATTTGGAAGGTTTCGGGTGGAGTGGAGTATTGGTTAGATTGTTTTGAATATTATGCGGATTGTTTGAAGTGTTCTTGAATATTGTTTGAATGGCTTTGGATTAGTATTTGAGTGTGTGAGCATTGGTGTTAGCTTGATTGTATGTAGTTGAAGTGAATGTAAATGGAATGTCGTCGAATTATGTAAAAGGGAGTTACTAATGTTAGAATGTATTTTGAATTAATTGTTGATGTTGTTAATATGGTTGTTGGTATTGTTGCTGGTATGAGTCCTGGGAGCTGTCTAGAGGCGAGGGTGCTCCTCCAGCGGTGTGGGATTAGTTTACAACAGCCTTTCTTAGCCACTTTCTGCCTCCAGAGACGCGGCGAGCTAGGGTGGACAGATTTTTGCAGTTGAGACAGAGGGGCAGAAGCGTTCGGGAGTACAGTTTAGAGTTCGACTCTTTGGCTAGATATGCACCCACTATTGTGGCCGATATGGCTGACAGGATGCACCGATATGTGATGGGGTTGGATCATTATCTGGTGGATAGCTGTATGGCGGTGGCATCTCAGCCTGGGATGGATATTGCCCCGGTGCAGGCATACGCACAAGGAATGGAGGATCGACACAGAGGGCTCCAGCCCGATAGAGATCGTGATAGGGGCCAGCCTAAAAGGGCTAGATCAGCTGGTTATTCCGGGGAGTTTCGAGACGGGCGGCCTTAGCAGCAGCATAGCAGATATTCTTCTCAGCCAGCCCGCGGTACGCCTCCACAGTTCACGGGTAGAGGGTTCGATAGTACAGGGCATTCAGGAGCAGGCCAGTGCTCCAGGGCTTCGGGTTCGCAGGTGAGCGGAGGTTCCAGTCAGACGAGGCCACCTATGCCTCGGTGCTCTCACTGTGGGAGAAATCACCCCGGGGAGTGTTATCGTGCTACGGGTGCCTGTATTTCTTGCGGCCGTCAAGGCCATATTATGAGAGATTGCCCGTTGGTGGATAGTTTCGGTGGTGCAACTCAGCCTACAGGGTCAGTTGCTGGTTCGTCTTCCACTTCTATAGCTATGCGCCCTATGGGGAGGCGGGGTGTACCAACACCAGCAGGCCGCGGTAGAGGTCGTGGCGAAGCTCCCAATTCTTGCGGTCCTTCGAACCGCATATATGCTTTGGCCAGCCGACAGGACCCGGAGGCGTCGCCAAACGTGGACACAGGTATATTATTGGTCTTTTCCCGAGATGTATAAGCATTGATAGGTCTAGGCCCTACTTTATCATATATATCCCCCTCCTGGTTGCTAGTAGAATTGTGATAAAACCCGAATCGATAGAACTGTTCGAGGTAGCCATGCATATAGATGAAAAGTGAATATTGATGATTTAAAAAGGCTAACACGGTAATTGTATGGTCAGAAAAGTAAAAGGACCCTCTCTAGATCGGAGGGAGACACGTTACGAGAATAGTTTGGAAGTTGTTAAGACTCCGACTTGCCCTAGATTACGTGATAAAGGTCGTGCGGGGAAGTGGATGCAATTATACTAGCATTAACGCACCAAAATTCATCGGGGTTCCGAGGTTAAGCGTGCTAGGGCAAGAGAAATTCTATGATGGGTGACCCCCTGGGAAGTGCACTAAAGGTTCCACAAATGTAGGTACAAGAGATAAAAGGGAAATTAGGATAACCTAAAGGAAATTAGAATATGCGGAGTGGTTGGAAACCTTAAAGAGGTCGCATAGGCTAAGGCGGACTAGGCCGGTGAAGAGGAAGAAGCACAACGCAGCTCTGGAATTAGAGTAAGTTTAAATAGCATTTGGAAATATTCTGTAAGCAAAATGGTAATAAATATATGTGTATGCATATGATATCCCATTTATGACTGTATCGATCGATAGGTGAAACACAGCAACCAGTGTTGCGATGTATGGAAGACATTAATTGAACGGAATTTAAGAAACAAAACGAAAGATATAGTACAGATATTATAAGGTAAACTCACACTGGTTCCATCACTGGTTAAAGCTGGAAAGTCCTAATACAACGATATCTGGGAGCAGAAAGAAAGTGAGTACGTGAAGGGTAAGGATATTCGAAGTGTTTGTAATGTCAAAGGAAAGGAATATGGGTGAGTAAAGCCTCTAAGAGAGACGACGCGCAAAGCATGAGACTATTTGAGTAGAAATTCGGAGGATAGATCTGTAAAAAGATTAAAGTTGCGTAGTATGGGACAAAAAGAGGAACAAACCCAAGGGAGGTTAAGGGTGAATAATAGGAAGAGCATATGGGAGTACGAAGGATACTTTAATAAGTTGGTGATAGGAAACCGATTACTTACCAAAGGAAGAACCGGGATAATGGGTTGACACAGTTGACTAGAAAACCCATGATATGGAATGAGGATTCATGTGAAGACCGAGAGGTTCGAAGGAAGGAAAGGAAAACTTGGCCGAATCCTCTATTATAGGAGGATATAATTACAAAAGGATAAATGCGTAGCCATATCGATGTGGTTGCTTCGAACATAGAGAAGCCTTCCTGGAGGGTGACTTAAGAATGGAACCGATTCGCGCATATAATAGAATATCTTACGAACTTCAGAGTCGATGCTACAAACAACAAGAGAATAAAGCTACTCCCTAAGAAAGATTAAGGATACTGATGGCTTGATCGAAGGAAAAAGAAAGTGGTTAGGAAGAAAGTAACTGGAAATGGTTACACATCAAAAGGTTAATGACACTGTTAGACATAAAGGACCGGGGTATGTCAAAATGGAAACAAAATAATAAGCGTTGGAAAGGGATGCCCTTATAAGTATTCCGATTAAATACGAGAACATAGTTAGCAAGGAGATAGATATGACAGACTCCGCGATGAAGGAACTTCAATTGTAAGAAGATCGTGGAAGGCGATGGGTTACTTAAAAGGGCATAGGCATATATATAGACCCTCTTAATAAGGGGGGGGGGGGGGGGGAGGAGAACATACTAGACTTAAAATGAAATATGACGATTCAAGCTCCAGAAAAGGAGACTTATTAGCTTGGGGCCAGAGTTCGGGGCATGCTGGCATATCGTGAAGGTTACGAAAGGACGTAGAAATGAATTGACAATAAGTGTACTATGAGGTAGATATAGGGAGAAAATATGGAAGACACCTGGAGAGGTCAACAAATATAAAAAGGAAAGCCCGAAATGGCACCATATGAGGCTCTGTATGGCAGGAAGTGCAAGTCACCGATCGGTTGGTTCGATGTTGACGGAATTAGTTAATCGTCCTAGATATGATTCAGCAGGCAGCCGATAAGGTGAAACCCATACGAGAACGGTTGCCAACAGCTCGGAGTCGACAGAAGTTATACGCAGATAATCAACGTCGACACCTCGATTTCAAGTAGGTGATTGGGTATTTCTGAAAGTGTCACCCATGAGGGGTGTAATGAGATTCGGCAAGAAGGGGAAGCTCTGTCCGAATTATGTTGAGCCTTATCAGATCGTCCGCAAGGTAGGCAAGGTCGCCTATGAATTATACCTACCATCTGATCAAGAAGCAGTGCATCCATTCTCCCACGTGTTTATGCTTCGTCAACATATTGGTGACCCTTCCAGAGTATTTCCTATAAATGATACCCAGGTGACAG
This sequence comes from Lycium barbarum, assembly GCF_019175385.1. Taxonomy (NCBI): domain Eukaryota; kingdom Viridiplantae; phylum Streptophyta; class Magnoliopsida; order Solanales; family Solanaceae; genus Lycium; species Lycium barbarum. The sequence continues at coordinate 69,413,791 of NC_083343.1, read as the reverse complement.
AGGAGTTATCCTACGAAGAGCAGCCAATGGTCATACTGGATCGTCAGGTGAAAAGACTGCGTACCAAAGACGTGGCTCTGGTTAAGGTATTATGGCGCGACATCCCTAAGCTTTTAAAACGGATATATTAAATGACCGTATGTGACAACTATAAAGCAGACCTCCCCGAAGTATTATAATACCCCATGAGGCCAGTTCAACATTCGAGGACGAATGTTCTAAAGGGGGGGAGGATGTTATATCCCGTATTTTGTACATTCAGATATTTGAAGATAATTGTGATAAGTTAAGGGCAAGGTTATATTTAGATCTTGTTTAACACACAAGGTGTTTATGAAAATTATTGATGTGGAAATATTAACAAAGGCTAGGGGCAAAAAGGGAAATTCACAAGGTGGCTCATGGAAATATTAAGAAGAATTTGGGGTTGAAAGTGAATTATGGAAAATTTAAATTCTTGAAACAAAAGGCAAAGTGGGCCGTGCAATATGGTGTGGGCCTTGGCCCACATGGATGCATGAAATAAATAAGACAATAGATGACAAAATTATCATATTTATCATCTTCAACACTTAGAAGCTTAGAGAAGCTTGGAGAAAGAAAAAGAAGAAGGCCATTCGGCCATGGTATAGCCAAATGACCCCTTGAAAAATTGATTAAAAAAATTATTTTCTTCTAGCAAATCAACCAATTGGAAGGTCCTCTTTAACGTGAAGTAGTTGTTGGAGCAAGCAAAACACTTATTTGTGCCAATTACAACCCTATCCAAGTTGTGGAGTTAAGTGGAAGAGGTAAGATTTAATCTTCTTTTTCATATGTTATGAATGTTTGGTACGTGTTGTAGTGTGCGGAAATGGATGGAAACCATGAATTTGGTGTGATGGGGTGGTGGCCGTGTATGTGTTGTGTTGTGTAGGAATGGTGAACCAATTTTTACTTAGTATTTTGGTTGTTGTTGTCATGGATTCTATGATGAAAATGAGAGTTTAATGATTTAAGTTGAAGTTGAAGTTGTTTTGGGCTGTTTTAGAAGCCAATGTGATTTGAATGCCATTTCTTGTATTTATGGAAAATAATGTTGTTAGTGTGTGAATTGTTGGTGTAGTTCATAAATTTGAAAGAAGGAAATGCGTTGTTATTGTTCTTGTTGAATTTGGAAGGTTTCGGGTGGAGTGGAGTATTGGTTAGATTGTTTTGAATATTATGCGGATTGTTTGAAGTGTTCTTGAATATTGTTTGAATGCCTTTGGGTTAGTATTTGAGTGTGCGAGCATTGGTGTTAGCTTGATTGTATGTAGTTGAAGTGAATGTAAATGGAATGCTGTCGAATTATGTAAAAGGGAGTTGCTAATATTAGAATGTGTTTTGAATTAATTGTTGATGTTGTTAATATGGTTGTTGGTATTGTTGTTGATGATTTGGGCAGAGTTGAATTCTCGGGGTTGTTGAATTTACAGGGGAAATGCTGCCGAAATTTCTGTAAATAAAGTGTTGGTTGAGGATTGGACTTCTAAGTATCTATAGCTAATGTTTGGTATATACTAATATTATTGTAGACCTTGGGGAGCCCGAAACTTGAGTTAGGATTGGCTTAGGAAGCGGATGAGGTATGTAAAGCCTAACCTTTCTTTCTTTTGGCATGTCCTAGTTGCAAGTAAGCTATGATACGAGCCTCGGGGGTAACTCCATTCATAAGATCCGAGCATGTCGACGATGTTTATTCATTTCTTGATCTAAGTATTCCTAATATAGTCGAACTATGGTGTTTGTGGCTTTTGTATGATTGGATAATATATATGTGTAAAGAATTTTTATTCCTAACAGCTTTACGTCGAAAAATGTCTGTAACTTTCATAGACGAGCTCGGATCGCTCCGATACGTTCCTAGAGGATCCTAAAGCGAATAATGTCCATAACTTTATTATACTAACTCGGATTGATCCGAAACGTGTTTATGATCCTTCAGGTGTCGGTAAGTGTACTTGTCTATCGAGTCTTAAAAATTGATTTAAATTGCATTTAGTTTCTCACTACTCTGCTCGTGCATATGGCTGTTACATCTTTCGCCGAGTCCCGGACCGGTATGTATCGTGCGCATGGTTCACCGAGTCCCTTGCTTGAGGGCCGGGTTCCATATATATTCCGGTGTTATGACGTGTTATGGTGTTATGATGTGTTCATGGTTCACCGAGCCCCTTGCTAGAGGGCCGGGTACCCTATATATGTGTATTCTGATGTTATGATGTGTTACGGAGATTACGGAGCAATCTTCTGGTGTATGATGTGTGTGGCGCCAAATACGGGGTGGCGACCACGTTCCCCGGGTCCCGCAAGGGACCGGACACCGTTTCTGACATGCATGATTTGTGTTTCAAGTAAGCATATTGGTATTCTGCATATCGTGCTTAGTTTCTGCACTTCTTGTTCGATTATGGTTCTGTTTTCTGTATTTCATGCTTTACATACTCAGTACATATTTCGTACTGACCCCCTTTCTTCGGGGGCTGCGTTTCATGCCCGCAGGTACAGACGCTCGTTCTGGTGACCCGCCAGCTTAGTACACCTATTCTGCTGTTTTGCAGTGCTCCTCTTGTTCTGGAGCCTACATTCTGGTGTAGACTCTTCCGTTGTATATATGTATGTACATATTCAGGGATACGGCGGGGCCCTGTCGCGTCATATGCTTTTGTTGTTACTCTTAGAGGCCTGTAGACATGTATGTGGGTCATGGGTCGATATTGTTCAGTTATGTCTGTGTGATTTGCGTCTTAAGCGGTTTCATTGCTGTGAAAGCCTTAACGGCTTGTATGTGTGTACACGTATGCATATGTTTTTGGGCGATGTAATTTGCTACAGTCTTACAGGCTTCTGTGTGATACATTTGTTATATGTGACCGCTTAAGACGACAACTGGCCTTTGTATCTGTATAAGTCAGTGTACGGCGAATCGGACTAGCCATTTGTATGATGATTCTGGTAAGCGAGTGTGTACGGGTGTCCAGCTCGGGCACTAGTTACGGCCCACGGGGTTGGGTCGTGACAAAAGTGGTATCAGAGCAGTTCGTCCTCAGAATGTCTACAGGCCGTGTCTAGTAGAATCTTGTTTATCGGTGTGTGGTGCACCACATCTATAAACAGGAAGCTACAGGACATTTAGGATGTCACCTTTCCTTTGATCTTAGATCGTGCGATAGAGCTGTATTATTAGGATGGTTCCTTTCTGACAGATTACTATGTTTACAGCGATGCCTCCGAAGAAAGCCACAGTTGCCCAGAAGGGCAAAGCAGTAGTAGGAGAGACCTGTCAGACTCGGAGAGTCACTCGGGCCCGTGCCCAGACTATGCCGGATATTATGCCCCAGTCAGCGGCCTCTGCAACGCCGCCATCATCAGAGGAGCCTAGAGCAGCAGCCGCTGCCGCTATGGATCAGGGGGCGGCTCCACCATTACCTCCGGAGCCTCCAGCGCCCGAGCCTCCAGCTCGTCAACCAGGGGCGGAGGATAGGGCGATGAGAGATGCAGTACAGCTGCTGACTAGATTAGTAGCGGGGCAAGCTCGCAGACACAGGCTAGGAGGTGATTATGTGGGTAGACATGACAGCTTAAGGGTTCGTGACTTCGTGACTTGTAATCCCCCGGAGTTCTACGGGTCAAAGCCCCATGAGGATCCCCAGGACTTTATTTGACAGATGCAGCGTACGCTGAGGTTAGTCAGAGCTTCTGAGACTGGGTCTGTCGAGCTGGCTTCATATCGGTTGCGTGATGTAGCCGTTAACTGGTATGAGTCCTGGGAGCTGTCTAGAGGCGAGGGTGCTCCTCTAGCGGTGTGGGATGAGTTTACAGTAGCCTTTCTTAGCCACTTTCTGCCTCCAGAGATGTGGCGAGCTAGGGTGGACAGATTTTTGCAGTTGAGACAGAGGGGCAGAAGCGTTCGGGAGTACAGTGTAGAGTTCGACTCTTTGGCTAGATATGCACTCACTATTGTGGCCGATATGGCTGACAGGATGCACCGATATGTGATGGGGTTGGATCATTATCTGGTGGATAGCTGTATGGCGGTGCCATCTCAGCCTGGGATGGATATTGCCCGGGTGCAGGCATACGCACAAGGAATGGAGGATCGACACAGAGGGCGCCAGCCCGATAGAGATCATGATAGGGGCCAGCCCAAGAGGGCTAGATCAGCTAGTTATTTCGGGGAGTTTCGAGACGGGCAGCCTCAGCAGCAGCATAGCGGATATTCTTCTCAGCCAGCCCGCGGTACGCCTCCACAGTTCACGGGTAGACGGTTTGATAGTACAGGGCATTCAGGAGCAAGCCAGAGCTCCAGGGATTTGGGTTCGCAGTTGAGCAGAGCTTCCAGTCAGACGAGGCCACCTATGCCTCGGTGCTCTCACTGTGGGAGAAATCAACCTGGGGAGTGTTATCGTGCTACGGGTGCCTATTTTTCTTGCGGCCGTCAAGGCCATATTATGAGAGATTGCCCGTTGGTGGGTAGTTACGGTGGTGCAGCCCAGCCTACGGGGTCAGTTGCTGGTTCGTCTTCCACTTCTGTAGCTATGCGCCCTATGGGGCGGGGCGTGCCAACACCAGCAGGCCGCGGTAGAGGTCGTGGCGAAGCTCCCAATTCTAGCGGTCCTTCGAACCGCATATATGCTTTGGCCAGCCGATAGAACCCGGAGGCGTCACCAAACGTGGACACAAGTATATTATTGGTCTTTTCCCGAGATGTATATGCATTGATAGGTCTAGGCCCTACTTTATCATATATATCCCCCTCCTAGTTGCTAGTAGAATTGGGATAAAACCCGAATCGTTTGAACTGTTCGAGGTAGCCGTGCATATAGATGAAAAGTGAATATTGAGGATTTAAAAAGGCTAACATGGTAATTGTATGGTCAGAAAAGTAAAAGGACCCTCTCTAGATCGGAGGGAGACACGTTACAAGAATAGTTTGGAAGTTGTTAAGACCCCGACTTGCCCTAGATTACATGATAAAGGTCATGCGGGGAAGTGGATGCAATTATACTAGCATTAACGCACCAAAATTCATTGGGGTTCGGAGGTTAAGCGTGCTAGTGCATGAGAAATTCTATGATGGGTGACCCCCTGGGAAGTGCACTAAAGGTTCCACAAATGTAGGTACAAGAGACAAATGGGAAATTAGGATACCCTAAAGGAAATTAGAATATACGGAGTGGTTAGGAACCTTAAAGAGGTCGCGTAGGCTAAGGCGGACTAGGCCGGTGAAGAGGAAGAAGCGCAACGCAGCTCTGGAATCAGAGTAAGTTTGAATAGCATTTGGAAGTATTCTGTAAGCGAAATGGTAATAAATATATGTGTATGCATATGATATCCCATTTATGACTGTATTGATCGATAGGTGAAACCCAGGAACCAGTGTTGCGATGTATGTAAGACATTAATTGAACGGAATTTAAGAAACAAAACGGAAGATATAGTGCAGATATTATAAGGTAAACTCATACTGGTTCCATCACTGGTTAAAGCTGGAAAGTCCTAATACAACGATATCTGGTTGCAGAAAGAAAGTGAGTACGTGAAGGGGTAAGGAGATCCGAAGTGTTGGTAATGTCAAAGGAAAGGAATATGGGTGAGTAAAGCCTCTAAGAGAGACGACGCGCAAAGCATTAGACTATTTGAGTAGAAATTCGGAGGATAGATCTGTAAAAGGATTAAAGTGGGGTAGTATGGGACGAAAAGAGGAACAAACCCAAGGGAGGTTAAAGGTGATGAATACGAAGAGCATATGGGAGTACGAAGGATACTTTAATAAGTTGGTGATAGGAAACCGATTACTTACCAAAGGAAGAACCGGGATAATGGGTTGACACAGTTGACTAGAAAACCCATGATATGGAATGAGGATTCATGTGAAGACCGAGAGGTTTGATTATACAAAGCAAACAGGACGAAAGATAAGGAACGGGCATGAAGGAAAGGAAAACTTGGCCGAATCCTCTATTATAGGAGGATATAATTACAAAAGGATAAATGTGTAGCCATATCGATGTGGTTGCTTCGAACATAGAGAAGCCTTCCTGGAGGGTGACTTAAGAATGGAACCTATTCGCACATATAATAGAATATCTTACGAACTTCAGAGCCGATGCTACAAACAACAAGAGAATAAAGCTACTCCCTAAGAAAGATTAAGGATACTAATGGCTTGATCGAAGGAAAAAGAGAGTGGTTAGGACGAAAGTAACTGGAAACGGTTACACATCAAAAGGTTAATGACACTGTTAGACATAAAGGACCAGGGTATGTCAAAATGGAAAAAAAAATAATAAGCGTCGGAAAGGGATGCCCTTATAAGTATTCCGATTAAATACGAGAACGTAGTTAGCAAGGAGATAGATATGACAGACTCCGCGATGAAGGAACTTCAATTGTAAGAAGATCATGGAAGGCGATGGGTTACTTAAAAGGGCATAGGCATATATATAGACCCTCTTAATAAGGGGGGGGGGGGGGGGGGGAGAACATACTAGACCTAAAATGAAATATGACGATTCAAGCTCCAGAAAAGGAGACTTATTAGCTTGGGGCCAGTGTTCGGGGAATGCTGGCATATCGTGAAGGTTACGAAAGGACGTAGAAATGAATTGACAATAAGTGTACCATGAGGTAGATATAGGGAGAAAATATGAAAGACACCTGGAGAGGTCAACAAATATAAAAAGGAAAGCCCGAAATGGCACCATATGAGGCTCTGTATGGCAGGAAGTGCAAGTCACCGATCGGTTGGTTCGATGTTGACGGAATTAGTTAATCGGCCTAGATATGATTCAGCAGGCAACCGATAAGGTGAAACCCATACGAGAACGGTTGCCAACAGCTCGGAGTCGACAGAAGTTATACGCAGATAATCAACGTCGACACCTCGATTTCAAGTAGGTGATTGGGTATTTCTGAAAGTGTCACCCATGAGGGGTGTAATGAGATTCGGCAAGAAGGGGAAGCTCTGTCCGAATTATGTTGAGCCTTATCAGATCGTCTGCAAGGTAGGCAAGGTCGCCTATGAATTAGACCTACCATCTGATCTAGAAGCAGTGCATCCAGTCTCCCACGTGTTTATGCTTCGTAAACATATTGGTGAGCTTTCCAGAGTATTTCCTATAAATGATACCCAGGTGACAAAGGAGTTATAATACGAAGAGCAGCCAATGGTCATACCGGATCGTCAGGTGAAAATACTGCGTACCAAAGACGTGGCTCTGGTTAAGGTATTGTGGCGCGACAATAACAGAGAGGAGATAACCTGGGAAGCTGAGGAAGAGATGAAAAGGAAGTATCCCTAATTATTTCCTACGGCTACAGGCAATCTAAGCTTCTAAAACGAATATGTTAAATGATCGTATGGGACAACTATAAAGGAGACCTCCCCGAAGTAATATAATACCCCATGAGGCCAGTTCAACATTCGAGGACGAATGTTCTAAAGGGGAGGAGGATGTTATATCCCGTATTTTGTACATTCAGATATTTCAAGATAATTGTGATAAGTTAAGGGCAAGGTTATATTTTGATCTTGTTTAACACACAAGTTGTTTATGAAAATTATTGATGTGGAAATATTAACAAAGGCTAAGGGAAAAAAGGGAAATTCACAAGGTGGATCATGCAAATATTAAGAAGAATTTGGGGTTGAAAGTGAATTATGGAAAATTTAAATTCTTGAAACAAAAGGCCAAGTGGGCCGTGCAATATGGTGTGGGCCTTGGCCCACATGGATGCATGAAATAAATAAGACAAAAGATGACAAAATTATCATATTTATCATCTCCAACACTTAGAAGCTTAGAGAAGCTTGGAGAAAGAAAAAGAAGAAGGCCATTCGGCCATGGTATAGCCGAATGACCCCTTGAAACATTGATTAAAAAAAAATATTTTCTTCTAGCAAATCAACCAATTGGAAGTTCCTCTTTAACGTGAAGTAGTTGTTGGAGCAAGCAAAACACTTATTTGTGCCAATTACAACCATAGCCAAGTTGTGGAGTTAAGTGGAAGAGGTAAGATTTAATCTTCTTTTTCATATGTTTTGAATGTTTGGTACATGTTGTAGAGTGCGGAAATGGATGGAAACCATGAATTTGGTGTGATGGGGTGGTGGCCGTGTATGTGTTGTGTTGTTTAGGAATGGTGAACCAATTTTTACTTAGTTTTTTGGTTGTTGTTGTCATGGATTCTATGATGAAAATGAGAGTTTAATGATTTAAGTTGAAGTTGAAATTGTTGTGGGCTGTTTTAGAAGCCAATGTGATTTGAATGTAGTATCTTGTATTTATGGAAAATAGTGTTGTTAGTGTGTGAATTGTTGGTGTAGTTCATGAATTTGAAAGAAGGAAATGTGTTGTTATTGTTCTTGTTGAATTTGGAAGGTTTCGGGTGGAGTGGAGTATTGGTTAGATTGTTTTGAATATTATGTGGATTCTTTGAAGTGTTCTTGAATATTGTTTGAATGGCTTTGGATTAGTATTTGAGTGTGCAAGCATTGGTGTTAGCTTGATTGTATGTAGTTGAAGTGAGTGTAAATGGAATGCCGTCGAATTATGTAAAAGGGAGTTGCTAATGTTAGAATGTGTTTTGAATTAATTTTTGATGTTGTTAATATGGTTGTTGGTATTGTTGTTGATGATTTGGGCCGAGTTGAATTCTCGGGGTTGTTGAATTTACAGGGGAAATGCTGCCAAAATTTCTGTAAATAAAGTGTTGGTTGAGGATTGGACTTCTAAGTATCTATAGCTAATGTTTGGTATATACTAATATTATTATAGACTTTGGGGAGCCCGAGACTTGAGTTAGGATTGGCTTAGGAAGCGGACGAGGTATGTAAAGCCTAACCTTTCTTTCTTTTGGCATGTCCTAGTTGCAAGTAAGCTATGATACGAGCCTCGGGGGTAACTCCATTCATAAGATCCGAGCATGTCGACGATTTTTATTCATTTCTTGATGTTAGTATTCCTAATATAGTCGAACTATGGTCTTTGTGGCTTTTGTATGATTGGATAAAATATATATGTGTAAAGAATTTTTATTCCTAACAGCTTTAAGTCGAAAAATGTCCGTAACTTTCATAGACGAGCTCGGATCGCTCCGATACGTTCCTAGAGGATCCTAAAGCGAATAACGTCCATAACTTTCTTATACTAACTCGGATTGATCCGAAACGTGTTTATGATCCTTCAGGTGTCGGTAAGTGTACTTGTCTATCGAGTCTTAAAAATTGATTTAAATTGCGTTTAGTTTCTCACTACTCTGCTCGTGCATATGGCTGTTACATCTTTCGCCGAGTCCAGGGCCGGTATGTATCGTGCGCATGGTTCACCAAGTCCCTTGCTTGAGGGCCGGGTTCCATATATATTCCGGAGTTATGATGTGTTATGGTGTTATGATGTGTTCATGGTTCACCGAGCCCCTTGCTAGAGTGCCGGGTACCCTATATATATGTATTCTGATGTTATGATGTGTTACGGAGATTACGGAGCAATCTTCTGGTGCATGATGTGTGTGGCGCCAAATACGGGGTGGCGACCACGTTCCCCGGGTCCCGCAAGGGATCGGACACCGTTTCTGACATGCATGATTTGTGTTTCAAGTAAGCATAATGATATTCTGCATATCGTGCTCAGTTTCTGCACTTCTTGTTCGATTATGGTTCTGTTTTCTGTATTTCATGCTTTACATACTCAGTACATATTTCGTACTGACCCCGTTTCTTCGGGGGCTGCGTTTCAAGCCCGCAGGTACAGACGCTCGTTCTGGTGACCCGCCAGCTTAGTACACCTATTCTGCTATTTTGGAGTGGTCCCCTTGTTCTGGAGCCTACATTCTGGTATAGACTCTTCCGTTGTATATATGTATGTACATATTCAGGGGTACGGCGGAGCCCTGTCCCGTCATATGCTTTTGTTGTTACTCTTAGAGGCCTGTAGACATGTATGTGGGTTATGGGTCGATATTGTTCAGTTATGTCTGTGTGATTTGCGTCTTAAGCGGTTTCATTGCTGTGACAGCCTTAACGACTTGTATGTGTGTACACGTATGCATATGTTTTTGGGCGATGTATTTTGCGACAGTCTTACAAGCTTTTGTGTGATACATTTGTTATATGTGACCGCTTAAGATGACAGCTGGCCTTTGTATCTGTATAAGTCAGTGTACACCGAATCGGACTAGCCATTTGTATACCGATTCTGGTAAGCGAGTGTGTACAGGTGTCCAGCTCGGGCACTAGTTACGGCCCACGGGGTTGGGTCGTGATAGTTCTTGAGTGGTGTAGATGAGAAATGAAATGAAAATGAATGAAAAGGGTCCCTTATATTAATCACAAAATCTTATTTTTATGAACAGTAGTTGGGATGCACAGTGGTCGTAAACCCACTTTACGGGCTGTATTCTGGTTTACGGTCAGTCCTTCGCGACCTTATTTAAGCATAACAGAACCAGAAAGGTTTGCTAGAGTCATGGTGGTTGACGGTCACAGTTTACGGGCCGTATTTCTATATACGGTCCGTATTCTGGGTCGTATTTAACCATTTAGACATTTGGCAGAAAGTTGAAATTTTTGAAAGGTTGGAGGACGATAGCAGTTTACGGTCCGAAATCTGCTTTACGGGTCGTATTTTATTTTACGACCAACTGGGCCGAAGTGCAAATCTATAACTTTTCACTGTACGTTCACGGGGAAAGTTTTGAGGTGTACCACTCTTCCCCCCTTTTGGAACATTCGTCCTCGAATGTTAAACACTCGGGATTCTACGAAAATTTTGCCAGAGTTTCCCTTGTAATTTGGCATTACCAGCCTGTCGCAACAACCCATAATAGCATCGGCTCACCGGGCTATATCACAACATCGATATATCTATGGTCACAAACGACCAAAAGCATGAAAATAAGCATACATACCTCATATCATTGGCGTTTCGTCTTGAATCTCCTCTAGGGGTTGGAATAAATGTGGGTACTTGGACTTCATTTTCTCTTCTGCTTCCCAAGTCATTTCTTCCCGATTGTTGTTTCGCCATAAGACTTTGACTGAAGCTACCTCTTTATTTCGGAGTCTTCGTACTTGCCTGTCTAAAATAGCGATAGGTACCTCGTCATTGGTTAGCTTTCCTGTTACTTGCACATCATCTATCGGGACAATCTTTGTAGGATCCCCGACACACTTGCGGAGCATCGAAACATGGAAGACTTGATGCACTGCTTCAATCTCCAAAGGCAAGTCTAGTTCATAGGCTACATGACCCATTTTACGGATAATTTTATAGGGTCCAATGTATCTAGGACTTAACTTCCCTTTCCTACCAAATCTCATCACGCCTTTCATTGGCGATACTTTCAGAAATACCCAATCATTAATTTGAAATTCCAAGTCTCGTCGGCGGTTGTCCGCATAGGACTTTTAGTGTCTTTGGGCTGTCAACAACCGATCTTGGATCACCTTGACTTTTTCTATCGCTTGTTGGACCAATTCAGGGCCCACTAATTGTGCTTCTCCTATTTCGAACCATCCGATTGGAGATCTGCATTTCCTTCCATATAAAGCTTCATATGGAGCCATTTGTATACTAGAATGGTAGCTATTTTTGTATGCGAACTCAATAAGGGGTAAGTGATCATCCCAGCTACCACGGAAATCCAACACACACGCCCGTAGCATATCTTCTAAGGTTTGAATGGTACGCTCGGTCTGCCCATCAGTTTGCGGATGAAATGTCGTGCTAAACTTCACTTGCGTGCCCAAACCTTCTTGAAAAGACATCCAGAACTTAGCTGTAAACTGTGCTCCTCTATCTGTGATAATAGATAATGGAATTCCATGGAGTCGCACAATTTCTTTGAGATACAACCTCGCATAATCTTCTGCTAAGTACGTGGTTCTAACTAGAAGAAAATGGGCTGCTTTCGTCAATCTATCCACGATCACCCATATAGAGTCATACCTGCTACGGGAACGGGGTAATCCCACGATGAAATCCATGTTAAGCACTTCCCATTTCCAGGTGGGTATCTCTATTTTTTGCAATAAGCCTCCCGGCTTCTGATGTTCAACTTTTACTTGTTGGCAATTTGAACATTGTGCTACAAATTTTGCTATGTCTCTCTTCATGCCATCCCACCAGTACATCATCTTGAGATCATGATACATTTTGGTTCTACCTGGATGAATAGAATACCGGGAACAATGTGCTTCTTCTAGAATTCGTCGGCGCAATTCCGCCACATCCGGCACACATAGCCTACCTCGGTATCTGAGAATTCCATCAATAGAAACTTCGAACGGAGACTTTTCTTTCCCGTGAGACGTGTCTCTGTAGTGGCATAATTGAGGATCTTCATGTTGTCGTTCTCTTACTTCCCTATCCTAGGACGAAGTTGTGGAATCTTTGATACTAATACTTGCATCACCCGAATCAAGTATACGCACTCCCAGATTAGCTAATCGGTGAAGTTCTTGAACCATCTCTTTCCTTTCCGGAGGGATTTCACATAAACTGCTCATCGATCACCGGCTAAGCGCATCGGCTACTACATTCGCCTTTCCGGGGTGATACAAAATATTTACATCGTAGTCTTTCAATAATTCTAACCACCGCCTCTGCCGTAAATTCAAATCCTTCTGTTTCAAAATGTACTAAAGACTCTTGTGATCTGTATAAATATCAACGTGCACACCATATAAATAATGTCTCCATATTTTCAGGGCATGAATTACCGCAGCCAATTCAAGATCATGCGTCGGATAATTCTTCTCATGTTTTCGTAATTGCCTCGAAGCATATGCAATAACTTTATCATGCTGCATCAATACGCATCCCACTCCGACACCAGAAGCGTCACAATACACAACATAGCCATCTGGCCCTTCGGGAAGTGTTAAGACCGGAGCTGAGGTCAATCTGCCTTTCAACTCTTGGAACCTGCGCTCACAAGCCTCATTCCATTGGAATTTAGCAGACTTCTGGGTTAGCTTCGTCAATGGGGCTGAAATAGATGAGAAGCCCTCTACGAATCTTCTATAATAACCTGCCAAACCCAGAAAACTAAGAACTTCTGTATGCGTCGTAGGTCATGGCCAAGTTTTCACAACTTCAATCTTCTGAATGTCGACTCGAATGCCATCATCTGAAATAATATTGCCCAAAAATGTTACAGAATTTAGCCAAAACTCGCATTTTGAAAATTTTGCATACAATTCTCGGGCTCAAAGAATGCCAAGAAAAATTCTTAGATGATCTGCATGTTCTGATTCTGTGCGAGAATACACCAGAATATCATCAATAAATACTATCACAAATAAGTCCAAGAGAGGCCTGAATACATTATTCATCAAATTCATAAACACGGCCGGAGCATTAGTGTCACAACCCGACTTTACTAGGGTATGATGGGCACCCGACCCTTACTTAGGGCCGAGCGAACCCTCCGACTCCTATTAGATACATAATCTTTTGAACCTCTAAATCAAATAAACATGAAATACATAATAAAGATATCCGAAATATTCTTTTTGTTGCTTTCAAATCAAATAAAATCTGTAACCATATAGAACTGATATCATAATACAAACTGACACATCGGCTGATGGAGCCGCTGACAAACTGACTCCCAAAACCCACGACTCTGTCTGCAAAGTCTCTAACTTCGGACATGACATCATAGCATAGTACGCTGACTCGGCTACACTCCAGAGCCAAATGGAGCTCGCCAACCTAGCTGGGACATCTTCTATAATAGCTTCAACTCATCTGGGTGTACCTGCGCGGCATGAAACGCTGCCCCCGAAGAAGAAGGGTCAGTACGAGCAATGTACTGAGTATGTAAGGCATAAATAATAACATGTTAATATGAACAGAACATGAACAACAATATAGTAAGGAAATCTGAAAAATAAGAGAAGAGATATAACTGTGACTGCTTGCCTCTTAAGTCGGAATCATGCATGCTCACTTTTACTTTTATATATATACATACATAACCTGTCTGCATCACATAACATCATTATCCCGCGTCCGGGGTAATCATCTCGTACCGCCCACTAGTGGTGATCGTACCTGGCCCTCGAGGCTCGGTGTAAACATAGCAGGCCGCCTTAGCGGTGACATGCCCGGCCATCTAGGCGCGGTGTAAACATAGCAGCCCGCCTTAGCGGTGACATACCCGGCCATCTAGGCGCGGTGTAATCATCCATCATAAGCATGCATAAGATCCCAACCAAAAGCTATAACTCTATCGGAGTGACGTAAGGTCGGAAACCTCCGATTACATTATGGAATAACCATGATCACTTTGTCTCACCTTGAAGGAACGATAATTATAAGGCGAGACTATCAACGAGAGATAACATTAAGGGAAAACGTAAAATAAGATTATAAGCCTCATCAGACATTAATTCATATACTTTGGAGTCTTTAGAAAATAGAGTCGTAACAAGGAATAAAATTGAAATCAAGAATTAGCTCATTGTTCTTATATTCATATTGAATCCTTAGCTTAAGACTTTAGACTTAAAACCTTTCTTGTCCTAATCATTCTAGACATATTCTCTTCTTTGACACCCTCGTTATCATTACCAAAGCATATTCATCGTTATAGTCATATAAGTTTACAAAATCGTGAAGCTTTGTTTTGGAAAAGTATAGAAATTTTGGAAAACATTTACGGGTTTTCAAGAATAAGATCGTACCTTAGAATCATAGACTTCTAACTTCGGAAACAAGGAAAATATGGAAGCACTTACGAAATCATAACATAGGGATCATGCCTTTGAAAGACAGGGACGAGCCTTAACATACCTGTGCCGCGCCTTACTAGCTACGTTTATTCGTCCCACTTGTTAGTCTACATTCAAGGAAGTTGACGCAATCATTAGATCATTGTCACATACACTTGTTTTAGTCCTTTAATTAAATTCACTTATGACCTGTCGAAATTTCGGCAGCATCTCCCCTGTAAACATACCACCCCCGAGAATCTAACTCGGCTCAAATCATCAATCAACAATACCAACAATCTTGCCAATACGTCAACAACCCATTCAAGACACATTCTAACAATGACAACTTTTGTCATACAATTCAACAACATTCTTTTTATATTCAATTCAATTCAATTCACATAACTTTCAAAACAATTTAATCAACATACTACTCCATCCAACACCTTCCAAATTTAACAAAACCAATGACAACCCAACTTACAATCTTCCAAACAAATGTCTCACTTCCAATTTCATGAATTACATTTGAAACCTACACATTAGCAACATTATTCCTACAAATACAAGAATCATACTAATGTCACACTAACTCCTTCCATGATCCACAAACAATCACAACTTCATTTCTAACCATTAAATCCCCATTTAACATCATGGAATTCATAACACAACAATTAAAATACTTAGTAAAATTAATTCATCATTTCTCCACAAATGCAACTATATTCGGCAACACAACTACATGCATATTTTCATGAATTCTTCATCTATGTCTATACATTACAACAACAACCAATATACTACATAAAATTTGCTCACCATCCCATCACAATGCAATATATATACACGGCCATACACTACATTCATACGGCCACACACAACTTCCATGTTTTCATGAATTTCATTCATTTCTTCATAATAAAACACGCACAACCATTCATAGCATATGAAAAGAAGACTAAATCTTACCTTTTTCCTTTAACTTCCTTCTTGGCTAGAATTGTGAATTGCAAGAATATGTGTTTTTCTTGCTCCAATGAACACTCCACTTTGCTAAGGACCCTTCACTTGGTTGTTTGGCTGGAAAAGAATAATTTTTTATGAAACTTTTTTCCAAGGTTCTTGTGGAATAGGGCATGGCCGAATGGCCCTTCAACTTTCTTTCTTCTCTTTTGTTTTGTTTTTCTTTCTCCAAATTGCTTGAACTAAAATGAAGACTTCTCTCTCTCTCTCTCTCTCTCTCTCTCTCTCTCTCTCTCTCTCACACACACACACACACACACACACACATATATATATATATATATATATATATATATATATATATATATATATATATATATATCTTTTCTAATCATGTGAGGGGCACATGCCCTTTCTCTAGGAAAAAATGACTTATTTTGCATCATTTTTTTTTCATTCTTTTCTTTCTCTTTTTTTTTTTTTTTTTGTCACATGACCAATATGGCCCCTTTTGGAACTTTCATGAACCTTGTGTGAAATTCCCGTTTGCCCCTCGACTTTCCTCAATATTACCATTTTGCCCCTAGCCTTCCACATTATTTCCATACTACCAATGTTCGTAAATAATATTTATAACCAACTTGTACATTAAAATACATTTGGAAGATGGTCATTCCCTTAACTTACCACGACCACCATGAAATATCCGAACGCACAAAACACGGGATACAACATCCTCCCCCCCTTTAGAACATTCATCCTCGAATGTTCAAATGACCTCGTAGGGTGTCATAATACTTCGGGAGGGTCCCTTTTATAGATGCCCTTTTCTCCATGTCTATTCCATATAATCCAGCCTCTCGGTCTTTACATGGGTCCTTATTCTGTGTCATGGGTTTCTTAATTTGCTGGGCCAACGCATTATCCTTATCCTTCCCAAGTCATCTTTTCTCTGTTATTGTTTCGTCATCACACCTTAACAGAAGCCGTATCCTTGGCGCGCAATCTTCACGTGACGATCCAATATGGCCATTGGCCGTTCCTTGCCCTCATATTCCTTGACACAAGTATACTCGTGTTTTTTTTTTTTTTTTTGATTTCTTTGTTTTGGCACTTTGGTGTGAATTCCTTACCAATATGGTCTCCCCCCCCCCCCCCCTTTTGGGGTTCCTTATATGACAACAGTCCTTTATGAAGTCTTCGTTTATACCTTATCCCTCATCTTCTTCCCAACTCTGTGCCTAACATATCGAAAACTTCTTATCCTAAGTTTTCCTTTTACTTTTCGTCTATATCCTCATTTGTCCACATTTCCACACCCTTCCATATACTTTTTATCCTTTCGCTTGCTTAGCTCACTTGCTCGTAATTCTTCCTTAACTACGTGTTTGTGTTATAGCTGTGCGTCCATTTTCCTTAAGTGTTTCGCTACCTTGTTCCTAACACAGAATCCTTACAAATTTTTTTACTCTCCCTATCCTTGTTCATTGAACCTCTAACTATATTAATATAGTCACACATCCATTCCTTTATAGGTCTCTCACCTCAACATCATTGCAAACCTAAGCGTTCTTTACTGAGGTTTCTTACCTTTCACCTCCTTCCGACACTTTGATCTCCTCGTTTCCATCTACTCAACTATCGTTATACTAGAATTTCCAATCTTAACCTATAGTCAAATAATAGCAGCTTACTTTGCAATACTTGTACCATTTATTGTTGCTGTCACTCGATCTTCGGTACCCTTACTCGGTTGATGCCTTTTATACCGTAGCTTATATATATATATATATATATATATATATATTTACTATCAACTAGCCCAAAAAATATCTCCAACCACTGTTCAAGCCTATCCTAATTCCAAAGCTGTGACGCGCACTCTGTCTCTTCACCAATCTAGTCTGCCTCGTCCTGCGCGACTTCTTATGGTCTCCAACCATCCCGTATATCCTAGTTTTCCTTAGACTACCCTAGCTTTTCATTTGTCTCTTATGTCTCAATCTATAGAATTTCTTGCCAACTTCCCAGGGGGTCACCCATCATAGAATTGCTCCCACCTGAGCACGCTTAACCCAAAAACTTCACTGGAATTCGGTGTCTTAATGCTGACTTTTTCGGGTCCACTTCCTCACATGACCTTTATTACATGTTCTGGAGCAAGTCGAAGTCTTACAGATTCCGAGACACTCTCGCAACACGTCCTTTCTTTTGCAATTACCATTTTACCCTTTTCAATTCCCAATATTCACTTCCCACCTGTGTGTATGCCTACTTCCTGTCCTGGACCTCCCGATTCTCGATGGTAACGATCACACCTTTATCGCCATGCCAAATCCATAACTTTTCTGAAACAACGCATCTCACTTTATTACCTATTTGCAGTATTTCCTTTCCATGCTTCCTCCTGTTAAGCGCACCCTTTCTGGCAGAACCTCCTTTACCATTTTTACTGTTCAAAGTCTCTGTGACTTGCCATATGGTCACTCGCCTTCTTCCGTCACTACTAGGCATCTGCGGAAATCAATGATTAGTATAAGGAATCTTATTTCCTATAACTTGGCTCTATCGCACGAGCTAAGTCTGAAAGAAGGTCAACAATTCCTAGATGCCCCGCAGCCTCCTGTTTATAATGTGGCCGACTTCACACCCATAAACAGGACTCTACTGGACACGACTTTGCAAACAACCCTTAGACCGACCTGCTCTGATACCACTTTGTCACACCCCGACTTTACTAGGGTGTGATGGGCACCCGACCCTTACTTAGGGCCGATCGAACCCTCCGACTCCTATTAGATACATAATATTTTGAACCTCTAAATCAAATAAATATGAAATACATAATAAAGATTTCCGAAATATTCTTTTTGTTGCTTTCAAATCAAATAAAATATGTAACCATATAGAACTGATATCATAATACAAACTGACACATCGGCTGATGGAGCTGCTGACAGAATGACTCCCAATACCCACGACTCTGTCTGCAAAGTCTCTAACTTCGAACATGACATCATAGTATAGTATGCTGACTCGGCTACACTCCAGGGCCAAATGGAGCTCGCCAACTTCGCTGGGACATCTTCTATAATTGCTTCAACTCATCTGGGTGTACCTGCGCGGCATGAAACGCAGCCCCCGAAGAAAAGGGGTCAGTACGAGCAATGTACTGAGTATGTAAGGCATAAATAATAACATGTTAATATGAACAGAACATGAACAACAATATAGTAAGGAAATCTGGAAAATAAGAGAAGAGATATAACTGTGACTGCTTGCCTCTTAAGGCGGAATCATGCATGCTCACTTTTACTTATATATATATACATACATAACCTGTCTGCATCACATAGCATTATTAGCCCGCGTCCGGGCCTCCCGCGTCCGGGGTAATCATCTCGTGCCGCCCACTAGTGGTGATCGTGCCCGGCCCTCTAGGCTCGATGTAAACATAGCAGCCCGCCTTAGCGGTGACTTGCCCGGCCATCTAGGCGCGGTGTAATCATCCATCATAAGCATGCATAAGAGCCCAACCAAAAGCTATAACTCTATCGAAGTGACGTAAGGTCGGAACCCTCCGATTACATTATGGAATAACCATGATCACTTTGTCTCACCTTGAAGGAACGATAATTATAAGGCGAGACTATCAACGAGAGATAGCATTAAGGGAAAACGTAAAATAAGATTATAAGCCTCATAAGACATTAATTCATATACTTTGGAGTCTTTAGAAAATAGAGTCGTAACAAGGAATAAAATTGAAATCAAGAATTAGCTCATTGTTCTTATATTCATATTGAATCCTTAGCTTAAGACTTTAGACTTAAAACCTTTCTTGTCATAATCATTCTCGACATATTCTCTTCTTTGACACCCTCGTTATCATTACCAAAGCATATTCATCGTTATAGTCATATAAGTATACAAAATCGTGAAGCTTTGTTTTGGAAAAGTATAGACATTTTGGAAAACATTTATGGGTTTTCAAGAATAAGATCGTACCTTAGAATCATAGACTTCTAACTTCGGAAACAAGGAAAATATGGAAGCACTTACGAAATCATAACATAGGGATCATGCCTTTGAAAGAAAGGGACGTGCCTTAACATACCTGTGCCGCGCCTTACTAGCTACGCTTATTCGTCCCACTTGTTAGTCTACATTCAAGGAAGTTGACGCAATCATTAGATCATTGTCGCATACACTTGTCTTAGTCCTTTAATTAAATTCACTTATGACCTGCCGAAATTTCGGCAGCATCTCCCCTGTAAACATACAACCCTCGAGAATCTAACTCGGCTCAAATCATCAATCAACAATACCAACAATCTTGCCAATACGTCAACAACCCATTCAAGACACATTCTAACAATGACAACCTTTGTCATACAATTCAACAACATTCTTTTTATATTCAATTCAATTCAATTCACATAACTTTCAAAACAATTTAATCAACATACTACTCCATCCAACACCTTCCAAATTTAACAAAACCAATGACAACCCAACTTACAATCTTCCAAACAAATGTCTCACTTCCAATTTCATGAATTACATTTGAAACCTACACATTAGCAACATTATTCCTACAAATACAAGAATCATACTAATGTCACACTAACTCCTTCCATGATGCTCAAACTATCACAACTTCATTTCTAACCATTAAATCCCCATTTAACATCATGGAATTCATAACACAACAATTAAAATACTTTGTAAAATTAATTCATCATTTCTCCACAAATGCAACTATATTCGGCAACACAACTACATGCATATTTTCATGAATTCTTCATCCATGTCTATACATTACAACAACAACCAATATACTACATAAAATTTGCTCACCATCCCATCACAATGCAATATATATACACGGCCATACACTACATTCATACGGCCACACACAACTTCCATGTTTTCATGAATTTCATTCATTTCTTCATAATACAACACTCACAACCATTCATAGCATATGAAAAGAAGACTAAATCTTACCTTTTTCCTTCAACTTCCTTCTTGGTTAGAATTGTGAATTGCAAGAATATGTGTTTTTCTTGCTCCAATGAACACTCCACTTTGCTAAGGACCCTTCACTTGGTTGTTTCGCTAGAAAAGAATAATTTTTGATGAAAAAAGTTTCCAAGGTTCTTGTGGAATAGGGCATGGCCGAATGGCCCTTCAACTTTCTTTCTTCTCTTTTGTTTTGTTTCTCTTTCTCCAAATTGCTTGAACTAAAATGAAGACTTCTCACACACACATATATATATATATATATATATATATATATATATATATATATATATATATATATATATATATATATATATCTTTTCTAATCATGTGAGGGGCACATGCCCTTTCTCTAGAAATCTCTAGGAAAAGATGACTTATTTTGTCATCGTTATTTTTTTCATTCTTTTCTTTCTTTTTTCTCTTTTTTTTGTCACATGGCCAATATGGCCCCTTTTGGAACTTTCATGAACCTTGTGTGAAATTCCCGTTTTGCCCCTCGACTTTCCTCAGTATTACCATTTTTCCCCTCGCCTTCCACATTATTTCCATACTACCAATGTTCGTAAATAATATTTATAACCAACTTGTACATTAAAATACATTTGGAAGATGGTCATTCCCTTAACTTACCACAACCACCATGAAATATCCGAACGCACAAAACACGGGATATAACAATTAGTCAGTCCAAACGACAGTACTCAGAATTCATAGTGGCCATATCTCGTTCTGAAGGCCGTCTTGGGAATATCCGCTTCTCTAACTCTCATCTGATGATAACCTGATCTCAAATCTATCTTAGAAAACCACTTGACACCTTGCAGTTGATCGAATAAATCATCAATACTTGGAAGAGAATATCTGTTCTTTATCGTCACCTGTTCAATTGCCTATAGTCGATGCACATTAGCAAGGAACTGTCTTTCTTTCTCACAAACAAGACCGGCGCTGCCCACGGTGATGAACTGGGCCTAATAAATCCCTTCTCGAGCAAGTCATTCAACCGCGCCTTTAGCTCCTTTAATTCTGCAGGGGCCATTCGGTAAGGGGGAATAGAAATAGGCTTGGTGTCCGGCAACACGTCAATAGCAAAATCAATTTCTCTTTCTGGTGGAAGGCCTGGAAGCTCGTTTGGAAACATATCTGGGAATTCATTCACTACCGGAACTGATTGGAAAGTTGGCGGCCTTGACTCGGTGTCATGAACCCGGACTAAGTGATAAATATAGCCTTTCGCTATCATCTTCCTCACCTTAAGGTAGGAAATGAACTTGCCCTTTGGCGATGCTGCATTACCTTTCCACTCAAGCACGGGCTCTCCCGAAAATTGAAATCGAACCATTTTTGTGAGGCAATCAACATTAGCATAGCACGATGCCAACCAATCCATACCCATGATTACATCGAAATCTACCATTCTCAGCTCAATCAAGTCAGCTTTGGTCTGACGATCACATATCACCACGACACAATTTTTGTACACTTGTCTTGCTATCACAGGATCACCAACTGGAGTGAGTACCTCAAAGGGTCTAATTGACTTGGGTTTCACCCCAATACAACCAGCAACATATGGAGTAATATAAGAGAATGTAGAACCTGGATCTATCAATGCATACACATCACGGGAGAATATTGACAATATACCTGTAACTACATCCGGAGAGGACTCGAGATCCTGTCGTCCAGCTAAAGCATATATATGGGGCTGAGTGGCACCTGAAGTAGATGCTGCCCCTCGGCCTCTACCTTGGCCTGCTGTCATCTGGGGAGTCTACCCTACTGGGCGTACTGATGAAGAACCCGCTGCTGAACCTGTAGGCAGAGCTCCAACTTTGCCACTTATCGATGGGCAATCTCTCATCATATGCCCCACCTGACCACAAGTATAACAGACATCCGAACCCTTACGACACTGTCCGGATTGTAATCTACTGCACTGGCTGCATCACGGTACTGGGGGTCTCCTCTGGCTATAATCTTCCTTGATTTAGGAATCTGGGGCCATCGAACTCTGACCCTGTCCTGAGCGGAAGGAGTGATCGAATCTCCTACCCCCAAATCGGGGAGGTGCACTGGTCACCGAGTGGCCTGACTAACCAGAATATGTCTGCCTTGATCCCCCTCTATAACCACTGCTTGCTCCCATAGATCTAGCCCTCTTGCCTTGCCTTCTTTAATCATCGCGGTCACTTCTTGGCGGTTGTTGGCGTCCCTCTAAATTCTGAGCATGGGCTTGTATCCGGGAAATATCCATCCCACCTTGCAAGGAAGCCGTCAGACAATCTCTGAATAAATGTTGCCCTAGCCAAAGAATTAAATTGCATGATATACTCCCGGGCACTCATATTTCCTTGCCTCAAATTAAGAAATCTACCCGCTCTAGCTCGGCGAACCTCGGGTGGCAAGTAGTGACGAATAAAAGCATCTACAAATTCTTGCCAAACCGGAGGAGGCGCATTCTCTCCTCTTGATAATACCCAGTTGTTGTACCATAACACCGCCACATCCCGGAGTCTATAAGATGCCAACTCCACGGATTCGATCTCGGAGGCATGGACAATCTTCAATGTCCTTAACATCTCATCTACGAAACTTTGCGGATCTTCATCCGGCTTTGACCCGAAGAATTTCTGAGGGTTTAAACTCATAAAATCACGGGCCTTTGTACTCACTGCCCGATCGCTTGAACTCACATTCTGTCGTTGTGACTGTGCGGCAACCAATTGTGTCAATAACTGGATGGCCTCGGTCATTTGTTGACCCGAAGTAGCCGGTGGAGGAATTTGAGCTGGGGCTCCTCCTTGTTCTCTCACATTGGGCGGGGTAGATGAAGTGTTAGAAAAGGCCTCCTTATGTGATTCGCCTTCATCTATATTCACCGGAGGCTCTCTTTCTACCCGCCTTTTTGCCGTAGTCTTGCCCTTCTGGGCGGCTGTAGCCTTTCCCTTTGGCGGCATTCTGAAATCATAACTCACTATTAGGGAGGATAAAATCATACACATGGCTCTATCGCACGATCTCATAGGAGAAAGATGGTCATTTTTCCTAAATGCCCTGTAGCCTCTTGTTTATTGATGTGGCGCGCAACACACCATAAACAAGACTCTACTAGACACAGCTCGTAGACACTTCCTAGTACCGAACTGCTCTGATACAACTTTTTTCACGACCCAGCTAGGGGCCGTGACGGGTACCCGAGGCTAACCACCTAGCACCGCTCATTCTGTCGCTCATTTTACTCATTTAAGGCCCTTTTCATCAATTTTATACTCAAAGCGTAGGAAAAATCATAGTTCATATGAAAACATAAAACACTTTCATATACATGTGCCCTGAGGCTATAAAATAATATATATATATATATATACAGCAGCGATCTCGTGAGACCATCTAAACCGCACTGCGTATCTACGAGCCTCTACTGGAGTACTAAACATAGGGACGGGACAAGACCCCGTCGTGCCCAAAAATACATATACATGGTTTTATATACACAAAAGAATAATCATAAGCACCTCCGGGACAATGGAGGGCTTCCGACCAGCTAACAGCTACTACAGATATGGATCGAGCTCTCCTACCTGTCTACCTGTGGGCATGAACACAGCGTCCAAAGAAAATAGACGTCAGTATGAATATTGTACTGAGTATGAGCGGCATAAACAATGAAATAAGACAATGATGTAAAAAAGATACTCATATGGAACATCAGAATCTAACTGTCAAGTATAAGGAAAACAAGTCATGTTGTCTTACCCATGCTCATCATCATATCATATATGCATAATGTATAAGTTGCCCGTCCATATCAGATAGGTGTGATAATCATAACATGAGCCTGCGTCCAGGCCTCTCGCGTCCGAGGTAACATCTCATGCCGCCCACTAGTGGTGACTTCCCATGCCATTTGGCTATGGTGTATCATATAGCTGCCCGCCTTGGCGGTGACTGCCCGGCCAAATAGGCGCGATGTAATAGTAATATCATCATATGCTCATCACAATATGCTTAGCTTATCATAATACATACATAAGGCTCAAGACCAACTATACTTTATCGAGGTGACGTAAGGTCGTGATCCCCCGATTGCATTATGGAACAATCATTGGCATCCTACCTCACCTTGAAGGAATTAGCATATAAGGTGAGTGTAAGCGATAAATAACATCATTAGAATTCCTATACTTTAACTCTTTATCTTGTGTAGCTAATTGTAGACATAGGCTCATGGATAAGAAAGAAGTTACGCTATAGGACTTATGCCATTAGAAAGAAGGGACTACCCTCACATACCTTTGACGTTTAACTAAGCTATCGTTCGCCTTTTCTCCTTCGATATCGCGTTTCTACCTTCAAAAGAGAATTCGCAGTTACGTTAGTTAATCGGCTATTAGAATGTGATACTATTTCTAGGAAAATTGGGCGGCACTTCCTTTGTTTATACTACTTTTCCCATATTCTATATTAACTCCCAAACGCTCACAACAACGTTCACAATATTGAAATCAACAATCATCATTTACATGCACTAACCACAATCCACCATTTCTCTCTAATTTCTCCACATTTATACTTATAACTCATTATCGCGTTTCCTCCTATATAATACTTATTTCATGGTCTAAGCATCCTTTACAACATATTCATAATCATAGCACATCAACATTTATGATTCCATTCAACTACCATTCAATTGTGACACTATTCATCCATTTTAAGACCCATCTTCTATGTTCTCCTACCATTCAAGCATCTTAGCTTTCCAATACCTTAAACAACATGATGAAGTCATGAAACTTACCTTAGATGATGGTGGAACAAGCCTAGAGTGGAATCCTTCCTTTTGCACCAAAACCCTACTTCACCTTTCTTAGAACTTCTTGGTTTGGATGAACTTCACTTGAGTTTCACACACTTTGTTTCATGGATTTAATGTTGTTGATCATTGATTTCCTTGTTATTCTTATGGTTGAAGTGTTTGGAGAATTTTCTAGAGGGTTCTTGAGTGGTGTAGATGAGAAATGAAATGAAAATGAATGAAAAGGGTCCCTTATATTAATCACAAAATTTGATTTTTATGAACAGTAGTCGGGATGCACAGTGGTCGTAAACCCACTTTACGGGCCGTATTCTGGTTTACGGTCCGTCCTTCGCGACCGTATTTAAGCATAACAGAACCATTAAGGTTTGCTAGAGTCACGGTAGTTTACGGTCACAGTTTACGGGCCGTATTTCGATTTACGGTCCGTATTCTGGGTTGTATTTAACCATTTAGACATTTGGCAGAAAGTTGAAATTTTTAAAAGGTTGGAGGACGATAGTAGTTTACGGTCCGCAAACTGCTTTACGGGCGTATTTTATTTTACGACCTACTGGGCCGAAGTGCAAATCTGCAACTTTTCCCTGTACGTTCACGGGGAAATTTCTGAGGTGTAACATATGGCCATTATGAATTCCAGGTGATGTCATTTGGGTTAACTAACGCTCCGGCAGTGTTCATGAATTTGATGAATAACGTATTCAGGTCTCTCTTGGATTTATTCGTAATAATATTCATTGAAGATATTCTGGTGTACTCTCGCACAGAATCAGAACATGCAGACCATTTACATATTGTTCTAGGAATTCTTCGAACTCGAGAATTGTATGCAAAATTCTCAAAGTACGAGTTTTGGCTGAATTCTGTGACATTATTGGGTCATGTTATTTCAGATGATGGCATTCGAGTTGATACTCAAAAAATTGAAGCTGTGAAGACTTGGCCAAGGCCGATGACGCCTACAGAAGTTCGTAGTTTTCTTGGATTGGCAGGGTACTATAGAAGGTTGGTAGAAGGATTTTATTATATTTCTGCCCCATTGACGAAGCTAACCCAGAAGTTAGTAAAATTTCAGTGGAATGATGCTTGTCAGCATAGCTTTCAGGAATTGAAGGATAGGTTAACTTCAGCTCCGGTTTTAACACTCCCAGAAAGGCCAGATGGTTATGTTTTATATTGTGATGCTTCCGGTATTGGTTTAAGATGTGTGTTAATGCAGCACGGTAAAGTCATCGCTTATGCTTCGAGACAGTTGCAGAAACATGAAAAGAACTACCCAACTCATGATCTCGAATTGGCTGCAGTTATTCATGCATTAAAGATGTGGAGACACTACTTGTATAGTGTACATGTCGATATTTATACAGATCACAAGAGTCTTCAATACATTTTCAAACAGAAGGAGTTAAATATGCGGCAGAGGCGGTGGTTAGAATTATTGAAATATTATGATGTGAGTATTTTATACCACCCCGGAAAGGCAAATGTAGTAGCTGATGCGCTTAGTCGCCGATCGATGGGCATCCTATGTGAGGTTCCTCCGGAGAAGAAAGAATTAATTCATGAGCTCCACCAACTAGCTAATCTTGGAGTACATTTAATTGATTCAGGTAGTGTAGGAATTGGTATTAATAATCCCACAGTTTTGTCCCTGAATATTGAAGTAAAAGAGCGTCAATATGAAGATCCTCAGTTGAGCCATTATAGAGACACATTTCATGAAAAAGAGAAGTCTTCGTTTGAAACTTCTATGGATGGAATTCTTAGATACAGAGGCAGGCTATGTGTTCCGAATGTTGCAGAATTACTTCACCAAATCCTCGAAAAAGCTCATTATTCTCGGTATTCTATTCACCCAGGTGCAACGAATATGTATCATGATCTCAAGTTAATATATTGGTGGGATGGCATGAAGAAAGACAGCAGAATTTATAGCTCAATGTCCAAATTGCCAGCAAGTGAAAATCGAACATTAAAAGTCAGGAGGATTATGGCAGGCAATGGAAATCCCTACTTGGAAATGGGAAGTGATCCATATGGATTTTATTGTGGGATTACCTCGTTCCCGAAGCAAGTATGATTCTATATGGGTGATTGTGGATAGATTGACGAAAGTAGCTCATTTTCTTCCTGTTAGAACCACATACTCAGCAGAAGATTATGCAAGGTTGTATCTCAAGGAGATTGTGCGATTCCATGGTATTCTGATATCCATCATCACAGATACAGGAGCGCAATTTACAGCCAAGTTCTGGAAATCTTTCCAAGAAGGTCTAGGTACTCAAGTAAAGCTTATCACGGTATTTCATCCGCAGACTGATGGGCAAGCCGAACGTACCATTCAGACCTTGGAGGATATGCTAAGAGAATGTGTTCTATATTTTTGTGGTAGTTGGGATGACCACTTACCTCTAATCGAGTTTGCATACAACAATAGCTGCCATTCCAGTATTCAAATGGCTCCGTATGAAGCTTTATATGGAAGGAAGTGCAGATCCCTAATTGGATGGTTTGAAATAGGAGAAGTACAGCTAATAGGCCCTGAGTTAATTCAACAAGCAGTAGAAAAAGTCAAGGTGATCCGAGATCGATTATTGACAGCCCAAAGTCGCCAAAATTTTTATACGGACAACCGCCGGCGAGACTTAGAATTTCAATTCGATGATTGGGTATTCTTAAAGGTGTCACCAATGAAAGGAGTGATGAGATTTGGTAAGAAAGGAAAGTTAAGTCCTCGATACATTAGACCCTATAAGATTATCCGTAAGGTGGGTCAAGTAGCTTATGAATTGGACTTGCCTATAGAACTTGAATTAGTCCATCCAGTTTTCCATGTCTTATTGCTCTGCAAGTGTGTTGGAGATCCTTCAAAGATTTTTCTAGTAGATGATGTTCAAGTGACAGAAAAGCTAGTCTATGAAGAAGTGCCCATAGCCATATTAGACAGACAGGTACGGAGACTTCGAAATAAGGAAGTAGCCTCAGTTAAAGTCATATGGCGAAATAACAACCGAGAAGAAATGACTTGGGAAGCAGAAGAGAGTATGAAATCCAAATACCCGCACTTATTTCAGCCCCCAGAAGAGATCCACGATGAAACATCAGGATTATGAGGTATGTATGTTTTCTATTTATGCATATGGGTCGTGTGTGGCCAACTTATATTGCTATTGTGTTGTGGCCCTGTGAGGCAATGTTTTTGTGGGCTGTTATGACAGGATGGTAGTGTCATATTACAGGGGAAACTCTAGCAAAATTTTCGTAGAATTCCCGAGTGCTTAACATTCGAGGACGAATGTTCCGAAAGGGGGGAAGAATGTTACACCCCGAGAATTCCCCGTTGATGCGCAGTGAATAGACTAGTGAAAGGCACGAAGTATACGGTATTTCAATGTTACACCTCGGAAAATTTTCCGTTCATGCACAGTGAATAGACCGATGAAGGGCGCGAAGTATTCAATGTTTTGATGAGTAAGAAATAACATTTGATGATTCTAAATGAGATTTCAAAGACATGTGAAGTAGGAGACGGAAGTTATTAAGGAAGGCAAGGCATATGTTATGTATCGGAAAGGATTTACGAGTAACGAGTTAATGATTATTTAATGATTCTTTGGAGACGAATTATAACGCCCCTTAGATTGTTAATGAAGTGATAAACAAGTGTTAAGAAGGTTCCATAAGGATTGGAGATCAAACGAGTCGACGAGAACGAAATCGGAATAGCTGGGCATTATACGGCCCAACATACTGGCCGTATAAATTATACTGGCCGTATGTTAGGCCATATATTTAGCCCAGATGGGCAACCTTCACTGGACCAAACATACGGCCCGTATAAAAGATACGGACCGTATGTTGGTCCGTAGAAACTGGTCGGGTCAAATTTTGTGTATTAATAAGGGATCCAAGTCTTATTTCATTTAATTTGCCTTCACTCCCCTTCTCTCTAAAACATCTCTCTACACTTCTCCTATAATAATTCAAGGGATATTAGTGATTAACTACATCAAACTAAGTGAATCAAGTGTAAGAAACCCATTAAAGTTCATCCAAGACAAGGAATCCAAGTGAAGGTGAAACTAGAGTTTTGCTCAAGTGAAGTGTTTCCACCCAAGGTTCATTCCTACACCATCTAAGGTAAGATTTATGGTATTTCCATGTTTTTTAAGGTATTTGAAAGTTGAAACACTTGGATTGTAAAAGAATATAGAAAAAATGGGTCATGAAAGTGAGAATAGTGTCATTTTGAGTGATAGCTTGAATTGAGTCATGATTCTTGATGTGTTGTGATATGGTTATGTTATAAATGATATTAAGGATATGGGGTAAGAATTATATTTGAGAAAATGTACTAGTAAACTATGACCATGATTATGGATGAATTGAAGTGGAATTGTGAAATGAGGGTAATGTAGATGAATGACGATTTTTGGTTATGATATTGTGAACGTTATTATAAATGTTTGGGAGTTGATATACAATATGGGGAAGGTTGTATAAACAAAGTAAATGCTGCCCAATTTTCTCTAGCTTTAGTAAGCACGTTCATATAATCGATTAGCTAATATGAATGCGAATTCTCTTGAAGGTAGAGACGTGAGAATTGAAGGAGAACAATCAAGCGATGGAAATTGTTAAATGAAAGAGGTATGTAAGGCTAGTCTTTTCTTTCTAAGGCACGACTCCTATGGTATGAATCCTCCAATCTTTCTATGATTTTCCTACATATCGGGAACTATGAATCTACAAGTATAAAGTGCTTCATACGAGATAAAGAAAAGAGATACGTTACGAGCATGACAATACCAATGATGAATCTAAGTCTAGAAATCCTAAAGCTCATGATACGATATTCCTACGAAGCTAATGATCCTTATATGATTCCTATGATATGATTTCCCTACCTCTCCACGACTTTCTTACATTTCGGGAACTATGAGTCAACATTGATAAAGAGCTTCTTATGAGATAAAGATGAGGAATATGTCATGAATATGATAATAATGATGATAAGTTTAATCCTAGAGATTCTAAAGCAAGAAATGATGTCTATGAAGTTAATGACCCTATTTACGATCCCTTGATATTGTTCATGGTGTACACTCACTTTAAAATGTTAGGAATTCAAGGTGAGATATGATGAATGTGATTACTCCATAACGTAATCGGTTGTTCTCGACCTTCTGTCACCCCGACATTGTTATAGATTGTCTATACTCTCTAATGCATGTCCTATGATCAATGTTCTGAACATTTACGAGTCTATGTTCATAGGGGGGTTCCATATGGGATAAAGGTAAGATATATGCCATAGATACGATGATGGTAACGATGAGACTAAGTTTAGAGATTATAAAGTCTAGCATGCGATATTTTTACGAAGTACATGTTACGAATATGATATGATTTTCATAGATTGTCTTTAAATTCAAATGAATGCTCTATGAAAGGTTATGATAAGCTTATGAGATATATGTGATAATAACGATGACGATGATAATAGTGATGACGCTCAAGACGTTTATGGGATTTTATGTATATGTGCCTATGTATGGCTATTATGAAACCTCGAGCTTATATGGTCGGGTATAATATATATATATATATATATATATATATATAAGATGCGCGTGCACCACTGCAGTTGGGTACGGATATCACTGAGCCTTGGTAGGGCCAGGCACGTATAACATCAGGCATTATTATAGCTGGGTACGTAGGACACCGATCCTATATAGTCGGGTACAATATTACTATGTATTTAAATGTATGAAAAGCCCGGAAGACATGTATGTGATATTGTCGAGCCACTACGTGGCCGAATACGGATAATGTTTAATGTGTATGCGCAGATACGGTGCTATGATATACATATGGTAAGATGACGTATACTTTATGATGATACATGTATTATGTTTATATATGAGATAGGCATGAAAGATATCCACCCTTAAAAGTTACGCAGGTTATATCTTCATCTTGTGCCTTATTATTTCTCTAATATGTTTATTTCATTCATGCCTTACATACTCAGTAAAATATTCGTATTGTCGTCCGATTTCATTGAACGCTGTGTTCATGGCCACAGGTAGACAGGGAGGCGATCCAGATTTATAGAAGCCGATAAGCAGACTTTTGAAAACACTCCATTATTCCAGAGGTGCCATTGATTTACTATTTTATGTACATGTATGTTTTGGGCACGACGGGGTCCTATCCCGTCCATATGTCTAGTACTCTAGTAGAGGGTCATAGATACGTATGTCTGGGTAGCATGGTCTCACGATTTTATTATTGTATGTATATTATTTTGATAGCCGAAGGTCTTATGTACGTAAAGGTAATTAAGTTTCCAAATGAAAAATGATTTTTCTATGAATTTGATGAATGAACGCTTAATGAGTATGACAAGTAATAGAACGAATGGTGCTCAGTGGTGAGCCCCGAGTACCCTTCATGGCCCCTAGTCGGGTCGTGACATACAATAAGTGAGAAATGACATTTGATGTCCCTAATTGAGATTTGCAAAGACATTTGGAGTAAGAGGAGAATGTTTTCCAAGAGAGGGCAAGGCATACGATGTGTATCGGACAGGATTTATGAGTAATAAGTTAATGATTTAATAGTGTCTTGGAGAAGAATTATAACGTCCCTTAGATCGTTAATGAGGTGTTAAACAAATATCAAGAAGGTTCCACAAGGATTGGAGATCAAACGAAGTGACGAGAACAAGATTAGAGAAAAGATGGGTTACACGGCCGATTATACGGTCCGTATAATGGTCCTCATAATCATCACAGTGAAGGTTCCTCACTGATAGAATTATACGGTCACTTATACGGACCGTATAATGTGTCGTATAATGGTCACAGAAGCGAGATGTTGAAGCGGCGATTTCACGGTAACTTATACGGACCGAATAAGTTTATACGGACCATATAAGTGTCCGTATATTTTCCCGATGGATCAGATTTTTAAGTTATTAAAAAGGGGAGGAAGTTCATTATTTCATTTCATTTTCACCCAACACATCAAGAACTCTCTAGAAATCTATCCACTCTTCATCCATAAGAACTCAAGAGAAATGTATGATCAACTTCATCAAACTAAGAAAACCAAGTGTAAGAAACTCATTAGAGATCATCCAAGTCAAGAAATTTCATTGGAGGTGAACTAGGGTTTTGGCTCAAGTGAAGTATTTCCACCCAAGGCTTATCCCTACGCCATCTAAGGTAAGTTTTATGGCCTTTCCATGTTATTTAAGGTATTGAGAGATTGAAAGATTTGGATTGTAGAAGGACATAGAAAATGGGTCTTGAATGTGGGAATAGTGTCATTTTTGAGTAGCAGCTTGGATTGAGTCATGATTATGGATATGTTATGATTATGATCACGTTATAAATGGTATTAAGAACATGGGATAAACATTGTATATGAGTGAACGTAATAGTGTACTATGACCATTATTATGGAGGAACTGAAGTGAAATTGTGAGATGTGGATAATATAGATGAATGACGATTGTTGCTTATAATATTGTGAATGTTGTTATGGAGGTTTGAGAGTTGATATGTAATATGAGGAAAGTTGTATAAACAAAGGAAATGCCGCCAAATTTTCTCTAGCCTTTGTAATCATGTTCTTATAATTGATTAGGTAATGTTAATACGAACTTTGTTGAAGGTAGAAACGCGAGCATCGAAGGAGAACGATCAACCGATAAAATAGCTAAATGAAAGAGGTATGTAAGGATAATCCTTTCTTTCTAAGGCATGACTCCTATGGCATGAATCTTCCTATTTTTCCATAATCTTCCTAAATAACAGAAATTACGAGTCCATGACTATAAAGAGCTACATACAAACATGATAAAGAAAAGAGATGCGATACGAGCATGATAATGATGATGATGAGTATAAGTATAGAGAATCCTCGAGTAATATACAATGTCCATGAGGTTTATGATCCTAAGCACGGTTCCATTGATTGTTTTCCTTGTGTACACACACCTTAAAATGTTAGTCCCCTCAAGGTGCGACATAATGAATATGATCACTCCATAATGCAATCGGGGGTTCTCGACTTATTGTCACCCCGACATCGCCATAGTTAGCTTCAAGTTCTAATGTATGTTTTGATGATAAATGTATAACGATGCTAAGTTATGATAAGCTCATGATGTGCTTATGAGATGTACAGTAATGTTAAGTTTATGATGTGCTCACGATGCTTAAATGGCCGGACATGTCACCGCAAAGGCGGGCTGCTTATGATTCCACCGCGCCTAGAAGGCCGGACACGATCACCACCAGTGGGCAGCGTATGAGGTTTACCCGGACGCGGGTTAACGATGATGATATACATATATATATATATATATATATATATATATATATATGATATGATGATACATGTACAATGAATATATATGATATATGCATGAAATGCATCCATTCTTAAAAGTTATGCAGGTTATATTTTCATCTTATGTCTTATGATTTCTCTGTTATGTTCATTTCATCCATGCCTTACATACTTAGTACAATGTTCGTACTGACGTCCGTTTTCTTTGGACGCTGTGTTCATGCCCACAGGTAGACAGGGAGGTGATCAAGACTCGTAGGAGCTATTACCTGACTTGAGAGCACTCCATTGTTCCAAAGGTTCCATTGACTAATTATTTTGTGTATATATATATGTTTTGGGCATGACGGGGTTGTTACACCTCGGAAAAGTCCCCGTACATGTACAAGGAATAGAACGTCAAGGGTATGAGTGTGGGTTGTTTTGCTATGCAAGGGGTGATGATTCGTGAATTTTTGGAAATGGAAAAGTTGTAGAATTTCATGCAGCCCAGTGGTTGTATAGTGATTTACGGCCCGTAAAGTGAATTACGGACCGTAAACCACCATCGTCCTCCAGCCTTTCAAATTTCAACTTTCTGTTAAGTGG
Organism: Lycium barbarum; assembly: GCF_019175385.1. NCBI lineage: Eukaryota > Viridiplantae > Streptophyta > Magnoliopsida > Solanales > Solanaceae > Lycium > Lycium barbarum. The sequence goes on along the minus strand of NC_083343.1, from coordinate 69,379,274 downwards.
TGAAATGCTTAAATACGACCCATAAACTGGTTTACGGACCGTAAACCTCGATCGTAAACTGCCATGTTCTTCAGCCAGCTTCTCTGTTTTGGACATGCTTAAAGACGACCACATAATACGGCTCGTAAACTAGTTCACGGCCCGTAAACTGTGGTTTACGACCACTGTTCACCCCGACTGGAATTCATTAAAGATCAAACTTTGAGTTATTAAAAGGGACCAACTGTCACGACCCGACTAGGGGCCGTGACGAGTACCCGATACTTGTACCGAGCACCCCTTAGCTATCTTATATAAACAGTGCCATATATTTTTTTTTTTTTTGGAACATAAACTGGCAAACATAGTTAATACTTTAGACAACAACATTATCATGCCAAACATCATAAATCTACTGCACCCGACTGACTGTACATATCTGTCTACGAGCCTCTAGACATAGTATACTTATACATAGAAAGGGCCGAGTACTATCGTGCCCGAATATACATATACAGAATAGTACCGCTGAGATAAAGCTCCGGAACAACTGGAGCACTGTGGGGTACTGCTGGTAAGCTCCTAAAGATCGCGTCCACCTGTCTGCTGACCTGCGTGGCATGAACGCAGCGCCCACAAGAAGGGACGTCAGTACGAATAGTGTACCGAGTATGTAAGACATGGAAGATAACACAAGCAATAACATAGTGTATGATGAATAACGTCATGGAGTCATAGGACATAGAAAATAGAACTATTATCATGTCATGTATTATCATATCGTATCGTATCGTATCATATCTTATCTTGTCTTGTCGTAGCATGTCGCGTTATAGTATATCGTGTCATAGCATAGCATGTTATGGCGTGTCGTATCATAGCATAGCGTGTCATAGCATGTCTTACCATAGCATAGCATGTCATAGCGTATCATATCATAGCATAGCTTGTCAAATCATGTCATGTCGTGGCATATCATAGCATATCATATCGTAGCATAGCATGTCATAGCATATCGTATCATAGCATGTCTGGTCTTGACATAGTAGGTCATATCATAGCGCCGAACAATGTCGGCTCACCCACATAGCGCCGATATGTACCGGCTCACCCATATATCCCGCGTCCGGGCACCCCGCGTCCGGGATGATAAACCAGCTGATCAGGTGGTAGTGAACATATTTCCCTCCCTTTCCCCCATATATCCTTTTCCCCCAGCCCAGGTTCATATACATAGCTTGTATACATATACATATCTTATATACATTTACTTATCTTATATACATATACGTACTTCATATACTTATATCTTTCTTATATACATATGCATGTTTCATATAATTATACATCATATAAGCACACGAGGGAGCCCAAGGAAAATCATATATCCATCGGAGTGACGTAAGGTCGGTGACCTCCGATTTAATTATGGAATGCTAATTATAGTTTTGTCTCACCTTGGAAGAACGAGTATCTTAAGGTAGGACTAACAACGGAGAATAATAGTAAAGTAGACGTAAAATAGGATCGGGGCATCATCGATGTAATTTCACAGGCTTTGAAATCCTTTAGAAAATAAAGTCGTAGCTTGGAGATATAAATAAGTTTCAAAATTTAATTTAACACTTTCATGTTTGCGTAAGATACTTAGCTTAGTCGTCTTAGTCATAGAGTCGTTCCGGTAGTACGTATCATAGGCGTTCCTTTTTTTTTTCTAACGTCATGGTCATTATTATCATCCTGGGGGCATCCTCGTTAGGGGAATCATAGTACTTACCATTTGGTAACAAGATCGGGATCAAAGGTCCCCTTCGGATTCACTTTAAGTACATCCACTAAGACTTTTAGGAAAGTCCGGGAGTAACGGGCCCACCTCGGGCCGGATGAGGTAGCGTGTACTATTTACATGTATTACATGTCATGTCATTACTTGTGGGGGTTCTAGGGTGATCGGGTCCCATTTACGCAAGTTATAGAGGTCTAGGAGGTCTTCCTATCATTTTACGCACTTTCTACTTCAATTCCATTGAATGAAAAGTTGAAAACTTTAGGTGCGGATTCCGGGGATTAGGGTTGTCCCCGAGGCTTGTACCCGACTTATTATATCTAGGACATGCCATACAAAGAAGGGTGAAGCCTTACATACCTTTTTCCGCTCCTTTAGCTACTCCAATTTCGCGTCACAAGGTCGTCAAAATCTGCAATTTGGTCAAGTTTACCAAAACTTTCATTAGTACACTTTGAGTTAGAATCTTAAGGAAGGACTTTGCTACCGAAATTTCGGCAGCATTTCCTCTGTAAATATACCATCCTCGACATTCAATTTCATCAAATTTTCATCAAACACCACTCGGGAATTCAAACCCGGCCAAACGGTTAACAAAATTCGACAATCACACTAGCGCTTCACATATTCCAATTCAGGCACATAATATCAATTTGCCACTTTCTTCAAAGCCATACAACTTCAATGAGTACAATATCAACCTTATAATATACATTCCGACAATCCCATACTAACGTCATTGTCATTCATACATACAAAGAGACATCATATTCCATTCATATAACTCCTAAACAAGTCTCTAATTGCAACAACTTCACAAAAATTATTAAGCATTCGTTAGCGACAAGGATCCACAACCCAACAATCAAGCTACTAATAACATTAATTCACTCTTTCTCTACACAACAACAACACACACACACGGTCACCACACACACTACACCACACGGCTTCAACCTCATGCACACACAACTACAATCTCTCCAAAATCATTCAACTTCCACTTTTCACATAACATTCCCAAAATAATAACCAAAAACTAATCCAATTAATTGAAGCATGGTTCCTATACCTATGTAGAGGTACACGGCCACATACTATTTCCCTCTACTTCATGAGTTTCATCCATTTTGGCATACAACAACACATATAAACCTTCATAACACACAAAACAAGATTAAAAACTCACCTTTCTTCTTCAACTCCTCAACTTGCTTAATTCTTGGAAACTTGGAGGATCTTGAATCTTTCTTGCTCCAAAGACTACTCCACCTTGTTAAGCACTCTTTGCTTGGTAGGAAATGATTTTTAGGGGAATTTTATCAATTTTTCTTGGAAAATTTATCTATGGCCGAAACCTAGCTTGGTTTTTCTCCTTCAAGTTTCTTCTTGAACTTTCTTAAGTTATGGAGGAAAATGAGGATAACCATCTTATTTATCCATGTATTTTAATTTCCCATGGGCTTTGGGCCATGAACATGGCCGGTTGGGCTCTCTTCTTTGGATTAAAATTTCAAGCCCAACTTTATTTTGGGCTAGCTCTTGAAATTAATGAAACACATTTTTTTTTTCCAACTTCCAATTTTGCCCTTCGTCTTCCTTCATATTTTCACGAGTCATGTCGTGGATTCCCCTTATGCTCTTGACCTCTCTCATTATTTCCACTTCTAGACTCTTCATAAATAACTCAAATGCCAAACACAATAAAATGTAGCCTTGCTTGTCGTCTTCCCGCGATTGTCTTGAATTATCCAATTGCATAAAACGCGGGGTATAACATCCTCCCCCGCTTTAGAACATTCGTCCTCGAATGTTGAACTGGCCTCATAGCATAGTATTATACTTCGGGGAGGTCTCCTTCGCAGATGCCTCGTGTCACTTAGCATGTCCATCTTAGAAGCTTAGGTTGCCCTCTTTGCGATCTTCGCAGTTGTGCTTCTTCCTTCGTGACGTCTACTGTGTCAATTCCCTCACTAGAAATATTCCCGTATATTACCATATTAGGGATTCCTTGCCTTAGCTAATGTGGGCTCAATATCGGTCTCACCCTGTGACCTCTGTACTTTCCTCCTTTATTCCCAAAGCTTCCTGTTATCATGGCTCCCCTTTTCTTCTGTTATCTTAGTTCGTCTCGGCCTATATGACCCATGTGGGGTTTCTAACCACTTTCCACACCCCTAATTTAATCTGGGTGACTTACTTTTTCACTCGTCTCTTATTTCCACATTTACGAAATTCTCAGCATATTTCCCAGGGGGTCACCCATCATGGAATTACTCCCACCTGAGCACGCTTAACCTTGAAACTTTGATGCATTTCAGCGTTTCAGTGTTAGTATTTTTACTTCCGCTTCCCCGTACTACCTCTAGCACCTAATATGGGGTAAGTTGGGGTCTCGACAATGTTCAAACGCACTTGTAGCGCGTGTTTCCCTTTTAATGACTATTTTAGCCTTCGAGGTCACTACTATTCACTTTTTACCTGCGTGGGTGGCTATTCTCCGCTCTAATTTCCAAATTCCTAGTATGTTCGGCAATACAAAGGCAGGGTAGGATAAGATAGAATTCGAATCAATTAATGCACATATTATAGAAAATGCCGAAAAGTACCTGTGGCCGCGTCCGCGGGAGGCTCAGGGTCCTGTCGTCCTGTCAGTGCATATATACGGTGTGGAGGACCGGCTAAACTAGGTGCCCCTCCTCTACCTCGGCCGCGGCCCGTTGGGGCCTGAGAAATCTGTCCACGAGGGCGCACGGTTGACGATGAACCGATCGCTGATCCGGCTGGCTGAGTTCTGCCCCCCTCATTCCGTAGCGGACAATCTCGCATCAAATGGTCGGCCCGTCCACAAGCATAGCACGCACCTGTATCCCGGTAACACTGTCCTGAGTGTGGCCTGCCACACCGAGTACACCGTGGCGGGGGTGGCATCATTCTACTGGAATCATCTCTATACTGGTATCCCGGAGCTCTGGTGCTCTGCCCTGCCCCCGAATCCGCAGGACGGTCAAATCCCCTATCTGCAACTCGAGGAGGTGCACTGGCTACCGGCTGGTCTGAGTACCCGAATTGCCCCTGTGTCTGTCCCCCTCTATACTCACTTCTGGTCCTGGAAAACCTGCCTCTCTTTCGGGAACCCCTGTCTGGATAGCGCTCTTCTCTCCGCGGCTGATATTGCTCCTCCAGATTTTGGGCGTGGGCCTGGATACGGGTAATAGTCATCCCGTCCTGGAGTGAGGCCGTCAAGCATTCTTTAACCAAATGTGGCCCTAGCCCACTCACGAAACGGTGCACATGATCTCCCCTATCTGCTATCATAGCTGGGGCATATCTGGCCAGTGAGTTGAAACGAAGACTGTATTCCCGAACACTCATATTTCCCTGTCTAAGGTTCAGGAACATATCGGCTCGAGCCCGTCGAACCTCTGGCGGTAGGAAATGTCGTAGGAAAGCCTCAGTGAACTCCTGCCAAACCGGAGGGGGTGCATTTGCTCCCCTCGAGGATATCCAACTGCTGTACCATAGGACTGCCACATCCCGCAGCCTGTATGAAGCCAACTCTACGGACTCTGTGTCAGAAGCATGTATAATCCTCAGAGTCCGCAGCATCTCATCTATAAAGTTCTGCGGGTCCTCCTCTGGCTTTGATCCATAAAACTCTGGAGGCCTCAAAGTGATAAAGTCGCGAGCCCTTGCGCTTACCGCCCTGTCTCCCGGGTCCACATCTTGTCGCTGAGCCTGTGCGGCAACTAACTGGGTCAATAGCTGGATGGCCTCTGCCATCTGCTGGCCCGGAGCTGCTGGTGGTGGGACTGGAGCTGGAGCTCTTCCCTGCTCTGCCGGTGCAGGGGGGATAGGAGCAGTCTGAGGGGGAGCTGCATTATGAGATTCTTCTTCTTCTAGCTCCCGTTCAACTCTGCTGGCCGCCACTCTCTTGGCTTTCTCGGCCATCGTAGCCTTTTTCTTCGGCGGCATTACTGAAACCATAACGTAGGATTAGGAAAGGAATGTGGAAGCCTGGTAGCATAGCTCTATCGCACGATCTTAGAATGCAAAGAAGGTCACATTTCCTAAATGCCCTGTAGCCTCCCGTCTATAAGTGTGGCGCGCTACACACCCATAAACAAGACTCTACTGGACACGGCTCGTAGACATACCCCTAGGACCGAACTGCTCTGATACCACTTCTGTCACGACCCGACTAGGGGCCGTGACGAGTACCCGATACTTGTACCGAGCACCCCTTAGCTATCTTATATAAACAGTGCCATATATTTTTTTTTTTTTTGGAACATAAACTGGCAAACATAGTTAATACTTTAGACAACAACATTATCATGCCAAACATCATAAATCTACTGCACCCGACTGACTGTACATATCTGTCTACGAGCCTCTAGACATAGTATACTTATACATAGAAAGGGCCGAGTACTATCGTGCCCGAATATACATATACAGAATAGTACCGCTGAGATAAAGCTCCGGAACAACTGGAGCACTGTGGGGTACTGCTGGTAAGCTCCTAAAGATCGCGTCCACCTGTCTGCTGACCTGCGTGGCATGAACGCAGCGCCCACAAGAAGGGACGTCAGTACGAATAGTGTACCGAGTATGTAAGACATGGAAGATAACACAAGCAATAACATAGTGTATGATGAATAACGTCATGGAGTCATAGGACATAGAAAATAGAACTATTATCATGTCATGTATTATCATATCGTATCGTATCGTATCATATCTTATCTTGTCTTGTCGTAGCATGTCGCGTTATAGTATATCGTGTCATAGCATAGCATGTTATGGCGTGTCGTATCATAGCATAGCGTGTCATAGCATGTCTTACCATAGCATAGCATGTCATAGCGTATCATATCATAGCATAGCTTGTCAAATCATGTCATGTCGTGGCATATCATAGCATATCATATCGTAGCATAGCATGTCATAGCATATCGTATCATAGCATGTCTGGTCTTGACATAGTAGGTCATATCATAGCGCCGAACAATGTCGGCTCACCCACATAGCGCCGATATGTACCGGCTCACCCATATATCCCGCGTCCGGGCACCCCGCGTCCGGGATGATAAACCAGCTGATCAGGTGGTAGTGAACATATTTCCCTCCCTTTCCCCCATATATCCTTTTCCCCCAGCCCAGGTTCATATACATAGCTTGTATACATATACATATCTTATATACATTTACTTATCTTATATACATATACGTACTTCATATACTTATATCTTTCTTATATACATATGCATGTTTCATATAATTATACATCATATAAGCACACGAGGGAGCCCAAGGAAAATCATATATCCATCGGAGTGACGTAAGGTCGGTGACCTCCGATTTAATTATGGAATGCTAATTATAGTTTTGTCTCACCTTGGAAGAACGAGTATCTTAAGGTAGGACTAACAACGGAGAATAATAGTAAAGTAGACGTAAAATAGGATCGGGGCATCATCGATGTAATTTCACAGGCTTTGAAATCCTTTAGAAAATAAAGTCGTAGCTTGGAGATATAAATAAGTTTCAAAATTTAATTTAACACTTTCATGTTTGCGTAAGATACTTAGCTTAGTCGTCTTAGTCATAGAGTCGTTCCGGTAGTACGTATCATAGGCGTTCCTTTTTTTTTTCTAACGTCATGGTCATTATTATCATCCTGGGGGCATCCTCGTTAGGGGAATCATAGTACTTACCATTTGGTAACAAGATCGGGATCAAAGGTCCCCTTCGGATTCACTTTAAGTACATCCACTAAGACTTTTAGGAAAGTCCGGGAGTAACGGGCCCACCTCGGGCCGGATGAGGTAGCGTGTACTATTTACATGTATTACATGTCATGTCATTACTTGTGGGGGTTCTAGGGTGATCGGGTCCCATTTACGCAAGTTATAGAGGTCTAGGAGGTCTTCCTATCATTTTACGCACTTTCTACTTCAATTCCATTGAATGAAAAGTTGAAAACTTTAGGTGCGGATTCCGGGGATTAGGGTTGTCCCCGAGGCTTGTACCCGACTTATTATATCTAGGACATGCCATACAAAGAAGGGTGAAGCCTTACATACCTTTTTCCGCTCCTTTAGCTACTCCAATTTCGCGTCACAAGGTCGTCAAAATCTGCAATTTGGTCAAGTTTACCAAAACTTTCATTAGTACACTTTGAGTTAGAATCTTAAGGAAGGACTTTGCTACCGAAATTTCGGCAGCATTTCCTCTGTAAATATACCATCCTCGACATTCAATTTCATCAAATTTTCATCAAACACCACTCGGGAATTCAAACCCGGCCAAACGGTTAACAAAATTCGACAATCACACTAGCGCTTCACATATTCCAATTCAGGCACATAATATCAATTTGCCACTTTCTTCAAAGCCATACAACTTCAATGAGTACAATATCAACCTTATAATATACATTCCGACAATCCCATACTAACGTCATTGTCATTCATACATACAAAGAGACATCATATTCCATTCATATAACTCCTAAACAAGTCTCTAATTGCAACAACTTCACAAAAATTATTAAGCATTCGTTAGCGACAAGGATCCACAACCCAACAATCAAGCTACTAATAACATTAATTCACTCTTTCTCTACACAACAACAACACACACACACGGTCACCACACACACTACACCACACGGCTTCAACCTCATGCACACACAACTACAATCTCTCCAAAATCATTCAACTTCCACTTTTCACATAACATTCCCAAAATAATAACCAAAAACTAATCCAATTAATTGAAGCATGGTTCCTATACCTATGTAGAGGTACACGGCCACATACTATTTCCCTCTACTTCATGAGTTTCATCCATTTTGGCATACAACAACACATATAAACCTTCATAACACACAAAACAAGATTAAAAACTCACCTTTCTTCTTCAACTCCTCAACTTGCTTAATTCTTGGAAACTTGGAGGATCTTGAATCTTTCTTGCTCCAAAGACTACTCCACCTTGTTAAGCACTCTTTGCTTGGTAGGAAATGATTTTTAGGGGAATTTTATCAATTTTTCTTGGAAAATTTATCTATGGCCGAAACCTAGCTTGGTTTTTCTCCTTCAAGTTTCTTCTTGAACTTTCTTAAGTTATGGAGGAAAATGAGGATAACCATCTTATTTATCCATGTATTTTAATTTCCCATGGGCTTTGGGCCATGAACATGGCCGGTTGGGCTCTCTTCTTTGGATTAAAATTTCAAGCCCAACTTTATTTTGGGCTAGCTCTTGAAATTAATGAAACACATTTTTTTTTTCCAACTTCCAATTTTGCCCTTCGTCTTCCTTCATATTTTCACGAGTCATGTCGTGGATTCCCCTTATGCTCTTGACCTCTCTCATTATTTCCACTTCTAGACTCTTCATAAATAACTCAAATGCCAAACACAATAAAATGTAGCCTTGCTTGTCGTCTTCCCGCGATTGTCTTGAATTATCCAATTGCATAAAACGCGGGGTATAACACCAACGCCTCATTTTATTTCATTATTCATCTATACAACTCAAGAAAGCTCTAGAACTCTCTCAATACTTCATCCATAGAAATTCAAGGGAATCAAGGGAAGAAACTAGGATCATCAACACTAAACTTATGAAACAAGTAAATGAAACATAGTTGGAAGTCATCTTCTCCAAGAAATAACAAAAGAGGTAAAGGAGGGTTTTGGTGCGCAAGGAAGGATTCTACTCTAAGCTTGTTCCACCACCATCCAAGGTGAGTTTTATGACTTTAACATGTGGTTTAAAGTATTAGAAGACTAAGACACTTGAATTGTAGTAAGACATAGGAAGTGCACCATTATTTAGTGAATAGTGTCACTGTGGAGTGATAGTTGAATGGAATCATGGAAGTTGATATGCTATGATTATAAATACTTTATAAATGACGTTTTGACCATGGAATCAGTGCGACGCATGAGTAAAAGTGACGAGTAGCTAAAGCCACTAAATGTGGAGAAATTGGAGGAAATTGGTGGATTTTGCTAAACGTACATAAATGATGATTGTTGATTTCTATATTGTGGATATTGTCGTGAATGTTTGGGAGCTAAAATAGAATATGGGAAACGCAGTATAAACAAAGGTAGTGCTGTCCAATTTTCCCTAGAAATAGTAGTCCATCCTTATAATTTCTTAGCTAACGACGACATGAATTCTCTTGCAGGTATATGCACGCGCAATAAAGGAAGTACGAGCAAGCAATAAGAATAGTAAACGTCAAAGGTATGTGAGGCTATTCCCTTTCTTTCAAAGGCATGATCCCTAGCTTATGATTTCATAAATGCTCCCATCTTTTCCTTGTTATCAAAGGTTAAAAAGTCTAAGATTTCGAAGCATGATTTCCTTCTTGATATTCCATAAATGTTTTCCAAGTACTCCTATTTTCCAAAACCAAAGGTTGTGATTATATGAGTTCTTATGATAACGACGAAGGATATTTTTTTTCAATGACAACGATGATGTCAAAAGTGAGAATATCATTATGATGACTATGATGAGAACGATCTTATTTGAGTCAAGGATTAAATTTTCTTAGAATCCCCGCTGATTTAACATTCGAGGACGAATGTTCCAAAAAAGGGGAAGAATGTTACACCTCGGAAAAGTCCCCGTACATGTACAAGGAATAGAACGTCAAGGGTATGAGTGTGGGGTGTTTTGCTAAGCAAGGGGTGATGATTCGTGAATTTTTGGAAATGGAAAAGTTGTAGAATTTCATGCAGCCCAGTGGTCGTATAGTGATTTACGGCCCGTAAAGTGATTTACGGACCTTAAACCACCATCGTCCTCCAGCCTTTCAAATTTCAACTTTCTGTTAAGTGGTGAAATGCTTAAATAAGACTTGGAATACGACCCGTAAACTGGTTTACGGACCGTAAACCTCGATCGTAAACTGCCATGTTCTTCAGCCAGCTTCTCTGTTTTGGACATGCTTAAAGACGACCACATAATACGGCTCGTAAACTAGTTCACGGCCCGTAAACTGTGGTTTACGACCACTGTTCACCCCGACTGGAATTCATTAAAGATCAAACTTTGAGTTATTAAAAGGGACCAAAGTCTCATTTTATTTCATTATTCATCTATACAACTCAAGAAAGCTCTAGAACTCTCTCAATACTTCATCCATAGAAATTCAAGGGAATCAAGGGAAGAAAATAGGATCATCAACACTAAACTTATGAAACAAGTGAATGAAACCTAGTTGGAAGTCATCTTCTCCAAGAAATCACAAAAGAGGTAAAGGAGGGTTTTGGTGCACAAGGAAGGATTCTACTCTAAGCCTGTTCCACCACCATCCAATGTGAGTTTTATGACTTTAACATGTGGTTTAAAGTATTAGAAGACTAAGACACTTGAATTGTAGTAAGACATAGGAAGTGCACCATTATTTAGTGAATAGTGTCACTGTGGAGTGATGGTTGAATGGAATCATGGAAGTTGAGATGCTATGATTATAAATACGTTATAAATGACGTTTTGACCATGGAATCAGTGCGACGCATGAGTAAAAGTGACGAGTAGCTAAAACCACTAAATGTGGAGAAATTGGAGGAAATTGGTGGATTTTGCTAAACGTACATAAATGATGATTGCTAATTTTTATATTGTGGTTATTGTCGCGAATGTTTGGGAGCTAAAATAGAATATGGGAAATGCAGTATAAACAAAGGTAGTGCTGCCCAATTTTCCCTAGAAATAGTAGTCCGTCCTTCTAATTTCTTAGCTAATGACGACATGAATTCTCTTGAAGGTATATGCACGCGCAATAAAGGAAGTACGAGCAAGCGATAAGAATAGTAAACGTCAAAGGTATGTGAGGCTATTCCCTTTCTTTCAAGGGCATGATCCCTAGCTTACGATTTCATAAATGCTCCCATCTTTTCCTTGCTATCAAAGGTTAAAAAGTCTAAGATTCCGAAGCATGATTTCCTTCTTGATATTCCATAAATGTTTTCCAAGTACTCCTATTTTCCAAAACCAAAGGTTGTGATTATGTGAGTTCTTATGATAACGACGAAGGATATTTTTTTTCAATGACAACGATGATGTCAAAAGTGAGAATATCATTATGATGACTATGATGAGAACGATCTTATGTTTAAAAGTTTCAAGTTTACGATTTCAAGGACTATATGAGAACGTCGAGCTATTTACTGATTTCTCAATTTATTCATGGATGGTGACTTATTTCTAAATCTTCCAAAGTTTATGAATGGATGCCTTATGAAGTTCATGATTTTATTCTATGCTTTCTTTTAATGCTATTCTTCATTGATAGTCTCGCCTTATAATAATTGTTCCTTCAAGGTGAGACAAAGCGACGATGATTACCCCATAACATAATCGGAGGCTTTCGACCTTACGTCACTCCGACGTACTTACAACTTTTCCTTGGGCTCTCAAGCATGCTATGTATATTATGTATATATATATATGATATGAAAATGTTTTCAGGGGAAATGGGGAAAGGTGCGGCGCTATAGACGCATAGCCACCTGGTCAGCTGGCATATCATGATTTCATCTTGGACGCGGGATGCCCGTACGTTCCTCGGCACTAACTTATTATATTTATGGATCGGGTCGTACGTTCCTCGGCACTAACTTATTATATTTATGGATCAGGCCGTACGTTCCTCGGCACTAACATATGATGACATATGGATCGGGCTGCGCGTTCCGCAGCAATTTACTATATGATGCTTTATGAGTATGCATGCATGGATCCGCCTTAAGAGGCAAGCAGTTATGGATTATCCCCTTGTACTTACTTTACTTTCTTATTCTTACTTTATTTCTTGATGTATGCCTTACGTACTCAGTACAATGCTCGTACTGACATCCTTTTCTTTGGATGCTGTGTTCTTGCCCACAGGTAGACGGGAAAGCGGTCCAGACTGATAGGAGTCACTATCCGAGCTGAAGAGCACTCCATCTTCCGGAGGTGCTAATTGGTTGTTCCTTTTGTGTATATATTTTGTATGCCACTTAATAGAGGCTCATAGATGCTCGATGTGGGTTGTGTGGTTCCACAACGTGGGTAGTACGCATGTGTATAAGTATATTGAAATATGTTTTTTTTTGGTATCAACACGTTATATTTTTGTAATGAAAAGCAAATCCTCTATTTAAAGCTAACCGGAAATAGATGAATGATTGTTAAATGGGTTAGGTAAATGATAGTACGAGCGGTGCCCAGTGGTTAGCCACGGGTACCCGTCGCGGCCCCTAGCCGGGTCGTGACAGGGGTCCTGTCCCATCCACATGTCTAGTACTCTAGTAGAGGCTCGTAGATACGTATGTGTGGGTAGTATGGTCTCATGGTTTCTCCTCGCATTTATATGTATTATTTTGATAGCCGGAGGGCTTATGTATATACGGTAAGTATGTTTCAAGTGAAAAATGGTTTTCCTATGATTTGAGTATAAGATTAATGAATGAACGCTTGATGAGTACGATGGGTAATGGTATGGGCGGCGCTCAGTAGTTAGCCCCGGGTACCCGTCATGGCCCCTAGTCGGGTCGTGACAAAAGTGGTATCAGAGCAGTTCAGTCCTAGGAAGTGTCTGCGAGCCGTGTCTAGTAGACTCTTTTTTATGGTGTGTTGCGCGCCACACTAATAAATAGGAGCCTACAGGGCATTTAGGAAAAATGACCATCTTTCATCTTAAGAGATTGTGCGATATAGGAGTGTTATAAGATTATCTCCTCACTAATAGTGTGCTTTGATTTCAGAAATGCCGCCAAAGGGAAAAGTTACAGCCGCCCAGAAGGGCAAGATTACGATAAAAGGGCGGGTAGAGAGAGAGCCACCAATGAATGTAGAAGAGGGTGAATCACATAATGAGGCCCCATCTAGTACTTCCTCCACTCTGCCCAATTTAGAAGAACAAGAGGGAACTTCAGCTCCAGCTCTTATGCCTCCAGTTCCTCCACCGGCTACTTCGGGTCAACAAGTGATCGAGGATATTCATCTATTGACGCAGTTAGTTGCTGCCCAGGCTCAGCGGCATCGTTCGGGTTCAAGCGACAGGGCTATTAGTACTAGAGCCCGTGATTTCATGAGTTTGAATCCTCCGAAGTTCTTCGGGTCAAAGCCGGATGAAGACCCGCAAAGTTTTATTGATGAAATGTTGAGAACGTTGAAGATTATTCATGCCTTCGAAACTGAATCTGTGGAGTTGGCATCGTATAGACTCCGGGATGTGGCGGTCTTATGTTACAATAATTGGATGTCATCAAGAAAAGAGAATGCATCCCCTCCCGTTTGGCAAAAAATTGTAGATGCCTTCATCTGCCACTATTTGCCACCCGAGGTCCGCCGAGCTAGAGCGGATAGATTTTTAAATTTGAAACAAGGAAATATACGTGCTTGGGAGTATAGCCTTCAGTTCAATTCATTGGCTAGATATGCCCCGACTATGGTGGCTGACATGGGAGATAGGGTGCACAAGTTTGTGAGTGGATTAGGGCCACATTTATTTAAGGATTGTTTGATGGCTTCATTTCAAGACAGAGTGGATATTTCCCGCATTCAAGCCCATGCCCAGAATTTAGAAGGACAACAACATCCACAATGGGGTGATCGTGATATTGATAAAGGCAAAGCAAGAGGGCCAGATCTATGGGGGCAGGTAGTGATTATAGAGGGGGATCGAGGCAGGCATATCCCAGACACTCAGGCCAGTCGGCGACTAGTGCACCTCCACGATTTGCAGGTAAGAGATTTGACCACGCCATTCTTTCAGGACAGGGTCAGAGTTCGAGAGCTTCAGGTTCCCAGTTTGAGGGTGATTATAGTCAGAGGAGACCATGAGTTCAATGATTTAGTCAGTGCAGAAAATTACATTCGAGGCCATGTCGGCAGGGAACAGATGCTTGCTATGTTTGTGGACAGGCTGGTCACTTGATGCGTGATTATCCCTCGAGGTATGGTAGAGGTGGGGCTCAGCCTACAGGATCAGCAGCTGGTTCCTCTTCAGTGCGCCCGGTAGGGCAGACTCCCCAGATCCCAGCAGGTCGAGGTAGAGGCAGAGGGGGAGCATCTACTTCAGGTGCCACTCAGCCCCGTATGTATTCTTTAACCTGACGATCGGATCTTGAGTCCTCCCCGGATGTGGTTACAGGTATATTATCCGTATTTTCCCATGATGTGTATGCAATGATAGATCCGGGTTCTACCCTATCTTATATTACTCCGTATGTTGCTAGTCGTATTGGGGTGAAACCCGAGCCAATTAATCCTTTTGAGGTATCTACTCCGGTTGGTGATCCCGTGATAGCTAGACAATTGTACAAAAATTGTGTAATTGTGATATGCGACCTCCAGACTAAAGCTGATTTAGTCAAGCTGGAAATGCTAGATTTCGATGTGATTATGGGTATGGATTGGTTGGCCTCATGTTATGCTAATGTTGATTGCCGAATGAAAGTAGTTGGATTTCAATTTCCGGGAGAGCCCGTGCTTGAATGGAAGGGTAATACAGCATCTCCAAAAGGTAGGTTTATTTCCTACCTTAAGGCAAGAAAGATGATAGCAAAAGGCTATATTTATCACTTAGTCCGAGTTCATGACACCGAAGCAAAGTCACCAACTTTCCAATCCGTTCCGGTAGTGAATGAATTTCCGGATGTATTTCCAGATGAACTTCTATGCCTTTCTTCGGAAAGAGAGATTGATTTCGCTATTGATGTGTTGCCGGATACGAATCCTATTTCTATTCCTCCTTACCGAATGGCTCCGGCAGAATTGAAAGAGTTAAAGGTAAAGTTGAAAGATTTGCTTGAGAAGGGGTTTATTAGACCCAGTTCATCACCGTAGGGAGCACCTGTCCTATTTGTAAGAAAGAAAGATGGCTCCCTACGAATGTGTATCGATTATAGGCAGTTGAATAAGGTGACGATAATGAACAAATATCCTCTTCCGAGAATTGATGATTTATTTGATCAACTACAGGGTGCCAAGTGGTTTTCCAAAATAGACTTGAGGACAGATTATCACCAAGTGAGAGTTAAAGAAGAAGGTATTCCCAAAACAGCTTTTAGAAGGAGATATGGCCATTATGAATTCCGGGTGATGTCATTTGGGTTAACTAATGTTCCGGCAGTGTTCATGAATTTGATGAATAACGTATTCAGGCCTCTCTTGGATTTATTCATAATAGTATTAGATATTTTGGTGTACTCTCGCACTGAATCAGAACATGCAGCCATTTACGTATTGTTCTAGGAATTCTTCGAACTCGAGAATTGTATGTAAAATTCTCAAAGTGCGAGTTTTGGCTGAATTCTGTGACATTTTTTGGACATGTTATTTCAGATGATGGCATTCGAGTTGATACTAAAAAAATTGAAGCTGTGAAGACTTGACCAAGGCCGACGACGCCTACAGAAGTTTGTAGTTTTCTGGGATTAGCAGGGTACTATAGAAGGTTGGTAGAAGGATTTTCCTCTATTTTCGCCCCAATGACAAAGCTTACCCAGAAGTCAGCGAAATTTCAGTGGAATGATGCTTGTGAGCGTAGCTTTCAGGAGTTGAAGGATAGGTTAAATTCAGCTCCGGTCTTAACACACCCAGAAGGGCCAGATGGTTATGTTGTGTATTATGATGCTTCCGGTTTTGGGTTAGGATGTGTGTTAATGCAGCACGGTAAAGTCATCGCTTATGCTTCGAGACAGCTGTGGAAACATGAAAAGAACTACCTAACTCATGATTTCAAATTGGCTGCAGTTATTCATGCATTAAAGATGTGGAGACACTACTTGTATAGTGTACATGTCGATATTTATACAGATCACAAGAATCTTCAATACATTTTCAAACAGAAGGAGTTAAATCTGCAGCAGAGGCGGTGGTTAGAATTATTGAAAGATTATGATGTGAGTATTTTATACCACCCCGGAAAGGCAAATGTAGTAGCTGATGCGCTTAGCCGCTGATCGATGGGCAGCCTATGTGAAGTTCCTCCAGAGAAGAAAGAATTAATTCATGAGCTCCACCAACTAGCTAATCTTGGAGTACGTTTAATTGATTCAGGTAGTGCAGGAATTGGTATTAATAATCCCACAGTTTCGTCCCTGAATATTGAAGTAAAAGAGCGTCAATATGAAGATCCTCAATTGAGCCATTATAGAAACACATTTCATGAAAAAGAGAAGTCTCCGTTTGAAACTTCTATGGATGGAATTCTTAGATACGGAGGCAGGCTATGTGTTCCGAATGTTGCAGAATTACGTCATCGAATCCTTGAAGAAGCTCATTATTCTCGGTATTCTATTCACACAGGTGCAACGAAGATGTATCATGATCTCAAGTTAATATATTGGTGGGAGGGCATGAAGAAAGACATACTAGAATTTATAGCTCAATGTCAAAATTGCCAGCAAGTGAAAATCGAACATCGAAAGCCCGAAGGATTATTGCAGGCAATGGAAAACCCTACATGGAAATGGGAAGTGATCAATATGGATTTTATTGTGGGATTACCTCTTTCCAGAAGAAGGTATGATTCTATATGGGTGATTGTGGATAGATTGACGAAAGTAGCTCATTTTCTTCCTGTTAGAACCACATACTCAGTAGAAGATTATGCAAGGTTGTATCTCAAGGATATTGTGCGACTCCATGGTATTCCGATATCCATCATCACAGATAGAGGAGCGCAATTTACAGGCATGTTTTGGAAATCTTTCCAAAAAGGTCTAGGTACTCAAGTAAAGCTTAGCACGACATTTCATCCGCAGACTAATGGGCAAGCTGAACGTACCATTCAGACCTTGGAGGATATGCTAAGAGCATGTGTTCTAGATTTTGGTGGTAGTTGGGATGACCACTTACCTCTAATCGAGTTTGCATACAACAATAGCTGCCATTCCAGTATTCAAATGGCTCCGTATGAAGCTTTATATGGAAGGAAGTGCAGATCCCTAATTGGATGGTTTGAAATAGGAGAAGTACAGCTAATAGACCCTGAGTTAATTCAACAAGCAGTATAAAAAGTCAAGGTGATCCGAGATCGATTATTGACAGCCCAAAGTCGCCAAAAATCTTATGCGGACAACCGCCAGCGAGACTTAGAATTTCAAGTTGATGATTGGGTATTCTTAGAATTTCAGTCCTCGATACATTGGACCCTATAAGACTATCTGCAAGGTGGGTCAAGTAGCTTATGAATTAGACTTGCCTCTAGAACTTGAATTAGTCCATGTAGTTTTCCATGCCTCAATGCTCCGCAAGTTTGTTGGAGATCCTACGAGGATTGTTCCAGTAAATGATGTTCAAGTGACAGAAAAGCTAGTCTATGAAGAAGTGTCCATTGTCATATTAGACAGGCAGGTACGGAGACTTCAAAATAAGGTAGTAGCCTCAGTTAAAGTCTTATGGCGAAATAACAACCGAGAAGAAATGACTTGAGAAGCAGAAGAAAGTACGAAATCCAAATACCCGTACTTATTTCAGCCCCCAGAAGAGATCCACGATGAAACATCAGGATTATGAGGTATGTATGCTTTCTTTTTATGCATATGGGTCGTGTGTGCTAACTTATATTGCTATTGTGTTGTGGCCCTGTGAGGCAATGTTATTGTGGGCTGTTGTGATAGGATGGTAGTATCATATTACAGGGGAAACTCTGGCGAAATTTTCGTAGAATTCCCAAGTGCTTAACATTCGAGGACGAATGTTCCAAAAAGGGGGAAGAATGTTACACCCTGGAAAATTCCCTGTTGATGCACAGTGAATAGACTAACAAAAGGCACGAAGTATACGGTATTGCAATAAGTGAGAAATGACAATTGATGACCTTAATTGAGATTTGCAAACACAATTAGAGTAAGAGGAGAAAGTTTACCAAGAGAGGGCAAGGCATACGATGTGTATAGCAAAGGATTTACGAGTAATAAGTTAATGATGATTTAATAGAGTCTTGGAGAAGAATTATAACGTCCCTTAGATCGTTAATGAGGTGCTAAACAAGTATCAAGAAGGTTCCACAAGGATTGGAGATCAAACGAAGTGACGAGCACAAGATCAGAGAAACGATGGGTTACACGGCCGATTATACGGTCCGTATAATGTTATACAGTCCGTATAATGGTCCGTAGAATCGTCACAGTGAAGGTCCCCCACTGATGGGATTATACAGTCACTTATACGGACAGTATAATGTGTCGTATAATGGTCACAGAAGTGAGATGTTGAAGCGGCAATTTCACGGTCACTTATACGAACCGTATAAGTTTATTCAGACCGTATAAGTGTCCGTATATTTTCCCAACGGATCAGATTTTTAAGTTATTAAAACGGAGACCAAGTTCATTATTTCATTTCATTTTCACCCAACACTTCAAGAACTCCTTCCACTCTTCATTCATAAGAACTTAAGAGAAATTTGTGATCAACTTCATCAAACTAAGAAAACCAAGTGTAAGAAACTCATTAGAGATCATCCAAGTCAAGAAATGTCATTGGAGGTGAACTAGGGTTTTGGCTCAAGTGAAGTATTTTGTCACGACCCAGCCCCGTGGGCCGCGACTGGCACCCTACCTGGGTACCCAGACCGAATCGCATATTCGTTTACCAAATCCAAACTTATTTCAAGATTTCATAAAAATCATATCAAACATAACTTATATCAAAATATGTCTTAGGCGGTCGCACAAATCAAAATATCATATCGAATCCAAAAGGAGCGGCGGAATGGACATCGCCGGTCGTAAGTGCAAATATAAGCATAAGGGCCATTTAGGGCCATCATAACAAACGGACCGCTTTAAGACCAGAAAACAAAATCAAACAAACATATATAGGACCCTCGCCCCACACACATGACTACAGGCCTCTACGAATCCAAAACAAAGACATATGGCGAGACAGGGCCCCGCCGTACCCAAATAGCAGAAAAGTGAAGCCTACAGTGGAGAATCACCAATGTCTGTACCTGCGGGCATGAAACGCAGCCCCCCGAAGAAAGGGGGGTCAGTACGAAATATGTACTGAGTATGTAAAGCACGGAGTACAGAAATATGGCCAAAACTGAAAGCAAACCGGATAACAAAGGGGAGTACAAATCAATGTGTCAAAATCCGTATCAAAATCATATACATATACATAATGCAAACGAAATCATGCAACGCTTAAGAATGTGGACACCACTCCGACGCTGGCGCCACACACAGCATAACAGCGGAAGGATTCAAATCTCCGTACATCCCTGAACACACATACACATGGGAGCGTATCGCATCACCAGCCATATCACAGCATAACTCCAAACGGAACCCGGTCCTATGGCGAGGCCTCGGGAACCGGAACACAGCATACGGCCGAATTATCATAGGGCGCACGAATCATAACCGGCCCGGGAACCGGTGAACGAAGTCATAATAAGGCACGAGCGGAGTCGTGAGCAAACAAATGCAAATTATATTTCAAAATAGCCTTTCAAAACTTAATAATTTCATAAGTCATTTTGTAGACCAAAATAGACAGATGGTTACTTGATACGAAAGTTTAATTCAGGAAATATTTCCAAAGCGGTACGTATGGCTCAAACGGAACTTAACATATCATACTAGTCAAAACATATTTCATAGAGGGAAGTTTCAAAGTCGAAGATCTCATATCGAAGTTCATCCAAAAAGAGAGCCCGATAGGACAACTAGGGCGTCTCGGGGTTAGCGGGCCCACCTCGGGTCAAATCGTGGTGGCGAACATAATTTACGAACATTTAGAGGATAACAGATCATACATAATGATTTCAAAGTGACCCGATCACATTTCCATAGGTTTCGGATATTTAGTTGCATTCTAGCCAAAATAGGGCCCTTAGGCTTCAATTGAATTGAATGAATAGTAGCCGTTTTATAGATCGGGTTTCGAGGAGCAGAATTGCTCCGGGGGCTCCGATATTCACCTAACATACTAAGACATGCCAAACGAAGAAGTGGGGAGCTTTACATACCTTATAGACGTCTTATGCTCTCCTTAAAATCAAATCCCATTTCGTCCAGGATCTGCAAATGGTCAAAGTTACCAATTAGATATTCTTAGGCTTAAAATTCCCATTAACTTGATTCTTGTCTACTGAAATTTCGGCAGCATTTCCCCTATAAATCTAACACCCCCGAGACTTAGCTCGGCTCAAAATACATTAACAACAACAACCCAAACATCATCAAACAACATAAATCATAATCAAGTCATTCTAACTTCAATGTTCTACCTTACTACACAAGTTGACAACTTACATTCAAACTTCACAATTCCAAACTTATGTCCACATTATTACATTCATTCACCCATTCAAGGCCATTCAAACACATCCCAATTATACTCCAAACAATATACAAAATTTCCCGAAGTTCATTACTTTCCATATTTCATCCAAAGCATCAAAATTTACGACGAACGTTCTAACTTGCATTGTTTCACTCCAAATTCATTAACATCAACCATAAGTCATATTTAAAGTCTTTAGCATCATGGATATACAATGATATACACAAATATACCAAAGGTATACACTTTCCCATAATGTTCCGAAATCATTTTCCAACACCAATTCAATTCATTACACGATTATTTACGCCATAAAGGTCACAACGACGCAATAAACAAACTAAACAAGATCAATTCACATTTCTTTGCACTTCATATATGCCACGGCTTCAACACCAAACACACACACACCCACGGCTTCATTCACACATCAAAGTTACGGGATTCTCGTCTATTCTCAATCCTTAACACATTCATATCAATTCCATAACATTAGAATAGCAAAATTCTTACCTTTTCTTGAATTTCCGACTTGTCGCAAACGCGCGCCTTTCGCCAAACTAATTGTACTCCGTCGGAGAGCGTCTTGAGTACTTCACAAATATGTGAAAACTAAGATATTTGGGTTGGAATCAAGGGCTTGGGATTTTATTTTATTTTCCTATTCGGCCGAGAGCCTTCTTTGTGGTGTTCTTCAATTTTTTTTTTTGCTTTGTTTTGTTCTTTATAATTACCAAGACAACTTGATATATATCCATTATTAAGGGTCATGTGCGTAACACATGACATTTAAAATGGGTTTGGGCCTTTCCTAGTGGCCGGCCACCCCATTAACCTTGGGCCTCAATTCTTGTTCAATTTTTTTTTTGGCCCAATTCAATAAAAGTCCCTTTTTGTAATTCCCGAAATTCCAAATTTACCCTCGGCCTTTCCCAATGTCTTAACATTAATGATTTCATAACCAACATAGTCATATCAACTTGAATCAAAATATTTCCTCATAAGGCACAAATCTTAATTATTTCTCGATTTCCAATTATACGAAAACACGGGACATAACATTCTCCCCCCCTTAAGAACATTCGTCCTCAAATGTTAAATTAATCTTATGAAGTCTCATAAACATAACGGGAAAACCATCTTTATAAATAGCACACATGGTCCTTCCGTTCATTAATACAACAAATTCCAAAGTTTAGATTACCAGAGGCGTAGGGCATAAATGGGGGTATTTCTTCTTCATCTCATCCTCCGCCTCCCAAGTCATCTCTTCCCGGTTACTGTTGCGCCACAGAACTTTGACAGAAGGCACCTCCTTAGTGCGCAATCTCCTTACCTGTCGATCCAGAATAGACACAGGCTGCTCGTCATAAGACAACTGCTCCGTTACCTGAAGGTCATCTACTGGGAATATCCTGGGAGGGTCACCAATGCACTTCCGCAGCATAGACACATGAAATACCGAGTGTACGGCCTCCAAATCGGATGGTAAGTCTAGCTCGTAGGCGACTGCGCCTATCCTCCGAACAATCTGATACGGCCCAATGTACCGCGGGCTCAACTTACCCTTTCTACCGAATCTCATGACACCCTTCATGGGCGACACCTTCAGAAATACACAGTCGCCAATCTGGAACTCTAACGGTCGACGTCGTCTGTCTGCATAAGCTTTCTGTCGATTCTGAGCAGCCAATAATCGCTCCCGAATAAGCTTTACCTTATCTACAGCTTCCTGGATCATATCTGGCCCAATCAGCTTAGTCTCGCCCACGTCAAACCAGCCAATAGGAGATCTGCATCTCCTGCCATAAAGGGCCTCGTACGGAGCCATCTGAATGCTGGAGTGATAACTGGTATTATAGGCAAACTCAATAAGCGGCAAATGATCATCCCAGCTGCCCCTGAAATCAATAACGCAGGCCCGCAACATATCTTCGAGCGTCTGAATAGTGTGCTTGCCCGTCGGTCTGAGGATGAAAAGCTGTACTGAGGCTCCCCTGAGTCCCTAATCCCTCCTGAAATGACCTCCAGAAATTTGCTGTAAACTGGGCACCTCGGCCAGTAATAATAGATACAGGGACTCCGTGAAGTCTGACTATCTCTCTGATATACAATCTGGCATAGTCCTCAGCCGAATAAGTAGTCCGAACCGGAAGGAAATGGGCTGGTTTCGTCAGCCTGTCTACGATAACCCAAATACAGTTGTACCTGCGTAGAGTACGCGGCAACCCAACAATGAAGTCCATATTAATCATCTCCCATTTCCAGGCTGGAATTTCCATCTCCTGTAATAATCCACCGGGCTTCTGATGCTCAATCTTAACTTGCTGGCAATTCGGGCACTGACTAACAAACTCAACAATATCTTTCTTCATGCCGTCCCACCAATACAAACACCTGAGATCCCGATACATTTTAGTGGAACCCGGATGAACAGAATACCGTGCATTATGTGCCTCGCCCATAATCTGCCGCCGTAAGCCCGCAACGTCCGGTACACAGAATCTGCCGTCATATAATAATACTCCTTCAGGCGAGATCTCAAACTGAGTCTTTGCTTTATTAAGGGCCACATCTCTGTACTGAATCAGGAGAGGATCTTCAAACTGGCGCTGCTTTACCTCCTGAATAATAGATGATTCAGCAACTGGACGAACAGAAATCCCAGAATCTCCAGAATCCAACAAACGAACTCCGAGGCTGGCCATCTGATGAATATCACGAACCAAATCTCTCTTATCAGATGGTACACCAGCCAGACTGCCTACGGACTTGCGGCTAAGCCCATCAGCTACCACATTGGCTTTCCCTGGATGGTACAAAATATCAACGTCGTAATCCTTTAGTAGCTCAAGCCATCTCCGCTACCGCAAATTTAGTTCCTTCTGTTTAAAAATATACTGGAGACTCTTATGGTCCGTATAGATATCAACATGGACCCCATATAAATAATGCCGCCAAATCTTCAAAGCATGAATCACCGCGGCCAACTCAAGATCATGAGTGGGATAATTATTCTCGTGCGGTCTGAGCTGCCGGGAAGCATAGGCTATGACCCGACCTTGGTGCATCATTACACAACCTATCCCAATACCAGAGGCGTCACAATAGACAACATACCCGTCTGATCCCTCTGGAAGAGACAATACTGGTGTTGTAGCCAATCTTTCCTTCAACATCTGAAAGCTGCGCTCGCAGGCATCGGTCCACTAAAACTTTGCTGCTTTCTGAGTAAGCCTCGTCAGTGGTGCTGTAATAGAAGAAAAATCCTCCACGAACCTGCGATAATACCCGGCCAATCCCAGAAAACTGTGCACCTCTGTCGGTGTAGTAGGCCTGGGCCAATTCTGTACAGCCTCAATCTTCTGCGTATCGACCCGAATACCATCTGCACCGACAATATGGCCCAAGAATGCCACAGAAGTTAACCAGAACTCACATTTAGAGAATTTAGCATATAACTTCTGTTGACGGAGAATACCAAGTACCGTCCTCAAATGATCTGAATGCTCCTCGGCCGATCGCGAGTAAATCAGACTGTCATCAATAAACACAATAACAAACATGTCCAGAAAAGGCCGAAATACCTGATTCATCAGATCCATAAATACCGCTAGAGCATTAGTTAGCCCGAAAGACATAACTCTAAACTCGTAATGCCCGTACCGGGTCCTGAAAGCAGTCTTCGGGATATCTGACTCCCGCACTCGCACCTGATGATAACCTGAGCGCAGATCTATCTTTGAAAAATGTTTAGCACCCTGCAGCTGATCAAACAAATCATCAATCTGGGGAAGGGGATATTTATTCTTTATAGTCACCTTATTTAGCTGCCGGTAATCGATACACATCCGCAGTGACCCATCTTTCTTTCGTACAAACAATACCGGCGCTCCCCAGGGCGATGTGCTGGGTCTAATAAAGCCCTTATCTAACAAATCTTTCAGCTGCTCCTTCAACTCTTTCAATTCAGCCAGTGCCATCCTGTACGGAGGAATAGATATAGGCTGCGTATCTGGCATCAACTCTATAGTAAAATCAATCTCCCGCTCAGGCGGAAGGCCAGGAAGCTCGTCAGGAAATACATCTGGGAACTCACTAACGACCGGAACAAACTGAAGGGTAGGTATCTCCGCTGCAGTATCGTGCACACGAACCAAATGATAGATATAACCCTTCTGGATCATCTTCTTAGCCTTGAGGTATGAAATAAACTTACCCCTCGGCGATGCAGTAGATCCGAACCACTCTATAACTAGTTCCCCTGGAAACTGAAAACGGACTACCTTTTTCTGGCAGTCGACATTAGCATAACAGGAAGACAACCAGTCCATACCCATAATGACGTCAAACTCAAGCATGTCTAACTCTATCAAATCAGCCTTAGTGCAACGATCATAAATAGTCACAGAACAATCCCTATAGACCTGCCTTGCTATAACAAAATCCCCAACCGGCGTAGCTACCTCAAATGGCTCTATAGGCTCAGACACTATCCCAATTTTACTAGCAACGAGCGGGGAAATATATGATAAAGTAGAGCTAGGGTCAATCAATGCATATACAGATCTGGAGAAAACTAGTAGTGTACCTGTGACGACGTTTGGCTAAGCCTCCTGATCCTGGCGGCTGGCCAAAGCATATATGCGGTTCGAAGGACCGCTAGAACCTGAAATGCCACCGCGGCCTCGACCGCGTCCTGCCGGTGCTGGCATACCTCGCCCTCTAGGGTGTGCAACTGATGCAGGAGATGAAGAACCGGCGGCTGACCCTGTCGGCTGAGCCACACTACCAGAACCGCTCGCCAACGGACAATCTCTCATAAAATGGCCCTGACCACCACACGAAAAACAAGCTCCAGTAGCTCGATAGCACTCCCCAGAATGAGACTTCCCGCAATGAGAACAATGGGGCCTGGGTGGTCTGGCCTGACTGGGACCTCTAGTCATCTGTGAGCCTGCCGCTCTGGAGCTCTGACCGGCCCCAGACGGTCCCGCACTATCAAATCTCTGGCTGCCTGACTGAGTACTCCGGCTGGACGGAGGAAGCTGTCTGCCTGACTGCTGCTGCTGAGGCTGTCCGCCCCGAAAATCTCCGGAATATCCTGCGGACCTAGCCCTCTTGGGCGGCCTCCTATCCCGATCTCTACCAGAATGATCAGACCTGTGACGGTCCTCCATACCCATCGCATAGGCCTGAAGTCGGGCAATGTCCATATCTGTCTGCAATGACACTGCCATACAGCCGTCGATCAAATACCGATCCAATCCCATAACATATCTGTGCATCCGATCGGACATATCTGCTACTACGGCCGGTGCATATCGGGCTAGAGAATCAAACTCAAGATTATACTCGCGAACACTCCGACCCCTCTGCTGCAGATGTAAGAATCGGTCAGCCCGCGCCCGCCGTAACTCTGGGGGCAGAAAGTGGCGGGTGAAAGCAGTCACAAACTGATCCCACGTAGCTGGAGGAGCACCCTCACCCCTGGATAACTCCCAAGTCTCGTACCAGTGAGTGGCAACATCTCGAAGTCTGTGCGAAGCCAACTCGACCGACTCGGTCTCTGAAGCCCTGACCAAGTCCAGTGAGCGCCGCATCCCCCGAATAAAGTCATGGGGGTCCTCGTCGGGCTTAGACCCGAAAACCTCTGGAGGGCCACATAATAAGAACTCCCAAACTCTCAGGCTGTCCCGCCTGCCATCATCATCATCGTCGTCCCTCCGCCCGCGTCTGCGAGCCTGCCCCGCTACTAATGTAGTGAGCAACTGTACAGCCTCCCTCAGGGTCCTATCCTCCGCCCCTGGCTGAGGAGCTGGAGTCTCTGGAGCGGGTACTCGGACCTCTGGAGCTGCTGAAGGTCCTGCTCCAGGCTGTACTAGTGGGGGTGTAGCAGACCCCTCAGAATGAGGCACAACCTCAGGTAAATCATAGACACGAGCCCGAGTAGCTCGCTGTGCCTGACTAGCCTCTGCCATTCTCGCTTTGCCCTTCTGGGCCGCCGCTGCCTTTTTCGGAGGCATCACTGCAAACACAAGAACGGGTCAGATCAGAATCATCCTAATAGCACAGCTCTATCGCACGATCTAAGATTCCAAAGAAAGTAACATCCTAAATGCCCTGTAGTTCCCTGTGTATAGATGTGGTGCACAACACATCGATAAACAAGACTCTACGAGACACGGCCTGTAGACATTCCGAGGACAGACTTCTCTGATACCACGACTGGCACCCTACCTGGGCCGCGACTGGCACCCTACCTGGGTACCCAGACCAAATCGCATATTCGTTTACAAAATCCAAACTTATTTCAAGATTTCATAAAAATCATATCAAACATAACTTATATCAAAATATGTCTTAGGCGGTCGCACAAATCAAAATATCATATCGAATCCAAAAGGAGCGGCGGAATGGACATCGCCGGTCGTAAGTGCAAATCTAAGCATAAGGGTCATTTAGAGCCATCATAACAAACGGACCGCTTTAAGACCAGAAAACAAAATCTAACAAACATATATAGGACCCTCGCCCCACACACATGACTACAGGCCTCTACGAATCCAAAACAAAGACATATGGCGAGACAGGGCCCCGCCGTACCCAAATAGTCAAATGTACAAAATATACATAGCAAAAGATGTCTGTACCAGAAGTGGACTCCGGATCAAGGAGGAGTACTCCGAAATAGCAGAAAAGTGAAGCCTACAGTGGAGGATCACCAATGTCTGTACCTGCGGGCATGAAACGCAGCCCCCCGAAGAAAGGGGGGTCAGTACGAAATATGTACTGAGTATGTAAAGCACGGAGTAAAGAAATATGGCCAAAACTGAAAGCAAACCGGATAACAAAGGGGAGTACAAATCAATGTGTCAAAATCCGTATCAAAATCATATACATATACATAATGCAAACGAAATCATGCAACGCTTAAGAACGTGGTCGCCACTCCGACGCTGGCGCCACACACAGCATAACACCGGAAGGATTCAAATCTCCGTACATCCCTGAACACACATACACACGGGAGCGTATCGCATCACCAGCCATATCACAGCATAACTCCAAACGGAACCCGGTCCTATGGCAAGGCCTCGGGAACCGGAACACAGCATACGGCCGAATTATCATAGGGCGCACGAATCATAACCGGCCCGGGAACCGGTGAACGAAGTCATAATAAGGCACGAGGGGAGTCGTGAGCAAACAAATGCAAATTATATTTCAAAATAGCCTTTCAAAACTTAATAATTTCATAAGTCATTTCGTAGACCAAAATAGACAAATGGTTACTTGATACGAAAGTTTAATTCAGGAAATGTTTCCAAAGCGGTACGTATGGCTCAAACGGAACTTAACATATCATACTAGTCAAAACATATTTCATAGAGGGAAGTTTCAAAGTCGAAGATCTCATATCGAAGTTCATCCAAAAAGAGAGCCCGATAGGACAACTAGGGCGTCTCGGGGTTAGCGGGCCCACCTCGGGTCAAATCGAGGTGGCGAACATAATTTATGAACATTTAGAGGATAACAGATCATACATAATGATTTCAAAGTGACCCGATCCCATTTCCATAGGTTTCGGATATTTAGTTGCATTCTAGCCAAAATAGATCCCTTAGGCTTCAATTGAATTGAATGAATAGTAGCCGTTTTATAGATCGGGTTTCGAGGAGCAGAATTGCTCCGGGGGCTCCGATATTCACCTAACATACTAAGACATGCCAAACGAAGAAGTGGGGAGCTTTACATACCTTATAGACGTCTTATGCTCTCCTTAAAATCAAATCCCGTTTCGTCCAGGATCTGCAAATGGTCAAAGTTACCAATTAGAGATTCTTAGGCTTAAAATTCCCATTAACTTCATTCTTGTCTACTGAAATTTCGGCAGCATTTCCCCTATAAATCTAACACCCCCGAGACTTAGCTCAGCTCAAAATACATTAACAACAACAACCCAAACATCATCAAACAACATAAATCATAATCAAGCCATTCTAACTTCAATGTTCTACCTTACTACACAAGTTGACAACTTACATTCAAACTTCACAATTCCAAACTTATGTCCACATTATTACATTCATTCACCCATTCAAGGCCATTCAAACACATCCCAATTATACTCCAAACAATATACAAAATTTCCCGAAGTTCATTACTTTCCATATTTCATCCAAAGCATCAAAATTTACGACGAACGTTCTAACTTGCATTGTTTCACTCCAAATTCATTAACATCAACCATAAGTCATATTTAAAGTCTTTAGCATCATGGATATACAATGATATACACAAATATACCAAAGGTATACACTTTCCCATAATGTTCCGAAATCATTTTCCAACACCAATTCAATTCATTACACGATTATTTACGCCATAAAGGTCACAACGACGCAATAAACAAACTAAACAAGATCAATTCACATTTCTTTGCACTTCATATATGCCACGGCTTCAACACCAAACATACACACACCCACGGCTTCATTCACACATCAAAGTTACGGGATTCTCGTCTATTCTCAATCCTTAACACATTCATATCAATTCCATAACATTAGAATAGCAAAATTCTTACCTTTTCTTGAATTTCCGACTTGTCGCAAACGCGCACCTTTCGCCAAACTAATTGTACTCCGTCGGAGAGCGTCTTGAGTACTTCACAAATATGTGAAAACTAAGATATTTGGGTTGGAATCAAGGGCTTGGGAATTTGTTTTTTTCCTATTCGGCCGAGAGCCTTCTTTGTGGTGTTCTTCAATTTTTTTTTTTTTTGCTTTGTTTTGTTCTTGATAATTACCAAGACAACTTGATATATGTCCATTATTAAGGGTCATGTGCATAACACATGACATTTAAAATGGGTTTGGGCCTTGCCTAGTGGCCGGCCACCCCATTAACCTTGGGCCTCAATTCTTGTTCAAATGTTTTTTTTTTGGCCCAATTCAATAAAAGTCCCGTTTTGTAATTCCCGAAATTCCAAATTTACCCTCGGCCTTTCCCAATGTCTTAACATTAATGATTTCATAACCAACATAGTCATATCAACTTGAATCAAAATATTTCCTCATAAGGCACAAATCTTAATTATTTCTCGATTTCCAATTATACGAAAACACGGGACATAACATATTTCCACCCAAGGCTTATCCCTACGCCATCTAAGGTAAGTTTTATGGTCTTTGCATGTTATTTAAGCTATTGAGAGGTTGAAAGATTTGGATTGTAGAAGGACATAGAAAATGGGTCATGAATGTGGGAATAGTGTCATTTTTGAGTAGCAGCTTGGATTGAGCATGATTCTTGATATGTTAAGATTATGATCACATTATAAATGATATTAAGAATATGGGATAAACATTTTATATGAGTAAACGTTATAGTGTACTATGGCCATGATTATGGAGGAACTGAAGTGAAATTGTGAGATATGGATAATGTAGATGAATGACGATTGTTGCTTATAATATTGTGAATGTTGTTATGGAGGTTTGAGAGTTGATATGTAATATGAGGAAAGTTGTATAAACAAAGGAAATGCTGCCCAATTTCCTCTAGCCTTAGTAAGCATGTTCTTATAATCGATTAGCTAATGTTAATACGAACTTTCTTGAAGGTAGAAACGCGAGCATCGAAGGAGAACAATCAAACGATGGAATAGCTAAACGAAAGAGGTATGTAAGGCTAATCCTTTCCTTCTAAGGCATGAATCCTATGGCATGAATCTTCCTACTTTTCCATAATCTTCCTAAATAATGGAAATTACGAGTCCATGACTATAAAGAGCTACATACGCACATGATAAAGAAAAGAGATACTATACGAGCATGATAATGAGGATGATGAGTTTAAGTATTGAGAATCCTCGAGGAATATACGATGTCCATGAGGTTTATGATCCTAAGCACGGTTCCATTGATGCTTTTCCTTGTGTACACTTACCTTAAAATGTTAGTCCCCTCAAGGTGAGACATAATGATTATGATCACTCCATAATGCAATCGAGGGTTCACGACCTATTGTCACCCTGACATCACTATAGTTACCTTCAAGTTCTAATGTATGTTTTGATGATAAATGTATAACGATGCTAAGTTATGATATGGTCATGATGTGCCTATGAGATCTACAGTAATGTTAAGTCTATGATGTGTTCACGATGCTACAATTCCACCGTGCCTAAATGGCCGGACATGTCACCGCAAAGGTGGCTGCTTGTGATTCCATCGTGCCTAAATGGCCAGACATGTCACCGTAAAGGCAGACTGCTTATGATTCCACCGTGCCTAGAAGGCCGGACACGATCACCACTAGTGGGCGGCGTATGAGGTTTACCCGGACGCGGGTTAACGATGATCATATACATACATACATATATATATATATATATATATATATATATATATATATATATATAATATGATGATACATGTACTACAAATATATATGATATATGCATGAAATGCATCCACTCTTAAAAGTGAAGCAGGTTATATATTCCTCTTATGTCTTATGATTTCTCTGTTATGTTCATTTCATCCATGCCTTACATACTCAGTACAATGTTCGTACTGACGTCCATTTTCTTTGGACGCTGTGTTCATGCCCACAGGTAGACAAGGAGGTGATCCAGACTCGTAGGAGCTATTAGCTGACTTGAGAGCACTCCATTTTTCCAGAGGTGCCATTGACTTATTCTTTTGTGTATATATATATATATATGTTTTGGGCATGACGAGGTCCTGTCCCATGCACATGTCTAGTACTCTAGTAGAGGCTCGTAGATACGTATGTGTGGGTAGTATGGTCTCACGGTTTCTCCTCGTATGTATATTTATTATTTTGATAGCCGGAGGGATTATGTATATAAGGTAAGTATGTTTCAAGTGAAAAATGGTTTTCCTATGATTTGAGTATAAGATTAATGAATGAACACTTGATGAGTGCGATGAGTAATGGTATGAGCGGTGGTTGGTGGTTAGCTCCGGGTACCCGTCACGGCCCCTAGTCGGGTCGTGACAGGTGTGAAAATCATTAGCCCGCATCCAGGCCTCCCGCGTCCGGGGTAACCGTCTCATGCCGCCCACTAGTGGTGTCTGCCCATGCCATCTAGACATGGTGTATATGTTGCCCGCCTTAGCGGTGTCTGCCCGACCATATAGGCATGGTGTAATATCATCGTCATGTACTCATTATAATGCATGCATAGGAACTCACAGACAACTATACTTTATCGGGGTGACATAAGGTCGTGAACCCCCGATCCCATTATGGAGTTTCATAAGTATTGTGCCTCACCTTGAAGGAATTAGCATGTAAGGTGAGTGTAGCACAAAGAACGACACCGATTAATCATATTTAGGATCATTAGCTTTGTAGAAACATCATATCACGAACTTTAGAATCTTTATACTTAAGCTCATCATCATCATTATCGTACTCATAACATATCGCTTACCTTATCTTATATGAAGTGTTATATCCCGTGTTTTCACACGTTTGGAAAAATTCGATAAATATTGGATTCTTGAGATATAAGGTCAAATTTGATAGTTTGTTGAACATAAGAGTTATGTATGAGAGAATAAAGTCATGAAAGAGCGGGACAAGGCTAAGGGTAATTTTGGAATTTTGGAAATTAGTTTCGGGAGTTACAAAATACGATCCATAAGCTATTGGGCTCAAAAAATTGAATTGAAAATGAGGCCCACTTTCTTAAGGGTGGCCGGCCACATTAGGCCTTGGCCCAAACCCATTTTTTAGTTGGTCATGTGCTTGGTCTTGTGACCAAGCACTTCAACTACTTATACCATTGAAGACTTAAGGAATTAGAGATAAGAACAACAAAAGAAAATAGAAGAAGAACAAGAAGAGGTCTCGGGTTTGGAGGAGAAAAATAGGTACCAAAAACCTTGTCTTAAAAATTCATTTCTTGTGATTTTCCTACTAATTCAAGGCCCCTTTGCAACTTGGTGTAGTTGGTTTGGAAGGAAGAAGTCTTGTTTCTTCAAGTTGACCCTATATTCAAGTGAAGAAGTTTGAGTAAAAAGGTAAGAAATTATCCCTTGTTCTTGTGTTATGAAGTTTTGTTTGTGTTGTAGTATGTAGAAATGTGTTGATTATATGGAAAAATGGAAGTTTGTAATGTGGGTTTGGAATTGGAGGTGTAGCCGTGTGTATATATATGTTGTATAGCCAAAATGTATAGAATTCATGCTATATTCTAGTCGTGATTGTGATGAAATGCATATGGGAATTGAAAGTTGGATGAATTTAGTTGATATGGAAAAATAAGCATATGGCCATGTGGTATATTGGATTTGGGATAGAAATGAGTTAAGTTGTTTAGTGTGTTAGTATGTTGTTGTGATGTTTGTAATGTAAATGAAGTTAGAATGATATAAGTTTGTATTGAATTGGAATGTAGAAACTTATGTCGTTTTAGTATGATTTTCCGACATTAAGGAAATTAAGTTGTTTGGTTGTGAATTATGATGATCATTGATGAAATTGGAAGTTGGAAACTTGTTATGAAATTGTATGCCAAAGATTTGATGTTTTCCATAAATTATGACTTTGGCGGAAAGTTGTACATTATGTATATCAAGTGTATAACTTAAGGAAAATGATATGAAATGTCTCTAAATCTATATTGTGATGATCTTGAGTGATAATGGATGTGAAATCATTGATATTAGTGAAGGTTTGGATTAGAATGAAAGTTATGCCAACTTGTGAGAAAAATGACTAGTTGAAGGATATTTGTGTTTTTGAGGTTCTTGGTTGATGTTAATGTTGTCGTTTGGGTTGTTGTTGATGATTTCTAGCCGAGTTGAATTCTCGGGGTGCTATATGTATAGGGGAAGTGCTGCCGAAATTTCGGTAGACAAATATGCTTTAAGTTGGAATAATGGTATTCATAACTCACAATTGGTAAACTTGACCAATTGCAGTTTTTCGACGAAACGGTAAGTGAGATTGGAAAGGCTTAAGGAGCGTGAAAGGTATGTAAAGCTACCCCGATCCTTCTTTTGGCATGTCTAAGTGTTTTATGATCGGATTCGGGCCTCAAAAGACCTTCTTGGCCATCGGAATCCGCAAGAGAAAATCTCAGTTTTTCCTTCAGTAGAATTGAACCATTTTGATATGCTTTTCCTGAAAATATGCAAACTTTCTCTAAACTCCTTGAAAAGCTATAGAATGTCCGTAGAACCTTTATAGGTGACCCCATAAGCTTAAAGGGCGTAATTTGAGCCCACCGCCTTGCATGTTCCGAGGTGGGCCCGCTATTCCCGGTTTTGCCCTTAATGTACTAAAGTCCCCTTTTTGAACGATTTTTGAAAGAAACGTTTCGACTACCCTTTTAATTACCTAACTAATATGGTTTTAAATATTCCATTAAGTCTGATAAATTGTTTTGATACTCGAAACTCATTTACTATGATTCCTTCCGACTTCATCGGATCGGTTGGTCTT
Source organism: Lycium barbarum (assembly GCF_019175385.1). Taxonomy (NCBI): domain Eukaryota; kingdom Viridiplantae; phylum Streptophyta; class Magnoliopsida; order Solanales; family Solanaceae; genus Lycium; species Lycium barbarum. Next base: position 69,344,696 of record NC_083343.1, on the reverse strand, counting down.
TGATATGCCTCATCGAGTCTATGGAAACATTCATGATATTTTACTTGCATTAGTTTCTCACGACTCTATTCGTGGATGCCCCAATGTTTCCCACACTGAGCCCGGGCCAGGATATGTTGTCAAGCGTAATACCCTGCATTGTTCGCCGTGCCTCGATGTGAGGGGGCAGGTATATGCGTACATGGGTTTGTGGAGTATGCTGTGCCATGTACGTTTGTTCTGATATGATTTACTATGGCCATCTGATATGACATATTATGTTACGGGGTTATGCCCCTATTCTGATTCTTCTGTGTTGTGGCACCAGCGTCGGGAGGGTGGCCATGTTCTGTCTGCCGAGTCCCTTGGCAGGGGCCGGATTTGATATGACATATGTTCTGTACACACTCTGCATGTTTTGGAAATATGTATCTGATACTTTGGATTTTCCGTTTACTTTATGTATGTTCTGCACCAGTTATGATTTTATTTCTGTAACTCAGGCTTTACATATTCAGTACATATTTCGTACTGACCCCCTTTCCTCGGGGGCTGCGTTTTCATGCCGCGCAGGTACCGACGACAGGTTTGCTGATCCGTCCGCTTAGGATCTCATTCTGCTATTCTTGGAGCGCTCTTTTATTCAGAGCCATCTTTTGGTATAGTCTGTCACTTCTATATATGTATATTCTCGTTCATGGGTACGGCGGGGCCCTGTTCCGCCATATGATTCTGTTGGTCCATCTAGAGGTCTGTAGACATGTTTGTGGGTTGGGATCTTTCTGTACAGCTGTGTGTATATGTTGTGTTTGGGCGATCCCATTCGCCGCGGCGGCCGGTCCGCATATATTTAAATATCACTTTGTTGGCCCTGTGTGGCCTTTGTTGGTATTTTCTGCGTGCAGGTTATATGGGATAGTCCGTAAAACAAAGGAAACTCTGCCGAAATTCTTCTGGAAACTATCTAAATTGGAAATAAAGCCTCGTCGGCTTCTGCTATATATAAAGCTATATATACTAGAATGTGTTTGAGTGCCCAGATCGGGCACTAGTCACGGCCTACGGGGTTGGGTCGTGACATGAAGCTCTTTATCAATATGGCTTATAGTTTTCGAGATGTAAGAGAAGTCATGGAGAGATAGGGAGTATCATGTCATAAGAATCATGCCTTAGGAAGAAGGGACTAGCCTCACATACCTTTTCGTGTAGCTACTCTATCAGTTGAACGTTCCTCTCCAATATTCATGTTTCTACCTTCAAGAGAGTTGGTACTAACATTAGATAATCAATAACGTAAACACGCTTGAACTAAAGCTAGAGAAAAATTGGACAGCACTTCCTTTGTTTATGCAACTTTCTCCACACCACATAGCAACTCCCAATCATCAATTATAACATTCGTAATATGATAATCAATAACTTTTGTCAAGTTCATCATTATCCAACTCCCACAATTTCCTCTCAAGGTCATCCATAATCATGATCATAATACAACATTACATTCATCCTCATCTAATGCTTCTCCCATGTTCTTAATATCATTTATAGCATAATCATAATCACAACATATCAAAAATCATGATTCATTCTAAGCTACCACTGAAAGATGTCACTATTCTCATATTTATGACCCATTTTCTATCTCTCTCTACAATCCAAGTCTTTCAACCTCTCAATACCTTAAAAAACATGGAATGATCATAAAACTTACCTTAGATAGTGTGGGAATGAGCCTTGACGGAAATACTTCACTTAAGCCAAAACCTTAGTTCACTTCCAATGGGGTTCCTTGCCATAGATGAACCCTAATGAGTTTCTTGCACTTGGTTCTCTTGGTTTGATGAAGTTGATCTTTGATTAGTCTTGATTTAGTGTTGATGAAATGTGTAGAACACTCTGGAAGCCTTGAGAGAGATGGAGAAGAGTGGGAAATGAAAATACTGAAGTGGGAACATCATTTTATACATGGACTTAATTCAGCCCGTCGGGACTTCCACGGACACTTATACGGTCCATATAAATGACCGTACTTCACCATCAGAGAAACAACATTTCTATTGGGTGCTATACGGACCCTTATACGGACCGTATAAGTTGTTGTGTAACCCCATTTTCCTGAAATGATTTTTGTCCTCTCGTTTGATCTCCAATCCTTATGGAACCTTCTTGACACTTGTTTAACACTTCATTGACAATCTAAGGACGTTATAACTCTTCTCCAAGACATTATTAAGTCATCATTAACTTGTTACTCATAAATCTTTATCGATACGTAACGTATACTTTGCCTTTCTTGGCAAACGTTCTTCTCTTACCTCGAACGTCTCTGAAATCTCCATTAGGATCATCGAAGGTTATTTCTTACTTATTGAAACATCATATACTTCGTGCCCTTCGGTGGTCTATTCACTGTGCATCAACATGAAATTTTTCGAGGTGTAACAACTCGGATTTATGTTATGCCAAACAACCCGGTCAAAAGAAAATCGAAAGTAATGTCGAGTTGCTTGTGGTAAGATACACGTGGTACGTAAGTGAGTAAAAACTCATCGAGAGTAAGTAAAATAAAGGAGAAAGGTAGCATAACATCCCAAGTATGCAATGGGAATTTCGATACAAGTAAGGTATGTAATTAGTACTACTAGACAAGTAGGGGTGAATCGAAAGGAGAAATGTTGGCACTAAGAATATCTTGGGAAAGTCTCATGAACGACGATGTCATATGATGCTAATGAGTATGTTGTATAGAATATAAGGCAAATAAGTATGAAGGAATGCTGAAGGAGCAATTGGAGCGCGACAACAACAAAGTAGTGTGGGTAGAAAGGAGCTAACAAATGAATTATACGATCATAGGAATCCTACGGATATTATGTAAAGATAACGATGTGAACGGAAGCTTGACTTAAACGAGCGGCGTGATACACAGCAAGGCGAACCATTAATGTTGTAGCCATCGCAATGAAATGACCACCTCCGAAGGTAAGAACAAGGAATGTTAGTTCTAGTCAGTAAAATGTTAAGTTAGAATTGACATCAAAATGTGACTACCAAAGATTCATCATAAGGAGACGAGTATCTATGGACAAAAGCGATAATGATGAGACACAAGGGAAAATATTGATAGTTAATGAAGAAAGGACTTATATGCTCGGTTTGCAATAGTCAAAATAATGAGCACGCCTCATCATGTAGGCAATATGAGCACGGTGAAAGGGAACAAGTTACTGCGCATGTGTCTCACTAAATACTTGAGAGGTGTAGGAACTTCATAATGAACGGTAGGTGGTATATTAACAATTGGATTTTCACCTGGTAGGCCATAATCAAAATAGTACTACAGGAAATGGGTTGGAAACAAGGCAGAATAGGACTATAGGAAAGAGGTTGGTAAGGAGAAGATATGAAGACTCACAACAAACCATAATAAAGGAAGGGTGGAAAGGGAACAGTAGTTAACAGCTAGGTACTCGGGGACCAGAGGTTATGAAAGTAAGGATAGCTAGAAAGGTGTAAGCATGTGGGAGGAAGGCACAACCAGAACTAGACCCATTTTACTAGACCGTGCGGGCACCTATCATTCCCACCGTGATAGGCGAACCCTTATCCCAACATAACAAATTCAAGTAAAGGTGGAAGAAATAATATAGAATAAGTGTCAAATCATCCACATAAGATAAAATGTGGAAATACTAAATACAACCCCATAGATCTGGTCTGGTCATACAAGAGCACTAACTACATACTACAAGTCTGGAAGATGATAAAGTTTCATAATACAACTATCTCAAAATGAGAGTAAGACACGTAAGTAAAGGAGAGAACATCCGAGCAGCGGTCGTTATCATACTCACCCTGGATTGACTCAACAGTAGCCTTGCCAATCAGCCACGAAGGGAAAGAGTGGAACCTATCTAATACTCCGCATCCATAAAAGAATGCAGCAAGCGTAGGTCAGTACAAACAATGGTACTGGTAGGTATCGTAAGCCGACTAAGCATAGCTAACACAATTTAGAAAATAAAGCCAGATAGTCAGATAAACCAACAAGTATAAATCAAACATAATCAAAGCCAAGTATGCGTCATCGCTTAAGTAGAGCATCTAATCCCAAATGTGCCAAGTCTCAATATATCAAGTACGAATCCAAGATAACAAGTACAACACCAAAATAACTCAAGTAAGCCATGATGCAATACAATGCAATAATGTATGGATGCAATGCAATGCAAGGCAAATACTGTGTACATATGTACTCCAGACTAAAATATCAACATTTCGGTGGCATAACCCGAGGTGACTCGCAGAGTCTAAGTGCCACCCGTCCTGTATCTTTGCCCAATAGACAGACGGGACCCCAGATCTTTACCCAAGGGGGGGTTCTCACCGGCACCACCATGGGGGACCCATGGAGACCATGCACTCACTCAATCCATGATTCCGGAATGAACATTAAATATCAGACTCTCACGTCAACTCAGGTAAAAGAGTTTACATCAAGTATCAATACACTCAATCCACTATTCCGGGAGAACATCGGATATCGGACTCGAAGACATTAGACGTAAAGAAAGAAGTTTGACGAAGAAAGTAAAGAATATGTTATGTATCGGGCAAGGATTACGAGCGACGAGTTAATGATGGCATAATGATGTTTTAGATACATGTGATAGCGTCCCTTAGATTGGTATTATAGTGTTAAAAAAGTGTTAATAAGGTTCCATAAGGATCGGAGATCAAACGAGTCGACGAAAACAAGTTCCGGACAACTGAACATTATACGGCCAGACATACATGTCGTATAAAATTCACGGACCGTATGTCCAGGCCGTAGATCAAGTCCAGAACAACATGGCTCACTGGACCAAACATACGGTCCAACATACGGTTAGTGAAAATTATACGGACCGTACATTGGTTCGTATAAAGTGGTCCGGCCAGCTTTGGTGAATTTATATAAGGGACCCTTTTCATTTCATTTTCATTTCAATCCCACTCTCCACAAGTCAAGAGCCCTCTAGAACATTCTCTAACACTCATCCACAAGAAAATCAAAGGAAATCCATGATCAATAACACCAAATCCATGAGGCAAAGTGTATGAAACCTAGCTAAAGTTCATCTATCTCAAGAAAACCCAAGAGGAGTGAAGTAGGGTTTTGATGCTAGAGGAGTACTTCCATTCAAGGCTTGTTCAACCATCATCTAAGGTAAGTTTCATGACTAAACCATGTTTTTTAAGGTGTTGGAAGGTTAAGATACTTGAATTGTAGAAAGACATAGGAAATGGGTCATTAATGAGTGAATAGTGTCATGGTTGGATGGTAGTTGGATTGAATCATGAATGTTTGTGTCTTGTGATTATGAAAACGTTATAAATGACATTTAGGCAATGAAATAAGTATTTTATATGAGGAAACGCGATAGTAAGCTATAACCATAAATGTGGAGAAATTGAAGAGAAATGGTGGATTGTGGTCAATGTATATAAACGATGATTGTTGATTGCAATATTGTGAATGTTGTTTGGAGTGTTTGGGAGTTGATATAGAATATGGGAAAAGTAGTAGAAACAAAGGAAGTGCTGCCCAATTTTCCCTAGAAATAGTAGCGCGTTCTTATTGTCGATTAACTAACGATAGTGTGAATTCTTTCTTGAAGGTAGAAACGTGATATCGAAGGAGAACAAACAAGCAATAGCTTAGTTAAACGTCAAAGGTATGTGAGGCTAGTCCTTTCTTTCTAATGGCATGAATCCTATAGCTTGATTTTCTTTCCTCTTCGTGGGTTCCTATATTCCGGAAAGCTAAAAGCCTATACCCATAAATGGCTATATAAGATAAGAGATATGATATGATGATGCCATAATGATAATGATATTATTATTGCTTACACTCACCTTATGTGCTAATTCCTTCAAGGTGAGGCAGAATGTCAATGATTTCTCCATAATGAGATCGGGGGATCACGACCTTACGTCACCCCGATAAAGTATAGTTGATCTTGAGCCTTATGCATGTACCATGATAAGATAAGCAGATTATGATGAGCACACTATGATAAGCATTGTTTATGCCTCTCATAGTCAGTACAATATTCGTACTGACGTCCGTTTTCTTTGGACGCTGTGTTCATGCCCACAGGTAGACAAGGAGGAGAGCACGACCCGGATCCGTAGTAACACATCACATGAGCGGGACAGGACCCCGCTATGCCCATAATTATATACAGAAAAGAATAAGTACCCAAAAGCTATGGCTCCGAAGGAAATGGAGCTCCGCTATGTAATCTCTGAATAAGCGGCTATGGATTAAGCCTGTCTCCCTGTGCACCTGCGGGCATGACGCAGCGTCCACAAACAAAAGGACGTCAGTACGAAGAATGTATTGAGTATGTAAAACATGATCAACATCAATATAGAAGCATCATAGACAATATATGAAGTGGCATAGGAGGGAAGACAATAATATCATCATCATGGCACTTACCAGCCTTTCATAGGGACTTTCCATTTCTCATGCGTATTTCGTAATAGGGCTCATATTTGTATACATAGTCTTTTCACATTCATATTCATATTATATACATAGCCATACACTTATATACATACATAGCGTACCCGACCATAAGGTTCGGTGTTTCATACGTACTTGGCCAACTAAGGCTCAATGTTATTTCTACCTGGCCCTACCAAGGCTTCAGGGTTATCCGTACCATCTGCAAATGTGTGCGCGCGTTACGTAATCATATACATACATCCATATACATCTATTCTACCCGGTATTATAAGCTCGGGGTGTCATTATAGCCCTTCATAGGCATATGTGAATATAATAGCCCGTAGGCACCTTTAACATCATTATTATTATCATCGTCATCACTATCATCATCGTTTTCACTACATCTCTATCTTATGCTTACTCGTCAATGGGGTGCGTAGTACATTCGTAGCACGTATCGAGGGTCGTGAGCTTATGAGCTCGGAGTGTCAATCACTTGAATACAACATACTCATATAGAGGATTTAAGAGTTTGGCCAAGGAACCATGCCTTATGAAAGAAGGGTTAGCCTTACATACCTTTTCGTCGGACTATTCTACACTTGCACGCTTCCTTCCAATGCTAGCGTCTATACCTTCATTAATATCATAACAATGGCCATTAGTCATTCACGTTATCCACATTATTTAGAATCCTTAATTTGCCTCTAATTCACCTATATTCATTGTCATAACATCCAACTTCGTCCATTCGTCTAAAGTGTCTAGTTCATGATCTTAGTACCATTTATAATGCATTCATATCACAACACAACAACATTCATGATTCAATTCAAACTATTCCTCAAAATGTCACTATTCATCATTCATGACCTACTTGACCATATTTTCTACAATCCATGTATTTCAACTCTTCAATACCTTAAACATCATGTAAAAATCATGAATCTTACCTTAGAAGTTGTAGGAACAAGCTTTGGTTAATAATACTCCACTTTGAGCAAAACCCTAGTTTTTCTCCATTTGCATTTCTTGACTTGAATGGTATTTAATGGCTTGCTTACACTTGCTTCACTTGTTTATGTTGTTGGTGACTTATAATCCTTGAAAACTTATGAAATAAATGTAGAGAGATGATTCTAGAGAGAAGTGGTGTAATGTAGAAATGAAATAAAACAAGTCTTGGTCCTCATATTTAATGGATTAAAATTCTGTGTTGAGGTGTACAGTGGTCGTCCATAGAGGTTTACGGTCCGTATTCCAGTTTACGGACCGTCCCTCGTAGTCGTCTTCAACCTTAAGTAGGGCCAGAAACTTTAGGTTGCATGCATGGTGATTTACGACCGTGGTTTACGGGCCGTAAATCAGTTTACGGTCCGTCCACCAGGTCGTATTTTACCACTTCTTAGCTGGGCAGAAAGTTGAAACCTTGCATGGCAATTTACTACTGCCAGTTTACAGACCGTATACCAGTTTACGGTCCGTATTTTGCACTTTACGACCACTGGGCAGTTTTGCCAACTTTCAACTTTTCAAATTTCTCGACTTTTCATTCTAATCATGCTCGTCCATTTACGCACATTGCTCATGAAACATTATACACTCGCACTCCTCGCACACATCACTAGTTCGTTCACTTGCGTACCAACGGGATATTTTCCGAGGTGTAACATTCTTCCCCCCTTAGGAACATTCGTCTTCGAATGTTAAAGTCTCGGGGAATTCTACAAAAATTTCGCTAGAGTTCCCCTTATAATATGACGCTACCATCCTGCCACAACAACCCATAATATCGATGCCACACAGGGCCACAACGTAACAACATAAAAATTTTGGCTACACATGACCCAAAAGCATAAAAGGAAATATACGTACCTTATGATCTTGACGTCTCATCTTGGGCTTCTTCCACGGGCTGAAATAAATGTGGGTATTTAGATCGCATACTTTCTTCTGCTTCCTATGTCATCTCCTCTCGATTGCTATTCCTCCACAGAACTTTAATTGAGGCCACTTCCTTGTTCCTAAGCCTCCGTACTTGCCTGTCTAATATGGCAATGGGTACCTCTTCATAAGTCAATTTCTCTGTCACTTGCACATCATTTACTAGGACGATCCTAGTGGGATCTCCAACACATTTTCGAAGCATCGAGACATGAAATACTGGATGGACTGGCTCCAATTCCGGAGGTAGATCTAACTCATAGGCCACTTTGCCTATTTTGCGCACAATCTCATATGGTCCAATATATCGGGGACTGAGCTTCCCCTTTTTGCCAAATCTCATAACGCCTTTCAGTGGCGACACTTTCAAGAATACCCAATCCTTAACTTGGAACTCTAAGTCCCTTCGACGATTATCCGCATAGGACTTCTGGCGACTTTGAGCCGCTAACAACCGATCTTGTATGAGCTTGACTTTCTCTATAGCTTGCTGGACCAAATCTGGCCCTATCAACTTGGCCTCTCCAGTTTCGCCCATATAAAGCCTCATGCGGTGCCATTTGAATGCTAGAATGATAACAGTTATTGTAAGAAAACTCAATGAGTGGCAAATGGTCATCCCAATTTCCTCTAAGGTCTATCATACATGCTCGTAACATATCCTCGAGAGTCTGAATAGTGCGTTCAGCTTGCCCATCGGTTTGTGGGTGAAATACCGTGCTTAGGCGCACTTGGGTCCCTAGACCCTCTTGGAACGATCTCCAAAACTTGGCTGTAAACTGGGTCCCTCTATCGGAGATAATAGATATTGGAACGCCATGGAGTTTCACTATCTCTTTAAGATAAAGCTTCGCATAATCTTCTGCCACATAGGTCGTCCTGACCGGTAAGAAATGAGCTGACTTTGTGAGTCTATCCACAATCACCTATATGGAATCATACTTACGTCGGGAATGGGGTAACCCTATAATGAAATCCATATTAATCACTTCCCACTTCCAAGTCGGGATTTCTATAGCTTGCAATAATCCACCCGACTTTTGGTGTTCAATCTTCACTTGTTAGCAATTAGGACACTGAGCTACGAATTCCGCTATATCTTTCTTCATTCCATTCCACTAGTATATGGACTTAAGATCATGATACATTTTCATCGCTCCGGGGTGTACGGAGTAACGGGAACAACGAGCTTCCCTCAATATTTGGTGACGTAGACCTACCACATCTGGAACACATAACCTGCCTCGACATCGGAGAACTCCGTCTCCCGAAATATCAAATGATGACTCCTCCTTCTGAGGGAGTGTATCTCTGTACTGTATTAGCATGGGATCCTCATATTGTCGCTCTTTTACTTCCGCTACTAGCGATGAAACTGCTGAATTCTGAATAGTAGCTCTGCTGCTACCTGAGTCCACTACTCGGAATCCTAGGCTATTGGGTCGAGGCACAGCTTCTGGTCACAGCGGTCCTACGAACCGCGTATTTGCTTTGACTGGCCGGCAGGACCCAGGAGCATCTTCAAGTGCACACCCAGGTATGTGAGTGATCTTTTCTTGAGGGATATGTATATGAATGGGTCTATACTTTATCATATTATGTGACTTTCTTCTTCTGGGTATTAGTAAGAGTAAGGTAGTTGTCAACCTGATAGACACTGAGAATTCAGAAGGGCGATATGATAATTGTATGGTTTAGCCCGGGGTGGGACCCACTATGAGAATTTTCTGAAAATTTACTAAGATGAGCCAGCAACGGACCCAATAGGCTGGACTGAGCCTGAACCACCCTTATACGGGCACTCTCTCACACGATGATCTGGGCTGCCACAAAAATAACAAGCGCCTGTAGCGCGATAACACTCCCCCGGGTGGGGCCTCCCACAGTAGGAACATGGGGGCATGGGTGGCCTCGACTGACCGGGGCCTCTGCTCGCCTGTGAGCCTGGAATTCTGGAGCTCTGGCCCGAGAACTGTGGGGGCGTACTGTGTGCTGGCTGGGACGAATATCTGTTACCCTGCCGCTGAGAAAACTCACTCTGAAATCCCCCTGAATACCTGGCCGATCTGGCTCTCTTAGGCCGGCTCCCGTCGTGACCCCTATCTTACCGACGTTCCCTACGTCGGTCCTCCATGCCCTGGGCGTGTGCCTGTACCCGGGTAACATGCATCCCCGGCTGAGAAGCCACCGCCAGGCAACTATCAATCAAATAAGGATCCAACCCCATCACGTACCGGTGCACCCTGTCGGCCATCTCAGCTACTATAGCGGGTGCATACCTGGCCAGTGAGTCAAACTCTAGGCTATACTCTCGAACACTTCTGTCGTTCTGTCTCAGGTGCAAGAATCGATCAACCCTAGCTCTCCGCAGCTCTGGAGGTAGAAAATGATCAAGAAAGGCCTTAGTAAACTCGGCCCATACTGCTAGGGAAGCATCGTCACCCCTAGATAGCTGCCAGGACTCATACCAGTTCGCCGCTACCTCATATAACCGATACGAAGCCAACTCGACGGACTCAGTCGGCGAAGCCTTAATCAACCGTATCGTGCTCTCCATCTTTCTGATAAACTCTTCGGGGTCCTCTTCGGGTTTTGTCCCAGAGAATTCTGGAGGATTACATGTCAAGAACTCATGAGCCCTGGAGCTTTCATATCTGTCTGCACGACCACCCCCAAGTCCATGCCTGCGAACCTGCTCTGTCATCAGTGTGGTCAATAACTGAACCGCATCTCGCATGGCCCTATCCTCCGCCCCTGGCTGTGGAGCTGGAGGCTCGGGTACTGAAACCCCGGGAGCTCGCGGTGGAGCCGTCCCCTGATCAGCAGCTTCTGCTGCTCCGATCTCCTCCGGTAAGGGGGGTGTAACAGATCCGGCTGACGGGGGTTCATCCTCAAGCGCTAGCTGCGCACTGGCCCTGGTAACTCTCTGGGCCCGGCTGGTTTCTCCTACCTCAACCCCCGCTTTTCCCTTCTGGGCAGCTGTTTCCTTCTGCGGAGGCATTGCTGAAAACATAACAAATCGTTAGGAGGGGATCATCCTACTAATACAATTCTATCGCACGATCTAAGATCCAAAGAAGGGTAACATCCTAGATGTCCCGTAGCTTCCTGTTTATAGATGTGGTGCACAACACACCGATAAACAAGACTCTACTAGACACGGCCTGTAGACATTCCGAGGACTAACCGCTCTGATACCACTTCTGTCACGACCCAACCCCGTGGGCCGCGACTGGTATCCAAACTGGATACCCAAACGTATCTACCTGATAGAATCGGCATACCAGACAGATAATTCACACTAGCTGTATACAGACTTAAGCCAATACAAATGTAGCGCGCATTATAACATACACATACCCGAACATACTGAAATTACATATAAGCCGATGAGGCCAACATGACGGACAAAGTCACAAAATCGTACGTACCTATCCGAATCGTAGCAACCCGTAACCCACATACATATCTACAGGCCTCTAACAGACATACAGAATCATATGACGGGACAGGGCCCCGTCGTACCCAGAATTACCATACGTACAGAATATACAGATGTTAGAAGATATATACCAAAAGTACACGCTCCGGATCAAAGGAGCTCTCCAAAATAGAAGAATCTGTGCCCTAGACTGGCGGCGTATCACCGGGTGCGTCTGTACCTGCGGGTATGTAACGCAGCCCCCGAAGAACCGGGGGTCAGTACGAAAAATGTACCGAGTATGTAAAGCGAAAATACAACAACATAATCATAGTCTGAATCAGAAGCACAGAAATATAGCGAATGGAATCATAATCCAACGGACAGACAGAGGTGTACCGGACAGAGTCATAATTCAGATGGACAGACAGAATCATAGTCCAGACGGACGGACAGAGTCATAGTCCAGACGAACAGACAGAAGTATGATCCAACGAACGGACAGAATCATGCATGCAGAGTCATACAGAGTCATACGCTTATATAAATGCTGATAGCACATACATACATACATACAGATCCCGGCCCTCTCATGAGGAGCGCGGTAACACAACCCGGCCCTCTTAGTACGGGACGCGGTGGACAGACAGAATCAGATCATATGCCATCCCGGCCGCCATCCCCATACACAAATCATAATATCATACAGATATAAACAGATCCCGGCCCGCACACCGAGGGACGCAGTGAACAATGCAGAGGAATATGCACGATAACAGAACCTGGCCCGGGACGCAGTGAAGGAAGCATTGAGACATCCACGAACAGACTAATGACAAACCACATACATACAGATCATTATACAGACTCAATCAAACTGAAGTGTGCCAAACGGCGAGTCAAATCAGAGTATTCGGATAGTATTCATAATACGCGCCTATATCCTACTTGGGAAGGCACGACAGATTATTATCGGAATCAGATTTCCAGATATCAAACCATTTTGTAAGATTTACATAAAAAGTAGTCATATCATGATCAGAATAATAGTCCAGATGTTGTCTGTGAGAAACGGACAGAAATAGTGCAATTTAGGTTATACAAAAAGTGTCGGGGCCTTGTGGGCCCACCTCGGACCAACTTGAGGCGACATACGTAAATTACTGATAATAGACCTTATGAGGTCATCCATAGTCATTTGGAAGTATTCCGACTCCGTTTAGTAAAGTTGCATACTTAAAGCTCACTTTGAAGACAAATTATAAGGAAATGGATTCAATCTTACTGAAGGAATTGGGGCGGATTTCGATCTCGAATTCCGAGGAACGGAGTCATATTTAAGGCTCGCGGCCGAGCCTATTACGTTTGGAACATGCCTAAGAACGAAAGGGTAGGCTTTACATACCTCAGTTGCGCCTTACGCTCGCTTAGCTTCACTTCCAATTTCGCCCAGAATCTACAAATGGTCAAGTTTGCCAATTGTCAATTCAAGCCTTTAGGATCCCATACTTAATCACATAATTGCCTACCGAAATTTCGGCGGCATTTCCCTATACATATAAGATCCCCGAGACTTAGCTCGGCTTAATATATCAACACAGCAACCCAACAATCCAACAACAACACAAGTACTACAAAATACACAATATGGCATAACTAGCCATCTTTCCGACATAACACAATATCTTTCATTCCGACCTTACACTTCCAAATCAATCTTACCATTTTCATATTCATCACTCATCCAGATCATTACAACATGATTCGGAGGCATATTATATCATTTCCACAAACTATTCATAAGGTATACACAACATACAAGCTTCCTACCAAAGGCATAATTCACCCACAACTCCTAATCTTTAACAAACATGTTCATGACCTATTTCTATCTTCTAACTTCATCAATGATAATCATAATTTGCATCTTTCTACTCTCATTTCCACATTTACATAAGCTACAATAAATTTGCATAATTTCCTACAACAACTTAACAACTATTTTTCCATGACAACAAGAACCATTATTCTTTCATTCACTTCACAATAACACAATTATCATACTAAAGAAATTTAATTCATCTTCCACTATCAACACAATACCACACGGCCACATTCCATCTTTCCAACTTCCGTCAAATTCATTCAACTTTCATTTCCAATATAAATTCCATCATAACCGCAACTAAGATACAATGCAAAATTCAACACACCTCAACTACACAATCATGCACACACACGGCTACATATGCATACATACCAATACCATACAAACTTCCATATTTCCATAGTTACTACTCATTCCTACATTCCACAACATAAACAAGGCTTCATAACATGAAAAGAACATAAGATTCTTACCTTTTTCCCAACAAATTCTCCTTGCTACCAAAGATAGTTTCTTGCCAAAATAATTATATCACCTTGAAGAGAATCTTGAGCTTAGTAGAAATACACAACAATTACAATTTTTGGGATCAAGATTGAAGGGCTAGAATTTTTTTTTCTTTTCTTTCTTTCTTTCTCCCTAGCCGTGACCTCTTCTTCTTTTTCTCTTGTTTTTTGTTCTTGTTCCTTCTTGAAGCTTCTATGTGGCTAAGTATGAATATATAACCCTCTTAATTAATTAGCCACATGATCATTTTCCTTGGGTTGGGCCAACGCATGTTGGCCGGCCACCCTTACAAATTGGGCCTTAATTTTCTTATTTTTTTTTAGCCCAATTGGCTACAAATTGTTTTGTAATTTCCGGAACCAATTTCCCAAAATTCCTATTTTGCCCTTGGCCTCCTCTCGGATTTCCACATCAATATTTTCCTGAGTAACATATGCATATTAGCTAGAATCAAAATATGGCCTCATTTCTCACAAGCCACAAATTATTTTGAATTTTCCGAATGTTCTAAATTACGGGATATAACAACTGGTTCTCCCGGAAACTGAAAATGAACCATCTTCATTCGGCAATCAACATTGGCATAACAAGAAGCCAACCAACCCATGCCCATAATAACGTCAAAATCTACCATTTCTTGCTCATGCAAATGGTACGACGATCACAAATCACAATCACACAATTTCTATATACTCGGCTAGCTATTACCGATTCACCCACGGGTGTAGACACCTCAAAAGGTTTGATAGACTCCGGCTCAATTATAAATCGACCCGCAATATATGGAGTAACATATGATAATGTGGAGCCCGGATCGATCAAAGCATATACATCATGAGAAAATACCGATAATATACCTGTAACCACATCAGGAGAAGACTCAAGATCTTGGCGTCCAGCCAAAGCATAAATACGGTGCTGAGGACCGCTAGTACTGGGAGCTCTGCCTCTACCTCTACCATGGCCGACTGGCGCATGTGAACCTGGACTCGTAGGGCGTACAGATGCTGATGATCCGGCTACCGACCCTGATGGCTGGGTCCTACCTCAACCCTGTATTGAGGGGCAATCACGCATGATATGGCCTGGTTGACCACATTAATAGCAACCATCTGAGCCCAATCGACATCGACCCAAATGCAACTTCCCACACTGGGAACATCGAGGTACAGGTGGCCTTGACTGGTCTGAATCATCTCTGAACTGAGGTCCTGAATAACTGGGACTCGGCCCTGAACGAGCAGATCTATCGAGGCTCTGGCCTGGAAACTGAGGAGATGCACTGGTCATAGAGTAGCCTGAATGTCTAGGGAACTGCTGCATGTGTCCGCCTCTAAACTCATTTGTCGGACCCGAAGATCTAGCTCTTTTGCTATGTCCCCGATCTTGCTCACGCTCACTCTTCCGCTGTTGTAGGCTTTCTTCTAAGTTCTGAGCATGTGCCTGAATGCGTGCAATATACATACTGTCCTGAAGGGACGCAGTCAAGCATTTAACCATCAAGTGTGGCCCTAGGCCCTTTACGAATCGGTGTACCCTGTCGCCCATATCTGCCACCATGGCCGAAGCATACCTAGCCAAGGAGTTAAAGCGGAGGCTATACTCTAGGGCACTCATACTATCTTGCCTTAAATTTAAGAATTTATCGGCCCTAGCTCCCCGAACTTCTGTAGGCATATAATGACGGAGAAAAGCATCGACAAACTCTTGCCATACCGGTGGAGGTGCATTGGCTCCCCGTGAAGCCATCCAAACTGTATACCACTGGATTGAGACATCTGTTATATCCCGTATTTTTGAACGTCAGATTATTTGCTGAGGTGGGACCCACACATCGAGATTTTTTTTTTGGGACATCTAAAAATTCATATGAATCACATATGAGAAGTTAAACACGACTCAAGAAGGACCCTTGGGCCAAATCAAAGTGGAAGTCCTCCAAACGAATATTTTTAAGAAAACGTTTTCGGGTGATCTGACTTCAAGGGGAAAAAATGGTATTATAAGTTTGGAATTTGGAAACGTACCAAGAAATAGAAGTTGTAGATAATTGAATTAGCTTTCCAACCATAGGTCGTGGATCCCCAGGTGACGTCGGTACAAGGAGATATGAACGTTTTAAGTTCGAAAGGTCAGTGGGCTAGGCCCAACTCGGGACCAAACCGAGTTGGCCCAAAAAAATCAAAAAAAATAATAAGGCCCAAATTTGTGAGGCCCAACCGGCCATGGTTATGGCCCAAGCCAATATTAAATAAAATTTGGTCAATAAAAGGATGACTAAGTCATCCTTATCACAATAAGTTTTAGAGGTTTCAAGAAAAGAAGAACAAGAGAAAGAAGAGAGAAAAGCTTAAGGCCATTTCGGCCATAGAGAAAGTCAATGAGAAAAATTCTTCAAAAATCAATCCCTACCAAGTAAAGGGTGCTTAACAAGGTGGAGTTGTTGTTGGAGCAAGAAAGATTCAAAATCATACAAGTTGCCAAGTTGTAGTCAAGTGAGAAGTTGAAGAAGAAAGGTGAGTTTTGATCTTTCTTTATGTGTTATGAATGGTTTATATGTGTTGTAGTATGTTAAAATGGATGAAATTTATGAAAGAGATAAAAATAGGGGTGTGGCCGTGAGGTATGGAACATGTATATGTGTGTAGAAATTGTGTTTTAATTAATTTATCTAGTGTTTGGTTGTTATTGTTGTGAATGATATGTGGAAAATGGAAGTTGAATAAATTTGGAGGGGGTTGTAGTGTGTATGCTTGATGTTGGCCGTGTAGTTGTAGAGTAATATGGAAGAAAAGGAGTCAATTCTATTTAATGTTTTGGTTGTAGTTGAATTGTGGATGCTAGATTGCTAATGAATGCATAATAATCTTGTGAAGTTGAAGTAGGTGGAGGTTTGTTTTAGAAGTTATGTGAATTGAAGGTAATGTTCTTGCATGCATGGAAGGTAATGTGGTTAGTATGATGTTGTTGGAATATAGATCATGAGGTTGTGATTGTTTTCATTAAAGTTAGAAAGTTTTTGGAAGAAGTAGTAAGTTGATTGAATATGGAAGTTGTTAGTATTGTTGTTGTTGGAATTGTGGTTGATATTTTGGTCGGGTTTGAATTCTCGGGATTGTTGTTGATTGAAATTAGCCAAGTTGAACTTGGTGGGATGGAGTATTTATAGGGGAAGTGCTACCGAAATTTAGGTAGCCAAATGTTTCCTCAAGAATTCAACTCTAAGTATCCTAATAAGAGTTTTGGTAAACATGACCAATTTGCAGATTTTGACGAGATTACAACGTGAATTCGGAATAGCAAAAGAAGCGGAAAGAGGTATGTAAGGTTTCACCCTTCTTTCTATGGCATGTCTTAGACGGAATAAGTTGGGTACGCGCCTCGGGGACAACTCTCTTCCCCGGAATCCGCATCCAAAGTTTTCCACTTTTTGTTCAATAGAATTGAACTAGAAAGTGTGCAAATGATGGAAAGACCTCTTAAAGCCCTAGAACTTGCATAAGTGAGACCCGATTACCCTAGGACCCTCACAAGTAATGACATGACACGTAATATATGTAAATCATATACGTCACCCCATCCGGTCCGAGGTGGGCCCGCTACTCTCGGATTTTTCCTTACAGTCTTGCTTGACTTACTTGAAGTGAATCCAAAGGGAACCTTTGATCCCGATTTCGTTACCAAATGATAAATACTATGACTCCTCTAACGAGGGCACTTCCATGACGATAATGATAACAATGATGTTAGATAAGAGAATATGCCTATGATACGTACTACCGGAACGACTCTATGACTAAGATGACTAAGCTAAGTATCTTATGTAAACATGAAAATGATAAACTAATTTTTGAATCTTATTTATATTTCCTAGCTATGACTTTATTTTTTAAAAGATTTCAAAGTCTATGAACTGTCATCTATGATGCCCCGATTTCATTCTACGTTTACTTTAATATTATTTCCACGTTGGTCGTCTCACCTTAAAATACTCGTTCCTTCAAGGTGAGACAAAGCGATCACGAGTATTCTATAATATAATTGGAGGTCACCGACCTTACGTCACTCCGATGACTACATGATTCTTCTTTGGGCTTTCCTGCGTGCCTATGAGACATATGTATATAGGATACGTAAATGCATATAAGACATGTAAATGTATGTAAGATATGTGTATATATTTTTAAAACATGCACTTGACGAAAGAGCTAGAGCGCTATAGACGCTTATACATGCACATGATACACGTATATGTATATGATAAAAGCACCAGAGCGCTATAGACGCTGATGTACCTACACGACACACGTATATGTATATGATAAAAGAGCTAGAGCGCTATAGACGCTGATATATGTACATGATATATGCATGTGTATACGGGGAAAATGGAGGTAAGGGCAGAGTGTTATGAACGCATATCCACCTGATCAATTGGCATTACATGGTATGATATCGTCCCGGACGCGGGATGCCCGGTCGCGGGATGTGTATATTTATGGTTAAATGGATCGGCTGCCGACGCCTCGGCAATATGAGATGTCCTATTTTATATGTATATGTATATGAACAAGGAAAGATTCTTAAAGGAAAGCTAAGTACGCATAGCACCTGCCAAGGGTATATATATATACAGGTTATGTTTCTACCTCAGGACATGTGCTATTATTCTCTTATGTCGTTATTTCCGTTTTATACTTTCCGTATGCTACTATTCATGCCTTACATACTCGGTACACTATTCGTACTGACGTCCCTTCTTGTGGACACTGCGTTTCATGCCGCGCAGGTCAGCAGACAGGCGGATTTGATCCTTAGAAGCCCTACCAGCAGTGTTGACAGTGCTCCAGTTATTCCGGAGCCTCACTTCCTTGGTACTATTTTGTGTATATATATTCGGGCATGGCAGTACTCAGCCCTTTCTATGTATAAGCGTACTATGTCTAGAGGCTCGTAGACAGATATGTACAGTCAGTTAAGTATAGTTAGGTATATGGTGTTTTGGCATGCTAATGTTGATGTATAAGTGATAACGAAGTTTATTAGTCTATGTTCATAATGACGCCGCTAATGTTAATGTTAAAAAAAATGGCTCTGTTTACATGGCTTGCTAAGAGGTAAAGGTAAAACGATAGACAAGGGGTGCTCGGTACAAGTATCGGGTACTCGTCACGGCCCCTAGACGGGTCGTGACAACATCCCTCAACCTATACGACGCTAGCTCTACCGACTCAGTGTCTGAAGCATGTATCAATCGGAGCGTCCTCAACATACCGTCTATGAAGTCCTGAGGATCATCCTCCGGTCTCGACCCAAATAATTCCGGGGGTTTTAATGTAATGAAGTCACTGGCTCTTGCACTAACAGCCCTATTACCATACCCTAAACTTTCCCTCTGAGCCTGGGCCGCAACCAACTGGGTCAACAAATTAATGGCCTCTTTCACATCTTGGCCTGAAGCATCTGGTGGAGGAGCTGGAGGTGCTGGAGCTGGGGCAGAGGCTCCCTCACGCTCCTCAGTAATAGGCACTGTCTGGGAGGACTGAGATTGAGCCGCACTCTGGGACTCACTTTCCTCTACTACCGGTGGAGGTGCTTTCTTAGCCCGCTTCTCTACCACCGTCTTGCCCTTTTGGGCTGCCATAGCCTTTCCCTTTTTAGGCATCTCTGAAATACACAACACACGATTTAGGAGCAAGAATTTCCTAAATCATAGCTCTATCGCACGATTCTTATAAAGAAAGATGGTCATTTATTCCTAAAATGTCTGCAGCTTCTTGTTTATAAATGTGGCGTGCAACACACCCATAACAAAGACTCTACTAGACACGGCTCATAGACACACCCTAGGACTGAACCTGGCTCTGATACCACTTTTGTCACGACCCGACTCGGGGCCGCGACGAGCACCCGGTGCTAACCCACCCGAGCACCCTCTTAGCTTACTCTTATACTTACATCTATGTGAGCCACATAATTATACATACATTTCCATTCATTCATCAACTAGTCCCAATTGGACAACGGTACATTTATATCACCATAAGCATCTATGCCACATCAATGTACATGGCCAACGTGGTCGACAAAATGATATACAAAACATAGGCCGACAAGGCCGGACCTGTCTAACCATATACACATGACTACGAGCCTCTAGGAAGAGTATAACACATCACATGAGCGAGACAGGACCCCGCTATGCCCATAATTATATACACAAAAGAATAAGTACCCAAAATCTATGGCTCCGAAGGAAATGGAGCTCCGCTATGTAGTCTCTGGATAAGCAGCTATGGATCAAGTCTGTCTCTCTGTGCACGTGCGGGCATGACGCAGCGTCCACAAACAAAAGGACGTCAGTACGAAGAATGTACTGAGTATGTAAAACATGATCAACATCAATATAGAAGCATCATAGACAATATATGAAATGGCATAGGAGGGAATACAATAATATCATCATCATGGCACTTACCTGCCTTTCATAGGGACTTTCCATTTCTCATGCGTATTTCGTAATAGGGCTCGTATTCGTATACATAGTCTTTTCACATTCATATTCATATTATATACATAGCCATACACTTATATACATACATAGCGTACCCGACCATAAGGTTCGGTGTTTCATACGTACTTGGCCAACCAAGGCTCAATGTTATTTCTACCTGGCCCTACCAAGGCTTCAGGGTTATCCGTACCATCTGCAGATGTGTGCGCGCGTTACGTAATCATATACATACATATATATATATACATCCATATACATATATTCTACCTGGCATTATAAGCTCGGGGTGTCATTATAGCCCTTCATAGGCACATGTGAATATAATAGCCCGTAGGCACCTTTAGCATCATTATTATTATCATCGTCATCACTATCATCAATGTTTTCGCTACATCTCTATCTTATGCTTACTCGTCAATGGGGTGCGTAGTACATTCGTAGCACGTATCGAGGGTCGTGAGCTTATAAGCTCGGAGTGTCAATCACTTGAATACAACATACTCATATAGAGGATTTAAGAGTTTGGCCAAGGAACCATGCCTCATGAAAGAAGGGTTAGCCTTACATACCTTTTCGTCGGACTATTCTACACTTGCACGCTTCCTTCCAATGCTAGCGTCTATACCTTCATTAATATCATAACAATGGCCATTAGTCATTCACGTTATCCACATTATTTAGATTCCTTAATTTGCCTCTAATTCACCCATATTCATGGTCATAACATCCAACTTCGTCCATTTGTCTAAAGTGTCTAGTTCATGATCTTAGTACCATTTATAATGCCTTCATATCACAACATAACAACATTCATGATTCAATTCAAACTATTCCTCAAAATGCCACTATTCATCATTCATGACCTACTTGACCATATTTTCTACAATCCATGTATTTCAACTCTTCAATACATTAAACATCATGTAAAAATCATGAATCTTACCTTAGAAGTTGTAGGAACAAGCTTTGGTTAATAATACTCCACTTTGAGCAAAACCCTAGTTTTTCTCCATTTGCATTTCTTGACTTGAATGGTATTTAATAGCTTGCTTACACTTGCTTCACTTGTTTATGTTGTTGGTGACTTATAATCCTTGAAAACTTATGAAATAAATGTAGAGAGATGATTCTAGAGAGAAGTGGTGTAATGTAGAAATGAAATAAAACAAGTCTTGGTCCTCATATTTAATGAATTGAAATTCTGTGCTGAGGTGTACAGTGGTCTTCCATGGAGGTTTACGGTCCGTATTCAAATTTACGGACCGTACCTCATGGTCGTCTTGAACCTTAAGCAGTGCCAAAAACTTTAGGCTGCATGCATGGTGATTTACGACCGTGGTTTACGGGCCGTAAATCACTTTACGGTCCGTCCACCTGGTCGTATTTTACCACTTCTCAGCTGGGCAGAGAGTTGAAACCTTGCATGGCAATTTACGACTGCCAGTTTATAGACCGTATACCAGTTTACGGTCCGTATTTTCCACTTTATGACCACTGGGCAGTTTTGCCAACTTTCAACTTTTCAAATTTCTCGACCTTTCATTCTAATCATTCTCGTCCATTTTCGCACATTGCTCATGAAACATTATACACTCGCACTCCTCGCACACATCACTAGTTCGTTCACTTGCGTACCAACGAGAAATTTTTCGAGGTGTAACAAGATGATTTTCTTACGCTTTGAGTATAAAATTGATAAAAGAGCATTAAATGAGTAAGATGAGTAATAGAACGAGCAGTGCTCGGTGGTCAGCCTCGGGTACCCGTCGCGGCCCTAGCTGGGTCATGACAAAAAGTGGTATCAGAGCAGTTCAGTCCTAGGAAATGTCTATGAGCCGTGTCTAGTAGAATCTTGTTTATGGTGTGTTACGCGCCACATTAATAGACAAGAGGCTATAGGGCATTTAGGAAAAACGACCATTTTTTTTCTTATGAAATCGTGCGATAGAGCCGTGTATAAGGTTTTATCCTTCCTACTAGTGTGTTGTGATTTAAGAATGCCGCCAAAGGAAAAAGCTACAGCCGCCCAGAAGGGCAAGACTACGGCAAATAGGCGGGTAGAAAGAGAGCCCCCAATGAATATAGAAGAAGGCGAATCATATAATGAGGCCTTGTCTAATACTTCTTCTACCCCGCCTAATGTGGAAGAGCAAGGAGGAGCCCCTGCTCTAATTCCTCCGCCGGTTGCTTTGGGTCAACAAATGACCGAGGCCATACATCTATTGACACAGTTGGTTGCTGCTCAGGCACAGCGGCAGAATGCGGGCCCAAGTGATCGGGCAGCTTAGTACTTAAGCCCGTGATTTTATGAGTCTAAATCCTTTGGAGTTCTTCGGGTCAAAGCCGGATGAAGACCCGAAAGGTTTCATAGATGAGATGTTGAGGACATTGAAGATTGTCCATGCCTCCGAAACTGAATCCGTGGAGTTGGCATCTAATAGACTCCGGGATGTGGCAGTTTTATGGTATAACAACTCGGTACTATCAAGGGGAGAGAATGCGCCTCCTCCGGATTGGCAAGAGTTCGTAGATGCTTTTATTCGTCATAACTTGCCACCCGAGGTCCGCCGAGCTAGAGCGGATAAATTCCTAAATTTGAGGTAAGGTAACATGAGTGCCCGGGAGTATAGCCTTCAGTTTAATTCTTTGGCTAGATACGCCCCGACTGTTATACCCCGTATTTTGTACGTCGAATTATTCGTAAGCTAATCGACATAAGTTAAGGACGAGATTATTTTAGGATATGAAATAAAGTGCTTTTAATCCTCGATTTTAATTAGTGCACGATTTGTTTATAAATTTCAATTAGTATAGAAATATTATTGGAGATTAGGGATTAATTAACCATGATTAGATTTGTTATGTCCCGTATTTTTATACATTAGGACAACCCGGATTAACTATGATAAGTTAGGGCCAAGATCATTCCGGGACTTGAAGTCGAGACTTTTGACCTTCGATTTTATTTTGAGACATAAGTTGTTCATGAAATTGTTGGCATGGAACAATTAGAAAAAGTTGGGACCAAAAGTCACAAATTTCGAAGTTGAAAATCATGCAAGAAGTCCCACACTTTGTGGCCAATTTTAAATGGTCCAACACTTGTGTGGGCCGTGGACACTTGGAGAGTTAGTATGGGAACTTAAAAGATGACTTCTAAGTCATCTTCTCTCATTCCATACTTAGCAAGAAAATCAAGAAGTTGAAGAACTTCAACACCAAAATTTTGGCCAAGCCAAGAGAAAACCAAATCCAATTTGAGCCATTCCAAAAATATTTCTTTGGTGCAAATCCACTAATTGAAGGTCCCTAAGTAACGTGGAAGTGTTGTTGGAGCGATCAAGCCATCCGTTTAGTAGATCGCAAATGTTATATCCCGTGTTTTCACACGTTTGGAAAAACTTGTCATATATTGGATTTTTGAGATATAAGGTCAAATTTGATATTTTGTTGAACATAGGAGTTATGCATGAAAGAATACAGTCATGAAAGTGTGGGACAAGGCTAAGGGCAATTTTGGAATTTTGAAAATTAGTTTCGGGAATTACAAAATATGATTCACAAGCTATTGGGCTCAAAAATTTAATTGGAAGTAAAGCCCAAAAGGGGTGTCATGGCCGGCCACTTAAGGCCTTGATCCAAGCCCATTTTAGTTGGTCATGTGCTTGGTCATGTGACCAAGCACTTCAACTATATACATAGAATAATTGTGATAAGAATGAAGCAAGATCAAACAAGAGCAAAAAAAAAAAAAGAGCAAGGAGGGTTTCGGGTTTGGTGGTGAAGATTTCACTCCCACAAATCTTGTTCTAAAAATTTATTTCTTGTTGAATTCTTACTAAGTCAAGGTTCCTTTGTGACTTGGTATAGTTTTTTTGGAGTGGGAAGCATTAGAATCACCAAAGTGATCATATCTCCAAGTGAAGAAGACTTGAGGAAAAGGTAAGAATTTCTACCTTTTTATTGTGTTATGAAGTTTTGATTGTGTTGTAGTATATAGAAATGTGTTGATTGTATGAAGAAATGGAAGTTTGCAAAGTGGGTGTGTGTGGTGAGTGTGTAGCCGTGGGTATGTCCTAATTATATAGCCACAATGTGTTGAATTCGTGTTGTATTCTAGTTGTGAATGTGATGGAATTTATGTTGAGAATGAAAGTGGAATAAATTTGATTGAATTGATGAAAATACCATTTGGCCGTGTGGTATGGAGTGGTTTGGAATGGAATGGATTAAGTTTGTTTAGTGTGTTAAAGTGTTGTTGTGATGTTTGTAATGTAAATGAAGTTAGAATGATATAAGTTTGTATTGAATTGGAATGTAGAAACTTATGTCGTTTTAGTATGATTTTCCGACATTAAGGAAATGAAGTTGTTTGGTTGTGAATTATGATGATCATTGATAAATTTGGAAGTTGGAAACTTGTTATGAAGTTGTATGCCAAAGATTTGATGTTTTGCATAAGTTATGACTTTGACGGAAAGTTGTATATTGTGTATATCGAGTGTATAACTTGAGGAAAACGATATGAAATGCTTCTAGAACTATATGGTGATGATTTTGATTGTTGATGAATGTGAAATTATTGATATTAGTGAAAGTTTGGGTTAGAATGAAGGTTATGTCAACTTGTGAGAAACATGACTAGTTGAAGGATATTTGTGTTTTTAATGTTCATTGTTGATAGTGATGTTGTCGTTTGGGTTGTTGTTGATGATTTATAGCCGAGTTGAATTATCGGGGTGCTATATGTATAGGGGAAGTGCTGCCAAAATTTCGGTAGACAAATATGCATTAAGTTGAAACTTTGGTATTCATAGCTTACAATTGGTAAACTTGACCAATTGCAGTTTTTTGACGAAACGGGAAGTGAGTTTGGAAAGGCGTAAAGAGCTTGAAAGGTATGTAAAGCAACCCCAATTCTTCCCTTGGCATGCCCTTAGTGTGTTAGGGTCGGATCCGGGCCTCGAAGGACCTCTTGGCCCTCGGAATCCGTAAGAGAAAATTTCAATTTTTCCTTCAGTAGAATTGAACTACTTTGGTACACTTTTCTTGAAATAATGCACCTTTGCCCCAAATTACTTGGAAAGTCATAGAATGCTTGTAGAACCTTCTAAGGTGATACCATAAGCTTAGAGGGTATAATTTGAGCCCGTCGCCTTATTTGTCCCGAGGCGGGCCCACTATTCCCGGTTTTGCCCTTAATGTATTAAAGCTTTCTTTTTAAGAAATTTTTGAAAGAAATGTTTTGATTACCCTACTAATCGCCTAACGAACATTGTTTTAAATATTCTATTAAATCTTATAAATTATTTTGACACTCGGAATGACTTCGGGAAAGTTATACTTCTGTAATTTATTATGATATCTGAAATGCATTTATTATGATCCCGTCCGACTCCATTGGATCTGTTTGGCTTTGATACGCTTCATCGAGTCTTTGAAAACATTTATGATATTTTTAAATTGCATTAGTTTCTCACTACTCCATTCGTGGATGTCCCAATGTTTCCCACACTGAGCCCGGGCTAGGATATATTGTCAAGCGTGATTCTCTGCATTGTTCGCCGCGCCCCGATGTGAGGGGGCAGGTATACGCGTACATGGGTCTGTGGAGTATGATGTGCCATGTCCGCCTATTCTGATCTGATTTGTTATGGCCATTTTGATATGACATTTTATGATACGGGGCCACGCCCTTTTTTCTGATTCCTCTGTATTGTGGCACCAGCGTCGGGAGGGTGGCCACGTTCTGTCCGCTGAGTCCCGTGGCAGGGACCGGATATGATATGACATATGTTTCTGTACACATTCTGTCTGTTTTGGAAATATGCATTTGACACTCTGGATTTTGTACTTATTTTCTGATATCATTATGATTTGACTTCTGTGATTCCGCTTTACATATTTAGTACATATTTCGTACTGACCCCCTTTCTTCGGGGGATGCGTTTTCATGCCGCGCAGGTACAGACGACAGGTTCGCTGATCCACACGTTTAGGATCCCATTTCTGCTATTTTGGGGCGCTCTCTTCTTCAGAGCCCATCTTTTGGTACAGTCTGTCACTGCTATCTGGATATGTACATTGTTCTGGGTATGACGGGGCCCTGTCCCGTCTTATGATTATGTTATGTTCTGTAGAGGTCTGTGGATATATCTGTGTGGGTTCTGTACATATGTTTGGGATACTTTGTTCTATGATGGCCTTATCGGCCTATGTGTGCCAAGTCTGCTTTTTATGCTAAATTCTGTAGCGTCCACTAATATTATTATTATATTATTTTGTTAATATGCTAATTTGGGTATCGGGTACGTATAGGTGCCCAGCTAGGGCAGTGGTCGCGGCCCACGGGGTTGGGTCGTGACAGCAAACCCTAGGCAAAGTGTGGAGTTGAAGAAGAAAGGTAAGATTTGGTCTTGTTTATGTGTTGTGAATGTTGTATGCATGTTGTAGTATGCTAAAATGAATGAAAATCATGAGATAGGGTATGTTGGAAGTGGGTTGTGTGCTTGGTGTGTTAGCCGTATGAGGTGTGTGTATGTTGTGTGGTGTTGAGGTGATGAATTAATTCTATGTAGCATGATTGATTGTTGTAGGGTGAAGAAATAAATGAGAACCATTTAAATGTGAATGTGGGTATGTGGCCGTGTGTAGCCTCCCATGTGTGGCAAAGGATGAATTAATATCGCTTAGTGTTTTAGTTGTTGTCGTTATGAATTCTAGTTTGAAAATGAGCGTTTAATGACTCAAGATTGATGTTGAAATTGTATGGGCTGGTTTGAGGGTTATTGTGTGTTTGATGTAAGTTGTACATTTATGAGAATGCTATCGTTATAGTG
The DNA here is from genome assembly GCF_019175385.1 of Lycium barbarum. NCBI lineage: Eukaryota > Viridiplantae > Streptophyta > Magnoliopsida > Solanales > Solanaceae > Lycium > Lycium barbarum. The sequence continues at coordinate 69,317,105 of NC_083343.1, read as the reverse complement.
TGGATTGTTGATACAAATCATGATTTGAAAATGAGGAGTGTGTTATAGTGAGGTTCTCGGGTTTGGGGACTGTTTTCGGGTAAATTGGAACAATTGTTGGGTTGTTGGAAATATTATGTAAATTGTTTAACATGTCCTTGAATATCGTTGGTAAGGGTTCGGGTTGGAAATTGAATGGATGAGCGATAATATGGCTTGAATGTAAGCCATCGAATTGGATATTATGAATGTTGTCGAATGATGTGAAAGAGAGTTGTTAATGTTATATTATCTTTCGGATTGGTCATTGGGGTTGCTAGGTTGGCTATTGTTGTTGTTGTTGTTGTTGTTGTTGTTGATTCTGGCCGAGTTAAATTCTCGGGGTTGGCCTATTTACAGGGGAAATGCTGCCCAAATTACTGTAGAATTTAGTGTTAGTTTGGAATAAATTGCCTAGTGCCGATGGCTAATGTGTAATACTCGTTGACGTATTTGTAGACCTTGGGGAGCCCGAGGCGTAGGTTGGATTAGCTTGAGTTGAGTTAGCTTGGAGTGCGTACGCGGTATGTAAAGCTCAACCTTCTTTCTTTTGGCATGTCTTAGTTATAAATAGGCTATGTCACGAGCCTCGATGAAATTCTAAATCCGCAATCCGAGTATGTTATGATCTCTATATATATTCCTTAGCATTCGTATGTTTGATGTGAGGAAATATGAACCCTTATGTCTTCGAAATAATTGATTTCCAATGTTGCACTAAAAGTTTTGTTTTAAAGAATTCCGTAATTATGGACGCCGTATCTTTCACATAAAGGCTCGGGTTGCTTCGATATCTTCGTAGGAGTTTGTATGGCGTATGATGAGTATGTTCTCCATAGGCGGGCCCGGTTCGGGTCGATACCCGTCTGTGGGTCCCGCGACTTTCCTTTATGTAATTCGGAGGACTTTTGAAAGAATGTAGTATGGCTATTATCTCGATTTTCAAAAGTACGGTCATTTTACTTATAATTGAGTCCATGATAATGATTTTATGCATATGGTTACTCATGACTCTGCTCGTGTGTTCTGTTATATCTTTCGCCGGATCCCGGGCCGGTTCTGTTGTCGTGCGCACTTTGATATACTCCGAAATTATGCTGTGCTTATGGTTCACCAAGCTACTCGCCAAAGAGGGTAGGGTTCCACTTATATATGATGTTATGGTGTGTATGGCGTTATGCTGTGTTATGATGTGTGACGGGGATACGGAGATTTGAACCTTCTGGTGTTATGCTGTGTTATGGCGCCATCGACGGGCGGGCGACCATATTCTCTGTGCCCTATGCATGACTTATATTTTGAGAGTAAACATTTTGATATTTTGGGTTTGCACTTATGTTATGTACTTCTATTTCGTTTATGCCTCAGATTTGTTTTCTGTATCTTCTGCTTTGCATACTCAGTACATATTTCGTACTGACCCCCTTTCTTCGGGGGGCTGCGTTTCATGCCCGCAGGTGTAGACGCACAGTTTGGTGATCCAGCCGTTTAGGATACCCTCTTCTGCTGTTTGGAATGCTCCTCTTATTCCGGAGCCTACATTTTGGTATATATCTTCGTTCGTTGCATATGTATGTATTTGTTCAGGGGTACGGCGGGGCCCTATCCCGCCATATGATTCGGTCTGTCTGTTTAGAGGTCTGTAGACGTATATGTGGGTTTTGTGCCTACTTCTGTACGGGTGTGTTTGTATGATCTCACTTGCCATGGCAGCCTTGTCGGCGTGCGTTTTTATATGTTTTGGGCCGTTGCGCCATTTGATAGCCTTGTCGGCTTCGGATATATATGTACATATATGGTTGTGTTTGAAATGTGTCTGAGACAGTTTGATATAATTTGAGGCAGCGTGTGATATTTGAGCCCGTATACGCTATCTGTATGTGATTCGGATCTGATGAGTGTGTTCGGGTGCCCAGTTCAGGCACTAGTCACGGCCTACGGGGTTGGGTCGTGACAAGACTATTAAGTGGGGATTAGTGATTAATTAAGATTAATTAAGTTAGCTAATTAGTCAATTAAGTGGGCCCCACTGTTTTAAAAATATATATATATAAAATTGATGAATCATCAAAGTGGGGCACGTGTAAGGTTATTAGGCTACCTATAAATAACATAATATGATTCAATATCACCATTTCTTCATCACATTTCCATTGGCAATTTGTTGAATTAGAGAGAGATTGATTGAGAGGATGAAGCATGAATATCCATGGCTGCCACTGTTCACGGCCAGCCACGGTTTTAAAAAAAAAAATCTTCTAGATTAAGTCTCTAAGGTGCTGTAGACGTTCAAGGGAGGCTGCGACATCAGAATATTGAATTGAGGAAAAGAAGTGGTGCAATTGGTGCGGGAAATTGTAGAATTTGTCCTAGCTAATTTGAGGTAAGATTTTCTTTTCTTGAAATGTAATTGGAGTTAATGATGTTGTAATGGAGAGATTAAAGTGTACTAGACGAAATTGGAAGTAAGAAAATTACATGATTATTGTTAGCATGTAATTGGGCAGAATTGGAGTTATTTTAATTGGATTGGGTTTGATTGTTGCTGGCGTTATTATTATCATGGATTATGTGTTAAAGATGAAGGAATCTTGATAATTTAAGTTGTAGTTGTTTTTATGAGATTATTGAGACATGAATTGAATTAGATGTTAATGATTTGGATTGGAAATGGATTAAGAAAGGTTGTTTGAGTTGTTTATGGGCTGGATTTTGAGGATTTGATATGAATATTTCTATTATTGTTGATGTTGGTATTGATGTGATAACAGGAGATTAATTGGAAGTTCGGGTTAGGCGAGTTATACAGAGAAAATGCTGCCCGATTTCTGTTAGGTTCTTAACTAATCAAAATACAAATCGAAAAGTATGAACTAAGAAATGATTCCTATAAATGATTGGTTGTAGATTTATAAGCTAGAAAGTCATAGTTTATTAACAATCGTATTACTTTCATATTAAATAGGCTAAAGGGGCGACAAAGCGAACTTGGTTACGGTCAACCTATAACAGGTATGTAAAGCTAACCCTTTTTTCTTTTTGGCATGATCTTTATAAAACAAACAGACGATGAGTATATGACTCCAAAGAAGCTCCTATTCTTAGAGACACTTGGATGGCTAATGTTCTTGATTCCCAGAACTTATTTTATTATGTCTTGATACGTGTCTATGATTCTAGAAATCCTATTTGATATAATCCATTGTGACATTCGAAGGGTACTTGATATGATTATCGTTTTGATTTTCAAATGATAGTTCATTTTGATTTTTCTATCGAGTCTCAGATATGACTTAGTTTGCATATGGTTGCTCACTACTCTGCTCGTGCATGCCTCAATATATCTTTCACCGAGTCCCGGGCCGGGTATGTTTTCATGTACAGTTCCACTGCATTGTTCACTGAGTCCCTCACTAGAGGGCCGGGTACGGTATATATATATATATATGATGATATGATGATGTGATGATATGATGATATGACGATATGATTATGTGATTATGGCTCCAAGGATGGCATGTGATGACTTTATTCACCGAGTCCCTCACTAGAGGGCCGGGTACGGTATCTATATATATGATGATGATATGATTATGTCACCGAGTCCCATAATGGGCCGGGTATGATATATGATATTGATATGCACGATTTACATTTCATAAGGCAAGTGTATTGATATTTTGAATGTCATACTTGTCTCCTATGATCTCTATTTCAGTCAGGATCCTCTTTACTGTATTTCATGCTTTATATACTCAGTACATATCTCGTACTGACCCCCTTTCTTCGGGGGGCTGCGTTTCATGCCCGCAGGTACAGATACTCGATTTGATGACCCTCCAGCTTAGGACTTCTACTCAGCTGTCTTGGAGAGCTCCACTGTTCCGGAGCCTAGACATTTGGTACAGATCTTATGATGTATGTATATGTTTATCCAGGGGTATGGCGGGGCCCTGTCCCATCACATTTCACTATTGATACTCTTAGAGGTCTGTAGACATATGTGTGGGTTGTGTATAAGTTTTGTTCAGCTGTGCCTATATGGCTTACGTATGGTATTGACATGTTGTGACAGCCTTGTCGGCTTACGTATGGTATTGACATATTGTGACAGCCTTGTCGGCTTACGTATGGTATTGACATGTTGTGACAGCCTTGTCGGCTTACGTATGGTATTGACATGTTGTGACAGCCTTGTCGGCTTATGTATGGTATTGACATGTTGTGGCAGCCTTGTCGGTTTGCGTATCATATTGACATGTAGTGGCAGCCTTGTGTCACGACCCAGCCCCGTGGGCCGCGACTGGTGTCCTTCTAGGACACCCCAAACGAACTCACACCCAGACAATCGTAATCAGACTCGTCCAAACTCAACGTACGTTATTCGAACTCAACATCGTAATCGGACATCTACCGAACACTTATCCTAAGCAGTCGCCCGTACAGATCAGACAAATCACAAACCAGAAAGGAGGCGGAATGTACATCGCCAGATTTCACACACACATCAGAAGGGTGGCGGAATATACATCGCCCCCAAATGCATACACACACATACAAACTCAGAGGCCGACTTGGCCATAGTAGCGTACGGGCCGCTTAAGATCGCAAAACAGACTCACATGCAAACACACCGGACCCACGTCCCACAAATTTGACTACAGGCCTCTAAACAAAACAGAACACAAGAACATAGGACGGGACAGGGCCCCGCCGTACCCACGCATCCAAATATACAGAATACAGACACAACCAAAAGATATGTACCGAAAGTAGGCTCCGGATCAAGGGGAGCTCTTCAACACAGCAGAATGAGTAGCCTAAACTGGAGGACCACCCAAACGAGCTTCTGTACCTGCGGGCATGAAACACAGCCCCCGAAGAAACGGGGGTCAGTACGGGAGAAGTACTGAGTATGCAAAGCAGAAGGTACAGAAATCACAAACACAGCTGGAGTCAGAAAGAACAAACACACCAACATCGCAAACAAAGCAACCCTGTGCGGGAGACGAATGTACAAATGCAAATCAAATCATGTATAGGGTTTAGGAACGTGGTCACCCCCCGACGCTGGTGCCACAACACATCATAACTCCAGAAGTTTACAAATCCCCGTACAATCTCCAGACACATCGTATCACACACACATCATATCATCAGAACATATCAAATGCCATATCACATCATAACTCCATAAACGGTAACCGGCCCTATGGCGAGGCCTCGGAAACCGTAACACATCATAACTCCCGAATATATTATAGCGCGCACGATCACAAAGTCGGCCCGGGTACCGACGAACGAAGTCATAGCAGACAGCACGAATAGAGTAGTGCAGAAACCATATGCATATCAAAAATAATTTGTCGGACTCAACATATAGTTTACGTAGAGGTATATACTGACGCCCGAAGGCTCGGAGTAGGAATCAGACTGATCAAAGTATGCGTATAAAAGTTACGAAGTTCCAAACTGCCAAATTCGCAAGAAAAACTGTTCATAAGTCATTTTCCAAAAATCTCACATCATTCAAAGTACAGAACGTACATTAATGGCATAGGAAGTTTCAAACACATCTTTGGGTCATAAACAGACGGTTGCGGATCATAACGGACACAAACGAATCAAACAAACCGAATAAGGGGAGCCTCGGGGCTCGCGGGCCCACCTCGAGTCAAATTGAGGCGGCGGACACAAATCACAGACTCTCGGCTCCATAGAGCCATCTACGAAAGTTTCGAAGAGTTTCGGACACAACAGCACAAGTTATGGGGGTACGAACTTTCTTTTAACCAAATGCAACAAAAGAGGTCAATTGCGCTGAGTGAATAGTGCTCGAACTTGAGCTTCGATTTCCAAGAGTAGGATTATTCCCGAGGGGCCGATCTTAACCTAGTAGGACTAGGACATGCCAAAAAGAATGATAGGTAGGCTTTACATACCTGGTTGGCGCCTTACGCTCCTCAAATCGCAATTCCCGTTTCGTCCAGAAACTGCAAATGGTCACTTTTACCAGTTACTATTCATGAGGATTAACATTTTCGTCTTTGGGCTATATTTGGCTACCGAAATTTCGGCAGCACTTCCCCTATAAATCTAACACCCCGAGACTTAGCTCGGCTCAAAATATAACAACATCAACAGCCCAAACATCATTACACAATACGAATCACAATCAAACACACTAACTTCACAATTGCACTTTATTTCATAAGTTGGTAATCCTATTTCCAAACTTCACAATTTCAACTCATATCCACATTATTGTATTCATTCATTCAAGATTATTCCACTACATAACAAACAAGTTCCAAACCACATACAAACATCCCCAAAATTCACTACTTTCCAATTTTCATTCAAAACACCAAAAGTTACGACGAACGTTCTAACTTGCGTCGTTTCATTCCAAACTCATTATCATCAACCATAAATCATATTTAAAGTCTTTAGTATCATATATATACTATGATATACACATATATACCAAGGATATACACTTTCCGATAACGTCCAAAATTATTTTCTAACACCAACTCAATTCCTTAATCAATCCTTTACAACATAATGACCACAACAACACATCATTCAAGCTAAACAAGATCAAATTCTTATGCCTTAAACCTTATAAAGCTCACGGCCAAACACACTCTTTTTGCACACACATGCCAAGCACAAACACAACACCATTCCAAAATCTTCATGCTAATTCAATCACTAACACATATGTACCCATTTCATAACATAAAAACATTGAAATCTTACCTTAATCTTAAGATCCCGATTTGCCGCAAACGAGCACCTTACGCCAAACTAATTGTACCCCGTTGAAGAGGGGCTCGAGTACTTCATAATACGTTAAGGACAAGGATTTTTGGATCACCACAAAGCTAGCAAATTTTTTTTTTTCTTTCCCTATACCCTTCGGCCGAGAGCCATTTTTTTCTTGTTCTTGAATTTTTTTCTTTTGTTCTAGATAATTATCCATTACAATGTGATATATATCCACTTATAGGTCATGTGCATAGCACATGACCTTAATGGAATGGGCTTGGGCTTGCCCCCCCCTTTGGCCGGCCACTTTCCTTCCTTTGGGCCTCAATTTTTGTATTCCATTTTCTTAGCCCAATGCATAAAATGTCCCGTTTTGTAATTCCCGAAACTAATTTCTAAAATTCCAAATTCACCCTCGGCCTTCCCCGAGGTCTTGACATTAATAGTTTCATAATCAACACGAGCATAGCGACTTAAACCAACATTATTTCCTCAATACACACAAGTCTTATTTATCTCTTGATTTCCCGTTATACGAAAATACGGGACATAACATTCTCCCCCCCTTAAAAACATTCGTCCTCGAATGTTGAATCGAACTCATGGGTGTCATACTACTCCGGGAGGGTTCTCTTGATACTTGTCCTTTATTGATTTCTCCGACATATCTTCTTTACCAATACTAGGGTAGATTTTTCACGTCACCGACTCAAATACCTCCATAATACATTTTCTCATACTCTACGTAATCACCGAACTCTGCACTATATTCTTGTAAGGGACGGAAGCTTTCCAGATATCATCGCCAATATCATCTTCTTTTCACACTCCTGAGTTTCCTTACCACATCGTCGTAATCTCACTTTACTTCATATCAGACACTTCATGCCCAACAGACTCAGAACTAAAACCGAACGGATTCATAATCGGAAGCAGACATACTCAACGATGGCGGACGGATTCGTAGTCAACATCGAAGGTACGGAAGCATATCAGACACATCTGAGATCGGAGTCAGACGTACAAAGGAGTATCGGACGAATTCGTAAGCAGAATCAAACACACGAAGGTATACCAAACAGATTCACAATCGAAGTCAGACGTACGGACTCATATCGGACAGATCCGAAATCAGAATCAAATATACAGGATTGTTTCATACAAAGTCGTGACCAGTCAAACCGAAGTGTATCGAACACACACGCGGTCAAAATCAAACGCACCGAAGCATATCAGATGAATTTATATCCAGAGTCAGACCCACAGAGGTGTGCCAGACCGAAACGGATTCAGAATCAAACGCACAAAAGGTTCATCGAACAAGAACGTAGTCGAACTCAGAAATATAGAGGCGTACTAGGTAGAGCCTCATCGGAATCGGAAGTGCAGAAGCACCACAGATGGGATGTCAATTTAGAATCAAATCATTCATATTAAGGCTCCAATAATTCATGAGAATTCCCCTTGATTTGCAACTCACTCACCAAGTCGTCACACAATTTACCTTGCGTCTTACGTACCAACTCCTTCAAAGATTCCAATTACTCACACTGCTTATCTTTTATTTATCACTACATTAGTTTCCGGGGCTCGGCTCTTAGACCTCATAGGCAGCAAATGAGAATCATACACACATACACATACACACGTTTACTCACACCTTACTGGCGAACATCTCTGACTATTATTCAAATTCGTTCAATTTTCCAAGAGGTATTGTACCCTTTCCTCTTTGCCCATTTAGTCCGCCTCGTTCCGCGCGACTCTCGAAAGGGCACTAATTATTCCACACCCAGTCTATTTACCTTTTGGTTACTTCAAATTTTCATTTATTTTGATCACACTCTTACTCATGAAAAACTTTACATTACTTCCCAGGGGGTCACCCATCCCAGAATTGCTCTGGCTTGAGCACGCTTAACCCTGAAACTTGCACGCATTTTGATACGTTAGGGCTGATATAATTCCGCCAATTGCCTCGCACGACCTTTGTCACGTAATTTTAGGCCAAACGGGGTCTTAGCAAATTTTTCGGAAATTTTTCGTAGCGGGTCCCACTCTGTCCCAAAGAGGTCGTTTGCTTTTCTGGCTGTGTGGTCTATCGTTCTACCCTTCCAACTCCCATATATTTTCCTCACACATGTCCAGATAACTGCCTCGGATATTTTCATTAATTCAGATTCTTACCCTACCTTTACTGACACACACAAAAAGAATATCGCATAATACTGAGGTACAAACCTATCATTGCACATATTTATTCAGAAAAGGGTTTGTAATATACCTGGGTCTGTGTCTGGGGGTGCCTCTGGGTCCCGACGACCAGTCAAAGCATAGATGCGGTTCGAGGGACCGCTAGAACCTGAACCCCCACCACGGCCTCTACCGCGGCCCGCTGGTGCTGGCATACCTCGCCCCGTAGAGCGCGTGGCCGGAGATGTAGATGACGAACCAGCAGCGGACCTCATCGGCGGTGCTGTGCTACCGGAACCACCTGCCCACGGGCAATCCCGCATGATATGGCCCTGGCGGCCGCAAGCAAAACAGGCCCCCGTGGCCCTAAAGCACTCACCCGGGTGCGATCTTCCACAGTACGAACACTGGGGTATGGGTGGCCTAGACTGACTGGGACCCCTACTCGCCTGAGGACCTGGGGCTCTGGAACTCTGGTCTGCCCTGGACGGTCCTGCTCCATCAAACCTCTTACCAACAGACTGGGTGTCCCGGCCTGACGGAGGAAAGTACCCGCTGGGCTGATACTGAGGCTGCCCGCTCCGAGAATCTCCAGAATACCCCGCTGATCTGGCTCTCTTGGGCCGTCTCCCATCATACTCTCGGCTGGGCCGATCTGCTCGGTGCCGGTTCTCCATCCCCTGGGCGTAGGCCTGTAGACGGGCAATGTCCATATCTGTCTACAATGACACCGCCATACACCCGTCAATCAAGTAACAATCCAGCCCCATAACATATCTATGCATCCGATCTGTCATATCTGCCACCACGGCAGGGGCATACCGGGCCAGGGAATCAAACTCCAAATTATATTCACGGACGCTCTGACCCCTCTGCCGCAGATGCAAAAACCGATCAGCTCGCTCCCGTCGTAACTCTGGGGGCAGAAAGTGGCGGGTGAAAGCAGTCACAAACTGATCCCACATAGCTGGAGGAGCACCCTCACCCCGGGATAGCTCACAAGTCTCATACCAATGCGCGGCAACATCCCGAAGCCTATGCGAAGCCAGCTCAACCGACTCGGTCTCTGACGCCCTGACCAAGTCTAATGCACGCCGCATCCCCCGAATGAAGTCATGGGGGTCCTCGTCGGGCTTAGACCCGAAAAACTCTGGAGGACCGCATAACAAGAACTCCCGAACTCTCAGGATTTCCCGCCTGTCCTCATCATCATCGTCCCTCCGCCCGCGCCTGCGAGCCTGTCCGGCTACAATCGTGGTCAACAACTGCACAGCCTCCCTCAGGGTCCTATCCTCCGCCCCTGGCTGAGAAGCTGGAGTCTCAGGAGCGGGTACACGGACCTCTGGAGCTGCTGAAGGTCCCGCTCCAGGCTGTACTAACGGGGGTGTAGCAGACCCCTCAGAATGAGGTGTAACCTCAGGCAAATCATAAACACGAGCCCGAGTAGCCCGTTGTGCCTGACTGGTCTCTCCCACCTTCGCCTTGCCCTTCTGGGCTGCCGTTGCCTTCTTCGGAGGCATCACTGCAAACACAACAACGGGTCAGATCAGAATGACCCTAATAACACAGCTCTATCGCACGATCTAAGATTCCAAAGAAAGGGCAACACAACATCCTAGATGTCCTGTAGCTCCCTGTTTATAGATGTGGTGCACAACACATCGATAAACAAGACTCTACTAGACAAGGCCTGTAGACATTCCGAGGACAAACCGCTCTGATACCACTTTTGTCACGACCCAGCCCCGTGGGCCGCGACTGGTGTCCTTCTGGGACACCCCAAACGAACTCACACCCAGACTATCGTAATTAGACTCGTCCAAACTCAACGTACGTTATTCGAACTTAACATCGTAATCGGACATCTACCGAGCACTTATCCTAAGCAGTCGCCCGTACAGATCAGACAAATCACAAATCAGAAAGGAGGCGGAATGTACATCGCCAGATTTCACACACACATCAGAAGGGTGGCGGAATATACATCGCCCCCAAATGCATACACACACATACAAACTCAGAGGCCGACTTGGCCATAGTAGCGTACGGGCCGCTTAAGATCGCAAAACAGACTCACATGCAAACACACCGGACCCACGACCCACAAATTTGACTACAGGCCTCTAAACAAAACAGAACACAAGAACATAGGACGGGACAGGGCCCCGCCGTACCCACGCATCCAAATATACAGAATACAGACACAACCAAAAGATATGTACCGAAAGTAGGCTCCGGATCAAGGGGAGCTCTTCAACACAGCAGAATGAGTAGCCTAAACTGGAGGACCACCCAAACGAGCTTCTGTACCTGCGGGCATGAAACACAGCCCCCGAAGAAACGGGGGTCAGTACGGGAGAAGTACTGAGTATGCAAAGCAGAAGGTACAGAAATCACAAACACAGCTGGAGTCAGAAAGAACAAACACACCAACATCGCAAACAAAGCAACCCTGTGCGGGAGACGAATGTACAAATGCAAATCAAATCATGTATAGGGTTTAGGAACGTGGTCACCCCCCGACGCTGGTGCCACAACACATCATAACTCCAGAAGTTTACAAATCCCCGTACAATCTCCAGACACATCGTATCACACACACATCATATCATCAGAACATATCAAATGCCATATCACATCATAACTCCATAAACGGTAACCGGCCCTATGGCGAGGCCTCGGAAACCGTAACACATCATAACTCCCGAATATATTATAGCGCGCACGATCACAAAGTCGGCCCGGGTACCGACGAACGAAGTCATAGCAGACAGCACGAATAGAGTAGTGCAGAAACCATATGCATATCAAAAATAATTTGTCGGACTCAACATATAGTTTACGTAGAGGTATATACTGACGCCCGAAGGCTCGGAGTAGGAATCAGACTGATCAAAGTATGCGTATAAAAGTTACGAAGTTCCAAACTGCCAAATTCGCAAGAAAAACTGTTCATAAGTCATTTTCCAAAAATCTCACATCATTCAAAGTACAGAACGTACATTAATGGCATAGGAAGTTTCAAACACATCTTTGGGTCATAAACAGACGGTTGCGGATCATAACGGACACAAACGAATCAAACAAACCGAATAAGGGGAGCCTCGGGGCTCGCGGGCCCACCTCGAGTCAAATTGAGGCGGCGGACACAAATCACAGACTCTCGGCTCCATAGAGCCATCTACGAAAGTTTCGAAGAGTTTCGGACACAACAGCACAAGTTATGGGGGTACGAACTTTCTTTTAACCAAATGCAACAAAAGAGGTCAATTGCGCTGAGTGAATAGTGCTCGAACTTGAGCTTCGATTTCCAAGAGTAGGATTATTCCCGAGGGGCCGATCTTAACCTAGTAGGACTAGGACATGCCAAAAAGAATGATAGGTAGGCTTTACATACCTGGTTGGCGCCTTACGCTCCTCAAATCGCAATTCCCGTTTCGTCCAGAAACTGCAAATGGTCACTTTTACCAGTTACTATTCATGAGGATTAACATTTTCGTCTTTGGGCTATATTTGGCTACCGAAATTTCGGCAGCACTTCCCCTATAAATCTAACACCCCGAGACTTAGCTCGGCTCAAAATATAACAACATCAACAGCCCAAACATCATTACACAATACGAATCACAATCAAACACACTAACTTCACAATTGCACTTTATTTCATAAGTTGGTAATCCTATTTCCAAACTTCACAATTTCAACTCATATCCACATTATTGTATTCATTCATTCAAGATTATTCCACTACATAACAAACAAGTTCCAAACCACATACAAACATCCCCAAAATTCACTACTTTCCAATTTTCATTCAAAACACCAAAAGTTACGACGAACGTTCTAACTTGCGTCGTTTCATTCCAAACTCATTATCATCAACCATAAATCATATTTAAAGTCTTTAGTATCATATATATACTATGATATACACATATATACCAAGGATATACACTTTCCGATAACGTCCAAAATTATTTTCTAACACCAACTCAATTCCTTAATCAATCCGTTACAACATAATGACCACAACAACACATCATTCAAGCTAAACAAGATCAAATTCTTATGCCTTAAACCTTATAAAGCTCACGGCCAAACACACTCTTTTTGCACACACATGCCAAGCACAAACACAACACCATTCCAAAATCTTCATGCTAATTCAATCACTAACACATATGTACCCATTTCATAACATAAAAACATTGAATTCTTACCTTAATCTTAAGATCCCGATTTGCCGCAAACGAGCACCTTACGCCAAACTAATTGTACCCCGTTGAAGAGGGGCTCGAGTACTTCATAATACGTTAAGGACAAGGATTTTTGGATCACCACAAAGCTAGCAAATTTTTTTTTTCTTTCCCTATACCCTTCGGCCGAGAGCCATTTTTTTCTTGTTCTTGAATTTTTTTCTTTTGTTCTAGATAATTATCCATTACAATGTGATATATATCCACTTATAGGTCATGTGCATAGCACATGACCTTAATGGAATGGGCTTGGGCTTGCCCCCCCCTTTGGCCGGCCACTTTCCTTCCTTTGGGCCTCAATTTTTGTATTCCATTTTCTTAGCCCAATGCATAAAATGTCCCGTTTTGTAATTCCCGAAACTAATTTCTAAAATTCCAAATTCACCCTCGGCCTTCCCCTCGGTCTTGACATTAATAGTTTCATAATCAACACGAGCATAGCGACTTAAACCAAAATTATTTCCTCAATACACACAAGTCTTATTTATCTCTTGATTTCCCGTTATACGAAAATACGGGACATAACACCTTGTCGGCTTGCATATCTTATTATATTTGGATTAGTTGTGACTCCTCAGGAGACAGGTTACCTGGATACCTATATATGATGATGTTGTGAACCTTTGAGGTTCTTTTGCAAAGTTTCCATATTGTTTTTAAGAATCAGTTTGTCTATATTTAACAGGTACGTATACGAGTGTTCAGCTCGGGTACTAGTCATGGCCCACGGGGTTGGGTCATGACACCGACTATGGTGGCCGACATGGGAGACCGGGTACATAGATTCGTGAGTGGCTTAGGGCCACATTTATTCAAAGATTGCTTGACAGCTTCGCTACAAGACGGGATGGATATTTCCCGAATACAAGCCCATGCTCAGAATTTAGAGGGGCGACAACAACCACAAAGAAGTGATCGTGAGATTGATAGAAGGCAAGGAAAGCGGGCCAGATCTATGGGAGCAGGCAGTGATTATAGAGGGGGATCAAGCTAGACACATTCTGGGTATTCAGGCCAGTTGGTGACTAGTGCACCTCCTCGATTTGCAGGTAGGAGATTTGGTCGCTCCTTCCGTTCAGGATAGGGCCAAAGTTCGAGGGCTTCAGATTCCCAGTTCAGGTACAGGTACAGGTCTATATTCTCCCGTGATGTGTATGCATTGATAGATCCGGGTTCTACTCTTTCTTATATCACTCCATATGTTACTGGTTGTGTTGGGGTGAAACCTGAGCCAATCAAACCTTTTGAGATGTCTACTCCGGTTGGTGATCCCGTGATAGCAAGACAAGTGTATAAAAGTTATGAAATTGTGATATGTGATCGCCAGACCAAAGCTGATTTGATTGAGTTGGGAATGTTAGATTTTTATGTAGTTATGGGTATGGATTGGTTGGCCTCGTGCTATGCTAATGTTGATTGCCGATTGAAAGTGATTCGATTCCAATTTCCGGGAGAGCCCATGCTTGAATGGAAGGGTAATGCAGCATCTCCAAAGGGTAGGTTTATTTCCTACCTTAAGGCAAGGAAGATGATAGCTAAGGGCTATATTTATCACTTCGTTCGGGTTCATGACACCGAGTCAAAGCCTCCGACTTTCTAATCAGTTCCGGTAATGAATGAATTCCCAGATGTGTTTCCAGACGAGCTTCCAGGTCTTCCTCCAGAAAGAGAGATTGACTTCGCCATTGATGTGTTGCCGGATACCAAGCCTATCTCTATTCCTCCTTATCTAATGGCTCCGACGGAATTGAAGGAGCTAAAGGCGCAGTTGAAAGATTTGCTTGAAAAGGGGTTTATTAGACCCAGTTCATCACCGTGGGGAGCACCGGTCTTGTTCGTGACACAGAAAGACGGTTCTCTACGAATGTGCATCGATTATAGGCAATTGAACAAAGTGACGATAAAGAACAAATATCCTCTCCCAAGGATAGATGATTTGTTTGATCAACTACAGGGTGCCAAATGGTTTTCTAAAATAGATTTGAGGTCGGGTTATCACCAAGTGAGGATTAGAGAAGCAGATATTCCCAAAACAGCCTTCAGAACGAGATATGGCCACTATGAATTCCGAGTGATGTCGTTCGGGTTGACTAATGCTCTGGCCGTGTTTATGAATTTGATGAACAATGTATTCAGGCCTCTCTTGGACTTATTTGTGATAGTACTTATTGATGATATTCTGGTGTATTCTCGCACGGAATCAGAACATGCAGATTATTTGCGAATTGTTCTTGGCATTCTTCGAACCCGAGAATTGTATGCAAAATTTTCAAAATGCGAGTTTTGGTTAAATTCTGTGACATTTCTGGGCCATGTTATTTCAGATGAGGGCATTCGAGTTGATACTCAGAAAATTGAGGCGGTGAAGACTTGGCCAAGGCCTACGACGCCTACTGAAGCTCGTAGTTTTCTGTGTTTGGCAGGCTATTATAGAAGATTCGTAGAGGGCTTCTCATCTATTTCAGCCCCATTGACGAAGCCAACCAAGAAGTCAGCCAAATTTCGGTGGAATGATGCTTGTGAGCGCAGTTTCCAAGAGTTGAAAGGCAGATTGACCTCAGCTCCGGTCTTAACACTTCCAGAAGGGTCAAATGGCTATGTGGTATATTGTGACGCTTCCGGTGTCGGATTAGGATACGTATTGATGCAGCATGGTAAAGTTATTGCATATGCTTCGAGACAATTACGGAAACATGAAACTAATTATCCAACTCATGATCTCGAATTGGCTGCGGTTATTCATGTCTTAAAAATGTGGAGACATTATTTGTATGGTGTGCATGTTGATATACATACAGATCAAAAAAGTCTTCAGTACATTTTCAAGCAGAAGGAATTGAACCTGCGGCAGAGGCGGTGGTTAGATTGTTAAAAGATTATGACGTGAACATTTTGTACCACCCTAGAAAAGCAAATGTTGTAGCTGATGCACTTAGCCGCCGATTAATGGGAAGCTTATGTGAGGTTCCTCCGGAAAAGAAAGAGATGGCTCATGAGCTCCACCAACTAGCTAATCTTGGGGTACGTGTAATTGATTCAGGTAATGCAGGGGTTTGCATTAGTGATCCCACAGTTTCATCTCTGAACGTAGAAGTGAAAGAACGGCAATATAAAGATCCTCAATTGTGTCATTACAGAGACACATCTCATGGAAAAGAGAAGTCTTCATTTGAAGTTTCTATGGATGCAATTCTTAGATACCGAGGCAAGCTATATGTTCCAAATGTCGCAGAATTGCGCCGTCGAATTCTAGAAGAAGCCCATTGTTCTCGGTATTCTATTCACCCAGGCGCAACCAAAATGTATCATGATCTTAAACTAATATATTGGTGGGATGGCATGAAGAGAGACATAGCGGAATTTGTTGCTCGGTGTCCAAATTGCCAACAAGTAAAGGTCTAACATCAAAAGCCAGGAGGCTTATTGCAAGCGATGGAGATCCCTACTTGGAAATGGGAAGTGATCAACATGGACTTTATTGTGGGATTACCTAGCTCTCGAGGAAAGTATGATTCTATATGGTTGATCGTGGACAGACTCATGAAATCAGCTCATTTTCTTCCGGTTCGGACTACCTACTCGGCAGAAGATTATGCGAGGTTGTATCTCAAAGAAATTATGCGACTCCATGGTGTTATATCCCGTGTTTTCACACGTTTGGAGAAACTTGAATTATATGGGATTCTTGAGATATAAGATCTGTCACGACCCAGCCCCGTGGGCCGCGACTGGCACCCTACCTGGGTACCCAGACCAAATTTCATATTCATTTCCGAATCCAAATTTATTTCAGAATTTACAAAAATTATATCAAACATAATTTATATCGAAAATATGTCTTAAGCGGTCATATCAAATCAAACCCAAACAAAGCGGCGGAATAGGCATCGCCGGTCTAAATACAAATATACACATAGGGGCCATTTGGGGCCATCATATCAAACAGACCGCTTTAAGACCCGAAAGCAAAATCATACAGTATACACATAGGACCCTCGCCCCACAAAGATGACTACAGGCCTCTACGAATTCAAAACATAACATATGGCGAGACAGGGCCCCGCCGTACCCAATCCGTCAAATATACAAAGTATATACAAAGTGGAGGAGTCTGTACCAAGAGTGGACTCCGGATCAAGTAAGAGTACTCCGAGAAAGCAAAAGGGTGAAGCCTACTGCGGAAAATCACCGGGATCTGCACCTGCGGGCATAAAACGCAGCCCCCGGAGAGAGGGGGTCAGTACGGAATATGTACTGAGTATGTAAAGCACGGAGTACAGAAATATGAATCAAAATCGACAGCAAATCAGATGTCAAAGTGGGGTACAAACTGGTATGTCAAAATCTGTATTGAAATCATATACATATATTTTATGCAACAAAATCATGCAAACGCTTAAGAACGTGGTCGCCACTCCGACGCTGGCGCCACACACAGCATAACACCAGAAGGTTTCAAATCTCCGTACATCCCCGAACATAATCATAACCATCGGTGAGCGTATCGCATCCCGAGCCATATCACAGCATAACTCCAAACGGAACCCGGCCCTATGGCGAAGCCTTGGGAACCGTAACACAGCATACGGCCGAATTATCATAGGGCGCACGAATCAAAACCGGCCCGGGAACCGGCGAACGAAGTCATAATATGGCACGAGCTGAGTCGTGAGCAAACAAATGCAAATCGTCGTTCAAAATAGTGTTTCAAAACAAGGTAAATTCATAATTCATATCGCATTACAAAATAGTCGAATACTTAGTCGACATAAAATTTCATTTCACAAAACGTTTCCAAAGTGGTCCATATAATTCAAAACATAGGTTAGCGTATCGAATTGTCCAAACCTACCCCGTAGGAAGATGTTCCAAGGATCCGAAGTAGTATTTACGACTTTATTATCAAAGATGGCCCGAAGGGCAAATCGGGCATTTTGGGGTAGCGGACCCACCTCGAGTCGAACTGAGGTGGCGAACATATTCTTATGAGCAGTTATATGCCAAGGGTCATACATAATCATTTCTAGGTTACCCGACCACATTTCGATAGGTTTCGGACGAATAGTGGCATTCTAGCCAAATTGGAGCCTTTAAGCTTCAATAGAATTGAATGAATAGTAACTTTTCTGTGGATCGGGTTTCGAGGAGCAGAAATGCTCCGGAAGGTCTCATATTCGACGGACACACTAAGATATGCCAAATGAAAGAGTGGGAGGCTTTACATACCTCACAGACGTCGTAAGCTCTTCCAAATGTCTCGTCCCGTTTCGTCAAAAATCTGCAAATGGTCAAAGTTACCAAATGAGATCCTTAGGCTTTGAAATGCCTTTAACTTCATAATTGCCTACCGAAATTTCGGCAGCATTTCCCCTATAAATCTAACATCCCCGAGGCGTAGCTCGGCTCAAATTAACCAATCACAACAGCCCACACATCAACAACCAAACCAAACAACAATCAAACCATTCTAGCTTTAAAGTTCTACATGATTTCTAAAGTTGGCAACTTCCATTCAAACTTTCAAAATTCCAATTCTATATCTACATAATTGTATGCATTCCCACATTCAAACTTATATAATCCCATTCTAATTACAAACCATGCCATACACGAAATTGCATAAAAATCCATTATTTTCCCAAATTCTTCAAAACATCTAAAATGCACTACGAACATTCTAACTCCCGTCGTTTCATTCCGAATTCATCAACATCGATATAGATTCATATCTAAAGTCTATAACACCCAAGATATACATTGATATACATAAAGATACCGAAGGTATACACTTTCCGATAATATTCAAAATCATTTTCCACCGCCAATTTAATTCAACAATCGATCATTTATGATATAAGGATCACAACAACACATTAGACCAACTTAACCAAGATCAATTCACACCAATTTTTCCTTCTATGGCTCTCGGCCAAACCCACTACAAACACACACCCACGACTTTCTATTTACGTTAAAATTACGGGATTCTCGTCTACTTCCAATCCTTAACACATTCATAGCAATTCTATAACATTAGAGGGGCAAGATTCTTACCTTTTACTAACTTTCCGACTTGTCGCAAACGGAATCCTTGTGCCAAACCAATTATACCACGTCGGAGAGCGTCTTGAGTACTTCACAAATATGTAGAAACCAAGATTTTTGGATCACACACAAGCTTGGAATTTTTTTCTTTCTCTCCCTCTTACTCACGGCCGAACCCTCTCTCTCTTTGTGCTCTTGAAATGTTTGTTGATTTATGATAAATTCCAAGTGTAACATAGATATATATCCTTTAAGTGTCATGTGCTATGCACATGACACCAACATAATGGGTTGGGCCAAGCTAAGGCCGGCCCCTCTCTTTCCTTTGGGCTTCCAATTAAATTTTTTTTTTTGGTTTCTTGGCCCAATGCTTAAAAGTCCCGTTTTGTAATTCCCGAAACTAATTTCCGAAATTCCAAATTTACCCTCGGCCATCCCCGAGGTCTTAGCATTAAAGATTACACAACCAACATAGTCATATTCTCAAAAATTAATTTATGTCCTTCTAACACCCGAGTCATGATCATTTCTCGATTTCCAATGGTGCGAAAATACGGGGCCTAACATTCTCCCCCCCTTAGGAACATTCGTCCCCGAATGTTAAACAAATCTTATGAAGGCTTACAAGCATAACGGGAAAACCATTTATATAAATATATAGCACACATGGTCCATCCGTTCATTGGTACAACAAATACAAAAGTCTAGGTTACAGGAGGCGTAGGGAATAAATGGGGGAATCTCTTCTTCATCTCATCCTCCGCCTCCCAAGTCATCTCTTCCCGGTTGTTATTGCGCCACAGAACCTTGACCGAAGGCACCTCCTTAGTGCGCAATCTCCTCACCTGACGATCCAGAATAGATACCGGCTGCTCGTCATAAGATAGCTGTTCCGTCACCTGAAGATCATCTACTGGGAATATCCTGGAAGGGTCACCAATACATTTCCGCAGCATAGATACATGAAACACCGGGTGCACAGACTCCAAATCGGATGGCAAGTCTAGCTCGTAGGCGACTGCGCCTATCCTCCGAACAATCTGGTATGGCCCGATGTACCGCGGACTCAGCTTGCCCTTCCTGCCGAATCTCATAACGCCCTTCATAGGCGACACCTTCAGGAATACCCAGTCACCAATCTGAAACTCCAACGGTCGACGCCGTTTATCAGCATAAGCTTTCTGTCGACTCTGAGCGGCTAACAGTCGATCCCGAATAAGCTTTACCTTATCTACAGCCTCCTGGATCACATCTGGCCCAATCAACTTAGTCTCGCCCACGTCAAACCAGCCAATAGGAGATCTGCACCTCCTGCCATAAAGGGCCTCATACGGGGCCATCTGAATGCTGGAGTGATAACTGTTATTGTAGGCAAACTCTATAAGCGGCAAATGATCATCCCAGCTGCCCCTGAAGTCAATAACGCAGGCCCGTAACATATCCTCGAGCGTCTGAATAGTGCGCTCGGCTTGCCCGTCGGTCTGAGGATGGAAAGCTGTACTGAGGGTCACCTGGGTCCCTAATCCCTCCTGAAATGACCTCCAGAAATTAGCTGTGAACTGAGCACCTCGGTCGGTAATAATAGATACAGGGACCCCGTGAAGTCTGACTATCTCTCTGATATATAATCTGGCATAGTCCTCAGCCGAATATGTAGTCCGGACCGGAAGGAAATGGGCTGATTTCGTCAGCCTGTCCACAATAACCCAAATGGAGTCATACCTGCGTAGAGTACGCGGCAACCCAACAATGAAGTCCATATTAATCATCTCCCATTTCCAGGCTGGAATCTCCATCTCCTGTAGCAACCCACCGGGCTTCTGATGTTCAACCTTGACTTGCTGACAGTTCGGGCATTGACTAACAAATTCAGCAATGTCTTTCTTCATGCCGTCCCACCAATACAAACACCGAAGATCCCGATACATCTTAGTGGAACCAGGATGAACAGAATACCGGGCACAATGTGCCTCGCCCATAATCTGCCGTCGTAAGCCCGCAACGTCCGGTACACAGAATCTGTCGTCGTACAATAATACCCCTTCAGGCGAGATCTCAAACTGGGTCTTTGTCCTATTAAGGGCCGCATCTCGGTACTGAATCAAAAGAGGATCCTCAAACTGGCGCTGCTTTACCTCCTGAATAATAGATGAATCAGCAACTGGGCGAACAGAAATCCCAGAATCTCCAGAATCTATCAAACGGACTCCGAGGCTGGCCAGCTGATGAATATCACGAACCAGATCTCTCTTACCAGATGGAACATCAGCCAGACTGCCTACGGACTTGCGGCTAAGCGCATCAGCTACCACGTTGGCTTTCCCTGGATGGTATAGAATATCAACGTCATAATCCTTTAGTAGCTCCAGCCACCTCCGCTGCCGCAAGTTTAGCTCCTTCTGCTTAAAAATATACTGAAGGCTCTTATGATCCGTATAGATATCAACGTGGACCCCATATAAATAATGCCGCCAAATCTTCAAAGCATGAATCACCGCGGCCAACTCAAGATCATGAGTGGGATAGTTCTTCTCGTGCGGTCTGAGCTGCCGGGAAGCATAGGCTATAACTCGACCGTGCTGCATCAATACACATCCTATCCCAATACCAGAGGCGTCACAATATACAACGTACCCATCAGACCCCTCTGGAAGAGCCAAAACTGGCGCCGTGATCAACCTCTCCTTCAGCATCTGAAAGCTGCGCTCGCAGGCATCTGACCACTGGAATTTTGCTGCTTTCTGGGTAAGCCTCGTCAGTGGTGCTGCAATAGAAGAGAAATCCTCCACAAACCTGCGATAATACCCAGCCAATCCCAGAAAACTGCGCACCTCAGTCGGTGTAGTAGGCCTGGGCCAATTCTGCACAGCCTCAATCTTCTGCGTATCGACCCGAATACCGTCTGCGCCGACAATATGACCCAAGAATGCCACAGAAGTCAACCAGAACTCGCATTTAGAGAATTTAGCATATAACTTCTGCTGACGGAGAATGCCAAGTACCGTCCTCAAATGATCTGAATGCTCCTCGGTTGATCGCGAGTAAATCAGAATATCATCAATAAATACAATAACAAACATATCCAGAAAAGGCCGAAATACCCGGTTCATCAGATCCATAAACACCGCTGGAGCATTAGTCAGCCCGAAAGACATAACTCTGAACTCATAATGCCCGTACCGGGTCCTGAAAGCAGTCTTCGGGATATCAGACTCCCGTACTCGCACCTGATGATAGCCTGAGCGCAGATATATCTTGGAGAAGTGTCTAGCACCCTGCAGCTGATCAAACAAGTCATCGATCCGGGGAAGGGGATATTTATTCTTAATAGTCACCTTATTCAGTTGCCGGTAGTCAATACACATCCGCAACGACCCATCCTTCTTTCTGACAAACAATACCGGTGCTCCCCAGGGTGATGTGCTGGGCCTGATAAAACCCTTATCCAGCAAATCTTTCAGCTGCTCCTTCAATTCCTTCAACTCAGCTGGTGCCATCCTGTAGGGAGGAATAGATATAGGCTGCGTACCCGGCATCAACTCAATAGCAAAATCAATCTCCCGCTCCGGCGGAAGGCCAGGAAGCTCGTCAGGAAAAACATCTGGGAACTCACTGACGACCGGGACAGACTGAAGGGTAGGTACCTCCGCTGCAGTATCATGCACACGGACCAAATGATAGATATAACCCTTCTGGATCATCTTCTTAGCCTTGAGGTAAGAAATAAACTTACCCTTCGGCGATGCAGTAGATCCGAACCACTCTATGACTGGTTCCCCTGGGAACTGAAAACGGACTACCTTTTTCTGGCAGTCGACATTAGCATAACAGGAAGACAACCAGTCCATACCCATAATGACGTCAAACTCAAACATGTCTAGCTCTACCAAATCAGCCTTAGTGGTACGATCATAAATGGTCACAGAACAATCCCTATAGATCTGTCTCGCTACAATAAAATCCCCAACTGGCGTAGCTACCTCGAATGGCTCTATAGGCTCAGACACGATCCCAATCTTACTAGCAACGAGCGGGGAAATATATGATAAAGTAGAGCCAGGGTCAAACAAAGCATATACAGATCTGGAGAAAACCAGTAATGTACTTGTGACGACGTTTGGCGAAGCCTCCTGATCCTGGCGGCTGGCCAAAGCATATATGCGGTTCGAGGGACCGCTAGATCCTGAAGCGCCACTGCGGCCTCGACCGCGCCCTGCCGGTGCTGGAATACCCCGCCCTCCAGGACGTGCAACAGATGGAACAGAAGAAGAACCGGCGGCTGACCCTGTCTGCTGAGCCGCATTACCCGAACCACTGGCCAATGGGCAGTCTCTCATAAAGTGGCCCTGACCGCCACAAGTAAAACAAGCTCCCGTCGCTCGGTAACACTCCCCGGGATGAGACTTCCCGCAATGTGGACAACGGGGTCTAGGTGGTCTGGTCTGACTGGGACCCCTGGATACCTGCGATCCTGCCACTCTGGAGCCCTGACCGGCCCCAGACGGTCCCGTACTGTCGAATCTCCGGCTACCTGACTGAGTACCCCGGCCGGAAGGAGGAAAATACCTATCAGACTGCTGCTGCTGCTGAGGCTGTCCGCCTCGAGAATCCCCTGAATAACCCGCGGATCTAGCCCTCTTGGGCGGCCTCCTGTCTCTATCTCTGCCAGCAGGATCAGATCTGCGACGGTCCTCCATACCCATCGCATAGGCCTGAAGCCGGGAAATATCCATGTCTGTCTGCAGTGACACGGCCATACAGCTGTCTACCAAATACCGGTCCAATCCCATAACATAGCAGTGCATCCGATCGGACATGTCTGCTACCACGGCCGGTGCATATCGGGCCAGAGAATCAAACTCAAGACTATACTCTCGAACACTCCGACCCCTCTGCTGCAGGCGTAGAAATCGATCAGCTCGTGCCCGCCGTAACTCTGGTGGCAAAAAGTGGCGGGTGAATGCTGTCACAAACTGATCCCAAGTGGCTGGAGGTGCACCCTCTCCGCTAGACAGCTCCCAAGTCTCGTACCAATGAGTAGCCACATCTCGGAGCCTGTGTGAAGCCAGCTCAACTGACTCGGTCTCAGAAGCCCTGACCAAATCCAGCGAGCGTCGCATCCCCCGAATAAAGTCATGAGGGTCCTCATCGGGCTTAGACCCGAAGAACTCTGGAGGGCCACATAGCAGAAACTCCCGAACTCGCAGGCTGTCCCGCCTGTCATCATCATCATCATCCCTACGCCCGCGTCTGCGAGCCTGTCCTGCCACCAGTGTAGTCAGTAACTGCACAGCCTCCCTCAAGGTCCGATCCTCCGCCCCTGGCTGAGGAGCTGGAGTCTCAGGTGCGGGTACACGGACCTCTGGAGCTGCTGAAGGTCCTACTCCAGGCTGTACTGGTGGGGGTGTAGCAGACCCCTCAGACTGTGGCACATCCTCAGGCAAATCATAAACACGAGCCCGGGTAGCTCGCTGTGCCTGGCTAGTCTCTCCAATCCTCGCCTTGCCCTTCTGGGCCGCCGTAGCCTTCTTCGGAGGCATCACTGCAAACACAAGGGCGAGTCAGACCAAAATAATCCTAATAGCTCAGCTCTATCGCACGATCTAAGATTACAAAGAAAGTAACGTCCTAAATGCCCTGTAGCTTCCCGTTTATAGATGTGGTGCACAACACATCGATAAACAAGGCTCTACGAGACACGGCCTGTAGACATTCCGAGGACAAACCGCTCTGATACCACTTTTGTCACGACCCAGCCCCGTGGGCCGCGACTGGCACCCTACCTGGGTACCCAGACCAAATTTCATATTCATTTCCGAATCCAAATTTATTTCAGAATTTACAAAAATTATATCAAACATAATTTATATCGAAAATATGTCTTAAGCGGTCATATCAAATCAAACCCAAACAAAGCGGCGGAATAGGCATCGCCGGTCTAAATACAAATATACACATAGGGGCCATTTGGGGCCATCATATCAAACAGACCGCTTTAAGACCCGAAAGCAAAATCATACAGTATACACATAGGACCCTCGCCCCACAAAGATGACTACAGGCCTCTACGAATTCAAAACATAACATATGGCGAGACAGGGCCCCGCCGTACCCAATCCGTCAAATATACAAAGTATATACAAAGTGGAGGAGTCTGTACCAAGAGTGGACTCCGGATCAAGTAAGAGTACTCCGAGAAAGCAAAAGGGTGAAGCCTACTGCGGAAAATCACCGGGATCTGCACCTGCGGGCATAAAACGCAGCCCCCGGAGAGAGGGGGTCAGTACGGAATATGTACTGAGTATGTAAAGCACGGAGTACAGAAATATGAATCAAAATCGAAAGCAAATCAGATGTCAAAGTGGGGTACAAACTGGTATGTCAAAATCTGTATCGAAATCATATACATATATTTTATGCAACAAAATCATGCAAACGCTTAAGAACGTGGTCGCCACTCCGACGCTGGCGCCACACACAGCATAACACCAGAAGGTTTCAAATCTCCGTACATCCCCGAACATAATCATAACCATCGGTGAGCGTATCGCATCCCGAGCCATATCACAGCATAACTCCAAACGGAACCCGGCCCTATGGCGAAGCCTTGGGAACCGTAACACAGAATACGGCCGAATTATCATAGGGCGCACGAATCAAAACCGGCCCGGGAACCGGCGAACGAAGTCATAATATGGCACGAGCGGAGTCGTGAGCAAACAAATGCAAATCGTCGTTCAAAATAGTGTTTCAAAACAAGGTAAATTCATAATTCATATCGCATTACAAAATAGTCGAATACTTAGTCGACATAAAATTTCATTTCACAAAACGTTTCCAAAGTGGTCCATATAATTCAAAACATAGGTTAGCGTATCGAATTGTCCAAACCTACCCCGTAGGAAGATGTTCCAAGGATCCGAAGTAGTATTTACGACTTTATTATCAAAGATGGCCCGAAGGGCAAATCGGGCATTTTGGGGTAGCGGACCCACCTCGAGTCGAACTGAGGTGGCGAACATATTTTTATGAGCAGTTATATGCCAAGGGTCATACATAATCATTTCTAGGTTACCCGACCACATTTCGATAGGTTTCGGACGAATAGTGGCATTCTAGCCAAATTGGAGCCTTTAAGCTTCAATAGAATTGAATGAATAGTAACTTTTCTGTGGATCGGGTTTCGAGGAGCAGAAATGCTCCGGAAGGTCTCATATTCGACGGACACACTAAGATATGCCAAATGAAAGAGTGGGAGGCTTTACATACCTCACAGACGTCGTAAGCTCTTCCAAATGTCTCGTCCCGTTTCGTCAAAAATCTGCAAATGGTCAAAGTTACCAAATGAGATCCTTAGGCTTTGAAATGCCTTTAACTTCATAATTGCCTACCGAAATTTCGGCAGCATTTCCCCTATAAATCTAACATCCCCGAGGCGTAGCTCGGCTCAAATTAACCAATCACAACAGCCCACACATCAACAACCAAACCAAACAACAATCAAACCATTCTAGCTTTAAAGTTCTACATGATTTCTAAAGTTGGCAACTTCCATTCAAACTTTCAAAATTCCAATTCTATATCTACATAATTGTATGCATTCCCACATTCAAACTTATATAATCCCATTCTAATTACAAACCATGCCATACACGAAATTGCATAAAAATCCATTATTTTCCCAAATTCTTCAAAACATCTAAAATGCACTACGAACATTCTAACTCCCGTCGTTTCATTCCGAATTCATCAACATCGATATAGATTCATATCTAAAGTCTATAACACCCAAGATATACATTGATATACATAAAGATACCGAAGGTATACACTTTCCGATAATATTCAAAATCATTTTCCACCGCCAATTTAATTCAACAATCGATCATTTATGATATAAGGATCACAACAACACATTAGACCAACTTAACCAAGATCAATTCACACCAATTTTTCCTTCTATGGCTCTCGGCCAAACCCACTACAAACACACACCCACGACTTTCTATTTACGTTAAAATTACGGGATTCTCGTCTACTTCCAATCCTTAACACATTCATAGCAATTCTATAACATTAGAGGGGCAAGATTCTTACCTTTTACTAACTTTCCGACTTGTCGCAAACGGAATCCTTGTGCCAAACCAATTATACCACGTCGGAGAGCGTCTTGAGTACTTCACAAATATGTAGAAACCAAGATTTTTGGATCACACACAAGCTTGGAATTTTTTTCTTTCTCTCCCTCTTACTCACGGCCGAACCCTCTCTCTCTTTGTGCTCTTGAAATGTTTGTTGATTTATGATAAATTCCAAGTGTAACATAGATATATATCCTTTAAGTGTCATGTGCTATGCACATGACACCAACATAATGGGTTGGGCCAAGCTAAGGCCGGCCCCTCTCTTTCCTTTGGGCTTCCAATTAAATTTTTTTTTTTGGTTTCTTGGCCCAATGCTTAAAAGTCCCGTTT
Source organism: Lycium barbarum (assembly GCF_019175385.1). Classification (NCBI taxonomy): domain Eukaryota; kingdom Viridiplantae; phylum Streptophyta; class Magnoliopsida; order Solanales; family Solanaceae; genus Lycium; species Lycium barbarum. Next base: position 69,289,345 of record NC_083343.1, on the reverse strand, counting down.
TGTAATTCCCGAAACTAATTTCCGAAATTCCAAATTTACCCTCGGCCATCCCCGAGGTCTTAGCATTAAAGATTACACAACCAACATAGTCATATTCTCAAAAATTAATTTATGTCCTTGTAACACCCGAGTCATGATCATTTCTCGATTTCCAATGGTGCGAAAATACGGGGCCTAACAAGATCAATTTTATATCTTGTTGAACATAGGAGTTATGCATGAAAGAATAGAGTCATGAAAGTGTGGGACAAGGCTAAGGGTAATTTTGGAATTTTGGAAATTTGTTTCGGGAATTACAAAATACGATTCACAAGTTGTTGGGCTTGTAAAATAAGAAACAATTGAGGCCCAAAATATTAGGGGGTGGCCGGCCATGATGGCCTTGGCCCAAGCCCAAAATTTGTATTTAATTTCCATAAGATTAATTAACATAATGGCCTTGATCCAAGCCCATTTTTACTTGGTCATGTGCTTGGTCATGTGACCAAGTCTTGATATTATATGTATAAGAAGATTCAAGACATTAGAAGGCAAGACCAAACAAAGCAAAAATAAGAAAGAAAAGGGAGAGGGTTTCGGGTTTGAGGGGCAAAATTGACCCTCCAAAATCTTGCTTCAAAAATTCATTTCTTGTTAAATTCCTACTAATTCAAGGTTCCTTTGCATCTTGGTATAGTTGGATTGGAGTGGGGAGCACTAGAATCTCCAAGGTGATCATATATTCAAGTGAAGGAGACTTGAGGAAAAGGTAAGAATTTCTACCTTTTTATTGTGTTGTTGAGTTTTGTTTGTGTTGTAGTATGTAGAAATGTGTTGATTGGATGGAAAAATGGAAGTTTGCAATGTGGGTTTGGAATTGGAGGTGTAGCCGTGTGTATATATATGTTGTATAGCCAAAAATGTGTTGAAACTATGTTGTATTCTAGTTGTGAATGTGATGGAATTCATGTTGAGAATGAAAGTGGAATAAATTTGATTGAATTGCTAAAATAGCACTTGGCCGTGTGGTGTATTTGGCTTGAGAATAAAATGGATTAAGTTTGTTTAGTGTATTGGAGTGTTATTGTAATGCTTGATATGTGAATGAAGTTAGAATGATATAAGTTTGTATTGAATTGGAATATAGAAACTTATGTAGTTTTAGTATGATTTTCCGACATTAAGGAAATGAAGTTGTTTGATTGCTAATAGTGATGATCATTGATGAATTTGGAAGTTGGAAACTTGTTATGAAGTTATATGCCAAAGATTTGATGTTTTGCATAAATTAAGACTTTGGCGGAAAATTGTATATTATGTATATCAAGTGTATATCTTAAGGAAAATGATATGAAATGCCTCTAAATCTATGTTGTGATGATCTTGAGTAATTATGGATGTGAAAGTAATGATGTTAGTTTGAAAGTTTGGATTAGAAGGGAAGTTATGGCAAGTTGTGGAAACAATGACTAGTTGAAGGATAATTGTGTTGTTAATGCTTTTTGTTGATGTTAATGTTGTTGTTTGGGTTGTTGTTGATGAATTATAGCCGAGTTGAATTCTCGGGGTGCTATATGTATAGGGGAGGTGCTGCCGAAATTTAGGTAGCCAATTATGCATCAAATTGGAACTTTGGTATTATTAGCTTACAATTGGTAAACTTGACCAATTGCAGTTTTTCGACGAAACGGGAAGTGAGATTGGAAAGGCTTAAGGAGCGTGAAAGGTATGTAAAGCAAACCCAATTCTTCCCTTGGCATGCCCCTAGTATGTTAGGGTCGGATCCGGGCCTCGAAGGACCTCTTGGCCCTCGGAATCCGCAAGACAAAATTTCAGTTTTTCCTTCAATAGAATTGAACTACTTTGATACGCTTTTTCTGAAATTATGCGATTTTGCTCCAAATTACTCAGAAAGTCATAGAATGTCTGTAGAACCTTTTTAGGTGACTCTATATGCTTAGAGGGCACAATTTGAGCCCGCCGCCTTATTTGTCCCGAGGCGGGCCCGCTATTTACGGTTTTGCCCCTAATATGCTAAAGATTCCTTTTTAAGCGATTTTTGAAAGAAATGTTTTAATTACCCTACTAATCGCTTAACGAATATTATTCTAAATATTCTATTAAATCTTATAAATTATTTTGACACTCGGAATGACTTCAGTAAAGTTATATTTTTGTAAATTATTATGATATCCAAATTGTATTAATTCTGATTCCGTCCGACTCCATTTGATTTGTTTGTCTTCGCTACGCCTCATCGAGTCTTTGAAAATACTTATGATATTTTTAAATTGCATTAGTCTCTCACTACTCCATTCGTGGATGTCCCAATGTTTCCCACACTGAGCCCGGGCCAGGATATGTTGTCAAGCGTAATTCTCTGCATTGTTCGCCGCGTCCCGTTGTGAGGGGGCAGGTATACGCGTACATGGGTCTGTGGAGTATGATGTGCCATGTCCGCCTATTCTGATCTGATCTGTATGGCCATTTTGATATGACATTATATGATACGGGGCCACGCCCCTTATTCTGATTCCTCTGTATAGTGGCACCAGCGTCGGGAGGGTGGCCACATTCTGTCTACCGAGTCCCGTGTCAGGGACCGGATATGATATGATATGACATATGTTTTTGTACGCATTCTGTCTGTTTTGGAAATATGCATTTGACACTCTGGATTCTGTACTCATTTTCTGTAACCAATATGATTTGACTTATGTGATTCCGCTTTACATATTCAGTACATATTTCGTACTGAACCCCTTTCTTCGGGGGCTGCGTTTTCATGTCGCGCAGGTACTGACGACAGGTTCGCTGATCCACACGTTTAGGATCCTATTTCTGCTATTTGGGGCGCTCTCTTCTACAGAGCCCATCTTTTGGTACAGTCTGTCACTGCTATCTGGATATGTACTTTGTTCAGGGTATGACGGGGCCCTGTCCCGTCTTATGATTATGATATGTTCTGTAGAGGTCTGTGGATACATCTGTGTGGGTTCTGTACATATGTTTGGGATATTCTGTTCTGTGATGGCCTTATCGGCCTATGTGTGCCAAGTCTGTTTTTCTGCTAAATTCTGTAGCGACCACTAATATTATTATTATATTATTATTCTGTTAATATGCCAATTTGGGGTATCGGGTACGTATAGGTGCCCAGCTCGGGCACTGGTCGCGGCCCACGGGGTTGGGTCGTGACAAAAGTGGTATCAGAGCAGTTCGTCCTCGGAATGTCCACAGACCGTGTCTAGTAGAGTCTTGTTTATCGGTGTGTTGTGCACCACGCCTATAAACAGGAGGCTACAGGGCATTTAGGATACTACCCTTCTTTCTGTCTTAGATCGTGCGATAGAGCTGTGTTATCAGGATGACCCCTCCCTAACGAGTGGCTATATTTGCAGATATGCCTCCAAAAAAGGCAACCGCGGCCCAAAAGGCCAAGTCAGCAGCCTTGGGAGAGACTAGCCTGGTCCAGAGGATTACCAGGGCCCAGGCACATATTGCTCCGGGGACTCTGCCCCAGACAGAGGGTTCGTCTACACCGCCACTCGTGGAGGAGATTGGGGCGGCCGCAGCCGCAGATCGGGGGGCGGCTCCACCGCCAGCTCCCGCAGTTCCAGTACCTGAGCCTCCAGCTCCACGGCCAGGCACTGAGGATCAGTCTATGAGGGAGGCAGTCCAGTTGCTGACGAGACTTGTGGCAGGGCAGGTTCAGGGGCATGGACTGGGAGGTGACCGGGCAGTCAGGCGTGATAGTTCGAGAGCCCGTGAGTTTTTGACTTGTAACCCTCCAGAGTTCTTCGGGACAAAGCCCGAGGAGGATCCTGAGGAGTTTATCAGGAAGATGCGACGCACTCTAGATTTGATTTAATGCTTCCGAGACAGAGTCAGTCGCGTTAGCTTCGTACCGGTTATATGATGTGGCGGCAAACTGGTACGAGTCATGGGGGATATCCAGGGGGGACGGCGCTCCTCCAGCAGTTTGGGGCGATTTTTCTCAGGCATTTCTTGGACATTTTCTGCCCCCAGAGTTGCGACGAGCCAGATCTGATAGATTCTTATTATTGAGGCAGAAGGGCCGCAGTATCCGAGACTATAGTTTGGAGTTTGATTCCTTTGCCCGATATGCACCTACTGTGGTGGCTACTATGGCGGACCGGATGCACAGATATATTATGGGGCTGGATCGGTATTTTGTTGATAGCTGCTTAGTATTGGCTGCTCAGCCCGGTATGGACATTGCCCGTATCCAGGCCCATGCCCAGGGCATGGAGGATCGGGGCAGAGGAGGACACCAGCCTGACAGGGGCCAGGATCGGAGACAGCCCAAGAGGGCCAGGTCATCTGGAGATTTTCGGGGCAGACAGCCCCAACAGCCGCAGCAGCCTAGCAGATTTTCATCTCAGCCGGCGCAGAGCGCGCCTCCCCAGCCTACAGGTCGCAGATTCGATAGCCCAGGGTATTCAGGAGCAGGCCAGAGCTCCAGGGCTTCAGGTTCGCGGACAGATAGGGGTTCTGGTCAGATGAGGCCACCCAGGGTTCAGTGTTCTTTTTGCGGCAGATACCATACGGGAGAGTGCTACAGAGCCACCGGTGCATGCTTTTCTTGTGGCCGTCAGGGCCATTCTGTGAGAGATTGCCCGTATAAGGGTAGTTCGGGTGGTGCAGCGCAGCCTACCGGATCAGCCGCTGGGTCTTCATCTTCGTCAGTGGCTATGCGCCCTACGGGGCAGGGTATTTCGGCACCAGCGGGTCGTGGCAGAGGCCGTGGTGGAGCTTCTGGTATTAGCGGTCCTTCGAACCGCATTTATGCTTTGGCCAGTCGCCAGGATCAGGAGGCATCTCCTAATGTCGTTACTGGTACTTTATTGGTCTTCTCTCGGTCTGTGTATGCATTAATTGATCCAGGTTCGACTTTATCATATATTTCACCCCTTGTTGCCGGTAAAATTGGTATTATGTCTGAACCTATAGAGCCATTTGAGGTAGCCACGCCGATAGGGGATTTTGTTGTAGCGAAACAGGTTTATAAAGACTGTTCTGTGATCGTTTGTGACCGTGACACTAAGGCAGATCTGGTGGAGTTAGATATGACTGAATTTGATGTTATTATGGGTATGGATTGGCTAGCTTCCTGTTACGCTAATGTTGACTGCCAGAATAAGGTAGTTCGCTTCCAGTTTCCCGGGGAGCCAGTTATAAATTGGGCTGGTAATACAGCATCGCCGAAAGGTAAGTTTATTTCATACCTTAAGGCAAAGAAAATGATCAGAAAGGGTTATATCTATCATCTGGTTCGGGTGCAAGACTTGGACGCCGAGACGCCGACACTTCAGTCAGTCCCCGTGGTTAGTGAGTTTCCAGATGTTTTCCAGACTTAGTGCCTTTCTTGTCAAATTCTTTTCTTTATTACACGTGATAACAATACGTGTGCCTACATTCTATGGTCATCATGAAACTTATACTTGTTCTCGCGTACTGAAGTCTAATATTCTACCATTGCTGAATCGTCAACCCGCCATTAGTTCACCAGTGCCACACACACCATTATAAAGCCCTGACGAAGCTGAAGTCAAACCGATCATATCATCGAGCAACCTACTATTGTTAAGCCATAAATGAACTTTGCCACTTTCGAGCAACCCAACGATGAAACATGGAGACCCTGTAACCCTCTGAACTATCTTCTACCTCCTCGTGAACCTCCACAGTAAATGAGTCTAATGGCGACACCACCCATCAATCGAGTCTAGTCGCGACTCAATACAATCGAAACCACATGCCATAACTAGGGACTAAATTGAATCACGCGTACGAATCAAGATAACACATCGCATACCCTTCCACAACACGTTATAGATCGACCGTTCGAATACGAATGAAGGACGAGTTTCCACCCTCTGTGGGTGATTGAGAAAATAAAGTTCAGATATCAATTGGAATCAACAAGATACCAATTTGAATAAAGTCGCACGAGAGAATGAAAGAATTCCAAATTTCCTAAATGTCTTATAGCCTCTCACGGATAAGTATGGAGGTCATGGTACCGATCCACAAGATTCTACAAGACATGCTCTTGTATTATAGACCGGGTAACTTAGGACTTGGATACCAACTTGTCACGACCCATTTTGCTAGACCGTGTGGGCACCTATCATTCCCACCATGATAGGCGAACCCTTATCCAAACATAAATAATTCAAGTAAAGACGGAATAAATATTATAGAATAAGTCTCAAATCGTCCACATAAGACAAAGTGCAAAATACTAAATACAACCCCATAAATCTTTCCTGGTCATGCAAGAGCACTAACTACATACTACAAGTCTGGAAAATGATAAAGTTTCATAATAAAACTATCTAGAAATGAGAGTAAGACAAGTAAGTAAAGGAGAGAACATCCGGGTAGCAACCGTCATCGTGCTCACCCTGGAATGACTGTACAACAGCCTTGCCAATCAGCCACGAAGGGAAATAGTGGAACCTGTTTAATACTCTGCATCCATAAAAGAATGCGACAAGCGTAAGTCTGTACAAACGATGGTACTGGCAGGTACCATAGGTCGACTAAGCATCGGTAACACAATTCAGATAATACAGCCAGATAGACAAGTATAAATCAAACATAATCGAAGCCAAGTATGTGTCATCGCCTAAGTAGAGCATCTAATCCCAAATGTGCCAAGTCTCAATATATCAAGTTCGAATCCAACATCACAAGTACAACACCAAAATAACTCAAGTAAGCCATGACACAATGCAATGTAATAATGTATGGATGCAATGCAATGCCATGCAAATACTGTTTACGCATGTACTCTGGACGGAAATATCGACATCGCAGTGGCACAACCCAAGGTGACTCGCGTAGTTTAAGTGCCACCCATCCCGGATCTTTGCCCAATAGACAGACATGACCCCGGATCTTTACCCAAAGGGGGTTCTCATCGGCACCACCCTGGGGGACCCGCGGAGCCCATGCACTCACTCAATCAACGATTTCGGAATGAACATCGGATATCGGACTCTCACGTCACCCAAGTAAAAGAGTTTACATCAAGTATAAATTTATTCAATCCACGATTTTGGGACGAACATCAGATATCGGACTCTCAAGTAACTCAAGGTATGAACAGTGTATCATGAATGGATGAGCATGCGTGCAATGCAAGTGTCAACATCAATAATCTGATCGATATCACAAGCACCAACATGGGTATGCCAACAACATATCAATGTTACAAGTACCAACATGGGTACGCCAACAATAGCAGGAAACACTACACAAGTTATATAAAGCTCTATCCTCGTATCAACATCAACCCGTAAGACACTACAATATCACAATCAAGATTGAACAATAGATTCATATATTTACTAACAACAAGTGGCATCAAGCCAATATAACAGAACAATCAAGTCACAACACAAGGGGTGGTTAGCCCAAATCACGCAATAGGGCCAAACCTAATACAATATCCATCCTAACTTCATACCCGAAGGTTTACATGCTTTCTCTGATAATATAATCTAAATATATGCTTTGTTGTACTAAGTATTACCACGAATAATCCATAACATACCTGGATGGTCAAACAACAACACCAACATATAACTCTATCGCCTTCACCTTCCGCTGAGCCTCAAGATCAAAGAAATTTAAGCATATTCGAAATCATGAAGAACGATACTAATGTTGCTACCATTCAATTTAGGTCAAATACAACCCTAGAATTTGGGGAAATGGGGCCCATAAGGGCAAAATAGGAAATTCGGAAGCAAAATATCAAATTAAGAACTAGGTGATCATAAACCAACAACAAATTGCTAATTTAACTCATGGAATCCCTGAATTTTGAATTTGAAGTAAAACCCCCAATTTTAGGTATAAATCCTAACTTTTTTATTCAAGAATTCAACTCTAATAATGGAAGATATATGATTAACAACCTTAGATTTATCAAAATCTAGCATAAACCCCATCAATTTCATCATTAATAAGCCTAGATTTAACATCTATCAAAACTCACTTTTAATCTTCCATTACTATGGAATTACTAAAGAAAAGGGGAATCTATGATGCTTAGGATTAATGAAATAGTAAAAGGATTAGCAAGATTTACCTCCAAAGGTCTTCACCAAAAATCCCCCAGAATAGTTCCCAAGAGCTCAAGTTTCGAAATAACAATGAATGAAAATACTTAGGTTTTTATAACATTAAATACCCTAGACACTGCCCGATCACCACTTCCGAGGTCACTTAGACCGCTTCAGTGGTGCCGCTCCAACGGTACCATGACCGCTGCAGTGGTCATACCCAAATGGCAAGGACCACTCCTGTGACAGGGTGGACCGCTTCGGCTGTGCCGCTGGTGCCTCCAAAGCTGGCACCATCCACCAGAAACATCCAAAGTTTTCACACTTTAACTCAAATTGCCGACTAATTCTCGAGGCCATCTATGCAAAACCCACATACACAAACACATATAAAAACATGCAGCGAACATGCTCGTGGCCTCGAATTTCCTAACGGAGGTATCGTTGACCAAGTCAACCCCCGATACCTCAAAACTAACTTTCCAACCTAAGTCCTAAAATGCACCCGAGTCCATTGGTAATCGAACCAGATATGCACACAAGTTTTAAATGACCATCTGGACCTCTCGAAATCGATGAATTTCCGAAAAAGATCCGTTTACCCGAAAGTCAACTTTGAGTTACCTGAAAAAGGTTCGTTCACAAAAAGTCATCTGAATCAAATCTAAACACCTTGGGATGCGCATCAACAGTCCCCTCGGGGCAAAAGAGTGCTAACCAGGCTCAGGAAAAGGTCGAACGGACTGAAAATGAAATAATGACCAAACGGGTTGTTACATGGATCAAATGACGTGTGGGAGAAAACAACCAGCACGTGGGGCAGAAGATACTGTTCGGGCAACCAAGGAGGCTAGTGCCGACTTGAAGGGTAATTACATATACATAGATAACTACGGCCCAATATCTAGGGTGGCCATAATAAGGAAAATGGTAATCCTAAAACGAAGGATCTCAGGACTGCTAATAAAAGAGAGGCAACGCGGCAAAGTCTCGATAAGAGAAAACTAAGTAAGCCTTTCTGGAAGCGGTGGATAAAGACGGAACCTTAACATTATCCTTGAAAAGTATATGAACCGTTATAGGAGATGACGGAACTGGGAAGCCCCGCCACTCAGTGGCATAGGGAAACCGCTAGCAAACAGAACGACCGCATTGAGTAATAAAAAATAAAAATAAAAGAGTTTTCAGGCGATCGTATCCTTATATAGGGGAAAGTGACAAAGAAATTAGAAGAAGTGGGAGGAGTAAAGCAACAGGAGGGTTAAAGCATTGGGTACAATTAAAAAGGGCTTGTTAATGAGGATAATAAGCAGTTAACAAGAAACGCTTTAGACTTGGAAGACAACTAGTTAAGTGGGCGATGAGGAGCATCTGTCTAAATGGCACATGGGTACAAGCTAACTAAAAGTTGAATAAGCTTGGCAATAGAGACATGCATAGCATGACAACAAGACAACCTATGTAGCTACCACAAGTATCAACCCATTTGAATTCTTGCAAACTAAGATTGACGAGACCGCGGGACAAAAAAATTTTAGGCAAAAGGAAGAACGACGAAGAAGCAGTGACAAGGACTAGACCACGAGATGCACCGGCCATCTGAGATACAATGCCTTCACCTGAAAGAAGTAAAGGATGAGTCAGGAAAAGGGATATGGATCCATGGAAGTTGGCAAGTAAAAATTTTCTAGGCTATGCTAGCAGTTAAGGGAAAGCATACAAAGTAACACGACGAAGGCATTAATCGTTTCAACAAGCTGTATGCCAAATCTAAAGAACCCCGAAAAGATAATTAGCCCTATAGCTCGATGTTCAACAAAATAGACTCGCAGATAAGACATGACGTATCTGAGTGCAAACTACAACCGTGCTGTAAAAGACACATCAATGGTAATCAGTAAAGGCAGAATTAAGTACGGAGGTTAGAGTAAAGAGATACAGTATCAGGACACCATAGGCCTAGAGTTGAAGGGACGACAAGGACTTGTAAATAGAACCAGTACCTCAAAATCAACTATTAACCAAGGAGGAGAATTAAGGTTGTATCCAAGAAGCAAAAAAAAGCAGTTGCGAAGGTAGTGCACAACTTAGTGGCCTCTAAGACTTGGTAACCAAGGAAGGCCTCTACGGACCACCGAGTACAAGCATTGGGCACCCTTGTACTAAGGATAGGACAGGAAAGAAAATAAAATGCTGGGGGCAGAATATTGCAAAGCCGGTAGGAGTAGTTGCCTATGATTTAAAGAGAGACAAATACTAAAGATAAGAGTGACATCCAAAGACTGGGTCAGAAATGTAAAGCGATAGCTAAGGTTCAGACGTAGGAAATTAAAATCGAGAGGAAGGGCAATCATGTTATAATTAGAGAAACTGATATTACTAAGTTACATTAGAGCACACTAGTCTTGTTAACGAGACCTCCCCTACATTTGAGGACGAATATTCTTAAGGGGGGAAGGATGTCATATCTCACAACATTTGTACAAGTCGACCCCTTGATAGTCAGTTAGAGAGGGCTAGAAGAGAAAACAATTTTGCTTAAATTTATAAGTAAGACTATTCAAGATCGGTGACATACGGTTCAAAGTCCTTGGAAAACCAAGTTAGACATATGACGAAAATACTTAGGAATATTGTGTATAAGGAATATTATAAGGTCAGATAAAGAGGAGAAAATCAGTAACTCTCATAAGACCCTTTGAGGATTCAGTCAAGGTGACTTTCAAACTAGAATTTCCGCTAGAGCCAAAAGCAGTCCATCCCGTCCTTTATATGTCGATTCTAAGGAGATATATCGAAGACCCTCTGAGAATCGTGTCCGGTGATGATGTACATGTCACAGAGTCTACTCCACTAGGAAGAATCAATTTCCATCTTTGATAGACAAACTAGGGACCTAGCATCAATGTATAGCTTCAATAAAAAGTTTGGTAGAGAAGTGAAGACAAGGAAGAGACGACTTGGGAAGTTGAAACAAAGACGAAGCCTGACATGTTCTCATTTATACATCTATCCGAAACATTTAAGAATTATTATTATCAATGTGCTGAATAGTTCTGGCAGGCAGCAAGAAAGTGATGTTGCAGTATAGGATTAAGGAGTTGGAAGGGGTCAAGTTTCTATACGATCATATTATACTGCATAATGTTAAGGCATAAACACATTGATAATCTTGGAGCAACTTTTAACATTCGAGGATGAATGTTCTTAAGGGGGGAAGGATGTTATACGTCGTATTCTGGAAGAGCATTCACCAAATCTGGACACTAGGACGTTAAGTGTGGTCAAGAAAGTCAACCTTTAGTAGTTAAGACCATATATGGGCGGGAGGATTGGAGGTCAAACGGATGAAAATAATAATAATAATAATAATAATGAAATGACGTTACACCTTGGCAGAATTTCAGACGTCTAACTTGATGGAGGTATATCTCCTAGCATATAAGGAGTTATACAGTGAATAAACTATCCAAATTGAAATTCATTGAGTCTAGTTTCCAACGCAACAAACCATTCGTTGATACGACATCGGAGTAAGGTGTTATGGGTATTTTAAGACGGACTTCCAGAAGCCTGCGAATCTACGTGAATTTTCTAGAAACTCACTTAAGGCCCACTAATTCGGCCCAATGGAGCCCAACCCGACTTGGACCACCATATGTACCCCATCCAACCTCATTTTTGCTTTTTTGTTTTACCGCTACAAACCTTTGAAAGCTTCTAGATATACCACTCACTATCCAAATAATAGTTTATGCTTAATTTAGGAAGGTTCAACCTTAAGTTAGGCTCGGAAAGTACGCATGATGTTACACCTCGGAAAATTTCCCGTTGATACGCAAGTGAACGAACTAGTGATGTGTGCGAGGAGTGCGAGAGTATAATGTTTCATGAGCAATGTGCGTAAATGGATGAGAATGATTAGAATGAAGAGTCGAGAAATTTGAAAAGTTGAAAGTTTGCAAAACTGCCCAGTGGTCGTAAAGTGCAAAATACGGACCGTAAACTGGTATACGGTCCATAAACTGGAAGGTCGTAAACTGCCATGCAAGGCTTCGACTTTCTGCCCAGTGGAGAAATGGTAAAATATGACCAGGAGGACGGACCGTAAAGTGATTTACGGCCCGTAAACCATGGTCGTAAATCACCATGCATGCAGCCTAAAGTTTCTGGCGCTGCTTAAGGTTAAAGACGATCACGAGGGACGGTCTGTAAACTGAAATACGGACCGTAAACCTCCATGGACGATCACTGTTCACCCCAGCACAGATTTTCAGTTCATTAAATATAAGGACCAAGACTTGTTTTATTTCATTTCTACACTTCACCACTTCTCTCTAGAATCATCTCTCTACATTTATTTCATAAGTTTTCAAGGACTATAAGCCACCAGCAACATAAACAAGTGAATCAAGTGTAAGCAAGCCATTAAATACCATTCAAGTCAAGAAATGCAAATGGAGAAAAACTAGGGTTTTGCTCAAAGTGGAGTATTAATAACCAAAGCTTGTTCCTACAACTTCTAAGGTAAGATTCATGATTTTTACATGATGTTTAAGGTATTGAAGAGTAGAAATACATAGATTGTAGAAAATATGCTCAAGTAGGTCATGAATGATGAATAGTGGCATTTTGAGGAATAGTTTGAATTGAATCATGAATGTTGTTGTGTTGTGATATGAATGCATTATAAATGTTACTAAGATCATGAACTAGAAACTTTAGACGAATGGACAAAGTTGGATGTTATGACCATGAATATGGGTGAATTAGAGGCAAATTAAGGAGTTTAAATAATGTGGATAACGTGAATGACTAATGGCCATTGTTATGATACTTATGAAGGTATAGACGCTAGCATTGGAAGGAAGAGTGCAAGTGTAGAATAGTCCGACGAAAAGGTATGTAAGGCTAACCCTTCTTTCATAAGGCATGGTTCCTTGGCCAAACTCTTAAATCCTCTATATGAGTATGTTATATTCAAGTGACTGACACTCCGAGCTCATAAGCTCACAACCCTCGATACGTGCTACGAATGTACTACACACCCCATTGACGAGTAAGCATAAGATAGAGATGTAGCGAAAACGATGATGATAGTGATGACGATGATCATAATAATGATGCTAAAGGTTCCTACGGGCTATTATATTCACATGTGCCTATGAAGGGCTATAATGACACCCCGAGCTTATAATGCCGGGTAGAATATATGTATATGGATGTATATATATATGTATTTATATGATTACGTAACGCGCGCACACATCTGCAGATGGTACGGATAACCCTGAAGCCTTGGTAGGTCCAGGTAAAAATAACATTGAGCCTTGGTTGGCCAAGTACGTATGAAACACCGAACCTTATGGTCGGGTACGCTATGTATGTATATAAGTGCATGGCTATGTATATAATATGAATATGAATGTGAAAAGACTATGTATACGAATACGAGCCCTATTATGAAATACTCATGAGAAATGGAAAGTTCCTATGAAAGGCAGGTAAGTGCCATGATGATGATATTATTGTCTTCCCTCCTATGCCACTTCATGTGTTATCTATGATGCTTCTACATTGATGTTGATCATGTTTTACATACTCAGTACATTCTTCGTACTGATGTCCTTTTGTTTGTAGACGCTGCGTCATGCCCGCAGGTGCACAGGGAGACAGACTTGATCCATAGCTGCTTATTCAGAGATTACATAGCGGAGCTCCATTTCCTTCGGAGCCATAGCTTTTGGGTACTTATTCTTTTGTGTATATAATTATGGGCATAGCGGGGTCCTGTCCCGCTCATGTGATGTGTTATACTCTTCCTAGAGGCTCGTAGTCAGGTGTATATGGTTAGACATGTCCGGCCTTGTCGGCCTATGTTTTGTATATCATTTTGTCGGCCACGTTGTCCCACGTACATTGATGTGGCATAGATGCCTATGGTGATATAAATGTACCGTTGTCCAATTGGGACTAGTTGACGAATGAACGGAAATGTATGTATAATTATGTGGCTCACCTAGATGTATGTATAAGAGTAAGATAAGAGGGTGCTCGGGTGGGTTAGCACCGGGTGCTCGTCGCGGCCCCGAGTCGGGTCGTGACAAAAGTGGTATCAGAGCAGTTCAGTCCTAGGGTGTGTCTACGAGCCATGTCTAGTAGAGTCTTGGTTATGGGTGTGTTGCGCGCCACACTTATAAACAAGGAGCTGCAGACATTTTAGGAATAAATGACCTTCTTTCTTCATAAGAATCGTGCAATAGAGCTATGATGTAGGAAATTCTTGCTCCTAAATTGCGTGTTGTGTATTTTAGAGATGCCTAAAAAGAAAAAGGCTACAGCAGCCCAAAAGGGCAAGACGGTGGCAGAAAAGCGGGCTAAAAGAGCACCGCCACCGGTAGCAGAGGAAAGTGAGTCCCAGAGTGCGGCTTAATCTCAGTCCTCCCAGACAGAGCCTATTACTGAGGAGCGTGAGGGAGCCTCAGCCCCAGCACCAGCACCTCCAGCTCCTCCACCAGATGCTTCGGGCAAAGATGTGAGAGAGGCCATTAATTTGTTGACTCAGTTGGTTGCGGCCCAGATTCAGAGGCAAAGCTCGGGGCAAGGCGACAGGGCTGTTAGTGCAAGGGCCCGTGACTTCATTACTTTGAAACCCCCGAAATTCTTTGGGTCGAGACCGGAGGAGGATCCTCAGGACTTCATAGACGGTATGTTGAGGACGCTCCGATTGATACATGCTTCAGAGACTGAGTCGGTAGAGCTAGCGTCATATAGGTTGAGGGATATCTCAATCCAGTGGTATACGGTTTGGATGGCTTCACGGGGAGCCAATGCACCTCCCCCGGTATGGCAAGAGTTTGTTGATGCTTTTCTCCGTCACTATATGCCTCCATAAGTTCGGCGAGCAAGGGCCGATAAATTCTTTAATTTACGGCAAGGTAGCATGAGTGCTACAGAGTATAGTCTCCGCTTCAACTCCTTGGCCAGGTATGCTTCGGCCATGGTAGCGGATATGGGCGATCGGGTGCACCGGTTCGTGAAAGGCCTAGGTCCACACTTAATGGATAAATGCTTAACTGCGTCCCTTCAGGATGGCATTGATATTGCACGCATTCAGGCATATGCTCAGGAATTAGAGGAACACCTACAGCAGCGGAGAAATGAACGTGAGAAAGACAGGGGACATAGCAAGAGGGCTAGACCTTCGGGTTCGATAAGTGAGTCCAGGGGCGGGCACAGACAACAGTTCCCCAGGCATTCAGGCTATCCTACGACCAGTACACCTCCACAGTTTACGGGGCAGAGAATTGACAGATCTACTCATTCCGGGCCGAGTCAGGGTTACTCGGGGTCTCAGTTTAGAGATGATTCAGGCCAGTCAAGGCCACCTGTACCACGATGTTCCCAGTGTTGGAATTTGCATTGGGGTCGATGTCGATTGGGCTCGGATGGTTGCCATTCATGTGGTCAACCAGGCCATATCATGCGTGATTGCCCCTCAGTATAGGGTAGAGGTAGGACCCAGCCAGCAGGGTCGGCAGCCGGATCATCAGCATCTGTACGCCCTACGGGGCCAGGTTCATATGCGCTAGTCTGCCATAGTAGAGGTAGAGGCAGAGCTCCCAGTACTAGCGGTCCTCAACACCGTATTTATGCTTTGGCTGGACGCCAAGATCTTGAGTCTTCTCCTGATGTGGTCACAGGTATATTATCGGTATTCTCTCATGATGTATATGCTTTGATTGATCCGGGCTCCACATTATCATATGTTACTCCATAAATTGCGGGTCGATTTATAGTCGAGCCGGAGTCGATCAAACCTTTTGAGGTATTTACACCCGTTGGCGAAGCGGTGATAGCTAGCCGAGTGTATAGAGATTGTGTAGTCGTGATATGTGACCGCCGTACTATAGCTGACTTGCATGAACTAAAGATGGTAGATTTTGATGTCATTATGGGCATGGATTGGTTGGCTTCTTGCTACGCCAATGTCGATTGTATAATGAAAATGGTTCGCTTCCAGTTTCTGGGAGAACCAATTTTAGAATGGAAAGGAAATACGGCGTCACCAAAAGGTAGGTTTATTTCCTATCTGAAGGCGAGGAAGATGATCACGAAAGGGTGTATCTATCACTTAGTGCGAGTTCAAGATGTTGAAGCTGAGTCGCCGACTCTTCAGTCAGTTCCAGTAGTGAATGAATTTCCGGATGTGTTCCCGGAAGAGCTTCCAGGCCTTCCTCCCGAGCGGGAGACTGATTTTGCGATTGATGTGTTGCCAGACACTAAACCCATATCTATTCCTCCCTATAGAATGACGCCCGCAGAACTGAAAGAGTTGAAGGAGCAATTGAAAGACTTGCTTGATAAAGTCTTCATTAGGCCCAGGTCATCCCCGTGGGGAGCCCCTGTATTGTTTGTCCGAAAGAAGGATGGCTCCTTGAGAATGTGCATTGATTATCGACAATTAAATAAGGTGACGATTAAGAACAAATATCCTCTTCCGAGGATTGATGATCTATTTGATCAATTGCAAGGTGCCAAGTGGTTTTCAAAGATCGATTTGAGGTCCGGGTATCAGCAAGTAAGAGTTAGGGAGAAAGATATCCCTAAGACAGCTTTCAGAACAATATACGGTCATTTTGAGTTCCGAGTGATGTCATTTGGGTTAACTAATGCACCGGCAGTGTTTATGGACTTAATAAACAACGTATTCAAGCCTTTTCTGGATCTATTCGTGATTGTATTCATCGATGATATCCTAGTGTATTCTAGATCCGAGGCAGAACATGCGGATCACTTGCGTATTGTCCTTGGAGTTCTTCGAACTCGAGAGCTATTCGCGAAGTTTTCCAAATGCGAGTTTTGGTTGAACTCAGTGGAATTTCTGAGCCACATTGTTGCAGCTGACGGTATTCGAGTGGATAGCCAAAAGATTGAGGCAGTGAAGACTTGGCCAAGGCCCACGACCCCTACGGAGGTTCGTAGCTTTTCGGGCTTAGCAGGTTATTACAGAAGATTTATTGAGGGTTTCTCTTCTATTTCTGCACCGCTTACAGAGTTGACTCAGAAGTCAGCCAAGTTTCAATGGACAGACGCTTGCGAACGTAGTTTCCAAGAGTTAAATGGTCGATTGACTTCTGCCCCAGTTCTGACACTTCCAGAGGGATTGGAAGGATACGTTGTTTATTGCGATGCTTCAGGTGTTGGGCTAGGTTGTGTATTGATGCAACATGGCAAGGTGGTTGCGTATGCTTCCAGGCAGTTACAGAAACATGAGCAGAATTATCCTACCCATGACTTAGAATTGGCTGCGGTGGTCTATGCATTAAAGATATGGAGACATTACTTATATGGTGTCCACGTGGATATTTATACAGATCATAAGAGTCTCCAGTACATCTTCAAGCAGAAAGAGTTGAATTTTCGGCAACGACGATGGCTAGAGTTGCTAAAAGACTATGATGTTGAAATCCTGTACCACCCCGGAAAGGCAAATGTTGTGGCTGATGCTCTTAGCCGTAGGTCGATGGGAAGTCTAAGTGATGTACGACCAGAAAAAAAATAGATGGCCCGTGATCTTCAACAGTTAGCTAGCCTAGGAGTCCGAGTGGTGGACTCAGGTAGCAGCGGAGCTGCTATTCATAATTCAGCAGTTTCATCGCTAGTAGCGGAAGTAAAAGAGTGACAGTATGAGGATCCCACGCTAATGCAGTACAAAGATGCACTCCCTCAGAAAGAGGAGTCATCGTTTGATATTTCGGGAGACGGAGTTCTCCGATGCCGGGGCAGATTATGTGTTCCCGATGTGGCAGGTCTACGCCACCAGATTTTGAGAGAAGCTCATTGTTCCCGTTACTCCATTTACCCTGGAGCGACGAATATTGGTGGAATGGTATGAAGAAAGATATAGCGGAATTCGTGGCTCAATGTCCTAATTATCAACAGGTGAAAATCGAGCACCAAAAGCCGGGTGGATTATTGCAAGCTATAGTAATCCCGACGTGGAAGTGGGAAGTGATTAATAAGGATTTCATTTCAGGCTTACCCCGTTCTCGACGTAAATATGATTCCATATGGGTTATCGTGGATAGACTCACTAAATCAGCTCATTTCTTACCGGTCAAGACGACCTATGTGGCTGAAGATTACGCAAAGCTTTATCTTAAAGAGATAGTGAGACTCCACGGTGTTCCAATATCTATTATCTCCAATAGGGGAACTCAGTTTAAAGCCAAGTTTTGGAGGTCTTTCCAAGAGGGTTTAGGGACCCAAGTGCGCCTTAGCACGAAATTTCACCCCCGGACCGATGGGCAAGCTGAACGTACTATTCAGACTCTTGAAGATATGTTACGGGCATGTATGATAGATTTTGGAGGAAATTGGGATGACCATTTGCCACTCATTGAGTTTGCTTACAATAACAATTATCATTCTAGCATTCAAATGGCACCGTATGAGGCTTTATATGGGCGAAAGTGTAGATCCCCGATTGGGTGGTTTGAAACTGGAGAGGCCAAGTTGATAGGGCCAGATTTGGTCCAGCAAGCTATAGAGAAAGTCAAGCTCATACAAGATCGGTTGTTAGCGGCTCAAAGTCGCCAGAAGTCCTATGCGGATAATCGTCGAAGGGACATAGAGTTCCAAGTTAAGGATTGGGTATTCTTGAAAGTGTCGCCAATGAAAGGCGTTATGAGATTTGGCAAAAAGGGGAAGCTCAGTCCCCGGTAAATCGGACCCTATGAGATTGTGCGCAAAATAGGCAAAGTGGCCTATGAGCTAGATCTACCTCCAGATTTGGAGTCAGTCCATCCAGTATTTCATGTCTCGATGCTTCGGAAGTGTGTTGGATATCCTACGAGGATCGTCCCAGTGAATGATATTCAAGTGACAGAAAAGTTAACTTATGATGAAATACCCATTGCCATATTAGATAGGCAAGTACGGAGGCTTAGAAAGAAAGAAGTGGCCTCAATTAAAGTTCTGTGGAGAAATAACAATCAAGAGGAAATAACTTGGGAAGCGGAAGAGAATATGCGATCCAAATACCCACATTTATTTCAGCCATTGGGAGAAGTCCAAGATGAAACGTCGAGATCATGAGGTATGTATGATTCCCTTTTATACATTCAGGTTGTGTGTGGCCAAATTTCTAGTGCTCTTGTATTATTGCCCTGTGAGGCATTGTTATTGTGGGTTGCTGTGACAGGGTGGTAGTGCCACATTACAGAGGAATCTCTGGCGAAATTTTTATAGAATTCCCCAAGCCTTTAACATTCGAGGAAGAATGTTCCTCAGGGGAGTAGAATGTTACACCTCGGAAAATTTCCCGTTGATACGCAAGTGAATGAACTAGTGATGTGTGCGAGGAGTGCGAGAGTTTAATGTTTCATGTGCAATGTGCGTAAATGGACGAGAATGATTAGAATGAAAAGTCGAGAAATTTGAAAAGTTGAAAGTTGGAAAAACTGCCCAGTGGTCGTAAAGTGCAAAATACGGACCGTAAACTGGTATACGGTCCGTAAACTGGAAGGTCGTAAACTGCCATGCAAGGCTTCGACTTTCTGCCCAGTCGTAAATCACCATGCATGCAACCTAAAGTTTCTGGCGCTGCTTAAGGTTAAAGACGACCACGAGGGATGGTCGGTAAACTGAAATACGGACCGTAAACCTCCATGGACGACCACTGTTCACCCTAGCACAGATTTTCAGTTCATTAAATATAAGGACCAAGACTTGTTTTATTTCATTTCTACACTACACCACTTCTCTCTAGAATCATCTCTCTACATTTATTTCATAAGTTTTCAAGGACTATAAGCCAACAACAACATAAACAAGTGAATCAAGTGTAAGCAAGCCATTAAATACCATTCATGTCAAGAAATGCAAATGGAGAAAAACTAGGGTTTTGCTCAAAGTGGAGTATTATTAACCAAAGCTTGTTCCTACAACTTATAAGGTAATATTCATGATTTTTACATGATGTTTAAGGTATTGAAGAGTTGAAATACATGGATTGTAGAAAATATAGTCAAGTAGGTCATGAATGATGAATAGTGGCATTTTGAGGAATAGTTTGAATTGAATCATGAATGTTGTTGTGTTGTGATATGAATGCATTATAAATGTTACTAAGATCATGAACAAGACACTTTAGACGAATGGACGAAGTTGGATGTTATGACCATGAATATGGGTGAATTAGAGGCAAATTAAGGAGTCTAAATAATGTGGATAACGTGAATGACTAATGGCCATTGTTATGATACTAATGAAGGTATAGACGCTAGCATTGGAAGGAAGCGTGCAAGTGTAGAATAGTCCGACGAAAAGGTATGTAAGGCTAACCCTTCTTTCAAAAGGCATGGTTCCTTGGCCAAACTCTTAAATCCTCTATATGAGTATGTTGTATTCAAGTGACTGACACTCCGATCTCATAAGCTCACAACCCTCGATACGTGCTACGAATGTACTACGCACCCCATTGACGAGTAAGCATAAGATAGAGATGTAGCGAAAACGATGATGATAGTGATGACGATGATGATAATAATGATGCTAAAGGTTCATACGGGCTACTATATTCACATGTGCCTATGAAGGGCTATAATGACACCCCGAGCTTATAATGCCGGGTAGAATATATGTATATGGATGTATATATATATGTATATGATTACGTAACGCGCGCACACATCTGCAGATGGTACGGATAACCCTGAAGCCTTGGTAGGGCCAGGTAGAAATAACATTGAGCCTTGGTTGGCCAAGTACGTATGAAACACCGAACCTTATGGTCGGGTACGCTATGTATGTATATAAGTGCATGGCTATGTATATAATATGAATATGAATGTGAAAAGACTATGTATACGAATACGAGCCCTATTATGAAATACGCATGAGAAATGGAAAGTTCCTATGAAAGGCAGGTAAGTGCCATGATGATGATATTATTGTCTTCCCTCCTATGCCACTTAATGTGTTGTCTATGATGCTTCTACATTGATGTTGATCATGTTTTACATACTCAGTACATTCTTCGTACTGACGTCCTTTTGTTTGTGGACGCTGCGTCATGCCCGCAGGTGCACAGGGAGACAGACTTGATCCATAGCTGCTTTTTCAGAGATTACATAGCGGAGCTCCATTTCCTTCGGAGCCATAGCTTTTGGGTACTTATTCTTTTGTGTATATAATTTTGGGCATAGCGGGGTCCTGTCCCGCTCATGTGATGTGTTATACTCTTCCTAGAGGCTCGTAGTCAGGTGTATATGGTTAGACATGTCCGGCCTTGTCGGCCTATGTTTTTTATATCATTTTGTCGGCCACGTTGGCCCACGTACATTGATGTGGCATAGATGCCTATGGTGATATAAATGTACCGTTGTCCAATTGGGGACTAGTTGACGAATGAATGGAAATGTATATATAATTATGTGGCTAACCTAGATGTAAGTATAAGAGTAAGCTAAGAGGGTGCTCGGGTGGGTTAGCACCGGGTGCTCGTCTCGGCCCCGAGTCGGGTCGTGACACATGAGCTCGTAGATCGCAAGTTTCGCCAATGGGTCATCCTGGGAAGAGTGGCATCATCAAGCTCGGGTGGAATTTTGCGCATGCAAACTCAATTAAGGTAACCCTTTCCTATCTTTACATAGATCACACAAATCTGAAGTAAATATTGTTAAATTTAGCTACTATTAAGTTAAATTGGCGTAACTACATAATGGGTCTAAGGTAATTTTCAAGGATGGATTAAAATGGACATTTTGGACAGAATTAACCTGAAAAATTGAGTTAGATTATGGTGGATGATGTTGGGTTATTGTTGATGTCGTTGTTGACATTGGGTTTTGTTAAAATCGAAGATAAATTCATGAATTATGGCGTTTTGGCAAAATTAACTGAATTAATCCTGTGATGAAAATTATTGGTAAAAGTTCCATGGAAATCAATATGGGTTAATATGGGTATTGTTGTATTGTTGTTGTTGGTGTTATTGTCAACACTTGGGATGTCACAATAATAGAGGAAATGCTGCCCGATTTTCTGTAACTCAAAACTAGTTGGGATATAACACTTAAGATTTTGTATGCAAGTAAAACAAAAGATAACCCAGATCTTATATCTGTATTTAGGTGCGGGGGAAAGGACCAGTGTTGGAATAGGGAACTCCTCTAGATCATGTATTTGAAAGACAAAGGTATGTAAGGTTTTCGTTACCTTCACTTCTTTGGCACGAATACGATAACCGTACTACAAATTATCCTTCCTAACCCATGTTCCACTCCATAACTCCAAAATGAATAGAAACGTATCAACTCTTTCAGAACATAGTTTCCTTTCTCCGGGATGCCATATTTCCAAAATAAGATGTTATGTTAAAATAGTCACTTTCATTGCTCTCTTCTATTGATGCTATTATTGTTATCTCATTCCATTGATCTCCATTTACGCATTTATATTTATATATACATATACATTATTGCACTATTTTACTGCACCGATCCGCGCTATAGTCGGTCGGGTACGACACGTAGATGTGTAACCATTGATCAGTTGGGTTATTCACATCGAGTCCCGAAAAGGCCGGGTACGTTATCATAAAGATGTATGACCTCATGCATGCATGCACAGTATTTACGCATATCATTAGCCCTCAGAGGCCGTTCAGACGCACAGTATTTATGTATATCATTAGTCCTCAGAAGCAGTTCAGATGTACTGGTTTATTCTCTCTCATGTTTCATGTTACTCTTATGTCTCTACTATGCTATTTTTCATGCCTTACTCATTACATTGTCTGTACTGACGTCCCTTTCTAGGGGTGCTGCATTTCATGCCCACAGGTCTTGATATATAGTTTGACGACTCTTCTAGTAGGATATCGGCTCAGCAGACAGTGTTGTTGCACTCCACTTGCTTTCGATTTGCTCTGTTAGTCAGCATGGTCGCATATGCATTTGCATGGGTATGGCGGGCCCTTTCCTGGCCACGTTATGTCATGTACTCTAGTAGAGGCTTGTAGACAGTATGTATAATTCGATGCGTGTGACAGCCTTATCGGCTTGTATACTTGGGTTCAGCTTGATAACATATATGTATATTTTTTGGGCTTGTGTCCCTTACAGTTTATGATATCTATGATTTAGCATTATGGACCACTCCGATATGATTATGAGATGCATGTATTTTATATGGTGCTCGGTAGATTATCTCCGAGTGCCCGTCATGGCCCTTCGGTTGGGTTGTGACAAAAGTGATATCAGAGTAGTTCTGTCCTAGGGTTGTCTACGAGCCGTAACCAGTAGTCTTGTTTATGGGTGTGAAGCGAGCCACACTTATAAACAGGAGGCTGTAGAGTATTTAGGATGGTTACCCTTCTTTGTATCCTAGATCATGCTATAGAGCTGAGTCATAGGGTGTAAATCTTCAACCCTGACCTCTATTGGTTTACAGTTTGTCGATGACTCCTTCAGAAAGGACTACAGGCGATTAGATGATTGTAATAATGACAAGGGGAGGATTAAGTTACACTTTGGAGGAGGACCCAAGTAAAGATGTACCCTCCATTGAAACAGACCCATCTGTGATCATGTCTTCTATGGAAACATACCCGTCAGAGATTCAAGATGAATCGGTGCTACATATATCATCGACTTTGATAAGATTAGAGGACCAAGGAAAATTTTTGATGTTGCCAGTTTTACCTTTGACCAAACCTGGACAAGGAAGGGAAAGGGCAATGGTTGGAATTGAACTACAAGCTTCGGATTATGGTAGAACAACAGAGAATGCAGGGCCTTCCGAGAGACTGAGGAGTTTCCACCTTTGGGACCCTATTAACAAAGACTTGAAGTTCTGGGTGACAATAAACAACCAATAGCGAGACACTAGGAAGAAGAATTTTCCCTGTCCATGTTTGAGTGATTTGTGTCAGACCAGGGTTCTAGAGAAGGGCCATTAAAAGCCCTATATCCGTCATAGTTTCGGGACTATAGCAACTACTGATGGCAGGTATATTTGTCGTTTTGATAAATTGTTAAAATTAAGTATGATTTTTAAATGTTTTATATTATGCAACGATGGTAAGTCATAAGGCCCCAATGATTATATTAAGGAAAGGAAAAAGTTTAATATTAAAGACAAGTCTTAAGTGGAATTTATGGTCAGATGATGGGCTAAAATGGTGAATATGTTGATAGAATAGGTGAAAAAGAGATGTTGTGGTAATAAGGCAATAGTATAATAAAATAGGAAAGGTATGTGTGAGGAACATAGTTTGATGGAGAGATTATGTCCACGGAATTACGAAATAATGGATGTCAAAAGGAATCCGTAAGATATGAATGATTTGTAAGTAAGAGGAGATAGTACAGCATAAGGGAACGAATGATGACGCTAGGTACAATTAATGTTGTATTAATGTTTATACACTTTTGAGGGCGGTATCAATATAATATATATTTATAATTTTGTTAAGATAATCTTTGGAGTATTACTGATGGGACTTAAAAATAAAGTTTGTGGGGATTTTTAGCCAGATGATAGTAAAAGATTGTGTTTATATTTTGAGTGGCCAGTAACCTTAGAAGTATTTTATTAATGAGACATCGATATGATTAAATGAAAGTTGTCACTTCCCCTCGAGGTAAGACGTGGAAAGGATACATATGTGTTTAACTATGACCCTTGAGTGTAAATATGCCAATGATTTACGAGCAGAAAGAGTTAAAGCAAGAATTACGAAAATGGAAAAGAGTATAAATTATAAGGATGATGTTGCTTAATGTCTAAAGGTGATAGGATACGGAATGTAAGGTCTACTAAGGATAGATATTGTTTGAATGTTTAAAGGGATAGGATTGAATCATGAATTGTTTCACACGAATGTATAAGACACAGGTAGGACCAAGGTATGGAAAATTTCCTCTGATAATTTTATCACCACAATATTGTTGTGATAGTAATACAAGGCTCAATAGCTAATGAAGGAAGTGAATGATGTTTTGAAAATAATTATTTGTATGATGGGCATTGGATGAATTTGAAGTCACAAATTGATAAAAATGCGCCCTTCATTGATGAGACGAACTTGTAGTCTAAAAGAGATATGCCTACGATTGACCATTTATGTAGTGAAGAAAAGGAGGAATATTAACAATCAGGGCAGATTTTTCAGAAAAGAATTTTGTGCGAGATACCATTATATTGATGAAATGGGTAAGCGAGTAATAGTAGAAAGGTGATTTTTGGAAGGAAGGTAAGGAAATTTTATAAATATATCTTCGATGAACGATTAGGCCATCCAGGGCTAGTACATCTATGAGAATATGTGACCCTTTACATATATGTGCGACTTACCAGATAGACTCGGACGATGAACAGTTATGGTTAAAATTAGTTGCGGATTCACCGAGAAGTATGTATTTATAGGAAAAAGAGAAGATAATGGGATATTAAGTATAGAGAATTGGGTTAACACCATAAGGGGGGAAGACGAGACGATAAGTATGCCTTGTTAGAAGATGAAAAGGTAATAACAATGGAATTGCAAACTACCTCAAAGGGATATTAAGCTAGCAGGCCGATAAGGTGTACGAACGATTTAACAATAGACGTAGCCAGACAGTCATATGCATATCAAGGTGAAGGTTGGTAGATAGGACTCCAAGGAAGGTTTTATTCGAAGTTGCAAAATCAGGGAACTATAAGAGACTCAGTAACGAAGAAATAGAGAAGGATTGAGTATGATGGAACTCGAAGTAAATAATGGACTAAGATAAGGAATTAAATTAAATATCCACCGCGAGCTAGTCGTGTAGATACAAAGTTCAGCATTGTAGACCGGTTGAGAAAGCATGGTATAGTGAATGCCTTAAAGGCAAAAGCATTCGAATCAGAATCTAGTAACATTTTTGTTGAGCAAAGGATGTGGAGTTAACATTACAAGAGGGCTAAAATTGAAATGAACTATTCATAGGAACAAGAGTATTTGATGGTAATAGCCTACGATGAGAAATAATAAATGTGTATGATTATCTGGAAGTGAAAGCTTATAGATGAAATGAGAATTCCAGGCATAGAATATTCAGGGCGTAAAAGAAATAAAGTCATGTTGTAAGTAAATGGAATAGAATGGACCTAAATGAGGAGCTAAAGGCTAGTGGATGTAGTAAAAAGGATAATGAGGAGTAAATTCGTGTAAGACAACTTCATGGCATTAAGATGAGTAAGGATAAATCTAGCACCAAAATGGATATTTCTATTCTGGATGATAGCAAAAGGGTATAGAATTATAAACCACAGATATGATATAAGTATATGGGAGGCTTGCTAAGATCACTATACAGCTTCAATGGGTGAAGCGTAGCTAAGCGGAGGATAGCAATAGCAAGATATGGTATATGTTTGGAAACCAAGTAAAGCCATATTATCTTAGATATAGTATATCATTAAAAATCAAAGCTTGAAAGGGTGTTCAGGGAAGGAGTATTTTAGTAAGGTGAATTCCTAAAATATCAAGACCGACTATATGATAAATGTGGTGAAGTTATATTGTTATACCTTGTGGTTTTATGCATTTAGAATCGTTGTATGTAAGTTATCTTAGTATTGGACAACGGGATTTGCTTCGAGGTCATGTGAGGTTGGACATGCTTAACCTATGCTTGTAAGTGCTTAAGTTCATGTTTGGTAAGTTACAAAAGGATTAGAGAATAAGTGAATCGAAGCGAGAAGGTTCGTCAAAAGTTGTTTTTGCAAAATATGGTATATGGGTCGTATAATTGAGATATGGTCCGTATTTTAAGATATGGACCGTATTTAAGGATTTTAAAAATTTACAGAGAAGCAGAAAATTTTGGTGGCATTATACGACAAACTATACAGACATCATAATGTTATACGGCCAAAAAGTTGGTCGTACAATGTTATACGGACAAGTACACGGCCAGTATAATGTAATGTCGGTGGAATTTTCTAGATTTTAAGTGTGACGACCCCTCTCTATTTTCATCATTTTAAACATAATCCCAAGTTCAAGAAAGCTCTAGAGACCACTCCAAATTCATTCAAACATTTCTCTAAGCCAAAATCAAATATCAAAGTGAGGATTTAAGTACTTAGGGTTTCAAGTGGGGTTTAAACTTGTCTCCTCTTCTTGAAGAAACTTGGGAGAGTTTTTTTTTTAAGGTGGAGTAACCTTGGAATTGAAGTGTTATTGAATTTTGAGGCAAGATTTCATCTTAGTTTCATGCTAATAAGTTTATTTGGTAATTATACTAAGAATTGAGGAAAAGAAAATGGAAAAAGGGTCAAAAGGGTGTCGTGTTGAAGTTGTTGTTATGGATTTACTATAAAAGGAAGTTTGGGACTAAATTGAGTATATTTTGAATGTAATCTTCTGATTATGATATTATTGATGTTTTATTGTGGTTTTGGGAGTTGTTTTGGAGTTGGTGGACGTAGATGATATAAGGGAAATGCTGTCCAATTTTCATTAGCTTACCAATTACTTTAGTTTGACCTGATGAGAGTTTCAAAGAGTTAACTTTAGTGTGAATCATCTTGAATGTAGATTTACAAGCTTGAGAAGATATGTGTTGGGTAGTTAAGGAGACGACAAGGTATGTTAAGGCTGTCCCTTTTTTTCTTATCGCATGATCTTTGTAACATCTCCCATTTCGATACGTCTTTAGTTTATTGTACATTAATCATTTTGGCCTCAAGTTTTGAGGTTCGCCTTCTAAGTTATGGGATGTCGGACATGTCTAACCATTGTATATGAGCTGCTAAGTTTAAGTGTTGTTAGTATTGAAAGGATTAGAAGTTAAATGAATCAGATAAAATAAGTTTCGTCGAGGTTCAACATTTATTTGAATGAATTATGACCCAAGCTATAATACCCCATATTTTTGGACCAGGAAATTGAACCGTCCAATATGAGAAAATTTACCCAAGCCGGAGGATTTGGTTATATTCAAGCATGGAAATCAAGAGCTCGGTGTGTAAAAGTAATGAAGTCCCAAAATTATTTCAGACTTAAAAGTGTCATGACGGTGGTTGGAAATAATCTTTTTTTGGGTGCCAAGAGAGGCTATGGACTAGTACCATATTATATGATCATGAAAATGAGTATATGTGGTGTCGTAAAAATGATTTATTATTTGAGTGGATTGAGATCAAAAAATTAATTATGTGTGTATTTGGTTAAATGGTGGAAATGAGGTGGAAGATAAGATATTAATTAAGCACATGGTATATGTATTATGTGGATAAAAGATATTTACAAATTAATAAGAGGCAACTAGTTAATATAAGAGGTGGCACCACTGGATCCTATGTGTCAAGTATGGACCTAGACAGGTGCCACGTACAAATCAGAAGCAAATGGGTCAATTATATTACTACTACACCTAATGAGAATTCATACTATTTTTTGAGATATATATAAATACCACCCTTTGATTGTTTTAGGAGTAGATATACAGAAGGCAACCGAACATAACTTCCACTTCTTAACAGCAACATGAGACCCAATTTTAAGGAAGCACGGTGCAATTTTTTTTCAAGAACAATATGTGGGTTTCATGCAATGTTCTGATCTCGTTGTTTCCTACTTCGTCACGATGAGATTGACGTTTATTTATCCACTTGTGATTAGTGGTGCTGTCATTAACCCGGAAATAGAGCAAAATGATGGTTAGCAAGATTGTGACGTTATTTACACCCTCGAAAAGTTCATAGTGATCGTGTAATCCTCCTCTTTCTTTCATGTGGTTGATGAGAGAGTTGTTGCCAGATGGAGCGGCCTAAATTTGCAACTATTCTAAGTAAATGAGGTAAGATCTTTTTCCTTAAGATGTATTTGGAGTTAAATCCATGCTATAGTTAAGTGATTAGCTTGAAAGGAATGAAATTAAGAGCAAGCAACAGTTCGTGTTATTATGGATATTGTTGTGGGCTGTTATGGAATTGGATTGGAGTAAGAATTATAGGGGAAACGCTGCCAAAATTTCGTTAAGTTTCATTCGTACTTGAATTGGATAGTAAGTGATGTAAAGGATCTAATTGTAACCTATATTATCTTGTTTGTAGACTTACAAGCTAGAGAGGTAGACGTTGGATGTTTAGATAGACTTCAAGGTATGTTAAGGCTATCCCTTTTATTCTTTTTGGCATGAATCATATGAGAAAGAACGAATGAACAAACAAACTTCATCCATAATGATTCCATTCTTAGAAAACTAGAAAGCTTATGTTTCTTCGGACTCCTGATAATGTTATTGTTTTATTCTTATGATTATTGAATTAATCTCATAATCATAGATCCAGTAGAGGTATGAGATATTGATGATGTTAGATCCATAGTGATATTTGGAGGTTACCGACTCTACATCACTCCAAAATGCTCAGATGTCATCTTTATGAGTACTACATGCATTTATATATATGTACAACTATTTTCTCACACCGAGCCACACTATAGTTGGACTGGCAGGCACGTAGATGTGCAGACCACTGCTGTGGGCAGATTATGATGATACCCCGTACGCGGGATGATATGAAATATTGATCGGGTTGTACGTTCCGCAACACTGACATTAATGGATCAGGCTGTACGTTCCTCAGCACTAATAGTAATGATTTATGTAAATGATTTTTGGAAGAAAGCATGCATATCATACGCCCTCAGAGACACTTTCAGTTAAACAAAGTTATACAACCACTTTCAGATATACAGTTATACAAATACATATAGATTTATAGATTGACTCTCATGTCATAGATTCCTTTCATGAGTCTTGTGTATATGATATTTTTTTGCCTTACAAACTCGGTACATTATTCGTACTGACTCCCCCATTGTCTGGGGGGTTGCGTTTCATGCCCGCAGGTCCGCCGATATAGGTTGGTGATCCATCTATTAGGATGTTAGCTCAGCGAATGAAGTTGATGCACTCCGTTTTTTCTGAAGATGCTAGGAGTCAGCATGGCCTTATGTATATATAGATATGTACACGTATATGTATGGGTATGGCGGGGCCCTGTCTCGGCCAGGTTATGTTATGTTTCCCAGTAGAGGCTTGTAGATAGTTATGCACTGTCAGATGAGGTCCAGACTTGATATTTCATATGTCATTGCAGTTAGTTATGATGGCCTTACCGACAGATACAGTATGATTACTATTTTCACACAGATGAGTCCTTCAGAACAGTTGATACAAGCATATTCCTTACAAGTTATTGAGAGTCATATGATGGCCCTATCGGCCTACCTATGTTCTTGATGATGTCACAGATATATGTAAGGTGGTACTTGACTAGTATAGTCAGGTGCCTGTCATGGCCCTCCAGTTTGGGTCGTGGCAAAAGTTGTATCAGAGCAGTTCTGTCCTAGGGTTGTCTACAAGCCGTGTCTAATAGACTCTTGTTTATGGGTGTGTTGCGCGCCTCACTTATAAACAGGAGTCTGCAGGGCATTTAGGATGGTTACTCTCTTTCTACTCTAGATCGTGCGATAGAGCCAAGCGATAGGATATGAGATTTCCAACTCTAACCTTGATTGTTTTTGTAGTTGTGAGATGTCCTCTATGGGAAGAAGGCGGATGGTCCAGAGGATTCTTGAGTCAGCTATTCATATGATACAGATCCGTCAAAGAATGCGCCCTCTATTAAGACAGATCAATCGGAAGATATGTTCTCCATGGAGACAGACCCGTCTGAGATCTAGGAGGAACCTACTGAGCCGATAAGCGATAGACAGGTATTGAGGGATGAACATTTGTGTAATCCCAGATTGATTGTATCCGCAGAACAAGGGTCGAATGAGAACAGTGGTAAGTCTGGAAAAGTCAATATAGTTAGTACCTTTATAGAAGGTGTGGGTGCTATAGAACAACATGTGGAAGAACAACCAGAAAAAGAACTTCCCCAACTCTCATTGGATTGAATCTCAGTTCTCGAGTGGAGCCAAGGTAAGGGTTTCCGTTGTTGGAACGTCAGGACATCAGTGCTTATATAAGGAAGTAAATTTTATCGTTCAGTCATTTTGGAATATTACAGGTAAGGTGTTAAACAACAACAAGAAAAGGGGAAAATATGATTTACGAGTACGTAAACCTCCGTGAAGGGAATTGATTGATGAAATGTTTAGAAGGAAAAAGATGGAATTCTAGAAAAAGTGTTTAGATATAACTTATGGGACGAGCTTTATTACTTCACATTCGTAATCAGCCTTGTGTGGTTAAGTTGTATATCATATATGTTTCTATATGTGGCCTTCTAAGGCATGAGATGTGTTTTCTGGGCTGTGTGCCTGTTTGGGATTGTTATATTTATAGAGGAAACTCTGCCGAAATTTCCCGGGAATCTAAGAGGAATTTGTGGAAACATTTAAGTAGGACTATTGCGAGAAGAAAGAAAGGGCCTAGTAGCGAGTGATTAGAGATGAAGTTAGTAGTCTATTGTAGGATAAATGTAGCAAGTATATATTAAGCTGGAAGGAACGATGTTTAGGTCAGGATAGGATATGAGACATGGGAAGGGAAAACGATGTGCTTGGGGTAGAAAGAAGCTTTATGTACCAAGGAAAGGTTAACTAACCCTCATACGTCTTCGAAAGAAGGAATTATGGGATGAACTTAACATGTTTACCTATATGCATGTATATGTAGTACCGATACAGATTGACAAGTTAGATTTCACCCGATAACTAAGGGGAGAAGTTTTAAAGTTATCATGGTCTAGCCCTACAGATCTTAGCGATGCCTCGCAACAATAAACGGAAAGTAATATATATGCTAAACTTCTTGCTTGGTAGTTGTTGAACTTAGGACTACCGCTACGTTTCACGTCATAGCTTAGGTTATTTACTAGAATGGTTATACGATAAGAGTTTTTCATTGTGGACATAAAGGACTGTGACGGGTGCAGAAAGGAGGACAATAAGACTATGGTAATGGGAATGAGATAAGACTGATCAACAAAACAAAAAGGAACAAGAAGTGATGAATGTCCAATATGTGAGATAGAAAAGGAAGAATATGCTAAAGGCAAAGAAGGAAAATAAAATGTGAGGTGAATAAAACGGAATTGTCACGACCCAACTAGGGCCGCGACGGGTACCCGATACTTGTACCGAGCACCCCTTATCTATCATCTTACCTCTATTACTGAGCGGGCCGTATGAACTATACCATATTTTTTTTTCTGTTCTACTTACCATTAACACTAGTAGCAGACTTATAAACATAGGCTAATAAGCTTTACTAGCACAGTATACAGCGACGAGGACCATCAAAAGTACAAAGCATCTAACTGTACATATCTGTCTACGAGCCTCTAAACATAGTATACATATACATAAGAAGGGCCGAGTACTGCCGTGCCCGAACATATATACACAAAATAGTACCAAGAAACTGAGGCTCCGGGACAACTGGAGCACTGCCGATAACCGCTGATAGAACTCCTAGAAATGAGGTCCGTCTACCTGCTGACCTGCGCGGCATGAAACACAGCGTCCACAAGAAGGGACGTCAGTACGAATAGTGTACCGAGTATGTAAGGCATGGAAATTGATAAAAACAGGAACATAGATTATGATTACCAATATCATGGGATCATAGACATATAATGAGACAAGAAAGTAACCTGTACATAGGACTGCTTTTTCAGGCCGGATACCATGCATGCTTGGCTGTCTTTGAAAACATTTCTTTTTCATATTCATTGAAAATAGAGCTTATTTCACATTGTATCATGTCATAGCATATCATAGTATATTATGTAATATCATAGCACCGAACAATGTCGGCTCGCCCACATTGTGCCGAAATACATCGGTTCGCCCATATATATATATATATCCCGCGTCCGGGATGATAAGTCAGCTGACCAGGTGGCAGTGAAACATGTATTGTCACGACCCAACCCCGTGGGCCGCGACTGGTATCCTAACTGGATACCCATACGTATCTACTTAACAGAATTTCGTACCGTACAGATTTTTTTTTTTTTAAACAGCTGTGTACAGAATCAGGCCAATACAGATGTGGCGCGCGCGAACATATACATACCTGAACATACAGAAATTTACATATAAGCCGATAAGGCTAACATAGCAGACAGAGTCGTGAAATCTTATGCACCTACCTGAACAGATGTAACCCGTAACCCACATACATATCTACAGGCCTCTACAGACATACAGAATCATATCACGGGATAGGGCCCCGCCGTACCCAGAATTTCCATACATACAAAATATACGGAAAACAGAAGATATATACCAAAAGTGTACGCTCCGGATCAAAGGAGCTCTTCAGAACAGCAGAATCAGAACCCTACGCTGGCAGTGTATCACCTGGTGCGTCTGTAACTGCGGGCATGTAGCGCAGCCCCCGAAGAACCGGGGGTCAGTACGAAGGATGTACCGAGTATGCAAAGCAGAAACATAACAACATAATCATAATCTGAACCGGAAGCATATGTATATAGCGGACAGAACCATAAATCAAACGGACGGACGGAATCATAATCCCGACAGACGAACAGAATCATGGTTCAGACAGACAGATAGAATCGTAAAACATACGGGCATACAGAATCAGAATCCATACGGACATACAGACTAAATCGTAATCCAAACGGACGGACAGAAGTATGCCGGACAGAATTATGCATGCATAGTCATACAGAGTCATACAGAATCATACAGAGGCATGTGCTTGTATAAATGCTGATGGCACATGCATACATACATACAGATCCCGGCCCTGTCTGGGGCGCGGTAAACAGAACTCGGCCCTCTTAGTACGGGACGCGGTGGACAGACAGAATCAGATCAGATCATATGCCATCCTGGCCGCCATCCCCATACACAGATCATAATATCATAATCATACAGATATAACAGATCCCGGCCCGTACGCCGAGGGACGCGGTGAACAATGCAGAGAAACATGCACGATAACAGAACCTGGCCCGGGACGCAGTGAAGGAATGCATTGAGACAGCCACGAACAGATTAATGAGAAACCACATACATACAGACTCACATACAGACTCAATCAGACTGAAGGGTGCCAAACGGCGAGCCAAATCAGAGTATCCAGATAGTATGCATAGTACGCGCCTATATCCTACTTGGGAAGGCACGACAGATTATTATCAGAATCAGATTCTCAGATGTTCAGAAGTCATTTTGTATGAATTGCATAAAAATAGTCATATCATAACCAAAATAATAGTCTAGATGTTTTCTGAGAAAATCGGACAAAACGGAAGTATTTAAAGTTATACAGAAGATATCGGGCCTTGTGGGCCCGCCTCGGACCAACTCGAGGCAACATATGTAAATTACTGATAATAGACCTTATGAGGTCATCCATAATCGTTTGGAAGTGTTCCGAATCCGTTTAGGGAAGTTTCGTACAAAAATTCACTTTAAAGGGAATTTGTAAGAAAATGGTTTCAATTGTACTGAAGGAATTGGAGCGGTTTTCCGTCTCGAATTCCGAGGAACGGAGTCGTACTTAAGGCTCGCGGCCGAGCCTATCACATCCAGAACATGCCTAAGAATAAAGGGGAAGGCTTTACATACCTCGATTGCGCCTTATGCTCGCTTAGCTTCACTTCCAATTTCGTCCAAAATCTACAAATGGTCATGTTTACCAATTGTCAAATTCAAGCCTTTAAAAATCCAAATTTTATTACTTGCCTACCGAAATTTCGGCAGCATTTCCCCTATACATATAGCCTCCCCGAGATTCAACTCGGCTCAACACAACCAACAACAACCCAACAACAACATCAACAACATCAACAATTTTCATAATTCGCAATATACACAATTAGTCTACTTTACGACATAATGCAATAATCCTCATTTCGACTTCACACTTCCAAATCAATACCAACATATGCCGTAAAACATCCCGCACATTATTTTTCAAATTTTCCCAACCAACCAATTCACGATATAACTATTTGATAATTTTATTTCCGCAAAGAGGTCAAAATTAACACTAACAACATCCTCCACATTCTACAAGTTAAATACATTTGTTTTCATTAAAAATTTTCTTCAAACCCCATTCTACAATTCAGCCATACCAACAAACGAATTTATCACGTTATTTCTTCGTTCTAATCCGTTAAAACTCTAAATAAACTTGTTAATAATAAAAAAAAGCCTTATTCATACCTTAAGTGCACATCCACCACGTCCACCCACTTATTTTTAGTTGATTTTTAGCTCAAATCGAAGGCAACGCGACGTAGAACACTTTTCTCTTCATGGGCTTCGGGATTCGGGGCTCCGATTTTGGTCAAAAACTGATTTCTTTTCTCTAGGCTCTCCTCTCTCTTTTTCTCTAGAGTTTTCCAGGTTTCTTGATCTGAAAATGAGGGAGAGAAACTGATTTTTTTCTATTAAAAGCGTGGGTAATGGGCCTGACACGAATTGGAATCGGGTTGGGCCCATTTCACTGCCCAGCTTGACCTTTCGACCTTAAAACGTCCATATATCCATGTACCGACGTCACCTGGGAGCCCACGACCTACCATTGGAAAGATATTTCAATTATATACAACTTTTATTTCTGGACGTTGTCCCAATTTCCAAACTTATAATGCCGTTTTTGCCCCTCCAAGTCAGGTCATCCGAAAACATTTTCTTAAAAATATTCGTTTGGAGGGCTTCCACTTTGATTTGGCCCCAGGGCCCTTCACGGGTTGTGTTTAACTTTACATATACGATTCATATAACTTTTCACATGTCCCAAAAAAATCTTGATGTGTGGGCCCCACCTCAGCTTACAAATAATTCGACGTTCGAAAATGCAGGATATAACATGTATCCCTTGCCATCCCCATGTTGTTATACCTCGCATTTTGTGCAATTGGATAATTCAAGACAGTCGCGGGAAGACGACGAGTAAGGCCTTATTTTTACTTTGTTAAGCATACGAGTTGCTTATCAAAAAAATTTAGAAGTGGAAATAATGAGGAAAGTCAAGGGCATAAGGGGAAATTTGCAATACGACTCGTGGAATTATGGAGGAAGACGAAGGGCAAATTTGGAATTTGGAAAAATTTAATTTTTCATGAAGTCCAAAATAAGACAAAAAAAAAAGGAAGTGGGCTTATGTTTTGGGCCATGTTGGCCGACCCACTTGGAGTGGGCTTAGCCCACTTAGGAGTCTTATGGATTAATAAAAGATGACCAAGTCATCTTTCATACCACACTCTAGAAAATTCAAGACTTGGAAAGAGAAAGGGAGAGAGGAAACCCCTACAAGGCCATTTCGGCCAAAAGCAAAAATTGCCAAGAAAAATTGATAAAATATCTCCAAAAATCATTTTCTACCAAGTAGGGGGTGCACAACAAGGTGGAGTTGTTGTTGGAACAAGAAAGGTTCAAAATCATACAAGTTGCCAAGAGTTAGGCAAGTGAGAAGTTGAAGAAGAAAGGTAAATTCTAATCTTGTTTTATGTGCTATACATGCTTTATATGTGTTGTAGTATGCTAAAATGGATGAAATTCATGGAGGAGAGGAAATTAGTATGTGGCCGTGCATGTTCATATATGAATACGAATCATATTTCAATTATTTTGTTTAATGTTTGGTTGTTATGGTTGTGAATGATATGTGGAAGGTGGAAGTTGAATAAATTTGGAGAGAATGTAGTTGTGCATGCATGAAGTGTGGCCGTGAGTGTTGTGTGTGTGTGGCCGTGAGGTTGTGGTATAGTATGGAAGTGAATGTTTTAATTTTATGTAGTGTTTTGGTTGTTGTTATATTGTGAATCCTATGTTGCTAATGAATGTCTAGGAACCTTAGTTGAGTTGTGAAAGTTGGAGACTTATTTTAGACATCATGCATATTGAATGTGATGTTCTTACGCGTATGAAAGACAATGAAATTGGTATGGGGTCGTTGGAATAGATATATATATTAGAAGATTGCATTGTTTTATTGGAGTTGGAAGGTTTTGAAGAAAGTAGTAAATTGATATCATGTATCTTGAATTGAATATATGGATCGCTAGTGTGATTGTTGAATTCATGTTGATAGTTTGGCCGGGTTTGAATTCCCGGATTGTGTTTGATGAGAATTTGACTAAATTAAATGTCGAGGATGGTATATTTACAGAGGAAATGCTGCCGAAATTTCGGTAGCCAAGTATTACCTTCAGATTTCAACTCTAAGTATACTAATGAGAGTTTTGGTAAAAACGACCAATTTGCAGATTTTGACGAAATTGTGACGTGAATTTGGAATAGCAAAAGGAGCGGAAGGAGGTATGTAAGGCTTCACCCTTCTTTCTATGGCATGTCTTAGTTGTAATAAGTTGGGTACGAGCCTCGGGGACAACCCGGTTCCCCGGAATCCGCACCTAAAGTTTTCTCCTTTTTGTTCAATAGAATTGAACTAGAAAGTGTGCCAATTGTTGGAAAAACCTCCTACACCCTTAGAAACTTGTATAAATGGGACCCGATTACCCTAAGACCCTCACAAGTAACGCTATGACATGTAACATACGTGAATTGTATACGCTACCTCATCCGGCCCGAGGTGGGCCCGTTACTCTCGGATTTTCCTATAGTCGTGGTTGACTTACTTGAAGTAAATCCAAAGGGGACTTTTGATCCCAATCTTGTTACCGAATGATAAGAACTATGACTACTCTAACGAGAATGTTTCTATGAGGATAATGATAATTACAATGTTAGACAAGAGAATGTACCTTTGATAAGTACGACCGGAACGACTCTATGACTAAGATGACTAAGCTAAGTATCTTATGTAAACATGAAAGTGATGCACTAATTTTGAATCGTATTTATATTTCCTAGCTATATCTTTATTTTCTCTGACTCCAAAGCCGTTGATAGTCTCGCCTTAAACTACTTGTTCCTTCAAGGTGAGACAAAGCTATAACTAGCATTCCATAACGTAATCGGAGGTCACCAACCTTACGTCACTCCGATGGATACATGATTTTCCTTGGCTCTTGTGTGCTTATATGATATATGTATATAAAACAGGTATATGTGTATGGATATGTATATATAAATAACATAAGTAATTGTATATGAGACGTGTATATGTATAAACGATAAGCAAATGTATATGTATATGTGTATGGGGAAAGGGGAAGGGTCACTATTATATCACCACCTGATTCAGCTGGATTCCATCCTGGACGCGGGATGCCCGGACGCGGGATATGGGAGAGCCGTACGCGGCGTCTGTATATATATATAATGTATGCTACCTATATATGATGTAATGTGTTGGGACACCGTTGGGGAGGGGGCTTGGGAGAGCCGATGTATTCGGCGTCTGTAAATGCGAATCAAAGATACTGTTCACTGAAATGTACTGTTTTCTATACACGAGAATAAGTAATACATAAATGTTAATTCCTATGCTTATGAAAAGAAACGTTTCAAAGACGAAAGGACAAGCCTACATGACAGCCGGCCTGAAAAGGGGCCTTCCTATGCACAAGTTACTTTCTCGCCTCGTTATATACCCTGTGACTCCATGATATTATTAATCGTACTCTATGTTACTGCTTGTATTATTTTCTATGCCTTACATACTCGGTACACTATTCGTACTGACGTCCCTTCTTGTGGACGCTGCGTTCCATGCCGCGCAGGTCAGCAGACAGGTGGACTTGATCCTGAGGAGCTCTGCCAGCAGTACTCTACAGCGCTCCAGTCGTTCCGGAGCCTTATTGCAGTGGTACTATTTTGTGTATATATAATCTCGGGCACGATAGTACTCGGCCCTTTCTATGTATAAGTGTACTATGTCTAGAGGCTCGTAGGCAGATATGTACAGTCAGTCAAGTATAGTTAGAGATATGATGTTTTGGCATGTTAATGTTGTTGTATAAAGTGCTAACGAAGTTTATTAGCCTATGTTCAGAATGACGCTGCTAATGTTAATGTTCAAAAAAAAAATATGGCTCTGTTTATACGGCTTGCTAAGAGGTAAAAGTAATATGATAGATAAGGAGTGCTCGGTACAAGTATCGGGTACTCGTCACGGCCCCTAGTCGGGTCATGACAGAAGTGGTATCAGAGCAGCTCGGTCCTAGGGGTTTGTCTACGAGTCGTGTCCAGTAGAGTCTTGCTTATGAGTGTGTAGCGCGCCATGCTTATAAACAGGAGGCTACAGGGCATTTAGGAAATATGACCATCTTTGTGTCCTAAGATCGTGCGAGAGAGCTATGCTATCAGGCTTCCACATTCATTTCCTAATCATATGCTATGGTTTCAGTAATGCCGCCGAAGAGAAAAGCTACGACGACCGAGAAAGCTAAGAGGGTGGCGGGCAGCAGAGTCGAGCGGGAGCTAGAAGTAGGAGAATCTCATAATGAAGCTCCCCCTCAGACTTTTCCTGCTCCCCCTGCACCAGCAGAGCAGGAAAGAGTTCCAGCTCCAGCCCCCGCACCTCCAGTCCCACCGCCGGTAGCTCCGGGCCAGCAGATGGCAGAGGCCATCCAGTTATTGACCCAGTTAGTTGCCGTACAGGCTCAGCGGCAAGATGTAGACCTGGGAGACAGGGCGGTAAGCGCAAGGGCTCGCGACTTTATTACTCTGAAGCCACCAGAGTTGTATGGATCGAAACCAAAGGAAGACCCGCAGAGTTTCATAGATGAGATGCTGAGGACTCTGAGGATTATATATGCTTCGGATACAGAGTCCGTAGAGTTGGCTTCATACAGGCTGCGGGATGTGGCAGTTCTGTGGTACAGCAGCTGGATATCTTCGAGGGGAGCAAATGCACCCCCTCCGGTTTGGCAGGAGTTTACAGAGGCATTTCTACGACATTTCTTACCGCCAGAGGTTCGACGAGCTCGAGCCGATATGTTCTTGAACCTGAGACAGGGAAATATGAGCGTTCGAGAATACAGCCTCCGTTTTAATTCGTTAGCCAGGTATGCCCCAGCCATGAGAGCTGATAGGGGAGATCATGTGCACCGATTTGTGAGTGGGCTAGGGCCACATTTGGTTAAGGAATGTTTGACGGCTTCACACCAGGACGGGATGACTATTACCCGCATCCAGGCCCACGCCCAAAATCTGGAAGAACAGTACCAGTCACGGAGAGAGGAGCGTTATCCAGATAGGGGTTCCAGAAAAAGAGGCAGATCTTCTGGGGCTAGAAGCGAGTATAGAGGAGGGCAGGCACAAGAGCAGTCTAGGCATTCAGGCCAATCAGTGGCCAGTGCACCACCTCGATTTGCGGATAGGAGATTTGACCGCTCTGCCTATTCGGGACCAGATCAGGGTACTAGAGCTTCAGGATCCCAGTACAGAGCTGATTTTAGCAGGACGGGGCTGCCCCCACCACGATGTGCTCGGTGTGGCAAGCCACACTCTGGGCAGTGTTACCTGGAAACAGGTGGTTGTTTTGCTTGCGGTCGAACTGACCATTTGGTGCGTGACTGCCCACTAAAGGATGAAGGAGGCCGAACTCAGCCAGCCGGATCAGCAATCGGTTCATCGTCGACCATGCGCCCTCGTGGACAGACTTCCCAGGCTCCAGCGGGCCGCGGCCGAGGTAGAGGAGGGGCATCTAGTTCAGCCGGTCCTCCGCACCGCTTATATGCACTGACGGGACGACAGGACCCTGAACCTTCCGCCGACGCGGCCACAGGTACACTTCCGACATCTTTTCTATAATATATGGATGTTAAATTGAACTGGGTTTTACTTTATCTTGCACCGTCCCGTGTGTTGCGGAACAGATAAGAAATTCGGGAAAATTTAGGATAAGGGTAGCCGTGCACACAAGAAAAAGGGTGAATAGTAGTTACCGCGAAGGCTAAAATAGTCATTAAAAGAGAAATATGTGCTATGAGCGCGTTCGAACATTGCCGAGACCCCAACTTGCCCCATATTATGTGATATAGGTAGTACGGGGAAGCGGAGGTAAAAATACTAACACCGAGACACTGAAATGCATTAAAGTTTCAAGGTTAAGCGTGCTCAGGTGGGAGTAATTCCATGATGGGTGACCCTCTGGGAAATATCCTGAAAATTTCGTAAATACAGAAATAAGAGACGAGTGTAAAAGTAGGTAGCCCAGAGTAAATTGGGGTGTGGAAATTGGTTAGAAACCCCGTACGAGTCATATAGGCCGAGACGGACTAAACTAACAAAAAAGGGGAAGCCATGACAGCAGAAAGCTTTGAGGATGAAGGAGAAAAGTACAGGTGTCACAGGGTGAGACCGATATTGAGTCCACACTAGCTAAGGCAAGAAATCCCTGATATGACGATATACGGGAACATGTCTAGTGAGGGGATAGACGCATCGGACGCCACGAAGAAGGAATTTCAACCGTAAAGATCGTAAAACGGGCAACCTAAGCTTCTAAGATGAATATGCTAAGCGACATGAGGTATTTACAAAGGAGACCTCCCCGAAAGATTATACTACGCTATGAGGCCAGTTTAACATTCGAGGACGAATGTTCTAAAGGGGGGGAGGATGTTATACCCCGCATTTTGTGCAATTGGATAATTCAAGACAGTCGCGGGAAGACGATGAGTAAGGCCTTATTTTTACTTTGTTAAGCATACGAGTTGCTTATGAAAAAAATTTAGAAGTGGAAATAATGAGGAAGGTCAAGGGCATAAGAGGAAATTTGCAATACGACTCGTGGAATTATGGAGGAAGACGAAGGGCAAATTTGGAATTTGGAAAAATTTAATTTTTCATGAAGTGCAAAATAAGACACAAAAAAAAAGGAAGTGGGCTTATGTTTTGGGCCATGTTGGCCGACCCACTTGGAGTGGGCTTAGCCCACTTAGGAGTCTTATGGATTAATAAAAGATGACCAAGTCATCTTTTCATACCACACTCTAGAAAATTCAAGACTTGGAAAGAAAAAGGGAGAGAGGAAACCCCTACAAGGCCATTTCGGCCAAGAGTAAAAATTGTCAAGAAAAATTGATAAAATTTCTCCAAAAATCATTTTCTACCAAGTAGGGGGTGCACAACAAGGTGGAGTTGTTGTTGGAACAAGAAAGGTTCAAAATCATACAAGTTGCCAAGAGTTAGGCAAGTGAGAAGTTGAAGAAGTTGCCAAGAGTTAGGCAAGTTGCCATCCCCATGTATCCCTTCGCCCCACCCCATGTTTATATTCATATTTCATAGCTTATATATATATATATATATATATATATATATATATATATATATATATATATATATATATATATATATCATATAAGCATGCCAGAGAGCCCAAAGAAAATCATATATCCATCGGAGTGACGTAAGGTCGGTGACCTCTGATTGCATTATGGAATAACCGTGACCGCTTTGTCTCACCTTGAAGGAACGAGTATTTTAAGGCGAGACTACCAACGAAGAATAGTACTAGAAGAAAAACGTAGTATGAAATCATAGGCATCATAGACGTCAATTCATAGGCTTTGAAATCCTTTGGAAATAGTGTCATAGCTATGAAATAGAGATAAGGATCAAGAACTAGTTAGTCACCTTCGTATTCACATTGAATCCTTTGCTTAGAAATATTGGTCATGGAATCATTCTAATCATACTTATCGTTGGCATATCCTCTTTTCTAATATCATCGTTATCATTATCGTCATAGAAGTATTCTCGTTGGGATAGGTATAGTACTTGTCATTTGGTAATGGAATAAGGATCGAAGGTTTCTTTTGGATTCAGCTTCAAGTAAGTCAAGCGGAACAATAAGGAAAATCGGGGAACAATGGGCCCACCTCGGGTCAAATAAGGCGGCGTACCAAATTTACATATGTTACATGTCATGGCGAAAACTTGTGAGGGTTTTAGGGTAGTCGGCTCCTATTTATGCGAGTTCTAGAGGTTTAGGAAGTTCTTTCAACATTTTACACAATTTAATTCAATTCTTCTGAATGAAAAAGGGAAACTTTAGGCGCAGATTCCGGAGGGTAGAGGTGTCCCCGAGGTTCATATCCAACATATTACGTCTAAGACATGCCATATAAGGAAGGCTGAAGCCTTACATACCTCATTCCGCTCCTTATGCTATTCCAAATTCAAGTTGCAAATCCGCCAAAATCTACAAATTGGTCACATTTACCAACTTTGGTTAGAACATTTGGAATTGGAATCTTAAGATAATACTTGGCTACCGAAATTTCGGCAGCACTTCCGCTGTAAATACATGATTCCCAAAGATCAACTTAGCCAATTCTCATCAACAACAATCCGGGAATTCAACCCGGCCAAACTATCAATCATAATATCAACAACCATACTAACAATTTCCATACTCAATCCAAGATATATTATAACAACTTAATCAATTTATCACTTCCTTCAAAACCTTCCAACTCCAATAAAAACGATAACAACCTTATAATATATATTCCAACAACACCATACTAATATCATTATCTTCCATACATGTAAGGACATAATTTCAATTTACATAATCTTCCAAGACAAGCCTCCAACTACTAGTACTTCACTAAGCTCATTAGGCTTTTATTTGCAACATAAAGTTCACAACACAACAACCAACATGCTAAATCAAACTTGCTCACCAATCCTTCAAAATTCAACACATATACACGGCTATACATACAATATACACCACACGGCCACCATCATGCATACACAACTACAACCTCTCCAAAATCATTCAACTTCCATTATCAACATAACATTCACAACAATAACAACTAAACACTAAATAAAATAATTAGCTCATAATTTCTACACACACATATACACATACACGGCCACCACCCCCACTTCCATATTCCTCATGAATTTCACTCATTTTAGTATACAACAACATGCAAAAATATCCATAACATGTAAAGAGAATGAATTCTTACCTCCTTCTTTGATTCTCCAACTTGCTTGAATTTCCAACTTATGAATATATGTTTTTCTTGCTCCAATGAATACTCCACCTTGCTAAGGGCCCTTTAAGGGATTGTTTGGCTAGAAGAGAATGATTTTTGATGGAAAATCTTCCAAGGTTTTGGTGGAATTTGTTGTGGCCGAATGGCCTTTAATGTTTCTCCTTGTTTTTTCTTGTTCTTCCACTTCTTGAGATTTCTAGAAGATTACATGATAAGGATGACTTAGTCATCTTTTATTCTTGTAAATAAACCCCCTCATGGGCTTAGCCCATGCCATGGCCGGTTGGGCCCTCTTTTGCCTTTTAAAATTCCAAGCCCAATTATTTTTCATGACAAGTAGTAATTCATAAAACTATTTTCCCAAAAATTCCAATTTTACCCCTAGACTCTCTTGATAATTCCGCTTCTAAATATTTCATAAGCAACTCATATGCCAAACAAAACAAAAATAAGGCCTTGCTTATTGTCTTCCCGCGATTGTCTTGAATTATCCGATTGCACAAAAATGCGGGATATAACATCCTCCCCCCCTTTAGAACATTCATCCTCGAATGTTAAACCGGCCCCATAGTGTATTATAATACTTTGGGGAGGTCTCCTCCGTAGATATCTCGCATGTCGCTTAACATATCCATTTTTGGAGCTTAGGTTACCTTTATGTCGTAGGTCGATTGAGTTAGCTCCGAACG
The DNA here is from genome assembly GCF_019175385.1 of Lycium barbarum. Lineage (NCBI taxonomy): Eukaryota > Viridiplantae > Streptophyta > Magnoliopsida > Solanales > Solanaceae > Lycium > Lycium barbarum. Next base: position 69,244,656 of record NC_083343.1, on the reverse strand, counting down.
CTGGCCCTGCGTTAATAAGTCCCCTTTATTGGATCTTGAGTCGTCATAGTCCATTTTAGGTCTAACATGCTCTCCCCTCCTCTATTAAGAGGGTCTACACCCGCCTATGCCCTTTAAATAATCGTCGCCTTCCGCGGTCTTTTACAATTGTAATTCCTTCTTTGCGGAGTTTGTCGCGTCTATTCCCTTGCTTGATATGTTCCCGTATATCACCGCATCAGGGCTTTCTAGCCTTACCTAGCATGGGTTCGGCATCGGTCTTACTCTGTGACACCTGTACTTATATCCTTCGTCACGTCTTTTGAATTTCATTCAACTAGCATATTCCATGTATCGCGACACTGTTTGTTAGGGTTCTACAGTCACAGATAAGATGTCACGTACATATATACATTTCCACCGCTATTTTACTTACAACCACTTGCAAACACTAATCAAACTTTCTTTAATCCCAAAGCTCTGTCATGCTTTCTCCTCTTCTGCTAGTCTAGTCCGTCTCAGCCTACACGACTTCTATAGGGTTTCTAACCACTCCACACACTCTAATTTAAATTAGGCTACCTAATTTCACATTCGTCTCTTATTCCCACATTTATGAAATTTTCAGCATATTTCCCAGGGGGTCACCCATCTTGATATTGCTCTCACTCTAGCACGCTTAACCTTGAAACTTTGGGGCGTTTTAGTACGTGAATGCTGGGATAATTATATCGACTGCCCCGCGCTACCTATATCACATAATATGGGACAAGTTGGGGTCCTAGCAGCTTTCAAAACGCCCGCGTAACACATCTTTGCTTTCAATTACAATTCTAACCCCCGCAATGCCCAGTATTCATCCTTTTACCTATGTGTATGGCTACTTTTGTCCTAAATATCCACATTCCCAGTAGTGGCGAAAACACCTTAGTCGCAACAGGCATAGACATCCCAGCTCGTTTGGTTTAGCTCGGGTTCCCCCCTAATATGTTCAGCGATTTAAGACGCGATATCTGACACGTAGAAACTGGATCAATCGATACCTGTACATTGTAGAAAAATACTGATAATATACCTGGAACGACATCAGGGGATGGCTCAGGATCCTGTCGGCCATCTAGTGCAAAGGTATGGTGCTGGGGTCCACTCGAACTGGGTATTCCTTCTCGGTCTCTATCGCAGCCTACTGCTATCTGGGACCTTTGCATTGGAGGATGCGCCAATGATTGTGAGTCTATTGCTAGCCCTGTGGGCTGAACCCTTCCTCTGCCACGGCGAAATGGGCAGTCGCGCATATAATGACCAGACTTAGCACAGGTTTAACAAATACCCGAGCCCGCGCGACATGGCCCCGCATGTAATCTACGGCACTGGGGGCATCGTGGTACGGATGGTCTCCGCTGACTAAGCTCACCGCTACACTGGGAACCAAAAACTCCGTAGCCCTGACCTGACCCGTCGGGCTGAGTTTGGTCTCTGTCGTACCTCTGTGGGCAATCACGCATCAAATGGCCAATCCGACCGCAGGCAAAACAAGCATTTGTATCTAAGTAAAACTGTCCCGAGTGTGGCCTGCCACATCGTGCACACCGCGGTGGGGGTAGCCCCGTACTGCCAAAGCCGGCTCTACGCCGGGATCCCGAAACCCTGGCACTCTGATCTGGTACTGAATACCCGGAATGCTCCTGTGCCTGTCTCCCTCTATACTCACTTCTAATTCCGAAAGATCTAGCCCTTTTTCTACGACCCCTATCACCAGATCCCACGCCCTATTGTTGAGCTTGAGCGGCTACTAGTTGGGTTAACAAAAGGATGACCTGTCTCATCTCTTGAGTTGGAGCATCAGGTGAGGGAATTGGGGGTGCTGGAGCTGAAGTGGAAACTCCTTCTTGCTCCCCTAATATCGGCGGAGTGCGAACAACACGAGAGGAAGCCTTATTATGGGATTCACCCTCCTCAATGTTTACCAGTGGCTCCCGTCCAGTTCGCGTTTCTGTTGCCATCTTGCTTTCCTCGGGGACTGTAACTTTCATCTTCTTAGGCATCGCTGAAAATGCAACACTGGGTTAGGAAGAAGGAAAACCTCTTATTATAGCTCTATCGCACGATCTAGAATACAAAGAAGGTCATATTTCCTAAATGCTCTGCAGCCTCCTGCGTATAAGTGTGGCGCGCTACACACCCATAAACAGGACTCTACTGGACACGGCTCGTAGACAATCCCCTAGGACCGAACTGCTCTGATACCACTTCTGTCACGACCCAACTAGGGCCGCGACGGGTACCCGATACTTGTACCGAGCACCCCTTATCTATCATCTTACCTCTATTACTGAGCGGGCCGTATGAACTATACCATATTTTTTTTCTGTTCTACTTACCATTAACACTAGTAGCATACTTATAAACATAGGATAATAAGCTTTACTAGCACAGTATACAACGACGAGGACCATCAAAAGTACAATGCATCTAACTGTACATATCTGTCTACGAGCCTCTAAACATAGTATACATATACATAGGAAGGGCCGAGTACTGCCGTGCCTGAACATATATACACAAAATAGTACCAAGAAATTGAGGTTCCGGGACAACTGGAGCGCTGCCGATAACCGCTGATAGACCTCCTAGAAATCAGGTCTGTCTACCTGCTGACCTGCGCGGCATGAAACGCAGCGTCCACAAGAAGGGACGTCGGTACGAATAGTGTACCGAGTATGTAAGGCATGGAAATTGATACAAACAGGAACATAGATTATGATTACCAATATCATGGGGTCATAGACATATAATGAGACAAGAAAGTAACCTGTACATAGGACTGCCTTTTCAGGCCGGATACCATGCATGCTTGGCTGTCTTTGAAAACATTTTTTTTCATATTCATAGAAAATAGAGCTTATTTCACATTGTATCATGTCATAGCATATCATAGTATAATATGTAATATCATAGCACCGAACAATGTCGGCTCGCCCACATTGCGCCGAAATACATCGGCTCGCCCATATATATATATATATATCCCGCGTCCAGGCATCCCGCGTCCGGGATGATAAGTCAGCTGACCAGGTGGTAGTGAAACATGTTTCCCTTCCCATCCCCATGTATCTCTTCGCCCCACCCCATGTTTATATTCATATTTCATAGCTTATATATATATCATATAAGCATGCCAGAGAGCCCAAAGAAAATCATATATCCATCGGAGTGACGTAAGGTCGGTGACCTCCGATTGCATTATGGAATAACCGTGACCGCTTTGTCTCACCTTGAAGGAACTAGTATTTTAAGGCGAGACTACCAACGAAGAATAGTACTAGAAGAAAAACGTAGTATGAAATCATAGGCATCATAGACATCAATTCATAGGCTTTGAAATCCTTAGGAAATAGTGTCATAGCTAAGAAATAGAGATAAGGATCAAGAACTAGTTAGTCACCTTCGTATTCACATTGAATCCTTTGCTTAGAAATCTTGGTCATGGAATCATTCTAATCATACTTATCGTAGGCATATCCTCTTTTCTAATATCATCGCTATCATTATCGTCATAGAATTATTCTTGTTGGGATAGGTATAGTACTTGTCATTTGGTAATGGAATAAGGATCGAAGGTTTCTTTTGGATTCAGCTTCAAGTAAGTCAAGCGGAACAATAAGGAAAATCGGGGAACAATGGGCCCACCTCGGGTCTAATGAGGCGGCGTGCCAAATTTACATATGTTACATGTCATGGCGTTACTTGTGAGGGTTTTAGGGTAGTCGGGTCCTATTTATGCGAGTTCTAGAGGTTTAGGAAGTTCTTCCAACATTTTACACAATTTAATTCAATTCTTCTGAATGAAAAAGGGGAAACTTTAGGCGCAGATTCCGGAGGGTAGAGGTGTCCCCGAGGTTCATATCCAACATATTACGTCTAAGACATGCCATATAAGGAAGGCTGAAGCCTTACATACCTCATTCCGCTCCTTATGCTATTCCAAATTCAAGTTGCAAATCCGCCAAAATCTACAAATTGGTCACATTTACCAACTCTGGTTAGAACATTTGGAATTGAAATCTTAAGATAATACTTGGCTACCGAAATTTCGGCAGCACTTCCGCTGTAAATACATGATTCCCAAAGATCAACTTAGCCAATTCTCATCAACAACAATCCGGGAATTCAACCCGGCCAAACTATCAATCATAATATCAACAACCATACTAACAATTTCCATACTCAATCCAAGATATATTATAACAACTTAATCAATTTATCACTTCCTTCAAAACCTTCCAACTCCAATAAAAACGATAACAACCTTATAATATATATTCCAACAACACCATACTAATATCATTATCTTCCATACATGTAAGGACATAATTTCAATTTACATAATCTTCCAAGACAAGCCTCCAACTACTAGTACTTCACTAAGCTCATTAGGCTTTTATTTGCAACATAAAGTTCACAACACAACAACCAACATACTAAATCAAACTTGCTCACCAATCCTTCAAAATTCAACACATATACACGGCAATACATACAATATACACCACACGGCCACCATCATGCATACACAACTACAACCTCTCCAAAATCATTCAACTTCCATTATCAACATAACATTCACAACAATAACAACTAAACACTAAATAAAATAATTAGCTCATAATTTCTACACACACATATACACATACACGGCCACCACCCCCACTTCCATATTCCTCATGAATTTCACTCATTTTAGTATACAACAACATGCAAAAATATCCATAACATGTAAAAAGAATGAATTCTTACCTCCTTCTTTGATTCTCCAACTTGCTTGAATTTGCAACTTATGAATATATGTTTTTCTTGCTCCAATGAATACTCCACCTTGCTAAGGGCCCTTCAAGGGATTGTTTGGCTAGAAGAGAATGATTTTTGATGGAAAATCTTCCAAGGTTTTGGTGGAATTTGTTGTGGCCGAATGGCCTTTAATGTTTCTCCTTGTGTTTCTTGTTCTTCCACTTCTTGAGATTTCTAGAAGATTACATGATAAGGATGACTTAGTCATCTTTTATTCTTGTAAATTAAACCCCCTCATGGGCTTAGCCCATGCCATGGCCGGTTGGGCCCTCTTTTGCCTTTTAAAATTCCAAGCCCAATTATTTTTCATGACAAGTAGTAATTCATAAAACTATTTTCCCAAAAATTCCAATTTTACCCCTAGACTCTCTTGATAATTCCACTTCTAAATCTTTCATAAGCAACTCATATGCCAAACAAAACAAAAATAAGGCCTTGCTTATTGTCTTCCCGCGATTGTCTTGAATTATCCGATTGCACAAAAATGCGGGATATAACAGGAATGCTCACCAGTAATAAGTAATCTGATGCGCAAATACAATAGAAAACCACTTTATGGATACTCCGATACTAAGTAATAGTGTTATTAGATATTAATGGATGATTGAGATTTTGGTGTGTGTTATAAGTAACGTGTGACTAATTCGATTATGGTTAGTAAAATACCTTATACATAAGGAAGGAAGTGATTCTATGCCTATACAACATTTTCCCAAGGAATTCCAAAAGGGCCACGTAGTACCGTGTTACAAATACGTTGGAGTAGGAAAGAAGAATGCGCCTATGACAGTGTGAGCTGATCGGAAGAGATTATGGAATGATTAACATTGAGTTGTAGATCATAAATTGGTTCATAAACGGCGAAAACAACAAAAACTGGCGAGAACCGGTTGAAAACCAGCTAAAACGAGTCAACTCGGCCGAGTGGCTACCGAGTTACCTTCTAGGGTTGAGAGAGAAAATACAAAACAAAGAGATATTGCCCTTTCGGTGATTTGTGAAGTGTATTATGTTGTGTGTGTGTGTGTGTGTTACGTTGTGAAGAGATAAGAAGGGGCTTTCCTTAGGGACTCAAAATGTTTTTTGCCATAGTGTTAAAAATTGAATATATGCAATGATATTTTCAAGTCTGTATCAAAAGATAGTTAAAGGAATTTCATTATGCTTATAGTTATTGCATTACTAATGGAATTGTTGGAGCAAAAGAACGAGAAGCGAAATAAGAAAATGAATAAGGTAAGCTATGCGGCAATATTTTAAAGATAGATTAGTGAGAAAAGGTAGATAAAGAGATGGTAAGTTGTGAAAAATGCGGTAAAGGAGACATGGAAGGTATAAGATAGATTATGAGATGGAGTTAAAGGATGAGCATATGATAGAAGAGCGGTATTAACCTCCATACAATGATAGATGCGGCATAACGAAGATTGCCTATGTAAGAGTTAATTTGTTATGTTGATACAAGTATTTACCATAAAGGGGTGCTCTTAAGAAATTCATCGCGGGACACGATTAAAATCTTATTCCAAACCCCTTCAGATAGTACATCATGTGATAATTATGGATTTTATTCAGGCACGAGATAAATGAGATTAAGTACCCGAAGAAGACTCTGAGGATAAGAAGAAGTTTCTTGACTATTTCGTGCCCTCGAAGGGGTATGAGATGAAACGAATGTCCATATGTGTCACGACCCAGCTGGAGGGTCATGACGGGCACCCGGAGTTGGCCTACCGAGTTCCTCTGAACATACACCTCATAATAATTTCTAGGTGGGCCATAAGCTAGCTCATATGCATCATATTCTGCAAGGATAGGTATCATAATATAATATAAAGGCATGTTACTATGTAACCATCGGCAACTATCCCATGAATATAAACCACTAAGGTTGTCTAATTACTAGATACCAATATGTACAGACGAGGCTATGAAATATCTCGATACATGCATCGGTCTACGAGCCTCTATATATACAGAATACAAGAATCCAGAAGACAAGAATCCTGTCACGACCCAACCCCGTGGGCCATGACTAGTGCCCGACCTAGACACTCGTATACGTATCTATTAGATATGGTCAAACTGAAGCTAAGATCAATATGGAAACATTCAAAAGAACTCCAAAGGTTCATAACGTCATCATATATATATATATATATATCCTGATAACCTTTCTCCTGAGGAATCACAACTGATCAAAACATAATATGATACGCAAGCCGACAAGGCTACCACAATATACCAACATGATACGCAAGCCGACAAGGCTACCATTACATATCAACACCATACGTAAGCCGACAAGGCTGCCATTACAGACGAACATATCCATAGCACATCGTATAGACACAGCTGAACAAAACTTATACATAGCCCACACATATGTCTACAGACCTCTAAAAGTATCAATGGTGAAATATGACGGGACAGGGCCCCGCCGTACCCCTGGATAAACATATATACATATACATTGAAAGATCTGTACCAAAAGTCTATGCTCCGAAACAATGGAGCTTTCCAAGACAGCTGAGTAGAAATCCTAAGCTGGAGGATCACCAAATCGAGTATCTATACCTGCGGGCATGAAACGCAGCCCCTCGAAGAAAGGGGGTCAGTACGAGATATGTACTGAGTATATAAAGCATGAAATACAATAAGGAGGATCATGACTGAAATAGTGATTGCAGGAGACAAGTATGACAATCCTAATACCAATACACTTGCCTTATGAAATGTAAATCATGCATATCAATATCATATATCATAGCCGGCCCATCATGGGACTCGTTGAATAAAGTCATCATATACTATCCTTGGCGCCATAACCACATCATGATATCATCATATCATATATATATATATATATATATATATATATATATATATATATATATATACCGTATCCCGGCCCTCTAGTGAGGGACTCGGTGAACAATGCAGTGAAACTGTGCACGAAAACGTATCCTGGCCCGGGACTCAGTGAAAGACATATTGAGGCATGCACGAGCAGAGTAGTGAGCAACCATATACAAACTAAATCATATCTGAGACTCAATAGAATAATCAAAATGAACTATCATTTGAAAATCAAGACAATAGTCAGATCAAGTACTCTTCGAATGTCACTATAGACTATATCAAAATAGAACCTCAGAAACCATAGATACGTATCAAGACATAATAAACTAAGTTCTGGGAATCAAGAACATTAGCCCTCCTAGTGGCTCTAAGAATAGGAGATTTTTTTTAAGTCACACATACGTCGTCTATTTGTTTCATAAAGATCATGCCAAAAAGAAAGAAGGGTTAGCTTTACATACCTGTTATAGGTTAACCGTAACCAAGTTCGCTTCGTCGCCCCTTTAGCCTATTTAATATGAAAGTAACGCTATCGTTAGTAAACTATACTTTCTGGCTTATAAATCTACAAACAATCACTTATAGGGATCATTCTTTAGTTCATACTTTCTTGATTAGGCTTTTTGTTAGTTAAGAACTTAACGGAAATCGGGCAGCATTTCCCCTATATAACTCGCCTAACCCGAACTTCCAATTAATCTCCTGTTATCACAGCAATACCAAGAACAACAGTAATAGAAATATTCATGTCAAATCCTTAAAATCCAGCCCATAAACAACTCAAACAACCCAATAACCTTTCTTAATCCTTTTCCAATCCAAATCACTAACATCTAAGATTATACACCAAACAGACCAACATACACTTTGTATACAATACGTTGTACACTTCTTTCTTCCAGATTTAGAAGCCACATCACCAACAACACGACAACAACAAGAACAACAACACATGAACATAGAACCACACTTTTAATCTTTCAACTCAACAATTCCATATAACAATTACATTTTTAATTATCATAATTCCTTCACTTTTAACACACCATCAACGACACCATTAATCCAATTATACCATAAAATGAGAAGATCTTACCTTAATTTAATTGGAGCCGATTCTACACTCGCTTGCACCAATCGCACTATTTCCTCTTCCTCGATTCAATACCCAATGTTGCTATCATCTCCTTGGAAGTGCAAACTAACTTGGAATAATTTATTTTTTAAAAGATGGTTGTCATGTCCATGAGCTTAGCAGCCATGGCTATGTACTTTTCCTTTTTCAACTTCACTAGAATTGCAAATGAAAATCTAGCTAACATTAGTCATGATTTTTGAACATATATATGTTTCCTAACCCTATGACACGTGCTCCCCCTATAATGACTCACCAAATTAATTGTTTTGATTTATTTTTTTAATTAATGAATCGGGTGGGGCCCACTTTAACTATATAATTTGGCTAACTAAATTAATCTTAATTAATCACTAATCTCCACTTAATAATCTAATTATAGTTAATTAGTCCCTAATCTCGAATAATATTTCTATACTAATTGAAATTTATAAACAAATCGTGCACTAATTAAAATCGAGGATTAAAAGCACTTATTTCATATCCCAAAAATAATCTCGTCCTTTACTTATGTCGACTAACTTACGAATAATTAGACGTACAAAAATACGGGGTATAACATCCTTCCCCCCTTTGGAACATTCGTCCTCGAATGTTAAACTAGTCCTGCGCTGCCAATATTTCCTTAAATGTCCTTTTTATTGAATTAATCCCTTCACATGTCTCTTTCGTTTGTCGATTCCCTTCAATTTGTTATAATGCATTCCAGATCTCTAAGTAACTATTTCCATAATATTTGCTCTTTCTGTCGCTTCTCGAGGTAATAATTCCACGTCATTGTCTTTATGGTAAACAATTGTATTGTCAGCTCTTCTACTGAAATGTTACTCTCTCTCGTCTACATACTGCTCAGTTGTACTGGCACTGATTGATTCTGACTTTTATTCATGGTGCTCTTAGTCATAACTCGGCTTTTTTTTTCTCATATAGTTACTCTCTTAAGATGTATCGTTCACTTCATCTTACCTCTTAATCCTTAATTAAGGTTTTATAACGCACAGATGTTCCTCATCGATTCATTAGGCCTTTCAACCCTTGGAGTATTTCATACCTCCGGTAACTTATAGACCCTTCGCAGACTCTACGACTAAAATGACATTTCCCAGGGTGTAACATTATTTTACTCCAATAACCTTGCTTTGCTCTGCTGTTGCAGTCCGTATTCTGGAATCTTCAGCATCATGTGTCACTTTTCGACTTTCTTTTAAAGATTTTTAACTGTCACTTTGCCTTTAGCTCTTAATCTCAATCCTTAGAGTTAGCTGTCAAGTAGCGCGGGAGTTTCCTCATAGTATAACATTACATAGATGCTCTATGATCTGTCTATTATTAACTGGTATAATTCTAAAAGAGTTCTTGATTTGACATATAAATTCACTGTCTTCTAGTAACCAGCTCGTTCTGTTCGTCTCGCTTCAACCACTTTGCAATTTCCCTTGATCCAACTTGTAACGTTTCAGGCAGATCATCTCGTGTCGTTTCTTTATCTTTAATTCAAACTCTTCTATTGCCTCTTCATTCCGATTTTTCTCTTAGTTTTCCTATCACGCATCATGTTGAAATCTTACATAAATATCCGTGGGTACTCAAATTAGCCCAAGAAATACCTTAGCGTTGTCTTACTAGTCCTCATGCTTAACCTGGCCTTCTCCTCTCGTATCTTGCAATCAGCATCGGGGCTCAACTATGGCTATGTTCTATTTGCCCTCCGTACTAATCCTATATTGGTAATTTAGCTTAAACCATCTTTACATCCTTCCTTAATGTACCCCAAATATCACAACCTCACTGATATTACTGAATCCTTACCCTTCTTATCAAGTACTTACTTGGTCTCATTCTTAGCATACGAACATCCGTAAGTTGTATAACTATTCTTGTACAACTTGTATAAAATATATCCAATCTTAGTCATGACCTTTCCTTTTCCTGGTTCATTATGCTCTACTTAATTCATCTGTACTAAAACGCGCTCGTAGCCTATCTTGTCATACTCCTATACCTTGATTCATCCTTTGATATTTCTCGTATCCTATTATAGCAGATTTTCTGTCCCTTCCTTTTTCTACTTATAAATCGCCACATTATTAGCGCACGACTCTATTGCCAATATCTTAGCCTTTAATCTAGTATAGCATTGTTGTCCTTTATAATATCTTTTAAGTTACTCGTTATCATTCTCTTATCGTGCTCTTTCTTCTTATATGACCCACTTCCTAATGTCTTATCATTCAAGGTCTTTACAAATAATTCTCAGCACTGTTTCAAATACCATTCTGACTTTTATCCATTTATTGCTGGCTTTCAGATCTTACTAACTTGTTTCAGCAAGGAATCTCAATTAAAATTTAAGTATCCATATCAAATATATTGCAGGGTCAATCGTTTCCATCTTACACTTGCATTTCTCTCACCAGCTATCCTCCTTAAGGGTGCACTTATACCATTATCTATTTATATTCTGCTCCATGTCCCCATTTCCAATTTCAAATTCATATCATCTCTTTTCCAATTCACTTGGTATACTGTACCATATCCATGTCCTTCTTTATAGTCTATAACTTTGATTATCCACGTATGAAACCTCCATCAAAATCAGGAAACGACAAGGACCTCTCGATATATAGTACAAAATATCATCTGATAATATGTACTCGAGTAATGCAACAAATGTAGTAACTCACCCAAGGCCACATTCTACTTACTCCAATCAACAATTAATTAGAACTTGAAGTCGTCCCAAATTCTTAATCAGGTAGCACTTATTTTCTGATGATAAGTGTTCAAAGCGCTCTTGTAACATTATCCTTATCCTAACCTGTATCATATGTTTCCTCTAATAGATTTACAATACATCGTTTGTTCTCCAAACCTACAGTCCTTGTCCTTTAAAGATTTCACTATTTTCGAGGTGAAGTCACATACACGCAATACTCTTTTATGCCCTATGCTCTTTTACCTTTGTTGTGTACCCAACACTGACTTCTAACTTACTCAAAATCATATCAAGTTCGTCTTAATAGTGGTCTTATCCTATCACCTTGTCTTCGCACTACACCTTTAAGTTCATAGCTATATATTTCCCTTTTATTTTATACTCGTACTCAATTAATTTTGTCTACCTTGGGTGCTTCCTTTAGTATTCCCTTACCATTTCTCCAATCTATGTCCTTCTTTCATTTTGTGCACGAGGAATCTCATGCTATCTTTGTATCCTTCGGAAAACACTACTTTTGCATAATCCCTTTCTCATTCTCAAAACGTATTCTGTTCATCCCTATTTGTTCTTATTATCCCAGACATTTCTGGCACTCATTCTGCCTCGTTGCTCATCTTTCTATAGTTTAGTCGTGCACAAGTTATGCCATTATATTACTCATGTTCTCGGCTATGTCATGACCTGTTACTACACTGTTATCTCGCTCGCTTTCTTCTTATTTCCTTCTTTCAATTAACTCTTTTTCTTGTGCTCGCTTTCATTTACGTTATCATGTAATCTCCATTCTAAACTTTCCCTATAGGACTTTGTAAGTCTTTCTTATTCGTTCTATACCTTGTCTTTCCATTTCACATTTGCCTTTATACTTTAATCGCATAGATCACGTCATATCTTTTAGTCACTTCCTCGCTAGGCTTTACTCATTTTCGTAACTATCCTTATTATATTCACATTATATCTTGTTCGTACTCAATCCTATGGTGTAACACTTCTTAACCTAAAGGATTCACGATTCTTACTATGGTTTAATTTCACTCTATGGAGCGGGCGTACATAACCCTTTTACCCTTTCTGATTAATCTTATCCTTAATACCTCACAAGCTGTCTTATTAATGCATTCGTATTCGTCACGATTCTTCTTCCTCTGTACCCTTGTCTCAATCATACTGTTATTGCTTCTAACTATAAACTCGTCGTAATTTATCCCTGCTTGTCAGCTCAGTGATACCTCCATATAATACCCTATTAAGATTTGCCAGCCTTTTCTAAATCATCTCTTAGTATCTCAAGCCCTTCCAAATTATCCAGGCATTTCATCAACAACACATGAAACACATGATCTAAAACAGCCCACAAGTTTGAATTTTCCTTCTACAATTTCCATCTCCAATTAGTTGATTAAGAACTAATAAACTCAAGGACATAAAGATATGAAATGTTAGCTCAAGAACACAAGAACACTCTAACTCCAAGATTACGTCACCATGAAGCATCCTCCAAAACCACCACAAGAAGAAGAACTAGAATCTGACAAGCACCACGGGACTTCTAATGCTTGATTCACATAGTTTACCTTCAGATTTGTCCTTGGGTCATAAATGAACTATTTAGTTCATAAACTACTTGCTGTATGCTTTGTACTTTCCCAATAAAAATGAAACTTAATTGTGGGCGTTTTTTTTTTCTTTTTTGTTTTTGCTCTTCGACATGAGCCTCTCCTAAGGTAAAATGTGACTGGAAAGTATTCTGGTCCGTTCAAATGAATTCCAAACTTTACTGCTCATATATGCTTCTTCGAAATAAAATTTACCAAATAAGAATGATGCCTCTTACGAATGACATGGAGGGTATCTCTTAAAGCTTTAATCCAACATGATAAATTTACTCTATCGATATCGACGTCATACTTACTATTACTATCAATTCAATAGTTAACTTTATTTCTCGAAGTCAGACTTGCAACTTGGTCAAATCCTATTATTACTGTTGACACGACCTTTCAAGACATATTACGAACTTATATCTCATTCCCCTTTTACTTCTAAGAAAATTTTGGCAGAGTTTCCTCTGTATTTCTTACTATCCCAAAGCCTGCACGCAGGAAATACCAACAATGCCACACAGGGCCAACATATACGTATATATCATATCATATCATAGCCACACCAGGCTCCCAATTTCAAGTAAAAGTATAAAGATGTCGGAACTTACCTCACATATCACACCTCGAGACGTACCTGATCCTTTAACGATCTGTCCTGTTATACCTTCCTATCTACCTTCCCTTTCATTCTTCAACTTTACATTTCAATCATACTTCAACATTCTTACCTTAACTGACATGCATCTTTCGCACTGTTGCTTACCTGTGTACTTTGTAGCTTCCAATATCATCAGTCACTTTCTTCTGGCGATGCCGTTCTTCAGCTGAAATCAAGGGTTAGTATAAGGAATTTCATTTCTTACGGCTGGGCTCTATGGCACGATCTTAGATATGAAAGAAATATAACATCCTAAATGTCCTGTAGCTTCCTGTTTATAGATGTGGTGCACAACACACAGATAAACAAGACTACTAGACACGGTCTGTATACACTCCGAGGATGAACTGCTCTGATACCACTTTTGTCACGACCCAACCCCGTGGGCCATGACTAGTGCCCGACCTGGAAACTCGTATACGTACCTGTTAGATATGGTCAAACTGAAGCTAAGATCAATATGTAAACTTTCAAAAGAACTCCAAAGGTTCATAACGACATCATATATATATATATATATATCCAGATAACCTTTCTCCTGAAGAGTCACAACTGATCAAAACATAATATGATACGCAAGCCTACAAGGCTGCCACAATATACTAACATGATACGCAAGCCCCTACAAGGCTGCCATTACATATCAACACCATACGTAAGCTGACAAGGCTGCCATTACAGACGAACATATCCATAGCAGATCGTATAGACACAGCTGAACAAAACTTATACACAACTAAAACTTATGGCTACAGACCTCTAAGAGTATCAATTGTGAAATATGACGGAACAGGGCCCCGCCGTACCCCTGGATAAACATATATACATATATATCGAAAGATCTGTACCAAAAGTCTAGGCTCCGGAACAATGGAGCTTTCCAAGAGAGCTGAGTAGAAATCCTAAGCTGGAGGATCACCAAATCGAGTATCTGTACCTGCGGGCATGAAACACAGCCCCCGGAAGAAAGGGGGTCAGTACGAGATATGTACTGAGTATATAAAGCATGAAATATAATAAGGAGGATCATGACTGAAATAGAGATTGCAGGAGACAAGTATGACAATCATAATACCAATACACTTGCCTTATGAAATGTAAATCATGCATATCAATATCATATATCATAGCCGGCCCATCATGGGACTCGGTGAATAAAGTCATCATATACTATCCTTGGCGCCATAACCACATCATCATATCATCATATATATATATATATATATATAGATATATATATATCGTATCCCGGCCCTCTAGTGAGGGACTCGGTGCACAATGCAGTGAAACTGTGCACGAAAACGTATCCTGGCCCGAGACTCAGTGAAAGACATATTGAGGCATGCACGAGCAGAGTAGTGAGCAACCATATGCAAACCAAACCATATCTGAGACTCAATAGAATAATCAAAATGAACTATCATTTGAAAATCAAAACAATAGTCATATCAAGTACTCTTCGAATGTCACTATGGGCTATATCAAAATAGAACCTCAGAAACCATAGATGCGAATCAAGACATAATAAACTAAGTTCTGGGAATCAAGAACATTAGCCCTCCTAGTGGCTCTAAGAATAGGAGCTTTTTTTTTAAGTAACACATACGTCGTCTATTTGTTTCATAAAGATCATGCCAAAAAGAAAGAAGGGTTAGCTTTACATACCTGTTATAGGTTAACCGTAACCAAGTTCGCTTCGTCGCCCCTTTAGCCTATTTAATATGAAAGTTACGCTATCGTTAATAAACTATACTTTCTGGCTTATAAATCTACAACCAATCACTTATAGGGATCATTCTTTAGTTCATACTTTCTTGATTAGGATTTTTGTTAGTTAAGAACTCAACGGAAATCGGGCAGCATTTCCCCTATATAACTCGCCTAACCCGAACTTCCAATTAATCTCCTGTTATCACAGCAATACCAACAACAACAGTAATAGAAATATTCATATCAAATCCTTAAAATCCAGCCCATAAACAACTCAAACAACCCAATAACCTTTCTTAATCCTTTTCCAATCCAAATCACTAACATCTAAGATTATACACCAAACAGACCAACATAAACTTTGTATGCGATACGTTGTACACTTCTTTCTTCCAGATTTAGAAGCCACATCACCAACAACACGACAACAACAAGAACAACAACACATGAACATAGAACCACATTTTTAATCTTTCAACTCAACAATTCCATATAACAACTACATCTTTAATTATCATAATTCCTTCACTTTTAACACACCATTAACGACACCATTAATCCAATTATACCATAAAATGAGAAGATCTTACCTTAATTTAATTGGAGCCGATTCTACACTCGCTTGCACCAATCGCACTATTTCCTCTTCCTCGATTCAATACCCAATGTTGCTATCATCTCCTTGGACGTGCAAACTAACTTGGAATTTTTTTTTTTTTTAAAAGATGGCTGCCATGGTCGTGAGCTTGGCAGCCATGGCTATGTACTTTTCCTTTTTCAACTTCACTAGAATTGCAAATGAAAATCTAGCTAACATTAGTCATGATTTGTGAACATATATATGTTGCCTAACCCTATGACACGTGCTCCCCCTATAATGACTCACCAAATTAATTGTTTTGATTTATTTTATTTTTTTAATTAAAGAATCGGGTGTGACCCACTTTAACTATATAATTAGGCTAACTTAATTAATCTTAATTAATCACTAATCTCGACTTAATAATCTAGTCCTAGTTAATTAGTCCCTAATCTCCAATAATATTTCTATACTAATTGAAATTTATAAACAAATCGTGCAATAATTAAAATCGAGGATCAAAAGCACTTATTTCATATCCCAAAAATAATCTCGTCCTTTACTTATGTCGACTAACTTACGAATAATTCGACGTACACAAATATGGGGTATAACAAATCCATAAGGACACGGCAGGACTACGCCGTGCCCAAGTACATACACAAAACGAAAGTACCAATAAGTTGCAGCTTCAGGACAACTGGAGCCTTTCAGGAACTCCGTTGATAAAGCTCTTAAGGGGCAGGTTCGTCTATCTGTGCACCAGCGGGCATGAACGCAGTGTCCACAAGAAGGGACGTCGGTACGAACAATGTACTGAGTATGTAAAGTGTGAAGAATATCACAATAAGAGACGTGAAGCGCAACATGAAATAAAGAGATAACCAGTACATCTGATTGCCTTTTAACACAAAATTATATATACATATATATATATACAAGTAAACTACCCGACCATATAGATACGGTGTTATGCTGCCCGGCCATTTAGGCACGGTGTTATCATCATTAGCCCGTGTCCGGGGCATAAGCTGCCTACTGCAGTAGTGTGTCTGCCGGGCTTCCTTAGGACGGCGCGGTGTTATACTACCGGGCCATGGAGGCGTGGTGTTATTAAAAGACATACTTAATTATAAAGCATGCATAAGAGCCCAAGTGAAAGCTACAACTCTATCAGAGTGACCTAAGGTTGGTAACCTTCTATTTATATTATGGAGTAATCATCATCGCTATATCTCACCTCGAAGGAACAATTTATAAGGTGAGACCAAGAAAAATGTGCAATTCAAGAAAATCAGGAAATAAACTCGATACTCTCATAACAACATTAAAATCATAGTTGTGGAACTTCTAGAAATATATTCATCACCATCATTATCTTCATACAGCATACCGCTCCTTAGTGTCATAAAAGCTCTTGGAATCATGAATCTCTAACTTTTGAGGATAAGGGGCATTAGGGAAAACATCTCACCTTTAGTGCCATATGAAGCCTTTAAGAATCATCAACTTCTAACTTTTGGAATTAAGAAGGTTGTGGAAGCATATATAGGATCACAACATAAGAATCATGCCTTTGAAAGAAAGGGACTAGCCTTAATATGCCTGATTGATCTCTTACGAATTAACGCTTATTTTCCTGAACTTGTAAATCTACATTCAAGAGGAATTATACTACCGTTAGACTTGTCACCATAAGCCTATCTCAAGTCTTTAAATCAAACTCCTTTAGAATCTGCAAAAATCCGGGCAGCATCTTCCCTGTTTATATCCCTAGCCCGAAATCATAATTTCAGCAACCAACACAACCACAACAACAACACCAATAACATCATCCTCAATACCAAAATATTCCATAAACATCCCACGTGATTTTTATCCATTTTTCAACCAACAAATTCACTATACGACTATTAAATAACTTTATTTCCATAATTAAACCTAAATCAATACCCAAAAAGAAATATTCATACCTTACTCCCGCTAAAACTGCGATATCTTCAATATCCACCTTGAATTCCTGCCAAGAGTCACTACAATACGATATTATAATCGCAACTATGCGTCGTCGGAAGTTAAATCTGGAGATTAAACTTGATTCGCGTTAAAATTTGAGGTTTGGAGCTTGGCAGAATTTTGCAGAAAATTAGAGAATTTTTGGAATGTTTTGGATCAAAAATGAGGGGGTGATCCCCCTTATATAATGTTCCAGATTCTGTCCATACCGACTTAAAAATTACTCAGCGCGTTCGCGCCACCTTGGGGCGTGTTCACACTGAGTTGTCCCCTGGCTCCTCTGCGCGTTCGCGCCACCCCCAAGTGCATTCGCGCAAAGTTAATCCTTGCTCTGGCAGCATGTCTTAGAATGGTCATAACGCTTGATCCCGATGTTCGTTCGATGCATGATTTGTTGCATTGGACACTAGACTTCCTGAGCTTCGTTTTAGGATTTTACTTTGCTCCGAAGCTCCTCATATACTGAAAGATATCATTTCTCCAAGTTGGGACAAAATAGCCCCTCATAGTCATAAGTTAAGCACTTGCAATCTTATATATCTTTGGAGGTAACTCCAATGTCCACGATTGAACAACTAACACCTAGCGAATCTCAATGTACAAACTTACGAGGTGTAACAACATGTGACAAGGAATTTGCATGTTCAATTTAGTAATTTGAATATAGACGTAATGGCTATAAGAGTAAGATTGAGGGAAGAAGTAAATCATAAGGTCTAAGGGTATCTAGAATAAGTAAACATGGAAAGGGAGAAGGATTATACCAAGAAAGTGATTTACTTGTATTTTTTGAAAGGTTATTCATGAGGTGCCAAGGGAGTCCTTAACGAAGATCGTTGATGTATCAAAGACCTCAACAAATTCAGAGCGATGACGGATTTCAAATAACAACTCGCAAGAAATGTATATTACTAAAAGAGCCTTGTGAAAAACATAAAGAGATATAATTGTGCAAGAAATAAAAAGGAAAAGAGATGGGTAACGAATAAGTGATTTGGAAGAATCGGGGATCGTGAAAATAAAATTAGGCCTGGGGGAAAATGGAGAATACTCAGGACAAGCAAAGCATAAGCAAGATAAGAGAACAAAGTTAGCAATAAGGAGTCATTAGTAAGGAAGGAGCTTGTTTTTTATTATGCAAAGGGAGTATTATAGGTAGTATATGTTAGAAGATAGAAGTAACGACTCTAAGAAGAATGCACGCCGTGGGATATATGATCCAAAAAAATGGAAGTAGACCTATGAGTAACTAGTAGGCGATAGTAAGCTTATCTGAAAGAGAGGGCAGAGAAGAGAAAGGAGAACTCAACTCACTCTTGAAATATAGGCGGACATAGTGCGATACAGTTAATTATGGGGATACATGAGTTGTAGCTATTAGCTGATGTCAGGTGGATAATTGTATTTAATTAAGCAAAGAAAGATATAGCATGATAGATGAGTTCTAGCTAAAATTGTTGCGTTATAATATAGATGGGTGGGAGTGTAGGTCAGCCATGGGATAATTTGATGTTGGGAGAACCAGTTAGTAGGCCTAGACTTAGTTCAGCAGGCGGTTAAAAAGGTGAAACTGATTCAAAAAAGATTACTAGCAGCACAGAGTCGACAAAAATCTTATTCAGATAATCGACGACGTACGTTAGAATTTGAGGTAGGCGATTGGATCTTCCTGAGGATCTCGCATATAAATTAAGTAATGAGATTTAGCATGAACGGTAAACTTATTCCTCGATATATTAGGCCATACAGAATTATCCGTACAGTGGGTAAGGTAGCATATGAGTTAGAGTTACCTTATGAGAAGTCTATACATCAAGTGTTTCATGTGTCCATGCTCTGTAAGTGCATAGGACATTCCTCGAGATTCGTACCAGTAGATGATGCCCAGGTGACTAAGCGGTTATGATATGAGGAAACCCAGTGGCCATATTTGATAGACAAGTCTGTCGGTTGCACAGTAAGGATGTGGCTTCCGTTAAAGTTCTTTGGAGGAATAATAACGTCGAGGAGATGACTTGAGAAGATTAAAATGATTTGAAATATAGATATCCACATCTATTTCCACCTCCCGAGGAAGTCGACACTTTAAGTTTGTTTTAGTCGTGTGAGGCCATAGTTATTATTGTTTCATGTAGCCCTGTAAGGCTTTGTGTTGTTGGTTTGCTGTATGGCAGGTTGATATTGGTACAGTTATAGATGAGACTCTACCAAAATTTTTATAAGACTCTATAGACTAAACATTCGAGGACGAATGTTCCTGGGGGGGGGGGGGGGGGGGGAGGAGGGAGAATGTAACGTCTCCCATTTCAATACGTCTTTAGATTATGGTACATTAATCATTTTGGCCTCGAGGTTCAAGGTTTGTCTTCTAAGTTATGGGATGTCGAACATGTCTAACCCTTGTATATGAGTTGCTAAGTTTAAGTATTGTAAATATTGAAAGGATTAGAAGTTAAATGAATCGGTAAACCAAGTTTCGTCGATGTTCAACATTTATTTGAATGAATTACGGCCCAAGCTATAATACCCCGTATCTTTGGATCAGGAAATTGAACCGTCCAACATGAGCAAATTTACCCGAGCCGGAGGATTTGGTCATATTCAAGCATGGAAATCAAGAGCTCGGTGTGTAAAAGCGATGAAGCCCCAAAATTATTTGAGACTTAAAAGTGTGATGACGGTGATTGGAAATAATCTTTTTTTGGGTGCCAAAAGAGGCTATGAACTAGTACCATATTATATGATCATGATAATGAGTATATGTTGTGTGGTAAAAATGATTTATTATTTGAGTGTATTGAGATAGAGAAATTAATTATGTGTGTATTTAGTTAAATGGTGGAAATGAGGTGGAAGATAAGATATCAATTAAGAACATGGTATATGTATTATGTGGACATAAGTTATGTACAAATTAATAAGTGGCAGCAAGTTAATATAAGAGGTGGCACCACTGCATCCTATGTGCCAAGTATGGACCTAGATATGTGCCCCGTACAAATCAGAAGCCAAGGGGTCAATTATATTACTACTACACCTAATGAGAACTCATAGTACTTTTTGGGATATGTATAAATACAACACTTTGATTGTATTAGGAGTAGATATACAACAAGCAACTGAATGTAACTTCCACTTCTTAACAGCAACATGAGACCCAATTTTAAACATGAGACCTAATTTTGAGGAAGCACGGTGTAATTATTTTTTTCAAGAACGACATGCGGGTTTCATGCAATGCTCGGATCTCGTTGTTTTGTACTTCGTCGCGGTGAGATTAACATTTATTTGTCCACTTGTGATTCGTGGTGCTTTCATTAACTAAGAAATAGAGCGAAATGAAGGTTAGCAAGATTGTCACGTTATTTACACCCTCGGAAGGTTTGTAGTGATCATGTGATCCTCCTATTTCTTTTGTGTGGTTGACGTGAGAGTTGTTTCCAAATGGAGCGGCCTGAATTTGCAACTATTCAAAGTATTTGATGTAAGATCTTTTTCCTTAAGATGTATTTGGAGTTAAATCCATGCTATAGTCAAATGATTAGCTTGAAAAGAATGAAATTTAGAGCAAGCAATAGTTTGTGCTATTGTTGATATCCTTGTGGGGTATTTTGGAATTGGATTGGAGTAAGAATTATAGGGAAAATGCTGCAAGAATTTCGTTAAGTTTCATTCGTACTTGAATTGGATAGTAAGTGATGTAAAGGTTCTAATTGTAACCTATATAATCTTGGTTGTAGACTTGCGAGCTCGAGACGTTGGACGTTTAGATAGACTTCAAGGTATGTTAAGGCTATCCCTTTCATTCTTTTTGGCATGACTCATATGAGAAAGAACGAACGAACAAACAAACTACATCCATAATGATTCCATTCTTAGAAAACTAGAAAGCTTATGTTTCTTCGGACTCCTGATAATGTTATTGTTTTAGGCTTATGATTACTGAATTAATCTCATAATCATAGATCATGTAGAGGTATGAGATATTGATGATGTTAGATCCATAGTGATATTCGGAGGTTACCGAGTCTACGTCACCCTGAAATGCTCAGATGTCATCTTTATGAGTCCTACATCCTTTTATATATATGTACAACTATTTTCTCATATCGAGCCGTGGTATAATCGGCCAGACAGGCATTTAGATGTGCACACCACTGCAGTGGGAAAATTATGATGATTCCCCGGACGTGGGATAATATGAGATATGGATCGGGCTGGACGTTCCGCAACACTGACATTTATGGATTGGGCTGTATGTTCCTCAGCACTAACAGTTATGATATATCTAAATGATTTTTGAAATAAAGCATGCATATCATACGCCCTTAGAGGAAATTTAAGTTATACAAAGATATACAACCACTTTCAAATATACAGTTATACAGATACATACAGATTTACAGATTGACTCTCGTGACATAGATTTCTTTCATGATTCTTCTGTATATGCTATTTTCTTACCTTACATACTCGGTACATTATTCGTACTGATTCCCCCATTGCCTAGGGGGTTGTGTTTCATACCCGCAAGTCCGCAAATACAGGTTGGTGATCCATCTATTAGGATGTCAGCTCAACAAATGAAGTTGATGCACTCCGTTTATTCCGAAGATCCCAGGAGTCAACATGGTCTTATGTATATAAAGATAAGTACATGTATATGTATGGGTATGGCAGGGCCCTATCCCATCCACGTTATGATAGGTTTCCCACTAGAGGCTTGTAGACAGTTATGCACGATCAGATGAGGTCCAGACATGAGATTTCATATGTCATCGCAGTTGGTTATGATGGCCTTACTGCCGCATACAATATGATTGGTATTTTCACACAGATGAGTCCTTGAGAACAGTTGATCCATGTATATTCCTTACAAGTTTTTGAGAGTCATATGATGGACCTATCGGCCCACCTACGTTTATGATGATGTCACAGATATATGTTAGGTGGTACTTGACTAGTATAGTCAGGTGCCCGTCATGCCCCTCCAGTTTGGGTCTTGACAATCTTGTTGATGCAAAACCATACAAATGATATCCATAATGTCCCTATTCCTAGAAATACTGGAAGCTTATAGTACTTGATGTTCTTACGATATTATTAATCCTTGTCTCATGATTATTGATCTTGTTTTATGGTTATTGATGTTAATCTCATCTAATGATTATTGTTCCTTCAAGGTGAGATATGTTGATGATGATAGATCCATAATGATAATCGGAGGTTAACGATCTTACGTCACTCTAATAGAGTTATAGCTTTTCTTTGGGCTCTCATGCATGCTTTATATATATATATATATATATATATATATATATATATATATATATATATATATATATATACATATGTAGCTATTTTCTCACACCGAGTCGGCCGGATATGGCACTTATTGTGCACACCACTATAGTTAGGTACAGATAATATCGAGCCTATCATGGCGGGCACGGATGACACCGAGCCTATATGGCCGGGTATGGTATTATATGTATGTATGATTTATTTATTTTAAACTAAGCATGCATGGCATTCGCCTTAAGAGGCATTTCAGAGGTATAGGTTGATCTCTTTTATCTTATGTTATCGTCATATCTTTATAATGTTGTTATTTGTGCCTTACATACTCAGTACATTAGTCGTACTGACGTCCATTTTGTTTGTGGACGCTGCGTTCATACCCGGAGGTAGATCGGACCCTTAGGTTGCTTCCTCGGCATTTGTACAGGAGCACTCCACTTGTTTCGGAGCTGTAGTCCAGTTGGTATGATTCTCTTATGTATTTATATGGGCATGGTGGGGTCCTGTCCAGTCCTTATTATGTTATGTACTCTATGTAGAGACTCGTCGACAGATTCATACGGTTAGATGTCTTATGACTTTGTTGGTCCACATTTTGTTATATCCTTCTGACAGCCTTGTCGGCTTGTATACATGGGCACACTTTGATGACATATTTGTGTATGTATATATCTTTTGGGCTTGTGTTCCTTATAGTTTATGGACTTTAATAGTTAGCATTATGGCCGACTCAGGTATGATGATGAAATGTATGTATGTCTTGAGGTGCTCGGTAGGTTAGCTCTGGGTGCTGGTTATGGCCCTCCGGTTGGGTCGTGACAAAAGTGGTATCAGAGAAGTTCATCGTAGGGTTTGTCTACGAGTTGTGTCCAGTAGAGTCTTGTTTATGGGTGTGAAGTGCACCATACTTATAAACTGGAGGCTATAGGATATTTAGGATGATGGATACTTCTGTCACGACCCAACCTCGTAGGCCGTGACTAGTGCCCGAGTTGGATACTCATATCCCCTGTTAACTATAATCTTTTATAACCAGCATATTATGAACTTATTTGTATAAAAAGGCAGGACGTTATTTTAAAGCTGTCACAATTCTGTATGTCGTAGGCACCTGTCTCCTGAGGAGTTACGATCTTCAACAACAACATATATATATCTACGCAAGCCGACAAGGCTGCCACTACACGCAACATCTCAAACATATATATATATGCAAGCCGACAAGGCTGCCATTACGAATGGGTACGCCCCAAACATAAGTCGTGTTCATACAACGCAACAACAACTATATACAGACCCACACAAATGTCCACAGACCTCTAAGACTACTGATAGTATCATATGACGGGATAGGGCCCCGCCGTACCCCAAATAAACACATACATATACAAAAAAGGGAGTTATACCACAAGCTAGGCTCCGGAACAAAGGAGCACTTCAAAGTAGCTGAATAGATATCCTAGGCTGGCGGATCTCCGAAACGAGCGTCTGTACCTGCGGGCATGAACGCAGCCCCCCGAAGAAAGGGGGTCAGTACGAAATATGTACTGAGCATGTAAAGTATGAAATATAGTAATAGACTCATACTGAGACAAGGTGTGTAGGACCCAATGCAACAAACAGAATTTCATAAAACTTACCTTTGAACATATTTCATCGGTATCGTTCTCATATCAATATCGATATAGAGTTTTGTAATCAAACCTGAATAATCATTCTGTATATAACATATATAACGTGTCCCGGCCCTTTAGTGAGGGACTCGGTAATTACAATCATAGCATCATAAACATATACATATACGTGTCCCGGCCCTCTAGTGAGGGACTCGGTGAATAATGAACATATGCCCTCCTGGCCGCCATCCCCATATCATCATGTCATCATATCATCATATCATCATATCATCATATATATATAACGTGTCCCGGCCCTCTAGTGAGGGACTCGGTGAATAATGTAATAAATATGCGCACGAAAACGTGTCCTGGCCCGGGACTCAGTGAAGGATATAGCGGTAAGCACGAGCAGAATAATAAGCAACCACATACATGCAAATCATCTTTAGAGACTCAATAGATAAGTAACTACCCAGCTCTCAAGTGTCAGGATTATAATCATATTCAGTTCTTTTTTTTAAAAATCTCATTACAAACTATAGCAAGGAACGTTTCAGATTTCATGTACATGTATCAATTTAACGTGGTGTAGCTTTTGAAAGCCAAGTATGCCTGTAATTATGCAATTCTTTAAGAGTAGGAACTTCTATACATCATTTATTAGTCAATCATATAGTAGGCTCGTGACAATAACATTAAGGAATGAATAGAATCATAAGTTATGCTTGGAACTAGAGAGTAGAATTTACCCCAAGGTTCATATCATTTCTTACTTACGTCTAGAACATGCCAAGAAAAAAAAGGAATAGGCTTTACAAACCTTTAGCGTTTAGTCGTATTATAACTTGTACTTGCTGCCCAATGGTACTTATCCTATATCAAGATATCAAGAGCTACGATTAGTCTAGGAGGGAATTCGATATGTATTTTAACGTTAACAATCCCTTTCTAACATTTAGACGACGTTTCGTTCGTATTCAAACCAACTAGTACTACAAACTAATATTGCTAATCATACTTTCAAGTATCAATCCGAACTTGGTTAAACATGACTTAAGGGAACTTTGGTCAGTCTGTACATCATTCAAAACAGTACCCTATTCACGGCCAAACAGCACGCACAACATTACCATTTTCAATTCGCAGTTTTCCAACTTCAACTACAACGACAACAACACGTTTACAACATTACTTATACGATTATTGGAACTGTTTTAGCATCATATTTATTCTTACAACAGCCCACAAACCATTTCAATTTCAACTTGAATCATTAAGCTTCACTTTCACTATACGTTCATAACAACAATCCACATTCAAAACGCACTAATCCACTACTATCATTAAAACAGTCCACGGTTTGGGACTGTTTTCCTACTTCAACATAATTCATTTCTTTTACACCCCAATTTATCTTTGCATAATGCATACAATACACCACAATTTCCATAACAACAACAATTAAAACATGACACAAAACAGTCCATAACTTCTCCTAAAGCAGTCCCCTACACGGCTTCAACACAACTACAACAACTTCATGATTTTCATCCATTTATCCATACTACAACACATTCAATTCATTCCCAATACATGTACAAGAAGATTAAGCATCATTTCACCTAGGTCTATAGCACACGGCCCACTTCAACTTCAAGAAAAACAGTCCAATACCAACATGCACAATCATAAACATTCAATTCACCATAAAACACATGAGAAGGGATCAATTCTTACCTTGTAACTAAACCCTTCAATCGGCTAGCCCTTCACTTTCACTTCTTGAATTTTAACACTTGTTCTTGGTATTCCAATGAATGCTACACGTTAATACACACCTTCAAGGGAGTTGAATTGCTTAAGAAACTGATTTTTGGATCAATTTGGAGAAGGTTATTCTCGGCCAGCTTGTAGCCGAGAGCCTCTCTCTCTATCTCTTAATTGTTTTTGCTTTGTAAATGTGGAAATGAGCTAGTTAGTGATGAATGAATCAGAATTTGTGTTATATATATGCATTACATGATTTGGACATGTGTCCCACTCAAAATTTGGGTCAATGATCATTGACCACTTCAATCCTCTTACACGGCCACTATGGCTTATTTTATGGACTGATTTGGTTTTTTTAATCCCACTTAATAATCTAATCATGGTTAATTTAATCCCAATTTTCCATTAATGCTTCTATGCCAACCGAAATATGTAGGTAACTTGTGACTTGAAACGAAACCGGAAGTTAGAGTCTCTACTTCGTATCTTAAAATAGTCTTGTCTTTAACTTGTCGCGTTTAGTTTAAAACGTCCCAATGTATGAAAAATATGGGATATAACATCCTTCCCCCCTTTAGAACATTCGTCCTCGAATGTCAAGTTTATCCCGTCGGGTTCTATAAGAATCTTGGGAAGTGTTTTCCTTATTGCTAACATATAGATTGAGCAGACAATTAACACAATCAAGCAAGGGGGTTTAAATTACCTGCAGGCGTGGAAAACAAGTGAGGATATTTCTTTTTCATCTCCTCTTCAGCCTCCCAAGTCATCTCCTCACTGTTATTGTTCCGCCACAACACTTTAACCGACGCCACATCTTTTGTTCGTAATCTCCTGATTTGTCGATCAAGTATGGCTATAGGCTGCTCTTCGTAGGGTAACTTTTCTGTTACCTGGATCTCATCTGCAGGAAATACCCTGGAAGGGTCACCAATACATTTGCGAAGCATAGACACATGAAACACTGGGTGTACTGCTTCTAGATCAGATGGTAGGTCTAATTCGTAGGCAACCTGGCCTATTCTGTGAACAACCTGATAAGGCCCAATGTACCTCGGGCTTAACTTCCTTTATCTGCCAAACCTCATGACCCCCTTCATGGGTGACACCTTCAAGAACACCCAGTCACCAACCTGAAATTCCAAGTGTCGCCGTTGGTTATCTGCATATGATTTCTGCCGACTCTAGGCTGCCAGTAATCTCTCCTAAATAAGCTTCACCTTATCGACAGCTTACTGAACCATAGCTGGGCCTATCAACTTAGTCTCACCAATATCAAACCAACCTATCGGTGATCTGTACCTTCTGTTGAAGTGTTACTCTTTCTCTTGTGTGCATACAGTCACTGATTGATTCGGACTTGTACTCATGGTGCACTTAGCTATGACTCGACTCTTTTCCTTTTTCCATAGTTACTCCCCTAAGGGATATCGTTCCCTAATGTATCCAAAACATCGTAACCATATTGTTATTACTGAATCCTTACTCTTCTTATCAAGTACTCACTTGGTCTCATTCTTAACATACAATATGCGTAGATTGCATAACTATTCTTGTACAGTTTGTATGAGATGTATCTAATCTTAGTCAGAATCTTCCCTTTTCCTGGTTCATTCTGTTTTACATATCCGTACTAAAACTCGTTCGTAGCCTTTCTTGTCATACTCCTTTCCTTTCCCCTCCCCTTGCTACTTATGTGTCACAATATCATAGCCAATAACTCCGTTGCCAACATCTTAACCCCTAACCCAGTATAGCCATTGCTATCTTAGTTACTCGTTACCATTTTCTTGTCACATTCTCCCTTTTTTATAAGCATATACTTCCTAATGTCATATTATCCAAGATCCTTACAAATATTTCCCAGCACTGTCTCAAATACCACCTTGACTACTATTCATTTATCGCTGGCTTCCAGATATTACCAACTTGTTCCAGCATGGGATCTCACTTGAAATCTAAGTATTCACATTAAACGTGTTGTAGTGACAACTGATTTTATCCTACACTTGCATTTCTCTCGTTCGCCCCCCCCCCTTTAGGGTGTACCCACATCATTATCTATTTATATTCTACTCTATGTCCCCATTTCCAATTTTTAAGTTCACATGATTCTTTTTTCAATACATTTTGTATACTGCACCATATCCATGTCTTCCTCTATATCATCTATAATTCAGATTTCCCATGTGTGGAATTCTAACACAATCACGAGGCGATGAAAACTCTTGATATGTAGTACAAAATCTTATCTGACGGTTGGTAGTCGATGTTATGTCCCGTATTTTCGTATAACGGGAAATCAAGAAATAAAGAAGACTTGTGTGTTGAGGAAATATTTTGATTTTGGTGAATATGAAAATGTTGGTTATGGAGTTATTAATGTTAAGACGTCGGGGAAGGCCGAGGGTAAATTTGGAACTTCGGAAATTAGTTTCGGGAATTACAAAACGGGACATTTTATGAATTGGGCTAAGAAAATGGAATACAAAAATTTAGGCCCAAGACCTTGAAGTGGCCGGCCATTGAGGAGGCCCAAACTCAATTTAAATGGTCATGTGCTATGCACATGACCTCTATGCAATGGATATATACAAAGCCATGAGTTGGAATTACCAAGATCAAGATCAAAAAAAAAAAGGGAAAGGGGGCATCAAATAAGGCTCTCGGCCGAAGTGGGTTTAGGAAGAAAAAAGAATTGGCAAGCTTTGATCTTAGCCTTAAAAATCTTGAGTTTTGCATAGTGGTGAAGTACTCAAGACCCTCTTCATGGTGGTACAATTTGTTTGGTGAAAGAGTGACGTGTGCGGCAAATCGAAATCTCAAGAAAAGGTAAGATTTTTATGTTTTAATGTTATGAAATGAATACATATGTGTTAGTGATTGAATTAGCATGACGATTTTGGAAGGGTGTTGTGTTTGTGCATGGTGTGTGTGTGTATAAAGGGTGTGTTTGGCCGAAAGTGAGGGAGGTGAAAGGCCTAAGAATTTGAGCTTGTTTAGTTTGAATAATGTGTTGTTGTGGTCATTATGTTGTAAATGATTGATTAAGGAAGTGAGTTGGTATTAGAAAATAATTTTTGACGTTATCGGAAAGTGTATACCCTTGGTATATTTGTGTATATCATAGTATATTTATGATACTAAAGACTTTAAATATGATTTATGGTTGATGATAATGAGTTTGGAATGAAACGACGCAAGTTAGAACGTTCGTCGTAACTTTTGGTGTTTTGAATGAAAATGGGAAAGTAGTGAACTTTGGGGATGTTTGTATGTGGTTTGGAACTTGTTTGTTATGTAATGGAATAATCTTGAATGAATGAATACAATAATGTGGATATGAGTTGAAATTGTGAAGTTTGGAAATAGGATTACCAACTTATGGAATGAGGTGCAATTGTGAAGTTAGTGTGTTTGATTGTGATTCGTATTGTGTATTGATGTTTGGGCTGTTGATGTTGTTATATTTTGAGCCGAGCTAAGTCTCGGGGGTGTTAGATTTATAGGGGAAGTGCTGCCGAAATTTCGGTAGCCAAATATAGCCCAAAGACTAAAATGTTAATTCTCATGAATAGTAACTGGTAAAAGTGACCATTTGCAGTTTCTGGACGAAACGGGAATTGCGATTTGAGGAGCGTAACGCGCCAACCAGGTATGTAAACCCTACCTATCATTCTTTTGGCATGTCCTAGATATACTAGGTTAAGATCGGCCCCTCGGGAATAATCCTACTCTTGGAAATCGAGGTTCAAGTTCGAGCACTATTCACTCAGCGCGATTGAACCCTCTTTATCACATTTGGTTAAAAGAATGTTCGTACCTCCATAACTTGTGCTGTTGTGTCCGAAACTCTTCGAAACTTTTGTAGATGGCTCTATGGAGCCGAAAGTCTGTGATTTGTGTCCGCCACCTCAATTTGACTCGAGGTGGGCCCGCGAGCCCCGAGGCTCCCCTTATTCGGTTTGTTTGATTCATTTGTGTCCGTTATGATCCGCAACCGTCTATTTAGGACCCAAGGATGTGTTTGAAACTTCCTATGCCATTAACGCATGTTCTGTACTTTGGGATGATGTGAGAATTCCGAAAAAATGACTTATGAACAGTTTTCTTACGAATTTGACAGTTTGGAACTTCGTAACCTTTATATGCCTACTTTTATCAATTCGATTCCTACTCCGAGCCTTCTGGCGTCAGTATCTACCTATATGTAAACGATATGTTGAGTCCGACAAATTATTTTTAATATGCATATGGTTTCGGCACTACTCTGTTCGTGCTGTCTGCTATGACTTCGTTCGTCGGTACCCGGGCCGACTCTGTGATCGAGCGCACTATAATATATTCGGGAGTTATGATGTGTTACGGTTTCCGAGGCCTCGCCATAGGGCCGGTTACCGTTTATGGAGTTATGATGTGATATGGCATTTGATACGTTCTGATGATATGATGTGTGTGTGATATGATGTGTCTGGAGATTGTACGGAGATTTGAAACCTTCTGGAGTTATGATGTGTTGTGGCACCAGCGTCGGGGGGTGACCACGTTCCTAAACCCTATACATGATCTGATTTGCATTTGTACGTTCGCCTCCCGCACAGGTGTGCTTTGTTGCGATGTTGGTGTGTTTGTTCTTTCTGACTCTAGCTGTGTTTGTGATTTCTGTACCTTCTGCTTTACATACTCAGTACTTCTCCCGTACTGACCCCCGTTTCTTCGGGGCCTGTGTTTCATGCCCGCAGGTACAGAAGCTCGTCTGGGTGGTCCTCCAGTTTAGGCTACTCATTCTGCTGTGTTGGAGAGCTCCCCTTTGATCCGGGGCCTACTTTGGTACATGTCTTTTGTTGTGTCTGTATTCTGTACATTTGTGGATGTGTGGGTACGGCGGGGCCCTGTCCCGTCATATGTTCATATGTTCTGTTTTGTCTAGAGGCCTGTAGTCAGATTTGTGGGTCGTGGGTCCGGTGTGTTTGCATGTGAGTCTGTTTTGCGATCTTAAGCGGCCCGTACGCTATTATGGCCAAGTCGGCCTCTGAGTTTGTATGTGTGTGTATGCATTTGGGGGCGATGTACATTCCGCTACCCCTCTGATGTGTGTGTGTGAAATTTGGCGATGTATATTCCGCCTCCTTTCTGATTTGTGATTTGTCTGATCTGTACGGGCGACTGCTTAGGATAAGTGTTCGGTAGATATCTGATTACGATGTTGAGTTCGAATAACGTACGTTGAGTTTGGACGAGGCTGATTACGATGGTTTGGGTGTGAGTTCGTTTGGGGTGTCCCTGAAGGGCACCAGTCGCGGCCCACGGGGCTGGGTCGTGACAGTCGAGTAATGTAATTAATGTGGAAATTTGTCCGAAGCCACATTCCATTCATCCCAATCAGTAATTAGGTAATGCTTATCTTTGTTTCAAATCCTCCATTCAGTAGCACTTATGTTTTAGTGATAAGTGTCTCAATCTTTCTCATAACACTATCTTTATCCCAACGGATATCGTCTGTTCCTTCCTTACTAATGGCGCCCTACTGCTAGCTTTGCTTCTTTATCTTGTTTACCTATTTGTCTGTCCTGTGTACTTTCCATCTTCTGCTGAATTATTTATTCAGCACTCACCTCTTCTTTTCCTTATTAGTTGTGTCGCTATATCTCCTGGTACTTTTTCGTCAAGCTTGTCTGGTACCATACATTTCTTGCGCGTCAATATTGAAACCCATCCTCCTTCTGAATTTGTTGAGGTCTATAATACGTCAGATATCTTCGTTAACCACTCCCTTGGCATCAATACATCAGTTGTTTTGCAAATCCACAATCCTTGTCCTTTATGGATTTTCCCCGTTCCCTAGGTGCAATCACATATACATAGTACTCCTTTATGCCTCAAGCTCTTTCATTCTTGTTATATACTTCTAGCTTACTCAAAATCATGTCAAGTTTGTCTCAATAGTGGTCTTGTCTTATCACCTTCACGTCGTATTACATCTTAAGTTCATAGCTATGTATTCCCCTTTTGTCCTATACTCATACTCAATTAGTTACGTCTGCCATGGGTGCTTCCTTTAGTATCCCTTCCATTTTTTTTTCCAGTCTATGTCCATCTTTTATATTGTGCGCGAGCAATCTCATGGTGCCTCTACATCCCTCGGAAAAAACTACTTTTACATAATCCCTCTTTCGTTTTCAAAATATATTCTGTTCATTTCTATTTGTCCTTATCATGCCAGTCATTCCCGGCATTCATTCTGTCTCATTGCTCATCTTTCTTTTAGGTTGGTCTTTCAGAGTTCTATCACTTGTATTACTCGTTTTCCAAGCTATACATGTCATAACGCATCGCTATACTGAAATCCGACTCGCTTTCTTCTTGTCTCCCTCTTTCTATTAACTCCTTCTCTTCCTGTGCTCGCTTTCGATTTCGTTACCATTTGATCTCTAGTCTGAACTTTTCCTATAGAACTTGTAAGTATTTCTTATTCGTTCTATCTTGGCTTTTCCGTCTCACACTAATCACATCATATCCTCCAGTTACTTCCTTGCTAGGCTTTACATTTCTATGACAATCCTTATGGTATTCACATTACATCATGTTCATAATCCATTCTGTAACGTAATACTTCTTAATCTCATTCACGATTCTTACTATGTTTTAATTACACTCTGTGGACTAGGTGTACTTAACCCTTCGCCCTTTCTGGTCAATCCTATCCTTAATACCTCACAAGCTGTCTTATCAATACCTTCATGATTTGGTATAACTCTTCCTCTTCTGTACTTTTGTCTCAACCATACTACTATTCCTTTCAACTGTAAACTCATCGGAACCTATCCCCACTTATCGATTCAACCGATACCTCAATAAAATATTCTGTTACGAGTTGCCACCTTTTTCTAAATTATCCCTCAGTATCACAAGCCCTTCCAAATCATCCTAGAATTTCACCAACAACATATGAAATACATGATCCTAGACAGCCCTCAAGTTTAAGTTTTCCTTCCACAAATTCCATCTCCAATTAGTTGGTTAAGAACTAATAAAATGTTACTATGAAACATTCTCCAATCACCACCAGAATAAAACTAGAATCCAACAAGCATCACAGAACTTCTTAGTGCCTGATTCACATAGTTTACCTCCAGGTTTATTCTTGCGTCGTGAGCGAATCATTTAGTTCATAAACTACTTGCTGCATGTTTTGTACTTTTCAATAAAAGTGAAACTTAATTGCTGGACGTTTTTACCCTTCAACATGAGCTTTTCTAAGGCAAAACGTGGTTGGAAGGTTTTCTAGTCCATCCAATGAATTCCAAACTTTGCTGCTTGTATTTCTCACTATCCCAAAACCTGCACGCAGGAAATACCAACAATGCCGTACGGGGCCACATATATATGCACATATCATATCGTATCATAGCCACACAGGGCTCCCATCTCCAAGTAAAAGTTACAAAGATGTCGGGACTTAACTGTCATATCGCACCTCAGGGCGTACCTGATCCTTTAACGACCTGTCCTGTTATATCTTCGTATCTATCTTCTCTTTCATCCTTCAACTTTATATTTCAATCGTATTTCAATATTCTTACCTTATCCGACATACCTCCTCCACACAATTGCTTACCTGCGTGCTATGTAGCTTTCAATGTCATCGGTCGTTTTCATCTGTCGATGTCATTCTTCAGCTGAAATCAGATGTTAGTATAAGGGATTTCATTTCCTATGACTGGACTCTATCGCACGATCTTAGATTTGAAAGAAAGGTAACATCCTAAATGTCCTGTAGTTTCCTATTTATAGATGTGGTGCACAACACATCGATAAACAAGACTCTACTCGACACGGTCTGTAGACACTCTGAGGATTGAACCGCTCTAATACCACTTTTGTCACGACCCAACCCCGTAGGCCGTGACTAGTGCCTGAGTTGGACACTCATATCCCCTGTTAACTATAATCTTTTATAACCAGCATATTATGAACTTATTTGTATAAAAAGGCAGGACGTTATTTTAAAACTGTCACAATTCTGTATGTCGTAGGCACCTGTCTCCTGAGGAGTTACGATCTTCAACAACAACATATATATATCTACGCAAGCCAACAAGGCTGCCACTACACGCAACATCCCAAACATATATATATATGCAAGCCGACAAGGCTGCCATTACGAATGGGTACGCCCCAAACATAAGTCTTGTTCATACAACGCAACAACAACTATATACAGACATACACAAATGTCCACAGACCTCTAAGAGTACTGACAGTATCATATGACGGGACAGGGCCCCGCCGTACCCCAAATAAACACATACATATACAACAAAAGCGAGTTATACCACAAGCTAGGCTCCGGAACAAAGGAGCACTTCAAAGTAGCTGAATAGATATCCTAGGCTGGCGGATCTCTGAAACGAGCGTCTGTACCTGCGGGCATGAACGTAGCCCTCCGAAGAAAGGGGGTCAGTACGAAATATGTACTGAGCATGTAAAGCATGAAATATAGTAATAGACTCATACTGAGACAAGGTGTGTAGGACCCAATGCAACAAACAGAATTTCATAAAACTAACCTTTGAACATATTTCATCGGTATCGTTCTCATATCAATATCGATATAGAGTTTTGTAATCAAAGCTGAATAATCATTCTGTATATAACATATATAACGTGTCCCGGGCCTTTAGTGAGGGACTCGGTAATTACAATCATAGTATCATAAACATATACATATACGTGTCCCGGCCCTCTAGTGAGGGACTCGGTGAATAATGAACATATGCCCTCCTGGCCGCCATCCCCATATCATCATGTCATCATATCATCATATCATCGTATATATATAACGTGTCCCGGCCCTCTAGTGAGGGACTCGGTGAATAATGTAATAAATATGCGCACGAAAACGTGTCCTGGCCCGGGACTCAGTGAAGGATGTAACGGTAAGCACGAACAGAGTAATAAGCAACCACATACATACAAATCATCTTTTGAGACTCATTAGATAAGTAAACTAATCAGCTCTCAAGTATCCGGATAATGATCATATTAAGTTCTTTCTAAATTCACTACAAACTATAACAAGGAACGTTTCAGATTTCATGTACATGTATCAATTTAACATGGTGTAGCTTTTGAAAGCCAAGTATGCCTGTAATTATGCAATTCTTTAAGAGTAGGAACTTCTATACATCATTTATTAGTCAATCATATAGTAGGCTCGTGACAATAACATTAAGGAATGAATAGAATCATAAGTTATGCTTGGCACTAGAGAGTAGAATTTACCCCAAGGTTCATATCATTTCTTACTTACGTCTAGGACATGCCAAGAAAAAAAAGGAATAGGCTTTACATACCTTTAGCGTTTAGTCGTATTATAACTTGTACTTGCTGCCCAATGGTACTTATCCTATATCAAGATATCAAGAGATACGATTAGTCTACGAGGGAATTCAATATGTATTTTAACGTTAACAATCCCTTTCTAACATTTAGACAATGTTTCGTTCGTATTCAAACCAACTAGTACTACAAACTAATATTGCTAATCATACTTTCAAGTATCAATCCGAACTTGGTTAAACATGACTTAAGGGAACTTTGGACAGTCCGTACATCATTCAAAACAGTCCCCTATCCATGGCCAAACAGCACGCACAACATTACCATTTTCAATTCGCAGTTTTCCAACTTCAACTACAACGACAACAACACGTTTACAACATTACTTATACGATTATTGGAACTGTTTTAGCATCATATTTATTCTTACAACAGCCCACAAACCATTTCAATTTCAACTTGAATCATTAAGCTTCACTTTCACTCTACGTTCATAACAACAATCCACATTCAAAACGCACTAATCCACTCATATCATTAAAACAGTCCACGGTTTGGGACTGTTTTCCTACTTCAACATAATTCATTTATTTTACACCCCAATTCATCTTTCCATAATGCATACAATACACCACAATGTCCATAACAACAACAATTAAAACATGACACAAAACAGTCCATAACTTCTCCTAAAGCAGTCCCCTACACGGCTTCAACACAACTACAACAACTTCATGATTTTCATCCATTTATCCATACTACGACACATTCAATTCATTCCCAATACATGTACAAGAAGATTAAGCATCATTTCACCTAGGTCTATAGCACACGGCCCACTTCAACATCAAGAAAAATAGTCCAATACCAACATGCACAATCATAAACATTCAATTCACCATAAAACACATGAGAAGGGATCAATTCTTACCTTGTAACTAAACCCTTCAATCGGCTAGCCCTTCACTTTCACTTCTTGAATTTTAACACTTGTTCTTGCTATTCCAATGAATGCTACACGTTAATACACACCTTCAAGGGAGTTGAATTGCTTAAGAAACTGATTTTTGGATCAATTTGGAGAAGGTTATTCTCGGCCAGCTTGTAGCCGAGAGCCTCTCTCTATCTCTTAATTGTTTTTGCTTTGTAAATGTGGAAATGAGCTAGAAGCCTTTAACATTCGAGGACGAATGTTCCTAAGGGAGGTAGAATGTTACACCTCGGAAAATTTCCCGTTGGTACACAAGTGAACGAACTAATAATGTGTGCGAGGAGTGTTAATGTATAATGTTTCATGATCAAGGTGCGTAAATGGACAAGAATGATTAGAATGAAAAGTCAAGAAATGAGAAAAATTGAAAGTTGGCAAAACTGCCCAGTGGTCGTATAGTGCAAAAATACGGACCGTAAAGTGCAATACGATCCGTAAACATGAAGTCGTAAACTGGCATGCCCAACTTCAACTTTCTGCCAGCCGAGGAAATGGCTAAACACGACCTGGTGGACGGACCGTAAAGTGATTTACGACCCGTAAACCATGGTCGTAAATCACCATGCATGGAGGCCAAAGTTTCTGGTCCTGCTTAAGCTTAAAGACGACCACGAGGGATGGTCCGTAAACTGAAATACGGACCGTAAACCTCTATGGACGACCACTGTTCACCCAGCACAGATTTTCCAATTCATTAAATATGAGGATCAAGACTTATTTTATTTCATTACAACATTACACCACTTCTCTCTAAAACTTCTCTCTACATTTATTATATGACTTTTCAAGGATTATAAGCCATCAATAACATTAAGACAAGTGAATCAAGGATAAGGGAATCATCAAGGATCATCCAAATCAAGAAATCCAAATGGAGAAAAACTAGAGTTTTGCTCAAAGAAGAGTATTATCAACCAAAGCTTGTTCCTACAACTTCTAAGGTAAGATTCATGATTTTTACAAGATGTTTAAGGTATTGGAGAATTAAAATACATGGATTGTAGAAAATGTGGTCAACTAGGTCATGAATGATGAATAGTGACATTTTGAGAAATAGTTTGAATTGAGTTATGAATGTTGTTGGGTTGTGATATGAATGTGTTATAAATGGTATTAAGATCATGAACTAAACACTTTAGACGAATGGACGAAGATGGGTGTTATGACCATGAATGTGGGCGAATTAGAGGCAAATTGAGGAATCTAGATAATGTGGATAATGTGAATGACTAATGACCATTGTTATGATATTAATGAAGGTATAAATGCTAGCATTGGAAGGGAACGTGCAAGTGTAGAATAGTTTGACGGAAAGGTATGTAAGGCTAACCCTTCTTTCATAAGGCATGGTTCTTGGCCAAATTCGTAATTCCTCTATATGAGTATGTTGTCTTCACATGGTTGACATTCCGAGCTCATAAGCTCACGACCCTTGATATGTACTATGATTATACTATGTTCCTCGTATGACGAGTAAGTCTATAATGTAAATGTAACGATAATGATGAGGATAGTAATGATGATGAGAGTAAAATGAGACTAGAGATGCTTACGAGCTATGATATATGTATATGTATGCCTATGAAGGGCTATGATAAGACCCCGAGCTTATGACGCCGGGTAAGACTATATGTATATGACTATGTATAAAGTATGTATACGATTATGAAACGCGCGCACACCTCTGCAGATGGTACGGATAACCCTGATGCCTTGGTAGGACCAGGTATGTATGACCTTGACCCTTGGTTGGCCAAGCATTTATAAGACACTGATCCTATGAGGTCGGGTATGCTATGTAAATGCTATGTATATGAAATGACTATGTATAAGAATACGAATAAGGACATGTATACGAATATGAGCACAAGTATGGTACGAGTATTATTATGGGATACGAACGACGATGTATGCAAGTAAGCGACATGATGATGATGATATTACTGTCTCCCCTCCTATACTATTTTCATATGATATCAATTATGCTTCTATATTGGTGTTGATCATGCTTTACATACTCAGTACATTCTTCGTACTGACGTCCTTTCGTTTGTGGACGCTGCGTCATGCCCGCAGGTGCACAGGGAGACAGACTTGATCCATAGCTGCTTATTCAGAGATTGCATAGCAGAGCTCCATTTATTTTGGAGCCGTAGCTTTTGGGTACTTATTCTTTTGTGTATATAATTATGGGCATAGCGGGGTCCTGTCCCGCTCATACGATATGTCATACTCTTAGAGGCTCGTAGTCATGTGTATGTGGGTAGAGATGTTCGGCCATGTCTGTTATGTCCCGTGTTTTCGTATAATTGGAAATTGAGAAATAATTACGATTTATGTGTTATAAGGAAATATTTTGATTTTGGTGAATATGACTATGTTGGTTATGGAATCTTTAATGTTAAGACATCGGGAAAGGCCGAGGGTAAATTTGGAGTTTCGGAAATTAGTTTCGGGAATTACAAAGCGGGACTTTTAATGAATTAGGCCCAAAGTTAATGGGGTGGCCGGCCACTAGGCAAGCCCAAGCCCATTTTTAATGTCATGTGCTATGCACATGACCCTTAATAATGGATATATATCAAGTATCTTGCTAACTATCAAGAACAAAAAAAAAAAATTGAAGAACACCCAAAGAAGGGCTCTCAGCCGAACAAGAATAGGGAGAAAGAAAAAATTGTGCTAGCTTGTGTTGTGATCCAAAAATCTTGATTTTTGCATAGTTGTGGAGTACTCAAGACCCTCTTCAACGGGGTACAATTAGTTTGGCGTAAGGTGCGCGTTTGTGACAAGTCGGGTTTTCAAGAAAAGGTAAGAATTTTGCCCCTTTAATGTTATAGAATTGGTATGAATATGTTAATGATTGGGAATAGAGGAGAATCCCGTAACTTTGATGTAAATAGAAAGCCGTGGGTGTGTGTGTATATTGTGTGTTGGCCGTGAGCCATAGGGAGAAGAAAGTGAGGTGAATTGATCTTGTTTAGTTGGTATAATGTGTTGTTGTGATCCTTGTGTCGTAAATGATTGATTGATGAATTAAATTGGCGTTGGAAAATGATTTCGGATATTATCGGAAAGCGTATACCTTCGGTATCATTATGTATATCATTGTATATTTAGAGTGCTAAAGACTTTAAATATGAATTTATAATGATGTTAATGAATTCGGAATGAAACGACGCGAGTTGGAATGTTCGTCGTGAATTTTCGATGTTTTGAAGAATTATGGAAAGTAATGGATTTTGGGGTAATTTCGTGTATGGCTTGGATTGTAGTTAGGATGTGATTGTATAAGTTTGAATGAGGAAATGAATGCAATTATGTAGATATAGAATTGGAGTTTTGGAAGTTTGAATGAAAGTTGCCAACTTAGATAATAAAGTAGAACTTTGAAGCTAGAGTGGTTTGATTATTGCTTGTGTTGTTTGGTGATGTGTGGGCTGTTGTTATTGATGTATTTTGAGCCGGGCTAAGCCTCGGGGATGTTAGATTTATAGGGGAAATGCTGCCGAAATTTCGGTAGGCAAAAAAATGAAGTTAAAGGCATTTTTAAGCCTAAGAATCTCAATTGGTAACTTTGACCATATGCAGATTTCAGACGAAACGGGACTGGACTTTTGGGAGAGCATACGACATCTGTGAGGTATGTAAAGCTTCCCACTCCTTCGTTTGGCATATCTTAGTATGATAGGCGAATATGAGAACTTCCGGAGCATTTCTGCTCCTCGAAACCCGATCCACAGAAAGGTTACTATTCATTCAATTCAATTGAAGCCTAAGGGCTCTATTTTGGCTAAAATGCCACCACTCGTCCGAAACCTATCGAAATGTGGTCGGGTAACTTAGAAATGATTATGTATGACCCTTTGGCCTATAAATGTTCGGAAAATATGTTCGCCACCTCAATTTGACTCGAGGTGGGCCCGCTACCCCGAAACGCCCTAATTGTCTTATTGGGCTATCTTTGTGAATAAAGTTTGACATGCTACTTTCGATTTTGGAACTTCCTCCTACGGGATATGTTTTGAATATTACGATGTGCTAAGTTACGTTTTGAGCTATACGTACTATTTTGGAAACGTTTTGTGAAATGAAACCTTATATCGACTAAGTATTCGATTACTTTGTATTATGAAATGACTTATGGGATTACTCTGTTTTGAGAGACTATTTTGAAGTATGATTTGCATTTGTTTGCTCACGACTCCGCTCGTGCCTTATTATGACTTCGTTCACCGGTTCCCGGGCCGGATTTTGATTCGTGCGCTTTATGATAATTCGGCCGTATGCTGTGTTACGGTTCCCGAGGCTTCGCCATAGGGCCGGGTTCCGTTTGGAGTTATGCTGTGATATGGCTCGTGATGCGATACGCTCACCTATGATTATGTTTGTGTTCGGGGATGTACGGAGACTTGAAACCTTCTGGTGTTATGCTGTTTGTGGCGCCAGCGTCGGAGTGGCGACCACGTTCCTAAGCATTTGCATGATTTCGTTTGCATTATATATACGTATATGATCTTGATACGGATTTTGACATACCGATTTGTATTCCACTTTGTTATCTGATTTGCTTTCGTTTTGATCCATATTTCTGTACTCCGTGCTTTACATACTCAGTACATATTTCGTACTGACCCCCTTTCTTCGGGGGCTGCGTTTTAGGCCCGCAGGTACAGACATTGGTGATCCTCCACAGTAGGCTTCCCTTTTTGCTATTCCGGAGTACTCATCTTTGATCCGGAGTTCACTTTTGGTACAGACTCCTTTTGCTTTGTAGATATTCTGTACATTTGACTATTTAGGTACGGCGGGGCCCTGTCTCGCCATATGTCTTTGGTTTGAGTTCGTAGAGGCCTGTAGTCATATATGTGGGGTAAGGGTCCTGTATATGTTGGTTTGATTTCGTTTTTCTGGTCTTAAAGTGGTCTGGTTGTTATGATGGCCCCAAATGGCCCTTATGCTTATGTTTGCACTTTTGACCGGCGATGTCTATTCCGCCGCTCAGTTGTATTTGATTTGTGCGACCGCTTAAGACATATTTTAATATAAATTATGTTTGATATGATTTCGTAAAATTCGGAAATAAGTTTGGACCTTATAATGAATGTGTGATTCGGTCTAGGCACCCTGGTAGGGTGCCAGTCGCGGCCCACGGGGCTGGGTCGTGCCAAAAGTGGTATCAGAGCGGTTTGTCCTCGGAATGTCTACAGGCCGTGTCTCGTAGAGTCTTGTTTATCGATGTATTGTGCGCCACATCTATAAGCAGGAAGCTACAGGGCATTTAGGATGTTACTTTCTTTGGAATCTTAGATCGTGCGATAGAGCTGTGCTATTAGGATGATTTTGATCTGACTCGCCTTTGTGTTTGCAGTGATGCCTACGAAGAAGGCAACGGCGGCCCAGAAGGGCAAAGCGAGGATGGGAGAGACTAGCCAGGCACAGCGAGCTACCCGGGCTCGTGTTTATGATTTGCCTGAAGATGTGCCTCATTCTGAGGGGTCTGCTACACCCCCACTAGTATAGCCTGGAGCAGGACCTTCAGCAGCTCCAGAGGTCCGTGTACCCGCTCCTGAGACTCCAGCTCCTCAGCCAGGGGCGGAGGATCGAACCCTGAGGGAGGCTGTACAGCTGTTGACTACACTGGTAGCAGGACAGGCTCGCAGACGCGGGCGGAGGGACGATGATGACGATGACAGGCGGGACAGCCTGAGAGTTCGGGAGTTTCTGTTATGTGGCATTCTTGGGCCATATTATCGGCGTAGACGGTATTCGGGTCGATATGCAGAAGATTGAGGCTGTGCAGAATTGGCCCAGGCCTACTACACCGACAGAGGTGCGCAGTTTTCTGGGATTGGCAGGGTATTATCGCAGGTTTGTGGAGGATTTTCTTCTATTGCAGCACCACTGACGAGGCTTACCCAGAAAGCAGCAAAATTCCAGTGGACAGATGCCTGCGAGCGCAGCTTTCAGATGCTAAAGGAGAGATTGATTACAGCACCAGTTCTGGCTCTTCCAGAGGGATCTGATGGGTCTGTTGTCTATTGTGACGCCTCTGGTATTGGGATAGGATGTGTATTGATGCAGCACGGTCGAGTCATAGCCTATGCTTCCCGGCAGCTCAGACCGCACGAGAAGAACTATCCCACTCATGATCTTGAGTTGGCCGCGGTGATTCATGCTTTGAAGATTTGGCGGCATTATTTATATGGGGTCCACGTTGATATCTACACGGACCATAAGAGTCTCCAGTATATTTTTAAGCAGAAGGAGCTAAATTTGCGGCAGCGGAGATGGCTTGAGCTACTAAAGGATTATGACGTCGATATTCTGTACCATCCAGGGAAGGCCAATGTGGTAGCTGATGC
The DNA here is from genome assembly GCF_019175385.1 of Lycium barbarum. Classification (NCBI taxonomy): domain Eukaryota; kingdom Viridiplantae; phylum Streptophyta; class Magnoliopsida; order Solanales; family Solanaceae; genus Lycium; species Lycium barbarum. The sequence goes on along the minus strand of NC_083343.1, from coordinate 69,201,157 downwards.
GCTTAGCCGCAAGTCCGTAGGCAGTCTGGCTGATGTTCCATCTGATAAGAGAGATTTGGTTCGTGATATTCGTCAGCTGGCCAGCCTCGGAGTTCGTTTGGCGGATTCTGGAGATTCTGGGATTTCTGTTCGTGCAGTTGCTGAGTCATCTATTATTCAGGAGGTAAAGCAGCGCCAGTTTGAGGATCCTCTTTTGATTCAGTACAGAGATGTGGCCCTTAATAAAGCAAAGACTCAGTTTGAGATCTCGCCTGACGGAGTATTATTATACGACGACAGATTCTGTGTACCGGACGTTGCCCTATTAGTTGGTTTGACGTGGGCGAGACTAAGCTGATTGGGCCAGATGTGATCCAGGAAGCCGTAGATAAAGTAAAGCTCATTCGAGAATGGTTATTGACTGCTCAGAGTCGACAGAAAGCTTATGCAGATAGACGACGTCGACCGTTAGAGTTCTAGATTGGCGACTGGGTATTCCTGAAGGTGTCGCCCATGAAGGGTGTCATGAGATTCGGTAGAAAGGGTAAGTTGAGCCCCCGGTACATTGGGCCGTATCAGATCATTCGAAAGATAGGCGAGGTCGCCTATGAGCTAGACTTACCATCCGACTTGGAGGCCGTACACCCGTTGTTTCATGTGTCTATGTTGCGGAAATCCATTGGTGATCCTTCCAGGATATTCCCAGTTGATGAAATTCAGGTGACGGAGCAGTTATCTTATGACGAGCAGCCTGTATCTATTCTGGTTCGACAGGTGCGGAGTCTACGCACTAAAGAAGTGCCCTCCGTCAAAGTCCTGTGGCGCAACAATAATCGGGAGGAGATGACTTGGGAGGCGGAGGACGAGATGAAGAAGAAATATCCCCACTTGTTTCCGACGCCCACAGGTAATCTAAACTTTTAAGTTTGTTGCATTAATTGACGAATAAATCATATGTGCTAGTTTTAGAGAGAGACTCCCCCGTTACGCTCATAAGACTAATCTAACATTCGGGGACGAATGTTCTTAAGGGGGGGAGAATGTTATGTCCCGTGTTTTCGTATAATTGGAAATTGAGAAATAATTACGATTTATGTGTTATAAGGAAATATTTTGATTTTGGTGAATATGACTATGTTGGTTATGGAATCTTTAATGTTAAGACATCGGGAAAGGCCAAGAGTAAATTTGGAGTTTCGGAAATTAGTTTCGGGAATTACAAAGCGGGACTTTTAATGAATTGGGCCAAGAAAAATTGAACAAGAATTTAGGCCCAAAGTTAATGGGGTGGCCGGCCACTAGGCAAGCCCAAGCCCATTTTTAATGTCATGTGCTATGCACATGACCCTTAATAATGGATATATATCAAGTATCTTGCTAACTATCAAGAACAAAAAAAATAAATTGAAGAACACCCAAAGAAGGGCTCTCGGCCGAACAAGAATAGGGAGAAAGAAAATATTGTGCTAGCTTGTGTTGTGATCCAAAAATCTTGATTTTTGCATAGTTGTGGAGTACTCAAGACCCTCTTCAACGGGGTACAATTAGTTTGGCGTAATGTGCGCGTTTGCGACAAGTCGGGTTTTCAAGAAAAGGTAAGAATTTTGCCCCTTTAATGTTATAGAATTGGTATGAATATGTTAATGATTGGGAATAGAGGAGAATCCCGTAACTTTGATGTAAATAGAAAGTCGTGGGTGTGTGTGTATATTGTGTGTTGGCCGTGAGCCATATGGAGAAGAAAGTGAGGTGAATTGATCTTGTTTAGTTGGTATAATGTGTTGTTGTGATCCTTGTGTCATAAATGATTGATTGATGAATTAAATTGGCGTTGGAAAATGATTTCGGATATTATCGGATAGCGTATACCTTCGGTATCATTATGTATATCATTGTATATTTAGAGTGCTAAAGACTTTAAATATGAATTTATAATGATGTTAATGAATTTGGAATGAAACGACGCGAGTTGGAATGTTCGTCGTGAATTTTCGATGTTTTGAAGAATTATGGAAAGTAATGGATTTTGGGGTAATTTCGTGTATGGCTTGGATTGTAGTTAGGATGTGATTGTATAAGTTTGAATGAGGAAATGAATGCAATTATGTAGATATAGAATTGGAGTTTTGGAAGTTTGAATGAAATTGCCAACTTAGATAATAAAGTAGAACTTTGAAGCTAGAGTGGTTTGATTATTGCTTGTGTTGTTTGGTGATGCGTGGGCTGTTGTTATTGATTTATTTTGAGCCGGGCTAAGCCTCGGGGATGTTAGATTTATAGGGGAAATACTGCCGAAATTTCGGTAGGCAAAAAAATGAAGTTAAAGGCATTTTTAAGCCTAAGAATCTCAATTGGTAACTTTGACCATTTGCAGATTTCAGACGAAACGGGACTGGACTTTTGGGAGAGCATACGACATCTGTGAGGTATGTAAAGCTTCCCACTCCTTCGTTTGGCATATCTTAGTATGATAGGCGAATATGAGAACTTCCGGAGCATTTCTGCTCCTCGAAACCCGATCCACAGAAAGGTTACTATTCATTCAATTCAATTGAAGCCTAAGGGCTCTATTTTGGCTAGAATGCCACCACTCATCCGAAACCTATCGAAATGTGGTCGGGTAACTTAGAAATGATTATGTATGACCCTTTGGCCTATAAATGTTCGGAAAATATGTTCGCCACCTCAATTTGACTCGAGGTGGGCCCGCTACCCCGAAACGCCCTAATTGTCTTATTGGGCTATCTTTGTGAATAAAGTTTGACATGCTACTTTCGATTTTGGAACTTCCTCCTACGGGATATGTTTTGAATATTACGATGCGCTAAGTTATGTTTTGAGCTATACGTACTATTTTGGAAACGTTTTGTGAAATGAAACCTTATATCGACTAAGTATTCGATTACTTTGTATTATGAAATGACTTATGGGATTACTCTGTTTTGAGAGACTATTTTGAAGTATGATTTGCATTTGTTTGCTCACGACTCCGCTCGTGCCTTATTATGACTTCGTTCACCGGTTCCCGGGCCGAATTTTGATTCGTGCGCTTTATGATAATTCGGCCGTATGCTGTGTTACGGTTCCCGAGGCTTCGCCATAGGGCCGGGTTCCGTTTGGAGTTATGCTGTGATATGGCTCGTGATGCGATACGCTCACCTATGATTATGTTTGTGTTCGGGGATGTACGGAGACTTGAAACCTTCTGGTGTTATGCTGTGTGTGGCGCCAGCGTCGGAGTGGCGACCACGTTCCTAAGCATTTGCATGATTTCGTTTGCATTATATATACGTATATGATCTTGATACGGATTTTGACATACCGATTTGTATTCCACTTTGTTATCTAATTTGCTTTCGTTTTGATCCATATTTCTGTACTCCGTGATTTACATACTCAGTACATATTTCGTACTGACCCCCTTTCTTCGGGGGCTGCGTTTTATGCCCGCAGGTACAGACATTGGTGATCCTCCACAGTAGGCTTCCCTCTTTTCTATTCCGGAGTACTCCTCTTTGATCCGGAGTTCACTTTTGGTACAGACTCCTTTTGCTTTGTAGATATGCTGTACATTTGACTATTTGGGTACGGCGGGGCCCTGTCTCGCCATATGTCTTTGTTTTGAGTTCGTAGAGGCCTGTAGTCATATATGTGGGGTAAGGGTCCTGTATATGTTGGTTTGATTTCGTTTTTCTCGTCTTAAAGCGGTCTGCTTGTTATGATGGCCCCAAATGGCCCTTATGCTTATGTTTGCACTTTTGACCGGCGATGTCTATTCCGCCGCTCAGTTGTATTTGATTTGTGCGACCGCTTAAGACATATTTTCATATAAATTATGTTTGATATGATTTCATAAAATTCATAAATAAGTTTGGACCTTATAATGAATGTGTGAATCGGTCTGGGCACCCAGGTAGGGTGCCAGTCGCGGCCCACGGGGCTGGGTCGTGACAATGTCGGCCCATGTTTTGTATATCTTTTGTTGGCCTCGTCGGCCTTGTACTTATGATGTGGCATAGATGCCTATGATATGTTAAATGATGATGGTCATCTAATGGGATCAATATGATTAACGATAAGAAAAGCACGAATTGACTTATGGTTCACCTAGATGTTATGTTATGTACGATAAGGGGGTGCTCGGGTGGGGTAGCACCGGGTGCTCGTAGCGGTCCCCTAGCCGGGTCATGACATAGTTAGTGATGAATGAATCAGAATTTGTGTTATATATATGCATTACATGATTTGGACATGTGTCCCACTCAAATTTTGTGTCATTGATCATTGACCACTTCAATCCTCTTACACGGCCACTATGGCTTATTTTATGGACTGATTTGGTTTTTTTAATCCCACTTAATAATCTAATCATGGTTAATTTAATCCCAATTTTCCATTAATGCTTCTATGCCAACCGAAATTTGTAGGTAACTTGTGACTTGAAACGAAACCGGAAGTTAGAGTCTCTGCTTCGTATCTTAAAATAGTCTTGTCTTTAACTTTTCGCGTTTAGTTTAAAACGTCCCAATGTATGAAAATATGGGATATAACAACTTCCTTCTCATCTTAGATCATGCAATAGAGCTATGTCATAAGGATTCCCTTTTCTTGACAGTGTGCTATGATTTCAATAATGCATATTACGAGGAAAGCATCAGTGGCCCAGAAGGTCAAGTCAGTGGTTGGTAGGGGAACTGGACAGATACCACCAGAAGAGATGGAGGAGGGCAAGTCCCAGAATAAGGTTACATCTCAGTCTTCTCATACTCCGCCCGCTCGAGGGGAGCATAGAGGAGCTCTAGCACCAGCTCCAGCACCCCCAGTTCCTCAATAGGATGCCTCATGCAAGGAGATGAGAATGGCTATTCAATTTTTGACTCAGTTATTAGCCGCTCAGGCCCAGCGATAGGGTACGGGTCATGGTGATAGGGCTGTCAGTGCCAGAGTTCGATATTTTATTAATTTAGACCCTCTAGAATTCTTTGGATCAAAACCAGATGAGGACCCGTAAAACTTTATAGATGGGATGTTGAGGACATTGAGAGTGATGCATGCTTCAGACACTAAGTTAGTGTAGTTGGCGTGTTATAGATTAGAGGATGTTACCGTTCATTAGTATGAGACTTAGGTGTCGCCCAGGGGGTTAATGCACCTCCACCTATGTGGCAAGAGTTGGTAGATGCTTTCCTTCGACATTATTTGCCGCCAGAGATTCGACAGTCCAGAGCTGGTAGATATTTGAACCATAGATAAAGGAACATGAGTGCTCGGGAGTATAGCCTTCGTTTTAATGCATTGGCTAGATATGCTCCAGCTATGGTAGCTGACATGGGAGACCATTTCTACCGTTTTGTGAGTGGATTGGGACCACATTTGATTGCTGATTCCTTGACGGCCTCACTTCAATCAAAAATGGGTATTTCCCGTATATAAGCACACGCTCAGAATCTTGAGAAGGGTCAGCAGCAGCGGTGAGTCGAGCGTGAGCATGATAGGGGTTATAGTAAGAGAGATAGATCTTCCAGTTTTGTTAGTAAGCCCATAGGTGGTCAGAGGCAACAACATTCTACATACTCAGGCAATTCAGCGGCTAGTACACTTCCGCGATTTACAGGTCAGAGACTTGATCGATCTATTTATTCAGGACCGGTTAGGGTTCTAGAGACTTAGGTTCTCAGTATAGAGGTGATTCAGGTCAGGTGAGGCCACCTTTACCTTGATGTACTCAATGTTGTAAGCTACATTCTGGACAGTTCTTTTTGGGTTCAGATGCTTGTTATACCTGCATTCAGCCAAGCCATATTATGCGTGAGTGTCCATTGAGAGGTGGTAAAGGTGTGGTACATTCTACTGGATCAGCAGCTGGATCTTCATCATCAGTACGCTTTCCGAGGAAAAGCTCTTAAACGTCAGTAGGCCGTGGTACAGGTACAGGTAGAGGTTCCTACCTCAAATAAAGAAAAATGATTGCCAAAGGTTTTATTTATCATTTAGTCCGGGTTCGTGATACAGAAGCAAAGCCACCGACCCTTCAGTCTATTTCAGTGGTTAATGAGTTTCCAGATGTATTACTGGATGAGCTTCCAGGTCTTCCACCAGAGCGGGAGATTAACTTTTCCATCGACGTGTTACTAGATACTAAGCCAATATCTATTCCTCCTAATAGAAATGCACCTGTTGAATTGAGAAAGTTGAAGGAGCAACTGAAGGATTTCCTTGAGAAAGGGTTTATCAGGCCTAGTTCATCACGGTGGGAAGCACCTGTGTTGTTTGTAAGAAATAAAGATGGCTCGTTACGGATGTGTATCAACTACAGCCAGCTAAATAAGGTAACGTTAAAGAACAAATATCCACTTCCAAGAATTGATGATTTATTTTATCAGTTGCAGGGTGCTAAATGGTTCTCAAAGATAGATTAAGATCAGGGTATCACCAGGTGAGAGTTAGAGAGAAAGACATTCCGAAGATAGCTTTTAGAATCATATATAGTCATTTCGAGTTTCGTGTAACGTTGTTTGGGTTGACGAATGCACCGACAATATTTATGGATATGATGAATAGCGTATTATACCCATCTTAGATCTGTTTGTAATTATGTTCATCGACTATATTCTGGTATATTCTCGATCAGAAGAGGAGCATGCAGATCATTTACGAGCTATACTTAGAGTTCTTCAGGCGCGAAAGTTATACGCAAAATTCTCTAAATGTGAGTTTTGGTTGAATTCTTTGACTTTTCTGGGGTATATTATTTTAACTGCGGTATCCGGGTGGCTACGCAGTAGATTGAAGGCGTAAAGACTTGGCCAATACCTACGATGCCGATGGAAGTTCGTAGTTTTCTGGGCTTGGCAGGTTATCATAGGTGATTTTTAGAGGGTTTTTCTTCTATTTATGCACCACGGACGAAGCTGACTCAGAAATTAGCTAAGTTTCAATGGACGGATGCTTCTGAGCACAGTTTTCAGGAGTTGAAGAACAGATTGACTGCAGCCCCAGTTGTGACACTTCCGGAGGGATCGGAAGGTTATGTTATTTATTGTGATGCTTTAGGTGCTGGGCTAGGTTATGTGTTAATGCAGCACGGTAGAGTTATAGCTTACATTTCAAGGAAATTAAGGAAGCATGAGAAGAACTATCCAACTCATGATCTAGAGTTCATCGCAGTGATTCATGCATTGAAGATGTGGAGGCACTACTTGTATGGTGTTCATGTTGATACTTGAACAGACCATAAGAGTCTCCAGTATATTTTCAAGTATACAGACCATAAGATTCTCTAGTATCCTTTGAATTTGCATTAAAGGCGATGGTTGGAGCAATTGAAAGATTATGATGTTAGCATCTTGTATCATCCCGGGAAGGTGAATGTAGTTGTTACACCTTGGGAAATTTCCCGTTAATGTACAGTGAATAGGCTAGCGAGGAACACGAGGTATACGGTGATTTTGATAAGTAGGAAATAGCATTTGATGATCTTAATCGAGATTCAAAGACATTTGACTGAAAGGAAGAAGTTTGGCAAGGAAAGTAAAGGATATGTTATGTGTCAGGTAGGAATTATGGACGATGAGTTAATGATCGCATAATGATATCTTAGAGATGAGTAATGACATCCCTTAGATTCGTATTGAGGTAATAAACAAGTGTTAAGAAGGTTCCATAAGGATTGGAGATTAAACGACGTGACGAAAATAAGATTCAGTGAACTGATGGGTTATGCGGTCGATTATACGGACCGTATAATGGACCGTAGAAGTGCCACAGAATGAAGTTGCTGAAGGGTTGATTTCACGGTCGATTATACGGACCGTACAAAATTATACGGCCCGTATAATGTGCCGTCAAATTGACACAGAAAGGGATGGTCACTGGAGCAGTTTTACGGTCGATTATACGGACCGTATATTGGACCGTGTAATGACGTCGGGACAGATTTCAAGTTTGAAATAAGGGACCAAGTTCATTTATTTCATTTCCATTTTTCACTCTCCACAACTCAAGACTTCTCTAGAAGCTTCCACCCATTTCATATACAAGAACTCATGAAAAAAATTAATGATCAACTTCATCAAATCCACAAAGCTATGTGTGAGAAACACATCAAAGTTCATCCAAGTCAAAAAATTTCAAGAGAGGTGAACTAGGGTTTTGATGCAAGAAGAGTAATACCACTCAAGACTTGTTTCTACACTATCAAAGGTGAGTTTTATGGTATTTGCACGTTATTTAGAGTATGGAGAAGTGGAGACACTTGGATTGTAGAAAGATATAGGAAATGGGTCATGAAACTATGAATAGTGACATTGTTGAGTAGTAGTTCGAATGAATCATGAAAATGGATATGTTGAGATTGTAAATAGGTTATGAATGACATGTAGAACATGAAATGAGTATTATATGTAAAAGAACACAATAGTGAACTATGGTAGTGATTATGGATGAATTAAAGTGAAATTGTGAAATGTGGATAATATAAATGAATGGTGCTTGTCGTTTATGATATTGTGAATATTGATATGAACGTTTGGGAGTTGATATAGAACATGGGAAAAGTAGTATAATAAAAGGAAATGCTGCCCAAATTTCTCTAGCGTTAGTAAGTCCGTCCTTATAATTGTTAGCTAATGTCGATACGAATTCTCTAGAAGGTAGAACGTGTGCATTAAAGGAGAACAAGCAAGCGGTAGATTAGTTAATCGTAAAAGGTATGTAAGGCTTATCCCTTCCTTCAAAGGCATGAATCTTTCTAGCTTTCCATGATCCTCCTATATGATGGAGCTTATGAGTCCGTAAATATACCAAATTACATTCGAGCATGATAATGATGATGATGAGTTAAAGTATAGCGATTCGAGAGTTCATGATATGATGATCCTATAACGTTAATGATGTCATTATTGTTAACACTCACCTTATATACTATTTCCTTCAAGGTGAGGCAAAATACTCATGAATGCTCATACTATAATCGGGGGTTCACGATCTTATGTCACCCCGACATAGCCATAGTTGCCTTCAAAGCCTAAAGTATGCTCCTAATGATAAAAGTGAAATGATATTACGTCATGATGTGTCTATAAGATAATCAATAATGCTAGCCTGTAATATGCTTATATTATGTATAAAAATGCCAAGATATGATAAGATTATGATACATTCATGAGATGTGTATTAATGATAGGTTATGAGTGATTAAATGACGATACGATTCCACCGTGACTTAATGGCCAAGCATGTCACCGCTAATGCGGGCTGTATATGATTCCACAATGCCTAAATGGTCTGGCATGTCACCGCTAAGGCGGGCTGCTATGTTTACACCGAGCCTAGAGGGTCGGGCATGATCACCACTAGTGGGCGGCATATGATGGTTACCCGGACGCGGGTTAACGATGAGAATTATGATGTGATCTGATGGCATATGTGCCATGATTATATAAAATATGACATATGTATGAAATGTATTTGCCTATGAATCTTATGCAGGTCATATCCTTCTCTTATGGCTCATGATCCTTTTGTTATATTTGTTTCATTCCTGTCTTACATACTCAGTACAATGTTCATACTGGCGTCCGTTTTCTTTAGACGCTGTGTTCGTGCCCACAGGTAGACAAGGAGGTGAGCTCGACCCAGACTCGTAGGAGCGGTTAGCTGATTGAAAGCACTCCTTTGTTCCAGAGGTGCTTGATTATTCTTTTGTGTACATTTGTATATTTTGGGCATGACGGGGTCCTGTCCCGTCCATATGGCTAGTACTCCAGTAGAGGCTCGTAGATACGCAGTGTGGGTTACGTGGTCTCATGAGGTTGCCGCTATGTAAATATATAATCCTATATTATTTTGATAGCCTAAAGGCTTACGTCTATAAAAGTATTTATGTCTTCAAATGAAAGATGATTTCCTTATTATTTGAGTATGAATATGATAAAAGAATGTTAATGAGCGTGATAAGTAATAGAATGAGCGGTGCTTGGTGGTTAGCCCCAGGTACCCGTCGCGACCCCTAGCTGGGTCGTGACAAAAGTGGTATCAGAGCAGTTCGGTCCTAGAAAGTGTCTACGAGCCGTGTCTAGTAGAGTCTTGTTTATGGTGTGTTGCGCACCACATCAATAAACAAGAGGCTACAGGGCATTTAGGAAAAATGACCATCTTTCTTCTTATAAGATCGTGGGATAGAGCCATGTATAAGATTTTATCCTCCCTAATAGTGTGTTGTGATTTCAGAAATGCCGCCAAAGGGAAAAGCTACAGTCGCCCAGAAGGGCAAAACTACGGCAAAGAGACGGGTAGAAAGAGAGCCTCCGATGAATATTGAAGAGGGCAAGTCACATAATGAGGCCCTATCTAATACTTTCTCCACCCTGCCTAATGTGGAAGAACGAGGAGGAGCTCCAGCTCTAATTCCTCCACCGGTTGCTTCAGGTCAACAAGTGACAGAAGCCATACATCTATTGACACAGTTGGTTGCCGCTCAGGCACAGCGGCAGAATGCGGGCCCAAGTGATCGGTCAGCTAGTACCCGAGCCCGTGACTTTATTAGTTTGAATCCTCCGGAGTTTTTCGAGTCGAATCTGGATGAAGACCCACAAGGTTTCATGGATGACATGTTGAGGACATTAAAAATTATTCAAGCCTCCAAGACTGAATTCGTGGAATTGGCCTCTTATAGACTCCGAGATGTGGCGGTATTGTGGTATAATAATTGGATAGCATCGAGACAAGAGAATGCGCCTCCACCCGTATGGCAAGAATTTGTAGAAGCTTTTATCCATCACTATTTGCCACCCGAGGTCCGCCGAGCTAGAGCGGATAGATTTCTAAATTTAAGGCAAGGAAATATGAGTGCCCGAGAGTATAGCATGCAATTTAATTCTTTGGCTAGATATGCCCCGACTATGGTGGCCGACATGGGAGATCGTGTACATAGATTTTGTGAGTGGTTTGGGACCACATTTGTTCAAGGATTGCTTGATGGCCTCTTTGCAAGAAGGGATGGACATTTCTCGAAAACAAGCCCATGCCCAGAACTTAGAGGGGCGACTGCAACCACAAAGGAGTGATCGTGATATTGACAGAAGGCAAAGCAAGCGGGCCAGATCTATGGGGAAAGGTAACGACTATAGAGGGGGATCGAGGCAGACTTATTCCCGACATTTAAGCCAGTCAGCGACTAGTGAGCCTCCACGATTCGCGGATAGGAGATTTGATCGCTCTTTTCCTTCCGGACACGGTCAGAGTTCGAGAGCTTCGGGTTCTCAGTTTAGGGGTGATTATAGTCAGAGGAGACCACCAGTTCCACGATGTAGCCGGTGCCGAAAATTACACTCAGGGCCATGTTGCCAGGACACAGATGCTTGCTATGTTTGCGGACAGATTGGACATTTGATGTGAGATTATCCATCGCGGTATGGTAGAGGTGGGGTTCAGCCCATAGGTTCAGCAGCTGGTTCTTCCTCAGTACGCCTGGTAGGGCAAACTCCCCAGATGTCAGTAGGTCGAGGTAGAGGCAGAGGGGCAGCATCTACTACTCCAGGTGCCACTCAGCCCCGTGTATATGCTGTAGCCGGACGACAGGATCTCGAGTCCTCCCCAGATGTGGTTACAGGTATATTGTCTATATTCTACCGTGATGTGTATGCATTAATAGATTCGGATTCTACATTTTCTTATATTACTCCATATGTTGCTGGTTGTATTGGGGTGAAACCTGAGCCAATCAAACCTTTTGAGGTATCTACTCCGGTTAGTGATCCCGTGATAGCTAGACAAGTGTATAAAAATTGTGTAATTGTGATATGTGATCGCCAGACAAAAGCTGATTTGATTGAGCTGGAAATGTTAGATTTTGATGTGATTATGGGTATGGATTAGTTGGCATCATGTTATGCTAATGTTGATTTCCGATTGAAAGTAGTTCGATTCTAATTTCCTGAAGAGCCCGTGCTTGAGTGGAAGGGTAATGCAACATCTCCAAAACGTAGGTTTATTTCCAACCTTAAGGCAAGAAAGATGATAGCCAAGGGCTATACTTATCATCTAGTTTGAGTTCATGACACTGAATCAAAGTCGCCAACTTTCAATCCGTTCCGGAAGTGAATGAATTTTTGGATGTATTTCCTGATGAACTTCCAGATCTTCCTCCAGAAAGAGAGATTGACTTCGCTATTGATGTGTCGCCGGACACCAAGCCTATTTCTATTCCTCCGTACCGAATGGCTCCGACAGAATTGAAAGAGCTAAAGGCGCAGTTGAAAGATTTGCTTAAAGAGGGGTTTATTAGACCCAGTTCATCACCGTGGGAAGAGCGAGTCTTGTTTGTGAGAAAGAAAGAAGGATCTCTACGAATGTGCATTGATTACAGGTAGTTAAACAAAGTGACGATAAAGAACAAATATCCTCTCCCAAGGATTGATGACTTATTTGATCAACTACAGGGTGCCAAGTGATTTTCTAAAATAGACTTGAGGTCGGGTTATCACCAAGTGAGGGTTAGAGAAGAAGATATTCCCAAAACAGCTTTCACAACGAGATATGGCCACTATTAATTTCGAGTGATGTCATTTGGGTTGACTAACGCTCCGGCAGTGTTTATGAATTTGATGAATAATGTGTTCAGGCCACTTTTGGACTTATTTGTGATAGTATTCATTGATGATATTCTGGTGTACTCTCGCACAGAATCAGAACATGCAGATCTTTTGCGAATTGTTCTTGGAATCCTTCGAGCCCAAGAATTATATGCAAAATTTTCGAAGTGCGAGTTTTGGATGTGTTTTGTAATATTTCTGGGCCATGTTATTTCGGACAATAGCATTTGAGTCGACACTCAAAAAAGTGAAGCTGTGAAGACTTAGCCAAGGCCTACAACGCCTACAAAAGTCCGTAGTTTTCTGGGTTTGGCAGGTTATTATAGGAGATTCGTAGAGGGCTTCTCATCTATTTCATCCCCATTGACGAAGCTAACCCAGAAGTCAGCTAGATTTCAGTGGAATGATGCTTGCGAAGGCAGCTTCCAAGAGTTGAAAGACAGATTGACCTTAGCCCCGGTTTAACACTTCCAGAAGGGTCAGATGGCTATGTTGTGTATTGTGACGCTTCCGGTGTTGGATTAGGATGCATATTGATGCAGCATGGTAGAGTTATTACATATGCTTCGAGACAGCTGCGGAAACATGAAAAGAACTATCCAACTCATGACCTGGAATTAGCTGCGGTTATTCATGCACTGAAAATGTGGAGACATTACTTGTATGGTGTGCATGTTGATATCTATATAGATCACAAGAGTCTTCAATTTCAAACAGAAGGAGTTAAATTTGCGGCAGAGGCGGTGGTTAGAATTATTGAAAGATTATGATGTGAACATTTTGTACCACCCCGGAAAGGCGAATGTAGTAGCTGATGCGCTTAGCCACCAATCACTGGGCAGTTTATACGAAGTTCCTCCAGAAAAGAAAGAAATGGTTCACGAGCTCCATCAATTAGCTAATCTTGGAGTACGTGTAATTGTTTCGGATAGTGCAGGGATTGGCATTAATGATCCCACAGTCTCGTCCTTGAACATGGAAGTGAAAGAGCGTCAGTATGAAGATCCTCAACTGTGCCATTACAAAGACATATCTCATGGAAAAGAGAAGTCCCCATTTGATGTTTCTATGGATGGAATTCTTAGATACCGAAGCAGGCTATGTGTGCCGAATGTGGTAGAATTGCGCTGATGAATTCTAGAAGAAGCACATTGTTCTCGGTATTCTATTCACCCAGGTGCCACCAAGATGTATCATGATCTTAAACTAATGTATTGGTGGGATGGCATGAAGAGAGACATAGCAGAATTTGTAGCACAGTGTCCAAATTTCCAACAAGTAAAGATCGAACATCAGAAGCCAGGAGGATTATTGCAAGCAATGGAAATTCCTACTTGGAAATGGGAAGCGATCAATATGGACTTTATCGTGGGGTTACCTCGTTCTCGAGATAAGTATGATTATATATGGGTGATCGTGGATAGACTCATGAAAGCAACTCATTTTCTTCCGGTCAGAACCACATATTCAGCAGAAGATTATGCGATGTTGTATCTCAAAGAAATTGTGCGACTCCATGGTATTCCACTGTCCATTATCACAGATAGAGGAGCACAGTTTACAACCAAGTTCTAGAAGTCCTTCCAAGAAGGTCTAGGTACTCAGGTGAAGCTTAGCACGGCGTTCCATCCGCAAACTGATGGGCAAGCCGAGTGCACTATTCAGAAGTTGGAAGATATACTACGAGCCTGTGTGCTGGATTTCCGTGGTAGTTGGGATGATCATTTGCCGCTAATCGAATTTGCGTACAACAATAGTTATCATTCCAGTATCCAGATGGCTCCGTATGAATCATTATATGGAAGGAAGTGTAGATCTCCAATTGGATGGTTTGAAATAGGAGAAGTACAGCTAATAGGCCCTGAATTGATTCAGCAAGCGGTAGAAAAAGTGAAGGTGATCCGAGACCGATTATTGATAGCACAAAGTCGCCAAAAGTCTTATGCGGACAATCGCCGACGAGACTTGGAATTTCAGGTTGATGATTGGGTATTTTTGAAAGTATCGCCGATGAAAGGGGTGATGAGATTTGGCAAGAAAGGGAAGTTAAGTCCTAGATACATTGGACCCTATAAAATTATCCGCAAGGTGGGTCATGTAGCCTGTGAATTGGACTTGCCTTCGGAGCTTGAATCAGTCCATCCATTCTTCCATGTTTCGATGCTCCGCAAGTGTGCCGGAGATCCCATGAGGATTGTTCCAAGTGATGATGTGCAAGTGACAGAAAAGCTAACGTATGAGGAAGTGCCTATTTCCATCCTGATAGGCAAGTGCGAAGACTTCGAAATAAGGAAGTAGCTTCAGTCAAAGTTTTATGACAAAACAACAACCGGGAAGAAATGACTTGCGAGGCGGAAGAGAAGATGAAATCCACATATCCGCACTAATTTCAATCCCCAGAGGAGATTCGAGATGAAGCCCCAACATTATGAGGTATGTACGCTTACTTTTCATGCTTTTGGTCGTGTGTGGCCATAGATATGTTACTATTAAGTTGTGGCCCTGCGAGGCAGTGATATTATGGGTTATTATGATAGGATGGTAGTGCTATATTGCAGGGGAAACTCTGGCGAAATTTTTGCGCAATTCCCGAGTGTTTAACATTCGAGGACGAACGTTCCAAAAGGAGGGAAGAATGTTAGACCTTGGAAAATTTCCCGTTAATGTACAGTGAATAGGATAGCAAGGAACACGAGGTATACAGTGATTTGGATAAGTAGGAAATAGCATTTGATAATCTTAATCGAGATTCAAAGACATTTGACTAAAAGGAAGAAGTTTGGCAAAGAAAGTAAAGGATATGTTATGTGTCGGGTAGGAATTATGGACGATGAGTTAATAATGGCATAATTATGTCTTAGAGATGAGTACCGACGTCCCATATATTGGTATTGAGGTAATAAACAAGTGTTAAGAAGGTTCTATAAGGATCAGAGATTAAACGAAGTGACGAAAATAAGATTCACTGAAATGATGGGTTATGCGGTCGATTATACGGACCGTATAATATTATACGGACTGTAAAATGGACTGTAGAAGTGCCACAGAATGAAGTTGCTTAAGGGTTGATTTCACGGTCGATTATACGGACCGTATAAAATTATACGGCCAGTATAATGTGCCGTCAAATTGACACAGAAAGGGATGGTCACTGGAGTAGTTTTACGATCCATTATACGGACCGTATAAATTTATACCGACCGTAGAATGGACCGTATAATGACGTCGGGACAGATTTCAAGTTTTAAATAGGGGACCAAGTTCATTTATTTCATTTCCATTTTTCACTCTCCACAACTCAAGACTTCTCTAGAAGCTTCCACCCATTTCATATACAAGAACTCATGATAAAAATTAATGATCAACTTCATCAAATCCACAAAGCTAAGTGTGAGAAACACATCAAAGTTCATCCATGTCAAAAAATTTCAAGAGAGGTGAACTAGGGTTTTGATGCAAGAAGAGTAATACCACTCAAGACTTGTTCCTACACTATCTAAGGTAAGTTTTATGATATTTGCATGTTATTTAGAGTATGGAGAAGTGGAGACACTTGGATTGTAGAAAGATATAGGAAATGGGTCATGAAAGTGTGAATAGTGACTTCGTGTCTATAAGATGATCAATAATGCTAGCCTGTAATATGCTTATATAATGTATAAAAATGCCAAGCTATGATAAGAATATAATATATTTGTCACGACCCAACCCCGTGGGCCGCGACCAGTGCCCTAGTTGGGCACCTATACGTACCCGATACCCAAATTAGCATATTAACAAAATAATATAATAATAATAATATTAGTGGACGCTACAGAATTTAGCATAAAAAGCAGACTTGGCACACATAGGCCGATAAGGCCATCATGGAACAAAGTATCCCAAACATATGTACAGAACCCACACAGATATATCCATAGACCTCTACAGAACATAACATAATCATAAGACGGGACAGGGCCTCGTCATACCCAGAACAATGTACATATCCAGATAGCAGTGACAGACTGTACCAAAAGATGGGCTCTGAAGAAGAGAGCGCCCCAAAATAGCAGAAATGGGATCTTAAACGTGTGGATCAGCGAACCTGTCGTCTGTACCTGCGCGGCATGAAAACGCAGCCCCTGAAGAAAGGGGGTCAGTATGAAATATGTACTGAATATGTAAAGCGGAATCACAGAAGTCAAATCATAATGATTTCAGAAAATAAGTACAAAATCCAGAGTGTCAAATGCATATTTCCAAAACAGACAGAATGTGTACAGAAACATATGTCATATCATATCTGGTCCCTGCCACGGGACTCAGCAGACAGAATGTGGCCACCCTCCCGACGCTGGTGCCACAATACAGAGGAATCAGAAAAAGGGGCGTGGCCCCGTATCATAAAATGTCATATCAAAATGGCCATAATAGATCAGATCAGAATAAGCGGACATGGCACATCATACTCCACAGACCCATGTACGCGTATACCTGCCCCCTCACATCGGGACGCGGCGAACAATGCAGAGAATCACGCTTGACAACATATCCTGGCCCGGGCTCAGTGTGGGAAACATTGGGACATCCACGAATGGAGTAGTGAGAAACTAATGCAATTTAAAAATATCATAAATGTTTTCAAAGACTCGATGAAGCGTATCAAAGCCAAACAGATCCAATGGAGTCGGACGGGATCATAATAAATGCATTTCGGATATCATAATAAATTACAAAAGTATAACTTTCCCGAAGTCATTCCGGGTGTCAAAATAATTTATAAGATTTAATAGAATATTTAAAACAATGTTTATTAGGCGATTAGTATGATAGTCAAAACATTTCTTTCAAAAATCGCCTAAAAAGGAAGCTTTAGTACATTAAGGGCAAAATCGAGAATAGTGGGCCCGCCTCGGGACAAATAAGGCGGCGGGCTCAAATTATGCCCTCTAAGCTTATGATGTCACCTAAAAAGGTTCTACAGATATTCCATGGCTTTCCAAGTGATTTAGAGCAAAATTGCATAATTCCAGAAAAAGCGTATCAAAATGGTTCAATTCTACTGAAGGAAAAACTGAAATTTTCTCTTGCGGATTCCGAGGGCCAAGAGGTCCTTCGAGGCCCGGATCCGACCCTAACACACTAAGGGCATGCCATGGGAAGAATTGGGGTTGCTTTACATACCTTTCACGCTCCTTACGCCTTTCCAAACTCACTTCCCGTTTCGTCGAAAAACTGCAATTGGTCAAGTTTACCAATTGTAAGCTATGAATACCAAAGTTTCAACTTAAGGCATAATTGTCTACCGAAATTTCGGCAGCACTTCCCCTATACATATAGCACCCCGAGAATTCAACTCGGCTATAAATCATCAACAACAACCCAAACGACAACATCAATATCAACAATGAATCATTAAAAACACAAATATCCTTCAACTAGTCATTTTTCTCACAAGTTGACATAACCTTCATTCTAACCCAAACTTTCACTAATATCAATAATTTCACATTCATCAACAATCAAGATCATCACCATATAGTTCTAGAAGCATTTCATATCATTTTCCTCAAGTTATACACTCGATATACACAATATACAACTTTCCGTCAAAGTCATAACTTATGCAAAACATCAAATCTTTGGCATACAACTTCATAACAAGTTTCCAACTTCCAAATTCATCAATGATCATCATAATTCACAACCAAACAACTTCATTTCCTTAATGTCGGAAAATCATACTAAAACGACATAAGTTTCTACATTCCAATTCAATACAAACTTATATCATTCTAACTTCATTCACATTACAAACATCACAACAACACTTTAACACACTAAACAAACTTAATCCATTCCATTCCAAACCACTCCATACCACACGGCCAAATGCTATTTTCATCAATTCAATCAAATTTATTCCACTTTCATTCTCAACATAAATTCCATCACATTCACAACTAGAATACAACATGAATTCAACACATTGTGGCTATATAATTAGGACATACCCACGGCTACACACTCACCACACACACCCACTTTGCAAACTTCCATTTCTTCATACAATCAACACATTTCTATATACTACAACACAATCAAAACTTCATAACACAATAAAAAGGTAGAAATTCTTACCTTTTCCTCAAGTCTTCTTCACTTGGAGATAAGATCACTTTGGTGATTCTAATGCTTCCCACTCCAAAACAACTATACCAAGTTACAAAGGAACCTTGACTTAGTAGGAAATCAACAAGAAATAAATTTTTGGAGCAATATTTTTGGTGGGTGAAATTCCCTCTCAAACCCGAAACCCCCTATCTCTTTTGCTCTTGCTTTGCTTTGTTCTTGTTTCATTTTTATCACAAGTGTTCTAGATATATAATTGAAGTGCTTGGTCACATGACCAATTAAATTGGGCTTGGATCAAGGCCTTTGATGGCCGGCCAAGGTCCCATAATTGGGCCTCAATTCAATTCAATTTTTGAGCCCAATAGCTTATGAATCATATTTTGTAATTCCCGAAACTAATTTCCAAAATTCCAAAATTGCCCTTAGCCTTGTCCCACACTTTCATGACTCTATTCTTTCATACATAACTCCTGTGTTCAACAAAATATCAAATTTAACCTTATATCTCAAGAATCCAATATATTTCAAGTTTTTCCCAACGTGTGAAAATACGGGATATAACATCCTCCCCCCCTTTAGAACATTCGTCCTCGAATGTAAAATTAATCTTATAGGGTTGGAAAATACTCTGGGGGTGTTTCTGATTATAGACAACATATAGGACATACGATTGGTATTGAAATGAATTTAAGCAGGGATTTAAGGTTACCTGTGGACATAGGGAACAATTGAGGATATTTCTTCTTCATTTCCTCTTCGGCCTCCCACGTCATTTCCTCCCTATTATCGTTCCGCCACAGTACCTTAACAGAGGCTACATCTTTATTCCGGAGCCTCCTTACCTGACAATCCAAAATAGATACGGGCTGCTCCTCGTACGATAGTTGCTCCGTCACCTGAATATCATCCGCAGGGAATATTCTGGAAGGGTCACCAATGCATTTGCGGAGCATAGAGACATGGAATACCGGATGTACCGCTTCCAAATCAGATGGCAAATCTAACTCATAGGCGACATTTCCAACTTTCCGAACAATCTGATAAGGCCCAATATAACGCGGACTGAGCTTACCCTTTCTGCCGAACCGCATCACGCCTTTCATAGGCGATACCTTCAGAAATACCCAATCGCCTACCTGAAACTCCAACGGTCGACGCCGTTTATCCGCGTATGACTTCTGTCGACTCTGGGCTGCCAACAGTCGCTCTCGAATAAGTTTCACCTTGTCCACGGCCTGCTGGACCATATCTGGGCCAATCAACTCTGTCTCGCCAATATCAAACCAGTCGATCGGCGATCTGCATTTCCTGTCATATAAAGCCTCGTATGGAGCCATCTGGATGCTGGAATGGTAACTGTTATTATATGCAAACTCAATCAACGGCAAGTGATCATCCCAGCTGCCTCTGAAATCAATAACGCAGGCCCGCAACATATCCTCCAGCGTCTGTATAGTGCGCTCGGCCTGTCCGTCGCTCTGAGGATGAAAAGCTGTGCTTAGACTCACCTGAGTCCCTAGACCCTCCTGAAAAGACCTCCAGAAATGCGCCGTAAACTGGGCGCCTCTGTCAAAAATAATAGATAGAGGAACTCCGTGAAGCTTCACAATCTCCTTAATATAGAGCCTGGCATAATCCTCGGCAGAATAAGTAGTCCTGACGAGAACAAAATGGGCTGATTTCGTCAGCCTATCAACAACGACCCAGATGGAATCATACTTCCGTGGAGTGCGAGGCAAACCTGTAATAAAGTCCATATTAATAACCTCCCACTTCCAAGTCGGGATTTCCATCTCCTGCAACAGTCCACCCGGCTTCTGATGCTCAATCTTGACCTGCTGACAATTAGGGCACTGGGCGACGAACTCTGCAATATCCCGCTTCATACCGTCCCACCAGTATAAGCATCGGAGATCATGGTACATCTTCGTAGACCCAGGATGGACCGAATAGCGAGCATAATGTGCCTCGCTCATAACCTGCTGCCGAAGGCCTGCAATATCAGGTACACATAACCTGCCTCTGTATAACAAAGTGTCGTCCGGTGAAAACTCGAACGAAGTCCTCTCCTTATCATAGGATGTGTCCCTGTACCGAGCTAAGACAGGATCTTCGTATTGACGCCTTTTTATATCGTTCCTGATGGACGACTCAGAAACCCCTCGAACAGAAATCTGGGTATCTCCAGAATCGGCTAGACGAACCCCGAGACTAGCCAACTGCTGAATATCATGGGCTATCTCTCTCCTGTCTGGCTGTAAGTCGGCCAAACTGCCCATAGACTTCCGACTGAGCGCATCTGCAACAACATTAGCCTTACCCGGATGATACAGAATATCCACGTCATAATCTTTCAGAAGCTCCAGCCACCTCCGCTGCCGCAAATTAAGCTCTCTATGTCTGAAAATATACTGGAGACACTTATGATCAGTATAGATATCCACATGAACGCCATATAAATAGTGTCTCCATATCTTCAGAGCATGAATCACCGCTACGAGCTCCAGATCGTGGGTAGGATAATTCTTCTCATGCTTTTTGAGCTGCCGGGAAGCATACGCTATAACTCTGCCGCGCTGCATCAATACACAGCCTAACCCCATGCCAGAAGCGTCACAATAAATAACATACCCGTAAGGTCCCTCTGGAAGAGTCAGAACTGGGGCTGTAGTCAGCTTCTCCTTTAGCAACTGGAAGTTCCGTTCACAAGCGTCAGACCACTGGAACTTAGCTCCCTTCTGAGTTAGCCTTGTCAAAGGCGCTGAAATCGAAGCAAACTTCTCCACAAACCTCCTGTAATAACCTGCTAACCCCAGGAAACTGCGTACCTCTTTGGGCGTCGTAGGTCTGGGCCAATTCTTCACGGCCTCAATCTTCTGTGTGTCCACCCGGACACCATCAGCTGCAATAATATGCCCCAAGAAAGCCACTGAAGACAGCCAGAATTCACACTTAGAAAATTTTGCATATAATTTCTGATGCCGGAGTACCCCTAATACCAATCTCAGATGATCTGCGTGCTCTGCCTCAGACCGAGAATAAACCAGAATATCATCAATGAATACAATTACAAACATATCCAAGAATGGCCTGAATACCCGGTTCATCAAATCCATGAATACTGCGGGGGCATTAGTAAGCCCAAAAGACATAACCCTGAATTCATAATGCCCATATCGGGTCCGGAAAGCTGTCTTAGGGATATCGGCCTCTCGTACTCGTACCTGGTGGTAACGGGATCGAAGATCTATCTTCGAAAAACACTTAGCGCCCTGCAGCTGATCAAACAAATCATCAATCCTGGGGAGGGGGTATTTATTCTTTATAGTTACCTTATTCAGCTGCCGATAATCAATACACATACGCAGCGACCCGTATTTTTTACGCACAAATAATACCGGGGCTCCCCAAGGCGAAGTACTGGGTCTGATGAAGCCCTTATCTAACAAATCCTTCAGCTGCTCTTTCAACTCCTTTAATTCTGCAGGCGCCATTCTGTACGGAGGAATCGAGATAGGCTGAGTGTCTGGGAGTAAATCAATAGAGAAATCTATCTCCCGCTCTGGAGGAAGACCTGGAAGCTCGTCGGGGAAAACATCTGGAAACTCATTAACCACGGGGACTGACTGAAGTGTCGGTGTCTCTGCTTTCAAGTCCTGTACCCGTACCAGATGATAGATATAACCCTTTCTGATCATTTTCTTCGCCTTAAGGTACGAAATAAACTTACCCTTCGGCGATGCTGTATTACCAGCCCATTCTATAACTGGCTCCCCGGGAAACTGGAAGCGAACCACCTTATTCTGGCAGTCAACATTAGCGTAACAGGAAGCTAGCCTATTCCATACCCATAATAACATCAAATTCAGTCATATCTAACTCTACCAGATCTGCCTTAGTATCTCGGCTACATACAATCACAGAACAGTCTTTATAAACCTGTTTCGCTACAATAAAGTCCCCTATCGGTGTGGCTACCTCAAATGGCTCTATAGGTTCAGACATAATACCAATTTTACCAGCAACAAGGGGTGAAATATATGATAAAGTCGAACCTGGATCAATTAATGCATACACAGACCGAGAGAAGACCAATAAAGTACCTGTAACGACATTAGGAGATGCCTCCTGATCCTGGCGGCTGGCCAAAGCATAAATGCGGTTCGAAGGACCGCTAATACCAGAAGCTCCACCACGGCCTCTGCCGCGACCCGCTGGTGCTGGAAAACCCTGCCCCGTAGGGCGCATAGCCACTGACGAAGATGAAGACCCAGCGGCTGATCCGGTAGGCTGCGCTGCACCACCCGAACTACCCTTATATGGGCAATCTCTCACAGAATGGCCCTGACGACCACAAGAAAAGCATGCACCGGTGGCTCTGTAGCACTCCCCCGGATGATATCTGCCACAAAGAGAACACTGAACCCTGGGTGGCCTCATCTGACCAGAACCCCTATCTGTCCGCGAACCTGAAGCCCTGGAGCTCTGGCCTGCTCTTGAATACCCTGGGCTATCGAACCTGCGACCTGTAGGCTGGGGAGGCGCGGTCTGCGCCGGCTGAGATGAAAATCTGCTAGGCTGCTGCGGCTGTTGGGGATGTCTGCCCCGAAAATCTCCAGATGACCTAGCCCTCTTGGGCTGTCTCCGATCCTGGCCCCTGTCAGGCTGGTGTCCTCCTCTGCCCCGATCCTCCATGCCCTGGGCATGGGCCTGAATACGGGCAATGTCCATACTGGGCTGAGCAGCCAATACTAAGCAGCTATCAACAAAATATTGATCCAGCCCCATAATATATCTGTGCATCCGGTCCGCCATAGTAGTCACCACAGCAGGTGCATATCGGGCCAAGGAATCAAACTCCAAACTATAGTCCCGGACACTGCGGCCCTTCTGCCTCAATAATAAGAATCTATCAGATCTGGTTCGTCTCAACTCTGGGGGCAGAAAATGTCCAAGAAATGCCTGAGAAAAATCGCCCCAAACTGCTGGGGGAGCGCCGTCCCCTCTGGATAACCCCCATGACTCGTACCAGTTTGCCGCCACATCATATAACCGGTACGAAGCTAACGCGACTGACTCTATCTCGGAAGCATTAATCAAATCTAGAGTGCGTCGCATCTTCCTGATAAACTCCTCAGGATCCTCCTCGGGCTTTGTCCCGAAGAACTCTGGAGGACTACAAGTCAAAAACTCACGGGCTCTCGAACTATCACGTCTGACTGCCCGGTCACCTCCCGGTCCATGCCCCTGAACCTGCCCTGCCACAAGTCTAGTCAGCAACTGGACTGCCTCCCTCATAGACTGATCCTTAGTGCCTGGCCGTGGAGCTGGAGGCTCAGGTACTGGAACTGCGGGAGCTGGCGGTGGAGCCGCCCCCCGATCTGCGGCTGCGGCCGCCCCAACCTCCTCCACGAGTGGCGGTGTAGAAGAACCCTCTGTCTGGGGCAAAGTCTCCGGAGCAATACGTGCCTGGGCCCTGGTAATCCTCTAGACCCGGCTAGTTTCTCCCAAGGCTGCTGACTTGGCTTTTGGGCCGTTGTTGCCTTTTTTGGAGGCATATCTGCAAATATAGCCACTCGTTAGGGAGGGGTCATCCTGATAACACAGCTCTATCGCACGATCTAAGACAGAAAGAAGGGTAGTATCCTAAATGCCCTGTAGCCTCCTGTTTATAGGTGTGGTGCACAACACACCGATAATCAAGACTCTACTAGACACGGTCAGTGGACATTCCGAGGACGAACCGCTCTGATACCACTTTTGTCACGACCCAACCCTGTGGGCCGCGACCAGTGCCCTAGCTGGGCACCTATACGTACCCGATACCCAAATTAGCATATTAACAAAATAATATAATAATAATATTAGTGGACGCTACAGAATTTAGCATAAAAAGCAGACTTGGCACACATAGGCCGATAAGGCCATCATAGAACAAAGTATCCCAAACATATGTACAGAACCCACACAGATATATCCACAGACCTCTACAGAACATAACATAATCATAAGACGGGACAGGGCCCCGTCATACCCAGAACAATGTACATATCCGGATAGCAGTGACAGACTGTACCAAAAGATGGGCTCAGAAGAAGAGAGCGCCCCAAAATAGCAAAAATGGGATCCTAAACGTGTGGATCAGCGAACCTGTCGTCTGTACCTGCGCGGCATGAAAACGCAGCCCCCGAAGAAAGGGGGTCAGTACGAAATATGTACTGAATATGTAAAGCGAAATCACAGAAGTCAAATCATAATGATTTCAGAAAATAAGTACAAAATCCAGAGTGTCAAATGCATATTTCCAAAATAGACAGAATGTGTAAAGAAACATATGTCATATCATATCTGGTCCCTGCCACGGGACTCAGCAGACAGAACGTGGCCACCCTCCCGACGCTGGTGCCAGAATACAGAGGAATCAGAAAAAGGGGCGTGGCCCCGTATCATAAAATGTCATATCAAAATGGCCATAACAGATCAGATCAGAATAGGCGGACATGGCACATCATACTCCATAGACCCATGTACGCGTATACCTGCCCCCTCACATCGGGACGCGGCGAACAATGCAGAGAATCACGCTTGACAACATATCCTGGCCCGGGCTCAGTGTGGGAAACATTGGGACATCCACGAATGGAGTAGTGAGAAACTAATGCAATTTAAAAATATCATAAATGTTTTCAAAGACTCGATGAAGCGTATCAAAGCCAAACAGATCTAATGGAGTCGGACGGGATCATAATAAATGCATTTCGGATATCATAATAAATTACAAAAGTATAACTTTCCCGAAGTCATTCCGTGTGTCAAAATAATTTATAAGATTTAATAGAATATTTAAAACAATGTTTATTAGGTGATTAGTATGATAGTCAAAACATTTCTTTCAAAAATCGCCTAAAAAGGAAGCTTTAGTACATTAAGGGCAAAACCGGGAATAGTGGGCCCGCCTCGGGAAAAATAAGGCGGCGGGCTCAAATTATGCCCTCTAAGCTTATGATGTCACCTAAAAAGGTTCTACAGATATTCCATGGCTTTCCAAGTGATTTAGAGCAAAATTGCATAATTCCAGAAAAAGCGTATCAAAATGGTTCAATTCTACTGAAGGAAAAACTGAAATTTTCTCTTGCGGATTCTGAGGGCCAAGAGGTCCTTCGAGGCCCGGATCCGACCCTAACACACTAAGGGCATGCCAAGGGAAGAATTGGGGTTGCTTTACATACCTTTCACGCTCCTTACGCCTTTCCAAACTCACTTCCCGTTTCGTCGAAAAACTGCAATTGGTCAAGTTTACCAATTGTAAGCTATGAATACCAAAGTTTCAACTTAAGGCATAATTGTCTACCGAAATTTCGGCAGCACTTCCCCTATACATATAGCACCCCGAGAATTCAACTCGGCTATAAATCATCAACAACAACCCAAACGACAACATCAATATCAACAATGAATCATTAAAAACACAAATATCCTTCAACTAGTCATTTTTCTCACAAGTTGACATAACCTTCATTCTAACCCAAACTTTCACTAATATCAATAATTTCACATTCATCAACAATCAAGATCATCACCATATAGTTCTAGAAGCATTTCATATCGTTTTCCTCAAGTTATACACTCGATATACACAATATACAACTTTCCGTCAAAGTCATAACTTATGCAAAACATCAAATCTTTGGCATACAACTTCAAAACAAGTTTCCAACTTCCAAATTCATCAATGATCATCATAATTCACAACCAAACAACTTCATTTCCTTAATGTCGGAAAATCATACTAAAACGACATAAGTTTCTACATTCCAATTCAATACAAACTTATATCATTCTAACTTCATTTACATTACAAACATCACAACAACACTTTAACACACTAAACAAACTTAATCCATTCCATTCCAAACCACTCCATACCACACGGCCAAATGCTATTTTCATCAATTCAATCAAATTTATTCCACTTTCATTCTCAACATAAATTCCATCACATTCACAACTAGAATACAACATGAATTCAACACATTGTGGCTATATAAATATGACATACCCACGGCTACACACTCACCACACACACCTACTTTGCAAACTTCCATTTCTTCATACAATCAACACATTTCTATATACTACAACACAATCAAAACTTCATAACACAATAAAAAGGTAGAAATTCTTACCCTTTCCTCAAGTCTTCTTCACTTGGAGATAAGATCACTTTGGTGATTCTAATGCTTCCCACTCCAAAACAACTATACCAAGTTACAAAGGAACCTTGACTTAGTAGGAAATCAACAAGAAATAAATTTTTGGAGCAATATTTTTGGTGGGTGAAATTCCCGCTCAAACCCGAAACCCCCTATCTCTTTTGCTCTTGCTTTGCTTTGTTCTTGTTTCATTCTTATCACAAGTGTTCTAGATATATAATTGAAATGCTTGGTCACATGACCAAGCACATGACCAATTAAATTGGGCTTGGATCAAGGCCTTTGATGGCCGGCCAAGGTCCCATAATTGGGCCTCAATTCAATTCAATTTTGGAGCCCAATAGCTTATGAATCATATTTTGTAATTCCCGAAACTAATTTCCAAAATTCCAAAATTTCCCTTAGCCTTGTCCCACACTTTCATGACTCTATTCTTTCATACATAACTCCTGTGTTCAACAAAATATCAAATTTAACCTTATATTTCAAGAATCCAATATATTTCAAGTTTTTCCCAACGTGTGAAAATACGGGATATAACAATATTCATGAGATGTGTATTAATGATGCGTTATGAGTGATTACATGACGATACGATTACACCGTGCCTAAATGGCCGGGCATGTCACCGCTAATGCGGGCTGCATATGATTCCACCTTGCGTAAATGGCCGGGCATGTCACCGCTAAGGCGGGCTGCTATGTTTACACTGAGCCTAGAGGGCCGGGCATGATCACCACTAGTGGGCGGCATATGATGGTTACCTGGACGCGAGTTAACGATGAGAATTATGAGGTGATGATATATCTGATGTGATAACATATGTGCCGTGATTATATAAAATATGATATATGTACGAAATATATTTGCCTATGAAACTTATGCAAGTCATATCCTTCTCTTATGGCTCATGATCCTTCTGTTATATTTGTTTCATTCCTGTCTTACATACTCAGTACAATGTTCGTATTGACGTCCTTTTTCTTTGGACGCTGTGTTCATGCCCACAGGTAGACAGGGAGGTGAGCTCGACCCTGACTCGTAGGAGCGGTTAGCTGATTGAAAGCACTCCTTTGTTCCGGAGGTGCATGATTATTCTTTTGTTGACATTTGTATATGTTGGGCATGACAGGGTCCTGTCCCGTCCATATGGCTAGTACTCCAGTAGCGGCTCGTAGATACGCAGTGTGGGTTATGTGGTCTCACGAGGTTGCCGTTGTGTAAATAAATATGCCTATACTATTTTGATAGCCTAAAAGCTTACGTCTATAAAAGTATTTATGTCTTCAAATGAAAGATGTTTTCCTTATGATTTGAGTATGAATGTGATAAAAGAATGTTAATGAGCGTGACAAGTAATAGAACGAGCGGTGCTCGGTGGTTAGCCCTGGGTACCCGTCGCAGCCCCTAGCTGGGTCGTGACAGTAGTAGCCGATGCCATTAGCTACAAATTTATGGGTAGCTTATGTGATGTTTAGCCCGAGAAAATGGAGTTAGATCGTGAGCTTCAGCAATTAGCTAGCCTAAGAGTTTGGCTATTTGACTTAGGCGATACGGGACTTACTATTCAAGACTCGGCAGTCTCATCTCTAGTAGTTGAAGTTAAGAAGCGCCAGTACAAGGATCCTATGCCGGTTCATTATTGAGATAAAACCCCTCAGAAGAAGAAGTCACCATTTGAGATTTCAGTAGATAGAGTTCTCAGATATCGAGCTAGACTGTGTGTTCCTGATGTTGCAGGATTACGTCGTCAGATTTTGGGAGAGACTCTTTACTCCCATTATTATATTCATCCAGAGACGACGAAGATGTATAATGATATTAAGGAAGTTTACTGGTGCGACGGAATGAAGAAAGACATAGCAGCCAATATCCTAAGTGTCGACCAGTGAGACTGAGCATCCGAAACCGGGGGGATTATTGCAAGCTATTGAGGTTTCGATGTGGAAATAGGAAATAATTAATATGGATTCCATTATAGGATTACCCCGTTCTCAGCGTAGGTTCGATTCCATATGGGTGATTATTGATAGACTTAAAAATTCGGCTCATTTTCTGCCTGTCAGGGCTACTTACTCAGCCGAGGATTATGCAAAGTTGTACATTAAAGAGATAGTCTGACTCCATAGTGTTCTGGTATCCATCATTTTTTATAGGGGTGCTGTTACACCTCGGAAAATTCCATGTCGTTACATTGTAAATGGACTAACGCCGAGTAAGGAGTATATGATGTTTCTATAAGTAAGAAAGGTTATCTAACGATTCTAACGAAGATTCCAAAGACATTGGAAGTAAGAGGAGAAAGTTCCTTAAGGAAGGCAAATCATATGTTGTTTTTTGGAAAAAATTACCGTAAAGTACCAAGTTAATGTTGACATAATGATGTCTTAAGGAAGAGTTATAACGATCCTTAGTTTGGTAATGAAGTGTTAAACAAATGTCAAGAAGGTTCCATAAGGATTGGAGATCAAACGAATGACGGAAATAATTTTCGGGAGGTGGGGTTATTCGACCGCTTATACGGTCTATATAATAGTATATGGTCCATATAAAGGTCCGTATAGCACAAAATAGAAATACGATTTCTCTGATGGTGAAGTACGATCACTTATACGGATCGTATAATGTTGTACGGACCGTATAAGTGTCCGTAGAGCACCCGACGGGCTGAGTTAAGTTCAAGTATTTAAATGTGATCCCACTTCACTGATTTAATCTTCTACACTTCTCCATCTCTCTCAAGTCTTATAGAGAGTTCCACACACTTCTCCTACAAGAGTTCAAGTTAAACTAATGATCAAATTCATCAAACCAAGAGAATCAAGTGCAAGAAACTCATTAGCGTTCATCCAAGACAAGGAATCTCATTGGAGGGGAACTAGGGTTTTGCTCAAGTGAAGTGTTTCCACTCAAAGCTCATTCCTACTCAATAAAAGGTATGTTTTATGATCATTGCATATTGTTTAAAGTATTGAGAGGTTGAAAGACTTAGATTATGAAAAGAGGTGGAAGATGGGTCATAAATATGAGGATGGTGGCACTTTTAAGTAGTAGCTTAGAATGAATCATGATTCTTGACATGTTGTAATTATAAATATGTTACAAATGACATTAATAACATGGGGGAAAATTATATAGGGGTGAATGTAATTTTGTACTATGACCATGATTATAGATGATTTGAAGTGGAATTGGGAGATTTGGATAATGTAGGTGAATGAAGATTGTTGCTTATGATATTATGAATGTTATTATTGACGTTGGGAGTTGATATATGATATGGAAAGAGTGGTATAAATAAAGGAGATGCTGCCCAATTTTTCTATAGCTTTAGTTCAAGCGTGTTTACGTTATTGATTATCTAATGTTAGTATGAACTCTCTTGAAGGTAGAAACGTGAATATTGGAGAGGAATGTTCAAGTGATAGAGTAGCTACATGAAAAGGTATGTGAGGCTAGTCGCTTCTTTCTAAGGCATGATTCTTACGACATGATACTCCCTATCTCTTGATGACTTTCTTACATCCCGAAAACTATGAGCCAATATTGATAAAGAGCTTCATATGAGATAAGGTAAGAGACACATTATGAGTATGATAATGATAATGATGAGCTAAAGTCTAAAGATTCTAAAGTTCGTGATATGAAGCTTCTACAAAGCTAATGCTCCTACATATGATTAATTGATGTCGTTCTTTGTAGTACACTCACTTTATATGCTAATTCATTCAAGGTGAGTAAAAATACTTATGAAACTCCATAATGGGATCGGGGGTTCACGACCTTATATCACCCCGATAAAGTATAGTTGTCTTTGAGTTCGTATGCATGCATTATAATAAGTACATGACGATTATATTATACGGTGCCTATATGGTCGGGCAGACACCGCTAAGGCGGGCAGTGTATACACCATGTCTAAATGGCATGGGCAGACACCACTAGTGGGGGGCATGAGATGGTTACCCCGGACGCGGGAGGCCTGGACGCGGGCTAATGATTATCACACCGTACCTATATGGTGGACAGTTTATATACATATGCGTACATGATATGATGATGTTTATGAAGTAAGTTAACATGCACTATTTCATTCTTAAATATTAGTCAGTTACAGGTTGTTCCTTACTTGATGTCTCCTGGTTTCATTGTTGTATCATTATTGTTTATGCCTTACATACTCAGTAGAATGGTCGTACTAACGCCCTTTTCTTTGGACCCTGTGTTCATGCCCACAGATAGGCAGGAGACAATGCAAACCCATAAGAGCTATCAGCAGATTTACAGAAGCACTCAATTATCCCGGAGGTGCTATTTTGAGATATTATTTTGTATACATATTTGGGCATGGCGGGGTCCTGTCCCTATGTCTAGTACTCTAGTAGAGGCTCGTAGATACGTATGTATGGGTGGTATGGTCTAATGATTTACCTCATTATATATATATATATTATTTTGATAGCCGAAGGGCTTATGTATACAAATGCAGATATGTTTCAAATTGAAAATGGTTTTCCTTATGACTACATGTGTGAGGGTAATAAACATATGCAGGATAAGTATGATAAGTATTAGAATGAGTGGTGCTCGGTAGTTAGCTCCGGGTGCCCGTCATGGCCCCTCGTCGGGTCGTGACAAAAGTGGTATCAGAGCAGTTCAGTCCTAGAAAGTGTCTACGAGCCGTGTCTAGTAGAGTCTTATTTATGGTGTGTTGCACGCCACATCTATAAATAGGAGGCTACAAGGAATTTAGGGAAAAATGACCATTCTTCTTATTACTAGATCATGCGATAGAGCCATGTTATAAGACTTACTCCTCCCTAATGGTGTGATTATGATTTCAGAAATGCCGGTAAAGAGAAAAGCTACCGCCACCCAGAAGGGCAAAGCTACGACATAAAGGCGGATAGGAAGGGAGCCGCCAACTAATGTAGAAGAAGGCGAATCACAAAATGAGGCTCCATCTAATAGCTCTCCCGCTCCGCCTAACTTAGAAGAACAGGAGGGGGTTTCAGCTCTAGCTCATATGCCTCCAATTCCTCCACCGGGTGCTTCAGGTCAACAAATGACCGATGCTATTCATCTATTGACACAGTTAGTTGCTTCTTAGGCGCAGTGGCAGGGTACAAGTTCAGGTGACAAGGCGACTAGTACCCGAGCCCGGGATTTTATGAATTTAAACCCTCCAAAGTTTTTCGGGTCAAAGCCGGATGAAGACCCGCAAGATTTTATGGATGAGATGCTGAGGACATTGAAAATTATCCATGCCTCCGAAATCGAATCTGTGGAGTTGGCATCTTATAGACTCCGTGATGTAGCGGTCCTATGGTATAATAATTGGATATCTTCAATAAAAGAAAACGCATCTCCTCAGGTTTGGCAAGAATTTGTAGATGCCTTCATCCGCCTTTATTTGCCACTTGAGGTTTGTCGGGCTAGAGCGGATAAATTCTTAAATTTGAAGCAAGGAAATATGAGTGCCCGGGATTATAGCCTTCACTTTAACTCATTGGCTAGATATGCTCCGACCATGGTGGCCGATATGGGAGATAGAGTGCATAGGTTCATGAGAGGCCTAGGGTACATTTGTTAAAAGATTGCTTGACAGCTTCATTACAGGAGGGGATGGATATTTCCCGTATTCAGGCCCATGCCCAGAACTTAGAAGAGCAGCAACATCTGTAAAGGAGTGAGCGCGATATCGATAGAAAGCAGAGTAAAAGAGCCAGATCTATGGGTACCGGTAGTGACTATAGAGGGGAATCAAGGTAGACACATTTAGATATTTAGGCCAGTCAGCGACTAGTGCACCTCCTCGGGTTGCAAGCAGGAGATTTGATCGCTCCATTCATTTAGGACAGGGTTAAAGTTCGAGAGCCTCAGGTTCTCAGTTTGTGGGTGATTTTAGCCAGCGGAGACCACCAGTACAGTGATGTAGCCAGTGCGGTAAGTTGCATTCTGGTCAGTGTCACCGAGGTTCAGACGCTTGTTATGCCTGTTGCCAGGTTGGGCATATGATGCGAGATTGCCCATCGATGAGTGATAGAGTTGGGGTTCAACTCACAGGATCAATGGCTGGTTCTTCTTCTGTGCGCCCAATAGGGCAGACGCCCCTGATTCCAGCAGGTTGAGGTAGCGGCAGAGGGGGAGCATCCAGTTAAGGTGGCACTCAGCCCTGTATCTATGCTTTAGCCGGACGCCAGGATCTCGAGTCCTCCCCGGATGTGGTTACAGGTATATTGACTAGATTCTCTCAGTATGTTTATGCGTTGATTGATCCGGGTTCTACGTTGTCCTATATTACTCCTTATATTGCTGGTCGTATTGGGGTGAGACCCGAGCCAATTAAATATTTTGAGGTATCTACCCCGATTGGTGATCCCGTGATAGCTAGACAGGTATATAAGAATTGTGTAATTGTTGTATGTGAACGCCAGACTAAAGTTGATCTGGTTGAACTGGAAATGCTAGATTTTGATGTGATTATGGGTATGGATTGGTTGGCCTCTTGTTATGCCAATGTCGATTGCTGAATGAAAGTAGTTCGATTTAAGTTTCCGGGAGAGCCCGTGCTTGAATGGAAAGGTAATACAGCGTCTCCCAGAGGTAGGTTTATTTCCTACCTTAAGGCGAGGAAGATGATAGCTAAGGGCTATATTTATCACTTAGTCCGAGTTCATGACACCGAAGCAAAGATGTCGACTTTTCAATCCGTCCCGATAGTGAACGAATTTCCAGATGAACTTCCAGGTCTTCCTCTGGAAAGAGAGATTGATTTTGCTATTAATGTACTACCAGACACCAAGCCTATTTCTATTCCTCCTTATCGAATGGCCCCCACCGAGTTGAAAGAGCTAAAGGTACAACTGAAGGATTTGCTCGAGAAGGGATTTATTAGGCCCAGTTCATCACCGTGGGGAGCACCCAGTCTATTTGTGAAGAAGAAAGATGGTTCCCTACGAATGTGCATTGATTGTAGGCAGCTGAATAATGTGACGATAAAGAATAGATATCCGCTACCGAGAATCGATGATTTTGTTTGACCAATTATAGGGTGCCAAGTGGTTTTCCAAAATAGACCTGAGGTCGGTTTATCACCAAGTGAGAGTTAGAGAAGAAGATATTCCCAAAACAGCCTTCAGAACACGATATGGCCATTATGAATTTTGGGTAATGTCATTTGGGTTGACTTATGCTCCGGCGGTGTTTATGAACTTGATGAATAATGTATTCAGGCCACTCTTAGATCTGTTCGTGATCGCGTTTATTGACGATATTCTGGTATATTCTCAGACAGAATCCGAGCATGCAGACCATTTACGCATTGTCCTTGGGATTCTTCGTACTCATGAATTGTATGCAAAATTTTTAAAATGCGAGTTTTGGTTAAATTCTGTGACTTTTCTGGGCCATGTTATTTCAGCTGATGGCATTCGAGTTGATACTCAGAAAATTGAGGCTGTGAAGACTTGGCCAAGGCCTACAACGCCCACGGCAGTCTATAGTTTTCTAGGATTGGCAGGTTATTATCGATGATTTCTGGAAGGATTTTCCTCTATCTCAGCACCATTGAGGAAACTAACTCTGAAGTCAGTGAAATTTCAATGGACTAATACTTGTGAACACAATTTCCAAGAATTAAAGGACAGACTGACTTCAGCCCCTATCTTGACACTTCCAGAAGGGTCAGATGGTTATGTTGTATATTGTGATGCCTCTGGTGTTGGGTTAGGATGTGTATAAAGTCATTGCCTATGCTTCAAGGCATTTGCGGAAACACGAGAAGAATTATCTGACCCATGACCTTGAGTTGGCTGCGGTTATTCATGCATTAAAAATGTGGAGAAATTGCTTGTATGGTGTACATGTTTATATCTATACGGATCGGAAGAGCCTCCTGTATATTTTCAAACATAAGGAGTTGAATCTACGACAGAGGCGGTGGTTAGAGCTACTGAATGATTATGATGTGAGTATTTTATACCTTCCTGGAAAAGCGAATGTAGTGGATGATGCACTTAGCCGCAAATCAATGGGTAGTTTATGTGGAGTTCCTTTGGAAACGAAAGAACTAATCCATGAGCTCCAATAACTAGCTTATCTTGGAGTTCGCTTAATTGACTCAGGCAGTAAAAGAATTGGTATTAATAATCTAACTGTTTCATCCTTAGATATGGAGGTGAAAGAACGTCAATATGAAGATCCTCAGTTGAGCCATTATAGAGGTAGATTTCACGAGAAAGAGAAGTCTCCATTCGAACTTTCTATAGATGGAGTTCTTAGATACCGAGGCAGGCTATGTGTTCCGAATGTTGCAGAATTACGTCGCCGGATTCTAAAACAAGCTCATTATTCTCGGTATTCTATTCATCCAGGAGCGACAAAGATGTATCATGATCTTAAGCTAATGTATTGGTGGGATGCAATGAAGAAAAACATGGCAGAATTTGTGGCTCAATGTCCAAACTGTCTACAAGTGAAAATTGAGCATCAAAAGCCAGGAGGATTATTACAAGTAATGGAAATTCCAACTTCAAAGTGGGAAGCAATAACCATCGATTTCATTGTAGGGTTACTTCGTTCCCGAAGAAAGTATGATTCTATATGGGTGATTGTGGATAGACTGACAAAATCAGCCCATTTTCTTCCAGTCAAAACTACCTACTCAGCAGAAGATTATGCAAGGGTATATCTCAAGGAGATTGTGAGACTTTATAGTGTTCCGATATCTATTATCATAGACAGAGGGGAACAATTTACATCCAAGTTCTGGAAGTCTTTCCAAGAAGGTTTGGGTACTCGGGTAAAGCTTAGCATAGCATTTCATCCACAAACTGACGGGCAAGACGAATGCACTATTTAGACCTTGGAAGATATGTTGCGGGCAGGTATGCTAGATTTCGGTGGTCGTTGGGATGACCACTTACCTCTTATTGAGTTAGCTTACAACAACAGCTACCATTCTAATATTCAAATGGCCCCGTATGAAGCTCTATATGGAAGAAAGTGTAGGTCCCCAATTGGGTGGTTTGAAGTCAGGGAGACATAATTAATAGGCCCAGAATTGATTCAACAAGCAGTGGAAAAGGTCAGGATTATCCGAGATCGATTGTTGACAGCCCAAAGTCGCCAAATATCTTATGCGGACAACCGTCGGTGAGACTTAGATTTTCAAGTTGATGATTGGGTATTTCTGAAAGTATCACCGATGAAAGGTGTGATGGCATTTTGTAAGAAAGGAAAATTGGGTCCTCGATATATTGGACCCTATAAGATTACCCGCAAAGTGGGTCGAGTAGCATATGAATTGGACTTACTTCCAGAACTTGAATTAGTCCATCCAGTTTCCCATGTCTCAATGCTTTAGAAATGTGTTAGAGATCCTACTAGGATCGTGCCGGTAGATGATATTCAAGTAACAGAAAAGCTAGCCTATGAAGAGGTACCTATTACCATACCAGACAGGCAAGTATAAAGACTTAGGAATAAAAAAGTAGCTTCAGTCAAAGTCTTATGGAGAAATAATAACCTAGAAGAAATGACTTGGGAAGCGGAAGAAATATGAAGTTTAAGTACCCGCACTTGTTTCTACCCCCGGAAGAGACCCAAGATGAGGCACCGACATGATGAGGTATGTATGCTTTCTTTTCATGATTTTGGTCGTGTGTGGGCATAAAAATATTGTTGTTGGGTTGTAGCCCTGTGAGGCATGTTTATTGTGGGAAGTTGTGACAGGGTGACAGCGCCATATTACTGGGGAAACTCTGGCAAAGGTTTCGTACAATTCCCGAAAACTTAACATTCGAGGACGAATGTTTTTAAAGGGGGGAAGGATGTTACACCTTGAAAAATTCCATGTCGTTGCATAGTAGATGGACTAACGTCGGGTAAGGAGTATATAATGTTTCTATAAGTAAGAAAGGTTATTTAACGATTCAAATTAAGATTCCAAAGATGTTGGAAGCAAGAGGAGAAAGTTCCTTAAGGAAGGCAAAGCATATGTTGTGTTTGGGAAATATGTTTCATAAAGTACCGAGCTAATGTTGACTTAATGATGTCTTAAGGAAGAGTTATAACGATCCTTAGATTGGTAATGAAGTGTTAAACAAGTGTCAAAAAGGTTCCATAAGGATTGGAGATCAAACGAACGACGGAAACAATTTCCGGGAGGTGGGGTTATACGACCGCTTATACGATCCGTATAACATTATACGGTCTGTATAAGGGTCCGTATAGCACCCAAAAGAAATATGGTTTCTATGATGGTGAATTACGGTCACCCATATGGATCGTATAATGTTTTACGGACCATATAAGTGTTCGTAGAACACCCGATGGGCTGAGTTAAGTTCAAGTGTTTAGATGTGATCCCACTTAACTAATTTCATCTCCCACACTTCTCCATCTCTCTCAAGGCTTATAGAGAGTTTCACACACTTATCCTACTAGAATTCAAGAGAAACTAATGATCAACTTCAATAAACCAAGAGAATCAAGTGCAAGAAACTCATTAGGGTTCATCCAAGACAAGGAATCTCATTGGAGGGGAACTAAGGTTTTGCTTAAGTGAAGTGTCTCCACTCAGAGCTCATTCCTACTCAATCAAAGGTAAGTTTTATGATCGTTCCATATTATTTAAAGTATTGAGAGGTTGAATGACTTAGATTATGAAAGGAGGTGGAAGATGGGTCATAAATATGAGGATGGTGGCACTTTTGATTAGTGCCTTAGAATGAATCATGATTCTTGACATGTTGTAATTATAAATATGTTACAAATGACATTAAGAACATAGGGGAAACATTATATAGGGGTAAACGTAATATTGTACTATGACCATGATTATGGATGATTTGAAGTGGAATTGGGAGATTTGGATAATGTAGGTGAATGAAGATTGCTGCTTATGATATTATGAATGTTATTATTGACGTTGGGAGTTGATATATGATATGGAGAGAGTGGTATAAATAAAGGAGATGCTGCCCAATTTTTCTCTAGCTTTAGTTCAAGCGTGTTTACGTTATTGATTATCTAAGGTTAGTATGAACTCTGTTGAAGGTAAAAATGTGAATATTGGAGAGGAACGTTCAAGTGATAGAGTAGCTACTCGAAAAGGAATGTGAGGCTTGTCCCTTCTTTCTAAGGCATGATTCTTATGAAATGATACTCCCTATCTCTTCATGACTTTCTTACATCCCGAAAATTATGAGCCAATATTGATAAAGAGCTTCATATGAGATAAGGTAAGAGATGCGGTATGAGTACGATAATGATGATGATGAGCTTAAGTCTAAAGATTCTAAAGTTCGCGATATGATGCTTCTACAAAGCTAACCCTCATAAATATGATTAATTTTTGTCGCTCTTTGTGCTACACTCACCTTATATGCTAATTCGTTCAAGGTGAGGCAGAATACTTATGAAACTTCATAATGGGATCGGGGGTTCACGACCTTATGTCACCCCGATAAAGTATAGTTGTCTTTGAGTTCCTATGTATGCATTATAATGAGTACATGACGATGATATTACATCGTGGCTATATGGCTGGGCAGATACCGCTAAGGCGGGCAGCGTATACACCTTGTCTAGATGGCATGGGCAGACACCACTAGTGGGCGGCATGAGATGGTTACCCCGGATGCGGGAGGCCTGGACGCGAGCTAATGATTATCACACCGTACCTATATGGCCGGGGATTTTATACACATATGTATACATGATATGATGATGTTTATGAAGTAAGTTAGCATGTACTATTTCATTCTTAAATGTTAGTCAGTTATATGTTGTTCCTTACTTGATGTCTCCTGGTTTCGTTGTTGTATCATTATTGTTTATGTCCTTTTCTTTGGACGCTGTGTTCATGCCTACAGGTAGACAGGGATACGGTGCAGACCCATAGGAGCTATCAGGACATTTACAGAAGCACTCCATTATCCCGGAGGTGCTATTTTGAGATATTATTTTGTGTACATATTTGGGCACGGCGGGGTCCTGTCCCGTCCTTATGTCTAGTACTCTAGTAGAGGCTCGTAGATTCATATATGTGGGTGGTATGGTCTCATGATTTCCCTCATTATATATATATATAGCCGAAGGGCTTATGCATACAAATGAAGATATGTTTCAAATTGAAAATGGTTTTCCTTATGACTACATGTGTGAGGGTAATAAATGTATGCAGGATAAGTATGATGAGTATTAAAATGAGTGGTGCTCGGTAGTTAGCTCCGGGTGCTCGTCATGGCCCCTCATCGGGTCGTGACAGGTGCCTAGTTTACAACCACTTTCTGGAAGTCTTTCCAAAAGGGCTTGGGTATTCAGGTGAATCTTAGCACCGCATTCCATCCCAGATAGACCGGCAGGCTGAGTGTACTATTAAGATCCTTGAGGATATGTTACGATCATGTGTAATAGACTTTGGAGGCAGTTGGGATGATCACTTACCGCTTGTTGAGTTTGCGTACAATAATAGTTATCATTCCAGTATCCAGATGGCCCCGTATGAGGCCATATATGGGCAAAAGTGTAGATCCCCTATTGGATGGTGCAAAGTGGGGAAGACTAAGTTAGTAGGGCCATATCAGATTCAGCAAGCAGTGGAGAAGGTCAAGCTTATTCAGGATCGATTGTTGGCATGTCAGACTCGTCAGAAGTCTTATGTGGATAATCACTGATGAGACCTAGAGTTCCAAGTGGATGATTGGGTATTCTTGAAGGTATCGCCAATGAAAGGGGTTATGAGATTTAGTATAAAGGGTAAACTTAGTCCTCAGTATATCAGAACTTACAGGATGATACGTAAAGTGGGCTAGGAGGCCTATAAATTGGAACTACCATCTAACTTAAAGTCAGTACATCCAGTCTTCCATGTATCGAAGCTTCGCAAGTCTATCAGAGACCCTTCCAGAATCATACTTGTTGATGACATTTAGGTCACTGAGCAACTATCATATGAAGAAGTTCCCGTTTCCATTTTAGATAGACAGGTTCAGAGATTAAGGACTAAGGATGTAGCTTCAGTTAAAGTTCTTTGGAGGAACAAGAATATGGAGGAGATGACTTGGGAAGCTAAAGGAGATATGAATTCTAGGTATCCTCATCTGTTTCCAGCTGTAGAACAGATCCAGACTACATCACAATCATCTTTAGTTATGCATTATTTATCAGCTACTCTTAATCGTCGTGTGGGGCCATTTTTGTGTTATTGTTTGTTGTGCCCCTGTGGGGAATTTTATGGTTTGGGTTGCTGTGTGGTAGGTTGGTAGGGGTACAGTTATAGGGGACACTCTGCCGAAATGCAAAAATTCAGGTAGAATTCCTGGAAGTTAACATTTGAGGACAAATGTTTATAAAGGGGGAGGAATATTATACCTTGTGGTTTTAGTCATTTAGAATCATTGTATGTAAGTTATCTTAGTATTAGTGTCACGACCCAACTAGGGCCGCGACGGGTACCCGGGGCTAACCACCGAGCACCGCTCGCTCTATTACTCATCTTACTCATTTAATGCCCTTTTTATCACATTTATACTCAAGCGCAGGAAATCCATATTTCATATGAAAATATAAATACTTTTATATACATGTGCCTTTTTGGCTATCAAAATAGTGATACATATATATATATATATATATATATATATATATATATATATATATATATATATATATATATAGTAGCCGTCTCGTGAGACCATCTAACCCACACTGCGCATCTACGAGACTCTACTGGAGTGCCTAACATGAGGACGGGACAAGACCCCGTCATGCCCAAAAATACATATACATGACTATATACACAAAAGAATAATCAAGCACCTCCGGGACAAGGGAGTCCTTCCAATCAGCTGACAGCTACTACGGATCTGGATCGAGCTCTCCTGCCTGTCTACCTGTGGGCATGAACACAGCGTCCAAAGAAAACGGACGTCAGTACGAACCTTGACCTGAGTGTGAGAGGCATGAACAATGAAAGAAGACAATGGTATAAAGGGAATATCTATATGAAACATCTGGATCTGACTGATAAAAATATACATAAAAGAAGTAATGCATGCTATCTAACTTATACTCATCATCATATCATATATGACAAAATGTATAAGCTACACGTCCATATCGGATCGGTGTGATAATCAATAACATTAGCCTGCGTCCAGGCCTCCCGCGTCCGGGGTATCATCTCATGCCGCCCACAAGTGGTGTCTGCCGATACCATCTGTCCATGGTGTATACGTATAGCTACCCGCCTTAGCGGTGACTGCCCAGCCAACTAGGCACGGTGTTATATCATCATCATCATAATTTTCTCATCATGGTATGCTTATCCTATCATAGTACACGCATAAGGCTAAAGATCAACTATACTTTATTGGGGTGACGTAAGGTCGTGATCCCCCAACTTCATTATGGAGCAATCATCGACATCCTGCCTCACCTTGAAGGAATGAGCATATAAGGTAAGTGTAAGCAATAAATTGCATCATTAACATCATAGGGGTATCAGATCATATGTATTAGAATTTCTATACTTTACTCATTACCTTGTGTAGCTAATTATAGACATAGACTCATCTCTTCCGAAACTTAAGAGATTCATGGATAAGAAAGAGAGTCATGCTAAAGGAATCATGCCATAGAAAGAAGGGACTAGCCTCACATACCTTTGACGTTTAACTAGGCAAGCGCTTTCTTGTTCTCCTTCGATATCTCGTTTCTACCTTCAAGAGAGAATTCGCATTTGCGTTAGTTAATCAACTATAAGAACGCGCCACTAATTATAGGGAAGATTGGGCAGCACGTCCTTGGTTTATACTACCTCTTCCATATGCTATATCAACTCCCACACATTCCAATAACATTCACAATTTCACAATCAACAATCACCAACATTCATAGTTCAACCCAACTACTATCCAACCATAATACTATTCACTCATTAATGACCCATTTTGTATGTCTTTCTACAATTCAAGTATCTTAACCTTCCAATACCTTAAACAACATGTTATAGTCATGAAACGTACCTTAGATGGTGGTTGAACAAGCTTTGAATGGAATCACTCCTCTAGCACCCAAACCCTACTTCACTTCTTTTGGGTTTTCTTGAGAAAGATGAACTTTAGCTAGGTCTTATACACTTTATTTCATGGATTTGGTGTTATTGATCATGAATTTCCCTTGTTGTTTCTTGTGATGAAGAGTAGAGAGTATTCTAGAGGTTTCTAGAGAGAAATATCGTGAAGATAAAATGAATTTTATGAGCTGGGTCTCCTTTTAATAACTTAAAATCTATTCCAGAATGAACAGTGACTGAAGTGCACAATGGTCGTAAACCCACTTTACGGGTCGTATACAGGTTTACGGTCCGTCCTTCACGACTGTATTTAAGCATATCAGGCATGCTGGAGATCATGGCAATTTACGACTCAGTTTACGAGCCGTATTTCGATTTACGGTCCGTATTCCAAGTCGTTTTAAAACATTTGAAGCATTTAACAGAAATTTGAAATTTTGCAAGTTGAAATACGACATGGCAATAT
Organism: Lycium barbarum; assembly: GCF_019175385.1. NCBI lineage: Eukaryota > Viridiplantae > Streptophyta > Magnoliopsida > Solanales > Solanaceae > Lycium > Lycium barbarum. The sequence continues at coordinate 69,158,704 of NC_083343.1, read as the reverse complement.
ACGGGCCGTATACCAATTTACGGTCCGTATTCCATTTTACGACCGACTGGCCAAAATGCAAATCTGCAACTTTTCACTGTACGTCCACGGGGAAATTTTTCGAGGTGTAACAATTAGACACCGGGATTTTATTCGAGGTCGTGCGAGGTTGGACATGCTTAACCTATGCTTATAAGTGCTTAAGTTCATGTTTGGTAAGTTATAGAAGGATTAGAGAATAAGTGAATCGAAGCGAGAAGGTTCGTCAAAAGTTGTTTATGGAAAATATGGTATGTGGGTCGTATAATTGAGATATGGTCCGTAGTTTAAGATATGGACTGTATTTAAGGATTTTAAAAATTTACAGCAAAGCAGAAAATTTTGCTGGCATTAGTAGCCAACTATACGGACCGTATAATGTTGCACAACCAAAATGTTAGCCGTATAATGTTATACAACGAAGTATACGACCAATGTAATGTAATGTCGGTGAAATTTTCCAAATTTTTAGTGTGACGAACCCTCTTCATTTTCATTATTTTAAACATAACACGAAGTTCAAGAAAGCTCTAGAGACCTCTCCAAATTCATTCAAACATTTCTCTAAGCCAAAATCAAAGATCAAAGTGAGGATTGAAGTACTTAGGGTTTCAAGTGGGGTTTAAACTTGTCTCCTCTTCTTGAAGAAACTTGGGAGAGTATTTTTCTTTAAGATGGAGCAACCTTGGAATTGAAGTTATCACGACCCGACTAAGGGCCATGACGGGTACCCGGGGCTAACCACCGAGCACCACTCATTCTATTACTCATCATACTCATTAAGCGTTCATTCATCAAATTCATACTCAAATCATAGGAAAATCATTTTTCATTTGGAAATATAATTACTTTTATATACATAAGCCCATCGACTATCAAAATAATATATATACAATAGGGACATCATGAGACCATACTACCCACACATGTGTATCTACAAGCCTCTACTAGAGTACTAGACATATGGACGGGACAAGACCTCGTCGTGCCCAAAATACATATATATTTATATACACAAAAGAATAAACCAAATAGCACCTCCGGAGTAATGAAGTGCTCCTGTAAATCTGCTGATATCTTCTACGAGTCTAGATCACCTCCCTGTCTACCTGTGGGCATGAACACAGCGTCCAAAGAAAACGGACGTCAGTACGAACATTGTACTGAGTATGTAAGGCATAAATGAAATGAACATTGTAGAGAAATCATAAGTCATAAGGTGAAGATACAACTTGCGTAACTTTTAATTGTGGATACATTTCATACATATATCATATATATAATCATAGTACATGTATCATCATAGCTCATACATCATCGTATCATATAAATCATCATGGTTAACCCACGTCCGGGTAACCATCACATGCCGCCCACTAGTGGTGATCATGCCCGGCCCTCTAGGCTCGGTGTAAACATAGCAGCCCGCCTTAGCGGTGACATGCCAGGCCATTTAGGCATGGTGTAATCGTATGCAGCCCGCCTTCGCGGTGACATGCCCGGCCAACTAGGCACGGTGGAATCGTATCGTCATATAATCAATCATAAACTCATCATTATTACACATCTCATAGGCATATCATAATCGTATCCTAACTTAACATCATCATACATTCATCATTAATCCTACATTAGAACTTGGAGGTAACCATGGCTATGTCGAGGTGACATAAGGTCGTGAACCCCCGACTACGTTATGGAGTGATCATAATCGTCATGTCTCACCTTGGAGGGACTAGCATTTTAAAGTGAGTGTACAAGGAAAATCATCAATGAAACTATACTTGGGATCATTAGATTCATGGACATCTTATATTACTCTAGGATTCTTCATACTTATATTCATCATCATCATCATCATCATCATTATCATGCTCGTATCGTATCTCCTTTCTTTATCATGTGAGTAGGTGGCTTTTTATAGTCATGGACTCATAATTTCCGTTATTTAGGAAGATTGTGGAAAATTATGAAGATTCACGCCTTGGAAGGAAAGTATTAGCCTTACATACCTTTTCGTTTAGCTACTCTATCGCTTCAACGTTCCTCTCCACTATTAACGTTTCTACCTTCAAGAGAGTTCGTACTCATATTAGATAATCGATAACATAAGCGTGTTTGAACTAAAGCTAGAGAAAATTGAGCAGCGTCTCCTTTATTTATACTACTTTCTCCATATCATATATCAACTCCCAAACGTCAATAACAACATTCATAATATCATTATCAATAACTTTTATCAAATTCATCATTATCTAATCCCCACAATTTCCTCTCAAGGTCATCCATAATCATGATCATAGCACAACATTACATTCATTCTCATCTAATGTTTCTATCATGCTCTTAGCATCATTCATAACATAATTACAATCACAACATATCAATATTCATGATTCCCTCTAAACTACTACTAAACAATGACACTATTCCCACTTTCATGACCCATTTCCTATACCCTTCCACAATCCAAGTGTTTCAACTTTTCAACACCTTAAATAACATGTAAATACCATAAAACTTACCTTTAATAGTGTGGGAATGAACTTTAAGTGGAAATACTTCACTTGAGCAAAACCCTAGTTCCATTTCCCATGAAATTTCTTGCCTTAGATGAACCCTAGTGAGTTTCTTGCACTTGTTTTTCTTGATTTGATGAAGTTGATCATTGATTTCACTTGGATTCGTGTATATGAGGAGTTTGGAAAGTTCTATAGAGCTCTTGAGTCGTGGAGAGAGAAAATGAAATGAGTTAAATGAACTTGGGATATTCTTTTATACATTAAAAATTTGTCCCGACATCATTATACGGACACTTATACGGTCCGTATAAACTTATACGGTCCGTATAAGTGACCGTGAAATCGCTTCAGCAACCATCCCTTTTTGTGTCTATTATACGGCACATTATACGGTCCGTATAAGTGACCGTGAAATCACCCCATCAACAACTCATTCTGTGACCATTATACGGCACATTATACGGTCAGTATAAGTGACCGTATAATCCCATCAGTGACGGCACATTATACGGTCAGTATAAATATCATTTTTTTTGTAGTTTTGGGAGTTTTTTTGGAGTTGGTGGAAGTAGATGATATACGGGAAATGTTGTCTAATTTTCATTAGCTTACCAATTACTTTAGTTTGACCTTATGAGAGTTTCGAAGAGTTAAATTTAGTATGAATCATCTTGAATGTAGATTTACAGGCTTGAGAGGATAGGCGTGTCACGACCCAGCTAGGGGCCGCGACGGGTACCCGGGGCTAGCCACCGAGCACCACTCGTGCTACTACCTATGTTGCTCGTTTAACGGTCTTTTATCAGCTTTATACTCAAATTGTGGGAAAATCATATTTTATATGGAAATGTAAATACTCTTATATACATTTGCCTCTCGACCATCAAAATAATATATACATATAATAGCATCTCGCGAGACCATCTAACCCACACTGTGCATCTACGAGCCTCTACTAGAGTGCTAAACATAAGGATGGGACAAGACCCCGTCATGCCCAAAAATACGTATACATGAATATACACAAAAGAATCGTCATAAGCACCTCCGAACAATGGAGTGCTTTCAATCAGCTGACAACTACTGCTGGTCTGGGTTGAGCTCTCCTCCCTGTCTACCTGTGAGCATGATTACAGCGTCCAAAGAAAACGGACGTCAGTACGAATATTGTACTGAGTATGAGTGGCATAAACAAAGAAATGGAACAATGACATAATGGAAATATCAATATGGAACATCTATATCTGACTGTCATGTATAACAGAATTAAGTCATGCTGTCTTACTCATACTCGTCATCATATCATGTATGCACAATGTATAAGCTGCCCGCCCCTATAGGTGCGGTGTAGTAATGTATAAGCTGCCCGTCCATATCGGATCGGTGTGATAATCATAACATTAGCCTGCGTCCAGGCCTCCCGCGTCCGGGGTATCATCCCATGCCGCCCACTAGTGGTGTCTGCCCATGCGATTTGGCCATGGTGTATCGTATAGCTGCCCGCCTTGGCGGTGACTACCCGGCCAAATAGGCGCGGTGTTATATCATTATCATACATGCTCGTCATAATATTCTTATCGTGACATACTTATCATAATACATGCATAAGGCTTAAAAACAGCTTTACTTTATCGGAGTGACGTAAGGTCGTGATCCCCCGTTTCATTATGGAGCAATTATTGACATTCTGCCTCACCTTGAAGGAACTAACATATAAGGTAAGTGTGAGCAATAAATAACATCATGCCATTTGAGGATCATCATATCATATCTCTTATCTTATATTACCATTCATAGATATAGGCTTTTAGCTTTCCGGAATATAGGAACTCATGAAGAGGAAGAAAAATTATGCTATGAGATTCATGCCATTAGAAAGAAGGGACTAGCCTCACATACCTTTGATGTTTAACTAAGCTATCGTTCGCTTGTTCTCCTTCGATATCACGTTTCTACCTTCAAAAGAGAATTCACATTTACGTTAGTTAATCGACTATAAGAACGCGCCACTATTTCTAGAGAAATTTGGGCGGCACTTTTGTTATACTACTTTTCCCATATTATATATCAACTCCCACACGCTCACAACAACATTCACAATATCGCAATCCACAATCATCATTTATATACATTGACCATAATCCACCATTTCTCTTCAATTTCTCCACATTTATGGTTATAGCTTACTATCACGTTTCCTCGTATATTATACTTATTTCATTGCCTAAATGTCATTTATAACGTATTCATAATCACAACACTCCAACATTCATGGTTCAACCCAACTACTATCCAACCATGACACTATTCACTCATAAATGACCTATTTCCTATGTCTTTTTACAATTCAAGTGTCTTAACCTTCCAATACCTTAAACAACATGTTTTAGTCATGAAACTTACCTTAGATGATGGTTGAACAAGCCTTGAATAAGATTACTCCTTTAGCACCAAAACCCTACGTTACTTCTTTTGGGTTTTCTTGAGAAAGATGAACTTTAGTGTGATTCTTACACTTGATTTTGTGGGTTTCATGTAGTTGATCACTAATTTCCTTTGGTTTTCTTGTGATGAAAAGTAGAGAGTATTCTAGAGGCTTCTTGAGAGAAATATCGTGGAGTTGAAATGAATTGAATGAGGTTAGGGGTCTTTTTAATGACTTAAAATCTAATCCGGAATGAACAGTGACTGAAGTGCACAGTGGTCGTAAACCCAGTTTACGGTCCGTATTCCAGTTTACGGACCGCATATCGTGGTCTTATTTAAGCATATCAAAACCAGAAAGGTATGCTGAGTATCGTGGTGATTTACGATCGCAGTTTACGGGCCGTAATTCAATTTACGGTCCGTATTCCAAGTCGTATTTAACCATTTGCACATTTGTGTCACGACCCAACCCCGTGGGCCGCGACTGGTGTCCTAACTGGACACCCATACGTACCTACCGGACGAAGTTAGTGTACTAACCAACTAATCAAATTAGACATACACAGATTCATACGGATATAGAATACATCGCACAAAATATATATATACATAGACTTAGACATAAGCCGTTAAGGCTATCACAGCAAGCAGGGTCCCTTATGTCGCAATCTCACACATACCCGTCAGAACAGTGACAACCCACATCCCACAAACATGTCTACAGGCCTCTAACAAACATAACAGAATCAGATGACGGGACAGGGCCCCGTTGTACCCCAAATAAGCACATGTACAGAATATACAATAGCAAAAAGTGTATACCAAAAGTATGAGCTCCGGATCAAGAGGGAGCACTCCAAATCGCAGAACAGAGATCCTATACTGGTGGCATATCACGCTGTGCGTCTGTACCTGCGGGAATGTAGCGCAGCCCCCGAAGAACAGGGGGTCAGTACGGAAAATGTACCGAGTATGTAAAGCGGAAATGTAACAACAATAATCATAATCTAGATCAGGGGTACAAAGTGTGGCTGACAAAATCGTAATCTGAGTCAGAGGTACAAAAATATGTCAGACCGACCCATAATTCAAATCAGACGTACAGAAGTGCAACAGACAGAGTCATGATCCAGATCAGATTTCCAGAAGTGTGACAGACAGAATCATATTCCAGATCAGACATACAGAGCTGTAACAGACAAAATCATGCATGCAGAGTCATAAGCATATACAGATGCAGATAGCATATACATACATATCAGATCCCGGCCCTTTAGTAAGGGACGCGGTAACAGATCCCGGCCCTCTTAGTACGGGACGCGGTGGACAGACAGATCAGATCATATGCCATCCTGGCCGCCATCCCCATACAAACACATCATCAAATCATATACAGATGTAAACAGAACCCGGCCCGCACACCGAGGGACGCGGTGAACAATGCAGTGGAATGTGCACGAGTAACAGAACCTGGCCCGAGCGCAGTGAAGGAAGCATTGAGGCATCCACGAACAGATTAATGAGAAACCATATGCATACAGACTCAATGAAACTAAAATAGTCTAGATGATAGATCAAATCGAATAATCGGACAAAATTCATAGTAGATACGCATAAACGTCATTTGGGATGGCACGATAGATTATGTCAGAATAAAATGTCTAGAACCGCTCCAGACGTCAGAATATATTATGAGACTCATAACTATGGTCATAACGCTTGTCATATAGCAGACCGAATAATAACTAAAAGTTACCTGTGAGTTCGGACAGAAATGGGTTAATTAGAGCCTTACAGAAAATATCAGAATTACGTGGGCCCACCTTGGGCCGAGCCGAGTCGACGTACATGAAATTATGGATCATAGGTAATATGGAGTCATTCATGAGAGTCTTAAGGCATTCCGGCTCCATTTGTAAAAGTTGCCTACTTATAGGTCAATTTAGAAGAAACTGGTTCAATCTTACTGAATGATTTGGACCCAATTTCAATCTCGAATTCCGAGGAACATGGTCGTTTCTAAGGCTCGCATCTGAGCCTATTATATTTAGAACATGCCGAAGAAAGAAGGGAAAGACTTTACATACCTTGGTTGCGTCCTACGCTCGCTCAAACTCGATTCCCGTTTCGCCCAAAATCTATAAATGGTCATGTTTACCAATTAGAAACTTCAAGCCTTTAGAACTTGAACTTTAACTCATACTTTTCTACAAAAATTTGGGCAGCATCTGCCCTATATATACGACATCCCCGAGATTTAACTCGGCTCCAAACATCAACAACCAACCCAACAACAATACCAACAACAAATGACAATCACCACAAAATACAACATAGTATAAATAGTCTTCTTTTCTACATAAAGCGACAACTTCTACCCAAACTTCATACCTCCAAACTAATCTTATTAATTTCACATTCCTTACTAATCCAACCATTACAATACGATTTGGAGGCATTTCATATCATTTTACACAATATACACAAGATACACAAAATATACAAGTTTTCCTTCAAAATCATAATTCACTCAAAACCTCCAACTTTCAACATAAATGTTCACAACACATTTTTATGTTATCATTTCACTTACAACCATCACTATTTGCACCCTACAACTTCAATTCTTATAATTACATAACCTACTACAAGGTTACATATTTTCCTACATCAACCTTACAACATATTTTCCATAACAACAAGAACCATTAACCTTCCATTTTCATCATAAGACTTCAACAACTCGATTAACATACTAAATAATTTAATTCATATTCCTCCCTCCAACTAGAGGCATACGGCCAAAACACACATATCCCTAACACACAAAATTTCATACTTTTGTTCATTTTCACATGCTACAACATATATGTAGAATTCTTCCAATATAACAAGAGAAAAATTCTTACCTTTCTTCCAACTTCAATCTTCCGCAAATGCCGCTCTCTCGCTAAACCAATTATATCACGTCGGAGAGCGTCTTGAGCTTACTATAAATACAAGAAGAACACGATTTTTGGACTAAAGATTGATGAACACAATTTTTTCTCTCTTGGCCGAAACCCTTGGCCCTTTTGCTCTCAATTCTCTTCTTCTTTTTTTTGTTTGTTTCTTGAACTTTCTTACACCTTAGCCCCTTATTATAATTCTTGATCACATGATAAATCACATGACCAATTTATGGGCTTGGGCCTTTAGTTGGCCGGCCACCCCAATTGGGCCTCTAATTTGTAATAATTTTTTTTTTGGGCCAACCCGGTTGGTCACGAGTTGGGCCTAGCCCACTGACCTTTCGACCTTAAAACGTCCATATCTCCTTGTACCGACGTATCCTGGGAGCCCACGACCTATGGTTGGAAAGCTATTTCAATTATCTACAACATTTATTTTTGGCGTTTTCCCAAATTCCAAAATTATAATGCCGTTGTTTCCCTTCCAAGTCAGGTCATCCGAAAACGTTTTCTTAAAAATATTCGTTTGGAGGGCTTCCATTTTGATTTGGCCCCAGGGCCCTTCACGAGTTGTGTTTAACTTTACATATGCGACTCATATAACTTGTCACATGTCCCAAAAAAAATCTTGACGTGTGGGCCCCACCTCAGCTTACAATTAATTCGACTTTCGAAAATGCAGGATATAACAATTTGACAGAAAGTTGAAGTTTTGTGAGTTGAAATATGACATGGTGGTTTACGGGCCGTATAACACTTTACGACCAACTGGGCCAAAGTGCAAATCTGTAACTTTCAAGTCTTCAAAGCCTATAATTAGTCATTGTGGTGCATAACCAATCTCTTATTCCCATTGCCTTTGAAATCTTACTTAAGGTCGTCAAACGTCGTTCCCTTCTCATTAAAGCATCGTATACTCGTATTCTTCATTAGTCTATTCGGTGTACGTTCACGGGGAAATTTCCGAGGTGTAACGCTCTTCCCCCCTTTTGGAACATTCGTCCTCGAATGTTAAACACTCGGGATTCTACGAAAATTTTGCCAGAGTTTCCCTTGTAATTTGGCACTACCAACCTGTCACAACAACCCATAATATCATCGCTTGACAGGGCTACATCACAACATCGACATATTTATGGGCACACACGACCAAAAGCATAAAAAATAAGCATACATACCTCATATCGTTGGTGTTTCATCTTGAATCTCCTCTGGGGGTTGAAATAAATGCGGATACTTAGACTTCATACTCTCTTCTACTTCCCAAGTCATTTCTTCCCGGTTATTATTTCGCCACAAGACTTTAACTGAAGCTACCTCTTTATTTCGGAGTCTTCGCACTTGCCTGTCTAGAATAGCAATAGGCACCTCTTCGTAGGTTAGCTTTTCTGTTACTTGCACATCATCTATCGGGACAATCTTTGTAGGATCTCCAATGCACTTGTGGAGCATCGAAACATGGAAAACTGGATGGACTGATTCAAGCTCCGAGGGTAAGTCCAATTCATAGGCTACATAACCCACCTTGCGGAAATTCTATAGGGTCCAATGTATCTAGGACTTAGCTTCCCTCTTTTACCAAATCTCATCACTCCTTTCATTGGCGACAGTTTCAAAAATACCCAATCATCAACCTGAAATTCCAAATCTCAGCGGCGATTGTCCGCATAAGACTTTTGGCGACTTTGGTGTCACGACCCAACCCCGTAGGCCGTGACTTGTGCCCGAATTGGACACTCATATTTATCTGTTAACTCTAATAATTTATAATTAGCATGTCATGATCTCATTTGTATGTAAGAAGATAGTGAGTTATTTAGATTTGTCAAGTTCTGTATGCCTTAGTCATCCATCTCCCGAGGAGTTGCACTTATCAAACAACAACATTTATATATATTCCTAAGCAAGCCGACAAGGCTGCCACGATATACAAAATACCAAACCTACACACATATGCAAGCCGACAAGGCTGCCATTACGACTAGGTACGCCCCAAACTTAAGTCAAAACATAAAACGCATCAACAACTGTAAACAGACCCACACCGATGTCCACAGACTTCTAAGAGTAACGACCGTATTATGTGGCGGGACAGGGCCCCGCCGTACCCAAATAAACACATACGGACACAACATAAGGAGGTTATACCACAAGCTAGCTCCGGAACAAAGGAGCAGTCCAAAATAGCTGAAAGATGATCTAAGCTGGCGGATCTCCAAAGCGAGCGTCTGTACCTGCGGGCATGAACGCAGCCCCCCGGAGGAAGGGGGTCAGTACGGAATATGTACTGAATATGTAAAGCTTGAAACATAGTATAGACTTATATTGAGACGCGATACATAGGATGCATTGCAACACAGAATTTCATAAAACTTGCCTTTGAACATATTTCATCTGTATCATTCTCATATCATTGCTATTATAGTGTTTTGTAGTCAAAGCTGCATAATCATTCTGTATAAAACATACATGACGTGTCCCGGCCCTTTTTATGAGGGACTCGGTAATTTAAAATCATAGCATCATAACATAAACATAGACGTGTCCCAGCCCTTTCCTGAGGGACTCGGTAATAAGGAATATGCCCTCCTGGCCACCATCATCTCCATATCATCATATCATCATATCATCACATCATCATACTATCATCATATATATATACATAACGTGTCCCGGCCCTCTAGTGAGGCGCTCGGTGATTAATATAATAAATGTGCGCACGAAAACGTACCCTGGCCCGGGACTCAGTGAAGGATATAGCGGTAAGCACGAGCAGAATAATAAGCAACCACATATATGCAAATCATCTTTTTAGACTCAAGGGATAAGCAACTAACCCGCTCTAAGTGTCAAAATAATGTTCACCTTCAGTTCATTTCAAGTCTCATAACAAACTATTACAAGAAACGTTTTAGACTTCATGTACATATGTCACTTTAATATGGTATAGCTTTTGGAAGTCAAGTATGTCTTTAGTTGTGCAATTCTTTAAGTATAGGAACTTTCATGCATCGTTCATTAGTCACTCATACTGTAGGTACATGACAATAACATTAGTGAAATATAGATTCATAAGCCATACATGAAACTAGAGAATAGAATTTACCCCAAAATTCATATCGTTTCATTCTTACGTCTAGGACATGCCAAAAGAAAGAAGGAATAGGCTTTACATACCTTTTGCGTTTAGTTGTATTCTAACTTGTACTTGCTGCCCAACAATACTTATCCTATATCAAGATGTGAAGAACTACAATTAGTCTACAAGGGCATTCAACACGTATTGTGACATTCACAACTCCTTTCTAACAATTAAACGACGTTTCGTTCGCATTTAACCCAACTAGCGTTACAAGCTAACATGGCTAGTCGTTCTTTCATATATTGATCAAAACTTGTTTAAGCATGACTTAGGGAACTTGGGCAGTCCCTACACCACCCAAAACAGTCTCATACACACGGCAACCCAACACACACATCATTTCCATTCTTACTTAGCAATTTTCCAGTTTTAACTTGCAACTACACAACACTTTTCATGACTTTACTTTCATGAAATCTTGGAACTGTTTTAGCATCATCTTCACTCTTACAACAGCCCACAATAAGTTCAGTTTTAACTTGAATCATGGCATTTTACATTCACTACACGTTTGCAACAAAAACCAACATTCAACACACACAATTTCACTTCTAATCCCTAAAACTGTCCACGGTTTTTGGACTGCCCTTACCCCTCAACATAATTCGTTTCTTGAACACCTTAATTTACATATTCAACATGCATACAATACACTACAATGTCCACAACAACAACAATCAAATTATAGCCCAAAACAGTCCATGAATTCGTCCAAAACAGCCCCCTACCCGGTTTCATCACAACTACTCCAACTTCATGATTTTCATTCGTTTATCCAACTACAATGCATTCAATTCATTTCCAATACATGTTCAACAAGATTAAGCATGACTTCATCAGAATCTTCAACACATGATTCATTTTAAATTCGAGCAAAAACAGTCCAATAGCCAACATGCAACATCACAACCAAACTCCCACAATCTTTGTTCATTTACATATGTTGATACATATTCAATTCACTAACAATACATGCACAATGAAATCAGTCATAAACTCACCTCACACACGGCTCACTCTCTACTTCAACTACAACCACAATCCAACAACAACATGCATGAACTATACATTCAAATCATCATGCAACACAAGAAACAACAAACATTCTTACCTTTCAATCTTGTGCTTCACTTGGCCGAATTTTCAACTCTATTGAGTGCTTCACTTTCTTTTTTCTCTTCAACAACTAATACACTTTCTTACACACTAGATGAGGGATAGTTTTGATGGAGAAAAACTGGAATTTCTGGGCACAATATCACCCCACCCTCTCGGCTAGCTCTTAGCCGAGAGCACCTCTCTCTACTCTTTCTATCTCTTAATGTTTCTTGACATGTGGTGATGAAAATTATGTTGTGAAGGTGTGGAGTGATCAGACTTTGTGTCAATATGTTCCCCTCATTGAGTTGGCCATGTGGATTACACTAAATTGGGTCAAGATTCTTTGACCAAAGCCTTACATGGCACGGCCAAACAAGGCATAAAGTGGACTGATTTTTTTTTTGTCTTTCCAATCCCACTTTTTAATCCAATTATGGTTAGTTTCATCCCAATTTTCCATTACTAGTTTAATGCCACACGAAAGTTGTGGATAAATTGTGACTCGACACGAAACCGGAAGTTAAAATCTCTACTTCATATCTTAAGATAGTCTTGCCTTTAACTCGTCGCGCTTATTTTAAAGCGTCCCGACGTATGAAAATACGGGACATAACATCCTCCCCCCCTTTAGAACATTCGTCCTCGAATGTTGATTTTTATCCCGTTAGGTTCTATAAGGGTTTTGGGAAGGGTTTCCTCTATTGCTAACATATAAATTGAGCAGACAATTTAACACAATCAAGTAAAGGAGTTTAAATTACCTGAAAATGTGGAAAACAAGTGAGGATATTTCTTTTTCATCTCCTCTTCAGCCTCCCAAGTCACCTCATCCCAATTATTGTTCCGCCACAACACTTTAACCGACGCCACATCTTTTGTTCGTAGCCTCCTGATTTGTCGATCAAGTATGGCAATAGGTTGCTCTTTGTATGATAGCTCCTCTGTTACCTGAATATCGTCTATAGGGAACACCCTGGAAGGATCGCCTATATACTTCCGAAGCATGGACACCTGGAAGACCGGATGTACTGCTGCCAAATCCGCTGGCAGGTCTAACTCGTAAGCAACTTGGCCTACCTTACGAATAACCTGATAAGGTCCAATGTACCTTGGGATCAACTTCCCTTTCTTGCCGAACTTCATAACACCCTTCATGGGTGACACTTTCAAGAACACCCAATCGCCAACCTGAAATTCCAAGTGTCGACGTCGATTATCCGCATACGCCTTCTGCCGACTCTGAGCTGCCAGTAATCTTTCCTGAATAAGTTTCACCTTATCGACAGCCCGCTGAACCATATCTGGGCCTATCAGCTTAGCCTCGCCAACATCAAACCAGCCTATAGGGGATCTGCATTTCCTGCCATACAGGGCTTCGTACGGCGCCATCTGAATGCTAGAGTGGTAACTGTTATTGTAAGCAAACTCGATAAGCGGCAAGTGATCCTCCCAGCTGCCTTTGAAATCAATAACACAAGCTCTCAACATATCTTGTAGCGTCTGGATGGTGCGCTCAGCCTGCCCGTCAGTCTGAGGATGAAATGCGGTGCTGAGACTCACCTGTGTCCCCAATCCCTCCTGGAAGGATCTCCAGAAGTTAGCTGTAAACTGGGCCCCTCTATCTGAGATAATAGCTGTGGGAACTCCATGAAGTCTCACTATCTCCTTAAGATACAATCGGCCATAATCCTCAGCTGAGTACGTAGTCCTGACTGGAAGGAAGTGGGCTGATTTTGTCAGTCTATCAACAATAACCCTGACAGAGTCATTCTTCCCTGGAGTGCGAGGGAAACCTGTGACGAAGTCCATATTAATTACTTCCCATTTCCAGGTTGGAATTTCCATCTCCTGCAATAGCCCTCCGGGCTTCTGGTGCTCTATCTTGACCTACTGACAATTTGGACAATGGGCCACAAATTCTGCTATGTCCTTTTTCATGCCGTTCCACCAGTACAAACACCTAAGATCATGATACATATTTGTCGATCCTGGGTGAATAGAATAACGAGCATAGTGTGCTTCCCCCATTACCTGCTGCCGCAACCCTGCAACCTCAGGTACACATAATCTGTCTCTGTATCGTAGTACTCCATCGGCTGACATCTTAAATGGGGTCTCATCCTTCTGAAGTGATGTATCTCTATAATGTACCAGAACAGGATCCTCATATTGCCGTCTCTTTACCTCTTCTACAATAGAGGACTCAGCAACACCTCGTACAATAATGCTACCATTATCAGCATCAGCCAAACGAACTCCAAGACTAGCTAGCTGATGGATCTCACGAACTATCTCCTTCTTTTCTGGTTGTACGCCGGCCAAACAAGCCATAGATTTACGGCTGAGTGCATCTGCTACCACATTAGCCTTTCCTGGGTGATATAGAATATCAACATCATAATCCTTCAGCAACTCTAACCATCTCCTCTGTCGCAAATTCAGTTCCTTCTGCTTAAAAATATACTGAAGACTCTTATGATCTGTATAAATATCAACATGCACGCCATACAGATAATGTCTCCATATCATCAAAGCATGTATCACTGCTGCCAACTCCAGGTCATGTGTAGGATAATTTCTCTCATGTTTCCTGAGTTGTCGGGAGGCATAGGCTATAACTCTGCCGTGCTGCATCAACACGCAACCCAACCCAACACCGGAAGCATCACAATAAACAACATAGCCATCTGGCCCCTCAGGAAGAGTTAGAACAGGAGCTGTAGTCAACTTATCTTTCAATAATTGAAAACTCCGTTCACAAGCATCGGTCCACTGGAATTTGGCTGCCTTCTGTGTTAGCCTTGTTAAAGGCGCTGAAATAGAGGCAGACTTTTCTACAAATCTCCTGTAATACCCTGCCAGCCCCAGAAAACTACGTACCTCAGTAGGCGTCGTAGGTCTAGGCCAAGTTTTGACGGCCTCAATTTTCTGCGAATCTACCCGAATACCATCTGCTCCAACAATATGCCCCAGAAATGCTACAGAAGTCAACCAGAATTCACATTTAGAGAACTTAGCATATAACTTCTGGAGCTGGAGTACCCTGAGTACTGTCCTCAAATGCTCTGCATGCTCTTCTTCCGATCATGAATAGATCAGAATATCATCAATGAATACAATCACGAACAAGTCAAGGAATGGCTTAAACACCCTGTTCATCAAGTCCATGAACACTGCTGGAGCATTGGTCAGCCCAAAAGACATCACTCTAAACTCGTAATGTCCATATCGAGTCCTGAATGCAGTCTTCGGAATATCTGTCTCCCTTACCCGCACCTGGTGATAACCTGACCGCAAGTCTATCTTTGAGAAGCATTTAGCACCCTGCAACTGATCAAATAAATCATCAATCCTGGGGAGGGGATATCTGTTCTTTATCGTGATTTTGTTTAGCTGCCTATAATCAATGCACATTCGCAGCGACCCATCTTTCTTCCGTACAAATAATACTGGTGCTCCCCAAGGTGATGTACTGGGCCTGATGAAACCCTTTTCCAGCAAATCTCTCAGTTGCTCCTTCAATTCTTTCAACTTTGCAGGTGCCATTCTGTAAGGAGGAATAGATATAGGTTGAGTGTCTGGCAATACATCTATAGTGAACTCTATCTCACGTTCAGGAGGAAGGCCTGGAAGTTCATCTGGAAATACACCTGGAAATTCATTAACCACCGGGACAGATTGTAGAGTCGGTGATTCTGCTTTCAAGTCATGCACACGAACCAGGTGATAAATATAGCCTTTTCTAACCATCTTCCTTGCCTTGAGGTATGAAATAAACTTACCCCTAGGCGATGCTGTGTTCCCCCTCCACTCTATAATTGGTTCCCCTGGAAACTGAAACCGAACTAATTTGCCTCGGCAATCAACGTTAGCATAGCAGGAAGCTAACCAATCCATCCCCATAATAACATCGAACTCAGTCATAGCTAACTCTATCAAATCTACCCTGGTACAGCGATTACATATGACTACCAAACAATCTGTATATACTAGCTCTGCCAAGACAAAATCCCCTACTGGTGTAGCTACCTCAAATGGTTCTATAGGTTCAGATTTTATCCCAATTTTACTAGCAACAAAAGGGGAAATATATGATAATGTGGAACCGGGGTCTATCAATGCATATACATCTCGGGAGAAAATCGATAATGTACCTGTGACCACATTTGGCGACGCTTCCTGATCCTGTCTGCTGGCTAAAGCATATAAGCGGTTGGAATGACCGCCAGAACTAGAAGCCCCTCCACGGCCTCTGCCACGGCCTGCTGGTGTCGGAATACCTTGCCCCATAGGGCGCATAGCAACTGAAGAAGAAGAAGAACCCGCAACTGATCCCGTAGGCTGAGCTGGCCCACCTGCCCCACCCCCAAATCGACATTCCCTCATAGTATGGCCCTGACGGCCGCAAGAAAAGCAAGCACCAGTAATAAGACGGCATTCCCCTGGATGGCGTCTGCCATATCGAGGACATGGGGGTACAGGTGGTCTCATCTGGCCCGAATTCCTGTGCGTCTGGAACCCTGAAGTCATGGAGCTTTGACCAGCTCCCGAATACCCCGTGCTATCAAACCTTCTACCAGTAAATCGTGAAGGTGCACTCCGTGCCGGCTGGGAAGGATATCGACTATACTGCTGTTGGGGCTGCCCGCCCCGAAAGTCACCAGAATGATACCTAGATGATCTAGCTCTCTTATGTTGACCCCTGTCCTACTCCCTATCAAATCGACGCCCTCTCTGTCGACCCTCAACTCCCTGGGCATATGCCTGCACTCGAGCGATATTTATACCGGGCTGAGATGCCATTGCCATGCAGCTATCAATCAAATAATTATCCAAGCCCATTACGTAACGATGCACCCTATCTGTCATGTCAGCTACTATAGCGGGCGCGTACCTAGCCAGCGAATCAAACTCGATGCTATAGTCCCGAACACTTCTACCATTCTGCCTCAGGTGTATAAATCTGTCAACTCTGGCTCGCCTCATCTCTGGAGGCAGAAAATGACCCAGAAAAGCCTCTACGAACTCGTCCCATACTGCTGGTGGAGCATCCTCACCCCTGGACAACTCCCAGGACTCATACCAATTAACTGCCACATCCCGCAACTGATAGGAAGCCAATTCGACAGACTCAGTCTCGGAAGATTTAGTCACCCGCAACGTACGCATCATCTGTCGAATAAACTCCTGTGGATCCTCTGCGGGCTTTGACCCATAGAACTCTGGGGTTTACAAGTCAGAAAATCGCGAACCCTCAAACTGTCGCGTCTATCCGCATCATCACCTCCTAACCCACGTCTGCGAGCCTGTCCCGATACCAACCTAGTTAATAACTGTACTGCTTCACGCATAGCCCTATCCTCTGCCCCTGGCTGGGGAGCTGGAGGCTCGGTTGCTGGAGCCGCAGGAGCTGGTGGTAAGTCTGTCTCCTGACCTGCAGCTGCTGCTGCCCTAGGCTCCTCTGATAGTGATGGTGTAGCGGAACTCGCTGACTGAATTCTAATCCCAGGCACATATTGGGAATAAGCTCTAGTGACTCTCCGGGTCCCACTGGTCTCCCCAACTACCGCTTTGCCCTTCTGGGCGGCTGTCGCCTTCTTTGGAGGCATCGCTGAAAACATAGCAATCTGTTAGGGAAAAATTTATCCTGATAATACAGCTCTATCGCACGATCTAGAAAGAGAAGAAAAGATGACATCCTAAATGTCCTGTAGCTTCCTGTTTATAAACGTGGTGCACAACACATCGATAAACAAGATTCTACTAGACACAGTCTGTGGACACTCCGAGGATTTAACCGCTCTGATACCACTTTTGTCACGACCCAACCCCGTAGGCCGTGACTTGTGCCCGAATTGGACACTCATATTTATCTGTTAACTCTAATAATTTAAAATTAGCATGTCATGATCTCATTTGTATGTAAGAAGATAGTGAGTTATTTAGATTTGTCAAGTTCTGTATGCCTTAGTCATCCATCTCCCGAGGAGTTGCACTTATCAAACAACAACATTTATATATATTCCTAAGCAAGCCGACAAGGCTGCCACGATATACAAAATACCAAACCTACACACATATGCAAGCCGACAAGGCTGCCATTACGACTGGGTACGCCCCAAACTTAAGTCAAAACATAAAACGCATCAACAACTGTAAACAGACCCACACCGATGTCCACAGACTTCTAAGAGTAACGACCGTATTATGTGGCGGGACAGGGCCCCGCCGTACCCAAATAAACACATACGGACACAACATAAGGAGGTTATACCACAAGCTAGATCCGGAACAAAGGAGCAGTCCAAAATAGCTGAAAGATGATCTAAGCTGGCGGATCTCCAAAGCGAGCGTCTGTACCTGCGGGCATGAACGCAGCCCCCCGGAGGAAGGGGGTCAGTACGGAATATGTACTGAATATGTAAAGCTTGAAACATAGTATAGACTTATATTGAGACGCGGTACATAGGATGCATTGCAACACAGAATTTCATAAAACTTGCCTTTGAACATATTTCATCTGTATCATTCTCATATCATTGCTATTATAGTGTTTTGTAGTCAAAGCTGCATAATCATTCTGTATAAAACATACATGACGTGTCCCGACCCTTTTTATGAGGGACTCGGTAATTTAAAATCATAGCATCATAACATAAACATAGACGTGTCCCGGCCCTTTCCTGAGGGACTCGGTAATAAGGAATATGCCCTCCTGGCCACCATCATCTCCATATCATCATATCATCATATCATCACATCATCATACCATCATCATATATATATACATAACGTGTCCCGGCCCTCTAGTGAGGCGCTCGGTGATTAATATAATAAATGTGCGCACGAAAACGTACCCTGGCCCGGGACTCAGTGAAGGATATAGCGGTAAGCACGAGCAGAATAATAAGCAACCACATATATGCAAATCATCTTTTTAGACTCAAGGGATAAGCAACTAACCCGCTCTAAGTGTCAAAATAATGTTCACCTTCAGTTCATTTCAAGTCTCATAACAAACTATTACAAGAAACGTTTTAGACTTCATGTACATATGTCACTTTAATATGGTATAGCTTTTGGAAGTCAAGTATGTCTTTAGTTGTGCAATTCTTTAAGTATAGGAACTTTCATGCATCGTCCATTAGTCACTCATACTGTAGGTACATGACAATAACATTAGTGAAATATAGATTCATAAGCCATACATGAAACTAGAGAATAGAATTTACCCCAAAATTCATATCGTTTCATTCTTACGTCTAGGACATGCCAAAAGAAAGAAGGAATAGGCTTTACATACCTTTTGCGTTTAGTTGTATTCTAACTTGTACTTGCTGCCCAACAATACTTATCCTATATCAAGATGTGAAGAACTACAATTAGTCTACAAGGGCATTCAACACGTATTGTGACATTCACAACTCCTTTCTAACAATTAAACGACGTTTCGTTCGCATTTAACCCAACTAGCGTTACAAGCTAACATGGCTAGTCGTTCTTTCATATATTGATCAAAACTTGTTTAAGCATGACTTAGGGAACTTGGGCAGTCCCTACACCACCCAAAGCAGTCTCATACACACGGCAACCCAACACACACATCATTTCCATTCTTACTTAGCAATTTTCCAGTTTTAACTTGCAACAACACAACACTTTTCATGACTTTACTTTCATGAAATCTTGGAACTGTTTTAGCATCATCTTCACTCTTACAACAGCCCACAATCAGTTCAGTTTTAACTTGAATCATGGCATTTTACATTCACTACACGTTTGCAACAAAAACCAACATTCAACACACACAATTTCACTTCTAATCCCTAAAACTGTCCACGGTTTTTGGACTGCCCTTACCCCTCAACATAATTCGTTTCTTGAACACCTTAATTTACATATTCAACATGCATACAATACAATACAATGTCCACAACAACAACAATCAAATTATAGCCCAAAACAGTCCATGAATTCGTCCAAAACAGCCCCCTACCCGGTTTCATCACAACTACTCCAACTTCATGATTTTCATTCGTTTATCCAACTACAATGCATTCAATTCATTTCCAATACATGTTCAACAAGATTAAGCATGACTTCATCAGAATCTTCAACACATGATTCATTTTAAATTCGAGCAAAAACAGTCCAATAGCCAACATGCAACATCACAACCAAACTCCCACAATCTTTGTTCATTTACATATGTTGATACATATTCAATTCACTAACAATACATGCACAATGAAATCAGTCATAAACTCACCTCACACACGGCTCACTCTCTACTTCAACTACAACCACAATCCAACAACAACATGCATGAACTATACATTCAAATCATCATGCAACACAAGAAACAACAAACATTCTTACCTTTCAATCTTGTGCTTCACTTGGCCGAATTTTCAACTCTATTGAGTGCTTCACTTTCTTGTTTCTCTTCAACAACTAATACACTTTCTTACACACTAGATGAGGGATAGTTTTGATGGAGAAAAACTGGAATTTCTAGGCACAATATCACCCCACCCTCTCGGCTAGCTCTTAGCCGAGAGCACCTCTCTCTACTATTTCTATCTCTAAATGTTTCTTGACTTGTGGTGATGAAAATTATGTTGTGAAGGTGTGGAGTGATCAGACTTTGTGTCAATATGTTCCCCTCATTGAGTTGGCCATGTGGATTACACTAAATTGGGTCAAGATTCTTTGACCAAAGCCTTACATGGCACGGCCAAACAAGGCATAAAGTGGACTGATTTTTTTTTTTGTCTTTCCAATCCCACTTTTTAATCCAATTATGGTTAGTTTCATCCCAATTTTCCATTACTAGTTTAATGCCACACGAAAGTTGTGGATAAATTGTGACTCGACACGAAACCGGAAGTTAAAATCTCTACTTCATATCTTAAGATAGTCTTGCCTTTAACTCGTCGCGCTTATTTTAAAGCGTCCCGACGTATGAAAATACGGGACATAACATTTGGGCTGTCAGCAACCGATCTCGGATCACCTTAACTTTTTCCACCGCTTGCTGAATCAATTCGGGGCCTACTAGTTGTGCTTCCCCTATTTCAAACCATCCGATTGGGGATATACATTTTCTTCATTACAAACCTTGATATGGAGCCATTTTAATGCTAGAATGATAACTATTATTGTATGCAAATTCGATTAGCGGTAAATGATCGACCCAACTTCCACCGAAATCCAACACACACGCTCGTAGCATATCTTCCAAGGTCTGAATAGTACGCTCGGCTTATCCATCGGTCTGCGGATGAAATGCCGTGCTAAGCTTCACTTGGGTGCCTAGACCTTCTTGAAAGGACTTCCAAAACTTGGTTGTAAACTGTGCTCCTCTATCTGTAATAATAGATAATGGTATACCATAGAGTCGCACAATTTCCTTGAGATACAACCTCGCATAGTCTTCTGCTAAGTACGTGGTTCTAACTAGAAGAAAATGGGCTGCTTTCGTGAGTTTGTCCACAATCACCCATATCGAATCATACTTGCTTCGAGAACGAGGTAATGCCACAATAAAATCCATGTTAATCACTTCCCATTTCCAAGTAGGGATTTCCATTGCTTGCAATAAGCCTCCTGGCTTCTGATGTTCAACTTTTACTTGTTGGCAATTTGGGCACTGTGCTACAAATTCGGCTATGTTTCTCTTTATGCCATCCCACCAATACATCATCTTGGGATCACGATACATTTTAGTTGCACCCGGGTGAATAGAATACCGGGAACAATGTGCTTCTTCAAGAATTCGTCGGCGCAATTCTGCTACATTCGGCACACATAGCCTGCCTCGTTATCTAAAAATTCTGTCCATAGAAACTTCAAATGAAGACTTCTCTTCTCCATGAGATGTGTCTTTGTAACGACACAATTTAGGATCTTCATATTGCCGTTCTTTCACTTCCATGTCCAAGGATGAAATTGTGGGGTCATTGATACTAATCCTTGCATTACCTGAATCAATTACACGTACTCCCAGATTAGCTAATTGGTGGAGCTCATGAACCATCTCTTTCTTTTCCGGAGGGACTTCACATAAACTGCCCATTGATCGGCGGCTAAGCGCATCGGCTACTACATTCGCTTTTCCGGGGTGGTACAAAATGTTCACATCATAATCTTTTAGCAATTCTAACCACCGCCACTGTCGCAAGTTCAACTCCTTTTTCTTGACAATGTATTGAAGACTTTTGTGATCTGTATAGATATCAACATGCACACCATACAAATAGTGCCTCCATATTTTTAAGGCATGAATAACCGCAGCCAATTCGAGATCGTGAGTTCGATAATTCTTTTCATGTTTCCATAATTGTCTCGAAGCATATGCAATAACTTTTCCCATGCTGCATCAATACGCATCCTAGTCCAACACCGGAAGCATCACAATACACAACATAGCCATCTGGCCCTTCTAGAAGTGTTAAGACCGGAGCTGAGGTCAATCTGCCTTTCAAATCTTGGAAGCTGCGCTCATAAGCATCAATCCACTGAAATTTGGCTGACTTCTGGGTTAGCTTCGTCAATGGGGCTGAATAGATGAAAAGCCCTCTACGAATCTTCTGTAATAACCTGCCAAACCCAGAAAACTACGGACTTCTGTAGGCGTCGTAGGCCTTGGCCAAGTCTTCACAGCTTCAATTTTCTGAGTGTCGACTGGAATGCCATCATTTGAAATAATATGGCCAAGAAATGTCACAGAATTTAGCCAAAACTCGCACTTTGAATATTTTGCATAAAATTCTCGGGCTCGAAGAATGCCAAGAACAATTCGCAAACGATCTGCATGTTCCGATTCCGTGCGAGAATACACCAGAATATCGTCAATAAATACTATCACAAATAAGTACAAGAGAGGCCTGAATACATTATTCATCAAATTCATAAACACGGCCGGAGCATTAGTCAGCCCGAACGACATCACTTGGAATTCATAGTGGCCATATCTCGTCTGAAGGCCATCTTGGGAATATCCTCTTCTCTAACTCTCACCTGATGGTAACCCGACCTCAAATATATTTTTGAAAACCACTTAGCACCTTGCAATTGATCGAATAAGTCATCAATTCTTGGAAGAGGATACTTGTTCTTTATCGTCACTTTATTCAATTGCCTGTAGTCGATAGACATTCGTAGAGATCCGTCTTTCTTTCTTACAAACAAGACCGGTGCTCCCCACGGTGATGCGCTGGGCCTAATAAACCCCTTTTCAAGCAAGTCTTTCAACTGCGCCTTTAGCTCTTTTAACTCCATCGGAGCCATTCGATAAGAAGGAATAGAAATAGGCTTGGTGTCCGGCAACACGTCAACAGCAAAATCTATTTCTCTTTCGGGAGGAAGACCTGGAAGCTCATCAGGAAATATATCAGGGAATTCATTCACGACCGGAACTGATTGAATAGTTGCTGGCTTTGCCTCGGTGTCATGAACCCGAACTAACTGATAAATATATCCCTTGGCTATCATCTTCCCCGCTTTAAGGTAGGAAATAAACCTACCCTTCGGAGATGCTGCATTACCCTTCCATTCCAGCACGGGCTCTCTCGGAAATTGGAATCGAACGACTTTCAATCAGCAATCAACATTAGCATAGCAAGAGGCCAACCAATCCATGCCCATAATTACGTCAAAATCCAACATTTCCAACTCAACCAAATCAACTGTGGTCTGGCAATCACATATCACAACTACACAATCTTTATACACTTGTCTTGCTATCACGGGATCACCAACCGGAGTAGACATCTCAAAAGGTTTGATCGGCTCAGGTTTCACCCCAATACAACCAACAACATATGGAGTAATATAAGAAAGAGTAGAACCCGGATCTATCAGTGCATATACGTCACGGGAGAATATAGACAATGTACTTGTAACCACATCCGGGGAGGACTCAAGATCCTGTCGTCCAGCTAAAGCATATACATGGGGCTGAGTGGCACCTGAAGTAGATGCTGCCCCTCTGCCTCTACCTCGGCCTGCTAACATCTAAGGAGTCTGCCCTGCCGGGCGCGCTGAGGAAGAACCAGCTGCTGAACCTGTAGGCTGAGTACCAACTCTACCACTCATGGATGGGCAATCCCTCATCATGTGCCCAACTTGGCAACAAGTATAGCAAGCGTCCGAACCCTGGCGACACTGTCTGGAATGCAATCTAGTGCACTGGCTGCATCGCGGTACTGGGGGGTCTCCTTTGACTATAATCTTCCCTGAACTGGAAATCTGGAGTCCTCGAACTCTGGCCCTGTCCTGAGCGGAAGGAGCGATCAAATCTCCTGCCTGTAAATCGAGGAGGTGCACTGGTCACCGACAGGTCTGAGTACCTAGAATATGTCTGTCTTGATCCCCCTCTATAATCACTGCCTGCTCCTATAGATCTAGCCATCTTGCTTTGCCTTCTATCACTATCACGATCACTTCTTTGTGGTTGTTGTCGCCCCTCTAAATTCTGGGCATGGGCCTGTATCCCGGAAATATCCATCCCGTCTTGCAAGGACGCCGTCAAACAATCTCTGAATAAATGTGGCCCTAGACCACTTACAAATCTATGTACACGATCTCCCATGTCGGCCACTATAGCCGGGGCATATCTAGCCAATGAATTATATTGCATGCTATACTCCCGGGCACTCATATTTCCTTGCCGCAGATTTAGAAACCTATCCACTCTAGCTCGACGGACCTCGGGTGGCAAATAGTGACGAATAAATGCATCCACGAATTCTTGCCAAACCGGAGGAGGCGCATTCTCTCCTCTTGATAATATCCAATTGTTGTACCACAAAACAGCCACATCCCGGAGTCTATAAGATGCCAACTCCACGGATTCAGTTTCAGAGGCATGGACAATCTTCAATGTCCTCAACACCTCATCTATGAAACCTTGCAGGTCTTCATCCGGCTTTGACCCGAAAAAATCCGGAGGATTTAGACTCATGAAATCACGGGCTTTGGTACTTGCTGCCCGATCACTTGAACTCGCATTTTTTGTTGTGGCTGTGCAGCGACCAATTGCGTCAATAATTGAATGGCCTCGGTAATTTGCTGACCCGAAGCGGCCGGTGGAGGAATTGGAGCTGGAGCTCCTCCTTGTTCTTCCACATTAGGCGGGGTAGAAGAAGCATTATACAAGTCCTCATTATGTGATTCGCATTCTTCTATATTCATCGGAGGCTCTCTTTCTTCCCGCCTCTTTGCCGTAGTATTGCCCTTCTGGGCAGCTGTAGACCTTCCCTTTGGCAGCATTCTGAAATCACAACACACTATTAGGGAGGATAAAGTCTTATACATGGCTCTATCGCACGATTTCATAAGAAGAAGGATGGTCATTTTTCCTAAATGGCCTGTAGCCGCTTGTTTATTGATGTGGCGCGCAACACACCATAAACAAGACTCTACTAGACACGGATCGTAGACACTTCCTAGGACTAAACCGCTCTGATACCACTTTAGTCACGACTCAGCTAGGGGCCGCGACGGTGTTACATCCGACATTTTTGTTTATTCGAAAAATTCAAGATAAATGGACTTGTGATGAATAAGGCCACAATTGGACACTACTTGGTGTGAATGTGTGAGTTATGAAGTCAATGGTATAGAATTACGAAAGGTGGCCAAGGGCAAAATCGGAATTTTGGAAATTTGCCTTATGGATCAATATGTAACCAACAATTTTGGGCTCAAAAAAAAAAATAATAAGACAAGGCCCATTTGGGAAGGCCCAACCGGCCATAGTGGGTTAAAAATAGCCCAAGCCCACAATTTAATTATGTGGTATATTATAGTGGGATAATTATCAAGAACATTCAAGAAACATAAAGAAAGAACAAAAAAAAAATAAAAAAATTCTGTATGATTCGAACTCGGTCAGGTAGGTACGTCTGGGTACCCAGTTAGGGTACCAGTCGCGGCCCACGGGGTTTGGGTCGTGACAAAAGTGGTATCAAAGCGGTTAGTCCTCGGAATGTCTACAGGCCGTGTCTAGTAGAGGCTTGTTTATCGATGTGTTGTGCACCACATCTATAAACGGGAAGCTACAGGGCATTTAGGATGTTACCCTTCTTTGGATTCTTAGATCGTGCGATAGAACTGTATTAGTAGGATGATCCTCTCCTAACGATCTGCTATGTTTCAGCGATGCCTCCGAGGAAGGCAACAGCCGCCCAGAAGGGCAAGGCGAGGATTGAGGCAGGAGAGACTAGCCAGGCCCCGAGGGTTACCAGGGCCAGTGTTCAGCCTGCACTTGAGGATGTGCCCCCGTCGTCTGGGTCTGTTACACCCCCTTCGCGAGAGGTTATCAGAACAGCAGGGGCTGCTAATCGGGAGACGGCTCCACCGCAAGCTCCTGAGGTTCCAGCGCCCGAGCCTCCAGCTCCACCGGCAGGGGCGGAGAGTAGGGCCATGCGAGATGCGGTTCAGTTATTGACCACACTAATGGCGGAGCAGGTTCGTAGGCATGGATTTGGGGGTGGTCGTGCGGACAGGTATGAGAGCTCCAGGGCTCGCGGGTTTTTGACATGTAGTCCTCCAGAATTCTCCGGGACAAAATCTGAGGAGGACCCCCAGGAGTTCATCAGAAAGATGGAGAGCACACTGCGATTGATTAAGGCTTCGCCGACTGAGTCTGTGGAGTTGGCTTCGTATCGACTGTATGAGGTGGCAGCAAATTGGTATGAGTCTTGGCAGCTCTCCAGGGGTGCCGACGCGCCCGCAGCGGTATGGGCCGAATTTACTAAGGCCTTTCTTGACCATTTTCTACCACCAGAGCTACGAAGAGCTAGGGTTGATCGGTTCTTGAACTTGAGACAGAATGGTAGAAGTGTTCGCGAGTACAGCCTAGAGTTCGACTCACTGGCTAGATATGCACCCACCATAGTAGCTGAGATGGCCGACAGGGTGCACAGGTATGTGATGGGACTGGACTCTTATCTGATTGATGGTTGTTTGGCTGTGGCTGCTCAGCCAGGGATGCATGTAGCCCGGGTACAGGCACACGCCCAGGGCATGGAGGACCGACGTAGGGAACGTCGGCCTGATAGGGGTTACGACAGGGGCCAGCCTAAGAGAGCCAGATCGGCTGGGTATTCAGAGGGATTTCAGAGCGAGCCTTCCCAGCGGCAGAGAAATAGGTATTCGTCCCAGCCAGCCTACAGTACGCCCCCACAGTTCGCAGGACAGAGCTCCAGAGGTCCCGGTCAGTCGAGGCCACCCATACCCCCGTGTTCTTATTGTGGGAGGCCCCACCCGGGGGAGTGTTACCGCGCTACGGGCGCTTGTTATTTTTGTGGGAGCCCAGACCATCGAGTCAGAGAGTGCCCACTTAAGGGCAGTTCGGGTTCAGCCCGGCCTGCTGGGTCCGTTGCAGGCTCATCTTCTCCTTCAGCAGCCATGCGCCCTGCGGGGCGAGGAGCACCAGCACCAGCACCAGCGCCAGCGGGTCGTGGCAGAGGACGTGGTGCAGCTTCTGGTTACAGCGGTCCTTCGAACCGCGTGTTTGCTTTAACCGGCCGGCAGGATCCAGGAGCGTCTTCGAGTGCACGCCCAGGTACGCCAGCCAATCCTTTTTGAGAAATGTATGTATGGATAATTTTGTATTTTGTTGAATCACGTGATCTCATACTTCTGGGTATTAGAAATAGTAAGATAAATGTTAATTTGGTAGATACCGAGATTCAGAAAGGCAATATGGTAATGGTATGACTTAGCCGGGGGTGGGACCCGCTACCAAAATTTTTCAGAAAATCTGCGAAGACCCCGATGTACTCTAAAATTACGTGACAAAGGTCGTGAGGGGCAATCGACGAAATTATATTAGCCCTAACGTGTCGAAATGCATGAAAGTTTCGGAGTTAAGCGTGCTCAGGCCATAGCAATTCTGGGATGGGTGACCCCCTGGGAAGTAATGCAAAGTTTTGCACAAGTGTAGGTATGATGGACATAAATGAAAATTTGGGGTAATCTAAAGTAAAGGAGAATGTGTGGGGTAATTAGTGCCTTTACAGACACCACATAGTCCGACGCGGATTAAATGGGCAAAAAGCAAAAGGTGCGATACCACTCGGAAAATTCAGCGAATCTGGAGAACAGTCAGCGACGACCCGAATGTTGTCAGGGGAATAGAAAACGCCCAAGTACATCATAAGTTAGTCTGGTATGACGATAGTTGTGAAAAGGAAAAAGAGTATAGATAGTAGGGAAGGAGAGAGATAAGAAGGGCGAGTAAGCAGAATCTTTGAAAAAGTCGATAAGCGACACCCAAGACGATTTGTATGATTGATTCTGAATACGTTCCTGATTGACATATCTCTGTACGATTAACTCCGATTACGAATCTGTCTGACACACCACTGTATTTCTGACTCCGGATATAAATCCGTCTGGTGTGCCTCTGTACTTCTAATTTCGATCGCATGTCTGTCTGATACATCTCCGCATGTCTGATTCTAAGTGCGGCTCTGTATGATACATTTCTGTAAGCCTGATTCCGATTTCGAAACCCGTCCGATACCTTTTTATACGTCTGACTCCGATCTCAGGTCTGTCTGACATACTTCCGTGCCCCTGACTTTGACTACGAATCTGTCCGATATACTTCTACGCGTCCGGTTCCAGTCCTGAATCTGTTGGTAAGAAGTGTCTGGAATGAAGTGGGATTATATCGATGTGGTAGAAATCTCCGGAGTATAACAAGAAATGATACGGACTATGACGTCTGGAAAGCGTTCGTCAGTTACAAGAATATAGCTTATGGTTCGACGATTGCGTGGGGTACGAGAAGATATATTATGAAAGCATCTAAATCTGTGATGCGAAAAATTACCTCATAATGTTGGTAAAGAAGCCATGTCGGAGAGTCAGCAAAGGACGACTATAAAGAGAACCCTCCCGGAGTAGTATGGCGCCCCATAAGGTCAATTTAACATTCGAGGACGAATGTTCTAAAGGGGGGGAGAATGTTACATCCGACATTTTTGTTTATTCGAAAAATTCAAGATAAATGGACTTGTGATGAATAAGGCCACAATTGGACACTACTTGGTGTGAATGTGTGAGTTATGAAGTCAATGGTATAGAATTACGAAAGGTGGCCAAGGGCAAAATCGGAATTTTGGAAATTTGCCTTATGGATCAATATGTAACCAACAATTTTGGGCTCAAAAAAAAAAATAATAAGACAAGGCCCATTTGGGAAGGCCCAACCGGCCATAGTGGGTTAAAAATAGCCCAAGCCCACAATTTAATTATGTGGTATATTATAGTGGGATAATTATCAAGAACATTCAAGAAACATAAAGAAAGAACAAGAAAAAAAAAAAAAGAGAGGTTTCGGGTGGGAGAGAAAGAAAGGAAGAAAAGAAAGAAAAAAAAATTGGAGCCCATTCCTTGGTTCAAAAATTCATCTCTTGTGAGATTTGTACTAAGCACAAGGTGCTCTTCAAGTTGATATAAAGATTGTGGCAAGAAAACAACTTCAACCCCAAGTGAAGAACTTGAAGAAAGGTAAGGATTTCATGCTTTTGTTGTGTTAAAAATGATGTATGTATGTTGTAGTATGTGTGAATGAAGGAAAAACATGGAAATTTTGTGTGTTGAACAACTTGGGTGGTGGCCGAATGCATATATATGTATTGCATGCTTTTAATGGCTTGAATTCTTGTGTAAGTTAGTTGTAGGATGGTGGGGATTGTATTAGAAATGAAAGTTGAATGAATTAAGGAAAATTGAGAATTTTGGGGTGTGGCCGTGTGTGTGTGTTGATGTTGGAAGGTGAGTTAAATCTTGTTAGCATGTTAATTGTGTTGTTATGGCCTTATGAAGTAGACGGAAGGATAATGGTTAAGCTAAAACGAAGAAATTGTTGATTAAGTTGTCGTCGGAAAGTATGTCGCGTTATCGTGATTTCTTGAAAATATGATTAAGGATAATGAATTTGGAATGTAAAAATGTGTTGATGAACTTGTATGTGGAAGGTTGGAAAAATTGGATAAGTAGTGGCTTTAATGGAAAGTTTGTATGTTTGTATATCGTGTGTATAGTGTGTGGAAATGGTATGATATGCCTCCGACGTATGCTATAATGATCTTGATGGATAATAGATGCGAAAATAATAAGTTTGGTTTGGAAATGTAAGTTTGAAACGAAAAATGTTTCGTTATGTTGGAAGCTGGCTAATGATGCCTTAATGTATGTCTTGATGTTTGTTGTTGTTTTGATATCATTCTCTGGGTTGTTGTGTTGGTTGTTGGCTGTGTTTTAACTTTTGGGGATGTCGTATATACAGAGGAAATGCTGCCGAAATTTCGGTAGGCAAGTATGTGTAAGCTTGGGGTATTGAAAGAATGAAACTAACCAAATGGTAAACTTGACCATTTCCAGATTTTGGACGAAATTTGGATTGACGCCGAGCGAGCATAAGGCGCCATCGAGGTATGTGAAGCACTTCTCTACGTTCCTAGGCATGTTCTGGATGTGGTAGGCTCGGCCGCGAGCCTTAGGTCCGACTCCGTTCCCCGGAATTCGAGACGGAAAACCGCTCTAATTTCTTCAGTTCAATTGAACCTATTTTCTTACAAATTGTCCTTAAAGTGAGATTTTGCACAAAACTTCCCCAAACGGAGTCGGAACACTTCCGAATGAGTATGGGTGACCTCATAAGGTCAATCATCAGTAATTTACGTATGTAGCCTCGGGTTGGTCCGAGGTGGGCCCACAAGGCCCGATACTTCCGGTACGATTTTTAAAATACTTCTGTTTTGGTCCGATCTTCTCCCAAAAAACATCTGAACTATTATTTTGTGAATATTATGGATAGTTTTGTGTAATTTATACAATATGATTTCTGAACATCCGAGCATCCCATTCTGAAAATCTGTCGTGCCTTCCTAACTAGGATATGAGCGCGTGCTATGCATACTATCTGGATATTCTGATTTTGGCTCGCCGTTGGGCACCCTTCTGATTGATCGAGTCTGTATGTTGAGTCTGTAGGTAGGTGGTTTCTCATTTATCGATTCGTGTCTGTCTCAATGCATTCTTTCACTGCGACCCGGGCCAGGTTCTGTTATCGTGCATATTTTCTCTGCATTGTTCACCGCGTCCCTCGGCGTACGGGCCGGGATCTGTATGTCTGTATGATCTGTGTATGGGGATGGCGGCCAGGATGGCATATGATCTGATATGATTCTGTCTGTCCACCGCGTCCCGTACTAAGAGGGCCGGGTTCTGTTACCGCGCCCCCAGACAGGGTCGGGATCTGTATGAATATATGCGTGTGCCATCTGTATTTATAAAGCACACGCCTTTGTATGATTTTGTATGACTCTGTGCTACTCTGCATGCATAATTCTGTCCGTCATACTACTGTCTGTCCGTCTGTGTTACAACTATTTCTGTATGTCCGTATGGCTTCTGCTTCTGTATGTCCGTATGGGTTCAGATTCTGCTCGTCTGTCCGTATTATGACTCCGTCTGTCTGTCCGAACTATAATTCTGTTCATTTGTGTGTAACACGATTCTGTATGTCTGTCTGGATCATAACTCTGTCCGTTAGTTTGACTTATGATTTTGCCCGTTATATTTCTGTGACTCTAGTTCGGACTATGTTTATATCTGTTACGTTTCTGCTTTACATACTCGGTACATTTTCCGTACTGACCCCCGTTCTTCGGGGGCTGCGCTACATACCCGCAGGTATAGACGCGCCAGGTGACACGCCGCCAGCGTAGGTTCTGACTCTGCCATTCGAAGAGCTCCTTTGACTCGGAGCACATCTTTTGGTATATATTTTCTGTCTTCTGTGTACTCCGTATGTATGTATATTTTGGGTACGGCGGGGCCCTGTCCCGTCATATGATTCTGTATGTCTGTAGAGGCCTGTAGATAGATGTGTGGGTTACGGGTTCCGTCTGTATGTTAGCCTTATCGGCTTATCTGTAAATGTCTGTGTGTTCAGGTATATGTATATATATGTATGTTACGCGCACGCCGTATTTGTACCGGCCTATTTCTGTACTTCTGTTTTGAAAAGAAAAAAAAAAAAATTCTGTATGATTCGAACTCGGTCAGGTAGGTACGTCTGGGTACCCAGTTAGGGTACCAGTCGCGGCCCACGGGGTTTGGGTCGTGACAGACGGGTACCCGCGGCTAGCCACCGAGCACCACTCGTGCTACTACTTATCTTGCTTATTTAACGGTCTTTTATCAGCTTTATACTCAAATTATAGGAAAATCATATTTTATTTGGAAATGTAAATACTCTTATATATATTTGCCTCTCGGCCATCAAAATAATATATACATATTGTGCATCTCGTGAGACCATCTAACTCACACTGCGCATCTACGAGCCTCTACTGGAGTGCTAAACATAAGGACGGGACAAGACCCGTCATGCCAAAAAATACGTATACATGAATATACACAAAAAAATCGTCATAAGCACCTCCGAACAAATGAGTGCTTTCAATCAGCTGACAGCTACTGCTGGTCTGGGTCGAGCTCTCCTCCCTGTCTACCTGTGAGCATGATCACAGAGTCCAAAGAAAACGGACGTCAGTACGAATATTGTACTGAGTATGAGAGGCATAAACAAAGAAATGGAACAATGACATAATGGAAATATCAATATGGAAAATCTATATCTGACTGTCATGTAAAACAGAATTAAGGCATGTTGTCTTACTCATACTTGTCATCATATCATGTATGCACAATGTCTAAGCTGCCCACCCCTATAGGTGCGACGTAGTAATGTATAAGTTGCCCGTCCATATCGGATCGGTGTGATAATCATAACATTAGCCTGCGTCCAGGCCTCCCGCGTCCGGGGTATTATCCCATGCCGCCCACTAGTGGTGTCTGCCCATGCCATTTGGCCATGGTGTATCGTATAGCTGCCTGCCTTGGCGGTGACTGCCCGGCCAAATAGGCGCGGTGTTATATCATTATCATACATGCTCATCATAATATTCTTATCATGACATACTTATCATAATACATGCATAAGGCTTAAAAACAGCTTTACTTTATCGGGGTGACGTAAGGTCGTGATTCCCCGATTTCATTATGGAGCGATTATTGACATTCTGCCTCACCTTGAAGGAACTAACATATAAGGTGAGTGTGAGCAATAAATAACATCATGCCATTTTAGGATCATCATATCATATCTCTTATCTTATATTACCATTCATAGATATAGGCTTTTAGCTTTCCGGAATATAGGAACTCATGAAGAGGAAGAAAAATTATGCTATGAGATTCATGCCATTAGAAAGAAGGGACTAGCCTCACATACCATTGACGTTTAACTAAGCTATCGTTCGCTTGTTCTCCTTCGATATGACGTTTCTACCTTCAAAAGAGAATTCGCATTTACGTTAGTTAATCCACTATAAGAACGCGCTACTATTTCTAGGGAAAATTGGGCGGAACTTCCTTTGGTTATACTACTTTTCCCATATTCTATATCAACTCCCACACATTCACAACAACATTCACAATATCACAATCGACAATCATCATTTACATACATTGACCATAATCCACAATTTCTCTTCAATTTCTCCACATTTATGGTTATAGCTTACTATCGCGTTTCCTCATATATTATACTTATTTCATGGCCTAAATGTCATTTATAATGCATTCATAATCACAACAATCCAACATTCATGGTTCAACCCAACAACTATACAACCATGACACTATTCACTCATAAATGACCCATTTCCCATGTCTTTTTACAATTCAAGTGTCTTAACCTTCCAATACCTTAAACAACATGTTTTAGTCATGAAACTTACCTTAGATGATGGTTTAACAAGCCTTGAATGGGATTACTCCTTTAGCACCAAAACCCTACTTTACTTCTTTTGGGTTTTCTTGAGAAAGATCAACTTTGGTGTGATTCTTACACTTGATTTCGTGGGTTTCATGTAGTTGATCACTAATTTTCTTTGGTTTTCTTGTGATGAAGTGTAGAGAGTATTCTAGAGGCTTCTTGAGAGAAATATCGTGGAGTTGAAATGAATTGAATGAGGTTAGGTCTCCTTTTAATGACTTAAAATCTAATCCGGAATGAACAGTGACTGAAGTGCACAGTGGTCGTAAACCCAGTTTACGGTCCGTTTTCCAGTTTACGGGCCGTATATCGTGGTCGTATTTAAGCATATCAAAACCAGAAAGGTATGCTGAGGATCGTGGTGATTTATGATCGCAGTTTACGGGCCGTATTTCAATTTACGGTCTGTATTCCAAGTCGTATTTAACCATTTTAACATTTGACAGAAAGTTGAAGTTTTGTGAGTTGAAATACGATATGGTGGTTTACGGGCCGTATACCACTTTACGGTCCGTATTTCACGTTACGACCAACTGGGCCATAGTGAAAATCTGTAACTTTCAAGTCTTCAAAACCTATAATTAGTCATTGTGGAGCATAACCTATCTCTTGTTCCCATTGCCTTTGAAATCTTACTTATGGTCGTCAAACGTCGTTCCCTTCTCATTAAAGCATCGTATACTCGTTTTCTTCATTATTCTATTCGTTGTACGTTCATGGGGAAACAAGGCGTTAGGTAGTTCAAGAGACGACAGGGTATGTTAAGGTTGTCCCTGTCAGGACCCAAACCATGGCCTGGACGTAACATGGCACTCGGTGCCTTACTGCATGTGACCGAGCGAACCACATGGCTTGCTGAATCATCATGAAGCATAGCATGAGCCGAATATAACATGAAACATGGTGAGCCTTAATAAAACATGAAAAGCCATGATATTTAATAAAATACTTGCTTAAAACATGAATGCGAAAATATCATAAATTGAGCCAAAGATGGCTACACAACTCTGAGTATCTGACATAACTGACTGACTAGTCTATGAAACCTCAAACATGAACGTGAGTCTGCAAAACATAACTATAGGGGCACGTCCCCCAGCATACCTTTAATGCATAAATAACAAAAAATAAATAAATGACTAAACCCCGAAGAAAATGGGACTCACCAAATGCTGATACATACAAAGACCTGCTGAGCAGATGTGTCGTCCTGTAAGTCTGTACCTGCATCATGAAATACAGGCCCTCGAGCAATAGAAAAGGGACGTCAGCAAATTGAATGTACTAGTATGTAAAGCAACTAAATGAAATAAATATGGCACATGAAATAACATGATGAGAGCAAAAACTGGAACTGGAACCTGGTCATGAACGTGAATACATATATATATAACATGAGTAGAAAATATTTTAAGTGGGGAGAGCATAAATATAATCGACAACATGAATCACCATGTGGGTACGTGGAGTCTGGTACCTGACCCGACCAGCAGAGCTCTCATACCTTGTCAGGGGTATAAGATATGACCATGGCATGAAAGGATCCAATCAATAAAGCATGAAGGAATCGTCCTAACTGGGCGGAGCGATCCTTACCCTACGATGGCTAACGTAGTTTCACGCTACTTGAGCCTTCTCGGTAATTCGTGCAACTCCCAAAACATGATCATGGATATAATTGGCTTAGAAGCCCATGGGTTTAATCAAAGATTACTTGTATTATAATATGGATATGGTTACATAATATACTTTCACGAAAACGTGTAGCTATGTAAGATATTCATGAAAATAAGAATAATATTTAATAACTTGCATGTAAGAACTCATGAAATGCAAAGCATGGGTTTTCATGGAATACGGATGGATTCCCAATGATCAAAATGAAAGATTAGGAATGCAATAACGAACTATTAATCTAAACATAGTATATCATGGTATAGGGACTTAAGGTTTATCATGAACTTATCTAAAACCATAGTTTTGGTGAACTCTTGTATAATCATGGAAGAACGTGGCATGGGAAAGAATAATGATGTTTCCACACTTAGATAGAAGCCCTACATACCTGTTAGTGCTCCAAAACTTGTAATAGAATTCCAAAAGCTTAAACCCTAAGCCTTGAGCTGGGTTTTCTTGAAAACCCTAGGTTAGGAACAATGATTTCGTTATTAGATTACATGTATATATGATAGAATTGACTTGGAATGGCTTACCTTGTTATTTTGGATTGATGGGAGAAGATAACCTCCGTGCTAGGGTATGGGAGTATGAAAAATAGAATAAAAAGGCTGAACTGAGGTATTTATACTTAATTGAGTCGAGGCATTATACGGTCCATTTATATGGTCCGTATAAAGTTATACGGTCTGTATAAACTGACTATATTTAACAATGATTGAAATTCCCGACACTGGAATTTCCAAAAAAGTTTTACGGACTAAAAGTACGGTACGTATATTGTTAATCGATCACCAAGTACGGTCCGTATAAATTTATACGGTCCGTATTAAAGCATTTTAAAACTTTGGCAGAAACTAGAATTTTCCACCTACCAAATATGATCTCAAAGTACGAGCCGTATAATAATATACGGTCCATATAGATGGTCATGAAAATGGGATTTTGCTGAACTGCAGAAAATTAAATTCCAACACTGTCTGTTTGATATTCTAGGTCCTAAATCATGCATCTGTCACGACCCAACTCGCCATGACCGACACCCATCTAAATCCTAATGGACGAACCAACATACATACCACCTAATCCATTAAATATGGTTTTTATATAAATAAAGCTAACAATTATTACTCATTTAACAACAAAAGAACAAGTAAATCATGCCATAAATACTGTAATAGGTGTGGAAGTTCTAACTATTACAATCCCCAAAATCCGAAAGTCATCATACAGGACTCTAACCTAAAACATGTCTAAGAACTTAAATCTGCCTAATAAATATCCATAATGTCCAGAATAAGAAAAGGCATCATAAGTAGAAGATCTTCTAGCGGCCTGACTTGAGAAGAATCTCACCCCAAAATTTGTCAGCAAATATCCTTCACGTTAGATGTGAGGACGAGTAGCAGTCTCTATATCAAAATATGCACTCAAATAATGCAGCAAGGTAGTATATGTACAAACACTATGTACCGGTCAGCATCATAGGTCGACTAACATTAGTATCATGCATAACTTATGAAATCAATAGAATAAACAAGCCAGTAGATCATACACTAATATCAATACATCACAACAAGTCAACCACGGACAATCACAACAAATCACCAAATTTCCAAGAATCACAAACACGTAAACCACAACGGAGATAAATTTACCACTATAACCCCATTCGATGTACACACATGCTAGCTGATGTCATAGCTCAATAGTCATGACCTGCAAGGGACCTATGGTGTCCATGTACCACTCGTTTCGAAACCCTCCTCGGACTTGAGAACAACCTCCACTCCCGAACGAACCTCGGACGCGAGATATGACAATAAACCTCTCGTTTCCGAAACTATCCTCGGCCAAGCCCATAATCTAGGCCACATGTGTGCCTTGTCATACGTTTTATAGAACAGTGTTTCCTACCTTCTATATATCCATATTCACCTCGTCATTTCACGTCATAATACCCTCGAGAAGACTATATTAACTTCTTATCACAATACATCCACTGCAGATTAAATCACACTAAATAATGGCGTGAAGCCTAGAAAACACTCAATCACAAGCACATAGGAGTTTAACCACACAATATCATGTAATTAATACTAGACATTCTTTCTCCTAATGGAATCACAAAAACATACATTCAACTAACAAAAGTCTAACTCAAGTAAATCGTAACCTACCTCAGAGTAGACCTGGAATAATGCCTGTCACTCTGCTACAACCTTTCATTTCCTCAAAGCCTCAATACGTTCGTGGTCTAAAAATAGAAGGATTAATGAGTCACCTTGCTCAATTGGTAAATACCAAGGCAAGAAATACCTATTTTCTCTCCCCATTCTAAGGGTGGATGATTTTCTAGGTGATAAACAACCTATCAAAGCCCCTAATATTCATAAACCATCAATTTCTACCTCATTTTATCCAACATTCCCATTACAAATAGTTTTCTATGACAAAGGCACCATTTTTATGGAACCTTAGGTCTCAATCACTTAGTTTACTATTCTAATTGTTCAATTTATGACAAATAACAACTAGTCAATTCATTTAAAAGATAAATACGCGTTAATAATTCTCACCCATCAAGTTTAGAAGGTTTATTGATATTCTAGGGTTCCTACTTAAGACCCAAGAAGATGATTACAATAACGGAAGTAATGGGATGGTAGAATTGAAAGCAAAGAGACTTTTCTCTCAAAGATAACTTGCCCTAGTTTGGAAACCCTCTCTAGGTGCTTGTTGGGAAGTGTGTTGGTGTGTTATGAATGAAAATATAAAACTAAGGCATTAAAACACGAATACTGCCTTCCCGTCGACGGCTGCGGCGGTCAGTATGCCGCTGCAGCAGTCCCGCTATAGCGGTCCAATAATAAATCTGCTCAACGCTATAGCGGTCACCACCCCACTATAGTGGCATTGCCGTAGTGGGCAAAGGCTCGCAACAGCGGCCCCAAGAGAAAATGGCGGACCGCGGGGAGCGGTCAGCCCACCGCTACAACGGTACCGCTGTAGCGGTACTCCCACTGCCGCAGCAATGCATTATGGGCAGCAGCTCGATTTTCTGTCCAGTTTTCCCCCTATCACCCCACATTTCACCCAAGGCCTCAAAAACACAACACAAAATATCCATACATACCAAAAGACGCCTTACGAATTTATCCGCGACCTTGGAATTCCCAATGGAGTCCTAAATTCCCATAACGATTGGAAAGGGTTGTTACACCAGATACCAATTAACACACCGTTCGTCCCCGAACAGGCAAAGATGAGAATCTAGGGAGGTGTTACTTGACTCGGCGAAAAGCTAAGGGTATTTGCTATGCATATCCGACTCTGTCTTCTAAGTAGCTTCTTCCACTGGTTGATTCTTCCACTGAACTTTTACGGAGGCTATTTCCTTAGACCATAACTTGCGGACATCCCTGTCTAAGATAGCAATGGGTTCTTCCTCATGCAACAAATTTTCATCTAACAAAATTGAATCCCAACGGATGATATAGGAACCATCGCTGTGGCACCTCTTCAACATCGACACATGGAACATCGGATGAATGCCTGACAAACCCGAAGGTAAATCCAACTTGTAAGCCACCTCTCCCACACGTTTGAGAATATCACACGGACCAATGAACCTCGGGCTAAGCTTGACCTTTATCCCAAACCTCATCACACCCTTCATTGGTGAGATGTTCAATAGCACTTGCTCTCTTTCCTCAAACTCGAGATCTCGGACCTTGCGGTCTGCATACTCCTTCTGTCTATTCTGTGCTACAAAAAGCTTGGCTTGAATCACCTTCACCTTCTCTATGGACACTCTCAGAAGATCAGTACCCTACGGCCTCACCTCGAATGCATCAAACCATCCAATAGGAGACCAACACCTCCTTCCATACAATGCCTCAAATAGGGCCATATCAATACTCGAGTGATCGCTATCATTGTAAGAAAATTCGGCTAAGGGAAAGAACTGATCCCAATGCCCACCGAAATCTATCACGTACGCCCGAAGCATATCCTCTAGAAGTTGAATAGGCTGCTAAGACTGCCCGTCAGTCTGAGGATGGAAGGTTGTGCTAAGATCAAACCTCGTACCCAACTCCTCATGCAAACATTCTAAAAACTTGGATGTGAACGTGTTACCCCTATCGGACACGATAGAGATAGGAACTCCGTGGAGTCTAAGTACCTCTCGAATGTAAACTTTAGCCAACTTCTCTGCATCATAAGTTATCTTCACCAGAATAAAGTTGGTAGACTTAGTCAACCTATCAACAATAACCCAGATGGAGTCAAAGCTCCCTAACGTCTTCGGAAGACCCACTACGAAATCCATGGCTATTCTTTCCCACTTCAATTCAGGAATGGGCATTCTCTGCAATGTACCCCCAGGTTTCTGATGTTCAACGAACTCTACAATATCCCGCTTCAGCCTAGTCCACTAGTAATATTGCCTCAAATTAAAATACATCTTAGTGACACTAGGGTGGATAGAATACCTCGAACTATGAGACTCTGTCAGAATGGTCTTAATTAAGTCGGCCACACGTGGCACACACACTCTCTGTTTGATTCGCAGCACGCCCTCCTCATCAATCACGGCCTCCTTGGCCTTACCACGCAACACCTTATATCGTATTTTACATAGCTTAGCATCTTAAAACTTCTTACGCTTAATCTTATCTAAAAATGATGACCGAGCCTCAAAACAGGCCAATACCTTTCCTGTGTTAGAGATATCTAGTCTCATAAAACTGTTAGCCAGAGTCTGCACCTTTCTAGCCAACGAACGCTCAGAAGAAATTAAATGAGCCAGAATTCCCATACTAGCCGACTTTCGGCTCAATGAATCAGCTACCACGTTAGCCTTACCAAGGTGATACAAAATGGTGATGTCATAGTCCTTCAGCAGTTCCATCCACCTCCGCTGTCTAGAGTTTAGATCTTTCCACTATCTAGAGTTCAGGTCTTTCTGAGTGAACACATTCTGCAAACTGCGATGGTCTGTGTACATTTCACAACGGACACCATATAAGTAGTGCCTCCAGATTTTCAATGCAAACACCACCGCGGCCAACTCTAGATCATGAGTAGGATAGTTCTTCTTATGCACCTTCAACTGCCGAGAAGCATAAGCAATAACCTTCTTTTCCTGCATCAAAACAGCACCCACACCAGAACGTGAAACATCACAATAAACAACAAAATCCTCGCCCTCAACGAGCAATGCCAGAATCGGTGCTGTAGTCAACAATGTTTTGAGCTTTTGAAAGATCTCCTCACACTCGTCGGACCACTGAAACAGTTCCTCCTTCTGAGTCAAACGGGTCATATGAGAAGCAATAGAAGCAAACCCTTTCATAAACCGACGATAGTAGCTAGCCCGACCCACAAAACTATAGATCTCGATCACTGATGTGGGCCTAGCCCATTCCTTGACTATCTGCATTTTCTGATGATCCACTATAATACCCTCTTTCAAAATAATATGCCCCAAGAAAGACATAGAAGACAACCAGAATTCACACATGGAGAATTTAGCATATAATTCCTTCTCCTGCAATACTCCAAGAGCAATTCTCAAATGTTTCTCATGATCTTCCTTACTCCTAGAGCACACCAAGATATCATCAATGAACACTATAACGAATGAGTCTAGGTGGGGCTTGAAAACACTGTTCATCAAATCCATTAGCGCAGCTAGGGCATTTGCAAGCCCAAAAGACATAACCAAGAACTCATAGTGCCCATACCTGGTCCGAAAAGCAGTTTTAGGAATATCTTTTGCCCGAATCTTCAACTGATGGTACCCTGACCTTAGGTCAATTTTCGAGAACACTAAAGCTCCTTGTAACTGAGAAAACAAGTCATCAACACGGGGGATGGGATACTTGTTATAGACAGTTACCTTATTCAGTTGTCGGTAATCGATACACATACGCATAGACCCATCTTTCTTCTTAACAAACAACATAGGAGCACCTCACGGAGAGGCACTCCGGCGAATAAACCCCTTACTCAGAAGATCTTGCAACTGTTCTTTCAGTTCCCTGAGTTCTTCTAGTGCTATCCTATATGGTGGAAGAGAGATAGGAAAAGTCCCTGGGTCTAAGTCAATCCTGAAGTCAATATCACGATCCAGTGGCATACTAGACAAGTCCGCGGGGAAAACATCTGCAAACTCGCGTACCACTGGAACTGAATCAAGGGATGGAGTATCTGTGCTGGTATCACCGATATGTGCCAGATAAGCTAAACAACCCTTCTCTACTAGCTTCCTAGCACAAACAAAGGATATTACTTTCTTAGGGTTACCCTTCCACTCAAGTCTAGGTGCCCCGGGCATGGCTAGTGTAACCATCTTAGAATGGCAATCAAGTATAGCATAATGCAGGGACAACCAACTCATACCCAAAATAACATCGAAAACTATCATATCTAAAATCATCAAATCTGCCCAAGTACTACACCCCATAAAAGAAATTGCACACGCAGGGTAGACGCTATCTACTACTACAAAACAAGAGTAGACAAAAAATAGGGGTATTAAGAGTATCACACATCATATCTAGACCCACAGCAAAATAGGTAGATATATAAGAAAAAGTAGAACCCAGATCAAACAAAAAAGAAGCCATACGGTCATAAACCGAGATAAGACCTGTGATAACTGCATCAGAGGCCTCAGCTTTGGGTCTACTTAGGAAGGCATACAATTGACTGCGCCTCCCTGTCGCTTGCGTACCACCACGATTACCATTACCAGTCTGAGCCCTGCCCCTGTCGAGCTGCTGTCCGCCTCTACCTGCCCGAGAAATGCCTCGGTTAGGCTGGGCACCACCCCTACCCACGGTGTGGCCGCCCTGCCCTATCGGTGCATATGGAGTTCGAGGAGCCTGATGCTGAGTCTCTTACCCACTCTGTCTATGTCTGGGGAAATAGCTCTTAATATGCCCTATCTAACGACACTCGAAGCAAGCACGGTCTAGCGTAGGCCGCTGAACAGAAGATGATGAAGCAGTATAGCCTCCATGCTAACCGGAAGCCTGATAATTTGCCCCTGATGGGCCCCCGACTGACACCAGCATCACGGACTGAACCAGACGCCCTGAATAAATCTGTGAACTCTGACCCCTCGAGAATGAGTTTCTGAACATCCCACACCTATGGGCCTTCTTCTCTACATGCTTTGCCTGACTCTCTTGCCTAATACCCTCAACAGTACGGACGTGCTCCACTACCTCCTAGAATGAAGCTCCAGTGGCTACAAGCCGAAGATCTGATAACTGAGGCCTAGTCAACCCCTTCACAAACCGCCGTATCCTCTCTCCCTCAGTGGGAAACAACTGAAGAGCATATCAGGATAGGAAGTGGAAACGGGACTCATACACAGAAACCGATGAGTTCCCCTAATCAATATTAGTGAACTCATTCTTTCTTTGGTCCCTCAGAATACGCGGAACGTACTTGTCCAAAAACACAGAGTAAAACTGGACCCAAGTTAATGGAGGAGACCTAGCTAGCCTATACTCCACATAAGCCCTCCACCAAAGCTTGGCATCACCCAATAACTGGAACATCACAAACTCTACCCCGCACTTATCCACGACCCCCATCTTATTGAGATGCTTATGACAGTCGATGAAGAACTCACATGCGTCTTTTGACTCAGTACCACAAAACACAGGAGGCTTCATTTTTTTGAACCTCCAAAACAGATCATGTTCTTCACAGTTATCACTGGCCCTGCAATATGCCTCGGGAAGGCCTAAAAACTCGGAACCTCATCCAAGCAAGGCGCCACTGTTGCTGCGTGCGGAACCGCTGAAACTTGTGCTTTGTCCGGATCTAGAGCCGCTAACCCTGCACCCCTACCTGCTGGACCCACTGGTATAGCTCCGCCCTGTCACGACCCAACCCCGTAGGCCGTGACTAGTGCCCGAGTTGGACACTCATATTATCTGTTAACTATAATCATTTGTATTCAGCATATCATGAACTTATTTGTATAAAAAGGCAGGGCGTTATTTTAAAGTTGTCACGATTCTCTATGTCATAAGCACCTGTCTCCTGAGGAGTTACCATTTTCAACAACAACATATATTTATATATACACAAGCTGACAAGGCTGCCACTACACGCAACATTCCAAACATACATACGTATGCAAGCTGACAAGGCTGCCATCATGAATGGGTGCGCCCCAAACATAAGCCATATTCATACAACGCAATAACAACTATACACAGACCCACACAGATGTCCACAGACCTCTAAGAGTAATGACAGTATTATGTGACGGGACAGGGCCCGCCGTACCCCGAATAAACACATACACATACAGCAAAAGGGAGTTATACCACAAGCTAGGCTCCGGAACAAAGGAGCACCCCAAAGTAGCTGCATAGATATCCTAAGCTGGCGGATCTCCAAAACGAGCGTCTGTACCTGCGGGCATGAACGCAGCCCCCCGAAGAAAGGGGGTCAATACGGAATATGTACTGAGCATGTAAAGCATGAAACATAGTAATAGACTCATACTGAGACAAGGTGTATAGGACTCAATGCAACAAACAGAATTTCATAAAACTTGCCTTTGAACATATTTCATCTGTATCATTCTCATATCAATATCAATATAGTGTTTTGTAATCAAAGCTGCATAATCATTCTGTATATAACATATATAACGTGTCCCGGCCCTTTAATGAGGGGCTCGGTAATTATAATCATAGCATCATAACATAAACATATACGTGTCCCGGCCCTTTTGTGAGGGACTCGGTAATAAGGAATATATGCCCTCCTGGCCACCATCTCCATATCATCATATCATCATATCATCATATATATATAGCGTGTCCCGGCCCTCTAGTGAGGGACTCGGTGAGTAATATCGTAAATATGCGCACGAAAACGTGTCCTGGCCCGGGACTCAGTGAAGGATATAGAGGTAAGCACGAGCAAAATAATAAGCAA
Source organism: Lycium barbarum (assembly GCF_019175385.1). Taxonomy (NCBI): domain Eukaryota; kingdom Viridiplantae; phylum Streptophyta; class Magnoliopsida; order Solanales; family Solanaceae; genus Lycium; species Lycium barbarum. The sequence continues at coordinate 69,114,019 of NC_083343.1, read as the reverse complement.
CCACATATATGCAATTCATCTTTTGAGACTCAATAGATAAGCAACTAACCAGCTCTAAAGTATTGGGATAATAACCATATTCAATTCTTTTCAACTCTCATTATAAGTTATAGCAAGGAACGTTTCAGCTTTCATGTACATGTATCAATTTCCATGATGTAGTTTTTGAAAGTCAAGTATGCTTCTGTTCATGCCATTCTTTTAAGAGTAAGAACTTCTATACATCATTCATTAGTCAATCATGTAGTAGGCTCGTGAAAATAGCATTAAGGAAATATAGAATCATAAGTCATGCATGGAACTAGAGAATAGAATTTACCCCAAGGTTCATATCATTTCATACTTACGTCTAGGACATGCCAAAAGAAAGAAGGAATAGGCTTTACATACCTTAAGCGTTTAGTCGTATTATACTTGTACTTGCTGCCCAATAACACTTATCCTATATCAAGATATCAAGAGCTACGATTAGTCTACGAGGGAATTCAATACGTATTTTAACGTTAATAATCCCTTTCAAACATTTAAACGACGTTTCGTTCGCATTCAAACCAACTAGTGCTACAAGCTAATATTGCTAGTCATTCTTTCATGTATCGATCCGAACTTGTTTAAACATGACTTAAGGGACTTTGGACAGCTTGTATGTCATTCAAATCAGTCCCAAACTCACGGCCAAACAGCACATACCACAATACTATTTTCACTTAGTAATTTTCCAGTTTTAACTTACAACGACAACAACACATTTAACAACATTACCTTTATGATTCTTGGAACTGTTTTAGTATCATTTTCATTCTTACAACAACCCACAAACCATTTCAATTTCAACTTGAATCATTAAACTTCACTTCCACTAAACGTTCACAACAATAATCAACATTCAACATACACTAATTCACTTCTAACCTCAAAACAGTCCACGGTTTTGGACTGCTTGTATACTTCAACATGATTCGTTTCTCTAACACCTCAATTCACATATTCAACATGCATACAATACACCATAATGTCCATAACAACAACAATCGAAATATGACACAAAACAATCCATAAATTCCCCTAAAACAGTCCCCCTACACGGCTTCAACACAACTACAACATCTTCATGATTTTCATCCATTTATTCATACTTTAACACATTCAATCCACTTCCAATGCATGTACAAGAAGATTAAACATGATTCCATTAAATCCTACAACACACGGCTCATTTAAATTTTAAGAAAAACAGTCCAATACCAACATGCAACATCATAAACCAACTTCTACAATCTTTGTTCATTTACATATGTTGACACACATTCAATTCATCAACAATACATGCAAAATGAAACCAACCATGGCTTCACCAAGCTCACGGATCACCCCCTAATTCAACCACAATAACAATCCAACAACAACATGCATTAATTATACATTCATATCATCATGCAACACAAGAACAATGATCATTCTTACCTTGTAACTACACTTCAATCGGCTAGCCTTCATTTTCACTTCTTGAATTTTAACACTTGTTCTTGCTATTTCAATGGATGCTACACGTTAATATACCTTCAATGGAGTTGGCTTGCTTAGGAAAAACTAAATTTTTTTGGAGCAATTTGGACCCTCACTCTAGGCTAGCTCTAGGCCGAGAGTTTCCCTTTCTCTCTCTATGTTTTCTTAACTTGTAATTGTTGAAATGATGTAGTGAGTTGTGGAGTGAATCAGATTTTCACTATATGTATTCCCTACAAGACTTGGACATGTGTCCACTCAAGTTTTTGGGTCAAAAACCATTGACCATTCCACTATTATGCACGGCCAAACATGGTTTAAAAAAATGGGCAGATTTTTGTTCCCAATCCCACTTAATAATCCAATTATGGTTAGTTTAATCCCAATTTTCCATTAATATTTCAATGCCAAACGAAATTTGTAGTTAAATTGTGACTTGAAACGAAACTGGAAGTTAAAGTCCCTACTTCGTATCTTGAGATAGTCTTGTCTTTAACTTGTCGCGTTTATTTTAAAATGTCCCAATGTATGAAAATATGGGATATAACACGCCCTGTGCTAACCCACGCAACAGATTCAGCATTTGTACCATCGCGTCTGGTACACCTTGAGCAGCTGCAGCTCCTGGTGGGACTGGTACTGCAGCTGGCTGGGCTAGTGCAGCCGCAATTCCCGCTGCCTCGTTAGGGACCACTGGAGGCACAGGGTCAACCATTGGGATGTCACCCCCAGCTGGGGCCACCCCTCTGCTAGCTCCTCTGCCCCTACCTCAACCTGTAGCTGCTGCCGCGCGCATTTTCGCCATTTGCGAGAGAATGAAGGATATTCAGATACTAATTTAAATTAGCAGATACCAATTGGAATCAAGTAGCACGAACGAAGAAAGAAAAAGGGAGTTTTCCTAGTGTCCGGCAGCCTCTCGCAAATAAGTACAGACGTCTCTGTACCGATCTACAAGATTCTGCTAGATATGTCCTGGTACGATGAGATCGACGAACCTAGGGCTCTGATACTGACTTTGTCATGACCCAACCCGCCATGACCAGCACCCATCGAAATCCTAATGGGTGAACTAACATACATACCACCTAATCCATTAAATACGGTTTTTATATAAATAAAGCTAACAATTATTACTCATTTAACAACAAAAGAACATGTAAATCATGCCATAAATACTGTAGTAAGTGTGGAAGTTCTAACTATTACAATCCCCAAAATTCAAAAGTCATTGTAGAGGACTCTAAGCCAAAACATGTCTAAGAACTGAAATCTGCCTAATAAATATCCACAATGTCCAGAAGAAAAAAAGGCATCATAAGTAGAAGATCTTTGGGTGGCCTGGCATGAGAAAAAGCTTGCCCCAAATTATTCAACAAATATCCTCCATGCTAGATGTGAGGACGAGTAGCAGTCTATATATCAAAATTTGCACTCAAAGAATGCAGCAAGGTAGCATCAGTATAAATACTATGTACCGGTAAGCATCATAGGCCGACTAAGATTAGTGTTACACCTCGAAAAAATTTGCGCTACAAGATCGTAGACGGCGTATAGTTGCGATTACAAAATTGTGTATTGAGGCATTGTGGCTTAAGCTCAAGATGGAGGAGTGAATATATAGCAATATTACCAAGTGAAAGGTATGAATCTTTTCCTATTTATGTAAATACCGGCTTATTTACGAAGATAGCGTGGTCAAATAATTGTATAATAGGTTGGTTAGTTATGGAAGTTGGAAAACAGCGTGTGGGATGTTCTATGGATTACTTTGGAGTTGGAGATGATGCTATTGACGTTGGTATTGTTATTGTTATTGTTGTTGTTGGTTTTTGAATTTAGAACTCCGGCTAGGCATATAAGTAGGGGAAATGCTGCCCGATTTTCGGCAGAATATAGAATAGTTTGATTTGAAACTTGGAATAATAGTGCGATAATGAGGCTAACGTTAGTGTAAATCCTCTTAAATATGGACTTGCGAGCTCGGACGAATAAGCGTAGCTAATAGGAGGTTGAACAGGTATGTTAAGGCTTGCCCCTTTCTTTCAAAGGCATGATTCCTATGATTATAATTCCATAAATGTTTCATAGCCTCCTTATTTCCAAAAGTTAGATGTTTATGATTCCAAGGCATAATTTCTTTTCCTGATAACCCGTAAATGTTTTCCAAAGTGTCCGTATTTTTCCAAAATAGAGGTTTATGATTGTTATACCCCGTAAGAGTCCGTGCTATTTTAATTAAGACAAGAAAGAATGAGTTAAGAAAGTTCAAGGAAAGTTAATCGAGTTAGTAAGAATATCGTTATATATATATGGTTGCCTTAAGTATCCCGAGGTGACATCGTAACCTAAAGGATTTGAAATAGCGTTATGAGCGTATATGAGTATGTATATGTATGTATAAGAGGTTACATGAGGGTCGGAAGAGGAGTAGAAGTTAAACGAAGCTGAACGAAATGAATCCAAACAACTTCAGAAAATATCTCGGACCAGATTTTTAGCCCATATTGTTGGAGGCATATCTCCTAGTATATGAGGAGTTTTAAGGTGTTTCAAAATTCTAAAATGAGGTTCATCGAGTATAGTTTCTAACGCAACAAACCGCTCATCAAAATGATATCTGGATAAGCAGATATGGACGATGCAAGTTGGGCTGGCGGGGCAGAAAATTGTGACCCGATCCAAACATTCACATTTCGGCCCATGAGGCCCATTAACGTCAAGTATATAAGGAAAAATTATTTGAGGGCTTTTCATTTAACATAAAATCTTCCAAGAACATTAGAGAGAGAGAGAGAAAACTTCAAGGCTAGGAAGGTCATTTTGATCAAAATCCGAGCCCCGAATCCCGAAGCTCATGAAGAGAAAAGCATTGTACGTTGAGTTGCCTTCAATTTGAGCTAAATATTGGTCTTGGGGAATGAAACTTTCGTGTTTGAGCTGCTTCTAAGGTATTTATAAGATTCATTTTATGTTATTAAAGTGTTTATTTAGAGTTTTAACGAATTAGAACGGAGAAAACAACATTATAAACTCGTTTGTTGTTTTGTTGAGATTTATGGATTAGGGGCTGTTTTAATTGAAATTGATGGACTGATTTGAATTAATATTTTGGTTGTTGTAATCATAGATTATGTGATGAGAATGAAGGAATTTGAAGGTTAGAGTTGGAGTTAAAAATTGTTGTGGGTTGTTGTAAGGATTATAGAGATAATAATGTGGTTTAGTTGCATATGAATAGATGATGTGGTGTTGTGTGGCTGCTGTTGTATTTCTCAGAAATGTGCTGAAAAGATTGCATGGAATAAGGTATAAGAAGTGCATACGGACTGCTTGGTGTATTGCAAGTGTTCGTTAGAATTTCGGGCATCGTTATGTTATAGTTGGGGGCTGTTTTGATATGTTGTTGTTCTTGTTGAAATAAAAGAATTGAAGATATGGTTGTGTCCATATGTTATTGTTGGTATTTCTGTGTCAACAGGAGAGCAATTGGAAATTCGGATAGGCGAGTTTATAGGGGAAATGCTGCCGAAATTTCGGTAGGCAATTATGTGATTAAGCTTAGACTCTTGAAAAGCTTGAAATTGAGAATTGGTAAACATGACCATTTGTAGATTCTGGACGAAATTGGAATTGAAGCCAAGCGAGCATAAGGCGCAATCGAGGTATGTAAAGCCTTCCCCTTTGTTCTTTGGCATGTCCTAGGTGTGCTAGGTGGAGATTTTAGCCTCGGGGGCAATTCTGCTCATCGGAAACCGAGATTGATTTCTTTGTACTATTCATTCAATTCAATTGAACTTCAAAAGGTGCTTTTGTTGAAAAAAAATGGTTAAACCTCCATAACGTTCACAAATGTAATCCAATCACTCCGAAACTTTCCTGGATTACTCCGTAGAGTCTAATGGGAGTGATTCATGTCCGCCACCCTGACTTGACCCGAGGTGGGCCCGTTACCCCCGGCGCCCCTCCTATGGTTTTGTTTGTCTCACTTCGGTGCGACAAGTCTAGGGACTTATGGCTATTGTCCCGACTACTAAACGGGAGATATTTTATCTATCCTGAGACGGATTTTAATTATTATTGAACCAACTGCGGGGACAGAAACCCTGATATGTGTTGTATGGCTTTAGCCAATGTACTCTTGTCCGGAGTTCGCAGGTAACTCCTGGTTATTATGCTATTTACTATACGATAGGTGTTATGACCACCTTCATGAGCGTTATAAAATGTTTTTGACATCTAAAACGTTTTGAAAACCTTACCTTGATAATTTGGATAAACTACTTATCTTCTGTATTTTCTGATATACGATTTTGGCATACCTGAATCTTGTGTGATGCATGATCCTGGCACGTGTGATTTATGTTTGGGAAGTAGTAATTTGGTATCCTGTATGGTTGTTTTCTGTTTCACCGAGTCCCGGGCCGGTTATGTGAATATGCGCATATGTAATATTGGCCGCTGGACCCTCGACCGCGGCGTGTCCGACATTGACAGCTGGACCCTTGACCGCGTCATGCCGGACGTGTGGCATTGACTGCTGGACCCTTGACCGCGTCTGCCGCACTTGTGATTTAGCCTGACATAGACCGCTGGACCCTTGACCGAGGTATGTCAAATGTGTGATTGTGACCGCTGGACCCTCGACCGCGGTATGTGTGATTGTAACCGCTGGACTTTTGGTCGCGGTATGTGTGATTTTAACCGCTGGACCCTTGGCCGCGGTACGTGTGATAGTGACCGCTTGGTACTTGGCCGCGGTATGCGTGGTAGCGACCGCTGCACTTATGGCCGCGGAAATTGTGCGTTGATTCTTTTATATGTGTGAAACAAAAATGTTTTTCAAAAGAAAGTAAAGCATTTTGACATTCTAACTGCCGTATTTGCCTGCTGGAACCTCTTGGGTATGACTTGTGCACTAGAGGCGACCCTGTGGCGACCTGGTTATTTGTGCACACCCCAGTGCACTGTCCATTGCACCCCTCACTAAAGGGCCGAAACCTGAGGTAAATGTATACTACCTATGCTTGTGTAAGTTTATGATTCTACATGCATGGTTCTGCCTGTTACATTTCTGGACAGCGGATTCGGAGAATGATTCTGTTCGTGTTGCTTCTGCATGATTGAGCCGGACTATGCTTCAGTCAGCTATAGTTCTACACCCCTAGCTTCGGTTGCGGGTATGTCAGTCGCACTCTGTGCCCCGATCCGCACGATGATCCTGTCAGTTAGGCTTTGTACCTCTGTTTCATATCACGATTCAGACGGCTACACCCCGTGCTTATGATATATATCATGGTCCTGGCCACACACTCTGTATTTCCATTTCGGACTCGGATCCGATACTACCTGTTCTAGTTCTACACTTCTGGCTCGGTTTTGCTTATATTGTTATATTTCCGCTTTACATACTCGGTACATTTCCGTACTGACCCCCTGTTCTTCGGGGGCTGCGTTTCATGCCGCGCAGGTACTCCCAGTTGAGTTGAGGACAGATGGAAGATGTTCCAGTGCAGATGGCAAGCTCCATTTGTTCCCGGAGAGCTGCCGAGTCAGATTTTGTATGTTATGCTTTTGGGATCTTACTAGAGACTTTACAGACAGTGTCGTGGGTATTGGTTGTCGGTCTGTGTACGTAATGAATTTTGTATGATCACAAATTTGTTCGGCTTGAAAGCCACGAGAAAGAATATTTCTGAAAGAAAAGTTTTGCTATGTACTTTATTATTTGTTTTAAAGAAAAAAAAGAGTTGACGTGATTTTATGTGCAGCGAGAGTCTGAGGGTTCGCTCGGCCCTAAGTAAGGGTCGGGTGCCCATCACACCCCAGCGAGGTCGGGGTGTGACAGAGTGGTATCAGAGCAGGTCTGTCCTAGGGGTTGTCTGCAAAGTCGTGTCTGGTAGAGTCCTGTTTATGGTGTGTTGCGCGCCACATCTATAAACAAGAGACTATGGGGCATCTAGGGATTGTTGATCTTCTTTGAATCCTGGATCGTGCGATAGAGCCAGCTGTAGGAAAGGAATTTCCTTTTTACTAACCCTTGATTTCAGCTGAAGAACGGTATCGACAGAAGAAAGTGGCCGATGATATTGGAAGCTACACTGTACACAGGTAAGCAACGGTGCGAAAGGGGCATGTTGGATAAGGTAAGAATATTGAGATATGATTGAAAAATAAGGTTGAAGAAAGAAAGATAAGGTAGGTAGGAAAGTAAACAGGAAAGTGTAACAGGTGCAGTTTGAATTGGACATGTGAGGTAAGTCTCGACATCTTTATACTTTTACTTGAAATTGTTAGGCCTGTGTGGCTATGATACGATATGATATATATATACGTATATATGTAGGCCCTGTGAGGCATTGTTGGTATTTCCTGCATGCAGGTTTTGGGATAGTAAGAAGTACAGAAGAACCTCTACCCAAATTTTCCCAGAAATATAAAAAGGGTAAGAATTCAATAACAATAGTGCGGTTGCAATATTTTGGATACGTCAAAGAAAGGTGTAAGGTGGTTTAAGGCAAAACTACAGAGACATCATTAGTACGGAGAGAAAAAGCCATAATTCGGCCCCGATACTATTGGAAGGTATGAAGGAAGAATGTAAAGTAAAGCATAAAGACTAGTGAGACAACGCTAAGATATTTTCTGGGCTGATTTGAGTACCTACACATACTCGTGTAAAGCTTGCAATAAGATGCATGATAGGAGAACTAAGAGCAAATCTGAGTAAAGAGGCAATAGAAGAGTTGAGTCAAAAATAGAGAAACGACACGAGATAATATGCTTAAAGTGTTATAAGTGGGATTAAGGGAAATTGCAAAATGACTTAAGTGAGATGGTCAGAACGAGCTAGTTACAAGAAGACAATGAATTTAAAGAGGACGATCAAGAAGAACTCGACTTAAGCTTCAAGTGTAGATGGACATGGTAAGTTGCAGTCGATTACAGAGGTAGCTAAATAGTGTCTACTATATCGTTATATATATATGGTTGCCTTAAGTATCCGAGGTGACATCGTAACCTAAAGGATTTGAAATCGTGTTATGAGCGTATATGAGTATGTATATGTATGTATAAGAGGTTACATGAGGGTCGGAAGAGTATTAGAAGTTAAACGAAGCTGAACGAAATGAATCCAAACAACTTCAGAAAATATCTCGGACCAGATTTTTAGCCCATATTGTTGGAGGCATATCTCCTAGTATATGAGGAGTTTTAAGGTGTTTCAAAATTCTAAAATGAATTTCATCGAGTATAGTTTCTAACGCAACAAACCGCTCGTCAAAACGATATCTGGATAAGCAGATATGGACGATGCAAGTTGGGCTGGCGGGGCAGAAAATTGTGACCCGATCCAAACATTCACATTTCGGCCCATGAGGCCCATTAACGTCAAGTATATAAGGAAAAATTATTTGAGGGCTTTTCATTTAACATAAAATATTCCAAGAACATTAGAGAGAGAGATAGAGAGAGAAAACTTCAAGGCTAAGAAGGCCATTTTGATCAAAATCTGAGCCCCGAATCCCGAAGCTCATGAAGAGAAAAGCATTGTACGTTGAGTTGCCTTCAATTTGAGCTAAATATTGGTCTTGGGGAATGAAATTTTCGTGTTTGAGCTGCTTCTAAGGTATTTATAAGATTCATTTTATGTTATTAAAGTGTTTATTTAGAGTTTTAACGAATTAGAACGGAGAAAACAACATTATAAACTCGTTTGTTGTTTTGTTGAGATTTATGGATTAGGGGCTGTTTTAATTGAAATTGATGGACTGATTTGAATTAATATTTTGGTTGTTGTAATCATAGATTATGTGATGAGAATGAAGGAATTTGAAGGTTAGAGTTGGAGTTAAAAATTGTTGTGGGTTGTTGTAAGGATTATAGAGATAATAATGTTGTTTAGTTGCATATGAATAGATGATGTGGTGCCGTGTGGCTGCTGTTGTATTTCTCAGAAATTTGCTGAAAAGATTGCATGGAATAAGGTATAAGAAGTGCATACGGGCTGCTTGGTGTATTGCAAGTGTTCGTTAGAATTTCGGGCATCGTTATGTTATAGTTGGGGGTTGTTTTGATATGTTGTTGTTCTTGTTGAAATAAAAGAATTGAAGATATGGTTGTGTCCATATGTTATTGTTGGTATTTCTGTGTCAACAGGAGAGCAATTGGAAATTCGGATAGGCGAGTTTATAGGGGAAATGCTGCCGAAATTTCGGTAGGCAATTATGTGATTAAGCTTAGATTCTTGAAAAGCTTGAAATTGACAATTGGTAAACATGACCATTTGTAGATTCTGGACGAAATTGGAATTGAAGCCAAGCGAGCATAAGGCGCAATTGAGGTATGTAAAGCCTTCCCCTTTGTTCTTTAGCATGTCCTAGGTGTGCTAGGTGGAGATTTTAGCCTCGGCGGCAATTCTGCTCATCGGAAACCGAGATTGATTTCTTGGTACTATTCTTTCAATTCAATTGAACTTCAAAAGGTGCTTTTGTTGAAAAAAAGTGGTTAAACCTCCATAACTTTCACAAATGTAATCCAATCACTCTGAAACTTTCCTGGATGACTCCGTAGAGTCTAATAGGCGTGATTCATGTCCGCCACCCCGACTTGACCCGAGGTGGGCCCGTTACCCCCGGCTCCCCTCCTATGGTTTTGTTTGTCTCACTTCGGTGCGACAAGTCTAGGGACTTATTGCTATTGTCCCGACTACTAAACGGGAGATATTTTATCTATCGTGAGACGGATTTTAATTATTATTGAACCAACTGCGGGGACAGAAACCCTGATATGTGCTGTATGGCTTTAGCCAATGTACTCTTGTCCGGTGTTCGCAGGTAACTCCTGGTTATTATGCTGTTTACTATACGATAGGTGTTATGACCACCTTCATGAGTGTTATAAAATGTTTTTGACATCTAAAACATTTTGAAAACCTTACCCTGATAATTTGGATAAACTACTTATCTTCTGTATTTTCTGATACACGATTTTGGCATACCTGAATCTTGTGTGATGCATGATCCTGACACGTGTGATTTATGTTTGGGAAGTAGTGATTTGGTATCCTGTATGGTTGTTTTCTGTTTCACCGAGTCCCGGGCCGGTTATGTGAATATGCGCATATGTAATATTGGCCGCTGGACCCTCGACCGCGGCGTGTACGACATTGACAGCTGGACCCTTGACCGCGTCATGCCGGACGTGTGGCATTGACTGCTGGACCCTTGACCGCGTCTGCCGCACTTGTGATTGTTCCTGACATAGACCGCTGGACCCTTGACCGCGGTATGTAAAATGTGTGATTGTGACCGCTGGACCCTCGACCGCGGTATGTGTAATTGTAACCGCTGGACTTTTGGTCGCGGTATGTGTGATTATAACCGCTGGACCCTTGGCCGCGGTATGTGTGATAGTGACCGCTGGGTACTTGGCCGCGGTATGCGTGGTAGCGACCGCTGCACTTATGGCCGCGGAAATTGTGCGTTGATTCTTTTATATGTGTGAAACAAAAATGTTTTTCAAAAGAAAGTAAAGCATTTTGACATTCTAACTGCTGTATTTGCCTGCTGGAACCTCTTGGGTATGACTTGTGCACTAGAGGCGACCCTGTGGCGACCTGGTTATTCGTGCATACCCCAGTGCACTATCCATTGCGCCCCTCACTAAAGGGACGAAACCTGACGTAAATGTATACTACCTGTGCTTGTGTAAGTTTATGATTCTGCATGCATGGTTCTGCCTGTTACATTTCTGGACAGCGGATTTGGAGAATGATTCTGTTGGTGTTGCTTCTGCATGATTGAGCCGGACTATGCTTCAGTCGGCTATAGTTCTTCACCCCTAGCTCCGGTTGCGAGTATGTCAGTCGCACTCTGTGCCCCGATCCGCACGATGATCCTGCCAGTTAGGCTTTGTACCTCTGTTTCATATCACGATTCAGACGGCTACACCCCTTGCTTATGATATATATCGTGGTCCTGGCCACACACTCTGTATTTCTGTTTCGGACTCGGATCCGATACTACCTGTTCTAGTTCTATACTTCTGGCTCGGTTTTGCTTATATTGTTATATTTCCGCTTTACATACTCGGTACATTTCCGTACTGACCCCCTGTTCTTCGGGGGCTGCGTTTCATGCCGCGCAGGTACTCCCAGTTGAGTTGAGGACAGATGGAAGATGTTCCAGTGCAGATGGCAAGCTCCATTTGTTCCCGGAGTGCTGCCGAGTCAGATTATTCATGTTATGCTTTTGGGATCTTACTAGAGACTTTGCAGACAGTGTCGTGGGTATTTGTTATCGGTCTGTGTACGTAATGAATTTTGTATGATCACAAATTTGTTCGGCTTGAAAGCCACGAGAAAGAATATTTCTGAAAGAAAAGTTTTGCTATGTACTTTATTATTTGTTTTAAAGAAAAAAAAGAGTTGACGTGATTTTATGTGCAGCGAGAGTCTGAGGGTTCGCTCGGCCCTAAGTAAGGGTCGGGTGCCCATCACACCCCAGCGAGGTCGGGGTGTGACAATGATCTTGTAAACTCTTATGACATCAATGATGGACATGTTTTTATCATGATGACAATGATCCAAAAAATGAGAATATTTTCAATGATGACTATGATGAGAACGATTTCATGTTTAAAGGTTCTAAGTTATGATTTCAATGACTATATGGGATTATTGAGTTATCTTTTGACTTCCTAAATTTTACTCATTGTTGTTAGTCTCACCTTATAATAATTGTTCCTTCAAGGTGAGATAAAGCGATGATGATTATTTCATAATATAATCAGAGGTTACCGACCTTACGTCACTCCAATAGAGACATAACTTTCCATAGGCTCTCCTGCATGCTGCTTACATGATATATGTATATGATATATGAACATGATATATGTATATGTAAATGGGTAATATGGGAGAAAGGGCCACAACGTTATAGACGTGTAACCACCTGATAAGCTGGTATAATATGATCTCATCCCGGACGCGGGACATATATGGTTAAATGGATCAGAACCGACGTCTCAGCAACACGATATGTTCTATTTTATGTATACATGAACAAGAAATGTTTTTCAAAGAAAGCTAAGCATGCATGACATCCCCCCTAAGAGGCACTCATATGTACAGGTTTCTCTTTTATCTTACGATATGCTCTATATTTCCATTCTGTTATTATTCATACTTTACATCCCTTACTATGTTACTGTTCATGCCTTACATACTTGGTACATTATTCGTACTGACGTCCTTCTTGTGGACGCTGCGTTCATCGCAGTAGGACCTCCCCTCAGCAGCAGTCAGTACGCTCCAGTGATCCGGAGGAACAACCCTTTTGGTATGCTATTCCGATATGTACATATATGGGTATGGCAGGGCCTTGTCTTGTCCTTTCTATAGTTTGTACTCCATAGAGGTCTGTAGACAGTGATATGTAGCCGTGATGTTATGCAGCCCCGTCAGCGCTTATTTTGTTGTACAGTATATATATAGCGGCCAAATCGGCTTACGTGTTACTCTCAGTGTTTATAATTATATGTCTACGTTGGCCGAGAGTTCCCGGTATAGTGTCTTTTATGTTGATTGTTCGGGAGAGAGTATAGCACAGTTACAGATTGTATATGGGCCCAGGACAGTCGGTGAGAAGTAAACGCAAGCATAGGAGTGCTTGGCCAGTAATGGTTGGGCACTTGTTGTTACGCCTCGAAAGTTTTTCCGTTAATGCACAGTGAATAAACTAACGAAGAGCACGAAGTATACGGTATCAATAAGTAAGAAATGACATTTGATGACCCTAATTGAGATTTCAAAGACGTTCGAGGTAAGAGAAGAAAGTTTGCCAAGAGAAGGCAAGGCATACGATAGGTATCGGAAAGGATTTACGAGTAACAAGTTAATGAAGACTTAATGATGTTTTGCAGGAGTGTTATAATGTCCCTTAGATTTTTAATGAGGCGCTAAACAAGTGTTAAGAAGGTTTCATAAGGATTGAAGATCAAACGAGTCGACGAGAACGAGTTCAGAAAAACTAGGCATTATACGGCCCAACATACTGGCCGTATAAAATATATTGGCCGTATGTTTGGCCGTATATTCAGCCCAGATTAGCACCCCTCAGTGGACCAAAAGTACGACCAAACATACTGTCAGTATAATTTATACGGACCGTATGTTGGTTCGTGAAATCCAAGCGGGACAGATTTGAGTATTATTAATAAAGGGTCCAAGTTTATTTCATTTCATTTCTCCTTCACACCCCTTCTCTCTAGAACTCTCTAGAACATTTCTCCACACTTCTCCCACAAAAATTCAAGGGATATTAGTGATCAACTTCATCAAACCAAGAGAATCAAGTGTAAGAAACCCATTAAAATTCATCCAAGACAAGGAATCCAAGTGAAGGTGAAACTAAGGTTTTGGTCAAGTGAAGTGTTTCCACCCAAGGGTCATTCCTACACCATATAAGGTAAGTTTTATGGTATTTCCATGTTGTTTAAGGTATTGAGAAGTTGAAACACTTGGATTGTAGAAGAATATAGAAAATAGGTCATGAATGTGGGAATAGTGTCATTTTTGAGTAATAGTTTGGATTGAGTCATGATTCTTGATATGTTGTGATTATGGTTATGTTATAAATGATGTTAAGAACATGGGATAGACATTTTATATGATTGAATGTAATCATGTGCTATGACCATGGATATGGATGATTGGAAGTGAATTGAGAAGTAAGGATAATGTAGGTGAATAAAGACTATTGTTACGATGTGTTAAGGCCCTTCCTAGATTTTTTTTGATTATATTCATCGACGATATCTTGGTGTATTCTAGATCTGAGGTAGAACATGCGGATCATTTACGTACTGTCCTTAGAGTTCTTCAAACTCGAGAGTTGTTGCAAAATTTTCTAAGTGTGAGTTTTGGTTGAACTCAGTGACATTTATGGTGAAAATTGTTTCATCCGATGGTATTCGGGTAGATAGCCAAAAGATTGAGGCCGTGAAGACTTGGCCAAGGCCCACAACTCCTACGGAGGTTCGTAGCTTTCTGGGCTTTGCAGGATATTACAGGAGATTTGTTGAAGGTTTTACTTCTATTTCTGCACCACCCACAAAGCTGACCCAGAAATCTGCAAAGTTTCAATGGACAAATGCTTGTGAACGTAGTTTCCAAGAGCTAAAAGATAGATTAACTTCTGCCCCAGTCCTGACACTTCTAGAGGGATTGGAAGGTTATGTTATTTATTGCGATGCTTCAGGCATTGGGTTAGGGTGTGTGTTGATGCAACATGGTAAGGTGATTGCGTATGCTTCAAGGCAATTATGAAAACATGAGAAAAATTATCCAACCCATGACCTTGAATTGGCTGCAGTGATTCATGCATTAAAGACGTGGAGACATTACTTGTGTGGTGTTCATGTGGATATTTACACAGATCATAGGAGCCTTCAGTAAATCTTCAAGCAAAAAGAGTTGAATTTACGGCAACGACAGTGGTTGGAATTACTAAAAGATTATGATGTTGATATCCTATATAACCCCGGAAAGGCAAATGTTGTGGTTGATGCTCTTAGCCGTAGATTCATGGGAATTTTCTGTGATGTAGGACCAGAGAAAAGAGAAATGGCTCGTCAGCTCTAGCAGTTAGCTAGCCTAGGAGTTCGAGTAGTGGATTCAGGTAGCAGGGGAACTATCATTCAGAATTCAGCTGTCTCGTCGCTAGTAGTGGAAGTTAAAGAGCGACAATACGAAGATCCCATGCTAATGCATTACAGAGATACACTCCCTCAGAAGGAGAAGTCATCATTTGAGATTGCAGGCGACAGAGTTCTCTGATGCCGAGGCAGATTATGTGTTCCTGATGTTGTCACGACCCAACTCCGTATGCCGCGACTAGTGTCCGTGTTGGACACTCAAACGTACCCAATAACCCAAATTAGCACACGACAAAATATTTTCAAATATAGAAGTCGCTTGGCGTTAATAATAACCATAAATGAATCGACACCGTACATGGAAGCCGATGAGGCTGTCACAGATCATATCATACCCAAACATATACAGAACCCATACAAGTATGTCTACAGACCTGTACAGATCATAACAAAATCATAAGACGGGACAGGGCCCCGTCATACCCATGAATAGCATACATATATATAATAGCGACGGACTATACGAACATATAGGCTCTGGACAAAAGAGCGCTCCCAACATAGCAGAATAGATGTCCTAGGCAGGCGGTCAGCAAATCTATCTTCTGTACCTGCGCGGCATGAAAACGCAGCCCCCGAAGAAAGGGGGTCAGTACGAAATTTGTACCGAGTATGTAAAGCACAGAACGTAGTAGACAAAGTCATAATCAGAACAGAAGGTACATAAAATGGACAGAATATCCAGATTAGCAAAATATTGATCATAAAGCATAAATAGTATTTGTTGAAAAACATATGTCGTACCTGGTCCCAATACAGAACAAGATCATAACCGAAACAGGACTTACCGAGAAGTGAGTGTGACATCCGAAGTATCAAATGCATATTTTCAAAACATGAGGAGTGTGTTCAGAAACATACATCATATCATGTCCGGCCCCTGTCAAGGGCTCGACAAACAGATCGTGGCCACCCCCCGACGCTGGTGCCACCATACATGCGGAACAGAGTAGGGGATAACCCCGTAACATAACATATCATATCAGATGGCCATATCAGATCATATCATATCAGAATGTGTGTACATGGCTGTTATGTTCCGTGTTTTCGTATAATTGGAAATCGAGAAATAATTAAGACTTGTGTGTTATGAGGAAATATTTTGATTTTAGTCGATATGACTATGTTGGTTATGAAATTATTGGTGCTAAGACATTGGGGAAGGCCGAGGGTAAATTTAGAATTTCGGAAATTAGTTACGGGAATTACAAAACGGGACTTTTAATGAATTGGGCCAAGAAAAGATAAAACAAAAATTGAGGCCCAAAGCTTGAGGTGGCCGGCCATGACAAGGTCCAAGCCCACATTTTTAAAGGTCATGTGATATACACATGACCTATAATTGGATATATATTAAGTCCTCCTTTGGAATTATCAAGAACCAAGTCAAACAAAAAAATTGAATTGAAGAACACCCCTATTAAGGGTCTCGGCCGAACCCCTTTTCCATTTAAAAAAAAAATCCCAAGCCTTTGATTCTAATCCAAAAATCTTGATTTTCACATATTTGTAGAGTACTCAAGACCCTCTTCAACGGGGTACAATTAGTTTGGCGAAAGGTGCGCGTTTGCGACAAGTCGGAAATTCAAGAAAAGGTAAGAATTTTGCTATTCTTTTGTTATGGAATTTGTATGAATGTGATAAGGATTGAGAATAGACGAGAATCCCGTAGTTTTGATGTGTGTAGAAAACCGTGGGTGTATGTATATAGGATGTTATGGCCGTGTGCCTTAAGAAGGAGAAAGAAATGTGAATTGATCTTGTTTAGTTTATTTAGTGCGTCGTTGTGACATTTATGATGTGAATGATCGTTTAATGAATTGAATTGGTGTTGGAAAATGATTTCGGAACATTATGGGAAAGTGTATACGTTTGGTATATTTGTGTATATCATTGTATATCTATGATGCTAAAGACTTTAAATATGACTTATGGTTGATGTTAATGAATTTGCAGTGAAACAATGAGAGTTAGAACGTTCGTCGTAATTTTTGATGTTTTGAATGAAATATGGAAAGTAATGAACTTTGGGGAAAGTTTGTATATGGTTTGGAGCATAATTGGGGTGTGATTGAATAATTTTGAGTGATTGAATGAATACAATAATGTGGACATAGATTTGGAATTTTGAAGTTTGAATGAAAGTTGTCAACTTGTGTAATAAGGTAGAACTTTGAAGCTAGAATGATTTGATTATGGTTTGTGTTGTTTGATGATGTTTGGGTTGTTGTTGTTGATGTATTTTGAGCCGAGCTAAGTCTCGGGGGTGTTAGATTTATAGGGGAAATACTGCCAAAATTTCGGTAGACAAAAATCAAGTTAATGGGAATTTTAAGCCTAAGAATCTCAAATTGGTAACTTTGACCATTTGCAGATTTCAGACAAAACGGGATTTGATTTTAAGGAGAGCATAAGACGTCTATAAGGTATGTAAAGCTCCCCACTTCTTCGTTTGGCATGTCTTAGTATGTTAGGTGAATATTGGAACCTCCGGAGCAATTCTGCTCCTCGAAACCCGATTCACAAAAAGGTTACTATTCATTCAATTCAATTGAAGCCTAAAGGCTCTATTTTGGCTGGAATGCAACCAAATGTCCGAAACCTATCGAAATGTGATCGGGTCACTTGGAAATGATTATGTATGACCTTTTGGCCTCTAACTGTTCGTAAATTATGTTCGCCACCTCAATTTGACTCGTGGTGGGCCCGCTAACCCCGAGACACCCTATTTGTCCTATTGGGCTCTCCTATTGGACAAAGTTTGATTTGAAATCTTCGGTTTTGGAACTTCCCCTTATGAAATATGTTTTGATTATTATGATATGTTAAATTACGTTTTGTGCCATACGCACTACTTTGGAAACTTTTTGTGAAGTAAACCTTCGTATTAGCTAAGTATTAGTTCATTTTGGATTATAAAATGACTTATGAAATCATTATGTTTTGAAAGGCTATTTTGAAATATGATTTGCATTTGTTTGCTCACGACTCCGCTCGTGCCTTACTATGACTTCGTTCACCGGTTCCCGGGCCGGTTATGATTCGTGCGCCCTATGATAATTCGGCCGTATGCTGTGTTACGGTTCCCGAGGCCTCGCCATAGGGCCAGGTTCCGTTTGGAGTTATGCTGTGATATGGCTAGTGATGCGATACGCTCACTTATGTTTGTGTTCGGGGATGTACGGAGATTCGAAACATTCTGGTGTTATGTTGTGTGTGGCGCCAGCATCGGAGTGGCGACCACGTTCTTGAGCGTTTGCATGATTTCGTTTGCATTATGTATATGTATATGATTTGATACGGATTTTGACATACTGATTGGTACTTCCCTTTGATATCCGGTTTGCTTTCAGTTTTAGCTCATATTTCTGTACTCCGTGCTTTACATACTCAGTACATATTTCGTACTGACCCCCTTTCTTCGGGGGCTGCGTTTCATGCCCGCAGGTACAGACATTGGTGACCCTCCACTGTAGGCTTCACTCTCTGTTATTTCGGAGTACTCCTTCTTGACTCGGAGTCCACTTTTGGTACAGACTTCTTTTGCTATGTATATATTCTGTATATTTGACTATTTGGGTACGGCGGGGCCCTGTCTCGCCATATGTCTTTGTTTTGAATTCGTAGAGGCCTATAGTCATATATGTGGGGCGAGGGTCCAATGTATGTTTGTTTGATTTTGTTTTCTGGTCTTACAGCGGTCAGTTTGTTATGATGGCCCTAAATGGCCCTTATGCTTATATTTGCACTTATGACCGGCGATGTCTATTCCGCCGCTCCGTTTGGATTCGATATGACATTTTGATTTGTGCGACCGCTTAAGACATATTTTGATATAACCTATGTTGATATGACTTTTATGAAATTCTGAAATACGTTCGGATTTGGTAAATGAATATGTGATTTGGTCTGGGTACCCAGGTAGGGTGCCAGTCGCGGCCCACGGGGCTGGGTCGTGACAAAAGTGGTATCAGAACAGTTTGTCCTCGGAATGTCTACAGGCTGTGTCTCGTAGAGTCTTGTTTATCGATGTGTTGTGCACCACATCTATACACAGGGAACTACAGGGCATTTAGGATGTTACTTTCTTTGGAATCTTAGATCGTGCGATAGAGCTGTGCTATTAGGATGATTCTGATCTGACTCGTTCTTGTGTTTGCAGTGATGCCTCCGAAAAAGGCAACATCGGCCCAGAAGGGCAAAGTGAGGATGGGAGAGACTAGTCAGGCATAGCGATCTACCCGGGCTCGTGTTTATGATTTGCCTGAGGTTGTGCCTCATTCTGAGGGGTCTGCTACACCCCCACTAGTATAGCCTGGAGCAGGACCTTCAGCAGCTCCAGAGGTCCGTGTACCCGCTCCCGAGACTCCAGCTCCTCAGCCAGGGGCGGAGGATAGGACCCTGAGGGAGGTTGTACAGTTGTTGACTACACTGGTGGCAGGACAGGCTCGCAGACGCGGGCGGAGGGACAATGATGATGATGACAGGCGGGACAGCCAGAGAGTTCGGGAGTTTTTATTATGTGGCCCTCCAGAGTTTTTCGGGTCTAAGCCCGACGAGGACCCCCACGATTTTATTCGGGGGATGCGGCGCTCACTGGACTTGGTCAGGGCTTCAGAGACCGAGTCGGTCGAGCTGGCTTCGCACAGACTTCGAGATGTTGCCACTCACTGGTACGAGACTTGGGAATTATCTAGGGGTGAGGGTGCTCCTCCAGCTACGTGGGATCAGTTTGTGACAGCATTCACCCGCCACTTTCTGCCCCCAGAGTTACGGCGGGCGCGGGCTGACCGATTTTTACATCTGCAACAGAGGGGTCGGAGTGTTCGCGAGTATAATCTTGAGTTTGATTCTCTGGCCCGATATGCACCGGCCGTGGTAGCAGATATGTCCGATCGGATGCACAGATATGTTTTGGGATGGGATCGGTATTTGATTGACGGCTGTATGGCAGTGTCATTACAGACAGATATGGCAATTGCCCGACTTCAGGCCTATGCGATGGGTATGGAGGATCGTCAGAGGTCTGATCATTTTGGTAGAGATCGGGATAGGAGGCCGCCCAAGAGGGCTAGGTCCGCAGGTTATTCCGGGGATTCTCGAGGCGGACAGCCTCAGCAGCAGCAGTCAGGCAGACAGCTACCTCCGTCCGGCCGGAGTACTCAGTCAGGCAGCCGGAGATTTGATAGTGCGGGACCGTCTGGGGCCGGTCAGAGCTCCAGAGCGGCAGGTTCACAGATGACTAGAGGTCCCAGCCAGACCAGACCACCCAGGCCCCGTTGTTCTCATTGCGGGAAGTCTCATCCTGGGGAGTGTTATCGAGCTACTGGAGCTTGTTTTTCGTGCGGTGGTCAGGGCCATTTTATGAGAGATTGTCCGTTGGCCAGCGGTTCTGGTAGTGTGGCTCAGCCGACAGGGTCAGCCGCCGGTTCATCATCTGCTCCATCTGTTGCACGCCCGGCAGGGCGAGGTATGCCAGCACCGGCAGGACGCGGTCGAGGCCGCGGTGGTACTTCAGGTTCTAGCGGTCCCTCGAACCGCATATATGCTTTGGCCAGCCGCCAGGATCAGGAGGCTTCGCCAAACGTCATCACAGGTACATTACTGGTTTTCTCCAGATCTGTATATGCATTGATTGACCCTGGTTCTACTTTATCATATATTTCCCCGCTCGTTGCTAGTAAAATTGGGATAGTGTCTGACCCTATAGAGCCATTTGAGGTAGCGACGCCAGTTGGGGATTTTATTGTAGCGAGACAGATCTATAGGGATTGTTCTGTGACCATTTATGATCATAGCACTAAGGCTGACTTTGTAGAGTTAGACATGCTTGAGTTTGACGTCATTATGGGTATGGACTGGTTGTCTTCTTGTTATTCTAATGTTGACTGCCAGAAAAAGGTAGTCCGTTTTCAGTTTCCAGGGGAACCAGTTATAGAGTGGTTCGGATCCACAGCATCGCCGAGGGGTAAGTTTATTTCATACCTCAAGGCTAAGAAGATGATCCAGAAGGGTTATATCTATCATTTGGTTCGTGTGCACGATACTGCAGCGGAGATACCTACCCTTCAGTCTGTTCCGGTCGTCAGTGAGTTTCCAGATGTATTTCCTGACGAGCTTCCTGGCCTTCCGCCTGAGCGGGAGATTGATTTTACTATAGAGTTGATGCCGGATACGCAGCCTATATCTATTCCCCCGTACAGGATGGCACCGGCTGAGTTGAAAGAGTTGAAGGAGCAGCCGAAAGATTTGTTGGATAAGGGCTTTATCAGACCCAGCACATCACCCTGGGGAGCGCCGGTATTGTTTGTTAGAAAGAAAGATGGGTCACTGCGGATGTGTATCGACTACCGGCAGCTGAATAAGGTGACTATTAAGAATAAATATCCCCTCCCCCGGATTGATGACTTGTTTGATCAGCTGCAGGGTGCTAAATATTTTTCGAAGGTAGATCTGCGCTCAGGTTATCATCAGGTGCGAGTGCGGGAGTCAGATATCCCGAAGACTGCTTTCAGGACCCGGTACGGGCACTATGAGTTCAGAGTTATGTCTTTCGGGCTGACTAATGCTCCAGCGGTATTTATGGATCTGATGAATCGGGTATTTCGGCCTTTTCTGGATATGTTTGTTATTGTGTTTATTGATGATATTCTGATTTACTCGCGATCAGCCGAGGAGCATTCAGATCATTTGAGGACGGTACTTGGCATTCTCCGTCAGCAGAAGTTATATGCTAAATTCTCCAAATGTGAATTCTGGTTGACTTTTGTGGCATTCTTGGGCCATATTGTCGGTGCAGACGGTATTCGGGTCGATACGCAGAAGATTGAGGCTGTACAGAATTGGCCCAGACCTACTACACCGACGGAGGTGCGCGGTTTTCTGGGATTGGCCGGATATTATCGCAGGTTCGTGGAGGATTTTTCTTCTATTGCAGCACCACTGACGAGGCTTACTCAGAAAGCAGCAAAATTTCAGTGGACCGATGCCTGTGAGCGCAGCTTTCAGATGCTGAAAGAGAGATTGGTTACGGCCCCAGTATTGGCTCTTCCAGAGGGATCAGACGGGTATGTTGTCTATTTTGACGCCTCTGGTATTGGGATAGGTTGTGTATTGATGCAGCACGGTCGAGTCATAGCCTATGCTTCCCGGCAGCTCAGACCGCACGAGAAGAACTATCCCACTCATGATCTTGAGTTGGCCGCAGTAATTCATGCTTTGAAGATTTGGCGGCATTATTTATATGGGGTCCATGTTGATATTTATACGGACCATAAGAGTCTCCAGTATATTTTTAAGCAGAAGGAGCTAAATTTGCGGCAGCGGAGATGGCTTGAGTTACTAAAGGATTACGACGTTGATATTCTGTACCATCCGGGGAAAGCCAATGTGGTAGCTAATGCGCTTAGCCGCAACTCCGTAGGCAGTCTGGCTGGTGTACCATCTGATAAGAGGGATTTGGTTCGTGATATTCATCAGCTGGCCAGCCTCGGAGTTCGTTTGGCGGATTCTGGATATTCTGGGATTTCTGTTCGTCCAGTTGCTGAATCATCTATTATTCAGGAGGTAATGCAGCGCCAGTTTGAAAATCCTCTCCTGATTCAGTACAGAGATGTGGCCCTTAATAAAGCAAAGACTCAGTTTGAGATCTCGCCTGAAGAAGTATTATTATATGACGGCAGATTCTGTGTACCGGACTTGCGGGCTTACGGCGGCAGATTATGGGCGAGGCCCATAATGCACGGTATTCTGTTCATCCTGGTTCCACTAAAATGTATCGGGATCTCAGGTGTTTGTATTGGTGGGACGGCATGAAGAAAGATATTGCTGAGTTTGTTAGTCAGTGCCCGAACTGCCAGCAAGTTAAGATCGAGCATCAGAAGCCCGGTGGATTATTACAGGAGATGGAAATTCCAGCCTGGAAATGGGAGATGATTAATATGGATTTCGTTGTTGGGTTACCGCGCACTCCACGCAGGTATGATTCTATTTGGGTTATTGTTGACAGATTGACGAAATCAGCCCATTTCCTTCCGGTTCGGACTACTTATTCGGCTGAGGACTACGCTAGATTGTACATCAGAGAGATAGTCAGACTTCACGGAGTCCCTATGTCTATTATTACCGACCGAGGTGTCCAGTTTACGGAAAATTTCTGGAGGTCATTCCAGGAGGGATTAGGGACTCAGGTGAGCCTCAGTACAGCTTTTCATCCTCAGTCCGACGGGCAGCCCGAGCGCACTATTCAGACACTAGAAGATATGTTGCGGGCCTGCGTTATTGATTTCAAGGGAAGCTGGGATGATCATTTACCGCTTATTGAGTTTTCCTATAATAATAGTTATCACTCCAGCATTCAGATGGCACCGTATGAAGCCCTTTATGGCAGAAAATGCAGATCTCCTATTGGTTGGTTTGACGTGGGCGAGACTAAGCTGATTGGGCCAGATGTGATCCAAGAAGCTGTAGATAAGGTAAAGCTTATTCGAGAACGATTATTGGCTGCTCAGAGTCGAAAGAAAGCTTATGCAGATAGACGACGTCGACCGTTAGAGTTCCAGATTGGCGACTGGGTATTCCTGAAGGTGTCGCCCATGAAGGGTGTCATGAGATTCGGTAGAAAGGGTAAGTTGAGCCCCCGGTACATTGGGCCGTATTAGATCGTTCGAAAGATAGGCGAGGTCGCCTATGAGCTAGACTTACCATCCGACTTGGAGGCCGTACACCCGGTGTTTCATATGTCTATGTTGCAGAAATGTATTGGTGATCCTTCCAGGATATTGCCAATTGATGACATTCAGGTGACGGAGCAGTTATCTTATGACGAGCAGCCTGTATCTATTCTGGATCGACAGGTGCGAAGACTACGCACTAAAGAAGTGCCCTCCGTCAAAGTCCTGTGGCGCAACAATAATCGGGAGGAGATGACTTGGGAGGCGGAGGACGAGATGAAAAGGAAATACCCTCACTTGTTCCCGACGTCCACAGGTAATCTAAACCTTTCAGTTGCTATGTTGGTTGATAAAAATAATTTTGTATGCCACTAATAATAAAGAACTCCCCCGCCTTGGTCATAAGACTTTATAAGGTTAATTTAACATTCGGGGACGAATGTTCTTAAGGGGGGGAGAATGTTATGTTCCGTGTTTTCGTATAATTGGAAATCGAGAAATAATTAAGACTTGTGTGTTATGAGGAAATATTTTGATTTTAGTGGATATGACTATGTTGGTTATGAAATTATTGGTGCTAAGACATTGGGGAACGCCGAGGGTAAATTTGGAATTTCGGAAATTAGTTTCGGGAATTACAAAACGGGACTTTTAATGAATTGGGCCAAAAAAAGATAAAACAAAAATTGAGGCCCAAAGCTTGAGGTGGCCGGCCATGACAAGGTCCAAGCCCATATTTTTAAAGGTCATGTGATATACACATGACCTATAATTGGATATATATTAAGTCCTCCTTTGGAATTATCAAGAACCAAGTCAAACAAAAAAATTGAATTGAAGAACACCCCTATTAAGGGTCTCGGCCGAACCCCTTTTCCATTTAAAAAAATAAATCCCAAGCCTTTGATTCTAATCCAAAAATCTTGATTTTCACATATTTGTAGAGTACTCAAGACCCTCTTCAACGGGGTACAATTAGTTTGGTGAAAGGTGCACGTTTGCGACAAGTCGGAAATTCAAGAAAAGGTAAGAATTTTTCTATTCTTTTGTTATGGAATTTGTATGAATGTGATAAGGATTGAGAATAGACGAGAATCCCGTAGTTTTGATGTGTGTAGAAAACCGTGGGTGTGTGTATATAGGATGTTATGGCCGTGTGCCTTAAGAAGGAGAAAGAAATGTGAATTGATCTTGTTTAGTTTGTTTAGTGCGTCGTTGTGACATTTATGACGTGAATGATCGTTTAATGAATTGAATTGGTGTTGGAAAATGATTTCGGAACATTATGGGAAAGTGTATACGTTTGGTATATTTGTGTATATCATTGTATATCTATGATGCTAAAGACTTTAAATATGACTTATGGTTGATGTTAATGAATTTGGAGTGAAACAATGAGAGTTAGAACGTTCGTCGTAATTTTTGATGTTTTGAATGAAATATGGAAAGTAATGAACTTTGGGGAAATTTTGTATATGGTTTGGAGCATAATTGGGGTGTGATTGAATAATTTTGAGTGATTGAATGAATACAATAATGTGGACATAGATTTGGAATTTGGAATTTTGATGTTTGAATGAAAGTTGTCAACTTGTGTAATAAGGTAGAACTTTGAAGCTAGAAAGATTTGATTATGGTTTGTGTTGTTTGATGATGTTTGGGTTGTTGTTGTTGATGGATTTTGAGCCGAGCTAAGTCTCGGGGTTGTTAGATTTATAGGGGAAATGCTGCCGAAATTTCGGTAGACAAAAATCAAGTTAATGGGAATTTTAAGCCTAAGAATCTCAAATTGGTAACTTTGACCATTTGCAGATTTCGGACGAAACGGGATTTGATTTTAAGGAGAGCATAAGACGTCTATAAGGTATGTAAAGCTCCCCACTTCTTCGTTTGGCATGTCTTAGTATGTTAGGTGAATATTGGAACCTCCGGAGCAATTCTGCTCCTCGAAACCCGATTCACAAAAAGGTTACTATTCATTCAATTCAATTGAAGCCTAAAGACTCTATTTTGGCTGGAATGCAACCAAATGTCCGAAACCTATCGAAATGTGATCGGGTCACTTGGAAATGATTATGTATGACCTTTTGGCCTCTAACTGTTCGTAAATTATGTTCGCCACCTCAATTTGACTCGAGGTGGGCCCGCTAACCCCGAGACGCCCTATTTGTCCTATTGGGCTCTCCTATTGGACAAAGTTTGATTTGAAATCTTCGGTTTTGGAACTTCCCCTTATGAAATATGTTTTGATTATTATGATATGTTAAATTACGTTTTGTGCCATACGCACTACTTTGGAAACTTTTTGTGAAGTAAACCTTCGTATTAGCTAAGTATTCGTTCATTTTGGATTATAAAATGACTTATGAAATCATTATGTTTTGAAAGGCTATTTTGAAATATGATTTGCATTTGTTTGCTCACGACTCCGCTCGTGCCTTACTATGACTTCGTTCACCGGTTCCCGGGCCGGTTATGATTCGTGCGCCCTATGATAATTCGGCCGTATGCTGTGTTACGATTCCCGAGGCCTCGCCATAGGGCCGGGTTCCGTTTGGAGTTATGCTGTGATATGGCTAGTGATGCGATACGCTCACTTATGTTTGTGTTCGGGGATGTACGGAGATTCGAAACATTCTGGTGTTATGTTGTGTGTGGCGCCAGCATCGGAGTGGCGACCACGTTCTTGAGCGTTTGCATGATTTCGTTTGCATTATGTATATGTATATGATTTGATACGGATTTTGACATACTGATTGGTACTTCCCTTTGATATCCGGTTTGCTTTCAGTTTTGGCTCATATTTCTGTACTCCGTGCTTTACATACTCAGTACATATTTCGTACTGACCCCCTTTCTTCGGGGGCTGCGTTTCATGCCCGCAGGTACAGACATTGGTGACCCTCCACTGTAGGCTTCACTCTCTGCTATTTCGGAGTACTCCTTCTTGACTCGGAGTCCACTTTTGGTACAAACTTCTTTTGCTATGTATATATTCTGTACATTTGACTATTTGGGTACGGCGGGGCCCTGTCTCGCCATATGTCTTTGTTTTGAATTCGTAGAGGCCTGTAGTCATATATGTGGGGCGAGGGTCCTATGTATGTTTGTTTGATTTTGTTTTCTGGTCTTACAGCGGTCAGTTTGTTATGATGGCCCTAAATGGCCCTTATGCTTATATTTGCACTTATGACCGACAATGTCTATTCCGCCGCTCCGTTTGGATTCAATATGACATTTTGATTTGTGCGACCGCTTAAGACATACTTTGATATAACCTATGTTGATATGACTTTTATGAAATTCTGAAATACGTTCGGATTTGGTAAATGAATATGTGATTTGGTCTGGGTACCCAGGTAGGGTGCCAGTCGCGGCCCACGGGGCTGGGTCGTGACAATGGCACAGCATACTCAAAAACCCATGTACATATATACCTGCCCCCTCACATCGAGGCACGGCGAACAATGCAGTGGAATACGCTTGACAACATATCCTGGCCCGGGCTCAGTGTGGGAAACATTGAGGCATCCACGAATGGAGTAGTGAGAAACTAAATGCAATAAAAATATCATAGATTTCCAGAGACTCAATGAGGCATATCGAAGGACAAATCAAATCAATGAGATCGGACAGACCCATAGTAAGTGTATGTCATAATGAGTTACGGAAAATAATCCCTCTGGGATAGTTTTCATATTCCAAAAATGGTTTACCAGACTCGAGGGAATCATTAAAATAATTTTCCTTCAGTAGTTAGAAGGATAGTTAAAACATTTCGTTTTATATTGTTCGAAAATAAGGCAATAGTATAATAAAAGAGCAAAGCGGGAATAGTGGGAAACTAATTGTAATACGAAATATCGTACCTTTACAGAGACTCAATATAGTATTCAGAATACGTATCATTAGTAGTTGGAAAAGTAGTTAAGACGTTTTCTTAAAAATCGCTTGAAATCATGTTACAAATCGTCATAAGGGTAAAATCGGAAATAGTGGGCCCACCTCGGGACAACCAAAGCGGCGGGCTCAAATTACGTATATTAAGCTTATGGAGTCACCTACAGAGGTCTTAGGGGTATTCCATAACTTTCTAGGCAGTTTGGAGAAGTTTGAACAATTTTTCAGCAAAGCCTACTTAGAGAGTTCAATTCTATTGAACGAAAAAGGAGCATTTTCAATTGCGGATTCCAAAGGGGCAGAATATCTTCCGAGGTTCAAATCAAATCCTAGTATACCTAGGACATGCCAAGAGAAGGATCGGGATAGCTTTACATACCTTTTACGCACTTTACGCCTTTCCAAGTTCACCTCCCGTTTCGTCCAAAATCTGCAAATGGTCACATTTACCAAATGTTAACCATAAGGCTTTAGGCTTAAATCTAAAGTCAACACTTTTCTACAGAAATTTGGGCAGCATTTCCCCTATACATATAGCATCCCCGAGTATTCAACTCGGCCAAAATAATCAACAACAACCCAACAACAACACTAACAACATTAACCATAACTACAAAACACATAATATGGCACAACAAGCCTTCTTTCCGACGTAATACGATAACTTTCATTCCGACTTCGCACTTCCAAACTAAGCTCAATATTTTCATATTCATCACTACTCAAGATCATTACAATACAATTTAGAAGCATTTCATATCATTTCTACAAAATATTCATGAGATATACATAATATACAAACTTTCCACCGAAGTCATAATTCATTCAAAACTTCTAATCTTTTAACATACTTATTCATAACATGTTTTCATATCCCAAGTTCATCAACAATCATCATAATTTGCACCTTAACAACTCCATTTCCATAATGTCATAAAATCATACTAAAACGACATAAACTTCTACATTCCATTTCAATGCAAACTTACATCATTTTATCTTTATTTACATTGCAAGCATCACAACAACACAACTAACATGTTAAACCAAATTAATTCATTCTCCTTCCAAACTTCAAATACCACACGGCCACATTCCATTTTTCCAACTTCAACCAAATTCATTCCACTTTCATTCTCAATAAGAATTCCATCCTACACACAACTAGAATACAACATAAATTTCAACTCATCACACTTGTACATTAATACACACACACGGCCACACATACATATGCACACCCACTTTGCAAACTTCCATATTTTCATGAATTTTAATCATTTCCATACACTACAACACAAACAAACCTTCATAACATAATAACTTGGGATAAATTCTTACCTTTTTCTCCAATCTTCTTCACTCAAACATGTTGCCATATTGAAGGAATAAGTGCTCTTTCTTCCCAAACAATTGCACCAAGTTGTAGAGGACCCTCAATTTAGTGGAAATACCACAAGATAATAATTTTTGGATCAAAATTTTTTAGGGGTAAAAATGGAGAGCAAGGGCCGAATATGCCCTTCATGTTGCTCCTCTTGTTCTTGTTTTTCTCCTTCACTTGTTTCTCTTGAAACTTGTAAAGCATAATGACTTCTTATAATTAATTTGACACATGGGAATTATTTAAAATTTTGTGTGGGCTTGGCCATGTGGCCGGCCACCCTTCTCATTTTGGGCCTAGATTTTTCATCCATTTTTGAGCCCAAAGACTTATGGATCACATTTTGTAATTCCCGAAACTAATTTCCAAAATTCCAATTTTGCCCTTGGCCTCCCTCAACACTTCCACATTAATATTCTTTCATGAACAACTCATGAGTTAAATAAAATCAATTATGACCTTATTCCTTACAAATAAAAATTATTTTGAATTTTCCCGAATACGCGAAAATACGGGATATAACATCCTCCCCCCCCCCCCCCCTTTAGAACATTCGTCCTCGAATGTTAGATTAGTCTTATAGGGTCCGTAAATACCTCGGGGGAGTTTCTTTTACAGTCAGCACAATTGATACACATTCGTCTTTGAATATAATCAAGTAAGGGATTTAGATTACCGGTGGGCATATGAAACATGCGAGGACACTTCTTTTTCATTCCGACCTCTACTTCCAAGGTCATTGCTTCTCCATTATTGTTTTGCCATAAGACCTTAACGGAAGCTACATCTTGTCCCGTAATCTTCTTACCTGGAGGACCAAAATGGCTACGGGCTGCTCTTCGTACGATAGTTCCTCCGTCACCTGAATATCATTTGCTGGAAATATTCTGGAGGGATCACCGACACACTTACGGAGCATGGATGCATGAAATACCGGATATACCTCTTCCAGATCAGATGGTAGATCTCGCTCATAGGCGACATTCCCCATTTTTCGAACAATCCGATAAGGTCCAATATATCGCGGACTGAACTTACCCTTTCTGCCAAATCGCATTACGCCTCTTATAGACGATACTTTCAAAATACCCAATTGCCGACCTGGAACTCCATGGGTCGACGCCATTTGTCAGCACACGATCTCCGTCGACTCTGGGCTACTAATTGTCTTTCTCGGATGAGTTTCACCTTATCAACGGCCCGTTAGATCATATCCGGGCCTATTAATTCTGTTTCGCCAATATTAAACCAGCCGATCGGTGACCTGTATTTCCCGCCATACTAAGCCTCGTATTGAGCTAGAATGGTAGCGGTTATTATAAGCAAACTCGATCAACGACAATGGTCTTCCCGGCTACCTCTGGAATCAATAATACAGGCCCGCAACATATCTCCTAACGTCTGTATAGTGTGCTCGGCCTGTCTGTCGCCCTGAGGGTGGAATACTGTGTTCAGACTTATCTGAGCCCCTAATTCTTCCTGAAAGCAAATTTCCAGAAATTAGTCATAAACTGAGTATCTCTGTCAGTGACAATAGATATAGGAACTCCGTGGAGTCTCACTATTCCTTTAATTCATATAGTCTGGCATAATCCTCAACCGAATAAGTGGTTCTGACGGGGAGAAAATGGGCTGATTTTTTTTTTTGTCAGCCTATCAACCATACCACATATGGAAATCATACTTCCGTGGAATGCGGGGCAAACCCGTAATGAAATCCATATTGATTATCTCCCACTTCCAAGTCAGAGTCTCCATATCCTGTAACATTCCACCCGGTTTCTGATACTCAATTTTAACTTGCTGATAATTTGGGCATTGGTCAATGGGCCTTACGATGTCGGGCACACATAATCTGCGTCGGTATCACAATACTCATCCGGTAAAACCTCGAGCTGGATCTTTCCCTTGTCAAAGGTCGTATCTCTGTACGATACCAGAATAGAATCCTCAAACTGACGTTGTCTTACCTTTCCCATGATCGATGATTAGGTAACTTCTTCGGACGAAATTCCAATATCTTCAGAACCGACCAAACAGACCCCAAGGCTAGCTGACTAAAGAGTTTTACAGACCAATTCTTTATTTCTGAATGTACGCCGGTCAAGCCGTCCGTAGACTCACGACTAAGTGTGTCTGTCACAGCTTTAACTTTTCTAGGGTGGCACAAAATATTAACATCATAATCTTTCAATAATTTGAACCATCTTCTCTGTCGCGAGTTCGGCTCCCTTTTTCTTAAAACGTATACTGGCAGCCCTTAGGATTCGTATAAATATCAACGCAGGCCCCATATAAGTAATGCCGCCATATCTTTAAAGCACGAATCACCGTAGCTAGTCCCAGATCATGAGCGAATTAATTTTCCCTCGTGCGGTCTGAGCTGCCGGGGAACATAGGCTATAATCTTACCATTCTCAGAGAACTACGTATATCAATCGACGTCGAAGGCCTAGGCCAATCCTTTATCGCTTCAATCTTTTGCATGTCAATTGTTTTCATTTATACTTACTTTACTTTACTTTCATTTGCTCCCCCCTTTTTAGGGTTATACTCCTACCATATCCATATCTTTTCTTTCTGACCTGCAACTTAATTTTCTCTTCGCGACATTAACAGAATCACAAGTATATAGTACGCAATCTAATCCGATAGCTGGTACTCAAGTAATATAATTAACGTAGTTGTTTATCTCATAATAATCACATTCTTCCTTCATACCCATTCCTTACCTGTCATTCTATTTGCTCGACAGTCGAATCATTCGATATTCACATAATTCATCATTGTATTAGGATCTTTCAATCCCAACCGGTAGCAAAACGAGTATCAATCTATTTCGTACATTGATACCACACCTTTCCATTTTTCTCGTAAGTTCTATCTAGTTAATGTTTCCCGTATGTTACAACACTGGCTATGGTTACCGTGTCGCCCCCTGTAAACCCTCAATATTTACCTTCATGCATATATATGTTTCTAGACAGCCCACGAGTTTAAGTTTTTATTCCACAAATTCCATCTCCAACCAGTCGAGGAAAACTGATAAAATGTTACTGTAGGGTATCTTCCGACCGCCAGCAAAAGAAGCTAGAGTCCGACGAACTTCGCGGAATCTTTTAGTACTTAATTCACCTAATTACCTCCACGTTTATATATATATTTGAGTCGTGCACGAACCGCTCAATTCCCGACTGTTTGTCATACACTTTGTATTCTTCCAATTAGAGGAAACTTGATCGTCGGACATTTTTGCCCTTCCGCATATTTTTGCCCTTCACATGGGCTATGCTAAAACAAAATGGGGTTAGAACATATTTCTGGTCCCTCCAAATAAATTGTGAATTTGCTACTCGTATATGCTTTCTCGAGATAAAATTTTCCATATGAGGATAACGCTTCTTACGAATGACATGGAGGGTATCTCTTAAACTTTTAACCCAACATAAGAGACTTACCCTATCGGTATCGACCTTTAAGATATGTTAAGAATTTATATCTCATTTTCCTTGTCGTATTTCTAGAAAAATTTGGGCAGAGGTTCCTCTGTATTTCTTATTATCCCAAAACCTGTACACAGGAAATACCAACCATGCCTCACAGGGCCAACACATATACGTATATACATATCATATCACGTCGCATCACAGCCACACGGGGCTAACAATTTCAGATAAAAGTATAAATATGCCGAGGCTTACCTCACATGCCCAACTCAAACTGCACCTGCTACACTTTCCTTTTTAATTTTCAACTTTATGTTTCAATCGTATTCCACACACCTTACCCAGCATACACCTTTCATATCATTACTTACCGGAGTACTGTGTAGCTTCCAATATCAGCAGTCGCTGTCTTACGTCGATACCGTTCTCCAGCTGCAATCAAGGGTTAGTAAAGAAAGAAATTCATTTCCTACAGCTGGCTCTATCGCACAATCTAAGAATCAAAGAAAGGTAACACCCTAAATGTCCTGTAGCCTCCTGCTTATAGATGTGGTGCACAACACACCGATAAACAAGACTCTACTAGACACGGTCTGTAGACACTCCGAGGACGAACCGCTCTGATACCACTTCTGTCACGACCCAACTCCGTAGGCCGCGACTAGTGTCCGTGCTGGACACTCAAACGTACCCAATAACCCAAATTAGCACACGACAGAATATTTTCAAATATAGAAGTCGCTTGGCGTTAATAATAACCATAAATGAATCGACACCGTACATGGAAGCCGATGAGGCTGTCACAGATCATATCATACCCAAACATATACAGAACCCATACAAGTATGTCTACAGACCTCTGCAGATCATAACAAAATCATAAAACGGGACAGGGCCCCGTCATACCCCTGAATAGCATACATATATGTAATAGCGACGGACTATACCAACATATAGGCTCTGGACAAAAGAGCGCTCCCAACATAGCAGAATAGATGTCCTAGGCAAGCGGTCAGCAAATCTATCTTCTGTACCTGCGCGGCATGAAAACGCAGCCCCCGAAGAAAGGGGGTCAGTACGAAATATGTACCGAGTATGTAAAGCATAAAACATAGTAAACAAAGTCATAATCAGAACAGAAGGTACAGAAAATGGACAGAATATCCAGATTAGCAAAATATTGATCATAAAGCATAAATAGTATTTGTTGAAAAACATATGTCGTACTTGGTCCCAATACAGAACAAGATCATAACCGAAACAGGACTTACCGAGAAGTGAGTGTGACATCCGAAGTATCAAATGCATATTTTCAAAACATGAGGAGTGTGTTCAGAAACATACATCATATCATGTCCGGCCCCTGTCAAGGGCTCGACAAACAGATCGTGGCCACCCCCCGACGCTGGTGCCACCATACATGCGGAACAGAGTAGGGGATAACCCCGTAACATAACATATCATATCAGATGGCCATATCAGAACATATCATATTAGAATGTGTGTACATGGCACAGGATACTCCAAAACCCATCTACATATATACCTGCCCCCTCACATCGAGGCACGGCGAACAATGCAGTGGAATACGCTTGACAATATATCCTGGCCCGGGCTCAGTGTGGGAAACATTGAGGCATCCACGAATGGAGTAGTGAGAAAATAAATGCAATAAAAATATCATAGATTTCCAGAGACTCAATGAGGCATATCGAAGGACAAATCAAATCAATGAGATCGGACAGACCCATAGTAAGTGTATGTCATAATGAGTTACGGAAAATAATCCCTCTGGGATCGTTTTCATATTCCAAAAATGGTTTACCAGACTCGAGGGAATCATTAAAATAATTTTCCTTCAGTAGTTAGAAGGATAGTTAAAACATTTCGTTTTATATTGTTCGAAAATAAGGCAATAGTATAATAAAAGAGCAAAGCGGGAATAGTGGGAAACTAATTGTAATACGAAATATCGTACCTTTACAGAGACTCAATATAGTATTCAGAATACGTATCATTAGTAGTTGGAAAAGTAGTTAAGACGTTTTCTTAAAAATCGCTTGAAATCAAGTTACAAATCGTCATAAGGGTAAAATCGGAAATAGTGGGCCCACCTCGGGACAACCAAAGCGGCGGGCTCAAATTACGTATATTAAGCTTATGGAGTAACCTACAGAGGTCTTAGGGGTATTCCATAACTTTCTAGGCAGTTTGGAGAAGTTTGAACAATTTTTCAGCAAAGCCTACTTAGAGGGTTCAATTCTATTGAACGAAAAAGAAGCATTTTCAATTGCGGATTCCAAAGGGGCAGAATATCTTCCGAGGTTCAAATCAAATCCTAGTATAACTAGGACATGCAAAGAGAAGGATCGGGATAGCTTTACATACCTTTTACGCACTTTAAGCCTTTCCAAGTTCACCTCCCGTTTCGTCCAAAATCTGCAAATGGTCACATTTACCAAATGTTAACCATAAGGCTTTAGGCTTAAATCTAAAGTCAACACTTTTCTATAGAAATTTGGGCAGCATTTCCCCTATACATATAGCGTCCCCGAGAATTCAACTCGGCTAAAATAATCAACAACAACCCAACAACAACACTAGCAACATTAACCATAACTACAAAACACACAATATGGCACAACTAGCCTTCTTTCCGACGTAATACGATAACTTTCGTTCCGACTTCGCACTTCCAAACTAAGCTCAATATTTTCATATTCATCACTACTCAAGATCATTACAATACAATTTAGAAGCATTTCATATCATTTCTACAAAATATTCATGAGATATACATAATATACAAACTTTCCACCGAAGTCATAATTCATTCAAAACTTCTAATCTTTTAACATACTTATTCATAACATGTTTTCATATCCCAAGTTCATCAACAATCATCATAATTTGCACCTTAACAACTCCATTTCCATAATGTCATAAAATCATACTAAAACGACATAAACTTCTACATTCCATTTCAATGCAAACTTACATCATTTTATCTTTATTTACATTGCAAGCATCACAACAACACAACTAACATGTTAAACCAAATTAATTCATTCTCCTTCCAAACTTCAAATACCACACGGCCACATTCCATTTTTCCAACTTCAACCAAATTCATTCCACTTTCATTCTCAATAAGAATTCCATCCTACACACAACTAGAATACAACATAAATTTCAACTCATCACACTTGTACATTAATACACACACACGGCCACACATACATATGCACACCCACTTTGCAAACTTCCATATTTTCATGAATTTTAATCATTTCCATACACTACAACACAAACAAACCTTCATAACATAATAACTTGGGATAAATTCTTACCTTTTTCTCCAATCTTCTTCACTCAAACATGTTGCCATATTGAAGGAATAAGTGCTCTTTCTTCCCAAACAATTGCACCAAGTTGTAGAGGACCCTCAATTTAGTGGAAATACCACAAGATAATAATTTTTGGATCAAAATTTTTGAGGGGTAAAAATGGAGAGCAAGGGCCGAATATGCCCTTCATGTTGCTCCTCTTGTTCTTGTTTTTCTCCTTCACTTGTTTCTCTTGAAACTTCTAAAGGATAATGACTTCTTATAATTAATTTGACACATGGGAATTATTTAAAATTTTGTGTGGGCTTGGCCATGTGGCCGGCCACCCTTCTCATTTTGGGCCTAGATTTTTCATCCATTTTTGAGCCCAAAGACTTATGGATCACATTTTGTAATTCCCGAAACTAATTTCAAAAATTCCAATTTTGCCCTTGGCCTCCCTCAACACTTCCACATTAATATTCTTTCATGAACAACTCATGAGTTAAATAAAATCAATTATGACCTTATTCCTTACAAATCAAAATTATTTCGAATTTTCCCGAATACGCGAAAATACGGGATATAACAGATGTGGCAGGGTTACGCCACCAAATATTGAGGAAGCCCATTGCTCCCGCTATTCTGTCCACCCCAGAGCAATGAAAATGTACCATGATCTTAAATCTATATATTTGTGGAACGGGATGAAGAAAGATATAGTAGAATTCGTAGCTTAATGTCCCAACTGTCAACAAGTGAAAATTGAGCACCAAAAGTCGGGCAGATTGTTGCAAGCTATAGAAATTCCAACTTGGAAGTGGGAAGTAATTAACATGGACTTCATTATAGGCTTGCCCCGTTCTCGATGTAAGCATGACTCTATATGGGTGATTGTGGTTAGAGTCACGAACTCAGCTCATTTCTTATCAGTCAGGACTACATATGTGGCAAAAGATTATGCAAAGCTTTACGTTAAAGAGATAGTGCGACTCCATGGTGTTCCAGTATCTATTATCTCAGATAGAGGAACTCAGTTTACAGCTAATTTTTGGAAGTCTTTCCAAGAGGGTTTGGGGACTCATGTGAGCCTTAGCACGGCATTTCATCTGCAGACGGATAGACAAGATAAACGTACCATTCAGACCCTTGAGGATATGTTATGGGCATGTATGATGGATTTTGGAGGTAATTGGGATGATCACTTACCACTTATTGAGTTTGCTTATAACAATAGTTATCCTTCTAACATCCAAATGGCACCGTGTGAGGCTTTATATGGGCGAAAGTGTAGATCCCAAATTAGGTGGTTTGAGCTAGGAGAGACTAAATTGATAGGGTCGGGCTTAATCCAACAAACTATAGAGAAAGTCAATCTTATACAGGATCGATTGTTGATAGCTCAATGTCATAAAAAATCCTATATAGATAATTGTCGAAGGGACTTAGAGTTCCAAGTGAAAGATTGGTTATTCTTAAAGGTGTCGCCAATAAAGGGCGTTATGAGATTTGGCAGAAAGGGAAAGCTTAGTCCCAGGTACATTGGGCCTTCTGAGATTGTGCGCAAGGTAGGAAAAGTGGCTTACAAGTTAGATCTACATCCTGATCTGGAGTCAGTTCACCACGGTTTTTATGTCTCAATGCTTCGTAAATGTGTTGGAGATCCTACTAGGATCGTGCCAGTAAATGATGTTCAAGTGACAGGAAATTTGACTTATGAAGAGGTACCCATTGCCATATTAGATAGGCAAGTACGGAGGGAGGGTTAGAAACAAAGAAGTGGCCTCAGTTACGGTTTTGTGGAGAAATAATAACCGAGAAGAAATGACATGGTTATGAAATCCAAGTACCCGCACTTATTTCAGCCCCCGGAACAGATCCAAGATGAGACCTCAAGATCATGAGGCATGTATGTTTTCCCTTTTATGCATTTGGGTTGTGTGTGGCCAAACTCTATTGCTATTATGTTGTGGCCTTGTGAGACATTGTTATTATGGGATGTTGTGACAGGATGGTAGTGCCATATTACAGAGGAAACTTTGGCGAAATTTTTATTGAATCCCCGAGGACTTAACATTCGAGGACGAATGTTCTTAAGGGGGGAAAAATGTTACACTTCGGAAAATTTTCCGTTAATGCAAAGTTAATAGACTAACGAATAACACGAAGTATACGGTATTGCAATAAGTAAGAAATGACATTTGATGTTATATCCCGCATTTTATGCAATCGGATAATTCAAGACAATCGCGGGAAGACAGTAACCAAGGCCATATTTTTACTTTGCTTGGCATATAAGTTGTTATGAAAATTTTGAAGTGGAAATAATGAGAAAGGTTAAGGGCATAAAGGGAAGTTGCAATATGACTCGTGGGAATATGGAAGAATACGAAGGGTAAATTTGGAAGTTGGAAAAATTTTTCATGAATTACAAGCACTAGCCCAAAAATAAGTGGGCTTGAATTTTTAAAGAAATGGACAAGGCCCAACCGGCCATGACATGGGCTAGGACCATGAGGGGGGTTTAATTTTCATAATAAAAAGATGAATAAGTCATCTATATCCTATAATTCTCTAGAAATTTCAAGAAGACAAGAACAAGAGAGAGAGGAGAAAAACCTAAGGGCCATTCGGCCAAGAGCAAGGAGCAACAAACAAATTGTCAAAAATTCTTCAAAAATCATTCCCTACTAATTAAAGGGTGCTTAACAAGGTGGAGTTGTTGTTGGAGCAAGAAAGATTCAAAATCATACAAGTTGCCAAGAGTTAGGCAAGTGAGAAGTTGAAGAAGAAAGGTAAATTCTAATCTTGTTTTATGTGTTATACATGGTTTATATGTGTTGTAGTATGCTAAAATGGATGAAATTCATGGAGGAGAGGAAATTAGTATGTGGCCGTGCATGTTCATATATGAATAAGAATCATATTTCAATTATTTTGTTTAGTGTTTGGTTGTTATGGATGTGAATGATATGTGGAAGATGGAAGTTGAATAAATTTGGAGAGAATGTAGTTGTGCATGCATGAAGTGTGGCCGTGAGTGTTCTGTGTGTGTGGCCGTGAGGTTGTGGTATAGTATGGAAGAGAATGAGTTAATTTTATGTAGTGTGATTGTTGAATTCATGTTGATAGTTTGGCCGGGTTTGAATTCCCGGATTGTGTTTGATGAGAATTTGACTAAATTGAATGTCGAGGATGGTATATTTACAGAGGAAATGCTACCGAAATTTCGGTAGCCAAGTATTACCTTAAGATTTCAACTCTAAGTATACTAATGAGAGTTTTGGTAAAAACGACCAATTTGCAGATTTTGACGAAAGTGTGACGTGAATTTGGAATAGCAAAAGGAGCGGAAGGAGGTATGTAAGGCTTCACCCTTGTTTCTATGGCATGTCTTAGTTGTAATAAGTTGGGTACGAGCCTCGGGGACAACTCGGTTCCCCGGAATCCGCACCTAAAGTTTCCCACTTTTTGTTCAATAAAATTGAACTAGAAAGTGTGCCAATTGTTGGAAAAACCTCCTACACCCTTAGAACTTGTATAAATGGGACCCGATTACCCTAAGACCCTCACAAGTAACGCTATGACACGTAACATACGTAAATCGTATACGCTACCTCATCCGGCCAGAGGTGGGCCCGTTACTCTCGGATTTTCCTATAGTCGTGGTTGACTTACTTGAAGTAAATCCAAAGGGGACTTTTGATCCCAATCTCGTTACCGAATGATAAGTACTATGACTACTCTAACGAGAATGTTTCTATGAGGATAATGATAATGACGATGTTAGACAAGAGAATGTACCTTTGATAAGTACGACCGGAACGACTCTATGACTAAGATGACTAAGCTAAGTATCTTATGTAAACATGAAAGTGATACACAAATATTTGAATCGTATTTATATTTCCTAGCTATATCTTTATTTTCTCTGACTCCAAAGCCTATGACGGTCATCTATGATGCCCACGACTTCATTCTACGGTTACTGTAATACTAATCTCCGTTGATAGTCTCGCCTTAAAATACTTGTTCCTTCAAGGTGAGACAAAGCTATAACTAGCATTCCATAACGTAATCGGAGGTCACCAACCTTATGTCACTCCGATGGATACATGATTTTTCCTTGGCTCTTGTGTGCTTATATGATATATGTATATAAAACAGGTATATGTGTATGGATATGTATATATAAATAAGATAAGTAATTGTATATGAGACGTGTATATGTATAAAAGATAAGCAAATGTATATGTATAGGTGTATGGGGAAAGGGGAAGGGCCACTGTTATATCACCACCTGATTCAGCTGGATTCCATCCTGGACGCAGGATGCCCGGACGCGGGATATGGGAGAGCTGTACGCGGCGTCTGTATATATATATATATATATAATGTATGCTACCTATATATGATGTAATGTGTTGGGACACCGTTGGGGAGGGGGCTTGGGAGAGCCGATGTATTCGGCGTCTGTAAATGTGAATAAAAGATACCGTTCACTGAAATGTACTGTTTTCTGTACACGAGAATAAGTAATATATAAATGTTAATTCCTATGCTTATGAAAAGAAACGTTTCAAAGACGAAAGGACAAGCCTACATGACAGCCGGCCTGAAAAGGGGCCTTCCTATGCACAAGTTACTTTCTCGCCTCGTTATATGCCCTGTGACTCCATGATATTATTAATCGTACTCTATGTTACTGCTTGTATTATTTTCTATGCCTTACATACTCGGTACACTATTTGTACTGACGTCCCTTCTTGTGGACGCTGCGTTCCATGCCGCGCAGGTCAGCAGACAGGTGGACTTGATCCTTAGGGGCTCTACCAGCAGTACTCTACAGCGCTCCAGTCGTTCCGGAGCCTTATTTCAGTGGTACTATTCTGTATATATATAATCTCGGGCACGATAGTACTCGGCCCTTTCTATGTATAAGTGTACTACGTCTAGAGGCTCGTAGGCAGATATGTACAGTCAGTCAAGTATAGTTAGATGTATGGTGTTTTGGCATGTTAATGTTGTTGTATAAAGTGCTAACCAAGTTTATTAGCCTATGTTCAGAACGACGCTGCTAATGTTAATGTTCAAAAAAATATGGCTCTGTTTACACGGCTTGCTAAGAGGTAAAGGTAATATGATAGATAAGGAGTGCTCGGTACAAGTATCGGGTTCTCGTCACGGCCCCTAGTCGGGTCGTGACATTTGATGACCCTAATTGAGATTTCAAAGACGTTCGAGGTAAGAGAAGAAAGTTTGCCAAGAGGAGGAGAGGTATACGATAGGTATCGGAAAGGATTTACGAGTAACAAGTTAATGATGACTTAATGATGTTTTAGAGGAGAGTTATAACATCCCTTAGATTGTTAATGAGGTGCTAAACAAGGGTTAAAAAGGTTACTTAAGGATTGGAAATCAAACGAGTTGACGAGAACGAGTTCGGAGAAACTGGGCATTATACGGCCCCACATACTGGCCGTACAGTATAATTTATACGGACCGTATGTTGGTCCGTGAAAGCCAAGCGGTCTAGATTTGAGTATTATTAATAACAGGTCCAACTTTATTTCATTTTATTTCTCCTTCGCACCCCTTCTCCCTAGAAATCTCTAGAACATTTCTCCACACTTCTCCCACCAAAATTCAAGGGATATGTCACACCCTAACATATCTAGGGTATGATTGGCACCCGACCCTTACTTAGGGCCGAGCGAACCCTCTGACTCTTATTACATACATAATCTTTTGGACTTTTAAATCAAATAAAGATGAAATGCATAGCACAACTTTCAGAAATATTCTTTTTCGTTGCTTTCAAAATCAAACAAAATCTGTAACCATATGAAACTTATATCATAACACAAAATGACACATCGACTGATGGAGCCGCTTACAGAACTGACAACCAATACCCACGACTCTGTCTGCAAAGTCTCTAACATTAATCCGACATCATAGCACACATACTCTGACTCGGCAGCACTCCAGGAACAAGTGGAGCTTGCCAACTCCGCTGGAACATACTCTATAATAGCTTCAGCTCATCTGGGTGTACCTGCGCGACATGAAACGCTGCCCCCGAAGAAAGGGGGTCAGTACGGAAAATGTACTGAGCATGTAAGGCAAGAATCACAGTAAAAGAATCATAACTGATACAAGAGGTGCAGAAACATATACAATGTCCAGAATACCAAAACTCTCGCATTTAGAGCGTAATCATGCATATCATTATCACATAGCGTACCCGGCCAGTTAAGGGACTCGGTGGATAAAATCATGTCATCATACTTTCGTATCATCATACATACATATACATATACATATATATATATACCGTACCCGGCCCTCTAGTGAGGGACTGGGTGAATGAAGTCATACCGTACCCGGCCCATTAAGGGACTCGGTGAATAGAATCATGTATGTGAACATCATTTATCATATACATACGGTACCCGGCCCTCTAGTGATGGACTCGGTGAATCAAATCATCATATGCCCTCCTGGCCACCATAACACATCATCATCATCATCATATCATCATATACATATACCGTACCCGGCCCATTAAGGGACTCGGTGAACAATGCAATGGAATGCGCACGATAACATACCCGGCCCGGGACTCGGTAAATAAACATATTAAGGCGTGCACGAGCAGAGTAGTGAGAAACTATATGCATATAAATCAAGACTCGATAAATAAGTATACTTACCGACATCGGAGGGCTTAGAAACAAGTTTCGGGTCAATCCGACTTAGTATGAGAAAGTTTGAGCGTTTGAAGTACAGAAGCTTCTACGAACATTTCAGAAGCCATTTTTTTGGAGAATCGAAGCAATAATCGTATCAAGTATCTTTCAGATATCGTATGGATCAAATCAAATATGGCCTTTAGAATCATGTGTACATATCAAAGTGTATCAAAGACTTAGCGGAATAATCAGACGTGCCATCATTTGAAAATCAAGACATAAGCCATATCACTTATCTTTCGAATGCCAATTCGGAAACATATCAAACAAACTTCGGACATTATGGATACACATCTAACCATATGAAACAACTTATAGAAGTAGAGAATATTAGTCATCCTAGTGGCTCTAAGAATCGGAAATTCTTTGAATTCATACATATACGTCATTTGCTCGTTTCATAGAGATCATGCCAAAAGAAAGAAAGGGTAAGCCTTACATACCTGTGCCACGCCTTATTAGCTACGCTTATTTATCCAAGCTTGGTATTCTACATTCAAGAGAATTGACATAATCATTAGACACATCATCACACACTTGTCTTAGTTCTTCAAACGAATTTACTTATAATCTACCGAAATTTCGGCAGCATCTCCCCTGTAAATACACCATCCCCGAGAATCTAACTCGGCCAAATTATCAACAACAAATCCAAGAATACAACTCGACCAATTTATCAACAATAATCCGAGAATTCCACTCGGCCACATTATTAACAATAATCCGACATCTTCCAAACTTAGGAAGGACAATAACCACATTGTTTTCTTCCAATTCATGAACTACACCAACAATCTGCATATTAACAACTTTGTCAATCAATTCAAATTACATTCTAACATTAGTAATTTCTTTTACATAATTCGACAACACTTTTCTTATGTTCAATTCAATCACAACAACCAATTTACAACCTTCCAAACTCCATAAAATCAACACATTTCTCCCTTCCAAATTCAGGCATTATACCCATAACTACACATTGACGACATTATTCCTACAAGTATAAGATTTCATGCTAGTGTAACATTAGTTCCTTCAATAATCCCACAATGATCACAACTTCATTTCAAGCCATCAAATCTTCATTTTACATCATGGAATCCACAACACAACAATCAAACTACTAAATAAAAATCAATTCAACACATCTACACAACATGCTCTACATTTGGCCATGACCCCTATATCCATGTTCCATGAATTTTATCCATTTCTACCTTCTACAATACTCACAAATCATCCATAAAACATGTAAGAGAAGGTTGAGCACATACCTTTTTCATTTAGCTCTTCTTGCTAGGCTAGGTTCCCAACTTGCACAACAAGTGCTCTACTTTCTCCAACAATCACTCCATGTTAAAGAGGACGTTTCAGTTATTTAGATTGCTAGAAGAAATAATTTATTTTGATCATCTTCCATGGCTTCCATTTTTGGAGCCATGGCCGAATGCCTTTAGCTCCCTCTCTCTTTCTTTCTTTTTTTTGTTTCTTCTCCAATTTTCTAGATTTAGAAGACAAATATGTATATTTTCTTCCACCACTTGTCTATATTTATATTTAAGCCCCTCAAGTAAGAATTATGGACACATGGCCCTATTCCTTCTCTCCAAGGTTCTAGAATTTTTGTGGAAAAATATGACTAACATGTCCTATATATATACATACATTTAATTTATCCATGTGGGCCAAGCCCACCTTGACTTGGACGGCCACATGGCCAAGTTGGACTATTCATGAATTTTCTTGAATTGTTGGTGAAATTCCCATATTGCCCCTATCCTTTCCACAATATTACCATGAACCATTTTGCGAATTTCCCTTTTCACCCTTAGTTTTTCTCAATATTCTCATACTAAAATATTCATAAATAATGTTCATAACAACTTGTACATTAAAATAATTTTTGAAAATGTTCTTACCCTTAACTTGCCACGACTATCTCGAAATGTCCGAACGTACAAAATACGGGCTATAACAGGATATTAATGATCAACTTCATCAAACCAAGAGAATCAAGTGTAAAAAACCCATTAAAGTTCATCCAAGACAAGGAATCCAAGTGAAGGTGAAACTAGGGT
The DNA here is from genome assembly GCF_019175385.1 of Lycium barbarum. Classification (NCBI taxonomy): domain Eukaryota; kingdom Viridiplantae; phylum Streptophyta; class Magnoliopsida; order Solanales; family Solanaceae; genus Lycium; species Lycium barbarum. The sequence continues at coordinate 69,069,230 of NC_083343.1, read as the reverse complement.
TTTGCTCAAGTGAAGTATTTCCACCCAAGGGTCATTCCTACACCATATAAGGTAAGTTTTATGGTATTTCCATGTTGTTTAAGGTATTGAGAAGTTGAAACACTTGGATTGTAGAAGAATATAGAAAATGGGTCATGAATGTGGGAATAGTGTCATTTTTGAGTAATAGTTTGGATTGAGTCATGATTCTTGATATGTTGCGATTATGGTTATGTTATAAATGATGATAAGAACATGGGATAGAAATTGTATATGAATGAATGTAATCATGTGCTATGACCATGGATATGGATGATTGGAAGTGAATTGAGAAGTAGGGATAGTGTAGGTCAATAAAGACTATTGTTATGATACTGCGAATGTTATTATTGATGTTTGGGAGTGGATATATGATATGGAGGATGTCTTATAAATAATTGAGATGCTGTCGAATTTTCTCTAGTCTTAATCATGCATGCTAAGCCATCGATATTCTAAGCTATCGATTTTCTAATGATAGTATAACTCTAATGAAGGTAGAAACGTGAGCATTGAAGGAGAACGTGCAAGTGATAGAATAGTTGAACGTAAAGGTATGTAAGGCTAACCCTTCTTTCGTAAGGCATGATTCCTAGGCCAAATATCTATTCTTCCATGATCCTATGATGTCCTCCAAATGATTCTATCTTTAAAAGCTACTAAGCTCATGAATCACTATATGTTACGATTGTACTAAAATTCGGTCTATGATGAGTAATCCTCTAGGGATAGATATAATGAACGACGATAGTAATGATGCTAAAGATGCTTATGAGCTTTTATGTATATGCGTCTATGTATGGCTATTATGAAACCCCGAGCTTATATGGCCGGGTAGAATATGTATATATATATATATATATATATATATATATTGCGCACACCACTACGGTTGGGTACGGATAACCCTGAGCCTTGGTTGGGCAAGGTATGTATACTCACTGAGCCTTGCCATGGTCGGGTATGCGAAACACTGAACCTTCATGGTCGGGTATGCTATGTACATGATGTGGATATGTATAGGATATAAATATGAATATAAATCTGAATATGCTATGAATACGAAAACGGATACGAAATGTAAACGAGTACGGATACAGATACGGATGTCTGTACACAATCACGCATTAGAAATGGGTAGTTCCTATGAAAAGCAAGTAAGTGTTTATGACGATGATACTACTATGTCCCATCCGATGCTATTTCTTATGTTGTCTATTATGCTTTCATAATGATGTTGATCATGCTTTACATACTCATTAAATTCTCCGTACTGACGTCCTTTTGTTTGTGGACGCTGCGTCATGCCCGCAGGTGGCCAGGGAGACAGGCTTGATCCATAGCTTTATTACTCAGGAACTACGTAGCGGAGCTCTATTTCATTCGGAGCTACAACTTTTGGTATTTATTATTTTGTGTACATATTTATGGGCATGGCGGGGTCCTGTCCTGCCTATATGATATGGCATACTCTCCTTAGAGGCTCGTAGACATGTGTATATGGTTAGATGTATTTAGCCCTGTCGGCTTATATTTTGGATATCATTTCGTTAGCCTCGTCGGCTTATGTACAGTGTTGTGGGCATAGTTGTTGATGATAATATAAATATATTCTTGCCTAATGGAAATAGTATGAATGAGGAACAAAAGTATGATTTAGCTATATGGCTCACCTAGATGTAAATGAGAAAGTATGATAAGAGGTGCCCGGGTGGGTTAGCACTGAGTGCTCGTCGCGGCCCTCCAGTTGGGTCGTGACATTGTTACGGCCCTTCGGTTTGGGTCGTGACAAAAGTGGTATCAGAGCACTTCATCCTAGGGATTGTCTACAGACCTTGTCCGGTAGAGTCCTGTTTATGGGGCGGTAAGAAGGTGTTACACCTCGGAAATTTTCATATGTGTTGCCTCGTGGATAGGCTAATGTGAGCTTATGGTGATTATGAAATCCCTATGAGGTTAAGCGAAGGATTAGATAGCTTGAGGTTCGTACAATACGATTTTTTGGTTCATGAACCACGACCACTTATACGGACCGTAGAATACTATACGGACCGTATAAGTGTCCGTGGAAATCCCGACGGGATGATTTTCAATGTTTGTATTAATAGATGCCTTGGGTTCTTTTACTTCATTTTTCATATTCTACAAGTGTTGAGAACTTAAAAACCCTCCGCTAAGCATATTCCACTCAAGTTCAAGAGAACCCAAAGATCAAAGACTAGAATCAAGTGTTTATGTGTTAGAAAGCTCCCAAGGGTTAGAGGGCCACAAGAAATTCCATTGGAGGAAAACTAGGGTTTGGTTCAAGTGAAGTATTTCCACTCAAGATTCATCCCACACCATCTAAGGTAAGTTTTATGGTATTTCCATGTTGTTTAAGGTGTTTGAATGTTCAAACACTTGGATTGTAAAAGGATATAGAACATGGGTCTTGAATGTAAGAATAGTGATGTTTGTGAGTAGTAGCTTGGGTTTAGTAATGATTCTTGATATGCTATGATTATAATCATGTTATGTATGCCATTAAGAACATGGGATAGACGTTGTACATGAGTGGATGTAATAGTGTGCTATGACCATGAATATGGATGAATTGGAATTGAATTGAGAAGTAAGGATAATGTATGTGAATAAAGAGTATTATTATGATGTTGTGAATGTATCATTGATGTTTGGGAGTTAATATATGATATGGAGGAAGTCGTATAAACAAAGTAAATGCTGTCCAATTCTCTCTAGCTTTAGTCATGTATGTTAAGTTATCCATTTTCTAATGATAGTATAACTCTAATGAAGGTAGAAACGTGAGCATTGAAGGAGAACTTGCAAGTGATAGAATAGTTGAACGGAAAGGTATGTAAGGCTAACCCTTCTTTCATAAGGCATGGTTCTTTGGCCAAACATATATTCTTCTATGAGCCTCTGACTCCCTCCAAATGATTCTATCTTCAAAAAGCTACAAAGCTTATAATTCTTGATATGTATTACAATTGTACTAAATTCCTCGTATGACGAATAATCCTATAAGGATAGACGTAAAGACGACGATAATGGTAATGATGATAATGATGATGACGATAATAGAGATAAAGATAATGATGATGATGATAATAATGGTAATGCTAAAGATGCCTATGAGCTTATATGTATGTGTGCCATATATATATGACGATGCGCGCGCACCACTGCAGTTGGGTACGGATAACACTAACCATGGTCGGGTACGTGAAACACCGAACCTTCGTGATCGGGTATGCTATGTAAATGATATGTATATGATATGGATATGTATAGGATATTGATATGTGTATGATATAGATATGAATATGAATACAAACATGATACAAATAAGAATAAGAATATTATATGAATATGATTATGGATACGAATGTAAATGAGTACGGATATGAATACGGATACGGATACGGATACGGATGTATGTACACAATCACGCACTAGAAATGGGAAGTCCCTATGAAAGGCAAGTAGGTGCTTATGACGTTGATACTCCTATCTCCCATCTTATGCTATTTCTTATGTTGCTTATTATGCTTCTATATTGATATTGATCATGCTTTACATACTCAGTACATTCTCCGTATTGACGTCCTTTTGTTTGTGGACGCAGCGTCATGCCCGCAGGTGGCCAGGGAGACAGGCTTGATCCATAGCTATATTTCTCAGGGACTACATAGCGGAGCTCCATCTCATTCGGAGCTAGAGATTTTGGTACTTATTCTTTTGTGTACATAGTTATGGGCATAGCGAGCTCCTATCCCGCCTATATGATATGACTTACTCTTCTTATAGGCTCGTAGGCATGTGTATATAGTTAAATGTGTTTGGCCTTGTCGGCCTATATTTTGGATATCATTTTGTTAGCCTCGTCGGCTTATGTACATTGATATGGGCATAGTTGCAAATGATGATATAAATGTATTGATTGTCCAATGGGATTAGTATGATTGATTGATAGAAAGTGTGATTTAATATGTGGCTCACCTAGATGTAAAGGTAAATGTACGATAAGGGGTGCCCGGGTGGGATAGCACCGGGTGTCTGTCGCGGCCCTCCGGTTGGGTCGTGACAAAAGTTGTATCAGAGCAGTTCTGTCCTAGGGTGTGTCTACGAGCCGTGTCCATTAGAGTCTTGGTTATGGGTGTGTTGCGTGCCACACTTATAAACAAGAGGCTGCGGGCATTTTAAGAATGAATGACCTTCTTTCTTCATAACATCGTGCGATAGAGCTATGATATAAGAACTTCTTTTTCCTTAACCGTGTGTATCACGTATTTTAGAAATGCTTGTAAAGAGAAAGGCTACGGCAGCCCAAAAGGGCAAGACAGTGGCAGAAAAGCGGGCTGAAAGAGCACCGCCAACAGTTGTAGAGAAATGTGAGTCCCAGAATGCGGCTCAATCTCAGTCCTCCCAGTCAGTGCTTGTTTCTAGGGAGCGTGAGGGAGCCTCAGCCCCAGCTCTAGCACCTCCGGCTCCCCCACCGGATGCTTCAGGCCAAGATGTAAAAGAGGCCATTCATTTGCTTACTCAATTGGTTGTTGCGCAGACTTAGCGGCAAACTATGGGGCAAGGTGATAGGGCTATTAGTGCAAGGGCCTGTGACTTCATTAGCTTGAACCCTCCAAAATTCTTTGGATCAAAGCCGGATGAGGACCCTCAAAATTTTATTGATGGAATGTTGAGGACGCTTCGCTTGATACATGCTTTGGACACCAAATCGGTAGAATTAGCGTCATATAGGTTGAGGGATGTTGTGGTTCATTGGTACACGATTTGGATGGATTCACGGGGAGCCAATGCACCTCCCCTAGTATGGCAAGAATTTTTTGATGCTTTCCTCCGACATTATTTGCCTCCAGAAGTTCCGCGAGCTAGAGCCGATAAGTTCTTGAATTTGAGACAAGGAAGCATGAGTGCTTTAGAGTATAGTCTCTGCTTCAATTCTTTGGTGCTAGGTATGCTTTGGCCATGGTAGAGGATATGGGTAACCGAGTGCACCGATTTGTGAAAGGCCTAGGGCCACATTTTATGGATAGGTGCTTGACTGCGTCCCTTCAAGACAACATGGATATTTCACGCTTTTAGGCCTATGCTCAGAATTTAGAAGAAAGCCTACAACAACAAAGAAGTGAGCGTGAGCATGAGCATGATAGGGGACATAGCAAGAGGGATAGATCTTCGGGTCTGATGAGTGAGTATAGAGGCGGGCACAGACAGCAGTTTTCTAGGCATTCAGGCCATTCTATGACTAGTACGCCTCCACGGTTTTCAGGCCAGAGATTTGATAGATCTATTCGTTCCGGCCCAAGTCAGAGGTTTTCGGGATCTCAATTCAGAGGTTATTCGGGTCAGGCGAGGCCACCCGTACCATGATGTTCCCAGTGTGGGAAGTTACATTGGGATCAGTGCCGATCAGGTTCAGAGGTTTGCTATTCATGTGGTCGACCGAGCCATATTATGCGTGATTGCTCCTCAGTTGGTGGTAGAGGTAGGACCCAGCCTTCAGGGTCAGTAGCCGGATCTTCATCATCTGTACGCCCTGTGAGGCCAGGTTCACATACGCCAGTCGGCCATGGTAGAGGTAGAGGGAGAGTCCCCAGTTCTAGCAGTCCGCAGCACTATATTTATGCTTTGGCTGGACGCCAAGATCTTGAGTCTTCTCCTAATGTGGTCACAGGTATATTATCGATATTTTCTCATAATGTATATGCTTTGATAGATCCGGGCTCCACATTATCATATGTTACTCTGTATGTTGCGGGTCAGTTTAGAGCCGAACCGGAGTCGGTCAAACCTTTTGAGGTGTCTACACCCGTTGGTGAATCGGTAATTGCTAGCCGAGTATATAGAAACTGTATAGTTTTGGTTTGTGACCATTGTACTATGATTGACTTGCATGAGTTAAAAATAGTAGACTTTGGTGTTATTATGGGCATGGATTGGTTGGCTTCTTGCTATGCCAATGTTGATTGTAGAATGAAAATTGTTCGTTTCCAATTTTCGGAAGAACCAATTTTAGAATGGGAAGGGAATACCGCGTCACCAAAATATCGGTTTATTTCGTATCTAAAGGCAAGGAAAATGTCATGACCCAACCCCGTAGGCCGTGACTGGTGCCCGACCTGGACACCCGTATACGCACCTGTTAAATATTATAAAACTGAATCTATGAACAATATGGAACTTGCAAAAGAACTCCAAGGGTTCATAACGTCATCATATATGTATAGTCAGATAGACTGTCTCCTGAGGAGTCACAACTGATCAAATCATAAAATGATACGCAAGCCGACAAGGCTGCCACTACACATCAATATCATGTCATATGCAAGCCGACAAGGCTGCCACTACAGACAGACATCATATCATAGCACATCGTATAGACACAGCTGAACAGAACTTATACACAACCCACACATATGTCTACAGACCTCTAAGAGTACGAATAGTGACATATGACGGGACAGGGCCCCATCGTACCCCTGGATAACATATATATCATAAGATCTGTACCAAAAGTCTAGACTTCGGAACAACGGAGCTCTCCAAAACAGTTGAGTAGGAGTCCTATGCTGATGCTTCACCAAACCGACTATCTGTACCTGCGGGCATGAAACGCAGCCGCCCGAAGAAAGGGGGTCAGTACGGAATATGTACTGAATATGTAAAGTAGTACTGAATCATAAAACAACGAAAACACAGCAGTAAACAAGTTTAGAAAGCAACCCGGGAGTAACCTGGAACAGCATTTTGAACCATATGATGTGGCCCTTTGCACAAATTCTAGCATACACAATATAAATATAGAATATCCTACTCGTAGCCGCTTCCGGCTAATAACACAATAGTCCCTTCGGACGGCCGCTTCCGGCATAATAACACAATAGTCCCTTAGGACGGCCGCTTCCGGCATAATAATGATGGCCCATTCGGGCAGCCGCTTCCGGCTTAATAATAATGGCCCCTTCGGGCAGCCGCTTCCGGCTTAATAATGATGGGCCCTTCGGGCAGCCGCTTCCGGCTTAATATCACAATCATGTCAACACAAACTTAATCCACAAATACCCATACAAAGATATGATGCAATGGAATATAAACATAAATCGTAAATGAAATGAAATAGTAAAATCTCGCACCCCCTTCAGAGTGGTTTTGAAAATCAAACTTTATGTTTCCTTTAGTATAAAACTAATTTCCTCGAAATCATTAGTAAAACCATATACACAACTCAACTGGCACCTTATGGGGGTTCGCTTCGGAACAGAATAGGGGCGTATATATATCGACTATTATCAATCGTATGGGAAACTAAAGAGGGGAGCTCAATCACTTAAGAGTTCTAACATCAAGAAGTGAATAAGAATCATGAATCACACTCAAGACTTATGAATAGGATTACCCCAAAGTTCATATCATTCATTACTAAAATCTAAGACATGCCAAAAGAAAGAAGGGACAGCTTTACATACCTGTTGACGACTAATCGCAAAATCGTTCGCTTTGTCGGTCTTTTAGCCTATTTAATATAAAAGTAACATTATCGTTAGTAACTATAATTTCTAGTTCGTAAATCCGTATTCCATCACTTATAGAACTTATTCTTTAACATATATTTTCTCATTTAGGGTTTTTGTTAGTTAGGGAGATAACGAAAATCGGGCAGCATTTCCCCTAAATATTCGCCTAACCCGAATTTCCAAGTATTCCCCTGTTAACACAGAAATACCAACAACAACGATATACATATAGAATTCTTACAATTCATCCCATAACAATTCCAACAACCCAACAACTTCTCTAAATTCATTTCAGCCCACAATTTCCTATAACACCGATTTCATGCATTTTCTTAATTCCAATTTCGTCCAATCTAATTCTAATAATTCCATTACAATACTATTAACACAATTACATCATAAAACAAGAAAATCTTACCTTAATTATCTCGGAGGAATTTCTACTCTTACTTGCTCCAATTTCGCATTTTCTTCTTCTCCAACTTAAAATCCAATGTTGCTATCACCTCCTTGAATTTGTACTACACTTGAAAATTGATCACAACAAGGAACAAATATTTTTTCCAACAGCCATGGCTGGCCGAACCATGGCTGCCATGGTTAAGATTTTTTTTCTCTTTTCTTAAGCTTCTAATTTTCGAGAATGAAATGAATCCTCTATAATTATTCATCAACTTAAATACTTATATGAATCTCCCTATTACTACACGTGGCCTCCTTGGTGACTCACCCAAATTCTTTACTTTCTCTTTTTTTTTTAAACAAATTCGGTGGGGCCCACTTGATGGTATAATTAATTAATCTTAATCAATTTTTAATTAATCACTAATTCTTGCTTAATAATCTAATCACAATTAATTAATTCCTAATCTCCAATAATAATATTTTTTTACACTAAATAAAATTTATAAATAATTTATGTTTTAATTAAAATTGAAAATTAAAGATTTCTATTTCGTGTCCGAAAATGATTCTGCTTTTAATCTGAGTCGATTTTCTTGCGAATAATTCGACGTATAAATATACGGGGTATAACAGAAAATGATCACGAATGGATGCATTTATCATCTAGCTCGGGTTCAAGATGTAGAAGCTGAACCGCAGACTCTTCAGTCAGTTCCCGTGGTGAATGAATTTCCGGATGTGTTCCCGGGAGAGCTTCCAGGCCTCCCTCCTGAGCGGGAGATTGATTTTGCTATGGATGTGTTGCCAGACACCAAGCCTATATCTATTCCTCCTTATAGAATGGCTCCTGCAGATTTGAAAGAGTTGAAGGAACAATTGAAAGACTTACTTGAGAAAGGCTTTATTAGACCTAGTTCATCCCCGTGGGGATCACCCGTATTGTTTGTCCGAAAGAAAGATGGCTCCTTGAGAATGTGCATTGACTATCGGCAATTGAATAAGGTGACGATTAAGAACAAATATCCTCTTCCGAGGATTGATGACTTATTTAACCAATTACAAGGTGGCAAATGGTTTTCAAAGATAGATTTGAGGTCCGGGTATCATCAAGTGAGAATTAGGGAGAATGATATCCCTAAGACAACCTTCAGAATGAGATATGACCATTTTAAGTTCCAGGTAATGTCATTTGGGCTAACTAATGCACCGGCAGTATTTATGGATTTGATGAACAGTGTTTTCAGGCCCTCATTAGATCTATTTGTGATTGTATTCATCGACGATATCTTGGTGTATTCTAGATCCAAGGCAGAACATGCAGATCCTTAGAGTTCTTCAAACTCGAGAGTTGTTTGCAAAATTTTCTAAGTGTGAGTTTTGGTTGAACTCAGTGACATTTCTGGGCACATTGTTGCAGCCGATGGTATTCGGGCAACTAGCCAAAAGATTGAGGTCGTGAAGACTTGGCCAAGACCCATGAATCCTACGGAGGTTCGTAGCTTTCTAGGCTTAGCAGGTTATTACAAAAGATTTGTTGAAGGTTTTTCTTCCATTTCTGCACTGCTCACAAAGCTGACCAAGAAATCAGCAAAGTTTCAATGGACAGATGCTTATGAATGTAGTTTCCAAGAGTTAAAGGATAGATTGACTTCTGCCCCAGTCCTGACACTTCCAGAGGGATTGGAAGGATATGTTATTTATTGCGATGCTTCAAGCGTTGGGCTAGGCTGTGAGTTGATGCAACATGGTAAGGTGATTGCGTATGCTTCAAGGCAATTACGAAAACATGAGAAAAATTATCCAGCCCATGATCTAGAATTGGTTGCGGTGATTCATGCATTAAAGACGTGGAGACATTATTTATATGGTGTCCATGTGGATATTTATACAGATCATAAGAGCCTTCAGTATAGCTTCAAGCGGAAAGAGTTGAATTTGCGGCAACGATGATGGTTGGAATTGCTAAAAGATTATGATGTTGATATCCTATATCACCCCGAAAAGGCAAATGTTGTGGCTGATGCTCTTAACCGTAGATCTATGGGAAGTTTGTACGATGTACGACCAGAGAAGAGAGAAATGAATCGTGAACTTCAACAGTTAGCTAGCCTAGGCGTTAGAGTAGTGGACTCAGGTAGCAGGGGAACTACCCTTCAATATTCAGAAGTCTCGTCGCTAGCAGTGGAAGTGCAAGAGCGACAATATGAAGATCCCATGCTAATGGATTACAGAGATACACTCCCTCGGAAGGAGGAGTCATCATTTAAGATTGTAGGAGACGGAGTTCTCCAATGCTGAGGCAGATTATGTGTTCCTGATGTGGCAGGTTTACTGTCACGACCCAGCTAAGGGCCATGACGGATACCCGGGGCTAGCCACCGAGTGCTACTACTTATCTTGCTCATTTAATGGTCTTTTATCAGCTTTATACTCAAATTATAGGAAAATCATATTTTATATGGAAACATAAATACTCTTATATACATTTGCCTCTCGGCCATCAAAATAATATATACATATAATAGCATCTCGTGAGACCATCTAACCCACACTGCTCATCTACGAGCCTCTACTGGAGTACTAAACATAAGGACGGGACAAGACCTCGTCATGCCCAAAAATACATATACATGAATATACACAAAAGAATCGTCATAAGCACCTCCGAACAAAGGAGTGCTTTCAATTAGCTGACAGCTACTGCTGGTCTGGGTCGAGCTCTCCCCCCTGTCTACCTGTGCGTACGAACACAGCATCCAAAGGAAAATGGACGTCAGTATGAACATTGTACTGAGTATGAGAGGCATAAACAAAGAAATAGAACAATGACATAATGAAATATCAATATAGATCATCTATATCTGACGGTCATGCATAAAGAATTAAGTCATGCTGTCTTACTCATACTCGTCATCATATCATGTATACACAATGTATAAGCTGCCCGCTCATATAGGTGATGTGTAGTAATATATAAGCTACCCGTCCATATCGGATCGGTGTGATAATCATAACATTAGCCTGCGTCCAGGCCTCCCGCGTCCGGGGTATCATCTCATGTCGCCCATTAGTGGTGTCTGCCCATGCCATTTGGCCATAGTGTATCGTATAGCTGCCCGCCTTAGCGGTGACTACCCGGCCAACTAGGCGCGGTGTTATATCTTCTGCATGCTCATCATAATATACTTATCATAACATACTTATCGTAATACATGAAAAAGGCTTATGAACAACTTTATTTTATCGGGGTGACGTAAGGTCGTGATCCCCCGATTTCATTATAGAGCAATTATTAACATTTTGCCTCACCTTGAAGGAACTAATATATAAGGTGAGTGTGAGCAATAAATACCATCATGCTATTTTAAGATCCTCATATCATTTCTCTTATCTTATATCACCATTCATGGATATAGGCTTTTAGCTTTCCGGAATATAGGGACTCATGAAGAGGAGGAAAATTATGCTATGAGATTCATGCCATTAGAAAGAAGGGACTAACCTCACATACCTTTGAAATTTAGCTAAGCTATCGTACTATTGCTCCCCTTCAGTATCGCGTTTCTACCTTCAAAAGAGAGTTCGTATTTATGTTAGTTAATCGACTATCAGAACGCGCTACTATTTATGGGGAAAATTGGGCGGAACTTCCTTTTGTTATACTACTTTTCCCATAATATATATCAACTACCAAACATTCATGACAACACTCACAATATCGTATCAACAATCGTCATTTATCTACATCTACCACATCCCACCAGTTTTCTTCAATTTCTCCACATTTATGGGTTTTAGCTCATCATCGCATTTTCTTATATATCACGCCCATTTCATGGTCTACACGTTATTTATAACATCTTCATACTCACAACACATCAACATACATAATTCAATCCAACTATCATTCAATTATGGCACTATTCACATTTTATGACCCATTTACTACACTCTTCCATAATCCAAGTGTTCCAACGTTTTAATGCTTCAATCATCAGGAGAAGGTCATCAAACTTACCTTAGAGGTTGTAGGAACGAGCCTTGAGTAGCAATACTCTTCTATACCAAAAGCCCTATTTCACTTCCTTTGTAATTTCTTGGTGTAGATGAACTTTGATGTGATTCTTACACTTGATTTCGTGGATTTGATGTTATTGACCTTGATTTTCCTTTGGTCCTCTTGAATTCTTGTGAATGAAGGGTTTAGAGTGTTCTAGAGACTTCTTGATTCGTGTAGATGAGAAGTGAATAAATGAGCTTAGGGTCCCCTTTAATAACTCAAAACCTGATTTTTAATGAACAGTAGTCGGGTGCACAGTGGCTGTAAACCCAATTTATGGGCCGTATTCTAGTTTACGGTCCATCCTTCACAACCATAATTAAGCATATCAGAAACAAAAAGGTTTGCTGGAGTCATGGTGGTTTACGGTCGCAGTTTACGGGCCGTATTTCACTTTACGGTCTGTATTCTGAGTCGTATTTAACCTTTTCGTCATTTGGCAAAAAGTTGAAGTTTTTGGAATGTTGAAGGACGATGGCAGTTTACGGTCCGTTAACTACTTTACGGACCGTATTCTATTTTACGACCAACTGGGTCAAAATGCATATCTGCAACTTTCTCATTTCGGAGATTCATAAATAGTGATTCCCTTCTTAGTAAAACATCACACACTCATACACTTCGTTGGTCTACTCGTTGTACGTTCGCGGAGAAATTTCCGAGGTGTAACATTCTCCACCCCCCCCCCCCCCCCCCCCCCCTTTTGGAACATTTGTCCTCGAATGTTAAGTCATCGGGGATTCTGGAAAAATTTCGCCAGAGTTTCCCCTGTATTTTGGCACTACCAACCTGTAACAACAACCCATAATATCATCGCCTCACAGGGCTACATCCCAACATCGACATATCTATGGCCAGACACGACCAAAAGCATGAAAAATAAGCATACATACCTCATATCATTGGCGTTTCATCTTGAATCTCCTCTAGGGGTCGAAATAAATGTGGATACTTAGACTTCATACTCTCTTCTGCTTCCCAAGTCATTTCTTCCCGATTTTTGTTTCGCCATAAGACTTTGACTGAAGCTACCTCCTTATTTCGGAGTCTTTGTACTTGCCTGTCTAAAATGGCGATAGGCACCTCTTCATAGGTTAGCTTCTCTGTTACTTGCACATCATCTATCAGGACAATCTTTGTGGGATCTCTAATACACTTGCGGAGCATCGAAACGTGGAAGACTGGATGGACTGATTCAAGCTCCGAAGGCAAATCCAGTTCATAGGCTACATGACCCACCTTGCGGATAATTTATAGGGTCCAATGTATCTAGGACTTAGCTTCCCTTTCTTACCAAATCTCATCACCCCTTTTATTGGCAATACTTTCAGAATACCTAATCACTAGCTTGAAATTCCAAGTCTCGTCGGCGATTGTCCGCATAAAACTTTTGGCGACTTTGGGCTGTCAACAATCGATCTCGGATCACCTTAACTTTCTCCACCACTTGTTGAATTAGTTCAGGGCCTACTAGTTGTGCTTCTCCTATTTCAAACCATCCGATTGGGGATCTACATCTCCTTCCATATAAAGCTTCATATGGAGCCATTTGAATGCTGGAATGATAACTATTATTGTATGAAAATTCGATTGGAGGTAAATTATCGTCCCAACTTCCACCGAAATCTAACACACATGCTCGTAGCATATCTTCCAAGGTCTGAATAGTGCGCTCGGCTTGTCCATCGGTCTGTGGATGAAATGTCGTGTTGAGCTTCACTTGAGTGCCTAGACCTTCTTGGAAGGACTTCCAAAACTTGGCTGTAAATTGTGCTCCTCTGTCTTTGATAATAGATAATGGAATACCATGAAGGCGCACAATTTCTTTGAGATACAACCTTGCATAATCTTCGGTAGAGTATGTAGTCTTAACTAGGAGAAAATGGGCTGCTTTCGTCAATCTATCCACGATCACCCATATAGAATCATACCTGCAGCGGGAACGAGGTAATCCCACGATGAAATCCATGTTGATCACCTCCCATTTCCAAGTAGGGATTTTTATTGCTTGCAATAAGCCTCCTGGCTTCTGATGTTCAACTTTTACTTGTTGGCAATTTGGGCACTTTGCTATCAATTCCACTATGTCTCTCTTCATGCCCTCCCACCAATACATCATCCTGAGATCATGATACATTTTTGTTGGGCCTGGAAGAATAGAATACCGAGAACAATGTGCTTCTTCAAGAATTCGTCTGCGCAATTCTGCTACATTCAGCACACATAATTTTCCTCGGTACCTAAGAATTCTGTCCGTGGAAACTTCAAATGGAGATTTTTCTTTTCCATGAGATGTGACTCGGTAGCGACGCAATTGAGGATCTTTATATTGTCGTTCTTTCACTTCTACATCCAAGGACGAAGTTGTGGGGTCATTGATGCTAATCCCTGCATTACCCGAATCAGTCACCCGCACTCCAAGATTAGCTAATTGGCGGAGCTCATGAACCATCTCTTTCTTCTCCAGAGGGACTTCACATAAACTGCCCATTGATCAGCGGCTAAGCACATCGGCTACCACATTCGCTTTTCCGGGGTGATACAAAATGTCCAGATCATAATCCTTCAATAATTCTAACCACCGCCTCTGCCGCAGGTTCAACTCCTTCTGCTTGAAAATGTACTGAAGGCTTTTGTGATCTGTATAGATATTGACATGCACACCATACAAATAATGTCTCCATATCTTTAACGCATGAATCATTGCAGCCAATTCAAGATCATGAGTCGGATAATTCTTTTCATGCTTCCGTAATTCTCTCGAAGCATATGCGATAACCTTTCCATGCTGCATCAATACACATCCTAATCCGACAACGGAAGCATCACAATATACCACGTATCCATCTGACCCTTCCGGAAGTGTTAAGATCAGAGCTGAGGTCAATCTGCCTTACAACTCTTGGAAGCTGCGCTCACAAGCATCATTCCACTGAAATTTGGCTGACTTCTGGGTTAGCTTCGTCAATGGGGCTGAAATAGATGAAAAGCCCTCTACAAACCTTCTGCAATAACCTGCCAACCCCAGAAAACTATGAAGTTCTGTAGGCGTCGTAGGTCTTGGCAAAGTCTTCACAGCTTCAATTTACTGAGTGTCGACTCGAATGCCATCATTTGAAATAACATGGCCCAGAAATGTCACGAAATTTAGCCAAAACTCGCACTTTGAAAATTTCGCATACAATTCTCGGGCTCGGAGAATGCCAAGAACAATTCGCAAATGATCTGCATGTTCCGATTCAGTGCGAGAATATGCCAGAATATCATCAATAAATACTATTACAAATAAATCCAAGAGTGGCCTGAACACATTATTCATCAAGTTCATAAACACGGCTGGAGCATTAGTCAACCCAAACGACATCACTCGAAATTCATAGTGACCATATCTCGTTCTGAAGGCCATCTTGGGAATATCCGCTTCTCTAACTCTCACTTGATGATAACCCGATCTGAAATCTATTTTCGAAAACCATTTGGCACCCTGTAGTTGATCAAATAAATCATCAATCCTCGGAAGAGGATACTTGTTCTTTATCGTCACTTTATTCAATTACCTGTAGTCGATACACATTCGTAGAGATCAGTCTTTCTTTCTTACGAACAAGACCGGTGCTCCCCATGGTGATGAACTGGGCCTAATAAACCCCTTTTCCAGTAAATATTTCAACTGCTCCTTTAGCTCTTTTAGTTCTGGCGGAGCCATTCGATAAGGAGGAATAGAAATAGGCTTGGTGTCCGACAACACATCAATGGCGAAGTCAATCTCCCTTTCTGGGGGTAGTCCTGGAAGTTCGTTTGGAAACACATCTGGGAATTCATTCATGAACGGAACTGATTGGAAAGTTGGCAGGTCTGCCTCGGTGTCATGAACCCGAACTAGATGATAAATATAGTCTTTCGCTATCATCTTCCTCGCCTTAAGGTAGGAAATAAATCGACCTTTTGGGGATGCCGTGTTACCCTTCCATTCAAGTACGGACTCTCCCGGGAATTGAAATCGAACAGCTTTTGTGCGGCAATCAACATTTGCATAACAAGAGGACAACCAATCCATACCCATGATTACATCGAAATATATCACTTCCAGCTCAATCAAATCAGCTTTGGTCTGACGATCACATATCACAATGACACAATTTTTGTACACTTTCCTTGCTATCACGGGGTCACCAACCGGAGTGAGTACCTCAAAAGGTTTGATTGACTCGGGTTTCACCCCAATACAACCAGCAACATATGGAGTAATATAAGAGAACGTAGAACCCGGATCTATCAGTGCGTATACATCACGGGAGAATATAGACAATGTACTTGTAACCACATCCGGGGAGGACTCAAGATCCTGCCGCCCGGCTAAAGCATATACACGGGGCTGAGTGGCACCTGAAGTAGATGCTTCCCCTCTACCTCTACCTCGACCAGCTGACATCTGGGTAATCTGTCCTACCAAGCGTGCTGAGGATTAACCAGCTGCTGAACCTGCGGGCTAAACTCCAACTCTGCCACTCATCGATGGGCAATCTCTCATCATGTGCCCCACCTGGCCACAAGTGTAACAAGCATCCGAACCCGGACGACACTGTCCGGAATGTAATCTACCGCAATGGCTGCATCGCGGTACTGGGGGTCTCTTCTGGCTATAATATTCCCTGATTTGGGAATATGGGGCCCTCGAGCTCTAACCCTGTCCTGAGCGGAAGGAGCGATCAAATCTCCTACCTGCAACTCGAGGAGGTGCGCTAGTCACCGACTGGCCTGAGTAATCGGAATATGTCTTCCTTGATCCCCCTCTATAACCACTGCCTGCTCCCATAGATCTAGCCTTCGTGCCTTTCCTTCTTTCGTTATCGCGGTCATTCCTGGGTGGTTGTTGTCGCCCCTCTAAATTCTGAGCATGGGCCTGTATCTAGGAAATATCCATCCCGTCTTGCAAGAAAGTCGTCAAACAATCTCTGAATAAATGTGGCCCTAGGCCACTTACAAATATATGTACCCGATCTCCCATATCGGCCACAATAGCCGGAGCATATCTAGCCAAAGAATTAAATTGCATGCTATACTCCCGGGCACTCATATTTCCTTGCCTCAGATTTAGAAATCTATCCGCTCTACCTCGGTGGACCTCGGGTGGCAAATAGTGATGAATAAAGGCATCCACGAATTCTCGCCAAACCGGTGGAGGCGCATTCTTTCCTCTTGATAATACCCAGTTGTTGTACCACAAAACAGCCACATCCCGGAGTCTATAAGATGCCAACTCCACGGATTCAGTCTCAGAGGCATGGACAATCCTCAATGTCCTCAGAACCTCATCTATGAAACCTTGCGGGTCTTCATCCGGCTTTCACCCGAAAAACTCCGGAGGATTTAGGCTCATAAAATCACGGGCTTTGGTACTTGCTGCCCGATCACTCGAACTCGCACTTTGTCGCTGTGCCTGTGCGGCGACCAATTGTGTCAATAACTGAATGGCCTCGATCACTTGTTGACCCGAAGCAACCAGTGGAGGAATTGGAGCTAGAGCTCCTCCTTGCTCTTCCACATTAGGCGGGGTAGAAGAGGTATTAGACAAGGCCTCATTTTGTGATTCGCCTTCTTCTATGTTCATGAGAGGCTCTCTTTCTACCCGCCTCTTTGCCATAATTTTGCCCTTCTGGGCGGTTGTAGCCTTCCCCTTTGGCAGCATTCTGTAATCACAACACACTATTAGGGAGGATAAAATCTTATACATGGCTCTATCGCACGATCTCATAGGAAGAAGAATGGTCATTTTTCCTAAATGCCCTGTTGCCTCTTGTTTATTGATGTGGCGCGCAACACACCATAAACAAGACTCTACTAGACACGGCTCGTAGACACTTCCTAGGACTGGACCGCTCTGATACCACTTTTGTCACTACCCAGCTAGGGGCCATGACGGGTACCCGGGGCTAGCCACCGAGCACCACTCGTGCTACTACTTATCTTGCTCATTTAATGGTCTTTTATCAGCTTTATACTCAAATTATAAGAAAATCATATTTTATATGGAAACATAAATACTCTTATATACACATTTGCCTCTCGGCAATCAAAATAATATATACATATAATAGCATTTCGTGAGACCATCTAACCCACACTACGCATCTACGAGCCTCTACTGGAGTACTAAACATAAGGACGGGACAAGACCCCGTCATGCCCAAAAATACATATACATAAATATACACAAAAGAATCGTCATAAGCACCTCCGAACAAAGGAGTGCTTTCAATCGGCTGACAGCTACTGCTGGTCTGGGTCGAGCTCTCCCCCCTGTCTACCTGTGGGCATGAACACAACGTCCAAAGGAAAACGGACATCAGTACGAACATTGTACTGAGTATGAGATGCATAAACAAAGAAATAGAAAAATGACATAATGAAATATCAATATGGAACATCTATATCTGACGGTCATGCATAAAGAATTAAGTCATGCTATCTTACTCATACTCGTCATCATATCATGTATACACAATGTATAAGCTGCCCGCTCATATAGGTGCGGTGTAGTAATATATAAGCTGCCCGTCCATATCGGATCGGTGTGATAATCATAACATTAGCCTGCGTCCAGGCCTCCCACATCCGGGGTATCATCTCATGTCGCACATTAGTGGTGTCTGCCCATGCCATTTGGCCATGGTGTATCGTATAGCTGCCCGCCTTAGCGGTGACTACCCGACCAACTAGGCGCGGTGTTATATCGTCATCGTGCATGCTCATCATAATATACTTATCATAACATACTTATCGTAATACATGAAAAAGCCTTATGAACAACTTTATTTTATCGGGGTGACGTAAGGTCGTGATCCCCTGATTTCATTATAGAGCAATTATTAACATTCTGCCTCACCTTGAAGGAACTAACATATAAGGTGAGTGTGAGCAATAAATACCATCATGCCATTTTAAGATCCTCATATCATATCTTTTATCTTATATCACCATTCATGGATATAGGCTTTTAGCTTTCCGGAATATAGGGACTCATGAAGAGGAGGAAAATTATGCTATGAGATTCATGCCATTAGAAAGAAGGGACTAACCTCACATACCTTTGACGTTTAGCTAAGCTATCATTCGCTTGCTCCCCTTCAATATCGCGTTTCTACCTTCAAAAGAGAGTTCGTATTTATGTTAGTTAATCGACTATCAGAACACGCTACTATTTCTAGGGAAAATTGGGCGGCACTTCCTTTGGTTATACTACTTTCCCATTATCTATATCAACTACCAAACATTCATGACAACACTCACAATATCGTATCAACAATCGTCATTTATCTACATTTACCACATCCCACCATTTTTCTCCAATTTCTCCACATTTATGGGTTTTAGCTCATCATCGCATTTTCTTATACATCACCCCCATTTCATGGTCTACACGTTATTTATAACATCTTCATACTCACAACACATCAACATTCATAATTCAAACCAACTATCATTCAATTATGGCACTATTCACATTTTATGACCCGTTTACTATACTCTTCCATAATCCAAGTGTTCCAACGTTTTAATGCTTCAATCATCATGAGAAGGTCATCAAACTTACCTTAGAGGTTGTAGGAACGAGCCTTGAGTAGCAATACTCTTCTATACCAAAAGCCCTATTTCACTTCCTTTGCAATTTCTTGGTGTAGATGAACTTTGATGTGATTCTTACACTTGATTTCATGGATTTGATGTTATTGAACTTGATTTTCCTTTGGTCCTCTTGAATTCTTATAAATGAAGGGTTTAGAGTGTTCTAGAGACTTCTTGAGTCGTGTAGATGAGAAGTGAATAAATGTGCTTAGGGTCCCTTTTAATAACTCAAAACCTAATTTTTAATGAACAGTAGTCGGGTGCACAGTGGCCATAAACCCAGTTTACGGGCGGTATTCTGGTTTACGGTCCGTCCTTCACGACCGTATTGAAGCATATCAGAAACAGAAAGGTTTGCTGGAGTCATGGTGGTTTACGGTCGCAGTTTACGGGCCATATTTCACTTTACGGTCCGTATTCTAAGTCCTATTTAACCTTTTCATCATTTGGCAGAAAGTTGTAGTTTTCGGAATGATGAAGGACGATGGCAGTTTACGGTCCGTAAACTACTTTACGGGCCGTATTCTATTTTACGACCAACTGGCTCAAAATGCAGATCTGCAACTTTCTCATTTCCAAGATTCATAAATAGTCATTCCCTTCTTAGTAAGACATCACACACTCATGCACTTCGTTGGCCTACTCGTTGTACGTTCACGGAGAAATTTCTAAGGTGTAACATTTACGCCACCAAATATTCAGAGAAGTTCATTGTTCCTGTTATTGTATCTACCCCGGAGGAACGAAAATGTACCATGATCTTAAGTCTATATATTGGTGGAATGGGATGAAGAAAGATATAGTGGAATTTGTAGATCAATGTCCCAACTGTCAATAATTGAAAATCGAGCACCAAAAGCCGGGCGAATTGCTACAAACTATAGAAATTCCAACTTGGAAGTGGGAAGTAATTAACATGGACTTCATTATAGGCTTACCGCATTCTCGACACAAGTATGATTCTATATGGGTGATTGTGGATAGAGTCACGAAGTCAGCTCATTTCTTGCCAGTTAGAACGACATATGCGGCAGAAGATTATGCAAAGCTTTAAGTTAAAGAGATAGTGCAACTCCATGATGTCCCAATATCTATTATCTCTGATAGAGGGACTCAGTTTACAGCTAATTTTTGGAAGTCCTTCTAAGAGGGTTTAGGGACTCAAGTGAGCCTTAGCACGGCATTTCACTCGCAGACTGATGGACAAGCTGAGCGTACCATTCAGACTCTTGAGGATATGTTACGGGCATGTATGATATATTTCAGAGGTAGTTGGGATGATCACTTACCCCTCATAGAATTTGCTTATAATAATAGTCATCACTCTAGCATTCAAATGGCACCGTATGAGGCTTTATATGGGTGAAAGTGTAGATCCCCAATTGGGTGGTTCGAGGCAGAAGAGACAAAATTGATAGGGTCATACTTGGTCCAGCGAGCCATAGAGAAAGTCAAGCTCATACAAGATCGGTTATTAGCAGCTCAAAGTCTACAAAAGTCCTAAGCGGATAATAGTTGAAGGGATTTAGAGTTCCAAGTGAAAGATTGGGTATTCTTGAAAGTGTCACCAATGAAGGGTGTAATGAGATTTAGCAAAAAGGGGAAGCTCAGTCCCCGATATATTGGGCCTTATGAGATTGTGCGCAAAGTAGGCAAAGTGGCCTATTAGTTAGATCTACCTCCTGATTTAGAGTCAGTTCACCCAGTTTTTCATGTCTCGATGCTTCATAAATGTGTTGGAGATCCTACTAGGATCGTGCCAGTAAATGATGTACAAGTGACATGTCACGACCCGTCTAGGGGGGCCGCGACGAGCGCCCACCCGGGCACCCCCTTGGCTTACACTCATACTTACATTTAGGTGAGCCACATAATTAAACATACATTTCTATTCATCATTCATGCTAGTCCCATTGGACGACAATGCTTTCATATCATGGTTGGCATCTATACCACGTCAATGTACATGAGCCGACAAGGCTATCAAAACGATACACAAAACATAGGCCGACAAGGCCAGACATATCTAACCACATACACATGTCTACGAGCCTCTAAGAAGAGTATAACATCTCACATGAGTGGGACAGGACCGTTATGTCCCGTGTTTTCACCTAAATATATTATAAGGCAATATTTTGATTTTTGTTAATATGCCTATGTTGGTTGTGGAAGTATTGGTGCGAAGACATCGAGGAAGGCCAAGGGAAAATTTGGAATTTCGGAAATTAGTTCGGAAATTACAAAATGAGCGTTTTAACTAATTGGGCTCAACAAAATTAGAAAAAAAGATTGAGGCCCAAACCACAAAGGTGGCCGGCCATGATCCATGGCTAGCCCAATCCTTGGATTAAGTAGTCATGTGATGATCATGTGATACAATATTAAGGGGGCAATATTATATATTCATGTATATCTTTAGAATGTTCAAGAAAAAAATCACAAACCTTTGGGAGCTCAAAAAAAACCCCTCTCGGCCGAACCCCCCTTAACCAACAAAAAATAATTTTCCTAGCCTTGTTTCCAATCAAAAAAATCTTGTTCTTCTTGTATTCGTAGTGTATGCGAGACGCTCTCCGACGTGATATAATTGGTTTGGCACAAGAGCGACGTTTGCGGCGGATTGAAATTTTAAGAAAAAGGTAAGATTCCTATGTTTTTATGTTATGGAATGGATATATATGCTATAGTGATTAGAGTGGCATAAAGATTATGGAATTGTGTTGTGTTTGAGCATGGTCGTGTGTGTGTGTGAGTAGGTGTGTGGCCGTGAGCCATGTTGTGGTGAAGGAGTAATGGATTAAATTTTATTTAGCTTGCTAGTTGTGTCGTTGTGGCATTTATGACATAAATAAGGGCTTAACGAAGTGAGTTGGCATTGAAGTTGGTGGTATTTTGATATGGGAAATTATGTGATTTTATATGATTTTTATATAATGGTGAAAGTAAGATTCTAAATGTGAATTATGGATATTGTTAATGAATTTGGAAGGAAACAATGTGAGTTAGTAGGTTCGTCGTAGTTGTTGACGTTTCGGATAGAATATGGAAAGTGGCGGATTGCTTGAATTTATGTATATTGCTTGGAATATTATTGGAATACGTTTGAATAACCTTGAATGAGAAAATGAATACGATAATGTTGATATTAGTTTGATATTGTGGAGTTTGAATGGAAGTTGTCGCCTTATGTAGAAAGGAAGAATATTGATGCTAGGACCTATTTTGTTGTGATTCTTGATTCATTTGGTATTGCTGGGTTGTTGTTGTTGAGATATTGAGCCGAGCTAAGCCTCGGGGATGTTATATGTATAGGGGAAGTGCTGCCGAAATTTCGGTAGACAAATATAAAGTTAAATGAATTCTTGAAGTCTTGAAATTCCTAATTGGTAACTTTGACCATTTGTAGATTCTGAGCGAAACGGGATTTGAGTTTTGACGGGTGTAAGACGCTTATAAGGTATGTAAGGCTACCCATTCCTTCTTTTGGCATGTCTTAGGTATACTAGGTCGATATTGGAGCCCCGAGGGCAATTCTGTTCATGGAAATCCGAATTTGAAATCGAGTACTATTCATTCAATGGAATTGAACTATAAAACTCATATTTTGTTGAAAAGTAATCAAAGGTCCGAAATTTATGAAAATATAATCGAACCGCTTCGAAACTTCCATGTATGATCCCATAGACCCCGAATGCCGCAATTCAAGTCCGCCACCTCGACTTGACCCGAGGTGGGCCCGCTAACCCCGAGACTCCTTTGTTTACTCTATTAGGCTCACTTTTGTATAACGTCGACAAAGAATCTTTGTTTATGAATTTGGCCATGATAAAATAATGTTTTGATTGCAATGATATTCTAAATTATATATTTAGCTATAAATACCATTTTGGAAGTATTATTGTGAAATGAACCCCGTATTGACTATTGGGTTAACATATGATTTTATCAAGTTTCAAAAGGTGTTTTAATATATAAATTGCATTATTTTCCACGACTCTGCTCGTGCCTTATTATGACTTCGTTCACCGGTTCCCGGGCCGGTTATGGTTCGTGCGCGCTATGATAAATTCGACCGTATGCTGTGTTACGGTTCCCGAGACCTCGCCATAGGGTTGGGTTCCGTTTGGAGTTATGCTGTGATATGGCTGGTGATATGATACGATGATATGTCTGTTTGGGGATGTACGGAGATTTGAACCTTCTGGCGTTATGCTGTGTGTGGCACCAGCGTCGGAGTGGTGACCACTGTTATATCCGGCGTTTTTGCATATTCGGAAAATCTGAGATATTATTTTACTTGGAAGTAGTGAGGCTATATTTGAACCTTATTTAGTATGAGTGTGTTGGCTATGAAATTGTTGGTGTGAAATACGGAGGAAGGCCAAGGGGCAAAGTTGGAATTTTGGAAATTTGTTTCGGGAATTACAAAAATTGGAATTTTTAATGAATTGGGCTCAAAATAAAATAAGAGAAATTGAGGCCCAAGTGTTAAGGGGTGGCCGGCCATGTCACATGGCCCAAGCCCATGGTGGCTAATTAAATCATGTGCTAAATGTATATATTAAGAAGAGGCCTCATCTGTTAACATAGAAGCTTCAAGAAATTAAAAGAAAAGAAGAGAAAAAAAAGAGAGAGAGAGAGAGAGGAGCAATCGGCTCCAAGGAAAGAAAGAAGAGGAAAGAAAGAAAAAATTTTCTAGCCTTCAATCTCAATCCAAAAAAAAACCTTGTTCTTCTTGAATTAGTAACAAGCTCAAGACGCTCTTCAAGGTGGTATAATTAGTTTGGCGAAAGAACCACGCTTGCGGAAAGTTGGAATTTAAAGAGAAGGTATGAATTCTATATTTTGTGTTATTGAATAAGTGTATGAGTTATAATGATTAGAACTAGATGAGAATCATGGACATATGGTGTGTGTGTGTGCATGGCGTGTGTGTGTGTAAATGACGTGTTGGCCGTGAGCCATGTTGGTGTGGAGGAAAAATGAATTCAAGTTCATTTAGTTTGTTAGTTGTGTCGTTGTGACCTTTGTGATGCAAATAAAGGTTTAATGACTTGGATTGACATTGGAAATGCTTGCATGTAATTATGAGAAATTATATTAATTTTTCATGATTTTATATGAGTATGGGATTAAGGTTCTAAATGTGAAATATGATTGTTGTTAGTAAGCTTGCAAGGAAAATAATGTGATTTGGAAGTTTAGGTGAATTATGGTGTTGGTGGAAATTTTGTATATTTTTGTATATCTTGTGTATATATTGTAGAAATGATATGAAATGCTTCCAAATAACATTGTAACGATCTTGATTAGTAGTGAATATGAAAATATTGAGATTGGGTTGGAAATGTGAGATTGGAAATGAGAGTTATTACACTAGGTTGGAAGGAAGATTAGTTATGCCTTATTGCGTTTTGTAGTTGTTGTTGGTATTGTTGTTGGGTTGGTTGTTGCCATTCTAAGCCGAGTTGTATTCTCGGGGTGTCGCATTTATAGGGGAAGTGCTGCCGAAATTTCGGTAGGCAAGCATTGGTTAAGGTTAGAAATTTTAAGTCTCATGAATAGTAACTGATAAATGTGACCATTTCCAGTCTTTGGGCGAAACAGGAATCGAGTTTGGACGAGCGTAGGACGCAACCAAGGTATGTAAGGTCTTTTCCTTCTTTCTTAGGCATGTTCTAAATGTAATAGGCTCAGACGCGAGCCTCAGAAACGACCCTGTTCCCCGGAATTCGATATTGAAATTGGCTCCAAATCTTTCAGTAAGATTGAACTAGTTTCTTCTAAATTGCTGCCAAAATTAACCTATAAGTGTGCAACGTTTGCTAATGGAGCCGGAATGCCCTAAAACTCTCATGAACGACTCCATATTACTTATGATCCATAATTTCATGTATGTCCACTCGGCTCGGCCCAAGGTGGGCCCATGAAATATTGGCATTTTCTGTATGGTTCCGATTAGCCCATTTCTGTCCGAAACTCACAGGTAACTCTTGGTTATTATTTTGTCCACTATATGACAAGCATTATGGCTATAGTTATGAGTCTCATAATATATTCTGATGTCTGGAGCGGTTCTAGACATGTTATTTTGATATAATCTGTCGTGCCATTCCAAATGACATTTATGCGTATCTACTATGGATTTTGTCCGATTATTCGATTTGACCTATCATCTGGACTATTTCCGTTTCATTGAGTCTGTATGCATATGGTTTCTCATTAATCTGTTCGTGGATGCCTCAATGCTTCCTTCACTGCGCCCGGGCCAGGTTCTGTGATTCGTGCACTTCCACTGCATTGTTCACCGCGTTCCTCGGATGAACGGGCCGGGATCTGTGTATATCTGATTATGATTTGATTATGTGATTTGTCGGGGATGGCGGCCAGGATGGCATTTGATCTGATCTGTCTGTCCACCGCGTCCCGTACTAAGAGGGCCGGGATCTATTACCACGTCCCTTATTAAAGGGCCGGGATCTGATATGTACGTATATGCTTATGACTCTGCATGCATGATTCTGTCTGTTACAGTTCTGTATGTCTGATCTGGAATATGATTCTGTCTGTCACACTTCTGGAAATCTGATCTGGATCATGACTCTGTCTGATGCATTTCCGTGCGTCTGGTTCGGATTATGATTCAGTCTGTCACATTTTGTACATCTAACCCAGATTTCGATTTTGGTTAGCCACACTCTGCACTCCTGATCTGTGTTATGATTCTGTCAGCTATACTCTGTCCCTCTGATTCATATTACAGTTCTGTCGGCTATGCCCCGTGCATACGATATATATATATTGTGTGAATCTGTCCGTACACTCTGTAGTTCTGCTTCGGTTCCGAGTTCGAGTTCGTCCGTTATATTTTTGTACTTCTGATTCATATTATGATTATTGTTGTTACATTTCGGCTTTACATACTCGGTACATTTTCCGTACTGACCCCCTGTTCTTCGGGGGCTGCGCTACATGCCCGCAGGTACAGACGCACCGCGGGATACGCCACCTGTGTAGGATCTCCGTTCTGCGGTTTGGAGTGCTCCCTTTTGATCCGGAGCTTATACTTTTGGTATATACCTTTTTCTGTTGTATATTCTGTACATGTGTTTATTTGGGGTACGACGGGGCCCTGTCCCGTCATCTGATTCTGTTATGTCTATTAGAGGCCTGTAGACATGTTTGTGGGTTGTGGGTTGTCACTGTTCTGGTAGGTACGTGTGAGATTGCGACTTAAGTGATCCTGCTTGCTATGATAGCCTCAACGGCTTATGTATAAATCTATGTGTGTACATATATTTTGTGCGACGTATGCTATATCCGTATGAACCTATGTATGTTTAATTTAAGTAATTGGTTAGTATGGTAACTCTATCAGGTAGGTACGTATGGGTGCCCAGTTAGGACACCAGTCGCGACCCATGGGGTTGGGTCGTGACAAAAGTGGTATCAGAGCGGTTTGTCCTCGGAATGTCTACAGGCCGTGTCTAGTAGAGTCTTGTTTATAGGTGTGTTGTGCACCACATCTATAAACAGGAGGCTACAGGACATTCAGCATGTTACCCTTTCTTTGGATCTTAGATCGTGCGATAAAGCTGTAATGTTAGGATGATCCCTCCCAACGATTGTTGTGTCTACAGCGAGGCTCTAACGGAGCAACAACGTCAGCATTTTTGGAAAATTGTTTCTTATCCTCTGCCTGCAGGTGATTGTAGATTGACAAAGGATGAAGAGGACGGCTTCTGATGAGGGGGATGGGGGCGCTAAGAAGGCCCCTAGGATGTCGCCAGGACCGAGTAGGCGGAGCCCCAGCTACTCGATTGAGACTGATCCGTCCGAGGACTCTACGGAGGATAGCTATGATACCGATCCTTCGGAGGACCCAACAACAATTCCTCCGGAGATGTTGACCCCCAGAGCAGAGGATTCCGCGTAGGGCGGCTACGATACAGATCCCTCGGAGGATCCGACGATGACTCCTCCAGAGTATCTTACCTCCAGGGAGGAGGATAGTTATGGCACAGACCCATCGGATCATTCTTCTGGGACCACGGAGGAGAGGACTTCCTGGGGTACGCCAGTTGTTTCTGAGAGTGAGCACCATGTCAGCCCGGCTACCTCGGAGAGTACTATGGATTTCTCTTGTCCTTTGTCCTGGTCATCAGTGAGCCAGGAATCATCTAGTTCTCTATACTCCGACTCAGGCGCGAGTGATGGCGGGAGCCAGATAGGTGGCGGGCAGACAGATGAGGATGATGACGGACACACTTCTCACGGCAGCTCCCCAGGTCAGATCCGAGATTGATTATTTATGAGTATATGAGTTTCCTAGAATTTCCTGTGCGTATATGATTTCTGTAAAATATTATTCAATAACGACAAACGGGAAGTTTAAAAGGATTAAAGACCCAGTGGATAATAGTGAGGGTGACTGAGATGTCCCCGCCCCAGTGAATATTGAAGATTTAGAAGGGCAGCATGGTAATTGTATGGTTAGACCGGGGTGGGACCCGCTACGGAAATTTTTCCGAAAATTTACCAAGACCCCAATTTGCCCTAAATGATGTGACAAAGGTCGTGCGGGGCAGTCGGCGCAATTATATTAGCATTAAGGCACCAAAACGCATGCAAATTTCGAGGTTAAGCGTGCTGGAATCAGAGCAATTCTGGGATGGGTGACCCCCTGGGAAGTATACCCAATTTTCGTAAATCACTTAAGCATTAGTGGAAACGGTCTGATTCTAATCGAATTCTGTCTGCTATACTTCTACGCCCCTGATCTTGACAAGACTCTGCCTATTATGCCTCCGTATTTCTGAATCTGATCACGTTTCTGTCTGATATGCCTCTGTACGTCCAACTCTGATCATAAATCTGTCTGATACGTCTCTGTATGTCTGACTCTGATCACGGATCTGTCTGACCTAATTCCATACATCCGATTTTGACTACGAATCTATCTGCCATAGTTCAGTACATCTGACTCTGATTATGAATCTGTCCGATATGCTTCCGTACGTCTGGCTCTAGTTATGAACTTGTTTGATATGACGTAGGAATACGATAGCGTTGTAAGCATCCGAGGAGTGTGACAAGAGGTGAAAGATGCTGATGGCAATTGTGATATTGAAAAGAATTTTGAAGGAAAGAAAGGAACCTCCCCGAAATGTTATGAGACCCCCTAAGGTCAGTCGAACATTCGAGGACGAATGTTCTAAAGGGGGGGAGGATGTTATATCCGGCGTTTTTGCATATTCGGAAAATCTGAGATATTATTTTTACTTGGAAGTAGTGAGGCTATATTTGAACCTTATTTAGTATGAGTGTGTTGGCTATGAAATTGTTGGTGTGAAATACGGAGGAAGGCCAAGGGGCAAAGTTGGAATTTTGGAAATTTGTTTCGGGAATTACAAAAATTGGAATTTTTAATGAATTGGGCTCAAAATAAAATAAGAGAAATTGAGGCCCAAGTGTTAAGGGGTGGCCGGCCATGTCACATGGCCCAAGCCCATGGTGGCTAATTAAATCATGTGCTAAATGTATATATTAAGAAGAGGCCTCATCTTTTAACATAGAAGCTTCAAGAAATTAAAAGAAAAGAAGAGAAAAAAAAAAAAAGAGAGAGGAGCAATCGGCTCCAAGGAAAGAAAGAAGAGGAAAGAAAGAAAAACTTTTCTAGCCTTCAATCTCAATCAAAAAAAAAAACCTTGTTCTTCTGGAATTAGTAACAAGCACAAGACGCTCTTCAAGGTGGTATAATTAGTTTGGCGAAAGAACCACGTTTGCGGAAAGTTGGAATTTAAAGAGAAGGTATGAATTCTATATTTTGTGTTATGGAATAAGTGTATGAGTTATAATGATTAGAACTAGATGAGAATCATGGACGTATGGTGTGTGTGTGCATGGCGTGTTTGTGTGTAAATGACGTGTTGGCCGTGAGCCATGTTGGTGTGGAGGAAAAATGAATTCAAGTTCATTTAGTTTGTTAGTTGTGTCGTTGTGACCTTTGTGATGCAAATAAAGGTTTAATGACTTGGATTGACATTGGAAATGCTTGCATGTAATTATGAGAAATTATATTAATTTTTCATGATTTTATATGAGTATGGGATTAAGGTTCTAAATGTGAAATATGATTGTTGTTAGTAAGCTTGGAAGGAAAATAATGTGATTTGGAAGTTTAGGTGAATTATGGTGTTGGTGGAAATTTTGTATATTTTTGTATATCTTGTGTATATATTGTAGAAATGATATGAAATGCTTCCAAATAACATTGTAACGATCTTGATTAGTAGTGAATATGAAAATATTGAGATTGGGTTGGAAATGTGAGATTGGAAATGAGAGTTATTACACTAGGTTGGAAGGAAGATTAGTTATGCCTTATTGCGTTTTGTAGTTGTTGTTGGTATTGTTGTTGGGTTGGTTGTTGCTATTCTGAGCCTAGTTGTATTCTCGGGGTGTCGCATTTATAGGGGAAGTGCTGCCGAAATTTCGGTAGGCAAGCATTGGTTAAGGTTAGAAATTTTAAGTCTCATGAATAGTAACTGATAAATGTGACCATTTGCAGTCTTTGGGCGAAACAGGAATCGAGTTTGGACGAGCGTAGGACGCAACCAAGGTATGTAAGGTCTTTTCCTTCTTTCTTAGGCATGTTCTAAATGTAATAGGCTCAGCTTCGAGCCTCAGAAACGACCCTGTTCCTCGGAATTCGATATTGAAATTGGCTCCAAATCTTTCAGTAAGATTGAACTAGTTTCTTCTAAATTGCCGCCAAAATTGACCTATAAGTGTGCAACGTTTGCTAATGGAGTCGGAATGCCCTAAAACTCTCATGAACGACTCCATATTACTTATGATCCATAATTTCATGTATGTCCACTCGGCTCGGCCCAAGGTGGCCCCACAAAATATTGGCATTTTCTGTATGGTTTCGATTAGCCCATTTCTATCTGAAACTCACAGGTAACTCTTGGTTATTATTCTGTCCACTATATGACAAGCATTATGGCTATAGTTATTAGTCTCATAATATATTCTGACGTCTAGAGCGGTTCTAGACATTTTATTTTGATTTAATCTGTCGTGCCATTCCAAATGACATTTATGCGTATCTACTATGGATTTTGTCCGATTATTCGATTTGACCTATCATCTGGACTATTTCCGTTTCATTGAGTCGGTATGCATATGGTTTCTCTTTAATCTGTTCGTGGATGCCTCAATGCTTCCTTCACTGCGCCCGGGCCAGGTTCTGTGATTCGTGCACTTCCACTGCATTGTTCACCGCGTTCCTCGGATGTACGGGTCGGGATCTGTGTATATCTGATTATGATTTGATTATGTGATTTGTCGGGGATGGCGGCCAGGATGGCATTTGATCTGATCTGTCTGTCCACCGCGTCCCGTACTAAGAGGGTCGGGATCTGTTACCGCGTCCCTTATTAAAGGGCCGGGATCTGATATGTATGTATATGCTTATGACTCTGCATGCATGATTCTGTCTGTTACAGTTCTGTATGTCTGATCTGGAATATGATTCTGTCTGTCACACTTCTGGAAATCTGATCTGGATCATGACTCTGTCTGATGCATTTCCGTGCGTCTGGTTCGGATTATGATTCAGTCTGTCACATTTTGTACATCTAACTCAGATTTCGATTTTGGTTAGCCACATTCTGCACTCCTGATCTGTGTTATGATGCTGTCAGCTATACTCTGTCCCTCTGATTCATATTACAGTTCAGTCGGCTATGCCCCGTGCATACGATATATATATATTGTGTGAATCTGTCCGTACACTCTGTAGTTCTGCTTCGGTTCCGAGTTCGAGTTCGTCCGTTATATTTTTGTACTTCTGATTCAGATTATGATTATTGTTATTACATTTTGGCTTTACATACTCGGTACATTTTCCGTACTGACCCCCTGTTCTTCGGGGGCTGCGCTACATGCCCGCAGGTACAGACGCACCGCGGGATACGCCACCCGTGTAGGATCTCCGTTCTGCGGTTTGGAGTGCTCCCTTTTGATCCGGAGCTTATACTTTTGGTATATACCTTTTTCTGTTGTATATTCTGTACATGTGTTTATTTGGGGTACGACGGGGCCCTGTCCCGTCATCTGATTCTGTTATGTCTGTTAGAGGCCTGTAGACATGTTTGTGGGTTGTGGGTTGTCATTGTTCTGGTAGGTACGTGTGAGATTGCGACTTAAGTGATCCGGCTTGCTATGATAGCCTCAACGGCTTATGTATAAATCTATGTGTGTACATATATTTTGTGCGACGTATGCTATATCCGTATGAACCTATGTATGTTTAATTTAAGTAATTGGTTGGTACGCTAACCCTATCAGGTAGGTACGTATGGGTGCCCAGTTAGGACACCAGTCGCGACCCATGGGGTTGGGTCGTGACAACCACGTTCCTGAGCTTTTGCATGATTTTATTGCATTATGTATATATGTTTTCAGTACAGATTTTGATATTCTGTTCAGTATTCCCCTTTTTGTATCCCGTTTGTTTCAGTGGTGGTTCACGTTTCTGTACTCTATGCTTTACATACTCAGTACATCTTTCGTACTGACCCCCTTTCTTCGGGGGCTGCGTTTCATGCCCGCAGGTACAGACACCGGTGATCCACCACTGTAGGCTCCACTTTCTGCTATTTCGGAGTGCTCCCTTTCATCCGGAGCCCACATTTTGGTATATATGTCTTTTGTTGTACATACACTTCTGTATATCTGACTATTTGGGGTACGGCGGGGCCCTGTCCCGTCATATGTCTTTGTTTTGATGTATAGAGGCCTGTAGTCATATATGTGGGTCGAGGGTCCTATATGTGTCTGTTTTGTTTACGATTTGCGTCTTAATGCGGTCCGTCTATTTTGGTGGCCAACCTGGCCCATATGTTGCATCAGTGTATATATGATCGGCGATGTGTATTCCGCCGCTCCTTTTGACTTTGGATATGATATCTTTGCAAGCGTGACCGCTTAAGACAATATTTGATTTTAAATCTGTTTCAATGATTAATACGAGATCTGAGATAATCTATAGTATGACGATTTGGTATGTTGTCTGTCTGAGTGCCCAAGTAGGGCGCCAGTCGCGGCCTACGGGGATGGGTCGTGACAAAAGTGGTATCAAAGCGGTTTGTCCTCGAAATGTCTGCAGGTCGTGTCTCGTAGAGTCTTGTTTATCGGTGTGTTGTGCACCACACCTATAAACAGGAGGCTACAGGGCATTCAGGGTGTTACCTTTCTTTGAAATCTTAGATCGTGCGATAGAGCTGTGCTATTAGGATGATTTTGATCTGATTCGTTATTATGTTTGCAGTGATGCCTCCGAAGAAGGCAACGGCGGCCCAGAAGGGCAAGGCAGGGATAGCAGGGACCAGTCAGGCACAGCGAGTTACCCGGGCTCGTGTTTATGATTTGCCCGAGGTTGTGCCCCATTCAGAGGGATCCGCTACACCACCACCGGCGGAGCCTAGAGCAGGTCCATCAGTAGCTCCAGGGGCCCAGGTACCCGCACCTGAGCCTCCAGCTCCTCAGCCAGGGGCGGAGGACAGGACGCTGAGAGAGGCAGTGCAGTTATTGACTACGTTGGTAGCGGGGCAGGCTCGCAGACGCGGGAAGAGAGATGATGATGATGATGACAGGTGTGATAGCCTGGGGGTTCGAGAGTTTCTTTAAGTGGCCCCCCAGAGGACCCCCACGACTTTATTCGGGAGATGCGGCGCTCATTAGATTTTGTCAGGGCTTCAGAGACTGAGTCTGTCGGGTTGGCCGCGCACAGATTGTGGGATGTTGCTGCTAACTGGTACGAGTCCTGGGAGCTATCCAGGGGTGAGGGTGCTTCCCCAGCTACTTGGGACGAGTTCGTGGCTGCTTTTACCCGCCACTTTTTGCCCCCAGAGTTACGGCGGGCGCGGGTTGATCGATTTCTGCATTTGCAGCAGAGGGGTCGGAGTGTTCGTGAGTATAATATGGAGTTTGATTCTCTGGCCCGGTACGCACCTGCCATAGTAGCAGATATGGCCGATCGGATGCACAGATATGTGATGGGGTTAGACCGCTACTTGATTGATGGCTGCATGGCAGTGGCATTACAGACAGACATGGATATCGCCCGACTACAGGCCTATGCTCTGGGTATGGAGGACCGATACAGGGCCAATTATTCCAGTAGAGATCGGGACAGGAGGCTGCCCAAGAGGGCCAGATCCGCAGGCTATTCTGGAGATTCTCGAGGCGGACAGCCTCAGCAGCAGCAGTCAGGCAGACATCTTCCTCTGTCAGGCCGGGGTACACAGTCAGCCGGCAGGAGATTTGACAGTGCAGGACAGTCTGGGGCCGGTCAGAGTTCCAGAGCGTCAGGTTCACAGGTAGCCAGGGGTCTCATCCAGCCCAGACCACCCAGGCCCCGTTGTTCTCATTGCGGGAAATCACATCCAGGGGAGTGTTACCGAGTTACTGGGGCCTGTTTTTCATGCGGCGGTCAGGGCCATATTATGCGAGATTGTCCGTTGGCAAGCGGTTCGTGTAGTGTAGCTCAGCCGACGGGATCAGCCGCTTGTTCATCATCTGCTCAATCAGTTATACGCCCTGCGAGGCGAGGTATGCCAGCACCGGCGGGACGCGGTCGAGGCCGTGGCAGTGCTTCGGGTTCTAGCGGTCCCTCGAACCGCATATACACATTGGCCAGCCGCCAGGATCAGTAGGCTTCGCCGAATGTCGTCACAGGTACATTACTGGTTTTCTCTCGATCCGTATATGCACTGATTGATCCTGGTTCTACTTTATCATATATTTCCCCGCTCGTTGCTAGTAAAATTGGGATAGTGTCTGAGCCTATAGAGCCATTTGAAGTGGCTACACCGGTTGGGGACTACATTATAGCGAGGCAGGTATATAGGGATTGTTCTGTGACTATATATGATCGCTGCACTAAAGCTGATTTGGTAGAGTTAGATATGCTGGAATTCGATGTCATTATGGGCATGGACTGGTTAGCTTCCTGTTATGCTAATGTTGACTGCCAGCAAAAGGTAGTCCGTTTTCAGTTTCCAGGGGAACCAGTTATAGCGTGGTTCGGGTCTACACCATCGCCAAGGGGTAAGTTTATTTCGTACCTCAAGGCTAAGAAGATGATTTAGAAAGGTTATATCTACCATTTGGTTCGTGTGCACGATACTACAGCCGAGACACCTACTCTTCAGTCTGTTCCGGTTGTTAATGAATTCCCAGATGTGTTTCCAGATGAGCTTCCGGGTCTTCCGCCTGAACGGGAGGTAGATTTCACTATAGAGTTGTTGCCGGATACGCAGCCTATATCTATTCCTCCGTATAGAATGGCACCGGCTGAATTGAAGGAATTGAAAGAGCAGCTGAAAGATCTGTTGGATAAAGGCTTTATCAGACCCAGCACATCACCCTGGGGAGCGCCGGTATTATTTGTAAGAAAGAAAGATGGGTCACTGCGAATGTGTATTGATTATCGGCAATTAAATAAGGTGACTATAAAGAATAAATATCCCCTTCCCCGGATTGATGATTTGTTTGATCAGTTGCAGGGTTCCAAATATTTTTCAAAGATAGATTTACGCTCGGGTTATCATCAGGTGCGAGTGCGAGAATCAGATATCCCGAAGACTGCTTTCAGGACCCGGTACGGGCATTATGAATTCAGAGTGATTTCTTTCGGGCTGACTAATGCTCCAGCGGTATTCATGGATCTGATGAATCGGGTATTTCGGCCTTTTCTGGATATGTTCGTGATTGTGTTTATCGATGATATTTTGATTTATTCACGATCAGCAGAGGAGCATTCAGATCATTTGAAAACAGTACTTGGCATTCTTCGGCAACAAAAATTATATGCTAAATTTTCCAAATGTGAATTCTGGTTAACGTCTGTGGCATTCTTGGGGCATATTGTCGGAGCAGATGGTATTCGGGTCGATACGCAGAAGATTGAAGCAGTACAGAATTGGCCCAGGCCTACTACACCGACAGAGGTGCGCAGTTTTCTAGGGCTAGCCGGATATTATCGAAGGTTCGTGGAGAATTTTTCTTCTATAGCAGCACCACTGACGAAGCTTACTCAGAAGGCAACGAAATTTCAGTGGACTGACGCCTGCGAGCCCAGCTTCCAGACGTTGAAAGAAAAATTAATTACAGCTCCAGTTTTAGCTCTTCCAGAAGGATCAGACGGGTATGTTGTCTATTGTGATGCCTCTGGTATTGGGATAGGTTGCGTGTTGATGCAGCACGGTCGAGTTATAGCCTATGCTTCCCGGCAGCTCAGACCGCACGAGAAGAATTATCCCACTCATGATCTTGAGTTAGCCGCGGTGATTCATGCTTTGAAGATTTGGCGGCATTACTTATATGGGGTCCACGTTGATATTTATACGGACCATAAGAGTCTCGAGTATATTTTTAAGCAGAAAGAACTAAATTTGCGGCAGAGAAGATGGATTGAATTACTAAACGATTATGACGTTGATATTCTGTATCATTCTGGGAAAGCCAATGTGGTAGCGGATGCACTTAGCCGCAAGTCCATGGGCAGTTTGGCTGATGTACAATCTGGTAAGAAGGACTTGGTTCGTGAAATTCATCAGTTAGCCAGCCTTGGAGTCCGTTTGGCAGATTCTGGAGATACTGTGATTTCTGTTCGGGCAGTTGCTGAATCATCAATTGTAGAAGAAGTAAAGCAGCGTCAGTTCGAAGATCCTATTCTGGTTCAGTACAGGAATGTGGCCCTTAATAAAGAAAAGACTCCGTTTGAAATTTCGCCTGAAGGGGTATTATTATATGAAGGCAGATTTTGTGTACCGGATGTTGCAGGCCTACGGCGGCAGATCATGGGCGAGGCACATAATGCACGGTATTCTGTTCATCCTGGTTCCACTAAAATGTATCATGATCTTAGGTGTTTGTATTGGTGGGACGGTATGAAGAAAGATATTGCTGAGTTCGTTGGCCAGTGCCCGAATTGTCAACAAGTTAAAATTGAACATCAGAAGCCCGGTGGATTATTACAGGAGATGGAAATTCTAGCCTGGAAATGGGAGATGATTAATATGGATTTCGTTGTTGGGTTACCGCGCACTCCACGCAGGTATGATTCTATTTGGGTTATTGTTGACAAATTGATGAAATCAGCCCACTTTCTCCCAGTCCGGACTACTTATTCGGTTGAGGATTATGCTAGATTATACATCAGAGAGATAGCCAGACTTCACGGAGTCCCTGTATCTATTATTACTGACTGAGGTGCCCAGTTTACGGCAAATTTCTGGAGGTCATTCCAGGAGGGATTAGGGACTCAGGTGAGCCTTAGTACAGCATTTCATCCTCAGTCCGACGGGCAGGCCGAGCGCACTATTCAGACGCTGGAAGATATGTTTCGGGCCTGCGTTATTGATTTCAGAGGCAGCTGGGATGACCATTTGCCGCTTATTGAATTTGCTTATAATAACAGTTATCACACCAGCATTCAGATATGCACCGTATGAAGCCCTTTATGGCAGAAAATGCAGATCTCCTATTGGTTGGTTCGATGTGGATGAAACTAAATTAATTGGGCCAGATGTGATCCAGGAAGCAGTGGATAAAGTAAAACTTATTCGGGAATGATTATTGGTTGCACAGAGTCGACAGAAAGCATATGTAGACAGACGACGTCGGCCATTAGAGTTCCAGATTGGCGATTGGGTATTTCTGAAGGTATCGCCTATGAAGGGTGTTATGAGATTCGGTAAAAAGGGTAAGTTAAGCCCGCGGTATATCGGGTCATATCAGGTTGTTCGGAAGATAGGCGAGGTCGCCTATGAGCTAGACATACCATCCGATTTGGAGGCAGTACACCCGGTATTCCATGTACCCATGCTCCGGAAATGTATTGGTGATCCTTCCAGAATATTCCCAGTGAATGATATTCAGGTAACGGAGGATCTGTCTTATGAAGAGCAGCCTATAACTATTCTGGATCGACAGGTAAGGAGACTGCGCACTAAAGAAGTGCCTTCTGTTAAAGTCCTGTGGCACAACAACCGGGAAGAAATGACCTGGGAGGCGGAGGATGAGATGAAGAAGAAATATCCCCACTTGTTTCCTACGCCCACAGGTAACCTAAACTTTTAAGATTGTTATATTGATTGACGAATGAATTATGTGTGCTATCTATGAAAAGAGACTCCCCCGTTATGCTTATAAGACTAATTTAACATTCGGGGACGAATGTTCTAAAGGGGGGAAGAATGTTATGTCCTGTGTTTTCGCATAATTGAAAATCTTGAAAATAATTAGAACTTGTATATTATAAGGCAATATTTTGATTTTTGTTAATATGCCTATGTTGGTTGTGGAAGTATTGGTGCGAAGACATCGGGGAAGGCCAAGGGCAAATTTGGAATTTCGGAAATTACAAAACGAGAGTTTTAACTAATTGGGCTCAAAAAAATTAGAAAAAAAAAATTGAGGCCCAAACCACAAAGGTGGCCGGCCATGATCCATGGCTAGCCCAAGCCTTGGATTAAGTAGTCATGTGATGATCATGTGATAAAATATTAAGGGGGAAATATTATATATTCATGTATATCTTTAGAATGTTCAAGAAAAAAATCACAAACCTTTGGGAGCTCAAAAAAACCCCTCTCGGCCGAACCCCCCTTAACCAACAAAAAATAATTTTCCTAGCCTTGTTTCCAATCAAAAAAATCTTGTTCTTCTTGTATTCGTAGTGTATGCGAGACGCTCTTGTTATATCCTGTATTTTCGAACGTCGGATTATTTGTAAGTCGAGGTGGGGCCCACACGTCAAGATTTTTTTTGGGACATGTGACAAGTTATATGAATCGCATATGTAAAGTTAAACACAACTCGTGAAGGGCCCTGGGGCCAAATCAAAGTGGAAGCCCTCCAAACGGATATTTTTAAGAAAACGTTTTCGGATGACCTGAATTGGAGGGGAAACATCGGCATTATAAGTTTGGAATTTTGGAAAACGCCCAGAAATAAAAGTTTTAGATAATTGAAATAGCTTTCCAACGGTAGGTCGTGGGCCTATAGGTGACATCGGTACAAGGAGATATGAACGTTTTAAGGTTGAAAGGTCAGTGGGCTAGGCCCAACTCGTGACCAACCGAGTTGGCCCAAAAGAAAATGGAAAAAAAAAATATATTAGGCCCAATGTTTAAGGGGTGGCCGGCCAAGTGAGGCCCAACCCATAGTTTAATTAAATTTCCATGTGCTAATTAATATAAGAGCCTTGGATGAGTCATAAAACATAGAAGTTTCAAGAAAACTTGAGAGAAAGAAAAGAAAGAACAAGGAGAAAACTCCACGGCCATTTCGGCCAAGAAGGGGGAATTTTCCCCCCATGAAATATTGTTTTAAAAATTATTTTCTTGTTGTATACCCACTAATTCAAGGGTCCTCTACAACTTGGTGTAATTATTTTGGTTCATCAAATGCACACCTTGGTCAAGTGAAGAAGTAAGGAGAAAAAGGTAAGAATTAATCCCTTTTTATGTGGTATGAAGGGTTTATTTATGTTGTAGTATGTAGAAATGGTTAGAATTCATGAAAGTATGGAAGTTTGTATGGTGTTTATATGTGTGTAAGTAGCCGTGTGCATGTGAATATTGTATAGCCAAAATGAGTTAATTTTATGTTGTATTTTAGTTGTGGTTATGGTGAAAATTATATTGGGAATGAAAGTTGAATGAATTTTGGTTGAAGTTGGAATGTAGAAGATTATGTCACTTTAGAATGATTTTGTGATATTATGGAAATGAAGTTGTTAAGATGTGAATTATGATTATGGTTGATGAAATTGGAAGATGGAAATATGTTATGGATAGGTAGGTTGAATATTAGAAGTTTTGGATGAATTATGACTTTGGTGGAAAGTTTGTATATTTTGTATACCTTGTGAATATTTTGTGGAAATGATATGAAATATTTCCAAATTGTATTGTAATGATCTTGATTAGTAAATGAATATGAGAAGGTTGATATTGACTTGAAAGTGTAAAGTTGGTTTGGAAGTTGTTGCATTATTTGAAAAAGAACACAATTTATGTTAGAATGCATTTCTAATGGATTGTTGATATTGTTGGCATTGTTGATTGGGTTAGTTGTTGCTATTTGAGCCGAGCTGAATCTCGGGGATGTTGTATGTATAGGGGAGATGCTGCCCAAAATTCCGTAGACAAGTATTGACAAAAATTGAACCTTTAGGCCCTATGATTAATATTTGGTAAACATGACCAAATGCAGATTTCGGACGAAACGGGATTTGAATTTGGAAAGGCGTAAGGAGCGAATAAGGTATGTAAAGCCTACCCCTTCATTCTCAGGCATGTTCTAGACGTAATAGGCTCGGCTGCGAGCCTTAGATACGACTCTGTTCTTCGGAATTCGAGATTGAAATCCGCTCCATTTCCTTCAGTAAGATTGAATCAGTTTTCTTATAACTTGCCCTTAAAGTAAACTTTATGTATGCAACTTTCCTAAACGGAGTCGGTATGCTTCTAAATGATTATGGACGACCTCATAAGGTCTATTATCTGTAATTTACGTACGCCGCCTCGAGATGGTCCGAGGTGGGCCCACAAAGCCCGATACTTTCTGTATAACATTAACTACCTTGTTTCTGTCCGATTTTCTCAGACAACATCTGGACTAATATTCTATCCGTTATACGGCAAGCGTTATGACTATTTTCATAAATCTGACAAAATATTTTTGACATCTGGAAATCTGATCCTGGTAATAATCTATCGTGCCATCCCAAGTGATATATAGGCGCGTATTTTGAATACTGTCCGAATACTTTGATTTGACATGCCGTTTGGCCTATTTCAGTTCCATTGAGTCTGTATGATGATCTGTATGTATGTGGTTTCTCATTAATCTGTTCGTGGATGCCTCAACGCTTCCTTCACTGCGCCCGGGCCAGGTTCTGTTATCGTGCATATTCCACTGCATTGTTCACCGCGTCCCTCGGTGTGCGGGCCGAGATCTGTTTACATCTGTATATGATATTATGATGTGTGTATGGGGTTGGCGGCCAGGATAGCATATGATCTGATCTGTCTGTCCACCGCGTCCCGTACTAAGAGGGTCGGGTTCTGTTACCGCGTCCCTCATGAGAGGGCCGGGATCTGTATGTATGTATGTATATGCTATCTGCATCTGTATAAGCATATGACTCTGTATGACTCTGCATGCATGATTCTGTCTGTCCGTGTGGATTATGATTCCGTCCGTCCGTCTGGATTATGGTTCCGTCCGTCCGTCTGGATTATGATTCTCTCTGTCCGTCTGGATTATGATTCTGTCTGTCCGTCTGGATTATGATTCCGTCTGTCCGTCTGGATTATCGTTCCGTCCGTCCGTCTGGATTATGATTCTGTCTGTCCGTCTGGATTATGATTCCATCCGTCCGTCTGGATTATGATTCCGTCCGTCCGTCTGGATTATGATTCTGTCTGTCCCGCTGGATTATGATTCTGTCCGGTACATTTCTGCCTGTCCGTTTGGATTATGATTCTGTCCGCTATATATCTGTGCTTCTGGTTCAGACTATGATTATATTTGTTATATTTTCGCTTTACATACTCGGTACATTTTTCGTACTGACCCCCGGTTCTTCGGGGGCTGCGTTACATGCCCGCAGGTACAGACGCACCCGGTGATACGCCACCAGTCTAGGACACTGATTCTGCTGTTTTGGGAGAGCTCCTTTGATCCGGAGCGTGTACTTTTGGTATATATCTTCTGACATCTATATATTCTGTATGTATGGTAACTTGGGGTACGGCGGGGCCCTGTCCCGTCATCTGATTATGTATGTCCGATTAGAGGCCTGTAGATATGCATGTGGGTTATGGGTTACATCTGTTCAGGTAGGTGCG
This sequence comes from Lycium barbarum, assembly GCF_019175385.1. Classification (NCBI taxonomy): domain Eukaryota; kingdom Viridiplantae; phylum Streptophyta; class Magnoliopsida; order Solanales; family Solanaceae; genus Lycium; species Lycium barbarum. The sequence goes on along the minus strand of NC_083343.1, from coordinate 69,027,648 downwards.
TACGATTTTGTGACTCTGTCTGTTATGTTAGCCTCATCGCCTTATGCAAAAGTTTCAGTATGTGTATATATATATATTTTCGCGCGCGCCGTATCTGTATTGGCTTGAATCTGTAAACTCCTATTTGAAATATTCTGTCTGGTACGCCGATTCTGTCAGGTAGGTACGTATGGGTATCCAGTTAGGATACCAGTCGCGGCCCACGGGGTTGGGTCGTGACAGCTCTCCGACGTGATATAATGGGTTTGGCACAAGAGCGACGTTTGCGGCGGATTGAAATTTTATGAAAAAGGTAAGATTCCTATGTTTTTATGTTATGGAATGGATATATATGCTATAGTGATTAGAGTGGCATGAAGATTATGGAATTGTGTTGTGTTTGAGCATGGCCGTGTGTGTGTGTGAGTGGGTGTGTGGCCGTGAGCCATGTTGTGGTGAAGGAGTAATGGATTAAATTTTATTTAGCTTGCTAGTTGTGTCGTTGTGGCATTTATGACGTAAATAAGGGCTTAACGAAGTGAGTTGGCATTGAAGTTGGTGGTATGTTGATATGGGAAATTATGTGATTTTATATGATTTTTATATAATGGTGAAAGTAAGATTCTAAATGTGAATTATGGATATTGTTAATGAATTTGGAAGGAAACAATGTGAGTTAGTAGGTTCGTCGTAGTTGTTGACGTTTCGGATAGAATATGGAAAGTGGCGGATTGCTTGAATTTATGTATATTGCTTGGAATATTATTGGAATACGTTTGAATAACCTTGAATGAGAAAATGAATACGATAATGTTGATATTAGTTTGATATTGTAGTGTTTGAATGGAAGTTGTCGCCTTATGTAGAAAGGAAGAATATTGATGCTAGGACCTATTTTGTTGTGATTCTTCATTCATTTGGTATTGTTGGGTTGTTGTTGTTGAGATATTGAGCCGAGCTAAGCCTCGGGGATGTTATATGTATAGGGGAAGTGCTGCCGAAATTTCGGTAGACAAATATAAAGTTAAATGAATTCTTGAAGTCTTGAAATTCCAAATTGGTAACTTTGACCATTTGTAGATTCTGAGCGAAACGGGATTTAAGTTTTGACGGGCGTAAGATGCTTATAAGGTATGTAAGGCTACCCATTCCTTCTTTTGGCATGTCTTAGGTATACTAGGTCGATATTGGAGCCCCGAGGGCAATTCTGTTCATGGAAATCCGAATTTGAAATCGAGTACTATTCATTCAATGGAATTGAACTATAAAACTCATATTTTGTTGAAAAGTAATCAAAGGTCCGAAATTTATGCAAATGTAATCGAACCGCTTCGAAACTTCCATGTATGATCCCATAGACCCCGAATGCCGTAATTCATGTCTGACTATTTGGGGTACGGCGGGGCCCTGTCCGGTCATATGTCTTTGTTTTGATGTATAGAGGCATGTATTCATATATGTGGGTCGAGGGTCCTATATGTGTCTGTTTTGTTTACGATTTGCGTCTTAATGCGGTCCGTCTGTTTTGGTGGCCAACCTGGCCCATATGTTGCATCAGTGTATATATGATCGGCGATGTGTATTCCGCCGATCCTTTTGACTTTGGATATGATATCTTTGCAAGCGTGACCGCTTAAGACAATATTTGATTTTAAATCTGTTTCAATGATTAATACGAGATCTGAGATAATCTATAGTATGACGATTTGGTATGTTGTCTGTCCGGGTGCCCAAGTAGGGCGCCAGTCGCGGCCCACGGGGCTGGGTCATGACAAGGACCCCGCTATGCCCATAACTATGTACACAAAAGAATAAGTACCCAAAAGCTATGGCTCCGAATGAAATGGAGCTCTGCTATGTAGTCTCTGAGAATGTAGCTACGAATCAAGTCTGTCTCCCTGCGCACCTGCGGGCATGACACAGCGTCCACAAACAAAAGGACGTTAGTACGAAGAATGTATTGAGTATGTAAAACATGATCAACATCAATATAGAAACATAACGAAGAACATGAAAAATAGCACAAGACGGGGGATGGTAGTATCATCGTCATAGATACTTACTTGCCTTACATAGGATCATTCCGTTTCTAATGCGTATTTACGTACATACATCCATATCCCTATCCGTTCCATATCTGTACTCGTATTCGTATACATGCCCTTATTCGCATTCATATCATATCACACTCGTATTCATACTCGTATCCATATCATATACATAGCATTTACATACCATACCCGACCATGCAGGATCGGTGTTTCATACGTACTTGGCAAACCAAGGCTCAAGGTTACTCATACCTGGCCCTACCAAGGCTTTAGGGTTACGTCTAACTGGCCCAACCAAGGCGTCAGGGTTATCCGTACCATCTGCAGAAGTGTGTGCGCGTTACGTAATCATATACATACTTATTTACATATCTTACCCGGCCTCATAAGCTCGGGGTTCCATAATAGTCATACATAGACACATATACCTAATAGCTCATAAGCATCTTTACTACTTACATCATTATCATTATCGTCACCAACCTCATCATACTATCATCGTCATTCCTCACATTTATCTTATGGGCTTACTCGTCATACGAGGGATTTAGTACAATCGTGGCGTATCAAGAATCATGAGCTTACTAGCTCGGGAGATCAAGTCATTTGAAGGACATCGTAGTCTCATAGAAGAGTTAGATATTTGGCCAAAGAACCATGCCTTATGAAAGAAGGGTTAGCCTTACATACCTTTTCCGTTCAACTATTCTACACTTGCGTGTTCTCCTCCAAATGCTAGAGCTTCTACCTTCATTAAAGTAATACTATCATTAGAATCGATAGCTAGCTAATATATGACCAAAACTAGAGAAAATCGGACAGCATCCCCTTTATTTATACGACATTCCTCCATAGCCTATATCAATTCCCAAACGTCAATAATACATTCACAATACCATAACAATAATCATTATTCATTCACATTATCCACATTTCTTAGTTTACCTTCAATCACCCATATCCATGGCTATGACACACGACTACGTCCATTCACGTGCATTTCTCATCTCACGTTCTCAACATCATTTATAGCACATTTACATTACAATACATCAAAACTCATAACTCAATTCAAACTATTTCTCAAAAAGGCACTATTTCACATTTATGACCCATTTTGCCATACCTTTCTACAATCCAAGTATTTCAACTCTTAAATACCTTAAACAACATAGAAATTGTCACGACCCGGCTAGGGGCCGTGACGGGTACCCGGGGCTAACCACCAAGCACCGCTCGTACTGGTACTCCTTAGGCGTATTTAACAATCATTTATCAGATTCATGCTCGATTTATAAGACAACCAGTTTTCCCTTAGAAACATAATATTTTTATACACATGAGCCCCTAAGCTAGCAAAATAATATATATATATATATATATATATATATATACACACACACACACACACAATGACCATGCCGTGAAACCACGTGACCCACATTGAGTATCTATGAGCCTCTATGAGATGACATGTACAATTGTACACAAAAGAATCATCATAGGCACCTCCAGGACAATGGGGTGCTTTCAGTCAGCTAACATCCTCTATGAATCAGGAGCAAGATCTCCTCCCTGTCTACCTGTGGGCATGAACACAGTGTCCAAAGAAAACGGACGTCAGTACGAATATTGTACTGAGTATGTAAGGCAGGAATGAAATAAACAAACATAATAGAAGGATCAGGAATCATGAGAGAAGGATATAACATGAATATATATCATGGACAACCTACTCTCTACATATAACACATTTTACAAAATCATAGTATACATGTTATCTCATCCCATACATAATCATATACATCATCATATACGTCATCACATACATCCTCACATCGTAATCCGCATCGTTACCCACGTCCGGGTACCCTCATATGCCACCCACTAGTGGTGATCATGCCCGGCCTTCTAGGTTCGGTGTAAACATAGCAGCCCGCATTAGCGGTGACATGCCCGGCCATAAAGGCGCGGTGGAATCATATCATCATAAAATCAATCATAACACATCACTATTACACATCTCATGCCATAGCATTATGTTATCATTTCTTGGTATTCTATGCATCCCATAGTCGTATTACAAGTTAGAATTATTCGTCATCTTTTTGTCATAGCATACATTAGGCTTTAAGGCAACCACACTATGTCGCGGTGACGTATGGTCGTGAACGCCCGATTGTAATATGGACATTTTATGAGGGTCATGCCTCGCCTTGAAGGAATTAAAGCATAAGGTGAGTGTTAACAGTAATAACATCATTAGCATTGGAGGAACATCGTGCCATAACTTCTTGAATCCCTATACTCTAGCTCATTGTCATTATTATCATGCTTATAGGTGATTCGATATACAGAAGGACTCATAAGCTCCATCTTATAGAAGGATTATGGAAAACTTGAAGGATTCATGCCTTTTGAAAGAAGAGTTAAGCCTCACATACCTTTCTCGTTTAAGCAATCTAGCGTTCGCTTATTCTCTTTCAATGTCACGTCCCTACCTTCAAAACAGGATTCGTACTAACGTTAGTTAATCAACTATAAGAACGCACTACTATTTCTAGAGATAATTGGGCAGCACTTCCTTTGTTTATACTGGTTTTCCCATATTCCATATCGACTCCCAACACCCACAACAACAATTACAATATAGCAATCAACAATCATCATTCGTATACAATGACCATGATCCACCATTTCTCTTCATTTTTCCCACATTTATGGTTTTGGGTTCGCTATCATTTTTTTCTCATGTATCACACTTATCTCATGGTCTACATGTCATTTATAACGTATTCATACTCATAACACACTAACATTCATGATTCAATTCAACTACCATTCACTCATGGCACTATTCACTCATTTATGACCCATTTGCTATGCTTTTCTACAATTCGGGTATCTTAACCTTCCAATACCTTAAACAACATGAAATGGTCATGAAACTTACCTTGGATGATGGTGGAACAAGCCTTGAGTGGAGTGTCTACTCTAGCACCAAAACCCTACTTCACCTCTTTTAGTTTTCTTTGGGGAAGATGAACTTGAGCTAGGTTTCAGACTCTTGTTTTCATGAATTTGGCATTGTTGATCTTGATTTTCCCTTGATTCTCTTGAATTCTTGTGGATGAAGTGCTTTGGAGTATTCTAGAGAGTTCTTGAATTGTGAAGATGAGAAAATGAAATAAAATGAGCATGGGGTCCCTTATACTTAACTTGAAAATCTAATTTTTGTGAACGGTAGTCGGGATGCACAGTGGTCGTAAACCCAGTTTACGGGTCGTATTCTAGTTTACGGTCTATCTCTCATGACCGTATTTAAGCATATCAGAAACAGAAAGGTTTGTTGTAGGTCATGGTGGTTTATGGTCACAGTTTACGGGTCGTATTTCGATTTGCGGTCCGTATTCTGAGTCGTATTTAACCACTTCAACATTTGACAGAAAGTTGAAGTTTTGATAGTTGGAAGATGATGGCACTTTACGGTCCGTAAATCACTTTACGGGCAGTATTTTATTTTACGACCACTAGGTCGAAATGCAAATCTGCAACCTTCGCGTTTTCAAAAATCATGGGTAGTCATTCCCTTCTTAGTAAAACATCGTACACTCATACTCTTCGTTGGTATATTCATTGTATTCTCACGGAAAAATTTTCGAGGTGTAACATTCTTCCCCCCTTTTGAGAACATTCGTCCTCGAATGTTAGATCATCGGGGATTCTAGAAAAATTTCGCCAAAGTTTCCTTTATAATATGGCACTACCATCCTGCCACAACAACCCATAATATCACATCACTGCCTCACAGGGCTACATCACAACATCGACATACCTATGGCCACACATGACCAAAAGCATAAAGATAAAGCATACATACCTTATTTTGTTGGTGTTTCATTTTGGATCTCTCCTGAGGGTTGGAATAAGTGTGGGTACTTGTACTCCATATTCTCTTCCGCTTTCCAAGTCATTTCTTCCCGATTGTTGTTTCACCACAATACTTTGTCTGACGCTACTTCTTTATTTCGAAGCTTTCGCACTTGCCTATCTAGGATGGCAATAGGCACCTCTTCATAGGTTAGCCTTTCCGTTACTTGCACATCATCTATCGCGATAATCTTTGTGGGATCTCCAACACACTTGCGGAGCATCGAAACATGAAAGACTGGATGGACTGATTCAAGCTCCGAAGGCAAATCCAATTCATAGGCTACCTGACCTACCTTGCGGATGATTTTGTAGGGTCCAATGTATCTGGGACTTAGCTTCCCTTTCTTACCAAATATCATCACCCCTTTCATGGGTGACACTTTCAAAAATACCCAATCATTAATTTGAAATTCCAAGTCTCGTCGGCGGTTGTCCGCGTAGGACTTTTGGCGACTTTGGGCTGTCAACAACCGATCTTGGATCACCTGGACTTTTTCTATTGCTTGTTGTATCAATTCAGGGCCCACTAATTGTGCTTCTCCTATTTCGAACCTTCCGATTGGAGATCTGCATTTCCTTCAATATAAAGCTTCGTATGGAGCCATTTGTATACTTGAATTGTAGCTATTGTTGTATGCGAACTCAATAAGGGGTAAGTGGTAATCCCAGCTACCACCGAAATCCAACACACACGCCTGTAGCATGTCTTCCAAGGTTTGAATGGTATGCTCGGCTTGCCCATCAGTTTGCGGATGAAATGCCGTGCTAAACTTCACTTGCGTGCCCAAACCTTCTTGAAAAGACTTCCAAAATTTAGCTGTAAATTGTGCTCCTCTATCTGTGATAATAGATAATGGGATTCCATGGAGTCGCAAAATTTCTTTGAGATACAACCTTGCATAGTCTTCTGCTGAGTACGTGGTCCTAACTGGAAGAAAATGGGCTGCTTTCGTTAGCCTATCCACGATCACCCATATAGAGTCATACCTGCCACGGGAACGGGGTAATCCCACGATGAAATCCATGTTGATCACTTCTCATTTCCAAGTAGGGATTTCCATTGCTTGAAACAATCCTCCCGGCTTCTGGTGTTCAGCTTTTACCTATTGGCAATTTGGACATTGTGCTACAAATTCTGCTATGTCTCTCTTCATGCCATCCCACCAGTACATCATCTTGAGATCATGATACATTTTGGTTGCACCTGGGTGAATAGAATATCGAGAGCAATGTGCTTCGTCTAAAATTCGTCGGCGCACTTCCACCACATTCGGCACAAATAACCTGCCTCGGTACCTAAGAATCCCATCCATGGAAACGTCAAACGGAGACTTTTCTTTCCCATGAGATGTGTGTCTATAACGACATAACTGAGGATCTTCACACTGCCGTTCTTTCACTTGCATATCCAAGGACGAAATTGTGGAATCACTTATACTTATCTCGGCATCGCCCGAATCAATTACACGCACTCCAAGATTAGCGAATCGATTAAGTTCTTGAACCATCTCTTTCCTTTCCAGAGGGACTTCACATAAACTGCCCATTGATCGGCAACTAGGTGCGTCGGCTACTACATTCGCCTTCCCGGGGTGGTATAAAATGTTACCATCATAATCTTTTAATAATTCTAACCACCGCCTCTATCGCAGGTTCAACTCCTTTTGCTTGAAGATGTACTGAAGACTTTTGTGATCTGTATAGATATCGACGTGCACACCGTACAAATAATGTCTCCACATTTTTAAGGCATGAATGACCACAGCTAGTTCGAGATCATGAGTTGGGTAATTCTTTTCATGCGTACGCAACTGTCTCGAAGCATATACAATAACCTTTCCATGCTGCATCAATACACATCCCAATCCGACACCGGAAGCGTCATAACACACAACATAGCCATCTGGTCCTTCTGGAAGTGTTAGAACCGGGGCTGAGGTCAACCTGTTTTTCAACTCTTGGAGACCGCGCTCACAAGCATCGTTCCATTGAAACTTTGCTGACTTCTGGGTTAGCTTCATCAATAGGGCTGAAATAGATGAAAATCCCTCTACGAATCTTCGATAATAACCTGCCAAACCCAGAAAACTACGAACTTCAATAGGCGTCGTGGGCCTTGGCCAAGTCTTCACCACTTCAATTTTCTGGGTGTCGACTCGAATGCCATTATTTGAAATAACATGGCCCAGAAATGTCACAGAATTTAGCCAAAACTGGCACTTTGAAAACTTCACTTACAATTCTCGGGCTCGGAGAATGCCAAGAACAATTCGCAAATGATCTGCATGTTCTGATTCTGTGCGAGAATACACCAGAATGTCATCAATAAATACTATCACGAATAAATCCAAGAGTGGCCTGAATACATTATTCATCAAGTTCATGAACACGGCTGGGGCGTTAGTCAACCCAAATGACATCACTCAAAATTCATAGTGGCCATATCTCGTTCTGAAAGCTGTCTTGGGGATATCCGCTTCTCTAACTCTTACTTGATGGTAACCCGACCTCAAATCTATTTTAGAAAACCACTTGGCACCTTGAAATTGATCTAATAAATCATCAATCCTTGGAAGAGGATATTTGTTCTTTATCGTCACCTTGTTCAATTGCCTGTAGTCGATACACATTCGTAGAGATCCGTCTTTCTTTCTCACAAACAAGACCGGTGCTCCCCACGGTGATGAACTGGGTCTAATGAATCCTTTCTCGAGCAAGTCTTTCAACTGCGCCTTTAGCTTTTTTAATTCTGCCGGAGCCATTCGATAAGGAGGAATTGAAATAGGCTTGGTGTCCGGCAACACGTCAATAGCAAAATTGATTTCTTTTTCTGGTGGAAGACCTAGAAGTTTATCCGGGAACACATCTGGGAATTCATTCACCACTGGAACAGATTGAAATGTTGGCAACTTTGCTTCTGTGTCATGTACTTGAACTAAATGATAAATATAGCCTTTCGCTATCATATTCCTCGCCTTAAGGTATGAAATAAACCTACCCTTTGGAAATGCTGTATTACCCTTCCATTCAAGCACGGGCTCTCCCGGAAATTGGAATCGGACCACTTTTGTGCGGCAATCAACATTTTCATAACACAACGCCAACCAATCCATACGCATGATTACATCGAAATCTACCATTTCTAGCTCAATCAAATCAGCCTTGGTATGTCGATCACATATCACAATGACACAATTTTTATACACTTGTCTTGCTATCACGGGATCACCAACCGGAGTAAGCACCTCAAAGGGTTTAATTGACTCGGGTTTCACCCCAATACAACCAGCAACATATGGAGTAATATAAGAGAATATAGAACCCAGATCTATCAGCGCATACACATCACGGGAGAATATAGACAATATACCTGTAACCACATCCGTAGAGAACTCAAGATCCTGCCATCCGGCTAAAGCATATACACGGGGCTGAGTGGCACCTGAAGTAGATGCTGCTCCTCGGCCTCTACCTCGGCCTGCTGTCATCTGGGGAGTCTGCCCCGCTGGGCGTGCTGATGAGGAACCCACTGCTGAGCCTGTGGGCTGGACCCCACCTCTGCCATATCGTGAGGGACAATCTCGCATCAAATGTCCGGTCTACCCACAAACATAACAAGCATCAGTGTCCTGACGACATGGCCCTGAGTGTAATTTACGGCACCGACTACATCATGGAACTGGGGGTCTCCCCTGACTATAATCACCTTCAAACTAGGAACCTGAAGCCCTCGAACTCTGACCCTGTCCCGGGTGAAAGGAGCGGTCAAATCTTCTATCTGGAAATCTGGGAGGTGCGCTAGTCGCTGATTGGCCTGAATGTCGGGAAGAAGTCTTCCTCGATCCCCCTCTATAATCACTGCCTGTGCCCATAGATCTATCCCTTTTGCTTTGTCTTCTATCACTGTCGCGATCACCCCTTTGTTGTTGTTGTCGCCCCTCCAAATTCTGAGCATGGGCCTGTATCTGGGAAATGTCCATCCCGTCTTGGAGGGAAGCCGTCAGACAATCTCTGAATAAATGTGGCCCCAAACCACTCACAAATCTATGTACCCGATCTCCCATGTCGGCCACCATAGTCGGAGCATATCTAGCCAAAGAATTGAATCGCATGCTATACTCCCGGGCACTCATATTTCCTTGCCTCAAATTTAAAAATCTGTCTGCTCTAGCTCGGCGGACCTCGGGTGGAAAATAGTGACGAATAAAAGCATCTACAAACTCTTGCCAAACCGGAGGTGACGCGTTCTCTCCTCTTGATAATACCCAATTGTTGTACCATAACACCGCCACATCCCGGAGTCTATAGGATGCCAACTCCACTGATTCGGTCACGGAGGCATGGACTGTCACGACCCGGCTAGGGGACCGCGACGAGCACCCGGTGCTACCCCACCCGAGCACCCCCTTATCGTACATAACATAACATCTAGGTGAACCATAAGTAAATTCGTGCTTTTATTATCGTTAATCATATTGATCCCATTAGACGACCATCATCATTTAACATATCATAGGAATCTAGGCCACACCATAAGTACAAGGCCGACGTGGCTAACAAAAGATATACAAAACATGGGCCGGCATGGCCGAACATCTCTACCCACATACACATGACTACGAGCCTCTAAGAGTATGACATATCGTATGAGCGGGACAGGACCCCGATGTGCCCATAATTATATACACAAAAGAATAAGTACCCAGAAGCTACGGCTCCGAAAGAAATGGAGCCCTGCTATGCAATCTCTGAATAAGCAGCTATGGATCAATTCTGTCTCCCTGTGTACCTGCGGGCATGACGCAGCGTCCACAAACAAAAGTTTGTCAGTACGAAGAATGTACTGAGTATGTAAAGCATGATCAACATCAATATAGAAGCATAATAGATATCATATGAAGATAGCATAGGAGGGGAGACAGTAATATCATCATCATCATGTCGCTTACTTGCATACATCGTCGTTCGTATCCCATAATAATACTCGTACCATACTTGTGCTCATATTCGTATACATGTCCTTATTCGTATTCTTATACATAGTCTTATCACATTCATATTCATATTATATACATAGCCATACACTTATATACATACATAGCGTACCCGACCATAAGGTTCGGTGTTTCATACGTACTTGGCCAACCAAGGCTCAATGTTATTTCTACCTGGCCCTACCAAGGCTTCAGGGTTATCCGTACCATCTGCAGACGTGCGCACGCATTTCGTAATCGTATACATACTTCATACATATTCATATACATATATTCTACCCGACCTTATAAGCTTGGGGTTCATTATAGCCCTTCATAGGCACATATAAGTATAATAGCCCGTAGGAACCTTTTGCATCATTTTTTATATCATTATCATTACCATTCTCATCGTTATCGTTACATCTACATTATGGACTTACTCGTCATACGAGGAACATAGTATAATCATAGTATATATCAAGGGTCGTGAGCTTATGAGCTCGGAATGTCAACCATGTGAAGACAACATACTCATATGGAGGAATTAGGAATTTGGCCAAGAACCATGCCTTATGAAAGAAGGGTTAGCCTTACATACCTTTCCGTCGAACTATTCTACACTTGCACGTTCCCTTCCAATGCTAGCGTTTATACCTTCGTTAATATCATAACAATGGCCATTAGTCATTCACATTTTCCACATTATCTAGATTCCTCAATTTGCCTCTAATTCACCCACATTCATGATTATAACACCCATCTTTGTCCATTCGTCTAAAGTGTTTAGTTCATGATCTTAATACCATTTATAACACATTCATATCACAACACAACAACATTCATAACTCAATTCAAACTATTTCTCAAAATGTCACTATTCATCATTCATGACCTAGTTGACCACATTTTCTACAATCCATGTATTTTAATTCTCCAATACCTTAAACATCTTGTAAAAATCATGAATCTTACCTTAGAAGTTGTAGGAACAAGCTTTGGTTGATAATACTCTTCTTTGAGCAAAACCCTAGTTTTTCTCCATTTGGATTTCTTGACTTGGATGATCCTTGATGATTCCCTCATCCTTAATTCACTTGTCTTAATGTTATTGATGGCTTATAATCCTTGAAAACTCATATAATAAATGTAGAGAGTAGTTCTAGAGAGAAGTGGTGTAATGTTGTAATGAAATAAAATAAGTCTTGATCCTCATATTTAATGAATTGGAAAATTTGTGTTGGGTGAACAGTGGTCGTCCATGGAGGTTTACGGACCGTATTCCACTATACGGCTCGTCCTCCATGGGCGTATTTAGCGATTTCAAGAACCAGGAGCTGGGCTGCCGTCATGGTGGTTTACGACCATGGTTTACGGGCCGTAAATCACATTACGGTCCGTTCACCAGGTCGTATTTAACCATTTCCTCGGCTGGCAGAAAGTTGAAGTTTGGCATGCCAGTTTACGACCTGGCAGTTTACGGACCGTATACCAGTTTACGGACCGTATACCAGTTTACGGTCTGTATTTGTACTTTACGACCACTGGCAGAAAGCTGAAGCTTTTGCATGGCAGTTTACGACTGCCAGTTTATGGACTGTATTGCACTTTACGGTCCGTATTTTGCAATATACGACCACTGGGCAGTTTTGCCAGCTTTCAATTTTTCTCATTTCTCGACTTTTCATTCTAATCATCCACATCCCTTTTCATACATTTCCCATGAAACATTATACACTCGCACTCCTCGCACACATCATTAATTCATTTACTTGCGTACCAACGGGAAATTTTCCGAGGTGTAATATTCTACCCCCCTCAGGAACATTCGTCCTCGAATGTTAAAGGCTTGGGGAATTTTATAAAAATTTCGCTAGAGTTTCCTCTGTAATGTGGCACTACCACCCTGTCATAACTACCCACAATAACAATGCTTCACAGGGCAATAATACAACAACACTAGAAATTTGGCCACACACGACCTGAATGTATAAAAGGGAAAACATGCATACCTTATGATTTTGACGTCTCATCTTGGACTTCTTCCAAGGGCTGAAATAAATGTGGGTATTTGGATCGCATATTCTCTTCTGCTTCCCATGTCATTTCCTCTCGATTATCATTTCTCCACAGAACTTTAATTGAGGCCACTTCTTTGTTTCTAAGCCTCCGTACTTGCCTATCTAATATGGCAATGGGTATTTCATCATAAGTTAACTTTTCTGTCACTTGAATATCATTCACTGGGACGATCCTCGTAGGATCTCCAACACACTTCCGAAGCATCGAGACATGAAATACTTGATGGACTGACTCCAAATCTGGAGGTAGATCTAGCTCATAGGCCACTTTGCCTATTTTGCGCACAATTGCGTATGGCCCAATATACCGGGGACTGAGCTTCCCCTTTTTGCCCAATCTCATCACGCCCTTCATCGGCGACACTTTCAAGAATACCCAATCTTTCACTTCGAACTCTAAGTCTCGTCGATGATTATCCGCATAGGACTTCTGACGACTTTGAGCCGCTAGCAACCGATCTTGTATGAGCTTAACTTTCTCTATTGCTTGCTGGACCAAGTCTGGCCCTATCAACTTAGCTTCTCCGGTTTCAAACCACCCAACTGGGGATCTACACTTTCGCCCATATAGAACCTCATACGGTACCATTTGAATGCTAGAATGATAATTGTTATTGTAAGCAAACTCAATGAGTGGCAAATGGTCATCCCAATTTCCTCCAAAATCTATCATACATGCCCGTAACATATCTTCAAGAGTCTGAATAGTACGTTCAGCTTGCCCATCGGTCTGTGGGTGAAACGCCGTGCTTAGGCGCACTTGGGTCCCTAAACCTTCTTGGAAAGACCCCCAAAACTTGGCTGTAAACATAGTCCCTCTATCGGAGATAATAGATACCGGAACGCCATGGAGTCTCACTATTTCTTTAAGATAAAGCTTGGCATAATCTTCTGCCATATAGGTCGTTCTGACCGGTAAGAAATGCGCTGACTTTGTGAGCCTATCCACGATCACCCATATAGAATCATATTTACGTCGAGAACGGGGTAACCCTGTAATGAAATCCATATTAATCACTTCCCACTTCCAAGTTGGGATTTTTATAGCTTGCAATAAGCCACCCGGCTTTTGGTGTTCTATCTTCACTTGTTGGCAATTAGGACACTGAGCTACGAATTCTGCTACGTCTTTCTTCATCCCATTCCACCAATATATAGTCTTAAGATCATGATACATTTTCGTCGCTCCGGGGTGAACGGAGTAACGGGAACAATGAGCTTCTCTCAAAATCTGATGGCGTAGACCTACCACATCGGGAACACATAACCTGCCTCGACATCGGAGAACTCCGTCTTCCGAAATGTCAAATGATGACTCCTCCTTCTGAGGGAGTGTATCTCGATACTGCATTAGCATGGGATCCTCATATTGTCGCTCTTTTACTTCCGCTACTAACGATGAAACTGCTGAATTCTGAATAGTAGCTCCGCTGCTACCTGAGTCCACCACTCGGACTCCTAGGCTAGCTAACTGCTGAAGATCATAGGCCATCTCTTTCTTTTCTGGTCGTACATCACTTAGACTTCCCATCGATCTACGGCTAAGAGCATCAGCCACAACATTTGCCTTTCCGGGGTGGTACAGGATTTCAACATCATAGTCTTTTAGCAACTCTAGCCATCGTCGTTGCCGCAAATTCAACTCTTTCTGCTTGAAGATGTACTGGAGACTCTTATGATCTGTATAAATATCCACGTGGACACCATATAAGTAATGTCTCCATATCTTTAAAGCATGGACCACCGCGGCCAATTCTAAGTCATGGGTAAGATAATTCTGCTCATGTTTCCGTAATTGTCTAGAAGCATACGCAATCTGTCACGCCCCAACCCCGTGGGCCGCGACTGGTATCCTAACTGGATACCCAAACGTACCTACCTGACAGAAACGGCATACCAGACAGATAATTCACACTAGCTGTATACAGACTTAAGCCAATACAAATGCAGCGCGCGCTATAAATACACATACCCGAACATGCTGAAATTTCATATAGGCCGATGAGGCTAACATAACGGACAGAGTCACAAAGTCGTACGTACCTACCCGAATCGTAGCAACCCGTAACCCACATACATATCTACAGGCCTCTAACAGACATACAGAATCATATGACGGGACAGGGCCCCGCCGTACCCAGAATTACCATACGTACAGAATATACAGATGTCAGAAGATATATATACCAAAAGTACACGCTCCGGATCAAAGGAGCTCTCCAAAATAGCAGAATCTGCGCCTTAGACTGGCGGCGTATCACCAGGTGCGTCTGTACCTACGGGCATGTAACGCAGCCCCCGAAGAACCGGGGGTCAGTACGAAAAATGTACCGAGTATGTAAAGCAAAAATAAAACAAGTATAATCATAGTCTGAACCAGAAGTACAGAAATATAGCGGACAGAATCATGATCCAGAATCTGAAACAGATATACAGAGTTTAGCAGGCAGAATCATCATACGAATCAAGGGCACAGAGTATGGCTGACATAGTCATAATCAAAGCCAGAAGTACAGAAGTGTAGCGGACAGAACCATAATCCAATCGGACAGACAGAAGTGTACCGGACAGATTCATAACCCAATCGGACAGACAGAATCATGCATGCAGAGTCATACAGAGTCATATGCTTATACAGATGCAGATAGCATATACATACATACATATATCAGATCCCGGCCCTCTTAGTACGGGACGTGGTGGACAGACAGAATCAGATCATATGCCATCCTGGCCGCCATCCCCATACACAAATCATAATATCATACAGATATAAACAGATCCCGGCCCGCACACCGAGGGACGCGGTGAACAATGCAGAGGAATATGTACGATAATAGAACCTGGCCCGGGACGCAGTGAAGGAAGCATTGAGACATCCACGAACAGATTAATGAGAAACCACATACATACAGATCGTTATACAGACTCAATCAAACTGAAGTATGCCAAATGGCGAGTCAAATCAGAGTATTCGGATAGTGTTCATAATACGCGCCTATATCCTACTTGGGAAGGCACGACAGATTATTACCGGAATCAGATTTCCAGATGTCAAAACCATTTTTTAAGATTTATATAAAATGTAGTCATATCATGATCAGAATAATAGTCCAGATGTTGCCTGTGAGAAACAGACAGAAATAAGGCAATTTAGGTTATACAAAAAGTGTCGGGGCCTTGTGGGCCCACCTCGGACCAACTTGAGGCGACATACGTAAATTACTGATAATAGACCTTATGAAGTCGTCCATAGTCATTTGGAAGCATTCCGACTCCGTTTGGGACAATTGTATACAAAAGTTCACTTTAGAGACAAGTTATAAGAAAAGTGATTCAATCTTACTAAAGGAATTGGAGCGGATTTCCATCTCGAATTCCGAGGAACGGAGTCATATTTAAGGCTCGCAGCCGAGCCTATTATGTTCAGAACATGCCTAAGAATGAAGGGGTAGGCTTTACATACCTCAATTGCGCCTTATGCTCGCTTAGCTTCACTTCCAATTTCGTCCAGAATCTACAAATGGTCATGTTTACCAATTGTCAAATTCAAGCCTTTAAGAATCCAAATTTTATTACATACTTGCCTACCGAAATTTCGGCAGCATTTCCCCTATATATATAACATCCCCGAGACTTAGTTCGGCTTAATATATCAACACAGCACCCAACAACAACATCAATAACAACAACAAGTATTATAAAATACGCAATATGGCATAACTAGCCATCTTTCCAACACAACACAACGTCTTTCATTCCGACCTTGCAATTCAAAATCAATCTTACCATTTTCATATTCACCACTCATCAAGATCATTACAACATAATTCGGAGGCATATCATATCGTTTTCACCAAATAATCATAAGGTATACACAATATACAAGCCTCCTACCAAAGTCATATTTCACCCACAACTTCTAATCTTTTAGCAAACATATTCATGACATATTTCTATCTTCCAACTTCATCAATGATAATCATAATTTGCATCTTCCTACTTTCATTTCCACATTTACATAAGTTACAATAAACTTGCATGTTTTCCTACAACAACTTAACAACCAATTTTCCATAACAACAAGAACCATTATTCTTCCATTCATTTCACAATAACACAATTAACATACTAGCGGAATTAAATTCGCATTCCATCATCAACATGATACCACACAGCCACACACTATAATTTCCAACTTCCACTTATTCATTCAACTTTCACTTCCAATACAATTTCTACCATAACCATACTAGATTACCACATAAAATCCAATTCATATCACCTACACATTAACACACACTCACGGCCACACATGTTCACACACATAGCATACAAGTTTCATATTCATTACTCAATTCCACACACTACAACATGCATACACCTCCCATAACATATAGAGACATGAAATTCTTACCTTTCCTTCAAGTTCTTCACTTGCGACCAAAGCTACTTTCTTGCCAAAATAATTATGTCACTTTGTAGAGGATCTTGCACTTAGTAATAATCCCACAAGAAATGGATTTTGAACCAAAGGATTTAGCTCCAAAAATTTTTTCTTTCTTTTCCTTTTCTCTCTTTCTCTAGCCGAATTGCTCCTCTTTCTTTTTCTTGTTCTTTCTTTGTTTTTCTTGAAACTTCTTTGGATATAGATGACTACATAATGTCATATGGAAATTAATTAATTCCATGGACTTGGGCCATGTTGTGGCCGGTTGGGCCTCCCTTGTTTGGGCCTCATTTTCTTTTTTTTTTTAGTCCAATTGGCTACATCTTGTAATCCATGAAGCAAATTTCCAAAATTCCAATTTTTGCCCTTGGCCTCCTTTCGTAATTCCACACCAATGTATTCATAGCCGACACATTCATACCAAGTAAGGTCCAAATATGGCCTCATCCATTACAAGTCAAGTTATCTCGAATTTTTCGAATATGCAAAAATGCCGGATGTAACACAATCACCTTACCATTTTGCATCAATACACAGCCTAGCCCGACGCCTGAAGCATCACAATAAATAACATATCCTTCCAATCCCTCTGGATGTGTCAAGACTGGGGCTGAAGTCAGTCGGTCTTTCAACTCTTGGAAACTACGCTCGCAAGCATCTGTCCATTGAAACTTAGCTGACTTCTGAGTCAACTTGGTGAACGGTGCAGAAATAGAAGAGAAACCCTCAACAAATCTTCTGTAATAACCGGCTAAGCCCAAAAAGCTACGAACCTCCGTAGGGGTCGTGGGCCTTGGCCAAGTCTTCACTTCCTCAATCGTTTGGCTATCCACTCGAATACCGTCAGCTGCAACAATGTGGCCCAGAAATGCCACTGAGTTCAATCAAAACTCGCATTTGGAAAACTTCGCGAATAACTCTCGAGCTCGAAGAACTCCAAGGACAATTCGCAAATGATCCACATGCTCTGCCTTGGATCTAGATTACACCAGGATATCATCGATGAATACAATCACGAATCGATCTAGAAAAGGCCTGAATACATTGTTCATTAAGTCCATAAACACTGCCGGTGCATTAGTTAGCCCAAACGACATTACTCGGAACTCGAAATGGCCATATCTTGTTCTGAAAGCTGTCTTAGGGATATCTTTCTCCCTAACTCTTACTTGGTGATACCCGGACCTCAAATCAATCTTTAAAATCCATTTGGCACCTTGCAATTGATCAAATAAATCATCAATCCTCGGGAGGGGATACTTGTTCTTAATTGTCACTTTATTCAATTGCCGATAATCAATGCACGTTCTCAAGGAGCCATCCTTCTTCCGGACGAACAATACGGGTGCTCCCCACGGGGATGAACTAGGCCTAATGAAGCATTTTTCAAGCAAGTCTTTTAATTGCTCCTTCAACTCTTTTAACTCTGCGGGTGCCATCCTATAGGGAGGAATAGATATGGGATTAGTGTCTGGCAGCACATCAATCGTAAAATCGATCTCTCGCTCGGGAGGAAGGCCTGGAAGCTCTTCCGGGAACACATCCGGAAATTCGTTCACTACCGGAACTGACTGAAGAGTCGGCGACTCAGCTTCTACATCTTGAACTCGTACTAGGTGATAAATGCACCCTTTCGTGATCATTTTCCTTGCCTTTAGATAGGAAATAAACCTACCTTTTAGTGATGATGCATTCCCTTTCCATTCTAAGACTGGTTCTCCCGGAAACTAGAACGAACCATTTTCATTCGGCCATCAACATTGGCATAACAAGAAGCCAACCAATCCATGCCCATAATAACGTCAAAATCTACCATTTCTAGCTCATGCAAATCAATCATGGTACGACGATCACAAATCACAATCACACAATTCCTATATACTCGGCTAGCTATTACCGATTCACCCACGGGTGTAGACACCTTGAAAGGTTTGATAGACTCCGGCTCAATTATAAATCGACCCGCAATATATGGAGTAACATATGATAATGTGGAGCCCGGATCAATCAAAGCATATACATCATGAGAGAATACCGATAATATACCTGTGACCACATTAGGAGAAGACTCAAGATCTTGGCGTCCAGCCAAAGCATAAATACGGTGCTGAGGACCGCTAGTACTGGGAGCTCTGCCTCTACCTCTACCATGGCCGACTGGCGCATGTGAACCTGGCCCCGTAGGGCGTACAGATGCTGATGATCCGGCTGCCGACCCTGCTGGCTGGGTCCTACCTCTACCCTGTACTGAGGGGCAATCACGCATGATATGGCCTGGTTGACCACATGAATAGCAACCATCCGAGCCCAATCGGCATCGACCCCAATGCAACTTCCCACATTGGGAACATCGTGGTATAGGTGGCCTTGACTGGCCTGAATCGCCTCTAAATTGAGACCCCGAATAACCCTGACTCGGCTCGGAATGAGTAGATCTGTCAAATCTCTGACCCGTGAACTGTGGAGGTGTACTGGTCATAGAATAGCCTGAATGGCTGGGAAACTGCTGTCTGTGTCCGCCCCTGGACTCGCTCCTCGAACCCGAAGGTCTGGCCCTCTTGTTATGGCCCCTATACTTCTCACGTTCATTTCTCCGCTGCTGTAGGTGTTCCTCTAATTCCTGAGCATGTGCCTGAATGCGTGCAATATCCATGCCATCCTGAAGGGACGCAGTTAAACATTTATCCATCAAGTGTGGCCCTAGGCCTTTCACAAACCGGTGCACCCGATCACCCATATCCGCTACCATGGTCGAAGCATACCTAGCCAAGGAATTGAAGCGGAGACTATACTCTGTAGCACTCATGCTACCTTGCCTCAAATTCAAGAATTTATCGGCCCTAGCTCGCCGAACTTCCGGAGGCATATAATGACGGAGAAAAGCATCAACAAACTCTTGCCATACTGGTGGAAGTGCATTGGCTCCCCGCGAAGCCATCCAAACCGTATACCACTGGATTGAGACATCCCTCAATCTATATGACGCTAGCTCCACCGATTCGGTGTCTGAAGCATGTATCAACCGGAGCGTCCTTAGCATACCATCAATAATGTCCTGGGGATCCTCCTCCAGTTTCGACCCAAAGAATTCCGGGGGTTTCAAAGCAATGAAGTCACGGGCCCTTGCACTAACAGTCCTGTCATCTTGCCCTGCGCTTGGCCTCTGAGTCTGGGCCGCAACCAACTGAGTCAACAAATTAATGGCCTCTCTCACGTCTTGGCCCAAAGCATTCGGTGGAGGAGCTGGAGCTGGGGCTGAGGCTCCCACGTGCTCCTCAGTAATAGGCACTGTCTTGGAGGACTGAGATTGAGCCGCACTCTAGGACTCATCTTCCTCTACTACCGGTGGCGGTGCTCTTTCAACCCGTTTTTCTGCCACCGTCTTGCCTTTTTGTGCTGCTGTAGCCTTTTTCTTTTTAGGCATCTCTGAAATACACAACACACGATTTAGGAATAAGAATTTCTTACATCATAGCTCTATCGCACGATTCTTATGAAGAAAGAAGGTCATATATTCCTAAAATGTCCGCAGCTTCTCGTTTATAAGTGTGGCGCATAACACACCCATAACCAAGACTCTACTAGACACGGCTCGTAGACACATCCTAGGACTGAACTGCTTTGATACCACTTTTGTCACGACCCGGCTAGGGGGCCGCGACGAGCACCCGGTGCTACCCCACCCGAGCACCCTCTTATCGTACATAACATAACATCTAGGTGAACCATAAGTCAATTCGTGATTTTATTATCGTTAATCATATTGATCCCATTAGACGACCATCATCATTTAACATATCATAGGCATCTAGGCCACACCATAAGTACAAGGCCGACGTGGCTAACAAAAGATATACAAAACATGGGCCGGCATGGCCGAACATCTCTACCCACATACACATGACTACGTGCCTCTAAGAGTATGACATATCGTATGAGCGGGACAGGACCCCGCTATGCCTATAATTATATACACAAAAGAATAAGTACCCAAAAGCTACAGCTCCGAAAGAAATGGAACTCTGCTATGCATTCTCTGAATAAGCAGCTATGGATCAAGTCTTTGTCCCTGTGCACCTGTGGGCATGACGCAGCGTCCACAAACAAAAGGACGTCAGTACGAAGAATGTACTGAGTATGTAAAACATGATCAACATCAATATAGAAGCATAATAGATATCATATGAAGATAGCATAAGAGGGGAGACAGTAATATCATCATCATCATGTCGCTTACTTGCATACATCGTCGTTCGTATCCCATAATAATACTCGTACCATACTTGTGCTCATATTCGTATACATGTCCTTATTTGTATTCTTATACATAGTCTTATCACATTCATATTCATATTATATACATAGCCATACACTTATATACATACATAGCGTACCCGACCATAAGGTTCGGTGTTTCATACGTACTTGGCCAACCAAGGCTCAATGTTATTTCTACCTGGCCCTACCAAGGCTTCAGGGTTATCCGTACCATCTGAATACGTGCGCGCGCGTTTCGTAATTGTATACATACTTCATACATATTCATATACATATATTCTACCCGGCGTTATAAGCTCGGGGTTCATTATAGCCCTTCATAGGCACATATAAGTATAGTAGCCCGTAGGCACCTTTTGCATCATTTTTGATATCATTATCATTACCATTCTCATCGTTATCGTTACATCTACATTATGGACTTACTCGTCATACGAGGAACATAGTATAATCAGAGTATATATCAAGGGTCGTGAGCTTATGAGCTCGGAATGTCAACCATGTGAAGACAACATACTCATATGGAGAAATTAGGAATTTTGCCAAGAACCATGCCTTATGAAAGAAGGGTTAGCCTTACATACCTTTCCGTCGAACTATTCTACACTTGCACGTTCCCTTCCAATGCTAGCGTTTATACCTTCATTAATATCATAACAATAGCCATTAGTCATTCACATTATTCACATTATCTAGATTCCTCAATTTTCCTCTAATTCACCCACATTCATGATTATAACACCCATCTTCGTCCATTCGTCTAAAGTGTTTAGTTCATGATCTTAATACCATTTATAACACATTCATATTACAACACAACAACATTCATAACTCAATTCAAACTATTTCTCAAAATGTCACTATTCATCATTCATGACCTAGTTGACCACATTTTCTACAATCCATGTATTTTAATTCTCCAATACCTTAAACATCTTGTAAAAATCATAAATCTTACCTTAGAAGTTGTAGGAACAAGCTTTGGTTGATAATACTCTTCTTTGAGCAAAACCCTAGTTTTTCTCCATTTGGATTTCTTGACTTGGATGATCCTTGATGATTCCCTTATCCTTGATTCACTTGTCTTAATGTTATTGATGGCTGATAATCCTTGAAAACTCATATAATGAATGTAGAGAGAAGTTCTAGAGAGAAGTGGTGTAATGTTGTAATGAAATAAAATAAGTCTAGATCCTCATATTTAATGAATTGGAAAATCTGTGTTGGGTGAACAGTGGTCGTCCATGGAGGTTTACGGACCGTATTCCACTATATGACTCGTCCTCCATGGGCGTATTTAGCCATTTCAAGAACCAGAAGCTGGGCTTCCGTCATGGTGGTTTACAACTATGGTTTACGGGCCGTAAATCACTTTACGGTCTGTCCACCAGGTCGTATTTAACCATTTCCTCGGCTGGCAGAAAGTTGAAGTTTGGCATGCCAGTTTACGATTTGGCAGTTTACGGACCGTATACCAGTTTACGGTCAGTATTTGCACTTTACGACCACTGGCAGAAAGCTGAAGCTTTTGCATGGCAGTTTACGACTGCTAGTTTACGGACCGTATTGCACTTTACGGTCCGTATTTTGCAATATACGACCACTGGGCAGTTTTGCCAACTTTCAATTTTTCTCATTTCTCGACTTTTCATTCTAATTATCCACATCCCTTTTCATACATTTCCCATGAAACATTATACACTCGCACTCCTCGCACACATCATTAGTTCATTTACTTGCGTACCAACGGGAAATTTTCCGAGGTGTAACATGGACAATCTTCAATGTCCTTAACATCTCATCGATGAAACTTTGCAGATCTTCATCCAACTTTGACCCGATGAATTCCGGAGGATTTAAACTCACAAAATCACGGGCCTTTGTAATCGCTGCCCGATCGCTTGAACCCACATTCTGTCATTGTGCCTGTGCGGCAACCAATTGTGTTAATAACTGAATGGCCTCGGTCATTTGTTGACCCGAAGCAGCCGGCGGAGGAATTGGAGCTGGAGCTCCTCCTTGATCTTCCACATTAGGCGGGGAAGAAGAAGTATTAGATAAGGCCTCGTCGTATGATTCGCCTTCTTCTATATTCATCGGAGGCTCTCTTTTTACCCGCCTCTTTTTTGTAGTCTTGCCCTTCAGGGCGGCTGTAGCTTTTCCCTTTGGCGGCATTCTGAAATCATAACACACTATTAGAGAGGATAAAATCTTGCACACGGCTCTATCGCACGATCTCTTGAGAAGAAAGATGGTCATTTTTCCTAAATGCCTTGTAGCCTGTTGTCTATTAATGTGGCGCGCAACACACCATAAACAAGACTCTACTAGACACGGCTCGTGGACACTTCTAGGACCGAACTTCTCTGATACCACTTTTGTCACGACCTGGCTAGGGGTCGTGGCGGGTACTCGGGGCTAACCGCCAAGCACCGCTCGTACTAGTACTCCTTGGGCGTATTTAACAATCATTTATCAGATTCATGCTCGATTTATAAGAAAACCCGTGTTCCTTTAGAAACATAATGTTTTTGTACACATGAGCTCTTAGGCTAGCAAAATAATATATATATATATATATATATATATATATATATATATATATACACACACAATGACCACGCCGTGAAACCACATGACCCACATTAAGTATCTATGAGCCTCTATGAGATGACATCTATAATTGTACACAAAAGAATCATCATAGGCACCTCCAGGACAATGGGGTGCTTTCAGTCAGCTAACAGCCTCTAAGAATCTAGAGCAAGATCTCCTCCCTATCTACCTATGGGCATGAACACAGCGTCCAAAGAAAACGGACGTCAGTACGAATATTGTACTGAGTATGTAAGGCAGGAATGAAATAAACAAACATAATAGAGGGATCAGGAATCATGAGAGAAGGATATAACCTGAATGTATATCATGGACAACCTTCTCTCTACATATATCACATTTTACAAAATCATAGTATACATGTTATCACATCCCATACATCACCATATACGTCATATACGTGATCACATACATCCTCACATCGTAATCCACATCGTTACCCGCGTCCGAATACCCTCATATGCCGTCCACTAGTGGTGATCATGCCCGGCCCTCTAGGCTCGGTGTAAACGTAGCAGCCCGCATTAGAGGTGACATACCCAGCCATATAGGCGCGGTGGAATCATATCATCACAAAATCAATCATAACACATCACTATTACACATCTCATGCCATAGCATCATGTTATCATTTCTTGGTATTCCATGCATCCCATAGTCGTATTACAAGTTAGCATTATTCATCATCTTTTTGTCATAGCATACATTAGCATTAAGAGCATACATTAGGTTTTAAGGCAATCACACTATGTTGGGGTGACGTAAGGTCGTGAACCCCCGATTGTATTATGGACATTTTATGAGTGTCATGCCTCACCTTGAAAGAAATAAAGCTTAAGGCGAATGTTAACAATAATAACATCAATAGAATTGGACGAACATCGTGCCACAACTTCTTGAATCCCAATACTCTAGCTCATTGTCATTATTATCATGCTTATAGGTGATTCGATATATAGAAGGACTCATAAGCCCCATCATATAGAAGGATTATGGAAAACTTGAAGGATTCATGCATTTTGAAAGAAGAGTTAAGCCTCACATACCTGTCTCGTTTAAGCAATCTAGCGTTCGCTTATTCTCCTTCAATGTCACGTCTCTACCTTCAAAAGAGGATTCGTACTAACGTTAGTTAATCAACTATAAGAACACACTACTATTTCTAGAGACAATTGGGCAGCACTTCCTTTGTTTATACTGGTTTTCCCATATTCCATATCGACTCCCAACACCCACAACAACAATTACAATATAGCAATCGACAATCATCATTCATATACAATGACCATGATCCACCATTTCTCTTCATTTTTCCCACATTTATGATTTTGGGTTCGCTATCATTTTTTTCTCATGTACCACACTTATCTCATGGTCTACATGTCATTTATAACGTATTCATACTCATAACACACTAACATTCATGATTCAATTCAACTACCATTCACTCATGGTACTATTCACTCATTTATGACCCATTTGCTATGCCTTTCTACAATTCGGGTATCTTAACCTTCCAATACCTTAACCAACATGAAATGGTCATGAAACTTAACTTGGATGATGGTGGAACAAGCGTTGAGTGGAGTGTCTACTCTAGCACAAAAACCGTACTTCTCCTCTTTTAGTTTTCTTTGAGGAAGATGAACTTGAGCTAGGTTTCACACTCTTGTTTTCATAAATTTGGCATTGTTGATCTTGATTTTCCCTTGATTCACTTGAATGATGGAGTGTTTTGGAGTATTCTAGAGAGTTCTTGAATTGTGAAGATGAGAAAATGAAATAAAATGAGCTTGGGGTCCCTTATACTTAACTTGAAAATCTGATTTTTGTGAATAGTAGTCGGGATGCACAGTGGCCGTAAACCCAGTTTACGGGCCGTATTCTGGTTTACGGTCCATCCCTCATGATTGTATTTAAGCATATCAGAAACAGAAAGGTTTGTTGTAGGTCATGGTGGTTTATGGTCACAGTTTACGGGTCGTATTTCAATTTACGGTCCGTATTTTGAGTCGTATTTAACCACTTCAACATTTGACAGAAAGTTGAAGTTTTGATAGTTGGAAGACGATGGCACTTTACGGGCCATATTTTTTTTTACGACCACTGGGTCGAAATGCAAATCTGCAACCTTCGCGTTTTCAAAACTCATGGGTAGTCATTCCCTTATTAGTAAAACATCGTACACTCATAATCTTCGTTGGTCTATTCATTTTATGCTCACGGAAAATTTTTCGAGGTGTAACAGAAATATCATAAATCTTACTTTAGATGTTGTACGAACAAGCCTTGGTTGATAATACTCCACTTGAGCAAAACCCTAGTTTATCTCCATTGGGATTTGTTGACTTGAATGAACTTTGATGGGTTTTCTTACTATTGATTCACTTAGTTTATGTTGTTGATCATTAATAATCCTTGAATTCTTGTAGAATAATTGTAGAGAGCGGTTTTAGAGAGAACGGGTTCAGTGTGGAAATGAAATAATAGCCTTGGTCCCCTTTTTAATAACCCAAAATCTGATTTGAAATAAACAGTCGTCGAAAGTGCACAGTGGTCGTAAACCCAATTTACGGGCCGTATTCCAGTTTACGGTCCGTATTCTGTGGGCGTATTTAAGCATAACAGAACCAGAAAGGTATGCTGGAGTCATGGTGATTTACGATCATGATTTACGGGCCGTATTTCAGTTTACGGTCCGTATTCCAAGTCGTATTTAACCATTTGAACATTTGACAGAATGTTGAAGTTTTGGAAGTCAAAATACGACATGGCAGTTTACGGGCCGTATACCACTTTGCGGTCCGTATTTCGTTTTACGTGCAACTGGCCAAAATGCAAATCTGCAACTTTCCACATTTTCAGAACCTATAATTAGTCATTATGGAGCATAACCTATCTCTTATTGCAATTGCCTTTGGAATCTTACTTAGGTCGTCAAATGTCGTTCCCTTCTTATTAAAACATCGTATATGATATGCCCTTTGTTAGCCTACCCACTGTACGTTCGCGGGGAAATTTTCAAGGTGTAACATTCTTCCCCCCTTTGGAACATTCGTCCTCGAATGTTAAACACTCGGGATCCTGCGAAAATTCCGCTAGAGTTTCCCCTGTAATTTGGCACTACCAACCTGCCACAACAACCCATAATATCATCGCCTCATAGGGCTACATCACAATATCAACATGTCTATGGCCACACACGACCCAAAAGCATAAAAGGAAAACATACATACCTTATAATCTTAACGTCTCATCTTAGATCTCTTCCAAGGGCTGGAATAAATGCGGGTATCTGGATCGCATACTTTCTTCCGCTTCGCATGTCATTTCCTCTTGTCTACTGCTTCTCCATAAAACCTCAACTGAGGCCACCTCTTTGTTTCTAAGCCTCCTTACTTGCCTATCTAGAATGGCAATGGGCAGTTCTTCATAAGTCAATTTTTTCGTCACTTGCGCATCGCTTATTGGCACGATCTTAGTAGGATCTCCACCACATTTCTTAAGCATCGAAACATGAAAAACTGGATGGACTGACTCCAAATCCGGAGGTAAATCTAACTCATAGGCCATTTTTCCTATCTTTCGTACAATCTCAGAAGGTCCAATGTATCGGGGACTAAGCTTCCCCTTTTTGCCAAATCTCATAACGCCCTTCATTGGCGACACTTTAAAAAATACCCAATCTTTAACTTGAAACTCTAAGTCTCTCCGACGATTATCCGCGTAGGACGTTTGACGACTTTGAGCTGCTAACAACCGATCTTGTATGAGCTTCACTTTCTCGATGGCTTGCTGGACCAAGTCTGACCCTATCAATTTAGTCTCTCCTGTTTCAAACCACCCAATTCGGGATCTGCACTTTCGCCCATATAAGGCTTCATACGGTGCCATTTGAATGCTAGAATGGTAACTATTATTGTAAGAAAATTCAATGAGTGGCAAATGATCATCCCAATTTCCTCCAAAATCTATCATACATGCCCGTAACATATCCTCAAGAGTCTGAATGGTACACTCAGCTTGCCCGTCAGTCTGCGGGTGAAATGCCGTACTAAGGCTCACTTGGGTCCCTAGACCCTCTTGGAAAGACTTATAAAAATTGGCTGTAAACTGAGTCCCTCTGTCGGAGATAACAGATACTGGAACACCATGGAGTCTCACTATCTCTTTAAGATAAAGCTTTGCATAATCTTCTGCCACGTACGTCGTTCTGACTAGTAAGAAATGAGCTGACTGGGTGAGTCTATCCACAATTACCCATATGGAATCATACTTACGTCGAGAACGGGGTAAGCCTGTAATGAATTCCATGTTAATCACTTCCCACTTCCAAGTTGGGATTTCTATAGCTTGCAACAATCCACCCGGCTTTTGGTGCTCGATTTTCACCTATTGACAGTTGGGACATTGAGCTACAAATTCCGCTATATATTTCTTCATTCCATTCCACCAATATACAGACTTAAGATCATGATACATCTTCGTCGCACCAGGGTGAACAGAGTAACGGGAACAATGAGCTTCTCTCAATATCTGGTGGCGTAGACCTGCCACATTGGGAACACATAATCTGCCTCAACATCGAAAAAATCCGTCTCCTGAAAGCTCAAATGATGACTCCTCTTTCTAAGGGAGTGTATCTCTGTAATGCCTTAGCATGGAATCTTCGTATTGTCGCTCTTTCACTTCTGTTACTAGCGATGAAACTGCCGAATTCTGGATAGTAGTTCCCTTGCTACCTGAGTCCGCTACTCGAACTCCTAGGCTAGCTATCTGCTGGAGCTCACGAGTCATTTCTCTCTTCTTGGGTCGTAAATCACACAAACTTCCCATAGATCTGCGGCTAAGAGCATCGGCTACAACATTTTCCTTTCCGGGGTGATACAAGATATCAACATCATAATCTTTTAGCAATTCCAACCATCGTCGTTGCCGTAAATTCAGCTCTTTCTGCTTGAAGATATATTGTAGACTCTTACGATATGTATAAATATCCGCACGGACACCATATAAATAATGTCTCCATATCTTTAACGCATGAACCACTGCGGCCAATTCTAAATCATGGGTTGGATAATTCTGCTCATGTTTCCGCAATTGCCTTGAAGCATACGCAATCACTTTGCCATGTTGCATCAATACACAGCCTAGCCCAATGCCTGAAGCATCGCAATAAACAACATATCCTTCCGATCCCTCTGGAACTGTCAAGACTGGGGCTGAAGTCAATCTGTTTTTCAACTCTTGGAAGCTACACTCACAAGCATCTATCTATTGAAACTTTGCTGATTTCTGGGTCAACTTTGTGAGTGGTGCAGAAATAGAAGAAAAACCTTCAACGAATCTCCTGTAATAACCTGCTAAGCCCAGAAAGCTACGAACCTCCATAGGAGTTGTGGGCCTTGGCCAAGTTTTCACGGCCTCAATCTTTTGACAATCTACCCGAATACCATCGGCTGCAACAATATGTCCCCAAAATGTCACTGAGTTCAACCAAAACTCACATTTGGAAAACTTTGCAAACAACTCTCGAGTTCGGAGAACTCCGAGGACAGTACGCAAATGATCCGCATGTTCTGCCTCGGATCTAGAATATACCAAGATGTCGTCGATAAATACGATCACAAATAAATCTAGAAAGGGTCTGAACACATTGTTCATCAAATTCATAATTTCCGCCGGTGCATTAGTTAGCCCAAATGACATTACCCGAAACTCAAAATGGCCATATCTTGTTCTGAAGGCTGTCTTAGGGATATCTGTCACGACCCAACCCCGTGGGCCGTGACCGGTGCCCTAGGTGGGCACCTATACGTACCCGATACCCAGATTAGCAAATTAACAGAATAATAATATAATAACATTAGTGAATACTACAGAAATTAACAGAAAGGTAGGCTTGGCACATATAGGCCGAGAAGGCCGTCATAGAACAAAATACCCCAAACGTATGTACAGAACCCACACAGATATATCCACAGACCTCTACAGAACATAACACAGTCATAAGACGGGACAGGGCCCCGTCATATCCAGAATACTGTACACATCCAGATAGTGGTGTCAGACTGTACCAAAATATGGGCTTTGAAGAAGAGAGCGCCCCAAAATAGCAGTAATAGGATCCTAGACGTGTGGATCGGCAAACCTGTCGTCTGTACCTGCGCGGCATAAAAACGCAGCCCCCGAAGAAAGGGGGTCAGTACGAAATATGTACTGAATATGTAAAGCAGAATTACAGAAGCATAAACCATAACAGATTCAGAAAACTGAGTAGAAAATCCTGAGTGTCATATGCATATTTTCAAAACAGACAGAGTATGTACAAAATCATATGTCATATCATATCCGGCCCCAGCCATGGGGCTTGGCAGACAGAACGTGGTCACCCTCCCGACATCGGTGCCACAACAGATGGGAATCAGAAAAAGGGGGCGTGGCCCCGTATCATAAAATGTCATATCAGAATGGCCATAACAGATCAGATCAGAACGGCGGACATGGCACATCATACTCCACAGACCCATGTACGCGTATACCTGCCCCCTGACCTCGGGGCGCGGCGAACAATGCAGAAGATTACGCTTGACAACATATCCTGGCCCGGGCTCAGTGTGGGAAACGTTGGGACATCCACGAATAGAGTAGTGAGAAACTAATGCAATTTTAAAACGTCATAATTATCTTCAAAGACTCGACGAAGCGTATCGAAGACGAATAAATCAAATGGAATAAAACGGGATCAGAATAACACATTTCGTATGTCAAAATAAATTACGGAAGTATAGTTTTCCCGAAGTCATACCGGGTATCAAAATAATTCATTAGGCTTGATAGAATATTTAAACCACATTCTTTAGATAATTTAAAGGTAGTCAACGCATTTTCTTTCAAAAATTTGCTTAAAAAGGAAGCCTTGACTCATAAGGGTAAAATCGTAATTAGCGGGCCCGCCTCGGGACAAACAAGGCGGCGGGCTCAAATAGTGTTCTTTAACCAAATGGAGTCACCTAAAAAGGTTCTACGGACATTCGGCGACGTTTCGAGTAGTTTGAAGCAAAGGTGCCTTATTTCAAGCAAAGGGCACCAAAGATGTTCAATTCCATTGAAGGAAAAACGGAAAATTTCCTTTGCGGATTCCGAGGGCCACGAGGTCCTTCGAGGCCCGGATCCGACCCTAACTCACTAAAGGCATGCCAAGGGAAGTAATAGGGTTGCTTTACATACCTTTCACGCTCCTAACGCCTTCCAAAAGTCACTTCCCGTTTCGTCGAAAAACTGCAAATGGTCAAGTTTACCATTTGTAAGCCATAATTAACAAAGTCTCAATTTAATGCAAATTTGGCTACCGAAATTTCGGCAGCACTTCCCCTATACATATAGCACCCCGAGAATTCAACTCGGCTATAATTCATCAACCATAACCCAAACAACCACAACAATAGCATTAATGAACATTAAAAGTACAAATATCCTTCAAGTAGCAATTTTCCTCACAAGTTGACATAATTATCAATTCAATCCAAATTTTCGAATTAACATTATAATGTCACACCCATTATCATCTAAGATCATCACCACATAACTTTAGAGGCATATCATACCATTTCTCTTAGGATATACACTTGATATACAAGATATACACTTTTCCGCCAAAAGTATAACTTATGCAAAACATCAAATCTTTGGCATATGATTTCATAACAAGTTTCCAACTTCCAAATACCTCAATGAACATCATAATTCACAACCAAACACTTCATTTCCTTAACGTCGGAAAATCATACTAAAACGACATAAGTTCCTACCTTCCAATTCAATACAAACTTATATCATAATAACTTCATTCACATTACAAACATCACAATACCAACGCTCTAACACATTAAACAAACTTAATCCATTTTATTCTCAAGCCACATACACCACACGGCCAAGTGCTATTGTTAACCATTCAATCAAATTTATTCTACTTTCATTCTCAACATGAATTCCATCACATTCACAACTAGAATATCACATAATTTCAACACATTGATGGCTATACATCATATGTATACACACGGCTACACACTCACACACACACCCACTTTGCAAACTTCTATTTCTTCATACAATCAACACATTTCCATAAACTACAACACAATCAAAACTTCATAACACAAATAAAAGGTAGAAATCCTTACCTTTTCTTCAAGCTCCCTTCACTTGGACTTGTGTTCAACTTGGAGATTCTAGAGCTCCCCACTCCAAACCAACTATACCAAGATGCAAAGAAGCCTTGAATTAGTAGGAAATCAACAAGATTTGAATTTTTGGGACAAGATTTTTGAGGGCTAAATTTGAAGGGCAAACCCGAGAGCCTCACTTTCTCTTGCTCTTGATCTCTTTTTTTTTTCTAAGTCTCTTAATGGATACATATGAAGACTTGGTCTTCTCTTATAATTAGTGGTCACATGCCTTGCACATGACCACATTAATTGGGCTTGGGCCAAGGCCTACTATGGCCGGCCACTTCAATGGATTGGGCTCCAATTCACTTAAATTTTTTTTTTAGCCCAATAACTTATGGATCACATTTTGTAATTCCCGAAACTAATTTCCAAAATTCCAAAATTACCCTTAGCCTTGTCCCACACTTTCATGATTCTATTCTTTCATGCATAACTCCTATGTTCAACACAATATCAAATTTGACCTCACATCTCAAAAATCCAATGTTTATCGAATTCTTCCAAACGTGTGAAAACACGGGATATAACATCCTCCCCCCCTTTAGAACCTTCGTCCTCGAATGTTAAAATAAATCTTATGGGGTTTGAAAAACACTTTGGGGGAGTTCATGTTCATAAACAATATGTATGATATATGATTGATATTGAAATGAAATTAAGCAGGGGTTCGAGGTTACCTGTGGCCATAGGGAACAGATGAGGGTATTTCTTCTTCATTTCTTCCTCCGACTCCCAGGTCATCTCCTCCCGGTTATCATTCCGCCACAGTACCTTAACGGAAGCCACATCTTTATTTCGGAGCCTCCTTACCTGGCGATCCAAAATAGATACGGGCTGCTCCTCGTACGATAACTGCTCCGTCACCTGGATATCATCGGCAGGGAATACTCTAGAAGGATCTCCGATGCATTTACGAAGCATAGAGACGTGAAACACCGGATGCACCCCTTCCAAATCAGATGGCAGATCTAACTCATAGGCGACATTCCCAGCTTTCCGAACAATCTGATAAGGCCCAATATAACGCGGACTGAGCTTACCCTTTCTGCCGAACCGCATTACGCCTTTCATAGGCGATACCTTCAGAAATACCCAATCGCCTACCTGAAACTCTAACGGTCGACGCCTTCTATCCGCGTATGACTTCTGTCGACTCTGGGCTGCCAACAGTCGCTCTCGAATAAGTTTCACCTTATCCACAGCCTGCTGGACCATATCCGGGCCAATCAACTCTGTCTCGCCAATATCAAACCAGCCAACCGGCGATCTGCACTTCCTGCCATATAAAGCCTCGTACGGAGCCATCTGGATGCTGGAATGGTAACTATTATTATATGCAAACTCGATCAACGGCAAGTGATCATCCCAGCTGCCTCTGAAATCAATAACGCAGGCCCGCAACATATCCTCCAGCGTCTGTATAGTGCGCTCGGCCTGACCGTCGCTCTGAGGATGAAACGCTGTGCTCAAGCTCACCTGAGTCCCTAGACCCTCCTGAAAAGATCTCCAGAAATGCGCCGTAAACTGGGCGCCTCTGTCAGAGATAATAGATAGAGGAACTCCGTGAAGCTTCACAATCTCCTTAACATAGAGCCTGGCATAATCCTCGGCGGAATAAGTAGTCCTGACGGGAAGAAAATGGGCTGATTTCGTCAGCCTATCCACGACGACCCAAATGGAGTCATACTTCCGTGGAGTGCGAGGCAAACCCGTAATGAAGTCCATATTAATAGCCTCCCACTTCCATGTCGGAATCTCCATCTCCTGTAGCAGTCCTCCCGGCTTCTGGTGCTCAATCTTGACCTGCTGACAATTAGGACACTGAGCGACGAACTCTGCAATGTCCCGCTTCATACCGTCCCACCAGTAAAAACATCAAAGGTCATGATACATCTTCGTAGACCCCGGATGGACTGAATAGCGAGCATAATGTGCCTCGCTCATAACCTGCTGCCGAAGGCCTGCAATGTCAGGTACACACAACCTGCCCCTGTATAATAAAGTGCCGTCCGGCGAAAACTCGAACGGGGTCCTCTCCTTATCATAAGCTGTGTCCCTGTACCGAGCTAAGACAGGATCCTCGAACTGATGCCGCCTAATATCGTCCCTGATGGAGGACTCAGAAACCCCTCGAACAGAAATCCGGGTGTCTGCAGAATCGGCCAGACGAATCCCAAGACTGGCCAACTGCTGAATATCACGGGCTATCTCTCTCCTGTCTGGCTGTAAGTCTGCCAAACTGCCCATGGACTTCCGACTGAGCGCATCCGCAACCACATTAGCCTTACCCGGATGATACAAAATATCCACGTCATAATCCTTCAGAAGCTCCAACCACCTCCGCTGCCGCAAATTAAGCTCTCTCTGTCTGAAAATATACTGGAGACTCTTATGGTCAGTATAAATATCCACATGAACGCCATATAAGTAGTGTCTCCATATCTTCAGAGCATGAATCACCGCTGCGAGCTCCAGATCGTGAGTAGGATAATTCTTCTCATGCTTCTTGAGCTGCCGGGAAGCATACGCTATAACTCTGCCGTGCTGCATCAATACACAGCCTAACCCGATGCCAGAAGCGTCACAATAGATGACATACCCATCCGGTCCCTCGGGAAGAGTCAGAACTGGGGCTGTAGTCAGCTTCTCCTTCAGCGACTGGAAGCTTCGTTCACAAGCATCAGACCACTGGAACTTAGCTCCCTTCTGAGTCAGCCTTGTCAAAGGCGCTGAAATCGAAGCAAACTTCTCCACGAATCTCCTGTAATAACCTGCTAAGCCCAAGAAACTGCGTACCTCTGTAGGCGTCGTGGGTCTGGGCCAATTCTTCACAGCCTCGATCTTCTGTGTGTCCACCCGGACACCATCAGCTGCAATAACATGGCCCAAGAAAGCCACTGAAGATAACCAGAATTCACACTTAGAAAATTTCGCATACAGCTACTGATGTCGGAGTACCCCTAATACCGATCTGAGATGATCCGCGTGCTCCGCCTCAGACCGAGAATAAACCAGGATATCGTCAATAAATACAATCACAAACATGTCCAAAAACGGCCTGAATACCCGGTTCATCAAATCCATAAATACCGCGGGGGCATTAGTAAGCCCAAAAGACATGACCCTGAACTCATAATGCCCGTATCGGGTCCGGAAAGCTGTCTTAGGAATATCAGCCTCGCGAACTCGTACCTGGTGATAACCGGACCGAAGATCTATCTTCGAGAAGCACTTAGCACCCTGCAGCTGATCAAACAAATCATCAATCCTGGGGAGGGGGTATTTATTCTTTATAGTTACCTTATTCAGCTGCCGATAGTCAATACACATACGCAGCGACCCGTCTTTCTTACGCACAAATAATACCGGAGCTCCCCAAGGCGAAGTACTGGGCTTGATGAAGCCCTTATCTAGCAAATCCTTCAACTGCTCTTTCAACTCCTTCAGTTCTGCCGGCGCCATTCTATACGGAGGAATAGAGATAGGCTGAGTACCTGGGAGTAAATCAATAGAGAAATCTATCTCCTGCTCTGGCGGAAGACCTGGAAGCTCGTCGGGAAAAACATCTGGAAACTCATTAACCACGGGGACTGACTGAAGTGTCGGCGTCTCTGCTGTCAAGTCTTGTACCCGTACCAGATGATAAATATAGCCCTTTCTGATCATTTTCTTTGCCTTAAGGTATGAAATAAACTTACCTTTCGGCGATGCTGTATTACCAGCCCACACTACAACTGGCTCCCCGGGAAACTGGAAACGGACTACCTTATTCTGGCAGTCCACATGAGCATAACAGGAAGCTAGCCAATCCATACCCATAATAACGTCGAATTCAATCATATCTAGCTCCACCAAATCTGCCTTAGTGTCACGGTCACATACAACTACAGAACAATTTTTATACACCTGATTCGCTACAATATAGTCTCCGATCGGTGTGGCCACCTCGAATGGCTCTATAGGCTCAGACATAATACCAATTTTACCAGCAACAAGGGGCGAAATATATGATAAAGTCGAACCTGGATCAATTAATGCATACACATATCGAGAGAAGACCGATAAAGTACCTGTAACGACATTAGGAGATGCCTCCTGATCCTGACGACTGGCCAAAGCATAGATGCGGTTCGAAGGACCGCCAATACCAGAAGCTGCACCACGGCCTCTGCCGCGACCTGCTGGTGCCGGAGTACCCTGCCCCGTAGGGCGCATAGCCACTGATGAAGATGAAGACCCAGCGGCTGATCCGGTAGGCTGCGCTGCACCACCCGCACTGCCCTTATACGGGCAATCTCTCACCGAATGACCCTGACGGCCACAAGAAAAGCATGCCCCGGTGGCTCTGTAGCACTCGCCCAGGTGATATCTACCACAGAAAGAACACTGAACTCTGGGTGGCCTCATCTGACCAGAACCCCTATCTGTCCGCGAGCCTGATGCCCTGGAGCTCTGGCCTGCTCCTGAATACCCTGGGCCATCAAATCTGCGACCTGTAGGCTGGGGAGGTGCGCTCTGTGCCGGCTGAGATGAAAATCTGCTAGGCTGCTGCGGCTGCTGCGGCTGCTGGGGCTGCCTGCCCCGAAAATCTCCAGAATACCCCGATGATCTGGCCCTCTTGGGCGGTCTCCGGTCCTGGCCCCTATCGGCCTGATGTCCCCCTCGGCCCCTATCCTCCATGCCCTGGGCGTGCGCCTGAATACGGGCAATATCCATATCGGGCTGAGCCGCCAATACCAAACAACTATCAATAAAATAGCGATCAAGCCCCATAATATATCTGTGTATCCTGTCCGCCATCGTAGCCACCACAGTAGGCGCATATCGGGCCAAGGAATCAAACTCCAAACTGTAGTCCCAGATACTGCGGCCCCTCTGTCTCAATAACAAAAATCTGTCAGCCCTGGCTCGTCGTAACTCTGGGGGCAGAAAATGTCCAAGAAAGGCCTGAGAAAAGTCACTCCAAACTGCTGGGGAAGCGTCGTCCCCTCGGGATAGCTTCCACGACTCATACCAGTTCGCTGCCACGTCATATAACCGGTACGAAGCCAATGCGACTGACTCTGTCTCGGAAGCATTAATCAGCTCTAGAGTGCGCCGCATCTTCCTGATAAACTCCTCGGGATCCTCGTCGGGCTTAGTCCCGTAGAACTCTGGAGGACCACAAGTCAAGAACTCCCGGGCCCTCGAACTGTCACGCCTATACATCCGGTCGCCTCCCAGTCCGTGGCCCTGGGCCTGTCCTGCCACCAATCTGGTCAATAACTGAATCGCCTCCCTCATGGATTGATCCTCAGTGCCTGGCCGTGGAGCTGGAGGCTCAGGTACTGGAACTGCAGGAGCTGGCGGAGGAGCCGTCCCCCGATCTGCAGCTACGGCTGCCCCAATCTCTTCTACTAGCGGCGGTGTAGACGAACCCTCTGTCTGGGGTAAAGTCTCCGGAGCAATATATGTCTGGGCCCTGGTAGTCCTCTGGACCCGGCTCGTCTCTCCTACGGCCACTGACTTGCCCTTTTGGGCCGCTGTTGCCTTTTTCGGAGGCATATCTGCAAATGTAACCATTCGTTAGGGAGGAGTCATCTTTATAACACAGCTCTAACGCACGATCTAAGACAGAAAGAAGGGTAGTATCCTAATGCCCTGTAGCCTCCCGTTTATAGGCGTGGTGCACAACACACCGATAAACAAGACTCTACTAGACACGGTCTGTGGACATTCCGAGGACGAACCGCTCTGATACCACTTTTGTCACGACCCAACCCCGTGGGCCGTGACCGGTGCCCTAGGTGGGCACCTATACGTACCCGATACCCAGATTAGCAAATTAACAGAATAATAATATAATAACATTAGTGAATACTACAGAAATTAACAGAAAGGTAGGCTTGGCACACATAGGCCGAGAAGGCCGTCATAGAACAAAATACCCCAAACGTATGTACAGAACCCACACAGATATATCCACAGACCTCTACAGAACATAACACAGTCATAAGACGGGACAGGGCCCCGTCATACCCAGAATACTGTACACATCCAGATAGTGGTGTCAGACTGTACCAAAATATGGGCTCTGAAGAAGAGAGCGCCC
This sequence comes from Lycium barbarum, assembly GCF_019175385.1. NCBI lineage: Eukaryota > Viridiplantae > Streptophyta > Magnoliopsida > Solanales > Solanaceae > Lycium > Lycium barbarum. The sequence continues at coordinate 68,988,959 of NC_083343.1, read as the reverse complement.
CAAAATAGCAGTAATAGGATCCTAGACGTGTGGATCGGCAAACCTGTCGTTTGTACCTGCGCGGCATAAAAACGCAGCCCCCGAAGAAAGGGGGTCAGTACGAAATATGTACTGAATATGTAAAGCAGAATTACAGAAGCATAAACCATAACAGATTCAGAAAACTGAGTAGAAAATCGTGAGTGTCATATGCATATTTTCAAAACAGACAGAGTATGTACAAAATCATATGTCATATCATATCCGGCCCCAGCCATGGGGCTTGGCAGACAGAACGTGGTCACCCTCCCGACATCGGTGCCACAACAGATGGGAATCAGAAAAAGGGGGCGTGGCCCCGTATCATAAAATGTCATATCAGAATGGCCATAACAGATCAGATCAGAACGGCGGACATGGCACATCATACTCCACAGACCCATGTACGCGTATACCTGCCCCCTGACCTCGGGGCGCGGCGAACAATGCAGAAGATTACGCTTGACAACATATCCTGGCCCGGGCTCAGTGTGGGAAACGTTGGGACATCCACGAATAGAGTAGTGAGAAACTAATGCAATTTTAAAACGTCATAATTATCTTCAAAGACTCGACGAAGCGTATCGAAGACGAATAAATCAAATGGAATAAAACGGGATCAGAATAACACATTTCGTATGTCAAAATAAATTACGGAAGTATAGTTTTCCCGAAGTCATACCGTGTATCAAAATAATTCATTAGGCTTGATAGAATATTTAAACCACATTCTTTAGATAATTTAAAGGTAGTCAACGCATTTTCTTTCAAAAATTTGCCTAAAAAGGAAGCCTTGACTCATAAGGGTAAAATCGTAATTAGCGGGCCCGCCTCGGGACAAACAAGGCGGCGGGCTCAAATAGTGTTCTTTAACCAAATGGAGTCACCTAAAAAGGTTCTACGGACATTCGGCGACGTTTCGAGTAGTTTGAAGCAAAGGTGCCTTATTTCAAGCAAAGGGCACCAAAGATGTTCAATTCCATTGAAGGAAAAACGGAAAATTTCCTTTGCGGATTCCGAGGGCCACGAGGTCCTTCGAGGCCCGGATCCGACCCTAACTCACTAAAGGCATGCCAAGGGAAGTAATAGGGTTGCTTTACATACCTTTCACGCTCCTAACGCCTTCCAAAAGTCACTTCCCGTTTCGTCGAAAAACTGCAAATGGTCAAGTTTACCATTTGTAAGCCATAATTACCAAAGTCTCAATTTAATGCAAATTTGGCTACCGAAATTTCGGCAGCACTTCCCCTATACATATAGCACCCCGAGAATTCAACTCGGCTATAATTCATCAACCACAACCCAAACAACCACAACAATAGCATTAATGAACATTAAAAGTACAAATATCCTTCAAGTAGCAATTTTCCTCACAAGTTGACATAATTATCAATTCAATCCAAATTTTCGAATTAACATTATAATGTCACACCCATTATCATCTAAGATCATCACCACATAACTTTAGAGGCATATCATACCATTTCTCTTAGGATATACACTTGATATACAAGATATACACTTTTCCGCCAAAAGTATAACTTATGCAAAACATCAAATCTTTGGCATATGATTTCATAACAAGTTTCCAACTTCCAAATACCTCAATGAACATCATAATTCACAACCAAACACTTCATTTCCTTAACGTCGGAAAATCATACTAAAACGACATAAGTTCCTACCTTCCAATTCAATACAAACTTATATCATAATAACTTCATTCACATTACAAACATCACAATACCAACGCTCTAACACATTAAACAAACTTAATCCATTTTATTCTCAAGCCACATACACCACACGGCCAAGTGCTATTGTTAACCATTCAATCAAATTTATTCTACTTTCATTCTCAACATGAATTCCATCACATTCACAACTAGAATATCACATAATTTCAACACATTGATGGCTATACATCATATGTATACACACGGCTACACACTCACACACACACCCACTTTGCAAACTTCTATTTCTTCATACAATCAACACATTTCCATAAACTACAACACAATCAAAACTTCATAACACAAATAAAAGGTAGAAATCCTTACCTTTTCTTCAAGCTCCCTTCACTTGGACTTGTGTTCAACTTGGAGATTCTAGAGCTCCCCACTCCAAACCAACTATACCAAGATGCAAAGAAGCCTTGAATTAGTAGGAAATCAACAAGATTTGAATTTTTGGGACAAGATTTTTGAGGGCTAAATTTGAAGGGCAAACCCGAGAGCCTCACTTTCTCTTGCTCTTGATCTCTTTTTTTTTTCTAAGTCTCTTAATGGATACATATGAAGACTTGGTCTTCTCTTATAATTAGTGGTCACATGCCTTGCACATGACCACATTAATTGGGCTTGGGCCAAGGCCTACTATGGCCGGCCACTTCAATGGATTGGGCTCCAATTCACTTAAATTTGTTTTTTAGCCCAATAACTTATGGATCACATTTTGTAATTCCCGAAACTAATTTCCAAAATTCCAAAATTACCCTTAGCCTTGTCCCACACTTTCATGATTCTATTCTTTCATGCATAACTCCTATGTTCAACACAATATCAAATTTGACCTCACATCTCAAAAATCCAATGTTTATCGAATTCTTCCAAACGTGTGAAAACACGGGATATAACAATATCTTTCTCCCTAACTCTCACTTGATGATACCCGGACCTCAAATCAATCTTTGAAAACCATTTGGCGCCTTGCAATTGATAAAATAAATCATCAATCCTCGGAAAAGGATACTTGTTCTTAATCGTCACCTTATTCAATTGCCGGTAATCAATGCACATTCTCAAGGAGCCATCTTTCTTTCGGACAAACAATACGGGTGCTCCCCACGGGGATGAACTAGGCCTAATAAAGTCTTTTTCAAGCAAGTCTTTCAACTGCTCCTTCAACTCTTTCAACTTTGCGGGGGCCATTCTATAAGGAGGAATAGATACAGGCTTAGTGCCTGGCAACACATCAATAGCAAAATCAATCTCCCGCTCGGGAGGAAGGCCTGGGAGTTCTTGCGGGAACACATCAGGAAGTTCATTTACTACGAGAACTGACTGAAGAGTCGGCGATTCAGTTTCTTCATCTTTAACCCGAACTAAATGGTAAATGCAACCTTTTGTGATCATTTTCCATGCCTTTAGATATGAAATAAACCTACCCTTTAGTGACGCCGTATTCCCTTTCCATTCTAGGACTGGTTCTCCCAGAAATTGGAAACGAACCATCTTCATTCTACAATCAACATTGGCATAACAAGAAGCCAACCAATCCATGCCCATAATAACATCAAAATCCACCATTTCTAACTCATGCAAATAAATCATGGTACGACGATCACAAATCACAATTATACAATTTCTATATACTCGGCTAGCTATTACCGATTCACCCACGGCTGTAGACACCTCAAAAGGTTTAATCGACTCCGGTTTGACTCTAAATCGACCCGCAATATACGGAGTAATATATGACAAGGTGTAGCCCGGATAAATCAAAGCATATACATCATGAGAAAATACCGATAATATACCTGTGACCACGTCAGGAGAAGACTCAAGATCTTGGCGTCCAGCCAAAGCATAAACACGGTGCTGAGGACCGCTAGAACTGGGAACTCTCCCTCTGCCTCTACCATGGCTGACTGGCACATGTGAACCTGGCCCCATAGGGCGTACCGATGCTCAAAATCCGGCTACCGGCCCTGAAGGCTGGGTCCTACCTATACCATAAACTGAGGGGCGATCACGCATAATATGGCCTGGTCGACCACATGAATAGCAAACATCTGAACCCATTCGGCATTGACCCCAATGCAACTTCCCACACTGGGAACATCGTGTTACGGGTGGCCTTGCCTGACCCACATCATCTCTAAACTGAGAACCCGAATAGCTTTGACTCGGCCCGGAATGAGGAGGTCTATCGAATCTCTGGCCTGAAAACCGTGGAGATGCACTAGTCATAGAATAGCCTGAGTGCCTAGAAATCTGTTGTCTGTGCCCACCTCTAAACTCACTCATCGGGCCTGAAGATCTGGCCCTCTTGCTATGGCCCCTATCCTGCTCGCGTTCACCTCTCTGCTGTTGTAAACTTTCTTCTAAGTTCTGAGCATATGCCTGAATGCGTGCAATATCCATATTGTCCTGAAGGGATGCGGTCAAACATCTATCCATAAAATGTGGCCCTAGGCCCTTCATAAATTGATGTACCCGGTCACCCATATCCGCTACCATGGCCGAAGAATACCTAGCCAAGGAATTGAAGTGGAGACTATACTCTAGAGCACTCATGCTACCCTGCCTCAAATTCAAGAATTATCGGCCCTAGCTCGCCGAACTTCTGGAGGCATATAATGTCGGAGGAAATCATCAACAAACTCTTGCCGTACTGGGGAAGGTGTATTGGCTCCCCATGAAGCCATCCAAACTGTATACCATTGGATCGAGACATCTCACAATCTATACGACGCTAACTCCACCAATTCGGTGTCCGAAGCATGTATCAAACGAAGCGTCCTCAACATACCATCGATGAATTCCTGAGGGTCCTCTTGCTTTGACCCAAAGAATTTCGGAGGGTTCAAAGTAATGAAATCACGAGCTCTTGCACTAACAACCCTATCACTTTGCCTCGTACTTTGCCACTGAGTTTGAGCAGCAACCAACTGAGTAAGCAAATGTATGGCCTCTTTTACATCTTGGCCTGAAGCATCCGGTGGAGGAGCTGGAGGTGCTGGAGCTGGGGCTGAGGCTCCCTCACGCTCCTCTAATATAGGTACTGAACGGGGGGACTGAGATTGAGCCGCACTCTGGGACTCACTTTCCTCTACTACCGGTGGCGGTGTTTTTTCAGCCCGCTTTTCTGCCACCGTCTTTCCCTTTTGGGCTGCTGTAGCCTTTCTCTTTACAGGCATTTCTGAAATACACAACACACGATTAAGGGACAAGAATTTCTTATATCATAGCTCTATCGCACGATTCTTATGAAGAAAGAAAGTCATTTATTCCTAAAATGTCTGCAGCTTCTTGTTTATAAGTGTGGCGCACAACACACCCATAACCAAGACTCTACTAGACACGGCTCGCAGACACACCCTAGGACTGAACTGCTCTGATACCACTTTTTTCACGACCCGTCTAGGGGGGCCGCGACGAGCGCCTGACGCTAGCCCACCCCGCCACCCCCTTGGCTTACACTCATACTTATATTTAGGTGAGCCACATAATTAAACATACATTTCTATCCATCATTCATGCTAGTCCCATTGGATGATAATGCTTTAATATCATGGTTGGCATCTATACCACGTCAATGTACATGAGCCGACAAGGCTATCAAAACGATACACAAAACATAGGCCGACAAGGCCAGACTTATCTAACAATATACACATGTCTACGAGCCTCTAAGAAGAGTATACATATCACATGAGCGGGACAGGACCCCGCTATGCCCATAACTATGTACACAAAAGAATAAGTACCCAATAGTTATGGCTCCGAATGAGATGGAGCTCTGCTATGTAGTCTCTGAGAATGTAGCTACGAATCGAGTCTGTCTCCCTGCGCACCTGCGGGCATGACGCAGCGTCCACAAACAAAAGGACGTCAGTACGAAGAATGTACTGAGTATGTGAAGCATGATCAACATCAATATAGAAACATAACGAACAACATGAAAAATAGCACAAGATGGGGGTTGGTAGTATCATCGTCATAGACACTTACTTGCCTAACATAGGATCTTTGCGTTTCTAATGCGTATTTATGTACATACATCCATATCAGTATTCGTTCCATATCTGTACTCATATTCGTATACATGCCCTTATTCGCATTCATATCATATCATATCATATCACACTCGTATTCATACTCGTATCCATATCATATACATAATCATATCATATACATAGCATACCCGACCATGCAGGATCGGTGTTTCATACATACTTGGCCAACCAAGGCTCAAGGTTACTCATACCTGACCCTACCAAGGCTTCAGGGTTACGTCTACCTAGTCCTATCAAGGTATCAGGGTTATCCATACCATCTGCAGAGGTGTGCGTGCATTACGTAATCATATACATACTTATTTACATATCTTACCTGGCCTCATAAGCTCGGGGTTCCATAATAATCATACATAGACACATATACCGAATAGCTCATAAGCATCTTTACTACTTACATCATTATCATAATCGTCACCAACATCATCATATTATCATCGTCATTCCTCACATTTATCTTATCGGCTTACTCGTCATACGAGGGATTTAGTACAATCGTGGCGTATCAAGAATCATGAGCTTACTAGCTCGGGAGATCAAGTCATTTGAAGGACATCGTAGTCTCATAGAAGAGTTAGATATTTGGCCAAAGAACCATGCCTTATGAAAGAAGAGTTAGCGTTACATACCTTTTCCGTTCAACTGTTCTACACTTGCGTGTTCTCCTCCAAATGCTAGCGCTTCTACCTTCATTAAAGTCATACTATCATTAGAATCGATAGCTAGCATATATGACCGAAACTAGAGAAAATCGGACAACATCCCCTTTATTTATACGACATTCCTCCATAGCGTATATCAACTCCTATACGTCAATAATACATTCACAATACCATAACAATAGTCATTATTCATTCACATTATCCACATTTCTTAGTTTACCTTCAATCACCCATATTCATGGCTATGACACACGACTATGTCCATTCACGTGCATTGCTCATCTTACGTTCTCAACATCATTTATAACACATTTACATTACAATACATCAAGACTCATAACTCAATTGAAACTATTTCTCAAAAAGGCACTATTCCACATTCATGACCCATTTTGCCATACCTTTCTACAATCCAAGTATTTCAACTTTTAAATACCTTAAATAACATAGAAATATCATAAATCTTACCTTAGATGTTGTAGGAACAAGCCTTGGTTGATAATACTCCACTTGAGCAAAACCCTAGTTTATCTGCGTTGGGATTTCTTGACTTGAATGAGCTTTGATGGGTTTTCTTACTCTTGATTCACTTAGTTTATGTTGTTGATCATTAATAATCCTTGAATTCTTATGGAATAATTGTAGAGAGAGGTTTTAGAGAGAAAGGGTGAAGTGTGGAAATGAAATAATAGCCTTGGTCCCCCTTTTAATAACCCAAAATCTGATTTGAAATAAACAGTCGTCGAAAGTGCACAGTGGTCGTAAACCCAATTTACGGGTCGTATTCCAGTTTACGGTCCGTATTCTGTGGGCGTATTTAAGCATAATAGAACCAAAAAGGTATGCTGGAGTCATGGTGATTTATGATCACGATTTACGAGCCGTAATTCAATTTACGGTCCGTATTCCAAGTCGTATTTAACCATTTCAACATTTGACAGAAAGTTGAAGTTTTGGAAGTCAAAATACGACATGGCAGTTTACGGGGCCGTATACCACTTTACGGTCCGTATTTCAGTTTACGTGCAACTGGCCAAAATGCAAATCTGCAACTTTCCACATTTTCAGAACCTATAATTAGTCATTATGGAGCATAACCTATCTCTTATTGCAATTGCCTTTGGAATCTTACTTAGGGTCATCAAACGTCGTTCCCTTCTTATTAAAACATCGTATATGCTATGCCCTTTGTTAGCCTACACACTGTACGTTCGCGGGGAAATTGTCAAGGTGTAACATGACAGTTTAGTTAACTTATGAAAAGGTACCCATTGCCATATGAGATAGGCAAGTAAGGAGGCGTAGAAACAAAGAAGTGTCCTCAGTTAAGGTTTTGTGGAGAAACAATATGTTACGACCCAACCCCGTGGGCCATGACTAGTGCCCGAGCTGGACACTCGTATACGTACCTGTTAAATATAGACAAACTGATTCTTAAGAACAATATGGAAACTTTGCAAAAGAACCTCAAAGGTTCACAACGTCATCATATATAGATGTCCGGATAACCTGTCTCCTGAGGAGTCACAACTAATCAAAATATAATATGATACGCAAGCCGACATGGCTACCACAACATATCAACAAGGCTGCCACAACATGTCAATACCATACGTAAGCCGACAAGGCTGTCACAACATGTCAATACCACACGTAAGCCGACAAGGCTGCCATTACATATCAATACCATACACAAGCCATAGACACAACTGAACAAAACTTATACACAACTCACACATATGTCTACAGACCTCTAAGAGTATCGATAGTGAAATATGACGGGACATGGCCCCGCCGTACCCTAGATAAGCATATATACATCAAAAGATCTGTACCAAAAGTCTAGGCTCCGGGACAATGGAGCTCTCCAAGATAGCTGAGTGTAAATCCTAAACTGGAGGATCGCCAAATCGAGTATCTGTACCTGCGGGCATGAAACGCTGCCCCCCGAAGAAAGGGGGTCAGTACGAGATATGTACTGAGTATATAAAGCATGAAATACAATAAAGAGGATCATGACTGAAGTAGGGATCGTAGGAGACAAGTATGACATTCCAAATACTATTACACTTGCCTTATGAAATATAAATCATGCATATCAATATCATATATCATACCCGGCCCATTATGGGACTCGGTGAATAAAGTCATCACATGCCATCCTTGGCGCCATAATCACATCATCATATCATCAGATCATCACATCATCATATCATATATATATATATATATATATATATATACCGTACCCGGCCCTCTAGTGCGGGACTCGGTTAACAATGCATTGAAACTGTGCACGAAAACATACTCGGCCCGGGACTCGGTGAAAGATATATTGAGGCATGCACGAGTAGAGTTGTGAGCCACCATATGCAAACTAAATTATATTTGAGGCTGAATAGAATGTTCAAACGAACTATCATTTGGAAGTCAAGACAATAGTCATATCAAGTATCCTTTGAATGTCACTATGAAACATATTAAATAGGACTTCAGAAATCATAGATATGTATCAAGACATAATAAAGTAAGTTCTGGGAATCAAGGACATTAGCAATCCTAGTGTCTCTAAGAATAGGAACCGTTTTTTTGAAGTCATATATACGTCGTCTATTTGTTTCATAAAGATCATGCCAAAAAGAAAGAAGGGTTAGCTTTACATACCTTTGGCGCTTAATCCGTGACTCGATATGTATACGTTGCCAAAAATATCTCAACCTATATTAAGACGTCAAGACTATGGTTAAGCTACGAAAAGGCATAAAACGTATTTCAACGTTAGTAGCTTATTTCAAGACAATTGGGTAGCACTTCCCCTATATCGCTCAATTTCCTCGCATTTACGCCAACTATACAACAACCAACATAGCAACAACCAATGCACGTCTAAGTTATCGCATTAAGAACTAGACGAAGTAAGATCCGAGGATACTCTAAAACAGCCCACATAACATAAGAATGCCCGATACACCTCAAATATCTAAAATATGCACCCAACAAGCCACATACGCTTCGCATACGATATTTTATACGTTTCTTTCCTATCAAATCAGTGATTCACATTAGCAACAACACAACAAAGGCCTCAACTTCCATATGCAAGAAAATTATCTTAAAATTAATAAGTCCTAAAGTAGACCATCAATTATAACAACACAATACGAGCCTTAACTACACTTGGTCCTCCAATTTCACAAGAACAAATACACATATACCTACTTATAACTATATTTCCATTCCTTTCCGCACAACCAAATCATTCTCGAATAAAATACAATTATAACCTTAAGCATCAAATTCATTCACTTTCATCACACGATCAATGACAACCATAACGACAACAACATCAAAATTAATTTACCATTTTTAAGTTAGAAAAGGCCCCCACACACGGCCCAAACAGCAACTTAGCATCATGACACACAATTCTTTACATCCAGTTCCACATTTACCAATTTATACAAAGTCCAAATCACATCTAAAACATGTTAGAGAGAATTAAATCTTACCTTAACAAGCTTGGCTCCTTAACGTTGCTAATCACTTAGATGTTTACAACACCTTAGAAATTTAATTTTTCTCCCCTTTAATCCTCAAGCTCGGCTAAGGGCTGCCATGGTCGAACCCTCTCTCTCTCTAGCTAATCCTTGCCTCTCTTTCTAATTTATTTTTTGTTGAAGATGAAATGTAATGAATGCCTAAATTTAGTCATCAAAATGATATTTATAGGCACCCTAATAACCCTACTCGTGTCCACCATAGTGAATCATCATTTTATTATATTTTTTTAAATTAAAGAATTTGGTGGGATCCACTTAATATACTAATTAGGCTAATTAATCCTTAATCCCCACTTAATAATCTAATCATGGTTAATTAATCCCTAATCTCCACTAATATTTCTATACTAAATGGAATTTACAAGCAAGTCGAGCCATATTAAGAATCGGGATTGAAATTCCTTCTCTCATATCCCAAAATAATCTCGTCCTTAAACTTATGTCGATTAACTTACGAATAATTCAACGTACAAAAATATGGGATATAACATCCTTCCACCCTTTAGAACATTCGTCCTCGAATGTTAAACTAGTCTTATAAGGTCTTATAAAGATTTCGGGGAAGTCTCTTTTATTGCTATAGCATATAGTTTCATCTACTAATTAACATAACCAAGTGAGGAATTTAAATTACCTGCAGGCGTAGGGAACAAGTGAGGATACTTATTCTTCATCTCCTTTTCGGCTTCCCTGGTCATCTCTTCTCTATTATTATTTCGCCATAATACTTTAACGGAAGCCACATCCTTAGTACGCAATCTTCTAACTTGTCGATCAAGTATAGCTATAGGTTTCTCCTCATGGGACAACTCCTCCGTCACCTGGATATCATCCACGGGGAAGACTCTAGAAGGGTCTCCAATACATTTGTGAAGCATCGACACATGAAAGACTGGATGTACTGATTCCAAATCAGATGGTAGATCCAACTCATAGGTAACCCTGCCTATCCTACGGACAATCTGATAAGGCCCAATGTACCTCGGGCTAAGCTTTCCTTTCTTGCCGAATCTCATTACACCCTTCATGGGTGACACCTTCAAGAACACCCAATCACCAACTTGAAACTCTAAGTGTCGACGTCGATTATCTGCATATGATTTCTGTCGACTCTAGACTGCCAATAACCTCTCCTGAATAATCTTCACCTTATCAACAGCTTCCTGAATCATGTCTGGGCCTATTAATTTAGTCTCACCAACATCAAACCAACCAATAGGTGGCCTACACTTCCTCCCATATAAGGTCTCATACGGTGCCATCTGAATACTAGAATGGTAGCTATTATTATAAGCAAACTCCATAAGTGGCAAATGATCATCCATAATATGCCCCAAGAATGCTACTAAAGTCAACCATAATTCGCATTTAGAGAACCTACGGATCATGCTCAGGCTTTTATCCGAAAAACGTTGGAGGATTACAACTTAAGAAGTCACGAGCCCTCAAACTATCATGTCTATCCGCATGGTCGACTCCTAGTCCATGCTTGCAATCCTGCTCTGCCACTAATCTGGTCAGCAACTGAACTGCATCCCTCATGGCCCTATCCTCCGCCCCTGGCTGAGGAGCTGGAGGCTCAGGTACTGGGGCCTCAGGGGATGGCGGTGGAGCCGCCCCCTGATATGAAACTGCTGCAGCTCTGAGTTCCTCCAGAAGTGGCGATGTAGCAGAACTCGCCGACTGAAGCACAATCTCAGGCGTAAGCTAGGCACGGGCCCTAGTAACTCTCTGGGTCTGGCTAGTATCTCCTGCAATCGATTTGCCCTTCTGGCAGCTGTCGCTTTCTTTGGAGGCATAGCTGTAAACATAATAATCTGTTAGGGAGGGATTATCCCTATAATACAGCTCTATCGCACGATCTAAGATAAAAAGGAAAGATAATATCCTAAATGTCCTGTAGCTTCCTGTTTATAGATGTGGTACACAACACACCGATAAACAAGACTCTACTAGACACGGTCTGTAGACACTCCGATGATGAACTGCTCTGATATCACTTTTGTCACGACCCAACCCTGTGGGCCATGACTAGTGCCCGAGTTGGACACTCGTATACGTACCTGTTAAATATAGACAAACCGATTCTTAACAACAATATGGAAACATTGCAAAAACACCTCTAAGGTTCACAACGTCATCATACATAGGTGTCCAGATAACCTGTCTCCTGAGGAGTCACAACTAATCAAAATATAATATGATACGCAAGCCGACAAGGCTGCCACAACATATCAACAAGGCTGCCATTACATGTCAATACCATACGTAAGCCGACAAGGCTGTCACAACATGTCAATACATCACGTAAGCCGACAAGGCTGTCATTACATATCAATACCATACGCAAGCCATAGACACAGTTGAACAAAACTTATACACAACCCATACATATGTCTACAAACCTCTAAGAGTATCGATAGTGAAATATGACGGGACAGGGCCCCGCCGTACCCCTAGATAAGCATATATACATCAAAAGATCTATACCAAAAGTCTAGGCTCCGGGACAATGGAGCTCTCCAAGACAGCTGAGTTGAACTCCTAAACTGGAGGATCGCCAAATCGAGTATCTGTACCTGCGGGCATGAAACGCAGCCCCCCGAAGAAAGGGGGTCAGTACGAGATATGTACTGAGTATATAAAGCATGAAATACAATAAAGAGGATCATGACTGAAGTAGGGATCGCAGTAGACAAGTATGACATTCAAAATACTATTACACTTGCCTTATGAAATGTAAATCATGCATATCAATATCATATATCATACCCGGCCCATTATGGGACTCGGTGAATAAAGTCATCACATGCCATCCTTGGCGCCATAATCACATCATCATATCATTATATATAGATATATACTGTACCCGACCCTCTAGTGAGGGACTCGGTGAACAATGCAGTGAAACTATGCACGAAAACATACCCGACACGGGACTCGGTGAAAGATATATTTAGGCATGCACGAGCAGAGTAGTGAGCAACCATATGAGAACTAAATTATATTTGCGACTCAATAGAATATTAGCAACAACACAAAAACGGCCTCAACTTCCATATGCAAGAAAATTATCTTAACATTAATAAGTTCTAAAGTAGCCCATCAATTATAACAACACAATACGAGCCTTAACTACACTTAGTCCTCCAATTTCACAAGAACAACAACATTATTACCTACTTATAACTATATTTCCATTCCTTTCCGCACAACCAAATCATTCTCGAAAACAATACAATTATAACCTTAAGCATCAAATTCTTTCACATTCATCACAGGATCAATGACAACCATAACGACAAAAACATCAAAATTAATTCACCATTTTTAAGTTAGAACAGCCCCTACACACGGCCCAAAAAGAAACTTAGCATCATCACACACAATTCTTTACATCCAATTCCACATTTACCAATTTATACAAAGTCCAAACCACTTCTAAAACATGTTAGAGACAATTAAATCTTACCTTAACAAGCTTGGCTCCTTAACGTGGCTAATCACTTGGATGTTTAAAACACCTTAGAAATTTATTTTTTCTCCCCTTTAATCCTCTAGCTCGGCTAAGGGCTGCCATGGCCGAACCCTCTCTCTCTCTAGCTAACCCTTGCCTCTCTTTCTAATTTAATTTTTGTTGAAGATGAAATGTAATGAATGCCTAAACTTAGTCATCAAAATGATATTTACAGGCATCCTAATAACCCTACAGGTGTCCACCATAGTGAATCATCATTTTATTATATTTTTTTTAATTAAAGAATTCGGTGGGGCCAACTTAATATACTAATTAGGCTAATTAATCCTTAATCCACACTTAATAATATAATCATGGTTAATTAATCCATAAAATAATCTCGATCTTAAACTTATGTCCTTGTCTCATATCCCAAAATAATCTCGTCCTTAAACTTATGTCGATTAACTTACGAATAATCCAACGTACAAAAATACGGGATATAACACCCTTCCCCCCTTTAGAACATTCGTCCTCGAATGTTAAACTAGTCCTATAAGGTCTTATAAAGATTTCGGGGAAGTCTCTTTTATTGCTATAGCATATAGTTTCATCTACTAATTAACATAACCAAGTGAGGAATTTAAATTACCTGCAGGCGTAGGGAACAAGTGAGGATACTTATTCTTCATCTCCTCTTCGGTTTCCCAGGTCATCTCTTCTCTATTATTATTTCGCCATAATACTTTGACGGAAGCCACATCCTTAGTACGCAATCTTCTAACTTGTCGATCAAGTATAGTTATAGGGTTCTCCTCATGGGACAACTCCTCCGTCACCTGGATATCATCCACGGGAAAGACTCTAGAAGGGTCGCCAATACATTTGCGAAGCATCGACACATGAAAGACTGGATGTACTGCTTCCAAATCTGATGGTAGATCCAACTCATAGGCAACCCTGCCCATCCTACGGACAATCTGGTAAGGCCCAATGTACCTCGGGCTAAGCTTTCCTTTCTTGCCGAATATCATTACACCTTTCATGGGTGACACCTTCAAGAACACCCAATCACCAACTTGAAACTCTAAGTGTCGACGTCGATTATCTGCATATGACTTCTGTCGAGTCTAGGCTGCCAATAACCTCTCCTGAATAATCTTCACCTTATCAACAGCTTGCTGAAACATGTCTGGGCCTATTAATTTAGTCTCACCAACATCAAACTAACCAATAGGTGACCTGCACTTCCTCTCATATAAGGCCTCATATGTTGCTATCTGAATACTAGGATGGTAGCTATTATTATATGAAAATTTGATAATTGGCAAATGATCGTCCCAGTTACCTCTGAAATCAATAACACAGGCTCATAACATATCTCCTAGCGTCTGAATAGTATGCTCGGCCTGGCCGTCAGTCTGAGGGTGAAATGATGTACTAAGACTCACTTATGTCCCCAATCCCTCCTGGAATGATCTCCAGAAGTTAGCTGTAAACTGAGCTCCTCTGTCTGAGATAATAGATATGGGAACCCCATGGAGTCTCACTATCTCCTTGAGGTATAACCTCGCATAGTCCTCAGCTGAATAAGTAGTCCTGACTGGAAGAAAATGGGTTGATTTTGTCAGCCTATCCACAATAACCCATATAGAGTCATATTTTCGCGGAGTGCGAAGTAAACCTGTAATGAAGTCCATATTAATTACTTCCTATTTCCAAGTCGGGATCTCCATCTCCTGCAATAATCCACCAGGCTTCTGATGCTCGATCTTAACCTGTTGACAATTCGAGCACTGAGCGACAAACTCCGCTATATCCTTTTTCATGCCATCCCACCAATATAAACATCTGAGGTCATGATACATCTTCGTTGACCCTAGATGAACAGAATAACGGGCATAGTAGGCCTCTCCCTAACCTGTTGCCGTAGCCCTGCAACCTCAGGTACACATAACCTGCCTCCATTTTGTAACACTCCGTCAGGTGTAACCTCAAATGAGGTCTTCTCCTTTTAAAGAGCTACATCTCTATACTGTTCCAGAACAGGGTCCTCGTACTGGCGTCGCTTTACCTCTTCTATGATAGAGGATTCAGCAACTTCCCGAACAGAAACTCCGCCATCACCAGAATCAGCCAAACGGACTCCAAGGTTAGCTAGCTGGAAAATCTCACGGACCATCTCCTTCCATTCTGGTTGTACATCTGTCAAGCTACCTATATATTTACGGCTAAGTGCATCTGCTACAATGTTTGCTTTCCCTGGATGGTATAGAATATCAACATCGTAATCTTTTAATAACTCTAACCACCGCCTTTGTCGCACATTCACCTCTTTCTGCTTAAAGATATATTGGAGACTCTTGTGATCCGTATAAATATCAACGTGAACACCATATAAGTAATGCCTCGATATCTTCAAAGCATGAATTACCGCTGCTAACACCAGATCGTGAGTAGGATAATTCCTTTCGTGTTTTCTGAGCTGTCGGGAAGCATAGGCTATAACCCTGCCATGCTGCATCAATACACAACCTAGTCCAACACCTGAAGCATCACAATAAATTACATAGCCATCTGGTCCTTCTGGAAGAGTTAAGACTGGAGCCGTAGTCATCTTGTCTTTCAACAACTGGAAGCTTCGCTCACATGCGTCAGTCCATTGGAACTTAGCTGCCTTCTGAGTTAGCCTTGTTAAAGGCGTTGAAATTGAGGCAAACTTTTCTACGAATCTCCTGTAATACCCTGCTAGCCCCAGAAAACTACGTACCTCTGTAGGTGTCGTAGATCTAGGCCTGAATCTTCTGTGTATCTACCCGAATGCCATCAACTCCAATAATATGACCCAATAATGCTACTGAAGTCAACCAGAATTCACATTTAGAGAACTTAGCATACAACTTCTGGTGCTGGAGCACCCCAAGTACCATCCTCAAATGATCTGCGTGCTCCTCTTCTGAATGTGAATAGACCAGAATGTCATCGATAAATACAATCACGAACATATCCAGGAATGGTTTGAACACTCGGTTCATTAAATCCATAAATACCGCTGGAGCATTGGTCAGCCCAAAAGATATCACTCTAAATTCATAATGCCCGTATCAAGATCTGAATGCAGTCTTAAGAATATCTGCCTCCTTCACCCTCACCTGATGATAGCCTGACCGCAAGTCTATCTTCGAAAAGCATTTAGCACCCTGCAGCTGGTCAAATAAATCATCAATCCTGGGGAGGGGATATTTATTCTTTATTGTTACATTATTCAGCTACCTATAATAAATACACATCCTCAGTGATCATCCTTCTTTCTCACAAATAGTACCGGGGCTCCCCAAGGTGATGTGCTGGGCCTGATGAAGCCCTTTTCTAACAAGTCCCTCAGTTTCTCCTTCAACTCATTCAGTTCTGCAGGTGCCATTCTATAAGGAGTAATAGATATGGGCTGAGTATCTGGCAACACATCTATAGTAAACTCTATCTCTAGCTCAGGAGGAAGACTTGGAAGCTCGTCTGGGAATACATCTGGAAATTCATTAACTATCGGGACTGACTGAAGAGTCGATACCTCTGCTTTCACATCATGCACCCGAACCAAATGATAAATATAACCATTTCTAACCATCTTCCTTGCCTTGAGGTACGAAATAAACTTATCCCTCGGCGATGTTGTATTCCCCATCCACTCTATAATCGGCTCCCCTGGGAACTGAAATCGGACAATCTTTTCTCTACAATCAACGTTAGCATAACAAGAGGCTAACCAGTCACTACCCATAATAACATCAACACCGTCATATCTAACTCTATCAGATTTTCCACGGTATGACGACTATATATAATCACCGAACAATTTCAATATACTTGCTTTGCTATAACAGAATCTCCAACCGGTGTAGCTACCTCAAATGGTTCTATCAACTTAGGTTCTATTCCGATTCTACTAGCAACAAAGGGAGATATATATGATAAGGTGGAGCCTGGATATATCAATGCATATACGTCCCGAGAGAAAATCGATAATATACCTGTAACCACATTTGGTGACGCCTCCTGATCCTGTCTACTAGCCATGGTATATATGCGGTTCGAAGGACCGCTAGAACTGGAAGCTCCGCCACGACCTCTACCACGGCTTGCTGGTGTCTGAATACCCTACCCCATAGGGTGCATAGCTACAGAAGAAGATGAACCAGCAATCTATCCAGTGGGCTGAGTTATACCACTTGGACCGCCGCCATACGGACATTCTATCATAATCTGGCCTTGGCAGTCGCAAGAAAAAGAAGCACCTGTAGCAAAACGGCATTCCCCAGAATTGGACTTACCACACCGAGAGCACCGAGGCAAAGGTGGCCTCGATTGATTCGAACCCTTGTTCGCCTGTGAACCTGAAGCCCTGGATCTCTGATCGGCCCCTGAATACCCTATACTATCAAATCTCCTGCCTATAAACTGTAGGGGTGCACTCCGTGCTGGCTAGGAAGGATATCTACTATACTGCTGAGGCTGCCTGCCTCGATACTCACCAGGATAACCAGCCGATCTAGCCCTCTTATGCGGACCTCTGTCATAATCTCTATGTGGCTGACATCCTCTATGTCGATCCTCTACCCCCTGTGCATATGCATGTATCTGAACAATATCCATACCTAGCTAAAGAGCCACTGCCATACAGCCATCGGTCAAGTAATGATCCAGCCCCATCACATAACGATGCACTCTATCAGCCATATCAGCTACAATAGTAGGCGCATATCTAGCCAATGAATCAAACTCAAGACTGTACTCTCGAACGCTCCTGCCACTCTGCTTCAGATGTAAGAATCTATCAAATCTAGCTTGCCTCATCTCTAGAGGCAGGAAGTGGCCAAGGAAGGCCTCCACAAACTCATCCCATACTGTTGGAGGAGCATCCTCGCCCCTACATAACTCCCACTACTCATACCAATTAACAGCTACATCATGCAACCGATACGAAGATAACTCAACAGACTCAGTCTCAGAAGCCCTGATTATCTTCAATTTATGCTGCATCTGCCGAACAAATTCCTGCGGATCATCCTCGGGCTTTGACCCGAAAAACTCTGGAGGATTACAACTTAAGAAGTCACCAGCCCTCAAACTATCATGTCTATCCGCATGGTCGACTCCTAGTCCATGCCTGCGAGCTGGCCCTGCCACTAATCTGGTCAGCAACTGATTTGCATCCCTCATGGCCCTATCCTCCGCCCCTGGCTGAGGAGCTAGAGGCTCAGGTACTGGGGCCTCAGGGGCTGGCGGTGGAGCCGCCCCCTGATCTGAAGCTGCTGCTGCTCTGAGTTCCTTCAGAAGTGGCGGTGTAGCAGAACTCGCTGACTGAAGCACAATCTCAGGCGTAAGCTAGGCACGGGCCCTAGTAACTCTCCGGGTCTGGCTAGTATCTCCTGCAATCGATTTGCCCTTCTGGCAGCTATCGCTTTCTTTGGAGGCATAGCTGTAAACGTAATAATCTGTTAGGGAGGGATTATCCTGATAATACAGCTCTATCGCACGATCTAAGATAAGAAGGAAAGATAATATCCTAAATGTCCTGTAGCTTCCTGTTTATAGATGTGGTGCACAACACACCGATAAACAAGACTCTACTAGACACGATCTGTAGACGCTCCGAGGATGAACTGCTATGATACCACTTTTGTCACAACCCAACCCTGTTGGCCATGACTAGTGGCCGAGTTGGACACTCGTATACGTACCTGTTAAATATAGACAAACTGATTCTTAAGAACAATATGGAAAGATTGCAAAAGAACCTCAAAGGTTCACAACGTCATCATACATAGGTGTCCAGATAACCTGTCTCCTGAGGAGTCACAATTAATCAAAACATAATATGATACGCAAGCCGACAAGGATGCCATTACATGTCAATACCATACGTAAGCCGACAAGGCTGTCACAACATGTCAATACCACACGTAAGCCGACAAGGCTGTCATTACATATCAATACCACACGCAAGCCATAGACACAGCCGAACAAAACTTATACACAACCCACACATATGTCTACAGACCTCTAAGAGTATCGATAGTGAAATATGACGGGACAGGGCCCCGCCGTACCCCTAGATAAGTGTATATACATCAAAAGATCTGTACCAAAAGTCTAGGCTCCGGGACAATGGAGCTCTCCAAGACAGCTGAGTGGAAATCCTAAACTGGAGGATTGCCAAATCGAGTATCTGTACCTGCGGGCAAGAAACGCAGCCTCCCGAAGAAAGGGGGTCAGTACGAGATATGTACTAAGTATATAAAGCATGAAATACAATAAAGAGGATCATGACTGAAGTAGGGATTGCAGGAGACAAGTATGACATTCAAAATACTATTACACTTGCCTTATGAAATGTAAATCATGCATATCAATATCATATGTCATACTCGGCCTATTATGAGACTCGGTGAATAAATTCATCACATGCCATCCTTGGTGCCATAATCACATCATCATATCATCATATATATATATATATATATATATATATATATATACCGTACCCGACCCTCTATTGAGGGACTCGGTGAACAATGCAGTGAAACTGTGCAGGAAAACATTCCCGGCCCGGGACCCGGTGAAAGATATATTTAGGCATGCACGAGCAGAGTAGTAAGCAACTATATGCAAACTAAATTATATTTGAGACTCAATAGAATATTCAAACGAACTATCATTTGGAAGTCAAGATAATAGTCATATCAAGTATCCTTCGAATGTCACTATGGAACATATCAAATAGGACTTCAGAAATCATAGATACGTATCAAGACATAATAAAGTAAGTTCTACGAATCAAGGACAATAGCCATCCTAGTGTCTCTAAGAATAGGAACCTTTTTTTTGAAGTCATATAAACGTCGTCAATTTTTTCATAAAGATCATGCCAAAAAGAAAGAAGGGTTAGCTTTACATACCTTTGGCGCTTAATCCGTGACTCGATATGTATACGTTGCCCAAAATATCTCAACCAATATTAAGACGTCAAGACAATGGTTAAGCTACGAAAAGGCATAAAACGTATTTCAACGTTAGTAGCTTATTTCAAGGCAATTGGGCAGCACTTCCCTTATATCGCTCAATTTCCTCACATTTACGCCAACTATACAACAACCAACATAGCAACAACCAAAGCACGTCTAAGTTATCGCATTAAGAACTAGTCGAAGCAAGATCCGAGGATACTCCAAAACAACCCACATAACCTAAGAATGCCCGATACACCTCAAATATCTAAAATATGCACCCAACAAGCCACATACGCTTCGCATACGATATTTTATACGTTTCTTTCCTATCAAATCAGTGATTCACATTAGCAACAACACAAAAATGGCCTCAACTTCCATATGCAAGAAAATTATCTTAACATTAATAAGTCCTAAAGTAGCCCATCAATTATAAAAACGCAATACGAGCCTTAACTACACTTAGTCCTCCATTTTCACAAGAACAACAACACATATACCTACTTATAAATATATTTCCATTCCTTTCCACACAACTAAATCATTCTCGAATACAATACAATTATAACCTTAAGCATCAAATTCTTTCACTTTCATCACACGATCAATGACAACCATAACGACAACAACATCAAAATTAATTCACCATTTTTAAGTTAGAACAGCCCCCACACACAGCCCAAACAACAACTTAGCATCATCACACATAATTGTTTACATCCAATTCCACATTTACCAATTTATACAAAGTCCAAACCACTTCTAAAACACGTTAGAGAGAATTAAATCTTACCTTAACAAGCTTGGATACTTAACGTTGCTAATCACTTGGATGTTTACAACACCTTATAAATTTAATTTTTCTCCCCTTTAATCCTCAAGCTTGACTAAGGGATACCATGGCCGAACCCTCTCTCTGTCTAGCTAATCCTTGCCTCTCTTTCTAATTTAATTTTTGTTGAAGTTTAAATGTAATGAATGACTAAACTTAGTCATCAAAATGATATTTATAGGCATCCTAATAACCCTACACGTTTCCACCATAGTGAATCATCATTTTTTATTTTATTTTTTTAATTAAAGAATTCGGTGGGGCCCACTGAATGTACTAATTAGGCTAATTAATCCTTAATCTCAACTTAATAATCTAATCATGGTTAATTAATCCCTAATCTCCACTAATATTTCTATACTAATTGGAATTTATAAGCAAGTCGTGCCATATTAATAAACGGGATTGAAAGTCCTTGTCTCATATCCTAAAATAATCTCGTCCTTAAACTTATGTGGATTAACTTACGAATAATCCAACGTACAAAAATACAGGATACAACACAATAACCGAGAAGAGATGACACGGGACGCGGAAGAAAATTTGAAATCCAAGTACCCGCATTTATTTCAGCCCTTAGAAGAGGTCCAAGATGAGACATCAAGATCATAAGGTATGTATATTTTCTTTTTTTTTTTTTTATGCATTTGGGCCGTGTGTGGCCAAATTATATTGCTATTATGTTGTGGCCTCTGAGGCATTGTTATTATGGGCTGTTGTGACAGGATGGTAGTGTCATATTACAGAGGAAACTCCGGAGAAATATTTGTAGAATCCACGACGACTTAACATTCGAGGATGAATGTTCTTAAGGGGGAAAGAATGTTACACCTCGAAAATTTCCGTATGTGTTGCCTTGTGGATAGGCTAATGCGAGCTTATGGTGATTTTGAAATCCCTACGAGATTAAGTGAAGGATTAGATAGCTTGAGGTTCATGCAATAAGATTTTGAAGTTCTAAGAATATGTGATGTTTGGTTTGTTGAAGAGAGCGAAATGTAAGTCGTGTTCGGAAAGGTTCCGCTATAATTGAGCTAATGTTTATAAGGTGATGTTTTAAAGGGCTGATATAGAGCCTATTTTATGGATAATGAAGTAATATACAAGTGTTAAGAAGGTTCCATAAGGATTGGAGATCGGACGAAATGACGGAAATTATTTCAGGGAAGTGGAGTTATACGACCACTTATTCGGTCCGTATAACTTTATACGGTCCGTATAAGGTGTCCGTATAACTCCCAGCAGGGAGATGATTTTCTGGTTCGTGAACGACGACCACTTAAACGGACCGTACAATACTGTCCGGACCGTATAAGTGTTCGCGGAAGTCCCGACGGGCTGATTTTCAATGTTTGTATAAATAGATGCCTTGGGTTCTTTTACTTCCTTTTTCATATTATACAAGTGTTGAGAGCTTAAAAACCCTCCTCTAAGTAGATTCCACTCAATTTCAGGAGAACACAAAGATCAAAGACTAGAATCAAGTGTTTATGTGTTAGAAAGCTCCCAAGGGTTAGAGGGTCACAAGATATTCCATTGGAGGAGAACTAGGGTTTGGTTCAAGTGAAGTATTTCCACTCAAGATTCATCCCACACCATATAAGGTAAGTTTTATGGTATTTCCATGTTGGTTAAGGTGTTTGAAAGTTAAAACACTTAGATTGTAAAAGGATATAGAAAATGGGTCTTGAATGTGAGAATAGTGATGTTTGTGAGTAGTTGCTTGGGTTGAGTAATGATTCTCGATTTTCTATGATTATAATCATGTTATGTATGACATTAAGAAAATGGGATAGACATTGTGCGTGAGTGGATATAATAGTGTGCTATGACCATGAATATGGATGAATTGGAAATGAATTGAGAAGTAAGGATAATGTATGTGAATAAAGAGTATTGTTATGATGTTGTGAATGTATCATTGATGTTTGGGAGTTGATATATGATATGGAGGAAGTCGTATAAACAAAGGAAATGCTGTTCGATTCTCTCTAGCTTTAGTCATGTATGTTAAGTTATCGATTTTCTAATGATAGTATAACTCTAATGAAGGTAGAAATGTGAGCATTGAAGGAGAGCGTGCAAGTGATAGAATAGTTGAACGGAAAGGTATGTAAGGCTAACCCTTCTTTCATAAGGCATGGTTCTTTGGCCAAACATCTATTCTTCTATGAGCCTATGATTCTCTCCAAATGATTCTATCTTCAAAAAGCTACAAAGCTTATAATACTTGATATGTATTACGATTGTCCTAAATTCCTCATATGACGAATAATCCTATAAGGATAGACGTAATGATGACGATAATGGTAATGATGATAATGATGACGACGATAATAGCGATAATGATAATGATGACGATGATAATAATGGTAATGCTAAAGATACCTATGAGCTTATATGTATGTGTGCCTATGTATGCCTTTTATGAAACCCCGAGCTTAAATGGCCAGATAGAATATATAGACGTATGTATATATATATATATATATATATATATATATATATATATATATATGACGATGCGCGCGCACCACTGTAGTTGGGTACGGATAACACTGAGCCTTGGTAGGGTCAGGTATGTGTAACACTGAGCCTTAGTTGGCCAGGTATGTATGATCACCGAGCCTAACCATGGTCGGGTATGTGAAACACCGAACTTTCGTGGTCGGGTATGTCACACCCTAACCTTACTAGGGTGTGATGGGCACCCGACCCTTATCTAGGGCCGAGCGAACCCTCTGATTCATATTACACACATAATATCTTTGAACTCTTAAATCAAATACAGTAAAATACATAGTAAAACTTTCGGAAATATCCTTTTTCTTTGTTCCCAAATCAGACAATATCTGTAATCATATAGAACTTATATCATAACATAAAATGACACATCGGCTGATGGAGCCACTTACAGAACTGACAACTTATACCCAGGACCCTGTCTGCAAAGTCTCTAACAATAATCAGACATTATAGCACATATTGTTATATCCCGTGCTTTCGCATAATTGGAAAATTGGAAAGTTGTTTCAATTTGTAAGAAATAAGTTCATACGTTGATTTGAATTTATATATGTGTGATTTTCATGAAAAATATTGGTGTGGAAATACGGAATGAGGCCAAGGGCAAAAATGGGAATTTTAAAAATTAGTTTCGGGAATTACAAAATAAGAATTTTGACCAATTGGGCTTGGAATTATTTATTTTTTAACTAAATTGAGGCCCAATTGTAGAGGGGTGGCCGTCCCCTTAATGGTCCAAGGCCCATGTGTGGGTTTTAATTTGTGGACTTAAAAGATGACTAAGTCATCTTTAAGTCATAGAAGAATCAAGAAACCTTGAGCAAAAATAAGACCACTCCATTTTCGGCCATGGCCATGGAAAAATAGCTACTCTAAATCTTCCTCCAAAAATATTTTTCTTGTGGTATTCCTACTATATTAAGGGTCCTCTACAACATGGTGCAATTGTTTGGGAAGAAAGAGCCCTTGTTTCTTCAATATGACAACATGTTTGAGTGAAGGAGATTGGAGAGAAAGGTAAGAGTTCATCTCTTTTTATTGTGTTATGAAGTTTTGTTTGTGTTGTTGTAAGTGGGAATGAGTTGATTGTATGGAAAAATGGAAGATTTCAAAGTGGGTATGGAATAGAGTGTATGGCCGTGTGTATGCATGCACTGTATGCCAATGATGAATTGAAATTATGTTGTATTCTAGTTGTGAGTATGATGGAATTCATATTGAGAATGAAAGTTGAATACATTTGGTTGAATTGATAAAAAGAGCATTTGGCCGTGTGGTATATTGGAGTTGGAATGGGAGTGAATTAATTTTGTTTAATATGTTAGTTGTGTTGTTGTGATGCTTGCAATGTAAATGAAGATAAAATGATATAAGTTTGCATTGGAATGGAATGTAGAAGCTTATGTCGTTTTAGTACGATTTTATGACATTATGAAAATGAAGTTGTTAGGTTGCAAATTATGATGATCATTGATAGATTTGGAAGATGGAAACATTTTATGAATACGTATGCCAAAGATTAGGAGTTTTGGATGAATTATGACTTTGGCGGAAAGTTTGTATATTATGTATATCGTGTGTATAATTTGAGGAAACGATATGAAATGCTTCTAAATTATGTTGTGATGCTCTAGATTGATGATGAATGTGAAACCATTGAGATTAGTTTGGAATTTAAGGTTGAAGTGAAGGTTATGACATTGTGTTGGAAAGATAGCTAGTTGTGTTATATTGTGTTTAGTGTGATTGTTGTTGTTGTTGGGTTGTTGTTGATTGTTTTGGCCGAGTTAAATTCTCGGGGGTGCTATATGTACAGGGGAGGTGCTGCCGAAATTTCGGTAGACAAATATGAGTTAAGTTGAATTCGTAGAATCTATAACTCACAATTGGTAAATATGACCATTTGCAGATTTTTGACGAAACGGGAAGTGAGCTTGGAAAGGCGTAAGGAGCTTGAAAGGTATGTAAAGCTACCCCGATTCTTCTTTTGGCATGTCCTAGGTGTACTAGGATTGGATTTGCACCTCGGAAGACATTCTGCCCATCTGAATCCGCATTTGAAAATACTCCTTTTTCGTTCAATAGAACTGAACCCCTTAAGCATGCTTTATTGAAAAATTAAGCAAGCCTCTCCAAACTGCCTAGAAAGCTAGGGAATACCCCTAAGTCCTCTGTAGGTGACCCCATAAGCTTAATATACGTAATTTGAGCCCGCCGCTTTGTTTGTCCCGAGGTGGGCCCACTATTTTTGATTTTACCCTTATGGTAATTTGTGACTTGATTTCAAGCGATTTTCAAGGAAACGTCCTGACTACTTTTCCAACTACTAATGATACTTATCTTAAATACTTTATTGAGTCTATGTAAAGGTACGATATGTTGGGTTGCATTTAGTCTCCCACTATTCCCGCTTTGCTCACTTATTGTACTATTGCCCTATTTTCGAATAATATAAAATGAAATGTTTTAATTATCCTTTCAACTACTAAGGAAAATCATTTGGTGACTCCCTCGAGTTTGGTAGGCTATTTTGAAATATGAAAACGATTTCAGGAGGATTTCTCTTCTGTAACTCATTATGACATATGACATACACTTGCTAAGATTCCCTCCGACTTCATTGATTTGATTTGTCATTCGATATGCCTCATTGAGTCTCTGGAAATTCGTGATATTTTTATTGCATTTAGTCTCTCACTACTCCATTCGTGGATGCCTCAATGTTTCCCACACTGAGCCCGGGCCAGGATATGTTGTCAAGCGTATTCCACTGCATTGTTCGCCGTGCCTCGATGTGAGGGGGCAGGTATACATGTACATGGGTTTTGGAGTATGCTGTGCCATGTACACACATTCTGATATGATATGATCTGATATGGCCATCTAATATGATATGTTATGTGACGGGGTTATCCCCTATTCTGTTCCTTATGTATGGTGGCACCAGCGTCGGGGGGTGGCCACGTTCTGTTTGCTGAGCCCCTTGGCAGGGGCCGTATATGATGTGATATATGTTTCTGTACACACTCCTCATGTTTTGAAAATATGCATTTGATACTTCGGATGTCATATTCACTTCTCTGTAAGTTCTGTTTCAGTTAAAATCTTGTTCCGCAATGGGACCAGGTACGACATATGTTTTCAACAAATACTATTTATGCTTTATGATCAGTATTTTGCTAATCTGGATATTCTGTCCATTTTCTGTACCTTCTGCTTTGATTATGACTTTGTTTACTACGTTCTGTGCTTTACATACTCCGTACATATTTCGTACTGACCCCCTTTCTTCGGGGGCTGCGTTTTCATGCCGCGCAGGTACAGAAGACAGATTTGTTGACCGCCTACCTAGGACATCTATTCTGCTATATTGGGAGCGCTCTCTTGTTCAGAGCCGGTATATTGGTACAGTCTGCCGCTATTATATATATGTACACTATTCAGGTGTATGACGGGGCCCTGTCCCGTCTCATGAGTCTGTCATGTTCTGTAGAGGTCTGTAGACATACTTGTGTGGGTTCTGTATATGTTTGGGTATGATATGATTTGTGACAGCCTCACCGGCTTCCATGTACTGCGTCGGTTCATTTATGATCATTACTAACGCCAAGTGACTTTTATATTTGAAAATATTCTGTCGTTTGCTAATTTGGGTTATTGGGTACGTTTGGGTGTCCAGCACGGACACTAGTCGCGGCCTACGGAGTTGGGTCGTGACAAAAGTGGTATCAGAGCGGTTCGTCCTCGGAGTGTCTACAGACCATGTCTAGTAGAGTGTTGTTTATCGGTGTGTTGTGCACCACATCTATAAACAAGAGGCTACAGGACATTTAGGGTGTTACCTTTCTTTGATTCTTAGATCGTGCGATAGAGCCAGCTGTAGGAAATGAGTTTCTTTCTTTACTAACCCTTGATTGCAGCTGGAGAACGGTATCGACGTAAGACAGTGACTGCTGATATTGGAAGCTACACAGTACTCCGGTAAGCAATGGTATGAAAGACGTATGCTGGGTAAGGTATTCTGAAGTACGGTTAAAACATAAAGTCGAACATTAAAAAGGGAAACAAACATGGAAAGTGTAGTAGGTGCAGTTCGGGTTGGGCATGTGAGGTAAGCCTCGGCATTCTGATACTTTTTATTTGGAATTGTTAGCCCCGTGTGGCTGTGATGCGACGTGATATGATATGTATAGACGTATATGTGTTGACCCTGTGAGGCATGGTTGGTATTTCCTGTGTACAGGTTTTGGTATAGTAAGAAATACAGAGGAACCTCTGCCCAAATTTTTCTAGGAATACGAAAAGGGAAATGAGATATAAATTTTTAACCTGTATTGAAGGTCGATACCGATCGGATAAATCTATAATGGTGGATTAAAATTTTAAGAGGTACCCTCCATGTCATTTGTAAGAAGCATTACCCTTATCGGGAAAATTTTATCTCAAGAAAGCACATACGAGTAGAGAATTCGTAATTTAATTGGAGGGACCAGAAATATGTTCTAACCCCATTTTGTTTTAGCATAGCCCACGTGAAGGGCAAAAATATGTGGAAGGGCAAAAATGTCCAACGATCAAGTTTCCTCTAATTGAAAGAATACAAAGCGTATGACAAGCAGGCGGGAATTGCGTGGTTTGCTCACGGCTCATATATATAAATATGGAGGTAATTATGTGAATTAAGTACTAAAAGATTCCGCGAAGTTCGTCGGACTTTAGCTTTCTGGTGCTGATGAACGTAAAATGCCTTATAGTAGCATTTCACCAGTTTCCATCGACTAATTGGAGATGAAATTTGTGGGATACAGACTTAAACTCGTGGTCTATCTAGAATTATATATATACGTGGAGGTAAGTATTGAAGACGTACAAGGGGTGACACAGCAACCATATAGTCAGAAAGGTAAAAGAATTCTCGCTAGGTCGGGGTGGGACCCGCTATGAGAACATTTTGAAAAGTTGTTAAGACCCCGATTTATCTTAAATTAAGTGACAAAGGCTGTGCGGGGCAATCAATTTAATTATACCGGTCTTAACGTGCCTAAATGCATTAAAGTTGTAAGGTTAAGCGTGCCAGGGCCAGAGCAATTATGGGATGGGTGACCCCCTGGGAAATGTACAAAATTTTCGCAACATAGATATGAGAGACGAATAGGAAATTCGGGGTAACCTAAATGGAATTAGGATGTGTGGAATGGCTAGAAATTTTATAGGGGTCACACGAGCTGAGACGGATTGGATTGTTAAAAAGAAAGAAAAAGCAGCGCAGCCCTGAAATTAGAGTAAATTCGAACAAGTGATTGAAGATGTATTGTAAAAGAATGGCAGTGATATATATGCGTATGTGTAGGCCCCCCCATTTATGATTCTGTTAAGGTTTCGTACGAAGATAATCAAGTTGTAGGTTAGAAGGAAAAGATTCGAATATGGTGTAAGTATAACCCCAAGGAGGGGGAGCGAATGAAAGTAAAATAAATTAAGCATGAACGAAAATAACTGACATACAGAAGAATGAAGCGATAAAGGACTGGTCTAGGCCTTCGACATCGACTGAAATATGTAGTTGTCTGGAAATGGTCAGATTATGTCCTATGTCCCTCGGCAGCTCAGACCGCACGAGGAAAATTTATTTCGCCCATGGTCTGGAATTAGCTATGGTGATTCATGCTTTAAAGATATGGCGGTATTACTTACGTGGGGTGCACGTTGATATTTATACGGATCCTAAGGGCTGCCAGTATACGTTTTAAGAAAAAGGGAGCCGAATTCGCGGCAGAGAAGATGGTTCAATTATTGAAGGATTATGATGTTAATATTTTGTGCCACCCCAGAAAAGCTAAAGCTGTGACAGACGCACTTAGTCGTGAGTCTACGGACGGCTTGACCGGCGTACATTCAGAAGTAAAGAATTTGTCTATAAAACTCATTAGTCAGCTAGCCTTAGAGTCCGTTTGGTCGGTTCTGAAGATATTGGAATTTTGTCCGAAGAAGTTACTGAATCATCGATCATGGGAAAGGTAAAACAGCGTCAGTTTGAGGATTCTATTCTAGTATCGTACAGAGATACAACCTTTTACAAGGAAAAGATCCAGCTCGAGGTTTTACCAGATGAGTATTGTTATACCGAGGCAGATTATGTGTGCCCGACATCGTAAGACCCGTTGACCAGTGCCCAAATTGTTAGCAAGTTAAAATTGGGTATCAGAAACCGGGTGGACTGTTTCAGGAAATGAAAATTCTGACTTGGAAGTGGGAAATAATTAGTATGGATCTCATTACGGGTTTGCCTCGCGCTCCACGGAAGTATGATTTCCATATGTGGTATAGTTGATAAACTGACAAAAATCAGCCCATTTCTCCTCGTCAGAACCACTTATTTGGTTGGGGATTATGCCAGACTATATGTATTAAAGGAATAATGAGACTCCACGGAGCTCCTATATCTATTGTCATTGACAGAGATACTCAGTTTATGACTAATTTCTGGAGATTCGTTTCAGGAAGGATTAGGGGCTCAGGTAAGTCCAAGCATAGTATTCCATCCTCAGAGTAACGGACAGGCCGAGCACACTATACAAATGCTAGAAGATATGTTGCGAGCCTGTATTATTGATTTCGGAGGTAGCCGAGACGATCATCTACCCTTGATCGAGTTTGCTTATAATAAACGCTACCATTCTAGCTTAATACGAGGCTTTGTATGACAGAAAATGCAGGTCACCCATCGACTAGTTTGATATTGGCGAAACAGAATTAATAGGCCCAGATATGATCCAATAGGCAGTTGATAAGGTGAAACTTATCCGAGAGAGACAATTAGCAGCTTAGGGTCGACAAAAGTCATATACTGATAAACGGCGTCGACTGTTGGAATCCCAGGTTAGTGATTGGGTATTTTTGAAGTATCACCTATGAAAGTCATAATGTGATTCGGTAAAAAGAGTAAGTTCAATCCGCGATATATCTGACCTTATCAGATTGTTCGAAGATTTGAGAATGTCGTTTACGGGCTAGACCTACCATCTGATTTGGAAGAAGTACATCCGGTATTTCACGTATCCATGCTCCGAAAATGTGTCGGCGATCCTCCAAGAATATTTCCAGCAAATAATATTCGGGTGACGGAGGAACTATCGTACGAAGAGCAGCCTGTAGCCGTTCTGGATTGCCAAGTAAGAAAATTACGAAACAAAGATGTAGCTTCCGTTAAGGTGCTGTGGCGGAATAATAACAGGGAGGAGATGACCTGGGAAGATGAAGAAGAAATATCCTCAGTTGTTCGCTATCCCTGCAGGTAATTTAAAAGCTTTTCTTAGTTATATTCATTAATGAATGTGTATTATGTGTGCTGACCATAAAGAGAAACTTCCCCGAAGTACTTACAGACCCTATAAGCCTAATCTAACATTCGAGGACGAATGTTCTAAAGGGGGGGAGAATGTTATATCCCGTGCTTTCGCACAATTGGAAAATTGGAAAGTTGTTTCAATTTGTAAGAAATAAGTTCATATGTTGATTTGAATTTATATATGTGTGATTTTCATGAAAAATATTGGTGTGGAAATACGGAATGAGGCCAAGGGCAAAAATGGGAATTTTAAAAATTAGTTTCGGGAATTACAAAATAAGAATTTTGACCAATTGGGCTTGGAATTATTTTTTTTTTAACTTAATTGAGGCCCAATTGTAGAGGGGTGGCCGGCCCCTTAATGGTCCAAGGCCCATGTGTGGGTTTTAATTTGTGGACTTAAAAGATGACTAAGTCATCTTTAAGTCATAGAAGAATCAAGAAACCTTGAGCAAAAATAACACCACTCCATTTTCGGCCATGGCCATGGAAAAATAGCTACTCTAAATCTTCCTCCAAAAATATTTTTCTTGTGGTATTCCTACTATATTAAGGGTCCTCTACAACATGGTGCAATTGTTTGGGAAGAAAGAGCCCTCGTTTCTTCAATATGACAACATGTTTGAGTGAAGGAGATTGGAGAGAAAGGTAAGAGTTCATTTCTTTTTATTGTGTTATGAAGTTTTGTTTGTGTTGTAGTAAGTGGGAATGAGTTGATTGTATGGAAAAATGGAAGATTTCAAAGTGGGTATGGAATAGAGTGTATGGCCTTGTGTATGCATGCATTGTATGCCAATGATGAATTGAAATTATGTTGTATTCTAGTTGTGAGTATGATGGAATTCATATTGAGAATGAAAGTTGAATAAATTTGGTTGAATTGATAAAAAGAGCATTTGGCCGTGTGGTATATTGGAGTTGGAATGGGAGTGAATTAATTTTGTTTAATATGTTAGTTGTGTTGTTGTGATGCTTGCAATGTAAATGAAGATAAAATGATATAAGTTTGCATTGGAATGGAATGTTGAAGCTTATGTCGTTTTAGTACGATTTTATGACATTATGAAAATGAAGTTGTTAGGTTGCAAATTATGATGATCATTGATAGATTTGGAAGATGGAAACATGTTATGAATACGTATGCCAAAGATTAGGAGTTTTGGATGAATTATGACTTTGGCGGAAAGTTTGTATATTATGTATATCGTGTGTATAATTTGAGGAAACGATATGAAATGCTTCTAAATTATGTTGTGATGCCCTAGATTGATGATGAATGTGAAACCATTGAGATTAGTTTGGAATTTAAGGTTGAAGTGAAGGTTATGACATTGTGTTGGAAAGATAGCTAGTTGTGTTATATTGTGTTTAGTGTGATTGTTGTTGTTGTTGATGTTGTTGTTGGGTTGTTGTTGATCGTTTTGGCCGAGTTAAATTCTCAGGGGTGCTATATGTACAGGGGAGGTGCTGCCGAAATTTCGGTAGACAAATATGAGTTAAGTTGAATTCGTAGAATCTATAACTCACAATTGGTAAATATGACCATTTGCAGATTTTTGACGAAACGGGAAGTGAGCTTGGAAAGGCGTAAGGAGATTGAAAGGTATGTAAAGCTACCCCGATTCTTCTTTTGGCATGTCCTAGGTGTACTAGGATTGGATTTGCACCTCGGAAGACATTCTGCCCATCTGAATCCGCATTTGAAAATACTCCTTTTTCGTTCAATAGAATTGAACCCCTTAAGCATGCTTTATTGAAAAATTAAGCAAGCCTCTCCAAACTGCCTAGAAAGCTAGGGAATACCCCTAAGTCCTCTGTAGGTGACCCCATAAGCTTAATATACGTAATTTGAGCCCGCCGCTTTGTTTGTCCCGAGGTGGGCCCACTATTTTTTATTTTACCCTTATGGTAATTTGTGACTTGATTTCAAGCGATTTTCAAGGAAACGTCCTGACTACTTTTCCAACTACTAATGATACTTATCTTAAATACTTTATTGAGTATATGTAAAGGTACGATATGTTTTGCATTTAGTCTCCCACTATTCCCGCTTTGCTCACTTATTGTACTATTGCCCTATTTTCGAATAATATAAAATGAAATGTTTTAATTATCCTTTCAACTACTAAGGAAAATCATTTGGTGACTCCCTCGAGTTTGGTAGGCTGTTTTGAAATATGAAAACGATTTCAGGAGGATTACTCTTCTGTAACTCATTATGACATATGACATACATTTGCTAAGATTCTGTCCGACTTCATTGATTTGATTTGTCATTCGATATGCCTCATTGAGTCTCTGGAAATCCGTGATATTTTTATTGCATTTAGTCTCTCACTACTCCATTCGTGGATGCCTCAATGTTTCCCACACTGAGCCCGGGCCAGGATATGTTGTCAAGCGTATTCCACTGCATTGTTCGCCGTGCCTCGATGTGAGGGGGCAGGTATACATGTACATGGGTTTTGGAGTATGGTGTGCCATGTACACACATTCTGATATGATATGATCTGATATGGCCATCTGATATGATATGTTTTGTGACGGGGTTATCCCCTATTCTGTTCCTTATGTATGGTGGCACCAGCGTCGGGGGGTGGCCACGTTCTGTTTGCTGAGCCCCTTGGCAGGGGCCGTATATGATGTGATATGTTTCTGTACACACTCCTCATGTTTTGAAAATATGCATTTGATACTTCGGATGTCACATTCACTTCTCTGTAAGTTCTGTTTCAGTTAAAATCTTGTTCCGCAATGGGACCAGGTACGACATATGTTTTCAACAAATACTATTTATGCTTTATGATCAGTATTTTGCTAATCTGGATATTCTGTCCATTTTCTGTACCTTCTGCTTTGATTATGACTTTGTTTACTACGTTCTGTGCTTTACATACTCCGTACATATTTCGTACTGACCCCCTTTCTTCGGGGGCTGCGTTTTCATGCCGCGCAGGTACAGAAGACAGATTTGCTGACCGCCTACCTAGGACATCTATTCTGCTATATTGGGAGCGCTCTCTTGTTCAGAGCCGGTATATTGGTACAGTCTGCCGCTATTATATATATGTACACTATTCAGGTGTATGACGGGGCCCTGTCCCGTCTCATGAGTCTGTCATGTTCTGTAGAGGTCTGTAGACATACTTGTGTGGGTTCTGTATATGTTTGGGTATGATATGATTTGTGACAGCCTCACCGGCTTCCATGTACTGCGTCGGTTCATTTATGATCATTACTAACGCCAAGTGACTTTTATATTTGAAAATATTCTGTCGTTTGCTAATTTGGGTTATTGGGTACGTTTGGGTGTCCAGCACGGACACTAGTCGCGGCCTACGGAGTTGGGTCGTGACACATATACTCTGAATCGGCAGCACTCCAGGAACGAGTGGAGCTTGCCAACTTCACTGGAATATCTTCTGTAGTGACTTCTACTCATCTGGGTGTACCTGCGCGGCATGTGTTATATCCCGTATTTCGTACGTTCGGATATCCCAAAGTAGTCGTGACGAAGTAAAGGGAATGACCATTTTCAAAAATTTATTATAATGTATAAGTTGTTGTGAATATTATTTACGAACATTGGTAGTATGGAAATAGTGAGGAAGACTAAGGGTAAAAAGGAAAATTCGCAAAAAGGGTTCATGGAAAATATTGCGAAGGACTAAGGGCAAAATGGGAATTTCACAAAAACAAAATATCAAGAATGTTCTTGAAGGGCCCTTGGCCGTGTGGCATGCCCCTATATGTCCATTTTTTATTAATTAATAAGGGCTAATGGTAAATTATAACAACATAAGGGGCAAAGCTTGCCAAAGAAGACATTAGTCTTCTTTGTTAAAATTTCAAGAAAACTCTAGAAAAGAAAAAGATGACAAATAAGTCATCTTTGCCACCAAATTAAGAAGAATCTAGAGATGGATAGGTGGCCACATAAGATTGGAGGAGACTATATATATATATATAAAAGGAGAGGACTAATTCATCAATTTGGAGAGTTGAAGAAACAAAGAAAAAAAGAAGACACTTTGGGAGAAAAACAAAGGGCCAATTTCGGCCAAGCTTAGAGGAAAGAAGAACCTTGGAAAAATTTCTCAAAAATTACTCTCTACTAATTGGAAGGTCCCTAGCAAGGAGAAGAGGTCATTGGAACAAGTGGAACATTTATTGTTGCAAGATCAACATTCTAGCCAAGTGGGAAATTGAAGAAAAAGGGTAAGAACTTAATCTTCTTTTATATGTTATGTATGGTTGTGTATGTTGTGGTGTGTGGGAGTGAATGGAACTCATGAAGATTATGAAAATATGGATGTTGAATAGTTGTCCGTGTATATGTAGTTGTGGCCGTGTGGTCATAGTGTGATTTGGAAGAGAATGGATTAATTCTATGTAGTATGTTAGTTGTTGTTGCAATGTATGGAAAAGGATGGAAATTCATGAAAATAGGGGTGTAGTTGTTGTGGCCGACAATGTTATTGTGTGGTAAGCTATGATGAATTGATTTCATGTAATATTCTAGTCGATGTCGTTGCGGATTCTATGATATTATATGAAGGTTTAAAGGGTTGGAACGAAATGGAAATTGGTTGTAGATTGGTGGAGAAGTTAATGTAATATTAGTATGCTTCTTTATATTTGTATGAATATGATGTTAGCAATGCATGGTTTTAATGTGGGTTATGAATCTAGAATAAAAAAATGTGTGGTTACACTTTTGTTGAAGTTTTCGGGTAGCATTAAATCATTGTGAATATTGTGAATGTTGTCGGACTATGTAGGAAGAGCGCTTAATGTTAGAATGTATTCTTGAATTGATTATTGACGTTATAGCTTGGTTGTTGGTTGGGTTGTTGTTGAATTGGGCCGAGCCATATTCTCGGGGGTGGCATATTTACAGGGGAAATGCTGCCGAAATTTCGGCAGAGAAAGTGTTACTTTAAAGAATCAACTTCTAAAGGCTCTAATCAAGTTTTGGTAAACATGACCAATTTGTAGATTTTGGCGGATTTGGAACGTGAATTTGGAGTCGCATAAGAAGCAGAAAAGGTATGTAAGGCTTCACCCTTCTTTCTACGGCATGTCTTAGACGGAATATGTTGGATATGAGCCTCGGGAATAACTCTACCCTCCGGAATCCGCGCCTAAAGTTTTCTCTTTTTCAATCAGTAGAATTGAACTATAAAGTGTGCAAAATGTTGGGAGTATTTCCTAAACCTCTAGAACTCGCATAAATAGGACCCGACTACCCTAAAACCCTCACAAGTAACGCCATGAGATGTAACATATGTAAATTTGGTACGCCGCCTCATTTGACCCGAGGTGGGCCCATGGTCCCCGGATTTTCCTTATTGTTCCGTTTAATTTATTTTGAAGCAGAATCCAAAGAAACCCTTGATCCGTATTCCGTTCACCGAATGACAAGTACTGTAACTATGCTAACGAAGATACTCCTATGATGATAATGATAATGATGATGTTGAGAAAGAGAATATGCCTACGATAAGTACGACAAGAATGATTCCATGACTAAGAGTCTTTAGCTAAGAATCCTATGTGAATATGAAAGTGTTATACTAGTTCTTGAACCTCAATTCTATTCCTTAGCTATGACACTAGTTTCTAAAAGACTTCAAAGCATATTAGTTGGCGGTTATAATGTCCATGATTTCATTCTATGCTCTCTCTCTTAAGGCTATTTTCCGTTGGTAGTCTCGCCTTAAAATACTCGTTCCTTCAAGGTGAGACAAAGTGACCATGATTATTCCATAATGTAATCGGAGGTCACCGACCTTACGTCACTCCGATGGACACATGACTTTCTTTGGGCTCTCATGCATGCCAGTTGTATGACATATGTATATGAATGTGAATATGTATATGTATATGAGGAAAAGGGGAAGGGCCACTGTTACATCACCACCTGATTCAGCTGGATTTCGTCCCGGACGCGGGATGCCCGGATGCGGGATATGGGAGAGCCGGATACGGCGTCTGTATATGTTATATATATTTATATATGATATGTTGGGACACTGTTGGGGAGGGGGGTGGGAGAGACGATGTACTCGGCGTCTGTAAATGTGAATAAAGGATACCGTTTTCTGAAACGTTCTGTTTTCTGTACATGTAAATAAGAAGTACTGTTTTCTGGAAAAAAAAAGACTAACCATGCATGGCATCTGCCTGAAAGGCATTCATATGTACAGGTTACTTCTGTCCCAAGATAAGCTCCATATGTCTATTCCGTTATTATTCATACTGTATATTCCTTTATTATGTCACTATTCTTGCCTTACATACTCAGTACATTACTCGTACTGACCCCTCTTCTTCGGGGGCTGCGTTCATGCCGCGCAGGTACACCAGCTGAGCCACAGTTATCATAGAAGATGTTCCAGCGGAGTTGGCGGCCTCCACTTGTTCTGGAGTGCTGCCGAGTCAGAGTATATGAGCTGTGGTGTTTGTTCAATGTTAGAGACTTTGCAGATAGAGTCATGAGTATAGAGTGTCAGCTTGGTAGACGGCTTCAACCGTGACAATGTTATTACGTTTCATGTCGCGGGTCCCATATGATGATAGACATTACTTATGAAAAAAAAATATTGGAGGGCTTACCATATATTTATTTCTTAAATGATACAAGAGTTTATCTATGTAATAAGAGTCAACGGGTTGGCTCGGCACCAGATATGGGGTCGGGTGCCCATCACACCCTAGTAAAGTCGGGGTGTGACAAAGTGGTATCAAAGCAGGTCGGTCTAAGGGGTTGTCTGCAAAGTCGTGTCCGGTAGAGTCCTGTTTATGGGTTTGAAGCCGGCCACATTTATAAACAGGAGGCTGCGCGGCATTTAGGAAATGTTGACCTTCTTTCTGTCTTAGATCGTGCGATAGAGCCAAGTCATAGAAAATAAGATTCCTTCTACTAATCGTCGATGCTCGTAGACGCCTAGTGGCGACGAAAGAAGACAAGTGACAAGATGGCAAGTTACAAAGGTAAGCCTGAATAGTTGTTCTGTTATCTGAACTGGGAGTACTGGATGGCGGGGATGTGCCATATAGTCGTACGTTCTGTAAGGTATTTATGACATTGGCCGCATACAAATTTTGAATAGTAGGAACGGTAAAGGAGGTCCTGCCAGGACGGGTACGCCCCACAGGCGGAAGCATGGAAAGGAAATACTGTAAATAGGCAATAAGTGAAATGCGTTGGTTCAGAAAGGTTATTGATTTGGATGTGGCGACGAAGGTGGGGTCGCTATCATCGGGAATCTGGAAGTCCAGGACAGGAGGTAGCCATACACACAGGCAGAAAATGAACATCGGGAACCAAAAGGGAAAAACCGTAATTGTGAAAGAAGGACGCGTTATGAAAGTGCCTTGGAGCCTGTGAAGCCACGACTCGCTCCAAAACATGTAATAAAGGTCATGTGAAGAAACGGACGCGCAAATATCGGCCTTAAGGCACCGGATTTCAGTGAAGCTTTTGGGTTAAGCGTGCTCAGGTGGGAGCAATTTCATGATGGGTGACCCCCTGGGAAGTTGGCAAGAAATTCTATAAATTGAGACATAAGGGACAAATGAAAAGCTAGGGTAGTCTAAGGAAAACTAGGATATACGGGATGGGTGGAGACCATAGGAAGTCGCGCAGGACGAGGCAGACTAGCTCGGTAAAGAGACAGAAAATGCATCATAGCTCTGGAATTAGGCTAGGCTTGAACAGCGTTTGGAAGTAAGTTGTGGGCAAGTTGATAGTAAATATATATATATATATATATATATATATATATATATATATATATATATATATATATATATATATATGTATAAAGGTGTAGCGTGTCCCATATATGATTGTATCGGTGGGCATGTATGAAAGTCATAATGTGATTCGGTAAAAAGAGTAAGTTCAATCCGCGATATATCTGACCTTATCAGATTGTTCAAAGATTTGAGAATGTCGTTTACGGGCTAGACCTACCATCTGATTTGGAAGAAGTACATCCGGTATTTCACGTATCCATGCTCCGAAAATGTGTCGGCGATCCTCCAAGAATATTTCCAGCAAATAATATTCGGGTGACGGAGGAACTATCTTACGAAGAGCAGCCTGTAGCCGTTCTGGATTGCCAAGTAAGAAAATTACGAAACAAAGATGTAGCTTCCGTTAAGGTGCTGTGATGGAATAATAACAGGGAGGAGATGACCTGGGAAGATGAAGAAGAAATATCCTCAGTTGTTCGCTATCCCTGCAGGTAATTTAAAAGCTTTGCTTAGTTATATTCATTAATGAATGTGTATTATGTGTGCTGACCATAAAGAGAAACTTCCCCGAAGTACTTACAGACCCTATAA
Organism: Lycium barbarum; assembly: GCF_019175385.1. Classification (NCBI taxonomy): domain Eukaryota; kingdom Viridiplantae; phylum Streptophyta; class Magnoliopsida; order Solanales; family Solanaceae; genus Lycium; species Lycium barbarum. Next base: position 68,949,391 of record NC_083343.1, on the reverse strand, counting down.
GCCTAATCTAACATTCGAGGACGAATGTTCTAAAGAGGGGGAGAATGTTATATCCCGTGCTTTCGCACAATTGGAAAATTGGAAAGTTGTTTCAATTTGTAAGAAATAAGTTCATATGTTGATTTGAATTTATATATGTGTGATTTTCATGAAAAATATTGGTGTGGAAATACGGAATGAGGCCAAGGGCAAAAATGGGAATTTTAAAAATTAGTTTCGGGAATTACAAAATAAGAATTTTGACCAATTGGGCTTGTAATTATTTTTTTTTTACTAAATTGAGGCCCAATTGTAGAGGGGTGGCCGGCCCCTTAATGGTCCAAGGCCCATGTGTGGGTTTTAATTTGTGGACTTAAAAGATGACTAAGTCATCTTTAAGTCATAGAAGAATCAAGAAACCTTGAGCAAAAATAAGACCACTCCATTTTCGGCCATGGCCATGGAAAAATAGCTACTCTAAATCTTCCTCCAAAAATATTTTTCTTGTGGTATTCCTACTATATTAAGGGTCCTCTACAACATGGTGCAATTTTTTGGGAAGAAAGAGCCCTCGTTTCTTCAATATGACAACATGTTTGAGTGAAGGAGATTGGAGAGAAAGGTAAGAGTTCATCTCTTTTTATTGTGTTATGAAGTTTTGTTAGTGTTGTAGTAAGTGGGAATGAGTTGATTGTATGGAAAAATGGAAGATTTCAAAGTGGGTATGGAATAGAGTGTATGGCCGTGTGTATTCATGCATTGTATGCCAATGATGAATTGAAATTATGTTGTATTCTAGTTGTGAGTATGATGGAATTCATATTGAGAATGAAAGTTGAATAAATTTGGTTGAATTGATAAAAAGAGCATTTGGCCGTGTGGTATATTGGAGTTGGAATGGGAGTGAATTAATTTTGTTTAATATGTTAGTTGTGTTGTTGTGATGCTTGCAATGTAAATGAAGATAAAATGATATAAGTTTGCATTGGAATGGAATGTTGAAGCTTATGTCGTTTTAGTACGATTTTATGACATTATGAAAATGAAGTTGTTAGGTTGCAAATTATGATGATCATTGATAGATTTGGAAGATGGAAACATGTTATGAATACGTATGCCAAAGATTAGGAGTTTTGGATGAATTATGACTTTGGCGGAAAGTTTGTATATTATGTATATCGTGTGTATAATTTGAGGAAACGATATGAAATGCTTCTAAATTATGTTGTGATGCTCTAGATTGATGATGAATGTGAAACCATTGAGATTAGTTTGGAATTTAAGGTTGAAGTGAAGGTTATGACATTGTGTTGGAAAGATAGCTAGTTGTGTTATATTGTGTTTAGTGTGATTGTTGTTGTTTTTGATGTTGTTGTTGGGTTGTTGTTGATTGTTTTGGCCGAGTTAAATTCTCAGGGGTGCTATATGTACAGGGGAGGTGCTGCCGAAATTTCGGTAGACAAATATGAGTTAAGTTGAATTCGTAGAATCTATAACTCACAATTGGTAAATATGACCATTTGCAGATTTTTGACGAAACGGGAAGTGAGCTTGGAAAGGCGTAAGGAGCTTGAAAGGTATGTAAAGCTACCCCGATTCTTCTTTTGGCATGTCCTAGGTGTACTAGGATTGGATTTGCACCTCGGAAGACATTCTGCCCATCTGAATCCGCATTTGAAAATACTCTTTTTTCGTTCAATAGAACTGAACCCCTTAAGCATGCTTTATTGAAAAATTAAGCAAGCCTCTCCAAACTGCCTAGAAAGCTAGGGAATACCCCTAAGTCCTCTGTAGGTGACCCCATAAGCTTAATATACGTAGTTTGAGCCCGCCGCTTTGTTTGTCCCGAGGTGGGCCCACTATTTTTGATTTTACCCTTATGGTAATTTGTGACTTGATTTCAAGCAATTTTCAAGGAAACGTCCTGACTACTTTTCCAACTACTAATGATACTTATCTTAAATACTTTATTGAGTCTATGTAAAGGTACGATATGTTTTGCATTTAGTCTCCCACTATTCCCGCTTTGCTCACTTATTGTACTATTGCCCTATTTTCGAATAATATAAAATGAAATGTTTTAATTATCCTTTCAACTACTAAGGAAAATCATTTGGTGACTCCCTCGAGTTTGGTAGGCTATTTTGAAATATGAAAACGATTTCAGGAGGATTACTCTTCTGTAACTCATTATGACATATGACATACACTTGCTAAGATTCCGTCCGACTTCATTGATTTGATTTGTCATTCGATATGCCTCATTGAGTCTCTGGAAATCCGTGATATTTTTATTGCATTTAGTCTCGCACTACTCCATTCGTGGATGCCTCAATGTTTCCCACACTGAGCCCGGGCCAGGATATGTTGTCAAGCGTATTCCACTGCATTGTTCGCCGTGCCTTGATGTGAGGGGGCAGGTATACATGTACATGGGTTTTGGAGTATGTTGTGCCATGTACACACATTCTGATATGATATGATCTGATATGGCCATCTGATATGATATGTTATGTGACGGGGTTATCCCCTATTCTGTTCCTTATGTATGGTGGCACCAGCGTCGGGGGGTGGCCACGTTCTGTTTGCTGAGCCCCTTGGCAGGGGCCGTATATGATGTGATATATGTTTCTGTACACACTCCTCATGTTTTGAAAATATGCATTTGATACTTCGGATGTCACATTCACTTCTCTGTAAGTTCTGTTTCAGTTAAAATCTTGTTCCGCAATGGGACCAGGTACGACATATGTTTTCAACAAATACTATTTATGCTTTATGATCAGTATTTTGCTAATCTGGATATTCTGTCCATTTTCTGTACCTTCTGCTTTGATTATGACTTTGTTTACTACGTTCTGTGCTTTACATACTCCGTACATATTTCGTACTGACCCCCTTTCTTCGGGGGCTGCGTTTTCATGCCGCGCAGGTACAGAAGACAGATTTGCTGACCGCCTACCTAGGACATCTATTCTGCTATATTGGGAGCGCTCTCTTGTTCAGAGCCGGTATATTGGTACAGTCTGCCGCTATTATATATATGTACACTATTCAGGGGTATGACGGGGCCCTGTCCCGTCTCATGAGTCTGTCATGTTCTGTAGAGGTCTGTAGACATACTTGTGTGGGTTCTGTATATGTTTGGGTATGATATGATTTGTGACAGCCTCACCGGCTTCCATGTACTGCGTCGGTTCATTTATGATCATTACTAACGCCAAGTGACTTTTATATTTGAAAATATTATGTCGTTTGCTAATTTGGGTTATTGGGTACGTTTGGGTGTCCAGCACGGACACTAGTCGCGGCCTACGGAGTTGGGTCGTGACACATATACTCTGAATCGGCAGCACTCCAGGAACGAGTGGAGCTTGCCAACTTCACTGGAACATCTTCTGTAGTGACTTCTACTCATCTAGGTGTACCTGCGCGGCATGTGTTATATCCCGTATTTCGTACGTTCGGATATTCCAAAGTAGTCGTGACGAAGTAAAGGGAATGACCATTTTCAAAAATTTATTATAATGTATAAGTTGTTGTGAATATTATTTACGAACATTGGTAGTATGGAAATAGTGAGGAAGACTAAGGGTAAAAAGGAAAATTCGAAAAAGGGTTCATGGAAAATATTGCGAAGGACTAAGGGCAAAATGGGAATTTCACAAAAAAAAAATATCAAGAATGTTCTTGAAGGGCCCTTGGCCGTGTGGCATACCCCTATATGTCCATTTTTTATTAATTAATAAGGGCTAATGGTAAATTATAACAACATAAGGGGCAAAGCTTGCCAAAGAAGACATTAGTCTTCTTTGTTAAAATTTCAAGAAAACACTAGAAAAAAAAAAAAATGACAAATAAGTCATCTTTGCCACCAAATTAAGAAGACTCTAGAGATGGATAGGTGGCCACATAAGATTGGTGGAGACTATATATATATATATAAAAGGAGAGGACTAATTCATCAATTTGGAGAGTTGAAGAAACAAAGAAAAAAAGAAGACACTTTGGGAGAAAAACAAAGGGCCAATTTCGGCCAAGCTTGGAGGAAAGAAGAACCTTGGAAAAATTTCTCAAAAATTACTCTCTACTAATTGGAAGGTCCCTAGCAAGGAGAAGAGGTCATTGGAACAAGTGGAACATATATTGTTGCAAGATCAACATTCTAGCCAAGTGGGAAATTGAAGAAAAAGGGTAAGAACTTAATCTTCTTTTATATGTTATGTATGGTTGTGTATGTTGTGGTGTGTGGGAGTGAATGGAACTCATGAAGATTATGAAAATATGGATGTTGAATAGTTGTCCGTGTATATGTAGTTGTGGCCGTGTGGTCATAGTGTGATTTGGAAGAGAATGGATTAATTCTATATAGTATGTTAGTTGTTGTTGCAATGTATGGAAAAGGATGGAAATTCATGAAAATAGGGGTGTAGTTGTTGTGGCCGAGAATGTTATTGTGTGGTAAGCTATGATGAATTGATTTCATGTAATATTCTAGTCGATGTCGTTGCGGATTCTATGATATTATATGAATGTTTAAAGGGTTGGAACGAAATGGAAATTGGTTGTAGATTGGTGGAGAAGTTAATGTAATATTAGTATGCTTCTTTATATTTGTATGAATATGATGTTAGCAATGCATGGTTTTAATGTGGGTTATGAATCTAGAATAAAAAAATGTGTGGTTACACTTTTGTTGAAGTTTTCGGGTAGCATTAAATCATTGTGAATATTGTGAATGTTGTCGGACTATGTAGGAAGAGCGCTTAATGTTAGAATGTATTCTTGAATTGATTATTGCCGTTATAGCTTGGTTGTTGGTTGGGTTGCTGTTGAATTGGGCCGAGCCATATTCTCGGGGGTGGCATATTTACAGGGGAAATGCTGCCGAAATTTCGGCAGACAAAGTGTTACTTTAAAGAATCAACTTCTAAAGGCTCTAATCAAGTTTTGGTAAACATGACCAATTTGTAGATTTTGGCGGATTTGGAACGTGAATTTAGAGTCGCATAAGAAGCAGAAAAGGTATGTAAGGCTTCACCCTTCTTTCTATGGCATGTCTTAGACGGAATATGTTGGATATGAGCCTCGGGAATAACTCTACCCTCCGGAATCCGCGCCTAAAGTTTTCCCTTTTTCAATCAGTAGAATTGAACTAAAAAGTGTGCAAAATGTTGGGAGTATTTCCTAAATCTCTAGAACTCGCATAAATAGGACCCGACTACCCTAAAACCCTCACAAGTAACGCCATGACATGTAACATATGTAAATTTGGTACGCCGCCTCATTTGACCCGAGGTGGGCCCATGGTCCCCGGATTTTCCTTATTGTTCCGTTTAATTTATTTTGAAGCAGAATCCGAAGAAACCCTTGATCCGTATTCCGTTCACCGAATGACAAGTACTGTAACTATGCTAACGAAGATACTCCTATGATGATAATGATAATGATGATGTTGAGAAAGAGAATATGCCTACGATAAGTACGACAAGAATGATTCCATGACTAAGAGTCTTGAGCTAAGAATCCTATGTGAATATGAAAGTGTTATACTAGTTCTTGAACCTCAATTCTATTCCTTAGCTATGACACTAGTTTCTAAAAGACTTCAAAGCATAGTAGTTGGCGGTTATAATGTCCATGATTTCATTCTATGCTCTCTCTCTTAAGGCTATTTTCCGTTGGTAGTCTCGCCTTAAAATACTCGTTCCTTCAAGGTGAGACAAAGTGACCATGATTATTCCATAATGTAATCGGAGGTCACCGACCTTACGTCACTCCGATGGACACATGACTTTCTTTGGGCTCTCATGCATGCCAATTGTATGACATATGTGTATGAATGTGAATATGTATATGTATATGTATATGTATATGAGGAAAAGGGGAAGGGCCACTGTTACATCACCACCTGATTCAGCTGGATTTCGTCCCGGACGCGGGATGCCCGGACGCGGGATATGGGAGAGCCGGATACGGCGTCTGTATATGTTATATATATTTATATATGATATGTTGGGACACTGTTGGGGAGGGGGGTGGGAGAGACGATGTACTCGGCGTCTATAAATGTGAATAAAGGATACCGTTTTCTGAAACGTTCTGTTTTCTGTACATGTAAATAAGAAGTACTGTTTTCTGAAAAAAAAAGACTAAGCATGCATGGCATCTGCCTGAAAGGCATTCATATGTACAGGTTACTTCTGTCCCAAGATAAGCTCCATATGTCTATTCCGTTATTATTCATACTGTATATTCCTTTATTATGTCACTATTCTTGCCTTACATACTCAGTACATTACTCGTACTGACCCCTCTTCTTCGGGGGCTGCGTTCATGCCGCGCAGGTACACCAGCTGAGCCACAGTTATCATAGAAGATGTTCCAGCGGAGTTGGCGGGCTCCACTTGTTCTGGAGTGCTGCCGAGTCAAAGTATATGAGCTGTGGTGTTTGTTCAATGTTAGAGACTTTGCAGATAGAGTCATGAGTATAGAGTGTCAGCTTGGTAGACGGCTTCAACCGTGACAATGTTATTACGTTTCATGTCGCGGGTCCCATATGATAATAGACATTACTTATGAAAAACAAAATATTGGAGGGCTTACCATATATTTATTTCTTAATTGATACAAGAGTTTATCTATGTAATAAGAGTCAGCGGGTTGGCTCGGCTCCAGATATGGGGTCGGGTGCCCATCACACCCTAGTGAAGTCGGGGTGTGACAAAGTGGTATCAAAGCAGGTCGGTCTAAGGGGTTGTCTGCAAAGTCGTGTCCGGTAGAGTCCTGTTTATGGGTGTGAAGCCGGCCACATTTATAAACAGGAGGCTGCGCGGCATTTAGGAAATATTGACCTTCTTTCTGTCTTAGATCGTGCGATAGAGCCAAGTCATAGAAAATAAGATTCCTTCTACTAACCGTCGATGCTCGCAGACGCCTAGTGGCGACGAAAGAAGACAAGTGACGAGATGGCAAGTTACAAAGGTAAGCCTGATTAGTTGTTCTGTTATCTGAACTGGGAGTACTGGATGGCGGGGATGTGCCATATAGTCGTACGTTCTGTAAGGTATTTATGACATTGGCCGCATACAGATTTTGAATAGTAGGAACGGTAAAGGAGGTCCTGCCAGGACGGGTACGCCCCACAGGAGGAAGCATGGAAAGGAAATACTGTAAATAGGCAATAAGTGAAATGCGTTGGTTCAGAAAGGTTATGGATTTGGATGTGGCGACGAAGGTGGGGTCGCTATCATCGGGAATCTGGAAGTCCAGGACAGGAGGTAGCCATACACACAGGCAGAAAATGAACATCGGGAACCAAAAGGGAAAAACCGTAATTGTGAAAGAAGGACGCGTTATGAAAGTGCCTTGGAGCCTGTGAAGCCTCGACTCGCTCCAAAACATGTAATAAAGGTCATGTGAAGAAACGGACGCGAAAATATCGGCCTTAAGGCACCGGATTTCAGTGAAGCTTTTGGGTTAAGCGTGCTCAGGTGGGAGCAATTTCATGATGGGTGACCCCCTGGGAAGTTGGCAAGAAATTCTATAAATTGAGACATAAGGGACAAATGAAAAGCTAGGGTAGTCTAAGGAAAACTAGGATATACGGGATGGGTGGAGACCATAGGAAGTCGCGCAGGACGAGGCAGACTAGCTCAGTAAAGAGACAGAAAATGCATCATAGCTCTGGAATTAGGCTAGGCTTGAACAGCGTTTGGAAGTAAGTTGTGGGCCAGTTGATAGTGAATATATATATATATATATATATATATATATATATATATATATATATATATATATATATATATATATATGTATGTATAAAGGTGTAGCGTGTCCCATATATGATTGTATCGGTGGGCATGTGAGTTCTAGCAACCGAAGCTACGGTATAAAAGGCGTTAATAGAGTAAAGGAATCGAAGCCCGAGCGATAGCGAGAGTAAATGGTACAAGTGCTGCGAGTGAGCTGTTATTATTTTACTATAGGTTGAGGTTGGAAATTCTAGTATAACGATACTCGGAAAAGAAAGAGAGTGAGTAAATGAAAGATAGAAAGCTTAAATATTGGAAAAGGTGAAAGTTAAGAAAACCTTAGTGGGTGAAACCCCCGCGAGAAATTGATGGTAAAAGTACGAGACCATTAGGATGAAAATTCAAGTAGGCATGTGGGAGGAGATAGAGTGAGGTAAAAGGAAACAAGGAGAAATGTGGGGAGGTTGAGAGTCGATTTCAACAAGTAGGTCTAAGAGAATGGTGACCAGGGTAGAGGAATGTGAAGTAAGAGAAGGAATGCTCAGGAAGGTGATGGTGTTACGGTGAAAGATCTGTAAAAAAAAAAAAAAAGACAAATATGTAGCCATAGTAATATGCCCAGAGGATGGATAGAAAAGGATAGGGAGAGTGAAAGTTGTAAGGGTTCTGTGCTGAGAGCAAAAGTAGCAGAACGCTTAAGAAATATGGATGCACAGCTACAATACGAACACGTAGTCAAGGAAGAATTACGAGCAAGAGAGCTAAGCAAGTGAAAGGACTATTGGCATATAAGGAACCCCTTAAAGGGGGGGGGGGGGGAGGCCATATCAGGCTTACAAGGAATGACGATAAATGAAACGAGCACCAACACATGAAGTCAAAGACAAGTATACCTGTATTGAGAGATACGAAAAGAGACTAAAGAATAGTTGTAGTAAGAATCTGAAGGTGTGGCTTTTGTTAAGATATGGTCACGAAATAGTAACAGAAAAGAGATGATTTGAGAAAGACAAGGATAATACGTTGGCCCAACAAAGTAGAAAACCCACGACACGGGAAGAAGATTCATGTAAAAATCGAGAAGTTCGATTATAAAAGGAATGAGGTAAAGGATAAGGAGTGAGCATGAAGGAAAGGACGACTACAAAGGGATCCACCCGAAATATTATGACACCCCATAAGACCAGCTGAACATTCGAGGACGAATATTATAAAGGGGGGGAGGATGTTATATCCCGTATTTCGTACGTTCGGATATCCCAAAGTAGTCGTGACGAAGTAAAAGGAATGACCATTTTCAAAAATTTATTATAATGTATAAGTTGTTGTGAATATTATTTACGAACATTGGTAGTATGGAAATAGTGAGGAAGACTAAGGGTAAAAAGGAAAATTCGCAAAAAGGGTTCATGGAAAATATTGCGAAGGACTAAGGGCAAAATGGGAATTTCACAAAAAAAAAATATCAAGAATGTTCTTGAAGGGCCCTTGGCCGTGTGGCATGCCCCTATATGTCCATTTTTTATTAATTAATAAGGGCTAATGGTAAATTATAACAACATAAGGGGCAAAGCTTGCCAAAGAAGACATTAGTCTTCTTTGTTAAAATTTCAAGAAAACTCTAGAAAAAAAAAAAAAAAAGATGACAAATAAGTCATCTTTGCCACCAAATTAAGAAGAATCTAGAGATGGATAGGTGGCCACATAAGATTGGAGGAGACTATATATATATATAAAAGGAGAGGACTAATTCATCAATTTGGAGAGTTGAAGAAACAAAGAAAAAAAGAAGACACTTTGGGAGAAAAACAAAGGGCCAATTTCGGCCAAGCTTGGAGGAAACAAGAACCTTGGAAAAATTTCTCAAAAATTACTCTCTACTAATTGGAAGTTCCCTAGCAAGGAGAAGAGGTCATTGGAACAAGTGGAACATTTATTGTTGCAAGATCAACATTCTAGCCAAGTGGGAAATTGAAGAAAAAGGGTAAGAACTTAATCTTCTTTTATATGTTATGTATGGTTGTGTATGTTGTGGTGTGTGGGAGTGAATGGAACTCATGAAGATTATGAAAATATGGATGTTGAATAGTTGTCCGTGTATATGTAGTTGTGGCCGTGTGGTCATAGTGTGATTTGGAAGAGAATGGATTAATTCTATACAATATGTTAGTTGTTGTTGCAATGTATGGAAAAGGATGGAAATTCATGAAAATAGGGTTGTAGTTGTTGTGGCCGAGAATGGTATTGTGTGGTAAGCTATGATGAATTGATTTCATGTAATATTCTAGTCGATGTCGTTGCGGATTCTATGATATTATATGAAGGTTTAAAGGGTTGGAACGAAATGGAAATTGGTTGTAGATTGGTGGAGAAGTTAATGTAATATTAATATGCTTCTTTATATTTGTATGAATATGATGTTAGCAATGCATGGTTTTAATGTGGGTTATGAATCTAGAATAAAAAAATGTGTGGTTACACTTTTGTTGAAGTTTTCGGGTAGCATTAAATCATTGTGAATATTGTGAATGTTGTCGGACTATGTAGGAAGAGCGCTTAATGTTAGAATGTATTCTTGAATTGATTATTGACGTTATAGCTTGGTTGTTGGTTGGGTTGCTGTTGAATTGGGCCGAGCCATATTCTCGGGGGTGGCATATTTACAGGGGAAATGCTGCCGAAATTTCGGCAGACAAAGTGTTACTTTAAAGAATCAACTTCTAAAGGCTCTAATCAAGTTTTGGTAAACACGACCAATTTGTAGATTTTGGCGGATTTGGAACGTGAATTTGGAGTCGCATAAGAAGCAGAAAAGGTATGTAAGGCTTCACCCTTCTTTCTATGGCATGTCTTAGACGGAATATGTTGGATATGAGTCTCGGGAATAACTCTACCCTCCGGAATCTGCGCCTAAAGTTTTCTCTTTTTCAATCAGTAGAATTGAACTAAAAAGTGTGCAAAATGTTGGGAGAATTTCCTAAACCTCTAGAACTCGCATAAATAGGACCCGACTACCCTAAAACCCTCACAAGTAACGCCATGACATGTAACATATGTAAATTTGGTACGCCACCTCATTTGACCCGAGGTGGGCCCATGGTCCCCGGATTTTCCTTATTTTTCCGTTTAATTTATTTTGAAGCAGAATCCAAAGAAACCCTTGATCCGTATTCCGTTCACCGAATGACAAGTACTGTAACTATGCTAACGAAGATACTCCTACGATGATAATGATAATGATGATGTTGAGAAAGAGAATATGCCTACGATAAGTACGACAAGAATGATTCCACGACTAAGAGTCTTGAGCTAAGAATCCTATGTGAATATGAAAGTGTTATACTAGTTCTTGAACCTCAATTCTATTCCTTAGCTATGACACTAGTTTCTAAAAGACTTCAAAGCATATTAGTTGGCGGTTATAATGTCCATGATTTCATTCTATGCTCTCTCTCTTAAGGCTATTTTCCGTTGGTAGTCTCGCCTTAAAATACTCGTCCTTCAAGGTGAGACAAAGTGACCATGATTATTCAATAATGTAATCGGAGGTCACCGACCTTACGTCACTCCGATGGACACATGACTTTCTTTGGGCTCTCATGCATGCCAATTGTATGACATATGTATATGAATGTGAATATGTATATGTATATGTATATGAGGAAAAGGGGAAGGGCCACTGTTACATCACCACCTGATTCAGCTGGATTTCGTCCCGGACGCGGGATGCCCGGACGCGGGATATGGGAGAGCCGGATACGGCGTCTGTATATGTTATATATATTTATATATGATATGTTGGGACACTGTTGGGGAGGGGGTGGGAGAGGCGATGTACTCGGCGTCTGTAAATGTGAATAAAGGATACCGTTTTCTGAAACGTTCTGTTTTCTGTACATGTAAATAAGAAGTACTGTTTTCTGAAAACAAAGACTAAGCATGCATGGCATCTGCCTGAAAGTCATTCATATGTACAGGTTACTTCTATACCAAGATAAGCTCCATATGTCTATTCCGTTATTATTCATATTGTATATTCCTTTATTATGTCACTATTCTTGCCTTGCATACTCAGTACATTACTCGTACTGACCCCTCTTCTTCGGGGGCTGCGTTCATGCCGCGCAGGTACACCAGCTGAGCCACAGTTATCATAGAAGATGTTCCAGCGGAGTTGGCGGGCTCCACTTGTTCTGGAGTGCTGCCGAGTCAGAGTATATGAGCTGTGGTGTTTGTTCAATGTTAGAGACTTTGCAGATAGAGTCATGAGTATAGAGTGTCAGCTTGGTAGACGGCTTCAACCGTGACAATGTTATTACGTTTCATGTCGCGGGTCCCATATGATGATAGACATTACTTATGAAAAACAAATATTGGAGGGCTTACCATGTATTTATTTCTTAATTGATACAAGAGTTTATCTATCTAATAAGAGTCAGCGGGTTCGCTCGGCTCCAGATATGGGGTCGGGTGCCCATCACACTCTAGTAAAGTCGGGGTGTGACAGCATGAAACGCAGCCCCCGAAGAAAGGGGGTCAGTACGGAAAATGTATTGAGCATGTAAGGTAAAAATCACAGTAAAGGAGAATCATAACTGAAACAGAGATTTACCAGAATCAAGTATGAACTTTTAAAACATCAAAGCACTTGCCTTTTTGAATTGGAAATCATGTATGTCATCATAAATCGTAAATGAAAATCACGTATGCCATCATCATGTGTCATATGTCATATAACGTGCCCCGGCCCTCCAATGAGGGACGCGGTGAGAAATTCATGCATGTCATTACCATATATCATATATAACGTGCCCCGACCCTCCATTGAAGGACGCGGTAAATGAAATCATGTACGTCGTCATCATGTATCACATTTGCATATAACGTGCCCCGGCCCTCCAGTGAGGGACACGGTAAATCATAGATCATGTATGCATATAACGTGCCCCGGCCCTCCAGTGAGGGACGCGGTAAATAGAATCATCATATGTCAATATCATGTATCATATATGCATGTAACGTGCCCCGACCCTCTTTTGCGGGACGCGGTGAATAAATCATGTGCCATCCTGGCCACCACCCCGTCATCACATCATATTGTCATCCTATCATATATATAACATGCCCCGGCCCGCAAGTGAGAGGGACGTGGTCAACAATGCAGAGAAATACGCACGAGAACATACCCTGGCCCGGGACGCAGTGGAGGACATACTGAGACTTGCACGAACAGAGTAGTGCGAAACCATATGCACATAAATCAATACTCGATATTTACGTACACATACCGACCTTGAAGGATCATAAACATGTTTCAAGTCAATCGGAGTTAGTATGGGAAAGTTACGGACATTTTTACTACAGAACTTTTACAAACGTTTCAAAGCAAATCCAATATCTTTTACGAAAGTTAGGGACATTAAAACTTATAGAAGTCTTTCAGAAACAAAACTCTTTATACTCATCTCATTATTCAATCATGTAATAAGCTCGATCATATTAGACATACTCATATCAAAAGTGAATCAGAATCATAGGCCACCTCGGAAGCACATCAAATAGAGCTTCGGAATCATGGTTACATATCAAAACCATATGAAGTAGCTTATTCATTTATTAATCATACAATAGACTCAGCCATACGGGACATGCTCATGACAAAAGAGAATAAGCATCATAACCAAGCTCGGAATCAAAGAGTAGAGTTACCCCAAGGTGCGTGCCATGTCATACCTTACTTAGCTGTTGGACATGCCAAAAGAAAGAAAGGATAAGTGTCACGACCCGACTAGGGGCCGCGACGGGTACCCGGAGCTAGTTACCGAGCACCGCTCACTCTACTACTTATCTTACTCACTCAATAGTCTATTACCAACTTAGTATACAAATAGCATGAGAAATCATATTCTAAATAAAATATAAATACTTATATACATTGTCTCTTGGCCATCAAAATAAAATATACGATAATAGCATTTTTGTGAGACCATCTAACCCACACTGCGTATCTACGAGCCTCTACTAACATAATGAATACATAGACGGAACAAGACTCCGTCATGCCCAAAATATGCATACATGAATGTACATCAAAAGAATAGCCATAAGCACCTCCGAACAATGGAGTGCTATCTATCAGCTGACAGCTACTGAGGACCTTGGCCAAGCTCTCCTCCCTGTCTACCTGTGGGCATGAACACAGCGTCCGAAGAAAGGACGTCAGTACGAATATTGTACCGAGTATGAGAGGCATACATAATGCAAGGAGACATAAATAATATGGGGATAACATCTACATGAGACATCTGGATCTGGCTGATAATCATAAATGAAGTAATGCATGCTATCTTACTCATAATAATCATCATAACATGTATGCATCATATGCAAGCTGCCCGTCCAGGTCGGAACGGTGTGATAATCAATAATATTAGCCCGCGTCCGGGGTACCATCTCATGCCGCCCACTAGTGGTGTCTGCCCACGCCCGTAGGTCGTGGTGTATCCGTATCGCCGCCCGCCGAAGCGGTGTCTACCCGGCCAACTAGGCACGGTGTGAAATGCTCATGACATGCTTAATGTAAATACTTATAGTAATATGCTTATCATAAAATACTTATCTTATCATAATGCGTGTATAAGGCTCATGATCAACTTTACTTTATCGGGGTGACGTAAGGTCGTGATCCCCCGGTTACATTATGGAACCATTATGGACATTCTGCCTCACCTTGAAAGGACTTGTACATAAGGTGAGTGTAGGCAAGGAATAACATCATCATCATTCTAGTGTCATCATATCGTATAACTTATCTCATTTAGGCATTCATAGGTATAAGCTTTTAACTTCTTATAATGTAAGAACTCATGAAAGGAATAGGGATTCAAACTAAAAGATTCATGCCATTAGAAAGAAGGACTAGCCTCGCATACCTTGGTCGTTTAGCTATGATATCGCTCACTTGTTCTCCGTCGATATCACGTCGTTACCTTCATAAGAGAATTCGTATCAACATTAGTAAACTAACTATAAGAACACGTCGCTAATTCTAGGAGAAGTCGGACAACGCTTCCTTCGCTCATATTACCTTTCTCATGTTTTATATTAACTCCCAACATTCATAATATTACATACAATACCACAATCGACAATCGTCATTTACGTACATTTGACAAAAATCCACCATTTTCCCTTTTTTCTACTTCTAGCTCATCCTTGCGTTTTCATGCATTTAATGCTTGTTTCATGATATAAACATCATTTATAACGTATTTGTACTCACAACACTTCAATATTCATAGTTCAATTCCACTATCATTCATTTATGTCACTATTCACTCAATAATGACCCATTTCTATGTTCTTCTACATTTCAAGTGTCTAAGCTTTCCAATACTTCAAACAACATGGAATAATCATGAAACTTACCTTGGATGATGGTTGAACAATCCTTAAGTTGAAATACTTCAATTAGCCAAAACCCTAGTTCCACCTTCTTTGAAATTTCTTCACTTAGATGATCCTTTGTTGTGTTCTTACACTTATTTTTATGAATTTGGTGTTGATAATCTTAGGTTTCCTTGGATTTTCTTGATATTCTTAGAGTTGAAGTTTTGAAGAACACTCTAGAGTTTTCTTGAAGTGTTTGGATGAAAAATGACGTGAAATGGGCTTAAGTCCCTCTTAATTATCCCAAAATCTAATCTTTAATGAATTCTTGTCGGGATGAACAGTGGTCGTAAACCACCATATACGGACCGTATTTTGATTTACGGTCCGTCCTCCATGGCCGTATTTAATCATTTTAAAAATAGAAAGTTTTGGCTGAGGAACATGACAGTTTACGACCTGGTTTACGGGCCGTAAACTGGGTCATATTTAACCATATCAACACTTTGACAGAAACATAGAATTTTTGGTTGATGGAAGACGATTGCACTATACGGTCCGTAAATCACTTTACGGGCCGTATAGTGCCATATACGACCACTGGACTGAAAATTTTCCGCGACTTTCTTATTTCCAAAAATTCTTAATTAGCCATTCCCGACTTAATAAAACATCATTCACTCAAGCCCTTCATAGTTCTACTCATCACACAAGTACGGAAAAAATTTCCGAGGTGTAATAGTAAGCCTTACATACCTGTGCCACGCCTTATTAGCTACGCTTATTTATCCAAGCTTGCTATTCTAAATTCAAGAAGATTTTACATAATCATTAGATTCATTGTCATTCACTTGACTTAGCTCTTCAAACAAATTCACTTATAATCTGCCGAAATTTCGGCAGCATTTCCCCTGTAAACACATCATCCCCGAGAATTCAACTCGGCCAAAAATACAACAACAAACTCGAGAATTTAACTCGGCCAAAATATCAACAACAATACCAACAATCATATCTTCCAACTTTAACAATTATTTCAAAATACATTCTAACATTAACAATTCTTTCTACACAATCCGACGACATTCCATTTATACTCAATTCAATCACATGAAATCAAGCCAACATCAATGCTTACACAGTCAAATACTTGCCCAAGACCTTACAACACAATCCAAGAATACTTCAAACAAGTCATGCAATATTCAAAACAATCTAGCCAATATGTCATTTCACCTGAAACCTTCCAAAAGCATCAAGAACCACAACAACACACTTCCTTCTTTCAAATTCAATTTCAACAACCCAACTTACAATCTTCCAAACACATGTCTCACTTTCAAATTTATGAATTATATTTTACAACCTACACATTAGCAATATTATTCCTACAAATATAAGAAACCATACTAATGTCAAATTAACTTCTTCAATAATGCACAAACGATTTCAAATTCATTTCAAGCCACCAAACCTTCATTTTTATTATGGAATTTACAACAACAACAATCAAACTACTAAATAAAATTAATTCATCACTTCTACACGACCACCCTATATTCGGCCAACACCAATACATATATATTTCATGAATTCCATCCATTTTTACATACTTCAACATACATAAATCATCCATAACACATGTAAAAGAAGATTGAATACATACCTTCTTCACTTATCTCTTCTTGCTCGGCTAGGTTCACAATTTGCACAACAAATACTTGGCTTACTCCAATAATCACTCCATGTTGTAGAGGACCTTCCAATTGGTAGATAAGCTAGAAGAATTTATTTTTTTGGATCAATTTTTCCATGGCTCTTGCTTAGTTGCTCTTGGCCGAATGGCCTCCTATTTGTTTCTTTCTCCAATTTTCTTGAAATTTCTATGGATAGGATGATAAATATGACCATTTAATTTTCTTTTATACACATGCATAATTTGTCCATGTGGGCCTAAGCCCACCCAATATGGCCGGCCATATGGCCTTTATTTCCAAGCCCATCTTTTTTTTTTTTTTGTATTTTGTCTTGCAATTCATGAAAAACTATTTTCCAAATTCCGAATTTGCCATTAGCCTTCCTCCATATTCCTATGAGTCGTCTTGCGAATTTCTCTTTTTACCCCTAACCTTCCTTAATATTTCCACTTCAAAAACTTTCATGAACAACTTGTATACTAAACAAAATCAAAATATCACCTTGTCCTTAACTTCCCGCGATTGTCTTGAATTATCCGAATACGTAAAATGCGGGATATAACAGGGTATGCTATGTAAATGATATGTATATGATATGGATATGTATAGGATATGGATATGTGTATGATATAGATATGAATATGAATAGAAACATGATACAAATACGAATAAGAATATGTATATGAATACGATTATGGATAAGAATGTAAATGAGTACGGATATGAATACGGATACAGATACGGATGTATGTACACAATCACGCACTAGAAATGGAAAGTCCCTATGAAAGGCATGTAAGTGCTTATGACGTTGATACTCCAATCTCCCATATTATGCTATTTCTTATGTTGCTTATTATGCTTCTATATTGATATTTGTTACACCTTGGAAAATTTCCCATTAATGTACAGTGAATAGGCTAATGAAGGGCACGACGTGTACGATAATTTGATAAGTGAGAAATAACATGTGATAATCCGAATTGAGATTCAAGACATTTAACGAAAAGGAATATGGTTATCAAGGAAAGCGAAGGATATATTACATGTCGGGTACGAATTATGAGCGACAAGTTAATGATGGCGTAATGATGTCCCGGAGAAGAGTGATAACGTCCCTTATATTGGTATTGAGGTGTTAATCAAGTGTCAAGAAGGCTCCATAAGGATTGGAGATCAAACGAGTCAACAAGAATATGTTCAGACAAACTGGGCATTATACGGCCCAACATACTGGCCGTATGTATGGCCGTATAATCAGCCCAGAATGACACACTTCACTGGACCAGATCTACGTCCAGACATACGGCCCGTATAAAATATACGGACCGTATGTTGGTCCGTATGTTCTGGTCGGGACTGATTTTAAGCTGATATAAGGACCCCTCTCTCTCATTTTATTTCATTTCATTTCACTTTTCCACACCTCAAGAACCCTTTAGAAGTCTCTCCATTATTTTTCCATAAGAAATCAAGAGAGATCTATGATCAACTACATCAAACCCACAAAATAAAGTGTATGAAACATAGCAAAGTTCATCTAAGCCAAGAAATCTCAAGGGAAGTGAGTTAGGGTTTTGGTGCAAGAGGAGAAGTTCCACTCAAGGGTTATTCTTCCATTATCTAAGGTAGAAACGTGGGCATC
This sequence comes from Lycium barbarum, assembly GCF_019175385.1. Classification (NCBI taxonomy): domain Eukaryota; kingdom Viridiplantae; phylum Streptophyta; class Magnoliopsida; order Solanales; family Solanaceae; genus Lycium; species Lycium barbarum. Next base: position 68,930,927 of record NC_083343.1, on the reverse strand, counting down.
GAAGGAGAACAAGCAAGTGATAGATTAGTTAATGGAAGAATCCTATGGCTACTCATAAACATAGGCTATGGCATGAATCCTATGGCATGACTTTTCCCTCCTCTTCATGATTCTCCTACATTCCGGAAAACTAATAGCCTATGTTCATGAGTAGCCATATGAGATGAGAGATATATTATGAGTTCAATAACGATGATGATGAGCTTAAGTATAAAGATTCTAGAGTTGATGATATGATGTTCCTATAAAGGTAATGATGTTGTTTATTGTATACACTCACCTTATATACTATTTCCTTCATGGTGAGGCAGAATACTTATAATTGCCAATAATGGAATCGGGGGTCCACGACCTTATGTCACCACGATAGAGTATAATTGTCTTAAGTTTCTAGTCAAGCATTATGGTAATAGTATGATGAGAATATGACAAGCCTATGATACGTACATGATGCTATCACACTGGGCCTATATGGACGGGCAGACACCGCTAAAGCGGGCAGCATATACACCATGTCTTGGTGGCATGGGCAGACACCACTAGTGGGCGGCATGAGATGGTACCCTGGATTCGGGAGGCCTGGACACAGGCTATTGATTATCACACCGTACCTATATGGATGGGCATCTTATACATTTATGCATACATGATATGATGATGATTATGATGTAAGTCAACATGCATTATTTCTTTTATAAGTGACGGTCAGTTACAGTTGCTCCTTATTTGATGCTTCCTTTATCTCATTGACGTATTATTATTATTTATGCCTCTCATGCTCAGTACAATGTTTGTACTGACGTCCGTTTTCTTTGGACGCTTTGTTCATGCCCACAGATAGACAGGGAGGTGAGCTTGATCCAGACTCGTAGGAGCTAGTAGCTGATTTGAGAGAACTCCATTGTTCCGGAGGAGCCTTTGATCATTCTTTTGTGTACATATGTATATTTTGGGCACAACGGGGTGCTGTCCCGTCCCTATGTCTAACACTCCAGTAGAGGCTCATAGATACGTAGTGTGGGTTATATTGTCTCACGATGCTACTATTGTATATATGTATATATTATTTTGATAGCCGAAAGGCTTATGTATATAAAAGTATTTATGTTCTCAAATGAAAAATGATTTTCTTATGATTTGAGTATGAAAATGATAAGGGACGCTTAATGAGAATGATGAGTAGTAGAATGAGTGGTGCTCAGGTAACCGTCACGGCCCCTAGTCGGGTCGTGACAATATTGATCATGCTTTACATACTCAGTATATTTTTCGTACTGACGTCCTTTTATTTGTGGACACTGCGTCATGCCCGCAGGTGGCCAGGGAGACAGGCTTGATCCATAGCTATATTTCTCAGGTACTACATAGCGAAGCTCCATCTCATTCATAGATATAGTTTTTGGTACTTCTTCTTTTGTGTACATATTTATGGGCATAGCGGGGTCCTGTCCCACCTATATGATATGACATACTCTCCTTAGAGGCTCGTAGGCATGTGTATATAGTTAGATGTGTTTGGCCTTGTCGGCCTATAGTTTGGATATCATTTTGTTAGCCTCGTCGGCTTATGTACATTGATATGGGCATAGTTGCAAATAATGATATAAATGTATTGATTGTCCAATGGGATTAGTATGATTGATGGATAGAAAATGTGATTTAATATGTGGCTCACCTAGATGTAAAGGTAAATGTATGATAAGGGGTGCGCGGTTAGGATAGCACCAGGTATCCTTCGCGGCCCTCCGGTTGGGTCGTGACAGAAGGCCCCTAAAGTATCTCCAGGACCCCAGGCTCTAGGACCCAGCAGGAGGAGCCTCAGTTATTCTATTGAGACTGATCCCTCGGAGGACCCAGCGACGATTCCTCCAGAGTTTTTGACACCCAGGGAGGAGGACCCCCCAGAGGACAGCTATGATACAAATCCATCTGAGTATTCGTCTGGGACACCGGAGGAAGAGATTCCCGAGACCGTACCAGTTGTTCCTATGGTGGAGCACTACGTCAGACCAGCCTCCCCGGTGAGTGTTACGGATTACTTTAGCCCTCTATCCTGGCCGTCGGTAAACCAGGAATTGCCCAGTTAACCAGGAATTGCCCAGTTATCTATATCCCTCGGACTCAGATAAGAGAGATGATGAAGGCCAGACGAGCAGATGGTGGGTAGACAATGACGAGGAGTACACTTCACCTTATAGTCCACCAGATCAAACTAGAGATCGATCGGCTGCAGGTATATGAGCTTTTATTGGAATTTTCTATGTATGTGTGTTTGCTGTAGACTAGCACTTAACAGCGGCGAGCGGAAATCCAAATGGGCCGATAACCAAGTATTTACAAGTAACGGCGACCAAGGTGTTTTCGCCACCAGTGGAAATCTAGAAATCTAGGGTGAAAAGTATTCATATACATAGGTGAAGGGTGAATGTTGAGGATTGAAAATGCCAAAATAGTAATTGTGCAGTCGGAAGAGTAAGAGACCCTTTCTAATTCGGAGGGAGATGCGTTACAAGGATGTTTGGAAATCTGTTAAAGACGTCAATTTGCTCCAGATTATGTGATAAAGGTCATGTGGTGAGGTGGATGCGATCATACCAGCATTAACACACCAGATTTCATCAGAGTTTCAGGGTTAAGCGTGCTGGGGTGAGAGAAATCTTAGGATGGGTGACCCTCTGGGAAGTGTACTAAAAGTCCTATAAATTCAGACATAAGAGACAAATGAGAAGCTAGAGTAGTCTAAAGGAAATTGGAGTATACGGAATGGTTGGAAACCATAAGAGGTCGCGTAGGACGAGGCAGTCTAGATCGGTGAAGAGAAAGAAGGTGCATCACAGCTCTAGAATTAGGATGAGTTTAAGTAGCATTTCGAAATACTTTGTAAGCAAGGAGTTAGAAATTATATATATAAATGCATATGATATCCCATATGTGGTTGTATCAACAGGTATGTGTATCCCAGCAACCGGCGTTTTGGTATATTGAAGGTATTGATCGAACAGGGTAATAAAGTTCAAGTGACAGAAGAATGTTACCAGGTAAGCTGATGTTACTTTCACTACAGGTTAGGTTTGGAAAGTTCTAATGCAAAGACATCTGGAAAGGAAAGAAAGTGAGTATATGGAAGGTAACGAAACCAAAAATGTCGGAAAAAAATGTAAGAAACGAGGGTGAGTGAAGCTTCCAAGAAAAGTGACGGGCGAAGCACGGGACTATTTGGGTAAAAAAAAATTGAAGGTAGGCATGTGAAAGGGATAAAGTGTGGTAGCATGGAACAAAAGAGTAATGTGTGGGGTCAGAGAACGGACTTCGATAAGTGGGGCTAAAAGGATAGTGACCACGATAAGGAATGTGAAGTAAGAGAAAGAATGATTAGGCCTTGCAACGATGCTAAGAGATTTCCAACTGTCGAAAGATATATTTATAAAGGGATAAATGTGTAGCCATATTGATATGGTTCCTCAGATATAGAGAAGCTTTGCTGAAAGGTGACTTAATTATAGAACGGATTTGCACGTTTAAAGGAATAGTTCATGAACTTTAGGCTATAAATAAAAAGAGGACAAGGGCGCTCGAGAAGAAAGGAACCTAAGGAAGGCTAAGGATGAAAGTAGGAAAGGTATACCAATGGGTCTAGGAAAACCGTTAGTTATCAAAGACAGAGGTGTGAAAAGACGGAAAATAAGGCATCGGAATTGGATCTAACCCTTATCAGTATTCCACTTGAATACGAGAGTTTAACTAGCAAAAAGGATAAATAAGGCAGACCATACGATGACAGAACCCCGACCTTGAGTAGGTCGTGAAGGGCGGCAGATAATTGCCGAAGACGATGGATATTCGAAAGCTATTGGTGTATTAGGACCTCCTTAATAAGGGGGAAGAACGTATTGAACTTGAAAGGAATTATGACGTTCTCAAGCTCCAGAAGGAGAAATTTATTAGCTCGGGGCCAGAGTTCGAGGCGTATTGGCATATCAGGAAATTACCAGAAAGAAGTAGAAACAAATTGAAAATAAGTGTGCCGTGAGGCAGACATAGAAAGAAAGTATGGAAAACAACTCAAGTGAGCCTTTCACGCCAATATGAACTACGATATTTCTAGACCATGAGTTGAATCCCTCGCATCGGGTAAAATTGCGCCGTACCTAAGTATGTAGTGATATGGCTTAAAGGGTAATAAAAAGAGCAAGAAAGATCTCCAAGTTAAATTCACCAAGGGTGATAGAGAGAATGACGAACTCACAAGACACTTGGGATGACAACGACTATTGGAACAAAAGCAACAAAGATTGGTAGTTTGGTAATTTTCTGAGGAAAGGAAGAACGCTGCTCTTGTGAGTGGAAATAAAATAGTTCACCGGATATTAGAAAACACTTCATGGATCGCTAATTATACTGGACATGAGAGCATGTGCTATAGAATTACATGAACCGTCAACGTGAAGCTATGCCCAACTACAATTGTAAAAAGGCCACATCAGAAAGCCAATAAGGAACAATGACGGATGAAGCGACCGCCGGTACAAGGAAATAGAAGCTATATATATATATATATATATATATATATATATATATATATATATATATATATATATATATATATATGTTGTAAGAGAGTCGTAATGGAGTGAGGATTGTTGTAGCCCTATGTTTCTGGGTTGTATTGCGAGATTTGAGGGAAGAAGGTTAAAGGAACAGTTGTGGCAGGAGCCCAAAGATGTTGTGAGCTATGAAATTAGTTGAACTCGGATTATGAGTTGCCATATGTGTAACTGTACTGCGAAGGATAATAAATGGTGAAGAAACATTATGCATATACGTATTTTGGATATTGATATAACTGGTCTAAGAAAGGAACTGGGGAGAATAACTTAAGGGATATAGCCATTATGCTCAATAGCGAAAATGTAATGTTGAATAAGTATTTCGAATGTAAGGGTAAGAGAGATGGAGACAAAGATGTAAAGGATTAGAGAGCATGACCAATGAACTACAAGGGGTCAGTACAATGTATATCTATGATCAACAGGTACAAAGTGGATAGCTCGAGATAGCACCGAAAGATTAAACGCAAAGAGAACACCGTATATGAGAATGGTAGTTTCCCACTAACAAGGAAACAAGGAGCGTGAAAAAGAGAATACTTACAGGATGATGAATAGTTACGGCCCAAGTCAAGACCACGATAATAGAGGCAGGACGAGAGCGAGATACTAGTCAATTGTTTATCACATACATGAAGGTAGAGAAGTGAAAGAAGTTGACTGAAGGCAATAAAGGAGTAAAGGAAGAATGAGAAGGGCCTGACCCAAATTATAGTTCAAGTACGTGATAATCAGACCCTAAAGGAAGAATAACCATTCTAACAAAAATTTCACCTCCAGGTTTGTGTTGAGTTTACAAACTGCAACATTCGAGGACGAATGTTTCTAAGGGGGGAAGGATGTTACACCCCGGAAAATTTCGCGCTACGAGTTCGTAGACAGCGTATAGTTGTGATTACAAAATTGTGTATTGAGGCATTGTGGCTTAAGCTCAAGGTGGAGGAGTGAATATATAACAATATTACAAAGAGAAAGGTATGAATCTTTTCCTATTTATCTTAATACCGGCTTATTTACAAAGATAGCGTGGTTAAATAATTGTATAACGGGTTGGTTAGTTATGGAAGTTGGAAAATAGTGTGTGGGCTATTCTATGGATTACTTTGGAGTTGGAGATGATGCTATTGACGTTGGTATTGTTATTGTTGTTGTTGGTTGTTGAATTGAGAACTCGGGCTAGGCATATAAGCAGGGGAAGTGCTGCCCGAATTTCGGCAGAATATAGAATAGTTTGATTTGAAACATGGAATAAGTGTGCGATAAAGAGGCTAACGTTAGTGTAAATCCTCTTAAATGTAGAATTGCGAGCTCGGACGAATAAGCGTAGCTAATAGGAGGTTGAACAGGTATGTTAAGGCTTGCCCCTTTCTTTCAAAGGCATGATTCCTACGATTATAATTCCATAAAGGTTTTCATAGCCTCCTTATTTCCAAAAGTTAGATGTTTATGATTCCAAGGCATGATTTCTTTTCCCGATAACCCGTAAATGTTTTCCAAAGTATCCGTATTTTTCAAAAACAGAGGTTTATGATCTTGTAAACTCTTATGACATCAATGATGGACATGTTTTTATCATGATGACAATGATGCCAAAGATGAGAATATTTTCTATGATGAGAATGATTTCATGCTTAAAGGTTCCAAGTTATGATTTTAATGACGATATGGGATTATTGAGCTATCTTTTGACATCCTAAATTTTACTCATTGTTGTTAGTCTCACCTTATAATAATTGTTCCTTCAAGGTGAGATAAAGCTATGATGATTATTCCATAATATAATCGGAGGTTACCGACCTTACGTCACTCCAATAGAGACATAACTTTCCTTAGGCTCTCCTGCATGCTGCTTACATGATATATGTATATGATATATGAACATGACATATGTATATGTAAATGGGTAATATGGGAGAAAGGGCCAGAGCGTTATAGACATGTAACCACCTGTTCAGCTGGTGTAATATGATCTCATCCCGGACGCGGGATGCCCGGATGCGGGACATTTGTGGTTAAATGGATCAGAGCCGACGCCTCGACAACATGATATGTTATATTTTATGTATACATGAACAAGAAATGTTTTTCAAAGAAAGCTAAGCATGCATGGCATCCGGCCTAAGAGGCACTCATATGTACAGGTTACTCTTTTATCTTACGATATGCTCTATATTTCCATTCTGTTATTATTCATACTTTACATCCCTTACTATGTTACTATTTATGCCTTACATACTTGGTGTATTATTCGTACTGACGTCCCTTCTTTTAGACGCTGCGTTCATGCCCGCAAGACCAGGTAGCCAGTTAGACGATCCATCGCAGTAGGACCTCCCCTCAGCAGCAGTCAGTATGCTCCATTGATCAGGAGCTACAACCCTTTTGGTATGCTATTCCGATATGTACATATATGGGTATGGCAGGGCCTTGTCCTGTCCTTTCTACAGTTTGTACTCCATAGAGGTCTGGACACAGTGATATGTAGCCGTGATGTTATGCAGCCTCGTGGGCGCTTATTTTGTTGTACAGTATATATGTAGCGGCCAAATCGGCTTACGTGTTACTCTCAGTGTTTATATTTATATGTATGCGTTGGCCGTGAGTTCCCGGTACGGTGTCTTTTATGTTAATTGTTCGCGAGACAGTATGGCACAGTTACAGATTGTATATGGGCCCAAGACAGTCAGTGAGAAGTAAATGCAAGCATAAGAGTGCTTGGCCAGTAATGGTCGGGCACATGTTACGACCTCGTGACAATTAGTATCATACATATATTATGAAATCAATAGAATAAACAAGCCAGTCAATCATACACGAATATCTATACATCACAACAAGTCAACCACGGACAATCACAACAAATCACCAAATTGCAAACAATCACAAACACGTCAACCACAATGGAGATAAATTACCACTATAACCCACTCGTTGTACACGCATGCTATCTTATTTCATAGCTCAGTAGTCATGACCTGTAGGGGACCCATGGTGTCCATGTACCACTCATTCTGGAACACCTCTCGGACCCGAGGGCAACCTCCGCTCCGGAATAAACCTCGAACGTGGGATATAACAATAAACCTCTCGTATTCAGAACAATCCTCGGACCAAGAGACTATAATCTAGGCCACATATGTGCCTTGTCATACCTTTTACAGAACAGTGTTTCTTACCTTCTCTATATCCTTATTCACCTCATCATTTCATGTCATAATACCCTCGAGAAGACTATATTAACTTCTCATCACAATACATCCACTGCAGATTAAATCAAACATGAATAATGGCATGAAGCCTATACAACACTCAATCACATGCACATAGGAGCTTAACCACACAATATCATGTAATGAATATTAGACATGCTTTCCCCTAATGGAATCCAAAAAACATACATTCAACTAACGAAAGTCTAACTCTAGTAAACCGTAACCTACCTCAGAGTAGAGCTGGAACAATGCCTGTCACTCTGCTACAGCCTTTCCTTTCCTCAAAGCCTCAATACGTTCGCGGTCTAAAAATAGAAGGCTTAATAAGTCACATTGCTCAATTTGCAATTATCAAGACAAGAAATACCCTTCCCTCTCCCCATTCTAAGGGTGGATGATTTTCTAGGTGATAAACAACCTATCAAAGCCCCTTATATTCATAAACCATCAATTTCTACCACATTCTATCCAACATTCCCATTACAAACAGTTTTCTATGACAAAGACACCATTTTTATAGAACCCTAGGTCTCAATCACTTAGTTTACTATTCTAATTGTTTAATTTATGACAAATATCAACTAATCAATTCATTTAAAAGATAAATACACGTTAATAATTCCAACCCATCAAGTTTAGAAGGCCTATCTATATTCTAGGGTCCCTACTTCACTTTCACCATTAAAGACCCAAGAAGATGATTAGAATAACGGAGGTAATGGGATGGTAGAATGGAAAGCAAAGAGACTTACCTTTCAAGGTTAACTTGCCGTAGCTCTGAAATCGTCTCTAGGTGCTTGTTTGGAAGTGTGATGGTGCGTTATGAATGAAAATATAAAACAAAGGCATTAAAACACGGATACTGCCTTCGCGTCGACTGGTGTGGCGAACACTACGCCGCTGCAGTGGTCCCGCTATAGCGGCCAAGACACCGCTATAGCGGTCTCATAATAAATCCGCTCACTGCTATAGTGGTTACCACCCCGCTATAGCGTCATCGCCATAGAGGGTAAAGGCCCGCCACAGTGGCCCCAAGAGAAAATGGCGGACCGCTGGGAGCGGTCAGCCCACCGCTACAGCGGTACCGCTGTATCGGTACTCCTACCGCCGCAGCGATGCATTTTTGGCAGTAGCTTGATTTTCTGTCCAGTTTTCCCCCTATCACCCGACATTTCACCCAAGGCCTCAAAAACACAACACAAAAAATTCATACATACCAAAAGACGCCCTACGAATCCACCCGCGGCCTTGGAATTCCCAATGGAGTCCTAAATTCCCATAACGATCGGAAAGGGTCATTACAGAATCATAGCCTAGTTTAAATGTACGAGCACTTACAATATCTCCCCCTTGAGATCATTCGTCCTCGATTGCTAGGTCATGGTTAAGAATGGAATTGGACATGGCTTGACTACATGAACGTGAGGAAACATGACATGGAGCATGGAGACTAATTTACATGACATAGTTACACGGAAATATAAATACTGAAGCATGAGACATGACAGCTGAATACATAAACGTGGACGTGAAACAGGAGGCATGAATCCGTAAGGGACATGACATGAGTTTGTAAGGTATTTACCTTGAGCACTTTTTGCTTGTTCTTCAAAAAAGTATAGATACTTGGATTTAATATCTTCTTCGGCTTCCATGTAGCCTCCTCAACTTTCTGACTCCTCTATAAAACTTTAACTGAGGCAACTTCCTTAGTTCTCAACTTGCGAACTTGGTGATCAGACCATCCTTAACCGTTATAGTGTCAGCAAGGACGACCAACAATTGGTCTCCCAGACACTACCTCAACATGGATACATAAAACATTGGGTGCACAGCAGCCAACTCTTGTGGCAACTCGAGCTTATAAGCTACTTGACCAACCCTTCGCAAGACTTTATAAGGTGCAATATATATGGGGTTAAGCTTCCCTTTCTTCCCAAATCTCATAACACCCTTCATGGGTGAGACATTAAGGAACACCCAATCATCAACTTGAAACTCTAAGTCTCTTCGTCTCACATCCGTATAGAACTTCTAGCAACAGTAAGCCGTTTTTAAACGCTCCTGAATTAACTTGACTTTCTCCATAGCCTGATAGACCAAATCTAGTCCTAGCAATTCTGCTTCGCCAACGCCAGACCACCTAATGGGTGATATACACCTTCGCGCATATAGAGCTTCAAAAGGTGCCATCCCAATACTAGCATGATAACTGTTATTATAAAAAAATTCAATGAGAGGTAAATGATCATCCCAGTTAACTTTGAAATCAATGACACATGCCCTCAACATGTCCTCAAGAGTCTGAATCGTGCGCTCTGCCTGGCCATCTGTCTGATGATGGAAAGCTGTGCTGAGATTTATCTTAGTACCGAATCCTTTCTGAAAGGATCTTCAAAAGTTCATTGTGAACTGAGCACCACGATCTGAAATAATAGAAAAAGGAATCCCATGCAATCTGACAACCTCTCGAATATACAACTTAGCATAATCTTCTGCTGAATCTGTGGTCTTGACTGGCGAAAAGTGTACTGACTTAGTGAGTCGGTCCACAATCACCCAAATGAATCATGTCTGTGGGAAGAACGAGGTAGACCTATTATAAAGTCCATAAGTATCATCTCCCATTTCCAGACAGGAATATCAATATTCTGAGCCAAGCCACCAGGGCTATTGTGTTCGACTTTCACTTCTGACAGTTCGGACACTTAGCCGCAAAATCTACTACATTCTCCTTCATATAATTCCACCAATAAGTCTTTTTAAGATCAAGATACATCTTAGTTGAACCTGGATGAATGGAATACCTGGAATTGTGAGCTTCTGACATAATTCGCTCTCTGAGCCCATCTATATCTGGAACGCATAATCTGCCTTAGTACCTCAAGGTACTTCATCTCCCCCTTGTTCAAAAGCCATTGTCTTATGCCTGTGGATCCCCTCATTCAGCTGTAACAAGTAGGGATCACTAAACTGCCTCTCTTTTACTTCAACCGCTAAGGAGGAATGAGCTCTGGTATGAACAACAACAACACCATACTCGAAGTCCAAAAGTCAAACTTCTAGACTGGCCAAACGGTGAACTTCTTGTCACGACCCAACCAATGGCCATGACGAGTGCCCGATCACTACTGACCAAGCACCCCTAAACTTGTACTTGCCATATGATTGGTAACCTGGTGGCCCACTTCTAACTTATACCTGAGTGACGACATCTGCCGTAAAGTTTTACAATAAACTCTACCTTAACAACTCATAAACAGTGCAACTGGATATATATATATATATATATATATATAGAGAGAGAGAGAGGCATGCGTGCAAAGGATGACAACGCAATCCGACATGGCCACTACATGTAATGTACATAAAATAAGAGACCAAAAAGCTACATGACCCCCCACTGTATACAACTGTCTACAGACCTCTATGGAATATAAACTATAGAAAAGACAGGACAAGGCCCTGCCATACCGACATATTTACATAGCAAAATAGCATACCAAAAAAGGTTGCAGCTCCGGATCAATGGAGCGCACTGACTACGGATGAGGGGAGATCCTACTGGTCCGGATCCTCTGGCTGGCTACCTGACCCTGCGGGCTGAACGCAGCGTCCACCAGAAAGGATGTCAATATGAATAGTGTACTGAGTATGTAAGGCATGAATAACAACATCACAAGAAGTACGAAACATAACATAAGATAAAGAGATAACCTGTGCATCTGATTGCCTCCTAAGGCGGATATCATGCATGCTTAGCTTTCATAAGAAAACATTTCTTATATACATATGTCATAATAGTGTTGCAGAACGTGCAACCCAGTCCATATATATATATATATATATATATATATATATATATATATATATATATATATATTATTGCCGTAGAACGAACGACCCAATCCATCAATATATAATAGTGCCGAGGAACGAACGGCCCGATCCATACCCTTATATCCCACGTTCGGGATGATGTCATAGTATACCAGCTGATCAGGTGGCTATGCGTGTATACCGCCTCGCCCTTTTTCCCATATCGCCTATATACATATATACATCATATACATATATACTATAAGTAGCATGCATGAGAGCCCAAATAATCGTTACCACTTTATCGGAGTGACGTAAGGTCGGTAACCTCCGATTATATTATGGAACAATCATCATCGCGATGTCTCACCTTGAAGGGACAATGATTATAAGGTGAGATCAACAACAATGAGTAACGTCAAGGAATTCATGAAATAAACTTAGTAATCTCATCATAGCATTTAAAATCATAAACTTTGAAACTCCTAGAAACGAAATCATTACCATCATCGTCATTTTCATCATGAAAACATAATCACTTTTAGCGTCATAAGAAACTTTGAGAATCACGAATCTTTAGCTTTTAGGAATAAGGACATTGTGGAAGACATAAATGGATTCAAAAGAAAGAAGTCATCATTGTCATCATGGTCCTCATAGAAAGTATCTTGTCTTTAATATCATAAAAACCTTGAGAATCATGAACCTCTAGCTTTTCGGGCACAAGGATGTTACGGAAAACATATATGGAATCGTAACGTAGAAGTCATGCCTTTAGAAAGAAAGGGACTAGCCTTACATACCTTTCGGTCTCCTTAGTGACTCAACGTTTATCCTTCCAAGCTCGTAAATCTATATATAAACTATTCGTACTATTGTTAGGCTCAAAGTCACATACTCATCCTAAGTCTTTGATTTAATTCCAATTAAAGTCTGTCGAAATACGGGCTGCATCTTCTCTATTTATATGCCTGGCCCGAAGTCATAATTCAACAATCAACAACAACAACAACAATACCAACATCAACAACATCATTATCAACACCATTATGTTCCACTAAACATCCCACATGATGTTTTCCAACTTTCTCAACTAAACAACTTATTATACGACTATTTAGTAGTCTTACCTCCATAAATGAACCGAAACTAATATTAATAAGAGGATATTGATACCTTACTCCCTATAGTATTGCAATATCTTCACTTTTCACCTTGAATTTGAGCCAAAACTCATCACTAAACAATTTTATAATCGCAACTATACGCTATCTAGATCAGAATCCGGGGATTATACTCGATTTACGTTAAAAAAAATTGTGTGGAAGTTGGTGGAGGGTTCAAGAAATTTGGAAAGTTTTATAGCATGTTTGGAAGAGAAAATAAAGGTTAACCCTTTTTTATAACGTTTTAGGCTAGGGTTGCACCGATCTAAAAAGTACTCAGCGAGTTCGTGCTAGGTAGTGGTACGTTTGTGCAGGGTTGTCTGTCATCCATTCTGCGCGTTCGCGCAGAGTATTTTCCTGGCCTTCTAGCCCCGCTTGTAACGTCCAAGACCAGTAGGATATCCCCTTAGCCGCAGTCAGTGCGCTCCATTGATCCGCAGCTGCAACCCTTTTTGGTATTGCTATTTTGCTATGTAGATATGTGGGTATGGCAGGGCCTAGTCCTGTCTTTTCTACAGTTTATATTACATAGAGGTTTGTACACAGTTGTACATAGTGGGGGCATCATGTAGCTTTGTGGTCTCTTATTTTATGTACATTACATGTAGTGGCCATTTCGGACTGCGTTGTCATCCTTTGCACGCAGCCCTATATATATATATATATATATATATATATATATATATATATATATATATATATCCAGGTGGACTATTTATGAGTTTTTAAGGTAGAGTTTATTGTATAAATTTTATGGCAGATGCCATCACTCAGGTATAAGTTAGAAGTGGGCCACCAGGTTACCCAGCATATGGCAAGTACGAGTTTAGGGGTACTTGGTCAGTAGTGATCGGGCACTCGTCATGGCCATTGGTTGGGTCGTGCCAAAAGTGGTATCAGAGCTGTTTGTCTTAGGGTTGTCTACAAACCGTGTCAAGTAGAGTCCTGTTTATGGGTGTGAAGTCGGCCACACTTATAAATAGAAGGCTGCAGGGCATTTAGGAATCATTGACCTTCCCTTCTATCTTAGGTCATGCGATAGAGCCAGAGTCAAGGAAAGATCGTTTCTGACCCTTTTTCCCTATAGGTAGGAGCAGCTTGACAAGAGAGGAAGAGATCGGCTTCAGATAGTGGGGGTGCCAGGAAAGCCCCCAGGATGGATTCGGGACCCCAAATCCTAAGACCGAGTAGGAGGAGTCCCGCCTTTCTATTGAGACGGATCCTTCCGAGGACATCGAGACTATCCCCCTAGAGTTCGTGACTTCCATGTAGGAGGACCCGTGAGAAGATAGTTATTAGATGGACCCGTCTGAGGGTTCGTATGAGATGCTGCTGGAGGAGGCTTCTTGTCACGACCCAGCCCCGTGGGCCATGACTAGTGTCCGAGCTGGACACCCATACATACCTGTCAACATTATCGGACTGATACTATAGGCCCTCAATTAATCATATCACATCGTATTAACATACGCAAGCCGACGAGGCTGCCACTACAAAACGATAATATAAGTAAGCCGACAAGGCTGCTACAACGAAACAACAATATATGCAAGCCGGCAAGGCTGCTACAGCGACAGAACGTCCATAATGATCACACAGACACAACCGAACACGTCTGAATACAACCCACATACATGTCTACAGACCTCTAAGAGTACCGATAGTGAAATATGATGGGACAGGGCCCCGTCGTACCCCTGGGCAACATATATACATATACAAAAGAAGTTTTGTACCAAAATGTAGGCTCCAGAACAATGGAGCTCTCCAGGATAGCAGAAAGGAACTCCTAAGTTAGGGGATCACTGAATCGAGCGTCTGTACCTGCGGGCATGAAACACAGCCCCCCGAAGAAAAGGGGGTCAGTACTGAATATGTACTGAGTATATAAAGCATAAGAACATCAAGTACAGATGAATCATGAAAAACAGTCTCAATAAGTGAATGCATCCGTGGCCAACATGTGATAATATCTGCATAACTCTATATAACTGAATTTGACTTTACGGCGTATGACAGGCATAGATTATAGTATAACTGTTAGTGCTTTGGAACGTACAGCCCGATCCATACATAATATAATAATGCCGAGGAACGTACGGCCCGATCCATATACAATATAAGAGTGTCGAGGAACGTACGGCCCGATCCATATACAATATAATAGTGCCGAGGAATGTAAGGCCCGATCCATATATAATATAATAGTGTTGAGGAACGTACGACCCGATCCATATATAATATGTTAGTGCCGAGGAACGTACGGCCCGATCCATATATAATACATATACATGCATGTAAAACTCGGAAAAGGATACTCTGAACTCATCTGGTGACACAAGAAGCTAACGTGAAAAGTCTCTGGGAATTATGAACATAAAACATAAGAGGCCAACGATACAAATATCTCCACAGTCTCTAGGGATAGAGTGTTATATATATCAACTACTATCAAACGCATAGAAATCTCGAGGGGAAAACTTAATCACTTAAGAGTTCTAACATCATGAAGTGAATAAGAATCATGAATCACATTCGGAACTTATGAATAGAGTTACCCCAAGGTTCATATCATTCATCACTTAAGTCTAGGACATGCCAAAAGAAAGAAGGGACAACTTTACATACCTGTTAGCGACTATTCGTAAATCCGTTCGCCTCGTCGCTCTTTTAGCCTATTTAATATAAGAGTAAAGTTATCGTTAGTTACTATACTTTCTAGTTCGTAAATCCGTAGGCCGTCACCTATAGAACTTATTCTTTAACTAATATTTCTCGTTTAGGGTTTTTCCTTATTTAAGGACTTAATGAGAATCGGGTAGAATTTCCCCTATATATTCGCCTAACCCGAATTTCTAATTATCCTCTTGTCAACACAGAAATACCAACAACAACGATATACACACAAAATTCCCATAACTCAGCCCAATACGATTCTAAATCCATTTCAACCCACAATTTTACATAATAATGATTTCATGTATTTTCTTACTTCCGATTTCGTCCAATTAAATTTTAATAATTTCATTACAATATTATTAACACAACTACACAATAAAATAGGAAAATCTTATCACAATTTCCTCGGAGAAATATGTATGCTCAATTGTTCCGATTTCTTCTTCTCCAACTTAAAATCTAATGTTGCTATCACCTCCTTAGGTTTGTATTGCACTTGCATCTGATCCAAATATTCAAAGATAAAAAAAATTCTTCACCACCATGGCTGGCCGTGAGCAGCCATGGTTCATTTCTTTTTTTTTTTTTGAATTGTTTTTGTGAAAAAGTTGTGAAAATGATTTGTTTTCCACTAAAACTCATATATTTATAGGTTTGATCCTAGGGGGACACGTGTCCCCCCCCCCCCCTTGTGAGTCATTATTCCACCTTCTTGAACATATATATATATATATATTTAATTAATTTCGGGTGGGGCCCACTTTAATAATTAAGCTTAATTAATTTAATTAATCCCTAATTCTCACTTAGTAATCTAATCACAATTAATTAATTCCTAATCTCAAATAATATTTTTACACTAAATAAAATTTATAAACAATTGTTCTAATTTAAAATTGAAAATTAAAAGATTCTATTTCGTGTCCGAAAATGATCCCGTCTTTAACTTGAGTCGATTTGGTTGCGAATAATTCGACGTATAAATATACGGGGTATAACATCCTTCCCCCCTTTAGAACATTCGTCCTCGAATGTTAAACTGATCCTGAATTCCCAATACTTTCTCAAGTGTTCTCTTATTTAATTATGCCCTTCATTGGTCGATTCGCTAGAATTCATTATAACGCATTTCAGGCCTCCACATAGTCATTCCTGTACCATCTCCTTCTTCCGTTGCTCCTTGAGGAAATTATTCCACGTCGTTGTCTTTGCCCTTCCCTTTGTTTTACAATTGGTTATCAGCTGTATTTCGAGCTGTTCTGCTGAAGTGTTACTGTCTCTCTTATCTGCATACTGTTCAGTTGTACTGTGATCGATTGATTCAGATTTGTACTCATAGTGTATGTAGTCATAATTGGACTCTTTTTATTTTTTATTTTTTTTATAGTTATTCCCTTAACATGATGTATCGTTCACTTCACTTTACCTCTTTTTCTTTAAACAAGATCCTGTAATGCGCAGACGTCCCTCGTCGGTTCATTAGACTTTAATATCCCCGGAGCATTACACGCCTCTGGTAACCTGTAGGCCCTTCGCAGGTTCTATGAGTAAAACGAAACTTCCCAGAGGGTAACATCTTTCCACTCCAATAACCTTGCTTTACTCTGTTGTTATAGCCCATATTCTGGAATCCTCAGCATCATCTGTCACTTTCTGACTTTCTTTTAAAGGTCTTTAAATCCTTGATCTCGATCTTTAGGGTTGGCTATCGAATAGCGCTAGGGTCTCCTCATATTATAGCTTTACTGTCATCTAGTAACTAGTAACTTGCTTGTTCTAATTGTCTCGGTTAAATCATTTTGCAATTTCCCTTAACGTAACTGACACTACTTTGGGCATATTATCTCGTGTCGTTTCTTTATTTTTGATTCAAACTCCTTTATTGCCCTTTTACTCAAATTTGCTCTTAGTTCTCCTACCACACATCCTATTGCAATCTTTACACAAGTATGTGTAGGTGCTCAAATCAACCCCAAAAATACCTTAGTGTCGCCTCGCCAGTCTTTATGTAGATCCTATATCCTTCTCTCATATCTTTTAATTGATATCAAGGCTCAACTATGGCCTTTGCCCTCAGTACTAATTATATCTTTGTAGTTTTGCCTCAAACCGTCTTATACCTTTCTGTTATGCATCCCAAATATCGCAATCACATTGTTGTTACTGAATTCTTACCCTCCTTATCAAGTACTTACTTGATCTCGTCCTTAGCATACAAACATTCGTAGGTTGCAAAACTATTCTAGTACAATTCGTACGAAGTGCATCCAGTCTTAGTCATAGCCTTTCCTTCTCGTGATTTAATCTCCTCTACATATCTTATTGTACCAAAACTCACTTGCTATCTGTTTTATCATATTCCTTTCCCTTTCTTTACTTACCTTTCAATTTTGTCATATTCTACTATAGGGGATTCCCTATCCTTTCTTCTTTGCTACTTATAAATCACAATATCATTAGCCAATAACTCCGTTGTCGGCATCTTAACCTCTAATCTCGTATAGCCTTGCTATTCTTTCTAATATCCTTTTAAGTTACTCGTTACCATTTTCTTGTCGTATTTCTCATTTTTTTTTGTAAGCCTCCACCTTCTGATGTCATATTATCCAAGGTCTTTATCCATAATTCTCAGCACTGTCTTAAGTGCCGTCTTGGCTTTTATCTGTTTATTGTTGGCCTTTAATTCTCACTAATTTGTTTTAGCAAGGGATCTCACTTATAGTTTAGGAATTCACATTAAACGTGTTGCAGCGTCAATTATTTCCATCTCGCACTTGGATTTCACTCACCCGCTTCCCCCCTTTGGGGTTGTATTTATACCATATCCGTGTCTCTCCTTTATCACTTATAACTTAGATTACCTACGTATGAAACTCCAACACAATCATGAGGCCCTGAGAACTCTCGATATATAGTACAAAATCTTGTCTGATGATTGGTACTCGAGTAATGTAATTAATGTAGCAATTTGTCCGAAGCCACACTCCATTCATCCCAATCAGTAATTAGGTAGTGCTTATCGTCGTTTCAAATTCTGCATTCAGTAGCACTTATATTCTAATGATAAATGTTCCAAGTTTTCTTATAGCACCCTCTTTATCCCAACGGATATCATTTGTTTCTTCTAATAAATTCACAATACATCAGTTGTTTCGCAAATCCACAATCCCTGTCCTTTAAGGATTTCACTATTTCCGAGGTGGAGTTACATATACGCAGTACTCCTTTATGCCTAATGTGATTTCACCCTTGTTGTATACCTAATGCTAACTTCTAACTTACTAAAAATCATATCAATTCGTCTCAATAGTGGTCTTGTCTTATCACCTTCTCGTCATGCTACACCTTAGATTCGTAGCTATACATGTCATATTGCATCATTATACTGTAATCCCACTCGCTTCCTTCTTGTCTTCCTCTTTCTATTAACTTATTCTCTTCCTGTGCTCGCTTTCACTTTCGTTACCATTTGACTTTTATTCTGAGCTTTCCCTATAGAACTTTGTAAGTCTTTCTTATTCATTCTACATTTACTTTTCCGTTTCACACTAATCATATCGTATTCTTTAGTTACTTCCTTGCTATAACAGAGTCTCCTACCGGGGTAGCTACCTCAAATAGTTTTATCGATTCAGGTTTTATCCCAATTCTACTAGCAACAAGGGGTAAAATATAAGATAAAGTAGAGTCTGGGTCTATCAATACATATACGTCTCGGGAGAAAATCGATAGTATACCTGTAACCACATTTGGTGACGCCTCCTGATCCTGTCTACTAGCCAAGGCATATATGCGGTTTGAAGGACCGCTAGAACTGGAAGCTCCGCCACGACCTCTACCACGGCCTGCTGGTACCTGAACACCCTGCCCCATAGGGCGCATAGCCACAGAAGAAGATGAACCAGCAACCGATCCCGTAGGCTGAGCCATACCAGCTGAACCGCCTCTATATGGACACTCTCTCATAAGATGGCCTTGACGGCCGCAAGAAAAACAAGCACCTGCAGTGTGATAACATTCCCCGAAATGATACCTACCACATCGAGAACACCGAGGCAAAGGTGGCCTCGACTGACTAGAACCTCTGTCCACTTGCGAACCCGATGCCTTGGAGCTCTGACCGGCTCCTGAGTGTCCTGTGCTATCGAATCTCCTACTTGTGAACTGTGGGGGTGTACTCTGGGCTGGTTGAGAAGGATATCTATTATACTGCTGAGGTTGCCCGCCTCGAAACTCACCAGAATAACTAGCCGACCTGGCTCTCTTATGCTGGCCCTCGTCATAACCTCTGCCGGGCTGACGCCCTCTGTGTCGATCCTCTACCCCCTGTGTATATGCCTGTACTCGAGCAATATCCATCCCTGACTGGGAAGCCATTACCATACAGCTATCAATCAAATAACGATCTAACCCCGTCACATACAGATGCACTCTATCTGTCATATCAGCTACTATGGTGGGTGCATATCTAGCTAATCAGTCAAACTCTAGACTATACTCTCGAACACTCCTACCCCTCTGTCTCAACTGTAGGAATCTATCAACTCTAGCTCGCCGCATCTCTGGAGGCAGAAAGTGGCCAAGGAAGACCTCCACAAACTCATCCCACACTGCTGGAGGAGCATCCTCGCCTCTAGACAATTTCCACGACTCATACCAATTGACAGCTACATCCCACAACCGATATGAAGCTAACTCAACACACTCAGTCTCAGAAGCCTTAATTATCCACAATGTACGCTGCATCTGCCGAACGAACTCCTGCCGGTCATCCTCGGGCTTCGACCCGAAAAACTCTGGAGGATTACAGCTTAGGAAGTCACGGGCTCTCAAACTGTCATGTCTATCCATCTGGTCAACCCCTAGTCCATGCTTGCGAGCCTGTCCTGCCACTATTCTGGTGAGTAACTGAACTGCATCTCTCATGGCTCTATCCACCGCCCCTAGTTGAGGAGCTGGAGGCTCAAATGCTGGAACCTCAGGAACTGGGGGTGCAGCCGCCACCTGACCTGGAGCTGTCGCTGTTTGAGGTTCCTCTGGACGTGGCGGTGTAGCAGAACTCGCGGACTGGAACCCAACCTCAGGCATAAACTGGGCATGAGCCCTGGTAACTCTCCGAGTCTGGCTAGTATCCCCCGCCATCGATTTGCCCTTCTGGGCAGCTGTCGCTTTCTTTGGAGGCATAGCTGTAAACATAATAGTTTGTTAGGAAGGGTTTATCCTGATAATACATTTCTATCGCACGATCTAGGATAAGAAGAAAAGATAACATCCTAAATGTCCTGTAGCTTCCTGTTTATTGATGTGGTGCACAACACACCGATAAACAAGACTCTACTAGACACGGTCTGTAGACACTCCGAGGACGAACTGCTCTGATACCACTTTCGTCACGACCCAGCCCCGTGGGCCATGACTAGTGCCCGAGCTGGACACCCATACGTACCTGTCAACATTATCGGACTAATACTATAGGCCCTTAATTAATCACATCACATCGTATTAACATACGCAAGCCGACGAGGCTGCCACTACAAAACGATAATATAAGTAAGCCGACAAGGTTGCTACAACGAAACAACAATATATGCAGGCTGGCAAGGCTGCTACAGCTACAAAACATCCATAATGATCACACAGACACAACCGAACACGTCAGAATACAACCCACATATATGTCTACAGACCTCTAAGAGTACCGATAGTGAAATAAGAAGGGACAGGGCCCCGTCGTACCCCTGGGCAACATATATACATATACAAAAGAAGGTTTGTACCAAAGTCTAGGCTCCGGAACAACGGAGCTCTCCAGGACAGCAGAAAGGAACTCCTATGCTAGGGGATCACTGAATCGAGTGTCTGTACCTGCGGGCATGAAACGCAGCCCCCCGAAAAAAGGGGGTCAGTACGGAATATGTACTAAGTATAAAAAGCATAAGAACATCAAGTACAGATGAATCATGAAAAACAGTCTCAATAAGTGAATGCATTCATGGCCAACATGAGATAATATCTGCATAACACTATATAACTGAATTTGACTTTACGGCGTATGACAGGCATAGATTATAGTATAGCTGTTAGTGTTATCGAACGTACAGCCCGATCCATATATAATATAATAATGCCGAGGAACGTACGTCCCGATCCATATACAATATAATAGTGTCGAGGAATGTACGGCCCGATCCATATATAATATAATAGTGCCGAGGAACGTACGGCCCGATCCATATACAATATAATAGTGCCGAGGAACGTACGGCCCGATCCATATATAATATAATAGTGGCGAGGAACGTACGGCCCGATCCATATATAATTTGTTAGTGCCGAGGAATGTACGGCCCGATCCATATATAATACATATACATTCATGTAAAACTCGGAAAAGGATACTCTGAACTCATCTGGTGACACAAGAAGCTAACGTGAAAAGTCTCTGGGAATTATGAACATAAAACATAAGAGGCCAACGATACAAATATCTCCACAGTCTCTAGGGATAGAGTGTTATATATATCAACTACTATCCAACGCATAGAAATCGCGAGGGGAAAACTTAATGACTTAAGAGTTCTAACATCAAGAAGTGAATAAGAATCATGAATCACATTCGGAACTTATGAATAGAGTTACCCCAAGGTTCATATCATTCATCACTTAAGTCCCTACATGCCAAAAGAAAGAAGGGACAACTTTACATACCTGTTAGCGACTATTCGTAAATCCGTTCGCCTCGTCTCTCTCTTAGCCTATTTAATATAAGAGTAACGTTATCTATAGTAACTATACTTTCTAGTTCGTAAATCCATAGGCCGTCTCCTATAGAACTTATTCTTTAACTAATATTTCTCGTTTAGGATTTTTCCTTATTTAAGGACTTAACGAGAATCGGGCAGCATTTCCCCTATATATTCGCCTAACCTGAATTTCTAATTATCCTCCTGTCAACACAGAAATACCAACAACAATGATATACACACAAAATTCCCATAACTCAGCCCAATACAATTCCAAATCCATTTCAACCCACAATTTCACATAATAAAAATTTCATGTATTTTCTTACTTCCGATTTCATCCAATTCAATTTTAATAATTTCATTACAACATTATTAACACAAATACACCATAAAATAGGAAAATCTTACCACAATTTCCTCGGAGAAATTTGTATGCTCAATTGTTCCGATTTTACGATTTCTTCTTCTCCAACTTAAAATCTAATGTTGCTATCACCTCCTTGTGTTTGTATTGCACTTGGATCTAATCCAAATATTCAAAGATCAAAAGTTTTCTTCACCACCATGGCTGGCCGTGAGCAGCCATGGTTCATTTCTTCTTTTTTTTTTTGAATTTTTTTGTGAAAAAGTTGTGAAAATGAATTTTTTTTCACTTAAACTCATATATTTATAGGTTTGATCCTAGGGGGACACGTGCCCCACCCCCCCTTGTGAGTCATTATTCCACCTTCTTGAACATATATATATATATATATATATATATATATATATATATATATATATATATATATATATATATATATTAATTTTAGGTGGGTCCCACTTTAATAATTAAGCTTAATTAATTTAATTAATCCCTAATTCTCACTTAGTAATCTAATCACAATTAATAAATTCCTAATCTCCAATAATATTTTTACACTAAATAATATTTTTACACTAAAATTGAAAATTAAAAGTTTCTATTTCGTGTCCGAAAATGATCCCATCTTTAACTTGAGTCGATTTGCTTGCGAATAATTCGACGTATAAATATACGGGGTATAACACTTCTGAGGTTGTACCAGAGTTGACCCCTCCAGCTTCTCCTATGGTGGAGCATTATGTTAGGGCAGCTTTGCCTATGAATGTTACTGATTTTTCTAGCCCTTTATCTTTGCCTTCGAAAAATCAGGAGTTGCCAGGATATTCGTACCCCTCGGATTCGGATAAGGGAGATGAGGAAGGACAGACCAGTAGATGGCAGGAGGACGATGAGGAGGATACTTCACTTTATAGCCCTCCTGACGAAGCGCAGGACAGGCCGGCTACAGGTATATGAGTTTTATGTTGGAATTTCTTATATGTGTATAATTATTGCAAAATATCATTAATAGTTGCCAAATGGGAGATTTAAAGGAACTGATAATCAAAGTACTTATAGATAACTGTCACTAAGAAGTTTTTTCCACTACTAGGAATCTTAGAATTAGCAATGGAAGACAGTCGTGTGTGTTGATTGATGGGTATTATTGGGAGTTCCGAAGGATAAGCCAGCATTTGCTCGATTGGGAAAGTAAGGGACCTTTCCAATCCGGAGGGAGAAGAATTACATGAATTTTATTGGGATCCATTAGAACTTCAACTCATTTTAGATCACGTGATAGAGGTGACGCAGTAGGATAGATGCGATCATACCAGCACTAACGCACCATATCCCATCAGGACTCCAAAGTTAAGCATGCTCCGGTGAGAGTAGTACTAGGATGGGTGAACCCCTATGAAGTGTGCTAAGAAGTCCCATAGATTCATACATAAGTGAAGGATGAGGAACTAGAATAGCTTGAGGGAAATTAGAAGCGTGTGAAACTCACTATTAGAAACTTTAAATGATTGCGAGATATAAGGCGGACCGGATTGGCAAAGAGAGAGAAGACGTATCACAACTACAGAATTAGGATGACTTTAAATAGTATTGGGGGATACTTTGTAAGTAAGGTGTTAGTAAAGGTAAATACAATATCTTATGTGTGGTTAACAAGTATGCGTGCCCCGATAATCGACGTTGCGATATGTTAGGGGTACTGTACTGATTGAACAGGGTATTAAAGTTCAAGTGGCAAGTGTTACGGGGAAAGTTGACATTATTTTCTCTGAAGGTTAGAGTTTGGTAAGCCGGATGCAATAATACCAGGGAAAAGAATAAAGTGAGTATACAAGAGTAAGAATATTAGGATGTCTTGAGAAAAGGAGAAATGTGAGCACGGGAAGTATGTTGCTAACGAGGGCCAAGTAAAGCTTCTGAGAGAGAGAGAGAGTTTAAGACGACGGCAAAGGTAGAGGACCATTCGGATGAATTTCAACAGCAAGAATACGGAAAGAATAGGGTATGGTAGTGTGTAATGAAAGGATGAATGCATAGGGCCCGAAAATAGATTTTGATAAGTGAGACTGAAGAACAGTAGCAACAAATAGGAATGTGAATTGGGAAAGAATAAGCAGGTTTTACGGGGATGCTAAGGGGTTTTGACTTTGAGGGGTGTCCAAAGAGACGAATGCATGGTTATAATAACACGCCATAAGTACCTCGGAAATAGAGAAGCCCTTCCTAAAGATGACTTAGAGATAGAACGGATTTGCACTCTGAAAGGATATTCTATGAACTCCAGGGCCAATGTTACAAAATAGCAAGTGGAGAAGAGCATTTAAGGGTAAAGTAACTCAAGACCCCTGAGGACGAAAGTAGGAAAGGTACACTAATGTGTTAGTTAAAGGAAGTCGAGCAATCACCAAGGACAAGAGGGAGGATAATTGTTACACCTCGGAAATTTTTTCCGTTGGTACGTAAGTGAACGAACTAGTGATAAGTATGAGTGCATGATGTCCATGAGCACGAAACGACGTTTGATGACCTTAGGCGAGATTTCGAAGGTATCCGATGTGAGATGAGAAAGTTTGCTAAATTAAGATGAGATATAAGGTGAGCAATGCATGTGCATGGACGTGGGTGATTAAAAATGAGAAGTCTAAGAAATATGGAAAGTTGCAGAATTGCAACTGCCCAGTGGTCATAAAGTGCTAGGACGGACCGTAAACAGGTATACGGTCCGTAAACTGGCAGTCGTAATTTACCATGCAAGACTTCAACTTTCTGCCCAGTCGAGAAATGGTAAAATACGACCAGGAGGACGGACCGTAAAGTGATATACGACCCGTAAACCATGGTCGTAAATCACCATGCATGCAGCCAAAGTTTTTGGTTCTGGAAATGGTTAAAGACGACCACGAGGGATGGTCCGTAATGTGGGATACGGACCGTAAACCTCCATGGGCGTCCACTGTTCACCCAGCTCAAATTTTTGCAAGTCATTAAATAAAGGGACCAACACTTGTTTTATTTCATTACAACATTTCACCACTTCTCTCTAAAACCTCTCTCTACATTTATTATACAAGTTTTCAAGGATATTTGAGGATCAACAACATAAAACAAGGTGAATGAAGATTAAGAATATCATCAAAGATCATCTAGGTCAAGAAATCCAAATGGAGAAAAACTAGGGTTTTGCTTAAAGTGCAGTATTATTCCTACAACTTCTAAGGTAAGATTCATGATTTTTACATGATGTTTAAGGCATTGAAGAGTTGAAATACATGGATTGTAGAAAATATGGTCAAGTAGGTCATGAATGATGAATAGTGACATTTTGAGGAATAGTTTGAATTGAATCATGAATGTTGTTGTGTTGTGATATGAATGTATTATAAATGGTACTAAGATCATGAACTAGACACTTTAGACGAATGGACGAAGTTGGATGTTATGACCATGAATATGGGTGAATTAGAGGCAAATTAAGGAATCTAGATAATGTGGATAATGTGAATGACTAATGGCCATTGTTATGATATTAATGAAGGTATAGACGCTAGCATTGGAAGGAAGCGTGCAAGTGTAGAATAGTCCGACGAAAAGGTATGTAAGGCTAACCCTTCTTTCATAAGGCATGGTTCCTTGGCCAAACTCTTAAATCCTCTATATGAGTATATTGTATCCAAATGATTGACACTCCGAGCTCATAAGCTCACGATCCTCGATATGTGCTACGATTGTACTACGCACCCCATATGACGAGTAAGCATAAGATATAGATGTAGCGAAAATGATGATGTTAGTGATGACGATGATAATAATAATGATGCTAAAGGTGCCTACGGGCTATTATACTTACATGTGCCTATGAAGGGCTATAATGACACCCCGAGCTTATAACGCCGGGTAGGATATATGTATATGAATATGTATAAAGTATGTATACGATTACGAAACGCGCGCACACCGCTGCAGATGGTACAGATAACCCTGAAGCCTTGGTAGGGCCAGGTATGAGTAACCTTGAGCCTTGGTTGGCCAAGTATGTATGAAACACCGATCCTATGAGGTCGGGTATGCTATGTAAATGTTATGTATATGAAATGATTATGTATATAATATGAATATGAATGTGATAAGACTATGTATAAGAATACGAATAAGGACATGTATACGAATATGAGCATAAGTATGGTACGAGTACTATTATGGAATATGGATGATGTCGTAGGTGTACAAATACGTATGAAAAATGGAAAGTCCTACGAAAGACAGGTAAGTGCTATGACGATGATATTATTGTCTCCCCCTCTTATGCTATTTCATATGTTTTTTATGATGCTTATTTATTGATGTTGCTCATGCTTTACATACTCAGTACATTTTTCGTACTGACGTCCTTTTGTTTGTGGACGTTGCGTCATGCCTGCAGGTGCACAGGGAGACAGACTTGATCCATAGCTGCCTATTCGGAGATTACATAGAGAGCTCCATTTCCTTTGGAGCCATATCTTTTGGGTACTCATTCTTTTGTGTATATAATTATGGGCATAGCGAGGTCCTGTCCCGCTAATGTGATATGTTATACTCTTAGAGGCTCGTAGACATGTGTGTGTGTGGGTAGATGTGTTTGGCCTTGTCGGCCTATGTTTTGTATATCATTTGTTCGGCCACGTTGGCCCATGTACATTGATGTGGCATAGATGCCTATGATGATATAAATGTGCTGTTGTACAAATGAATGGAAATGCATGTATAATTATGTGGCTCACCTAGATGTAAGCATAAGAGTAAGCTAAGAGGGTTCCCGGGTGGGCTAGCACCGGGTGCTTGTCACGGCCCCGAGTCGGGTCGTAACAATAATAAGATACTAAATCCGGCCAAGTGGCAGAACATTAGTAACATGAGATAAGAACCTCTGTAAAGAGTATAGAGATTCAATCATAAAGGAAATAATGATACACGAGGAGTATTTATAAATATGAACTAACGGTAGTGGCAAAAGAAAGATGAAGGCTTGACAAAAAAGAAAAAGGGAAAGAGTATACTTTGTAAGGATTTAGTGATAAGAACAAGAAGTGGCAGGACACTGAAGAACTACGATGCATAGCTGTGATGCAGACAAGTAGTTAAGGAGAATTTCAGGCAAATGAACTAAACGAATGAAGGGACGAATTGTGGAAATGGATGGTGTGGAATATTAACCTTAATGGTATAATATACACGTAAATTGAATTGGGAACCCAGAGCAAGAAGAATTTCAAGTGTATTAAGAAGATGGTTGTGGAAAAAAAAGACTAGGTTTGACGAATCGATGTATAATCGGACACTCCATAAAAGAGCTAAATGAATTTTGCTGTCCTCGTTAATCCATTAGCCCAGGGAATTACCAGACATAAAAGGTAGAAGTGGAAAGATAATAAAGGAGGAACCTGCTTTGGATCGGACACATATGAGCATTTGATTCAATACCAGACTTCAACCAGCAGAAAGGGAAACAAGTCAAACTATGCAACAAAAGGAATTTCGGCATTATAAAGAACCGAGAAGTAGTAGAATCGTTAAGGTCGACCAGGTGATTATCAAAGGTGAGTACTATTCAAAGGTTACTGGTGTATAAGAACATCCTTAAAAAGAGGGGAAGAGCAGATTTAGTACCGAAGTGAATTATGACATTCCCAAGAATCCAAAGAAAGACATGTATTAGCTTGATGAAGCCAAAGTTCGAGATGTACTGATATGTCGAGAAGGTATCAGGAGAAAGCAGGAACGGATTAGAAATAAGCATATTATGGGAGAGGTATGGGAAACAAAGTATGATAAGAAAGTAAGGGGATTAACGAGTCAAAAAGAATGATTCTCATTGATGTAAGATATGATGTTTGTAGACCATGGTTCGAATCGTTCATATCGGAGAAATTGGACCGCATCGAAATACATAATGACATATTTTGAAGGGTAACAAGGATAAGAAAGGTTTGCAAGCCGTGCAGAAGAAAAACAAAAAGAATGAAAAAAAAAGAATTAAATGAATACAAAGGACAATTGGGTTGCAGCGCAAGGGAATCTTCGTGCTAGAAGATGTGAGAATCTTAACAAAAAGGATAAGTATAGGCAGTACGACGATCTCCAAAGAGGAGGAAGGTAGTGTGCTTATGGGTTGCATGATAGCAGTACTGCCAGGAATTAGAGAGCATCTTACAAGTCGCCAGCGATGCCGAATACGAGAGCGCGTATTATAGAACTATATGAACAATCATCGCTAAGAAATGGCCAATAAAAAGGATGTAAGGGTAGCGATAGAAAGTCAACGAAGAATAAAGGCTAATTGAGTGATCACGGGTATAAGGGAATCAAGGATACGTATACTCGTGTCGGAAGGAAGTTGTGGTGAAGCGAGAGTTTGCCTTAGTTCTATGCTTATGGATATACATTACTAAGATTTGAGGAGAAGAAATTGGAAAGGAAAATTTCCAATATGGGTTCGAGAATATTTTGCGTCGAGAATTGGTTTGAGCCATGATTATTAGCTTAACGTAAGTGTAACCCTACTATGAGCAAATATTAGGTGTGTAATGTATGGCGTCATCATGTATCACATTTGCATATAACGTGCCCCGGCCCTCCATTGAGGGACGTGGTAAATAAAATCATGTATGTCAATGTCATGTATCATGTATGCATGTAATGTGCCCCGGCCCTCTTTTGCGGGACGCGGTGAATAAATCATGTGCCATCCTGGCCCCCACCCCGTCATCACATCATAATGTCATCATATCATATATATAACATGCCCCGACCCGCAAGTGAGAGGGACGCGGTGAACAATGCAGAGAAGTACGTACGAGAACATACCCTGGCCCGGGACGCAGTGAAGGACATACTGAGACTTGCACGAACAGAGTAGTGCGAAACCATATGCACATTAATCAAGACTCGATAGATACGTACACTTACCGACATCTGATGGCTCAGAAACAAGTTTCGTGTCAATCCAACTTAGTATGAGAAAGTTATGAGCGTTTGAAGTACAGAACCTTCTACGAACATTTCAGAAGCCATTTTTGGAAAATCGAAGCAACAATCATATCAAGTACCTTTCGGATAACGTTACGGATCAAATCAAATAGAGATTTTGGAATCATATGTACGTATCAAAAAATATCAAAGACTCGATGGAATAATCAAACGTGCTGTCATACTTACAGAACTCTTTTAAAAACATGTCAAAAGTGAATAAGAATCATAGACAAACTCGGAATCACAGAATAGAATAACCCCAAGATGCATATCATACCTTACTTGGCTCTAGGACATGCCAAAAGAAAGAAGGGGTTAGCCTTACATACCTGTTCCATGTCTTATTAGCTACGGTTATTCGTCCAAACTTGCTAGTCTACATTCAAGAGAATTGACAGAATCATTAGATTCATCGACATATACTTGTCTTAGCTTTTCAAATGAATTCATTCATATTCTACCGAAATTTCGGCAGCATTTCCCCTGTAAATACACTATCCCCGAGAATCTAACTCGGCCATTTTATCAACAACAATCCGAGAATTCAACTCGGCCAAATTATTAACAACAATATCAACAATCATATCTCCAACTTCAACAATTTTTCTAATACATTCTAACACTAGCAATTCTTTCTACACGATTCGACGACATTTCATTTACAATTAATTCAACCACATATAGTCATGCTAACACTAATAATTTCACATTCAAGTATTCATCCAAAATCATTCCAACATAATTCAAGGATACTTCAAACAATTCTCATAATATTCCAAACAACTCAATCAACATATTACTTCGTCCGAAACCTTCCAAATTCAATAAGGACAATAACAATACATTTCTTTCTTTCAAATTCAAACACAATCACCTAACTTACAATCCTCCAACACATCTGTTATATCCCGCAATTTTGCATATTCGAAAAATTTGAAATAATTGTGACAAGTTAAAGACAAGGCCATATTTTGATTTTGTACAATATATAAGTTGTTCATGGAAAAATATTGATGTGGAAATATGGAGGGAGGCTAAGGACAAAATTGGAATTTCAAAAATTTGTTTCATGAATTACAAAAATTAGCCACAACTAATTGGGCTCAAAAAATAATATAGAAAAGAGGCCCAAATTAAGGGTGGTGGCCGGCTATGGCCAAGGAAAAATGGGCCAAGCCCATGAAAATTAAAAATCAAGCCAATAAATAAATGAAAGGGGTCATAACTTGTAGCATAAAATTAGAAGTTTCAAGAAAAGGAAGAGAGCAAGAACAATAGAGAGGCCATTCGGCCACTTGAAAAAAAAAAGAGAGAAAAATTTTTGCTCTTCAACTCTTGATCCAAAAATCATAATTTTCTTGTATTCTTACTAAGCTTGAGACCCTTTTCGAAGTGGTATAATTATTTTGGCAAGAAAGTCGCTTTGGTGGCAAGTGAAGAATTTTGGAAAAAGGTACGAATTTCATGTTCTTTATATGTTATGGAAGGTTATATATGTTGTAGTATGTAGAAATGAATAAAAAGTGTGAAATTGACGCGTTATGGGTGTGTTTGTATGTGGCCGAATGTGGTGGGTGGATGGAGAAAGGTGAACAAAATTTATTTGTTATGTTAATTATGTTGTTGAAGCTTTGTGATGGAAATGGAAGAAAATGGTTTAAGATGGCATGAAAAGTTGTTGAAAATGATTGTAGGAACTTATGTGATTTTAATGTAATTTTTATGTAATTATGGAAATGGAGTTCTAGATGTGAATTATTATGTTGATTGGTGAATTTGGAAGGATATTAGTCCATTTTGGCATGAAAGATTGGTTGGTAAGTTGTTATGGGAAGTTTTGTGATTTTATGGTAGATTTATGTAATGATGAAAATGAAATTGTTAAGGTGCGAATTATGATTATTGTTAATAAATTTGGAAGATGAAAATGTTTTATGAATATTTATGTCGAAGATTAGAAGTTTCGGGTGAATTATGGTTTTGGTGAAGTTTTTGTATATTTTGTAAATATTCTGTAGAATAATATGAAGTGCTTCTGAATTGTATTGGGATGATCTTGAGTAGTAAATGAATATGAAAACATTGATATTGGATTGGAAGTGCGAAGTTAAATTAGAAGTTGTCGCACTATGTAGAAAGGAATACTATTCATGCTAGAATGTGTTTTAATTCGATTGTTGATGTTGTTGGTGTTGTTGTTGTTGACATTTTGGCCGAGTCGAACTCTCGGGGATGGCACATTTACAGGGGAAATGCTGCGGAAATTTCGGTAGACAAGCGTTACTCTAAGATTTACCTTCTAAAGGCTTCTAATTTATATTTGGTAATTGTGACCCATTTGTAGATTTTGGAGCAAACGGGATTTGAATTTGGAGTAGCGTAAGAAGCGGAAAAGGTATGTAAAGCTTTACCTTTCCTTCCTTTGGCATGTCTTAGACCTAATAGGTTTGGATACGAGCCTCGGGGACGATTCTATTCTTAGAAATCCGAGTTTGAATTTGACCCTTTTTTCATTCAATAAAATTGAATTAAGTTTTTCATGCTTTGTTGAAAACAATTGCTTAAACATCTATAACTTGCCAAATGCAACCGAATGACACTAAAACTTTCATAAGTGACTCCCTAAGGCTTAATGTACGTAATTTGTGTCCGCCACCTCGGTTGACCCGAGGTGGGCCCACTATTTCCGAATCCGCCTCTATTGCGTTATTGACTTGTTTTTGAGCAATAATTAAAGGAAACTCTTAGCTACTCCCTCAACTACTAAACGACAAGTGTTTTGACTATTCCTTGAGTCTTATGACATATTTTGAAGCGTAAAACGATCCTAGAAAGATTATTTTGATGTAACCCATTGTGACTTCCGCAAGACATACATTATGATCATCGTCCGAATTCTTTTATATGATTTATCACTTGACTTGTTCTATCGGGTCCCTTAAATGTCTTATGTGATATCTTCGCACGTTATTCTAAGGGAACTTTTGATGATTGTTCCGTTTATCAAACGGTAAGTGCTGTAACTATTCTAACGGGTCTTATAATATATTTTGATGTGTAAAATGATTCCAGAGGTTTTGTTTTGATACAATCTATCGTGCCATCCAAAAAGTATATATGTACATTATGACTATCATCTGATTTCTTCGAACTGCTCTGTCGTTTGGATTTGCTTTGAAATGTTCACAAATGCTCTGTGGTAAAATGTCTGTAACATTCACATATTGGCTCCGATCGACTCGGAATATGTATATGATCCTTGAGTATCGATAAATGTCTGTATCTGTCGAGTCTGGATGTGTGTGCATATGGTTTCTCACTGCTCTGTTCGTGTAGACTTCAGTATGTTACTCACTGCGCCCGGGCTAGGTTCTTTTATGTTATCGTGCGTCTTCCTCTGCATTGTTCACCGCGTCCCTCTCCCCTGCGGGCCAGGTTCTGTTATATATATATGTTTATGATGATACGGGGCGGTGGCCAGGATGGCATACGATATGTGATTCACCGCGTCCCGCAGCAAAGGGCCGAGTTCTGTGACCTGTATACATGACATATGATTTACCGCGTCCCTCAGCAAAGGGCCGGGATCTGTTATCTGCCTACATGTTATATGTTTCTGTCATGCATTGATAGTTCTGTCCACCGCGCCCCTTACTAAAGGGCCGGGATCTGTTACATGCATATATGACATCTGTCTTTGGCATCTGACGATTCTGTCCACCGCGTCCCTCGTGGAAGGGCCAGGATCTGGTATACGCACATATACGATACACGATTATGATATGCACGGTTTGTGTCTAGAAAGTAAGTTCTCTGGCATGTTGTATCCTCTTTATTTCTTCTGACCTATGATATTGATATATGTAATCCGTGTTTGGAAAACAAGCATTTTAACATTCTGAGTTCGTACTTCTTCTGACATACGACTTCGGCTTATATGATCTGCATTTGGGAATAATTATTCTGATAATCCTAGTTTGCACTTTAATAACATATGACATCTGCTTACGTGATTAGCGATCGGGAAATAGCGCTTTAATAATCTGAATAATGTATTTACCCTTGTACTGTTGATCTGGTATGTTCTGTTTTCTGTACTCCATGCTTTACATACTCGGTACATATTCCGTACTGACCCCCTCTTCTTCGGGGGCTGCGTTTCATGCCACGCAGGTACAGACGCTTATTGTGGTGATCCGCTAGCCTAGGTACACAGTCTGCTGTTTGGAGTGCTCCTTTGATCCGGAGCCCATCTTTTTGGTACAAATCCTTCAGTTGTATATGTCTTTGTGTTTATGATTATTTTTGGGGTACGGCGGGGCCCTGTCCCGTCATATGATTCCGTTGTATGTATTAGAGGCCTGTAGACATGTATGTGGGTCATGGGTCGCGTTTGTTCAGTGATGCTTATTTGGTTTGTGTCCGGTTTTCCCCTGCCCTACGTTAAGTTGATTTATTTATGTGTTATGACATAAATAACATTTTAAATGGGACGTATATGACATTGTATGCACAAGATTCATTTTATGTAGAAGTACGTGAAATTTGGTTAGTAAGTATGTACGAGTGTCCAAGTCGGGCACTAGTCGCGGCCCACGGGGTTGGGTCGTGACAACATCTCTTATCCCCAAATTCATGAGTTATATCACAACCCATAAATTAACAAATTTATTCTTACAAATATAAGAAACCACACTAATGTCACACTAACTTTTTCAATAATGCACAAACAATTTCAAATCCATTTCAAGTCACCAAACCTTCATTTTACATCATGGAATCCACAACAATCAAACTACTAAATAAAATTAGTTCATCACTTCTACACCACACCACTCCCATTCGGCCACAACACTACATCCATATTTTCATGAATTTCATCCTTTTCTACATACTACAATACTCACAATCCTCCATAAAACATGTAAGAGAAGGTTGAACACATACCTTTTTCCCTTTATCTCTTCACTCGGCTAGGGGCATATATTGTACAAATGAATGGTTTAATTGCTCCAACAACTCCTTCATGTTAATAAGGACATTCCAATTGGTTGGAATATTACGAGAAAATATTTTTTCTTGATCAACTCCATGGAGTCAATTTTCCCTAGCCATGGACGAATGGCTCCTTGGTTTTTCTTGGAGTTTCTTTGAGTTTTAAAGATGAAAATATTTCTTGCTTTGGTCATCTCTCTCTAAATATATATATATAGCTCCTTCCAATACCATGTGAACACATGTCTCTTTCTTGAAGTTTCCTTAAATATTAAAATAAGATGACTAATTATTTTATTTTTGTCACCAATTTTCTATATATATTTATATATATATATATATCACACGGCCACAATGGCCCCTTTCAAGAATTTTCTTGAACTTTTCGTGAAATTCCCGTTTTGCCCCTAGCCTTTCACAATATTACCATGAACCCTTTTGTGAATTTTCCTTTTTACCCTTAGTCTTTCTCAATATTTCCATACTAATAGTATTCATAAATAATATTCAAAAACAACTTGTACATTAAAATGATTTTTTTTAAAATAGTCTTGTCCCCAACTTATCACGACTATCTCGAATTATCCGATCGTACAAAATACGGGCTATAACATCCTCCCCCCCTTTAGAACATTCGTCCTCGAATGTTCAACTAACCTCATGGGGTGTCATAATACTTCGGGAGGGTCTTTTTTATAGTTGTCCCTTTTTTTTCCTGCCCATTCCTTATCTCTCACCCTATTTCTTTTATAATTGAACTTCTTAGTCTTTACACGAGTCCTTATTCCGTGTCATGGGTTTTCTAATCCGCTGTGCCCACTCATGATCCTTGTACTCCGAAGATCATCTCTTTTCTATTATTGCTTCGTTACCACCTTAATAGAAGCCCTGTCTTTGGTACACAATCTTCGCTTAAGGATCCATATGGCCACAGGCTGTTCCTTGCTCTCATTTGTTCTACAATATTACAGTCTCGGTTATCATGCTATAATTATCCATCGGTCTTTTGGTGTTCCCTTTTCTTCGCCCCCTATTTCTTTATGTCTTTGTCACCATCACTTTTAATCTTTCATTCCGAATATTTACCCAAAACATATGTACGTAATATTTCTTTGCCAATTATTGTCCTTCGCAGTCCAGTCGCGCCTATGGTGACTTATAATTCGAATTCACCTAACTTCTTAGCTCGCAACATCTTGAGTTCTTACTACAACTTTTTCTTTACTTCTTTCTCTCACATCTCTCGACACAAGTATACCTGTTTTTGATCTTTTTATATTGGCGCTCATTTCACTCTTCGTTATTTCTTGTTGGCTCTCCGGTGGGGATTCCTTACAAATATGACCGAGCATCGCTTCACATCGATGATTCATATAAATTCATAGCATATATCCTTATGCTCCGTATCATTAATGGTCCATGAACTATTTTCTAGTATCGAATGAACCCTTTTAGCTCCTTCACAAACGCTACGTTCTTTCTTTCTTTCAAAATTTCCAAACCACCAATCGTAGGTACTTTTATTACAATAGTCGTTGTCATCCGAAATATCCTGAGTCTTATCATTCTTTCCATTATTCTTGTGAACTTAGCTTGTAGACCTTTCTTGCTCCCTCTGTTACCCCTTAAAACATGTCGCTACCTACTTAGGTACGGCGCCAATTTTCCCGATGTGAGGGATTCAAATTGTAGCATAAACATAGAATAATTCATATTGGCATGAAGCATTCTCTTAAGGTGTCTTCCATATTTTCCTTTCATGTCGGCTTCTACTTCTTTCAGATATCCTTTTAAGTCCAATATAATATGTTCTCTCCCCCTTTTTAAAGGGGCTCCTTGTATGCCAACAGTATTTGAGTACCTTCGTCTACGATAATTACCTTATTCCTCGTCCTTCTTACATATCGAAAACTTCTTATCATAAGTTTTTTTCTTTTACTTTCTGTCTATATCATCATTTTGTCCACATTTCCATACTCCTTGATCCGTTACTAATCCTTCCACCCATTTAATTCACATACTCGTGATTCTTCTTACTACGCGTTCGCGTTGCAGCTGTGCGTCCTGCTACTTTTGCTCTTAGCACAAAATCCTTACAGTTTACACTTTCTCTATCCTTGCTCATCGAACTCTTAACTATATTTACGATGCTACAACCGAGCGGTTTCTCATGTACATTCCTCGGATTTCGTTCCATTTTTTCTAAGATCAAAACCTTCAGACTTCGTATGGTTTCTTATCCCATACCATTAACTTCCTAATTGCCAGTGTTGACTCATTATCCTTATTCTTTCCAGTTTTAACCTGTAGTGAAAATAATAGTAACTTACTTTGTAACACTTGGACCATTTATTTTGTTGTCGCTCGAACTTCGGCACCCTTATTTGATTAATGCCTTCTTTACCGTGGCACCGGTTGTTGGGACTCACATGTCCACCGACACAAGCACATGTGGGATATCCTACGCATTCATATATATATATATATATATATGTATAATTGCTACTACCTTGTCCACAAAATACCTCCAAGCGTTATTCAAGCCTATCCAAATTCCAAAGCGGTAATGCACTTTCCTTCCCTTTACCGATCTAGTCTGTCTCGTCCTACGCGACCTCTCATGGCCTCCAACCATCCCATATACTCTAGCTTTTCATTTGTCTCTTACGTCTAAATCTATAGAATTTCTTGCACACTTCCCTGGGGGTCACCCATCCCAATATTTCTCTCACCCTAGCACGCTTAACCTCAAAACTTGGGTGGAATCCGGTGCCTTAATGCTGATATAATCGCGTCCACCTCCTCGCATGACCTTTATTACATGATCCGGAGCAAATCGACGTCTTACAGATTCCAAGACACTTTTGTAACACGTCCTTCCCTATACAATTACTATTTTACCCTTTTCAATTCCCAATGTTCACCTTCTGCCAGTGTGTATGACTACTTCCTGTCCTGGACTTCCAGATTCCTGATGGTAGCGAACGTACCTTCATCGCCATTACTTATACATACTCAGTTACCAGCCTATTTGGATTTCCACCCAGTGTTTTTACATCATAGTCTACAGCAAAACTGATCGTCGACTTCCTCCGAATTCTCCAACAAACCTTGCTTCTACTGAACCTCAGATGTTATCCATTTTAATCCTCTGGACTGCTAATCGTCTTTCTGGCTATTATTCTTCGTGTCATACCAAATCCATAACCTTTCTGAAACACTTACCTCACTTATCGTCCGTTTACGATATTTCCTTCCCACACTTCTTCCTGTTAGGTGTACCCAACAATTCTAGCAGAATCTCCTTTACCATCCTTGTTATTCAAAACCTGCACACAACAAATACCAACAATGCCTCACAGGACATATATATATACGACATATTCCAGCCACCCAGAACTTCCAACTTCAGGTAACATACCAAATATGTCAATACTTACCCCTGTGACTTTCCACACCGCCACTCACCTTCTCCCGTCGTATGTAAGGCTTACATGAGAAATCTCATTTCCTATGGCTTGGCTCTATCGCACGATCTAAGACAGAAAGAAGGTCAACAATCCCTAGATGCCCCGTAGCCTCCTGTTTATAAATGTGGCGCGCTTCACACCATAAATAGGACTCTACCGGACACGACTTTGCAGACGACCCCTAGGACAAACCTTGCTCTGATACCACTTTGTCACACCCTAACCTCACTAGGGTGTGATGGGCACCCGACCCTTCCTCAGGGCCGAGCGAACCCTCTGACTCTTATTACACACGTAATCCTTCTTGAACTTTTCAATCAAATAAAGATGAAATACATAGTACAACTTTCAGAAATATTCTTTTTCGTTGCTTTTAAACCAAACAAAATCTGTAATCATATGGAACTTTATATCATAACACAAAGTGACGCATCGGCTGATGGAGCCGCTTACAGAACTGACAACCAATACCCACGACTCTGTCTGCAAAGTCTCTAACTTCAATCAGAAATCATAACACATATACTCTGACTTGGCAACACTCCAGGCACAAAACGGAGCTTGCCAACTTTGCTGGAACATCTTCTGTAATATCTTCCACTCATCTGGGTGTACCTGCGTGGCATGAAATGCAGCCCCGGAAGAAAGGGGGTCAGTACGGAAAATGTACTGAGCATGTAAGGCAAGGATCACAGTACAGGAGAATCATAGCTGAAACAGATATTTACCAGAATCAATTATGAACTTTTAAAACATCAAAGCACTAGCCTTTTTTAATTGAAAATCATGTATGTCATCATAAATCGTAAATGAAAATCATGTATGCCATTATCATATGTCATATATCATATAACGTCGTGCTAAGGCTCACTTGGGTCCCTAAACCCTCTTGGAAAGACTTCCAAAAATTTGCTGTAAACTGAGTCCCTCTGTCTGAGATAATAGATACTGGAACACCATGGAGTCTCACTATCTCTTTAAGATAAAGCTTTGCATAATCTTCTGCCACGTACGTCGTTCTGACTGGTAAGAAATGAGCTGACTTTGTGAGCCTATCTACAATCACCCATATAGAATCATACTTACGTCGAGAACGGGGTAAGCCTGAAATGAAGTCCATGTTGATCACTTCCCATTTCCAAGTTGGGATTTCTAAGGCTTGCAACAATCCACCCGGCTTTTGGTGCTCAATTTTCACTTGTTGACAATTAGGACATTGAGCTACGAATTCCGCTATATCTTTGTTCATTCCATTCCACCAATACATAGACTTAAGGTCACGATACATTTTCGTCGCTCCGGGGTGAACAGAATAACGAGAAAAATGAGCTTCCCTGAATATCTGGTAGCGTAAATCTGCCACATCGGGAACACATAATCTGCTTCTACATCGGAGAACTCCGTCTCCTGAAATATCAAATGATGAATCCTCTTTCTGAGGGAGTGTATCTCTGTACTGCATTAGCATGGAATCTTCGTATTATCGCTCCTAGACTTCTGCTACTAGCGACAAGAATGCAGAATTCTGAATAGTAGCTCCTCTGCTACCTGAGTCCACTACTCGGACTCCTAGGCTAGCTAATTGCTGGAGCTCACGGGCTATTTCTCTCTTTTCTAATCGTATATCACATAAACTTCCCATCGATCTACGGCTAAGAGCATCAGCTACAACATTTGCCTTTCCAGGGTGATATAGGATATCAACATCATAATCTTTTAGCAATTCCAACCATCGTCGTTGCCGCAAATTCAACTCTTTCTGCTTGAAGATGTACTGAAGGCTCTTATGATCTGTATAGATATCCACATGGACACCATATAAATAATTTCTCCATATCTTTAATGCATGAACCACTGCGGCCAATTCTAAATCATGGGTAGGATAATTCTGCTCATGCTTCCGCAATTGCCTTGAAGCATACGCAATCACTTTACCATGTTGCATCAATACACAGCCTAGCCCAACACCTGAAGCATCACAATAGACAACATATCCTTCCAATCCCTCTGGAAGTGTCAAAACTGGGGAAAAAGTCAACCCACCCTTTAACTTTTGGAAACTACGTTCGCAAGCATCCGTCCATTGAAACTTAGCTGATTTCTGGGTCAACTTTGTGAGCGGTGTAGAAATAGAAGAAATGCCCTCAACAAATCTCCTGTAATAAACCGCTAAGCCCAGAAAGCTACGAACCTCTATAGGAGTTGTGGGCCTTGGCCAAGTCTTCATGTCCTCAATATTTTGACTATCCACTCGAATCCCATCGGCTGTAACAATATGCCCCAGAAATGCCACTGAGTTCAATCAAAACTCACATTTAGACAATTTTGCAAACAATTCTCGAGCTCGAAGAACTCCAAGGACAGTACGCAAATGATCCGCATGTTCGGCCTCGAATCTAGAATACACCAAGATATTGTCGATAAATACGATCACAAATAAATCCAGGAAGGGCCTGAACATATTATTCATCAAATCCATAAATACCGCCGGCGCATTAGTTAGCCCAAATGACATTACCCAGAATTCAAAATGACCATATCTTGTTCTGAAGGCTGTCTTAGGGATATCTTTCTCCCTAACTATCACTTGATGATACCCGGACCTCAAATCAATCTTTGAAAACCATTTGGTACCTTGCAGTTGATCAAATAAATCATCAATCCTCGGAAGAGGATACTTGTTCTTAATCGTCACCTTATTCAATTGCCGGTAATCAATGCACATTCTCAAGGAGCCATCTTTCTTTCGGACGAACAATACGGGTGCTCCCCACGGGGATGAACTACGTCTAATAAAGCCTTTTTCAAACAAGTCTTTCAATTGCTCCTTCAACACTTTCAATTCTGCGGGAGCCATTCTATAAGGAAGAATAGATATCGGCTTAGTGCTTGGCAACACATCAATAGCAAAATCAATCTCCCGCTCGGGAGGAAGGCCTGGAAGCTCTTCCGGGAACACATCCAGAAATTCATTTACGACAGGAACTGACCGAAGAGTCGGCGATTCAGCCTCTGCATCTTGGACCCGAACTAGATGATAAATGCAACCTTTCGTAATCATTTTCCTTGCCTTTAGATAGGAAATAAAACTACCTTTTGGTGACGCTGTATTCCCTTTCCACTCTAAAACTGGTTCTCCCAGAAATTGGAAACGAACCATTTTCGTTCTACAATCAACATTGGCATAACAAGAAGCCAACCAATCCATGCCCATAATAACATCAAAATCCACCATTTCTAGCTCATGAAAATCAATCATGGTACGACAATCACAAATCACAAATACATAATTTTTATATACTCGGCTAGCTATTACCGATTCACCCACGGGTGTAGACATCTCAAAAGGTTTAATCGGCTCCGGTTCGACTCTAAATCGACCCGCAATATATTGAGTAAGATATGACAATGTGGAGCCCGGATCAATCAAATCATATACATCATGAGAGAATACTGATAATATACCTGTGACCACATCAGCAGAACACTCAAGATCTTGGCGTCCCGCCAAAGCATAAATACGGTGCTGAGGACCGCTAGAACTGGGAGCTCTCCCTCTACCTCTACCATGGCCGACTGGCGCATGTGAACCTGGCCCCATAGGGTGTAAAGATGCTGAAGATCCGGCTGCCGACCTTGATGGTTGGGTCCTACCTCTACCATGTACTGAGGGGCAATCACGCATGATATGGCCTGGCCGACCACATGAATAGCAAACATCTGAACCCAATCGGAATGGACCCCAATGCAACTTCCCACACTGGGAACATCGTAAGGCGGGTGGGCTTGCTTGACCCGAATCATCCCTAAACTGAGATCTTAAAAAACTCGAACTCGGCCCTGAACGAGCCGATCTATCAAATCTCTGACCTGAAAACTGTGGAGGTGCATTGGTCATAGAATAGCCTGAATGTATGGGGAACTGTTGCCTGTGCCCACCCTTAAACTCGCTCGTCGGACCCACAGATTTAGCCCTCTTTCCATGTCCTCCATCTTGCTCGCGTTCACTTCTCTGCTGTTGCAAGTTTTCTTCTAAGTTCTAAGCATGGGCCTGAATGCGCGCAATATCCATACCGTCCTGAAGGGACGCAGTCAGGCATCTATCCATCAAGTGTGGCCCTAGGCCCTTCACGAATCGGTGTACCCGGTCACCCATATCCGCTACCATGGCTGAAGCATACCTAGCCAAGGAGTTAAAGCGGAGACAATACTCTAGAGCACTCATGCTACCTTGCCTCAAATTTACGAACTTATCGGCTCTAGCTCGCCGAACTTCTGGAGGTATATAGTGTCGGAAAAATGCATCAACAAACTCTTGCCATACCGGGGGAGGTGAATTGGCTCCCCGTGAAGCCATCCAAACCGTATACCATTGGATCGAGACATCTCGCAATTCGGTGTCCGAAGCATGTATCAATTGAAGCGTCCTCAACATACCATCAATGAAATCCTGAGGGTCCTCCTCCGGCTTTGATCCAAAGAATTCCGGAGGGTTCAAAGTAATGAAGTCACGGGCTCTTGCACTAACAGCCCTGTCACCCTGTCCTGTACTATGCCGCTGAGTCTGAGCAGCAACCAACTGTGTAAGCAAATGTATGGCCTCTTTTACATCTTGGCCCGAAGCATCCGGTGGAGGAGCTTGAGGTGCTGGAGCTGGGGCTGAGGCTCCCTCGCGCTCCTATAATATAGGTACTGAACGGGAGGACAGAGATTGAGCCGCACTCTGGGACTCACTTTCCTCTACTAACGGTGGCGGTGCTCTTTCAGCCTGTTTTTCTGCCACCGTCTTGCCCTTCTGGGCTGCTGTAGTCTTTCTCTTTACAGGCATTTCTGAAATACATAACACACAGTTAAAGGACAAGAATTTTTTATATCATAGCTCTATCGCACGATTCTTATAAAGAAAGAAGGTCATTTATTCCTAAAATTCCCGTAGCTTCTTGTTTATAAGTGGGGCGTGCAACACACTCATAACTAAGACTCTACTAGACACGGCTCGTAGACACACCCGAGGACTGAACTGCTCTGATACCACTTTCGTCACGACCCGTCTAGAGGGCCGCGACGAGCACCCGGTGCTAGCCCACCCGGGCACCCCTTAACTTACACTTATGCTTACATCTAGGCGAGCCATACAATTAGACATATAATTCTACTCATTCATCATGCTAGTCCCATTGGGCAACACTGCCTTTATATCACAATTGGCATCTAGGCCACATCAAATGTACATAAGCCGACAAGGCTACCAAAAGATATACAAAATATAGGCCGACAAGGCCGGACATGTCTAACCATATACACGTGACTACGAGCCTCTAAGAAGAGTATGACATAACACATGAGCGGGACAGGACCCCGCTATGCCCATAATTATATACACAAAAGAATAAGTATCCAAAAGCTACGGCTTCGAATGAAATGGAGCTCTACTATGAAATCTCTATGAAAGCAGCTATGGATCAAGTCTGTCTCCCTCTGCACCTGCGGGCATGACGCACCGTCCACAAACAAAAAGATGTCAGTACAAAGAATATACTGAGTATGTAAAGCACGATCAATATCAATATAGAAGCATAAGTAGCAACATAAGAAATAGCATAGAATGGGAGATGGCAATATCATCGTCATATGCACTTACTTGTCTTTCACAGGAACTTTCCATTGCTAATACGTATTTGTGTACATACATCATTATCCGTATTCCATAATAGTACTCGTACCACATTTGTGCTCGTATTGGTATACATGCCCTTATTCACATTCATATACATAGTCATATCATATTCGTATTCACATAATATACATAATCATATCATATACGTAGCATTTACATAGCATACCCGACCACGTAGGATCGAGAACCTTAAGCTTAGTAGCTTTGAAGATAGAAGCATTTGGAGAATATCATAAGCTCGTAGAAGATTTAGATGATTGGCCAAAGAACCATGCCTTA
The DNA here is from genome assembly GCF_019175385.1 of Lycium barbarum. Classification (NCBI taxonomy): domain Eukaryota; kingdom Viridiplantae; phylum Streptophyta; class Magnoliopsida; order Solanales; family Solanaceae; genus Lycium; species Lycium barbarum. The sequence continues at coordinate 68,886,905 of NC_083343.1, read as the reverse complement.
TGAAAGAAGGGTTAGCCTTACATACCTTTTCCGTTCAACTATTTTACACTTGCGCGTCCTCCTCCAATGCTAGCGTTTCTACCTTCATTAAGGTCATACTATCATTAGAATCGATAGTTAACATATATAACTAAAACTAGAGGAAATTGGACAGCATCTCCTCCATTTATATGACATTTCCTTCATAACATATATCAACTCCCAAACGTCAATAATACATCCACAATACTATAACAATAATTGCTATCCATTCACATTATCCATATTTCTAGACTTTCCATTCTAATCATCCACATCCATGGCCATAACACACAACGACGTCCATTCACATACATTTCTCATCTCATGTTCTCAACATCATTTATAACGTATTTACATCACAATATCAAGAACCATAACTCAATTCAAACTATTTCTCAAAATGACACTATTTTATATTCATGACCCATTTTACCATACCCTTCTTCCATCCAAGTATTTCAACTCTTAAATACCTTAAACAACATAGAAATATCATGAATCGTACCTTAGATGTTGTAGGAACAAGCTTTAGTTGATAATACTCCACTTTGAGCAAAACCCTAGTTTATCTCCATTTGGATTTCTTGACCTTGGATAATCTTTGATGGTTTTCTTACACTTGATTCCCTTGGTTTATGTTGTTGATCACCAAATATCCTTGAATTCTTGTGGAATATATGTAGAGAGATGTTTTAGAGATAAGGGGTGTCAAGGGAAATGACATGAAATATAGCTTGACCCTTTCATTTATTGAGCCAAAATCTGTCCCGACCAAATATACGGACCAACATACGGTCCGTATAAATTGTACGGGCCGTATGTTTGGTTGTACATTTGGTCCAGAAACGTTTTCCTTGCTGGGTTGGTTATACGGTCCCAAACATACGGACCGTATAAATTATACGGCCAGTATGTTTGGCCGTATAACTCCCAGGGGTTCCGAAGTCCGTTTCGTCGATTCGTTTGATCTCCAATCCTTATGAAACCTTCTTAACACTTGTTCAACACTTCAATACCTTTTCGATACTTATCAAATACTTTGCCTTCTCTTGGAAATCCTCTTCCCCCATCTATAACATCTTTAAAATCTTATCTAGAGTCGTCGAATGTCATCGCTTACTCATGAATATATCGTATACTCGTACTCCTTACTAGTTCGTTCACTTGCGTACCAACGAATGCTTTTTCGAGGTGTAACACCTGGATATGAGCAAGGTCCATATTATCACTTACCGCCGCAGTAGTACATGCCTCGACATAGTCGGGGTGCAAACCCGCAATGAACCTGTGAATCCTGGCCCTCGATGAATTATAGACGGATGGACCATATCTGGCCAAGGAATCAAATCGGAGGATATAATCACGAATGCTGGAGCTACCTTGCTGGACATTCAAGAACTGATCTACCCTTGCCTCTCGTATCTCCAACAGTAAATAATGATCAAGAAAGGCCTCTGAAAACTCAGACCAACGCGTGGGATGTGCCTCAGGACCTCTGGCATGCTCTCATCTCTCATACCATAAGACCACTATATCACGAAGCTTGAAAGCCGCTAACTCTGCTGCCTCGGTCTTGGTAGCATGCATGACCCTAAAAATATGCTGAAGCTTATCGACGAAGTTCTGCGGATCCTCATCTCGCTTAACCCCGGAGTGCTCTGGGGGTCAAGTACTAAACACTCACGAACCCTCGAACTGGTGGATCCATCAGCGTCACTGCTCCAGTCGGTGCTCTCGACTGCCTCTGTGTCATCATAAGATGAGTCAATAAGTGTACCGCCCTCCTAATATCCTGGTCTCTCGGTGCAGGAAGGGGTACTGGAGGTACGTCCTCCCTCGGAAGCTCTTTAAGCGGTGGAGTCGTCGATGATGGCGAGGATAGGGTCTCACCCTGGCCCTCCGGTCGGGCCTCAACTTTCAGGTGTGCCCTACTGCTCCCCTCACCAGCTGCCATATCACCTCTCTGGTTAGCTACAGTCTTCCTCGTCACCGGCATAGATGTGCAGTAATACGGAAGAGTAAGTTTAACTCAAATCCCCCATGACTTGGCTCTACAACACAATTTAGATCTGAAAGAAAGGTAACCAATTCCTAGATGCCCTATAGCTTCCTATTTATATGATGTGGTGCACAACACATCTATAAACAAGACTCTACTAGACACGGCTTGTAGACTCCCTAGGACAGACCTGCTTTGATACCAAGTTTGTCACGCCCCAAATCTGGAGTGGCGTGACCGCCGCTCGATGCCAAACTTGGCCCGAGCGAACCACTCTAAATCTGAAACTTTGGGGTGTAATCCCCGACTTAAAACGGTAAGGCCTACCTGCACACAAGCAATACCAACAAGCCGCCAAGGCCGCAATCTTGATACATATATATAAATACTGACTATCTCGTCTGAACTGGGCATACACCCAAAATATATATATACACAACTGAGCAAGCTGACGGGGCTGCTATGATCGTACAAAACCAACAATATCCAACAGACATACATAAACTGACAAGGCTATCACATAGACACACTATATACAGGACTCTTCTACAAGCCTCTAGATAGATGTGTGACTGTACCATACAATTTGGGATTAAAACGGAAGGACTCCACAGGACCTGGAAACTCTGAACAAAAGGGAGCTCACCAATCAGCTGATCTCCGATTATGCCTACTCGGGAGGTCTATCAGTGTATCGATCGGTACCTGCAGACAGGAATGCATCGCCCCTGGCAAAAGGGACATCAGTACGAAATAATGTACCGAGTATGTAAGGCAACGATAACTGAAAGTGACTGAAAACAATACAATCTGGAGGCCAAAGAATGCCCTGAATATCACTCCAGACCTGTCTTATATGAAAGGCAATATAATACTATTATATATATCTCACTGACCAAGTGGCCATGCAACTATAAAATCTCACTGACCAAGTAGCCAGGTAATATGTCTACTGACCCGGCGACCAGGCAATCTGTCTCGCTGACCCGTAGGCCAGGCATATCTATCTCACTGACCTATAGGCCAGGCATATCTGTCTCACTGACTCGTAGGACAGGCATATCTGTCTCACTGACCTGTAGGCCAGGCAAAATAAAAATGTCTCACTGACCAAATGGCCAGGATAAAGAATATATATATATATATCATGCCGTGTATCATGCATGTGCTGAAAACACCGATACTGTAACATGTCTCTTCTGTCTGAGGGGATGTGGCCCCTTGTCACACCCCAGTCCTGATAGGGCATGATGGGCACTCGACCCTTTACTTAGAGCCGAGCGAACCCGCTGGTTCTCGTTATATTCATAATCTCACTGTACTCTTAAATCACAAAATGAAATGCATAATGAAAGCTTTTCAAAATCATTCTTCTCGTCTTTCTCAAATTGAGTAAAATCTGTAATCATACGAAATTTGTAACATAATGCATAATGATACATCGGCTTGCAGAGCCGTTTGCAAGACTGACATGCTATATACATGACTCTTTTGGCAAAGTCTCTAACATAAATCAATATACCATAACATAGATACTCTGAGTCAGCAACTCTCCGGAAGGAAATGGAGCTCGCCAATCTAGCTGGAACATTTTCTAGCAATATACTCTACTCATTTGTCTACACCTGTGTGGCATGAAACGCAGCGTCCACAAAAAGGGAAGTCAGTACGAGCAAAATACTGAGTATGTAAGGAATGAAGTGCAATAAAGAAGATCATGGCTGAGCAAAAGTCAACAGGAGACAAATATGATAATCAAAGATACCAATGCTTCTGTGCCTTATAAGATGAGTGATGCGTGCATATATATAATATATCGTACCCGGCCCTCTAGTGAGGGACTCGGTGAAATATATTATGTACCCGGCCCATTACGGGACTCGGTGAAATATAATACGTACCCGGCCCATTACGGGACTCGGTGAAATATAATACGTACCCGGCCCTCTAGTGAGTGACTCGGTGAAATGTCATACGTACCCGGCCCTCTAGCGAGGGACTCGGTGAAATATAATATACATACCCGGCCCTCTAGTGAGGGACTCGGTGAACAATGCAATGAAATTGTGCACGATCACGTACCCGGCCCGGGACTCGGTGAATGATAAATTAATGGTATACACGAGTAGAATATCATGAGAAACCATATGCAAGCTAAATCATCATCTGAGACTCAATAGAATAATTAGAATAAACCAACACTGGAGAATCAAAGACAATTATCATGTCAAGTACCATTGAGAATTAGAGTTCATTGGAGTCATGTATGTTCGTCGTTCGCTCACCTTGGAGCCTTTAGAGGTAGAGTCATCATCAATAAATAAAATTGAGAACATCTAGAAGTAGCTCCACATTTTCATATTCGCTTTGAAATCATAAACACAAAATCATCATTATCGTCGTCACCATCATAAAATCATTCCTATCCTTGACATCATCAAAAGTTTTAAGAACCATGGACTTTTAGCTTTTGAAGACAAGGACGTTACAGAAACATTATGAAGTCATACCATAGGAATCATGCCTTGAAAGAAAGGGACGAGCCTTAACATACCTGTTCGACCTCCTATTAGCTGTACTTATTCGTCCGAGCTCGCAAGTCTACATTTAAGAGGAGTTATACTAACGTTAGACTCTTTATTGCACACTTGTCCCAGGTTTCAAATCAAACTGTTCTATACTCTGCCGAAAATCGGGCAGCATCTCCCCTGTTTATATGCCTAGCCCAAAATTACAATTCAGCAACCAATCAACAACAACAACAATACCAACATCAACAACACTATTATCTATACCAATATATTCCATAAACATCCCACACAATATTTTTCAACATACAACAACAATATACACTTCCTTTCATCCCAATCAAGGAGTATAATCTCATCAACACACCAAAAATGTTAGATACCATTTCTATACATATAAATCAGCCCAGCCACATGGCACAACGTGTTCAAAACAGCCCATAAACACAACAACTACAACACAACACTTTATGACCTTTCCGCCATAACTATTTTCACTTTTCCGGCTTGCTAAACCTTCAAATAAACTCAACATAAGAGATAGGATGAAAAACATACCTTATACTTGAAGAAACTCAGCCACATCAACTTTTTCCAACACCAAACTTAAGTAGAAGTAAGAACAATCACCTTTCGTGGACTAATTTAGCATAATCTTGTTATTTTCTTGATTTATTGGACTATAATGTTTGGGGGAGGTGTGGAGAAATTTCTAGGACTCTTTAGAATGTTATTTGCTGAAATAAACGGAGTTGATGGGGGTATTTATACCCCTCCTAGGTCGGTTCCACCGACTTCCTCAAGTGGGGCCCGCGGAGCCTTTTGGCAACTTAGAGTCTTGATCTTAAAATGGCCATAACGTTTTATTCCGATATTGTGTGAGGGCCCACGACCTACGGTTGGAAAGCTCTTTCAATTATCTACAACTTTCATTCTTGGGGTTTTTCCAAATTCCAAACTTATAATAGCGTTTTGGCCCCTCCAAGTCAGGTCATCCAAAAACGTATCTTTAATTCACCCTTTTGGAGGGCTTATGCCCATATTTGGCTTAAGGGTTCCTCTTAAGATTTGCTCAACTTTCCATGTACTACTCATATCACTTCTCATATGTTCTTTACACAATCCTGACATGTGGGTCCTACCTTGGCTTATGGTTACGAGGGCTATCATCGAGTAACGTGTTAACTGATTTACTCCATACAATCTCCAAATGTCATATATATATATATATATATATATATATATATATATATATATATATATATATATATATATTGTTGTACTCGGATAATATAATCTTCACCCCTAATCCTTGTATAACTCTGCTCTCCCTTGAACTCATACTAAGCCGTCCATCGGCTTGATAACGCGAAATTTTCCAGGGTGTAACACCCCTCAGAAAGAGTAACACAACACTCAGAAACTAGAAAACAATATGATAAGCTCTACTTTGACAAAACTCGAGTCATAAGGTTTATCACGCTCTTACCATATATGGAAACATGCCATGAAAAGAGGGAACGACCTTAACATACCTGAAGCTCGACTTTCCAACCTACTTCCTGCCTCGTAATCTACCCAAGATTAGTTGTAGTCTCGTAATCTACATATAAACCATTCATACTATCATTAGGCTTATCATCATATGCTTGCCTTAAGCTTTAAAATTAAATCCTTTTAGAATCTGCCGAAATTCGGGCAGCATCTCCCTTGTTTATAACCCTAGCCCGAAATCACAATACCAACAACCAACCCACAACAACAACTCCAACTCCAACAACATCATTATCCATACCAAAATATTCCATAAATCATCCCACACGATTTTTGTCAAATTTCTCAACCAACAAATTCATCATATGATCATTTAATAGCTCTACCTCCGTAAATAAACCTAAATCAATATTAATAAGGGAAGATTCATACCTTACCTATGCTGGAACGGCAATACCTTCACTTTTCACCTTGAATCCAAGTCCAGATTCGCTGCAACACGATACTATATTCGCAATTATATTCGCAATTATACGCTGTCCGAACCTAAATTCGGAGAATTCCGCTTAATTCGCACTAAAATTTTATAACGGGAAGTTGGAGGGGAATATTCCAGAAAGTTTGGGGAGTTTAGAGGGGCGTTTTGATTAAAATGAGGGGGTAAACCCCCTTATATAAGGTTCTAGAGTCAGTTTCCACCGAATCAGGATTTGCCCTTCGCGTTCACGACCTTGGGACGTGTTCGCGAAGGGTTATTCAGCCCTCCTCTTCGCATTCGCGGCCCCTTGGTCGCGTTCGCGAAGGGTTAATTTCTGCTCTGGTGGCCTAACATGTAACGTTTGTATCTCTCTACTCCGATGTTATATCGACGAGCAGTTTGTTGCGTTGCAAACTAGACTTCATGAACTTCTATTTAGGCTTTTTCTTTGCTCTAAAACTCATATGCTAAAAGATATTCCTTCTCCAAGTTGGACCAAATTACCCCTCATATTTTCTCCAAAGTCCAACAAACTTAATTTCTTTAATCCACTTACCATCCAATCCTTTCCTAGCTTATTATATGAACTTAAACCCTCATAATCATAAGGTAGATGCATATAATCTCATATACCCTAGAAGGTACTCCAATATCCACAATTACACAGTTAACACCTAACGAATCTTAACGTACAAAACTACGAGGTGTAACATATACACAGGACACTATTTGCAAAGCCTCTAACATGGAACATCATACCCATGCAAAATGACATGTACATATATATACTCTGACTCGGTAATACTCCGAATGAAAGTAGAGCTCCCCAATCAAGCTGATATCTAGGGACAGTCTACTGTGAGGAGTCCTCTATCCGTCTATCTGCACCTGCGTACACAGGCATGAATAATGTATTGAATATGTAAGGCTGGAACGACACATAACAATAAGACAACATCCATGAGAGGGACATATGCACAACCTGTACATTTGGGCTGCCACTGTGGGCTATGAACATGCATACTTATACTATTATACTTATATTACTATTTAATATAAGAGGGAATCTGTCCCTTTTAGTCATCCTCACAGGGGCGTAGCTCAGGCTCTCGAGGCATACTAGCAGGACTTGACTAAAATCGTAGAAAGAAGCTGGGGAGAAAGATCCAAGTGCAAGCATTGAGTCAGCAGCCGGCTCACCGGTATGGTACTTTTATAAGGTGATATACATGACAAAGTTGACTTCTTTTGATAATAAATGGGTCCCGTGTGGATGTGTATTTATGACTGATCTTTCTAATAAGAAAGTAATGGGCCCCACCTTAACTATCATTTTACACTATATACTAACTAAATCACAGACCGGCTAACTTTATCTATTAATTACAATTAATAAATACAACGTATATTTTATAAAATTAATAAATACATTTAATTTTTAACTACGTTTAATTTTTTTTCACGCTTATTTAGAAAATTAATAAATACAACGTATATTTTATAAAATTACTCCTATTTCTTACGAAATAGATGTTTTTTGAGAATTGAGTAGTATTAAAAAACACTTCTTTAATTTTAAGGATATAGTTGAAAAAAAATTGCCAACTTTAATCTAGAATTCCTAAAGTGACGACTATTTTGGGATAATTTTTTGTATGCATATTCCGATACATTTGTAACTTGATTCACTTTTTCCATGTTTTATTCCGCAATATTAACATTTCTTTAATTTTCATTTGATTTACTTTTTGTATAGTAATTTTAGTGCGAATTCATATTTATTTCTTAATCTTTTTTACATGAATTTATGTCTTAAGAGATTACATTAAAAGAGGAACTATGAAACATTACAATTTTCATAGTTTACATTATTTGAAAAATTATAATTGAAAACAATACAGTACTTTGACTCTACAAAAAAATAAAAATAATAATAACATTAAATAAATTGCAAAGGGAAGTGAACTTTTCACGAATATTAATATATTTTTGTATATAATAGGTTTACCCAATATATTATATAGTTTAGGACAAAGAAATTAGATTAAATATGAACTTTCAACTCATCATTCATTATTTTGTCATGACAATGTATGATGTTTTTACCTGGTATATTTTTCTTAAAGGTTAGGTAGGGATAAAGTCTGCGTACACTCTATCCTTCCGAAATCCCACTTTACTGGTATGTTGTTTGTTGTTGTATATTTTTCTTACAGGTTATTCACGTGAGATTTAATAAGCACCCATTAAATGTTACTAAATTGTTTAATAAGTACAAGCCTCAATTGAGATGTGTAAGTGAAAATTGCTACCAAATTAAAAAATCGCTATATCTGGTATTATGCATGCAATAGTCATTATGTACATTATTTTATTTAAAAAAAGTCAATTAAACTAAGTAAAAGGAAAATAAAAATCTTTTCTTAAGATAAACATTTGGAAGGAATAGGGCAGCCGAAGTTCAATTTCTTTTGTTTAACTTTTTTTTTTTTTTTTGTGTGTTGTTTAATTTGATAGAACGTCAACTAAGTATTGTTTGGTATCTAACTTTTAATTATTGAATTATGTAGGTCTTTTTTTATTTACAAGTTAACTTCGTTGATTTCATGATATAACAATATTCGTAGCGCAAAATATTTTTGATATTCAATTTTTTTTTTTTTTTTTTTGCAATAAATGGGTGAGCCAACATAAGTTTATTTCATAAAATGGGTGAAATTAATCCTACCTATAACAAAGTTAAATTTGATTAGTGGGACCTGATATTTTCAAAAAATGTCGTTAAATGAAAAGGAGGAAAACTTTTATGCTATACATATAAAAGGAAAGTCTAAAGCGAAAAAAAATGTTCTTCTTTCGTATTCATCTACTTTTGTACTCCATAGCTTAACATTTTAAATTTTTTAGAAAATATCAACCTACTTTTTCAATAACATGATGTAATAAAAATAAATAAGGCAAGTATTGAAAAGAAAATTACAAATAAATTTTGACAAATTGTGCCCGGGCTTAGCACGGGCCAAAACACCAATATATATATATATATATATATATGCGTGTATATGACGCCATTGGCCTCGTTGGGCTTCTTCCTTACCATAACAACCTCTGTGGGCATAATCATCATTATGTAACCAACTGATCAGGTGGTGGTGCGTATATAACGTCATTTCCTTCCCCATAACCCATATTGATATCACATATGCGTATATAACGTCATTGATCATAGTACATTATATATATATAATGCATGATGATTCATATGGAACATTAGAACATCTTTCGGAGTGACTTGTAGTCGATAACCCTCCAAATACATTATGACCATCAACATCATTATTATGTGCCTCAATGGGACTTAGGAATCATACATATGAACATGCTTGAAAACAATATCATAAGGGAGTGAACAACATGGACATCCCTAACTACTAAGAGTAGAACCATTATGGAATAACGTTTCGTTTACGTTTCGTATCACTTTGGAACATGCCAAAATAAAGAGAATTAGCCTTAACATACCTTTGAAATCTTCTCTCCAATCATCAACCAAGCTTTATATGATTGTATACGGTACAAATCGGGGTCGGTAACCCCGACCCAAGATTCAATGATCCGAACCAAGGGTAAGAGGCAATGGATAGTAGAGCTCGGCTAAGCCGGACAGAAGCACTCGGACCCGACGATTCCCGAGGAGTGCACCCACGGTTGGCGATAGTGCAAGAAATTCGACCCATTGCGGATTTCACGCCGTACGGTGTAATTGGCCGTTGTCAAACTCGAGATTTTGAGGATCCTTATCTCTAATTGATTTAGTTGCCTTGTTGAATGCAAATTCTTGTACTATAAATAAGGGGGGAGTAAATTTACACACCCCCATCTGAATTTTACCATCTTCTAAACGATTACGCCATTAACTTGTTCTCACAGCTTTGTCAAATATCAAATAATAAGAATCTTCACAGTTGGGTCCGAGTAACTCAGACCTCAGACCGGGCTGCACATTGCATTCAATTTTGAGGCTATCTCTTACTCTTTAAATCGCAATCTGGATTTCGTTGTTGTTATTTTTCATTCTATAGCAAATCAAATCGCATATCCTTTGAACCACTTATAAATTCAATTGTTACCTTTTTAAGGGGTAAACAGTTTTGCGCCCACCATGGGGCTAAGGATAATAGCGGTGATTTGTTCGCAACTCGGCTTTCACTTGTTCTTTTGCCTTTTATCTTTGGTTTCAGGTTAACTTCGACATGTCAAACGTAAACAACACGAATAACGACTACCATGACGAAAACACCAACAATAGGATACCATTGAGCTTCATGCCGCCGGGTGATCCGAACGAAAACCCTCCCGCTGATGCGAGTGTTGCCAACTCGAATGTAGCCGCTCATGACAGCGGAGATACACCCGTTGATAGGGGAACTGCTCGTGGGGTAAACGAAGAAACGGGGGAGGAGATTAACTTACGCATGATTGATGATTTATTGCAGGAACAGCAGGTAACCATAAACCAACACCATGCGACTATTTCCCAACTCCAAAGGAACAACAATGAGGTCAGGGCGGCGCAACCAAACCGAAGGCCCGCACAAGCCTGTAGGGAGATTGAGGTAAGCAGTGACCGAGAACGGTCGGTGCCTGATGGATCTATCGAGGTGATAAGAATGTTGGAGGCGCTGTCTAAACGGATCGACTCTAACAAAAAGAAGGTGGAAGACTATAATTCCCCGTTGGATCAGATTTCGGGTGCACTACTCTGATCGGACCGGAGACCAAGTATATTGGTCGGAGGCCTTTTCCATCGAGTGCGGCTCCAACACTGATACCAAAAAGGTTCAAAATACCCGATATCCTGAAATATGACGGGACGATGGATCCACAAGAACATATAACTGCCTACAACTTTGTCATAACGGGCAATGATCTAGAAAATAATGAAATTGAGTCGGTAACGCTAACAAAGTTTGGTGAGACATTGACTAAAGGAGCTATGCAGTGGTATTGCACGCTGCCTCAGCACTCAATTCCATCTTTCGACTTGCTCGTGCATGCCTTCGTAAAAGCTAATGCCGGGGCCCGAAAAGTGCAGGTGAGAAAGGCCGACATATTTAAGATCTTCCAAAAAGACTACGAACGGCTCAGAGAGTTCGTGACAAGATTCCAGAAGGAAAGGATGTTGGTTTCTCCGATTCCCAACGAGTGGGCGGCTCAGGCTTTCACGAAGGGACTTAGTCCCCGAAGTTCAAACGCTTCCCTCCAGCTTAAAGAAAACCTATTGGAGTTCAAAGCTATTACTTGGGCAGATGTCCATAACAGGTTTGAGTAAAAGATACGAGTGCAGGATGATTAGCTCGGGCTTCCACCAGGTTCGATTAATCGGATAAAAAAATTCAAATAGACCAAAGAGGATAGCAGAAATAAAGTTTCAACCACCAAGGGATAGATATCATCCATATTCTCAACCTGAAAGGTCTGCCTTTAGATCGGATAAGGGAAGGAGTGGTCCCAGTCCCAGTAAAGCGAGAAGTGACAGACGAAGCGATCGCAATTCGGGGAGCAAGGGTTTACAGTTCAAAAACAGCTCCGTTAGGGGGTCCGAAACCGGTGAAAGTCCAAGGTTATCAGAATATAACTTCAATGTCGACTCGACAGCCATTATAGCCACAATCGGTTGCATTGAAGGAGTGAGATGGCCAAGGCCGTTATGAACAGACCCCTCACAATGGGATCCGAACCTAATATGCGAGTACCACGGTACTCACAAACACTGAACCGATGATTGTAAAGGGCTAAGGGATGAAGTGGCACGACTACTAAATAATGGTCATCTCCTAGATTCCTGAGTGAGCGAGCAAAGAATCATTCAAAAATCGGGAACCCAGCAAGAAGAACTAACCAGAGCAACCTCAACATGTGATCAACATGGTCATCAGAGGAGTAGAAATATCCCGAGGTCCAATGATGAAGAAGACAAAATTCTCAATCACTCGAGAAAAGAGAACCAGGGACTATGTACCAGATGGATTTATCTCCTTCAGTGACGAAGACGCGGAGGGCAACATTCAACCCCACAATGATGCTTTGATAATTTCTGTCCTTATAAATAAAACTCACGTGAAGCGTATTTTGATTGATCTAGGTAGCTCGACCAATATCCGATGGAAGGTAGTGGAGCAGCTGGACTGTTATATCAGATTGTACCAGCAGCCCATGTCCTAAATAGATTCAATATGGCGTGCAAAACTACAAAAGGTGAAATTACATTACCAGTAAATGCAACCGGTATAGTCCAGCATACAAAATTATATGTCATCGATGGAGAACTGAGATATAATGCCCTGCTCGAAAGACCGTGGTTGCATATCATGAGGGTGGTACCTCCGACCTTGCATCAAATGCTAAAATTCCCAACCTCAGAAGGAGTAAAAATCATTCATGGAGAGAAACCCCCGGCAAAAGAGATGTTCACAGTTGAAGAAGTTGTTCAAACACCAAAGAAAGCCCCCGAGGATGCAAATGAAATTGAAAATGCCAAATAGCAATCACAGGACACGGATCCGACCAGATTCGAAGGGGAAGGAAGGATGGACATAGAAGAAGACGACTTCGGAATTCTCAGGTCGTTTGTATTACTCGATGATTCGGATGCAACAAAGTCAATGGTGGAAGAGCTTGAACATGTTATTCTATTCGTCCATCTACCAGACAGAAAGGTATACCTGGGCACGGGGTTAATCTCGGAGCTCACGAGTAAATTAATCAAATTTCTTCAAGCTAATGTCGATTGTTTTACATGGTCCCATTTAGACATGACAAGTATTCCACCCGAAGTCGCCATTCACCGGCTGAGCCTTGATGGGAAATTCACCCCGGTAAAGCAAAAGCGGGGACCGATGGCAGAGGTCCAACATAAATTCATCAAGGAAGAAGTAACAATGTTATTAAAAATAGGATCCATCCAGGAGGTTAAATACCTGGATTGGTTAGCCAACGTAGTGGTTGCACCCAAAAAGGGTAACAAATTTAGAATGTGTGTAGATTCTAAAGATTTGAATAAGGCATGCCCGAAGGATTTTTTTCCTTTGCCTAACATCGATTACATGATTGATGTGACGGCTGGCCACGCGATATTGAGCTTTCTTGACGTTATTCCGGGTACAATCAGATTTGAATGAACCCGGAAGATCAGGAAAATACTTCTTTTATAACCAAGTACGGAACTTACTATTACAACATAATGCCGTTTAGGTTAAAAAATGCCAGCGCTACTTATCAACGTCTAATAAAAAAAATGTTTGAAAAACAAGTAGGTAAAACAATGGAAGTTATATTGATGATATGCTAGTTAAGTCCCTAGAAACAGAGGACCATTTGAAGATTTCCAGGAGACCTTCGACATACTACGCAAGTACAACATAAAGCTGAACCCGGAGAAGTGCGCCTTCGGAGTAGGTTTGGGTAAGTTCCTGGGTTTCATGGTGTCTAATGGAGGAATCAAAAGTTAACCTGGATAAGATCAAAGCCATTGAGGATATCCAGGTAGTCGAGAATGTAAAAGGAGTGCAGAGATTGACCGGAAGGATCCCGGCCTTAAGCAGATTCATTTCTCGGTCTTCAGATAAAAGCCACCGATTTTTCTCGTTGCTCAAAAGGAAAAATGACTTCGTATTGACACTGGAGTGTGACCTGGCCCTAGAAGAATTTAAAAGGTATTTATCGAGCTCGCCTCTGTTGCATACCCCGAAGGTAGACGAGCAGTTGTACTTATATGTGGCAATGTCCGAAGTCGCGGTAAGTGGAGTGCTAGTCTGAGAAGAAGAAGGTACGCAATTTCCTATTTATTATGTTAGTAGAACTTTGGGGGATGCGGAGAAACGCTACCCCCATCTAGAAAAATTAGCCCTAGCTCTATTAAGTGCATCTAGAAAGTTAAACCCTTACTTTCAATGTCATCCTATATGCATAGTAACAACATACCCGTTAAAAAATGTTATGCATAAACCAGAATTATCCAATAGGTTGGCAAAATAGGCAATCGTAGTCAGCGGATAAGACATCGAATATAAGCCCCGAAAGGCTATAAAGTCTCAGATTTTGGCAGACTTCGTAGCGGATTTTACCCCCACAATGGTGCCCAAGGTAGAGAAAGAACTTCTTTTAACCTCGGGTAAAACTTCGAGGATTTGGACCCTACACATGGATAGAGCTACCAACGTAAAAGGGACTCGGCTTGGGATTGTACTTAAGGCCCCTGTGGGGGATATCATTCGGAAGTCCATAAGAACTTTAAAATTGACTAACAATGACGCCGAGTATGAGGCTATGATTGCAGGTTTGGAGTTAGCCAGGAGTTTGGGGGCAGAAATCATCGAAGCAAAATACGACTCACTCTTGGTCGTGAATCAAGTAAACGGGGTTGTCGATGTAAAGGATGATCGGATGAAAAAATACTTGGAGAAGATATAGGTAGTGTTACACCAATTCAAAGAATAGACTATGTAGCATGCCCTGAGGGAACAAAATACCGAGGCAGACGCATTGGTAAACCTGGGCTCCTCGGTCAGAACGGAGAAATTTAACTCGGGGATTGTGGTCCAATTAGTGAACTCCGCCGTCGAAAGCAACCACACCGATGTTAACATGGCAAGTTTAACTAGGGACTGGCGGAGTAAGTTCATAGACTATCTGGCGGAGGAAAAATTACCAGTGGACCCTAAAGAGTCACGAGCTCTTAGGACCAAGGCGGCAAGATACACCTTGATCAAAGGAAAATTATATCGGCGTTCGTTTTATTATCCTTTAGCCAAGTGTTTAGGGCTCGGAGAGACGGACTATGCAATGCACAAAGTCTATGAAGGAACTTGTGGTAATCACTCTGGGGCTGAGTCATTAGTTCGAAGTTTGATTCGAGCCGGTTACTACTGGATCATATGGAGGAAGACACGAAAAATTTCATTTGAAAATGTGATCGGTGTCAAAGGCACGCCCCTATGATCCATCAACCGGGAGAATTGCTTCATCCGGTATTGTCCCCATGGCCATTCATGAAATGGGGAATGGACATATTCGCCCCTTTACCTTGGGAACCAGGTAAGGCTCGTTTCATTTTGTTTATGACTGACTACTTTTATAAATGGGTTGAAGCGCCGACCTTTGAAAAGGCACGAGAAAAGGAGGTTATCAACTTCATATGGGATCACATTCGGTTCAGCTTCTCGATCGAGAGCACATGTGACAATGGCCGACAATTCATAGGTAACAAAGCCAATAACTTCTTCGAAGGCCTAAAGATCAAAAAGATAGTGTCCACTCTGTGTCATCTGAGTGTAAATGGGCAGGCAGAATCAACGAACAAGACTAGTATTCAGAACATTAGGAAACGATTGGATGAATCCAAAGGCAGGTGGAAAGAAATCTTGCCGGAAGTACTCTAGGCATACAAAACAACCTCGAAGTCAGGTACCGGTGAAACAACATTTTCCTTAGTACATGGAGCGGAGGCTCTGATCCCTATTGAAGTCGGGGAGCCGATCCTAAGCTTCGAATACTCCACAGAAGATTCAAATGACGAAGCTATGGCAGTAAAACTCGATTTAACGGACGAACTACACGGAGTAGCATTAGTCCGCTTGGCAGCACAAAAACAATGGATGGGCAGGTATTACAACCAAAGAACCAATCTTCGACATTTCCAGATCGGGGACTTGGTCCTCTGAAAGGTCACATTACACACCAAAGACCCTAATGAGGGGAAGCTTGGTCCAAATTGGGAAGGGCTGTACAAAGTGATCGGTATAACAGGCAAAGGATCGTACCAGCTCGTGTCGGAGGATGGCCAACGATTGTCAAACTATTCAAATGTAGCACACTTAAAGCGATACTATTTCTAAGGTACCCGAACCCTCTTCGTGAATTTTTTTAACTTACCTGTTTTGATCCTTGTAGGAGGAAAGCCCAAATAAAGTCAGGAAAATTAGAGTTAGACGTGAAAACACGTGTTGCACTCTTTTTCTCTTAGCTCGGTTTTGTCCCAAACTGGGTTTTCCGGCAAGGTTTTGAACGAGGCGCAACATGTAATATGTTACATTAGTGAAAAATACTGGCCAAGTGCTAGGACCGGGGAATGCTCGGTATCAACTATAGTGTTTCTCTTGTCATACTTCGAACACAAACACTAGGGGACTATTATATCATATTCCTAACGAGGCCAAATCGATTATATCATGTAAGACCAACAAGGCCGAATCGATTATTGTTTCTTTGAAAGTTTCTGCATTAGGATTTGTTGTAAGGGCCAAACGATCGAATGAGTCATGTGCGGATAGTTAATTTTATTATGACAAAAATCAGAATGCCACTTGGTAGTTGTACCATACAAGCTTGTGAAATGAGAAGAACACTTCGTTTTAAGCTTTGCGCATATTATTGTTAGCAATATATCCACTTCACATACATAAGTGCGTTATGCTCCTAAGTTCGTAACCAACCTTGAACTAGGGACTATGAAGTAGGGACTGTCGAAGTCAATCAACGGATAAAATAAGGGTTTGGCTCAAACAAATTCTAAGAGAATTGAGCCCGACTCTTTCACAAAGGCTTTGGAAGGTCTAAAATGGACTTAGCCTAAAATAAAAGACTAAAAAACACTTAAGTCTGAAAGGCTGGAAATACCAGCCTAAATGCCCGAAGTGATTAGGAGATGTCCGAATTCATGAGCATAAAATATACATAAGTCACCAACCTAGGTGCAAAACTCGTTTGTTCTTATAAGGTAATTCACCTTAAACAAACTAACTTTTGCAAATATCGCCCAAAGTCAAGCCCGAGTCTACATTTGGATGAGTTATTAGTATGAGCATACTTCATTCAAATAAACATTAAATAGATGATTTCTTCACAGACTTCGATGAGACAAACACTTCCAAAATATATTAGCACTTCCAAAATATATTTACATAAGGCCAAATACTGACCTCAACAAAAATTTATAAACAAAGGAAAGATAGATTTTTTTCCTAAGCCTAAGGGCCTATCTATTCCTCCTCCTTGGAATCTAACTACTCAGAAGCAGCAGGATCTTCTTCCAAATTGTCGCCCAAGAAAGCTTTTTGGGTCTGAGCCTCTACCTCCTCAGCCTGAGCAATCTTCGCACCTATGTCCCCAATGCCGTGTTGGACTTCTTTGAGGGTGAGTACCCAGGTTTTCCATTTCATATGCTCAAGTCGTAGAGTAGAACGGTTAATGGAGGCTTTGACATCGGCATCAGCTTGGGCCTGAATCTGGTCCCACTCGGACAAGGCTTGCTGATCTGGGTCATCAGCCTGGCATTATCCTGAGTTAGCACACCAGAATCTCGGTTGGCTGCTTCGAGCTGTTCTTTGAGACCCTCAACTGCCCTGGCTCGGGCATCGGCTTTCTCTTGGGCTACCCTCGAATGCTTCTTTTAGGCTTTATGCTCAGCGATGAGTTGGACAATCTCGATCTTAGCAGGTTCAAGCCCCTGTCGCAGATTAGCATCGGTAACCGAATCCTCCTCAAATACTGCCTTGAGCTTCCGCTTTTCCACTGAAAGAACAGTATACTTTTCAAGTAGGTCCACCAGGTCATTTTCAGCCTTAAGCATACCCTCTTTAGTTGTCGTAAGCTCGACCTTGAGTACCGACGGGGCACCCACCAAAAGCAGCTGATCTTCCTTTTACTGCAACAGGATCTTAAATTTTTCAGTCTCTCACATTGTGTATCCAGCTAGCCCTTAAAATCTTCAAGCTGGTTGCGAGGCTCAGCATTCTCCTTCGTACATCGAAGCAAGCCTTCATGCTGCAAAACAACAGACTGCGAAAAAGAAGAAAAACTCAGGATAGGAATATATATGAGTTACAAGGTATAATTAAAATCAGGGATGTTGAACATACCCGATTAGAAGAATTAATGCTTTCGTTGAACAGACATTGCCACGAGACTTGGCCTATTTTTTCTCAGTCTTCATCAGACACAAGGGGCCGAAGATAGCGGGCTATTCCGATCTGCCGAGACATGAAATGCGTGTCCGTAGGGACAGTGACCATGATGGACCTGATCTCATTCTGCTTGGCACCCAGGGCTGGAAGAGTATCTACAAGGTGAGGTCGAGAACCCAACTCAGTGGCCCTCAAAGGTCTTCTTTGCCCTTGAGGGAGAGGCAGATTAAATCCCATAGGATTTGCGATCGTAGTAGGAGTACAGTCAGAGGCATCAAACATACCTTCAAATTCCTCCTAATCGAGGGGTGGGGAGGTGGGGGAGGGAAGAAGAAGAAGCGATGCCTGTTGCTTCGGCCGAAGGCAGGTCGTCATCTAACAAGTTCAAAATTTCTGGGACCGTGGTTCCCGATGGGTGGAGACCTGGAAAATCGGAGGGTTGTGCATCGCCACCCTCAGCAGTTTGACCGGCCATCGTAGTCACATTTCCCTCCGTAGTATCGACCGAAGTATCATTCGCACTAACACCAGTGGCACCGACTAGGCCAGCACCAACGGACCTCATGAGAATGTCTTTCTCGGGAACGCCTCTCAATGTTAGAGTCCGAGCAGTTCTCCTATTTTTATGGCCCGTTGAGGACGAGGGCTTGGAAGATCTACTCCGCTTCTTGCTCCTCGAAGTCTCAGCAACGACTTAATCCACACTGGTCGGATCAAACATTTCTTTGATC
The DNA here is from genome assembly GCF_019175385.1 of Lycium barbarum. NCBI lineage: Eukaryota > Viridiplantae > Streptophyta > Magnoliopsida > Solanales > Solanaceae > Lycium > Lycium barbarum. The sequence continues at coordinate 68,867,691 of NC_083343.1, read as the reverse complement.
GCCGGGGGAGCATCCGAAGGCTCGGGCCTCAAATTGACTTTACCCCTCTTCAGGCCTGCATAACACACAGTTAATCACCAATAAAAGTTATGAGGTAAAGCCAAAAAAGGGCAAAAAATAAACTGAAGGCTTACCGTAGTTTTTTACTACCCACTTGCCTGCGGAGAGATCTCTGCAAGTACAAATTTTATGGGGGTGTTGTGCCATTATGGCATCCACCCACCTCTCAAAACCAGATATGTTATCCGGTAGCCACACTTTGGCTGAAAGTGGAAAAGGATATAAGGGAAGGAAGTTAGAAAATTAAAGAACTTACAAGAAACAGGAATAAGAGACACTAAGAGAACTTACGGGCTTTGTTCCACTTCTCAGGGAAGGAGAGGTAATCTCGAGAAACGATCTACTTAGTCTTGACCCGAACGAAGCGTTCGAGCCAACCACGATCTTTATATTCATCCACGCTGAAAAGAATCAGGTACTTTCCATGTTATGTAGGTTTCACAATCCGTTCACAAAAAATCTGAGGAGAATAAAGACGGATCAGGAGGTGCAGAGTAAATGGGAGCCTAACATTGTTAGCCAAAAAGCGAATGCATGTGACGATCCGCCAAACGTTCAGCCCAATTTATGCAAGGCACAATTTATATGTCTTGCACATATCAAGAATGACCTAATTAATTGCAGGGTTAAGATTGAGGGTGAAAATGTATGTATAAACGGATGAGTACCCTTCCATGTTAGTGGTAATGTCATCATCGGGGCCCGTGATTATAATCTCGGCGGGACGGTATCCCCAACTGCATTCTGAAAGGACCCTGGGAATAATAGTAGCGTTAATTATGGACGGGTAACGCCTGACGTCATAGCCCCGGTCGGCGTTGTTACCCCTCGAAGACTTTTCAACCCCGAATTCGGAGTCGAAGTGGTATATTGAAGTGAGGACGTCCTTACCTCAGGGTCGAATGGAACTTTAACCTCAGTCCCGATCGGCTGAGGAGATCCCACCGGAGAGGCTTCATGAGAAGAAGGCCCTGGGCTCAAAGCATTTTTTATGAAGTTATGAAGAAGAAAGGAAAGATGAAAGAAATTCTTATAAAGGTTTGAAGATCTGGGGAAAAATCAAGAAAAAGATGAAGTTTTTGATGGGAGAGATGAAGATTCTGGCGAAGAAGGATGAAGATTCCGATGAATAGTTTGGTGATTCTGACGAGAAACTTGAAGATTCCGACGAGGGTTCTCTGCTTCTCAGGCGAAGGAAAGCAAAAATTAAGATTGAAGAGTAATTTTCTGAGGCAGTAAATAGTAAAAATGGGGAAGGTTGAACTATTTATAAGCGAGGGGTCATAATGACGGAAGTGCATTGATCAGGTAACCGAAGGGTCGGCCAATAGCAAAGCCACAAGTAGTCGAAGTCAGATGGACGTGATAGGTGAAAAAACGTTTGATTTTTCCCACTGTATTTTAAAACTTACAGGATAAGATATCTATAGGCTCGGCGTAACGAAAACTTAAATGAAGGGAAGAGTCCATACGGAAAGTAATGACTAACTACTCTCGGGTAAGAATTAAAGGACAAAGAAAACATGCATAATCTGAATAGGTTCGGTTCAATTTGAGGAAGTTATCTACTACATTTGTAATAGGTATCAGACTTTCTCGGTTACATTAGCCTCACAAAAAAAAATGACCTAACTATAGGTCCTAAACTAGAAACGGAAGGAATATCCGATCCAATATGGTAAACCAAAGGTTGAGAACTTCGGATCATACCCTCAGATACTTCTACAAAATCATGCATCAGCTAAATGGCTTCAGGGTTGTCCTTCAGAATAGTTGAACTAGGGTTACTTTGCTTCGATGGATCCTTTTCATCTAGAATAATCACCAGGGGTGGTCCACCATTAGAAATCTCCCCCCTGGTCCGCAAGATATGGCGTGATCTGACTCGAGAGACTATCTCTGAAGGAATAGCCGAGGAGCTCACAGGGACTTTCCATCTGGATGCCTTCGCCGAAGCAGCCGCTGTCTTCTTTCCCTCGACAACATCCTCAGCACCCCCTTTGTTAATGTTTTTCCCTTTTCAAGAAGACCCTTTCGTGGGGAGCCCTGAAAAGTGAAGGTTCTGGATTAGAGTATAAATTGGAAAAACAAACAAGGAATTCCACAAGTAGGTTAAAATTTACCATGGTTTTTTTCTTTCCACCCTTTGGGTGCCATGCTCCTCCAAGAACGGTCCACATCACGAGAGGTGCCTAAAAGTGAAACTACCCACTTAAAGATGGTAATTCCAAGTTCGGGTTCGATTGGATTCGGGGTGGGATTCCACGTTACTGGAAAGTCTATGGATAAAGAACGGTGGAGTTGGTTCATACGGATCATTATGAACCGATGTAGCCACCCCCTGTCATAATCATTCTCCGGGTCTATGAGGCCTCGAGTCCCACGATGAAACAAATGAACTACGCCACCTCGGATTCCCCAGGAACAAAGATATGGATCAGATGGTTGAGGGTAAAAGAAACCCCAGCTATGTTGGCCAAAATCTCGAGGCAGTATATGAGCATCCAAATTTGCGGAGAAATTTGGCCAATACAGACGCGGTATCGACGGTAGAAGTCCTCTGTCACTTGGGGAATGGGAAGGGAAAACCCAATAGCAAAAGGGTAAGTATAGGACAACGAGTAACCAACAACATGGTGGTTAATTCTTACCCCTCTTTCAACAGAGCGGATGTCGACGTCCACACCAATGTTACAATCGTTTCGAACTATGGGAATAGTGGCGGCATCAATAAAGGATTCAAAATTTTCGACAGAATCAAGGTGAGAATATACTTTGCAGTCATTTGTATATTTGAAGCCGGTGGGAAGGATGTCCGTAGCAAGGAACTCTAACTCTTCCTCGGGGCTGGTCGCTCCGATTGCTGACCACGGCGGAGAATATGTTGGTTATGAAGGGTGATCCACACTTTGTGCTAACAACAGTAAGGAAGTCATTGCTAAAAAGAAAGCGTAGAATCAAGCGATGGAAAATAAAGATTGAGAAAAAGTTTTCAACTCATAAGAGAGTTCAGAATTAGGCAGTTGAAAGCAAGGGTTTTTGAAAAATTTGAGGTTTAGGGTTTTCGTTCAAGTGCATGACAAAAAATATGTGGCATGGGCTTTATATAGTAGAGAGTAAAGAAGTTGAAAGGTTTAAAAGTTCTAACAAGGGGTGGATTCTCGAGACTGATTAGGCGGTTGTAGTAATGATGAACTGGCATCAGTCAGAGTTCAGGATTGATGGAATGTCTTTTCCAAGGCGGCTAGGTACGGACTGCTCGGCGTTATCCGGATCCATTTCCTGAAGTTAATGCTTTCCTCTGAAAAATTGAGGGACGATCTGTACATGGTAAAGATCGAGGTCGGTAACCCCGACCTATGATTCAACGATCCGAACCAAGGGTAAAAGGCAATGGATAGTAGAGCTCGGCTAAACTGGACAGAAGCATTCGGACCCGACGATTACCGAGGAGTGCACCCACGGTTGGCGATAGTGTGAGAAATCAGGCCCGTTGCGGATTTCACGCCGCACGGTGAAATTGGCAGTTGTCAAACCTGAAATTTCGGGGATCCTTATCTCTAATAGATTTAGTTACATTGTTGAATGCTAATTCTTGTACTTTAAATAAGGGGGAGTAAATCTACACACCCCCGTATGATTTTTACTATCTTCTACATGATTACACCATTAACTTGTTCTCACATCTTTGTCAAATATCAAATAATAAGAATCTTCACAGTTGGGTCCGAGTAACTCAAACCTCAGACTGGGCTGTATATTGCATTCAATTCCGAGGCTATCTCTTACTCTTTTATTTGCAATCTATATTTTGTTATTGTAATTTTTCATTCTATAGGAAATTAAATCGCATATCCTTTAAACCACTTATAAATTCAATTTTACCTTTTTAAGGGGTAAACAATGATCCTCTTACATTTACAATGAGTAAAACGACTTCGTCGTCATCATATACGCGTCGTAACTCTCATATTTTGATAACAATATTCTACAAGAAATGGACAACACCTTCTCTATTTATACTACATCCCATAAGTTACTAAAACTCACCAAACAGCCCAAACAACAACAACACAATTCACTATAAGCTTTCCGATTACTTCAACAACCTTTTTGAGCGGCAAGATATTTAGGATTAACAAAATATAATTTAAATCCAATTCCTTTTCCATGAATCTTCCTACAGCATCTATAACATCATACCTATGCTTACCATATCATTTTCAGCCCAAAATATCATAAGAATAATCTTCAAAAATAGTCGACACGCCTAGCACCTTAACCTTCACTTTCAATCTCAAGTTTCATATGTTTCTTACATCAATTCACTTCATAAACATGTAGACACACATAACAACAGAAACCATATCATAATCAAGTTGTTTTCCATAATTTTCAGTCATAACAACTTATATATATAGCCTTAAAACGGTCTAACCAAAAGATAAAAACATCACTTTCCCTTTCAAGTGCTATCTTCTAATCTTCCACTCAAAAACCACAACCAACATGTAATTAACCTTAAACACATCCAAAAACATGTTAAACATACCTTATTCAGTAGATACAATTTAAACCCTAAGCTTAAATTAGCTCACCATCATTCTTATTCGCATCACAACACTATAGAGGGGTTATTCTTCACCTTTGGCCAACTTTGATGTTGGGTCTAAGTTAAATCACCTTGGATTCACCTTGAAGCCTCAATAATTTCTTAGGAAGGTTTATGAGGAGTGTGGTGATGAATTTCGGTTGAAAAATGATGACAAATGAGTCCCCAAATCGTTTTATAAAAAGTAAGGACGGCCACCTCCATAGTGGGTCCCAAAAGGGGCTGCATGCGCAGTCTTACGAAAATGCAAATATATCTCTACTCCGATGTTGCATCGATTAATGGTTTAATTTGTTAGAAACTAGACTCATAGACCTTCAATTTGGTGGGTGGAACATCCCATAAATCCAAGTATAATAGGAAAACATCTCAGTGGCATTAGACCCAAATTTCAGCAAAATTGTGAATGTAACTTGCGATAACTGTCACGACCCGACTAGGGGTCGCGACGGGTACCCGGGGCTAACCATAGAGCACCACTCGTTCTACTACTTATAATTCCCATTAAATGCTCTCTTATCAAATTCACACTCAAATTATAAGAAAGTCATCTTTCATTTGAAAACATAAATACTTTCGTATACATATGCCTCCCGGCTATCAAAATATTAATATACACATATATACTTATATAAAGTAGTGATCTTGTGAGACCATATAACCCACACTGCGTATCTATGAGCATCTACTAGAGTGCTAGACATAAGTACGGCACAAGACCCCGTCATGCCCAAAATACATATACATGGAATATACACAAAAAAATAATCATAAGCACCTCCGGAACAATGGAGTGCTCTCTAATCAGCTACTGGCTCCTACGAGTCCGAATCAAGCTCACCTCCCTGTCTACCTGTGGGCATGAACACAACTTCCAAAGATAATGGATGTCAGTACGAACAATGTACTGAGTATGAGAGGCATAAACAATAATGAAACATCAATGAAATGAGGAGGCATCAAATGAGGAGCAATCTGTAACTGACTGTGAATCCTAAAAGAAATAAATCATGCTGTCTTACTCATACTCGTCATCATATCATATATGCATAAATGTATAAGTATAAGCATAAGCTGCCCGTCCATATAGGTACGGTGTGATAATGTATAAGCTGCCCGTCCATATAGGTACGGTGTGATAATACTTAACCTGCGTCTAGGCCTCCCGCGTCCGGGGTATAAGCTGCCCACTAGTGGTGTGTATATCTGCCCGACCATATAGGTACGGTGTAATATCATCATCATATGCTCATTATAATATGATCATCATAGTATTCTCATCATAGTATGCTTATCATAGTATGCTTTTCATAATATGCTCATCATAATACATGCATGAAGACTCCAAGACAACTATCTTTATTGGGGTGACGTAAGGTCGTGATCCCCCGATTTCATTATGAAGCATTCACAAGCATTCTGGCTCACCTTGAAGGCAGTAGTATATAAGGTGAGTGTTTACAATGCATAACATCATCGAATTTATGGTACTCTGGCTCACCTTGAAGGGACAATACATGAGGTGAGTGTATACAATACATGACATACTTAACTTAATGGTGTTCTGCCTCACCTCGGAGGAAATAATGTATGAGGTGAGTGTATACAACATACGACATCAATAGCGTTATAGGTGTCACACCCCGACTTTACTAGGGTATGATGGGCACCCGACCCCATATCTGGAGCCGAGCGAACCCGCTGACTCTTATTACATAGATAAACTCTCGTATCAATTAAGAAATAAATACATAGTAAGCTCTCAATATTTTGTTTTTTTATAAGTAACGTCTATCATCATATAGGACCCGTGACGTGAAACATAATAACATATCGACGGGCGAAGCCGTCTACCAAGCTGACCCTCTATACTCATGACTCTGCCTGCAAAGCCTCTAGCATTGAACAAGGACATCATAGCATAGTACGCTGACTCGGCTACACTCCAGGGCCAAGTGGAGCTCGCCAACTTCGCTGGAACACCTTCTATAATGACTTCGGCTCATCTGGGTGTACCTGCGCGGCATGAAACGCAGCATCCACAAGAAGGGACGTCAGTACGAATAGTGTACCGAGTATGTAAGGCATGAATAGTAATATACGGAAAATATAAAACTGGGATAATGACATAAAAGAGTTATAACACATGTCCTGAGGTAGAAACATAACCTGTACATATAAGTGCCCTTGGGCAGATGCCATGCATGCTTAGCTTTCCTTTGAAAATATTTTCTTGTTCATATATATCTATAAAAGTAGAACATGTCATGTTGCCGAGGCGTCGGCAGCTGATCCATTTAACCATAAATATACACATCCCGCGTCCAGGCATCCCGCGTCCGGGACGATATCATGTCATGTAATGCCAACTGATCAGGTGGATATGCGTATATAACGCTCTGCCCTTATCTCCATCTTCCCCGTATACATATGCATATATCATGTACGTACATCAGCGTCTATAGCGCTCTGGCTCTTTCATCATATACATATACGTGTATCATGTGCATATATCAGCGTCTATAGCGCTCTGGATCTTTTATCATATACATATACGTGTATCATGTGCATATATCAGCGTCTATAGCGTTCTGGATCTTTTATCATATACATATACGTGTATCATGTGCATATATCAGCGTCTATAGCGCTCTGGATCTTTTATCATATACATATACGTGTATCATGTGCATATATCAGCGTCTATAGCTCTCTGGATCTTTTATCATATACATATACGTGTGTCATGTACATATTTTATAAATATATATACATATCTTACATACATTTACATGTCTCATATGCATTTACATATCTTATATACATATGTCACATAGGCACGCAGGAGAGCCCAAAGAAGAATCATGTAGCCATCGGAGTGACGTAAGGTCGGTGACCTCCGATTGTATTATGGAATCATCTTGGTCGTCATGTCTCGCCTTGAAGGAACAATTATAAGGCGAGATTATCAATGAAGAATATCATCACGGGGAAACATGAAACAGGATTATAACATTTTATTTCATATACTTTGAAACCTTCAAATAGTCATTATCCAAAATAGCTTAACATTTCATATCGTCGTAGTCATGGTAAGAACATATCCTTGACATACTCGTCATAGACACTTTATCATGTCTGGCATCATTATTATCGCCATAGTATCGTAGTCGTTGTTTTAATCATAAAAACTTTCAAAATCGTAAAGCTTGGATTTTGGAGAAAAATGAATATTTTGGAAAACATTTATAACTTTTAGAAAGGAAATCATGTTTTGAATTCATAACTTCTAGCTTTTGAAAACAAGGACGTTATGGGAGCATTTATAAGACTATATCGTATGATTCATGCCATAGAAAGAAAGGGCTTAGCCTTACATACCTGCGCCACGCCTTACTAGCTACGCTTATCGTCCAACTTGTTAATCTACATTCATAGGAGTTCACACATTCGTTAGATCCTTTGTCATATACTTGCCTTAACCTTTCAAATACATTCATTTATATTCTGCCGAAATTTAGCAGCATCTCCCCTGTAAATACACCACCCCCGAGATTCTAACTCGGCCAAATTTAACAACAACAATCCGAGAATGGAACTCGGCCAAACCAACAACAATATTAGCAATTCATTCTAGCAACATTCCATCATTCAATTCAATTCAATTCAATTCAATTTAATTCACGTAATCTTTCCACGACTTAATCAACATATTACTTTGCCCGAAACACTCCAATTCAACAACAACCGTGTATGTCATCATCATTCATGTATGCTAACTTCAACAACAACCTTCATTCCTCATCACATAATCCATAACGACGACAACTAGAATGTCAAATAACATCGATTTACCTTAACTTACCAAAACGCCTATTATTTGACCATAACCACTTCTTACATATTTTCATGCATTTTCATCCATCTTTTCTATATATTACAACAACAAACAACATACTACATATAATTAATTTAATCCTCTCACACAACACAACACATGTACACGGCCAACACTACCCCATACGGCTACCATTCCAACATATTATATTCATGGTTTTTCATTCATTTTACGTTATGGATTTCACCACACAACAATTAAACTACCAAAATAAAATCAATTCATTACTTCTACACCACCACTACTACATTCGGCCATACCACCAACATTACAATTTCATAGATTTCATTCATTTCCACACTCCACAACATATACAACAATCAAATAACATCAAATAAAATTTGTTCATCATGCTTGCACCAAAGGAACATGCACACGGCCATATCTTCCAACACACAACCTTTCATGGTTTTCATCCATTTTCATTCACCATAACACGTCCAAAACATCCATAAACATGTAAAGGAGGATTGAATCTTACCTTTTTCCATTCATCTTTACTCTCGGCTAGGCTTGGAGAATCGCAATATCGAACGGTTTTCTTGTTCCAACAACTACTCCACGTCGACGAGGGCCTCTTAATTAGTATGAAAGCATGAAGAAAGAAATTTTCTATGACCAAATTGATGGGGCTGGTTCGGCCAGCCCCCCCTAGCCGTTTGCCTCTTTTTTTTTTTTTTTCTTTATGATTTCTTGAAATTTCTAAAGTGGAAGAATGATTTCTTTTTTGTCTTGAATTAAGAGAGGGACTTATATATACATACATATATATATATATATATATATATATATATATATATATTATGAGCATGTGAAGAGCACATGCTTTCTTTCTAGAGGATTCTCCTCTTTTCTTGATTTTTCTCATTTGGTCAAGAAAGACCAAATATCATCCTTTTTACACTTTAGTCCATCCATATTTACACTTTGCCCCCTTCACTTATGAAATGGCCACTTGCTCCTGTCTTTATTTCCTAGAGAATTCCTCCATTTTTCTTGAATACTTGTGAAATTACCATTTTACCCTTAGACTTCCATGATATTACCATAGGTCATTTTGCGAATTTTTTTCTTTTTTACCCGTGGCCTTTCCCAATATTTCCATACTACCGACATACACAAATAATATTCTTAACAACTCGTACATCAAACAACTCTTGAAAATGATCTTGTCCTTAACTTGCCACAACTTTCTCGAATCATCCGAATGTACGAAATACGGGATATAACATCAGGAACGTCATATCATGAACTGTAGAGTATTTAGACTCAAGCTTATCATCATCATCATTGGACTCATATCATATCTCTTATCTCATATAGCTTTTCATGATCATAGACTCCTGACTTTCCGGGATATATAGAGAATTCATAGAGAGAAAGGAGAATCATACCATTGGATTCATGCCATAGAAAGAAAGGACTAGCCTCACATACCTTTTACGTTTAACTAATCTATTGCTCGCTCGTTCTCCTTCGATGCCCACGTTTCGACCTTCAAGAGAATTCACATTAGCTTTAGTTAATTGCCTAAAAGAACGCGTTACTATTTCTTAGGGAAAATTTAGGCAGCATTTCCTTTGTTTCTACTAATTTCCCAACATTCTATATCAACTCCCAAACGCTCACAACAACATTCACAATATTGCAAACAACAATCATCATTTATCTACATTTACCACAATTCACCATTTCTCTTTAATTTCTCCACAATTATGGTTATAGATCATTATCGCGTTTTCTCATATATAATACTTATTCCAAGGTCTAAATGTAACTTATAAGATATTCACAATCACAACATACCATCATTCATGATTAATCCCAACCACTATTCAGCAATGACACTATTCACTCATTTATGACCCATTTACTATGTCTTTCTACAATTCAAGTGTCTTAGCATTCCAATACCTTAAACAACATGGTATGGTCATGAAACTTACCTTAGATGATGGATGAACAAGCCTTGAATGGAAATACTCTTCTAGCACCAAAACCCTATTTCACTTCTCTTGGGATTTCTTGGCTTGGATGACTTTCACTAGGTTTCATACACTTGTTTTCATGGATTGAAGTAGTTGATCATGGATTTCCTTTGATTTTCTTGTGGATGAATGTTAGAGAGTGTTCTAGAGGTTTCTTGACTTGTGGAGTGAAAATGAAATGAGAATGGGTCCCTTATATTAAACCATAAAAGCTGTCCCGACCAACTTATACGGACCAACATACGGTCCGTACATTTTATTCGGACCGTATTGTATCCGTATGTTTGGTCCAGAGAATGTGTCCCTGTTGGCTAATTATACGGCCTAACATACGGCCAATATAATTTATACAGTCCGTATGTTGGGCCGTATAGTGCCCAGTTGTTCCGTTTTCGTTCTCGTCGACTCGTTTGATCTTCGATCCCTATGGAACCTTCTTGACACTTGTTTAACACCTCAATACCAATCTAAGGGACGTCATTACTTGTCTCTAAGACATCATTATTCCATCATTAACTCGTCGTCCATAATTCCTACCCGACACATAACATATCATTTACTTTCTTTACCAAACTTCTTCCTTTTGGTCAAATGTCTTTGAATCTCGATTAAGATCATCAAATGCTATTTCCTTACTTATCCAAATCATCGTATACCTTGTACTCTTTGCTAGCCTATTCACTGTACGCTAACGGGGAATTTTCCAAGGTGTAACATTCTTCCCCCCTTTTGGAACATTCGTCCTCGAATGTTAAACACTCGGGAATTCTGCGAAAAATTCGCCAGAGTTTCCCCTATAATATAGCACTACTATCCTATCACAACAACCCATAATATCACTGCGTCACAGGGCCACAACATAATAGAAACATATCTATGGCCACACACGACCAAAAGCATGAAAAGTAAGCGCACATACCTCATAATGTTGGGGCTTCAACCTGAATCTCTTCTGAGGGTTGGAATAAGTGTGGATATGTGGATTTAATTTTCTCTTCCGCTTCCCAAGTCATTTCTTCCCAGTTGTTATTTCGCCACAAGACCTTGACTGAGGCTACTTCTTTATTTCGAAGTCTTCGTACTTGCCTGTCTAAGATGGCAATAGGCACTTCTTCATATGATAGCTTTTTTGTCACTTGGACATCATCAATCGGAACAATCCTCACAGGTTCTCCAACACACTTGCGGAGCATCGAGACATGAAAGACTGGATGGACTGATTCAAGCTCTGAAGGCAAGTCCAATTCATAGGCTACACGACCCACCTTGCAGATAATTTTATAGGGTCCAATGTATCTAGGACTTAACTTCCCTTTCTTGCCAAATCTCATCACCCCTTTCATTGGCGACACTTTCAAAAATACCCAATCATCAACTTGAAATTCCAAGTCTCGTCGGCGATTGTCTGCATAAGACTTTTGGCGACTTTGGGCCGTCAACAATCGATCTCGGATCACCTTGACTTTTTCTACCGCTTGCTGAATCAATTCAGGGCCTATTAGCTGTACTTCTCCTATTTCAAACCATCCAATTGGAGATCTGCACTTCCTTCCATATAATTCCTCACACGGAGCCATTTGGATACTGGAATGATAACTATTGTTGTATGCAAATTCGATTAGAGGCAAATGATCATCCCAGCTACCACCAAAATCTAGTATACATGCCGGCAGCATATCTTCCAAAGTCTGAATAGTACGTTCGGTCTGTCTATCGGTTTGCGGATGAAATGTCGTGCTAAGCTTCACTTGGGTACCTAGACCTTCTTGGAAGGACATCCAGAACTTGCCTGTAAACTGCGCTCCTCTATCTGTGATAATGGATAGTGGAATACCATGAAGTCGCACAATTTCTTTGAGATACAGTCTCGCATAATCTTCTGCTGAGTATGTGGTTCTGACTGGAAGAAAATGAGCTGCTTTCGTGAGTCTATCCACGTTCACCCATATAGAATCATACTTACCTCGAGAACGAGGTAACCCCACAATAAAATCCATGTTGATTACTTCCCATTTCCAAGTAGGAATTTCCATTGCTTGTAATAATCCTCCTGGCTTTTGATGTTCGATCTTTACATGTTGGCAATTTGGACACTGAGCTACAAATTCTGTTATGTCTCTCTTCATGCCATCCCACCAATATATTAGCTTAAGATCGTGATACATCTTGGTTGCACCTGGGTGAATAGAATACCGAGAATAATGGGCTTCTTCTAGAATTCATCGGCGCAATTCTGCGACATTCGGCACACATAGCCTGCCTCGGTATCTAAGAATTCCATCTGTGGAAACATCAAATGGAGACTTCTCTTTTTCATAAGATATGTCTCTGTAATGACCCAATTGAGGGTCTTCATATTGATGCTCTTTCACTTCTACATTCAAAGATGAAACTGTGGGATCATTAATACCAATCCCTGCACTACCCGAATCAATTACATGTACTCCCAGATTAGCTAATTGATGGAGCTCACAAACCATCTCTTTCTTTTCCAGGGGAACTTCACATAAACTGCCCATTGATCGGCGGCTGAGCGCATCAGCTACTACATTCACTTTTCCGGGGTGGTATAAAATGTTCACATCATAATCTTTTAACAATTCTAACCACCGCCTCTGCCGCAGATTTAACTCCTTCTGCTTGAAAATGTACTGAAGACTCTTGTGATCTGCATAAACATCGAAATGCACTCCATACAAGTAATGTCTCCACATTTTCAGTGCATGAATAACCGCAGCCAATTCGAGATCATGAGTTGGATAGTTCTTTTCATGTTTCCGCAGCTGTCTCGAAGCATATGCAATAACTCGGACTAGATGATAAATATAGCCCTTGGCTATCATCTTCCTTGCCTTAAGGTAGGAAATAAACCTACCCTTTGGAGACGCTGTATTACCCTTCCATTCAAGCACAGGCTCTCCCGAAAATTGAAATCGAACCACTTTCATTCGGCAATCGACATTAGCATAGCATGATGCCAACCAATCCATACCCATAATCACATCGAAATCTAACATTTCCAGCTCAATTAAATCAGCTTTGGTCCGGCGATTGCATATCACAAGCACACAATTTTTATACACTTGCCTAGCTATCACTGGATCACCAACCGGAGTAGATACCTCAAAAGGTTTAATTGGCTCGGGTTTCACCCCAATACAACCAGCAACATATGGAGTAATATAAGAAAAAGTAGAACCCGGATCTACGAAGGCATATACATCATGAGAAAATACGAACAATGTACCTGTAACCACATCTAGGGAGGACTCAAGATCCTGTCGTCCGGCTAAAGCATATACGCGAGGCTGACTGGCACCTGAAGTAGATGCTCCCCCTCTGCCTCTACCTCGACCTGCTGGAATCTGAGAAATCTGCCCTACCGGGCGCACTAAAGAAGAACCGGCCGCTGCTCCAGTGGGCTGAATCCCTACTTTACCACTCATCGACGGGAAATCTCTCATCATATGCCCAACCCGGCCACAGGCATAGCAAGCATCCGAACCCTGGCGACACCATCCGGAATGTAATCTACCGCACTGGCTGCATGGCGGTACCGGGGGTCTCCTCTGGCTATAATCTCCCCCAAACTGAGAATCTGGGGTCCTCGAACTTTGGCCCTGTCCTGAACGAAAGGAGCGATCAAATCTCTTTCCCGTACATCGAGGAGGTGCACTGGTCACTGACTGGCCGGAGTGTCTAGAATAAGTCTGCCTCGTTCCCCCTCTATAATTATTGCCTGCCCCCATAGATCTGGCCCTCTTGCTTTGCCTTCTATCGCTGTCACGATCACCTCTTTGTGGTTGCTGTCGTCCCTCTAAGTTCTGGCCATGGGCTTATATTCGGGAAATATCCATCCCATCTTGTAACGAAGCCGTCAAGCAATCATTGAATAGATGTGGCCCTAAGCCACTCACATACCTGTGTACCCTATCTCCCATATTGGCCACCATAGTCGGGGCATATCTAGCCAATGAATTAAATTGAAGGCTATATTCGCGGGCACTCATGTTTCCTTGCTTAAGATTTAAAAATCTATTCGCTCTAGCTCGGCGGACCTCGGGTGGCAAATAGTGACGGATGAAAGCATCTACAAATTCTTGCCACACGGGAGGAGGCACATTCTCTTCTCTCGATGCTATCTAATTATTATAGCACAATACCGCCACATCTCGGAGTCTATAAGACACCAACTCCACGGATTCAGTCTTGGAGGCATGAATAATCTTTAACGTCCTCAACATCTCTTCAATGAAACCTTGTGGGTCTTCATCCGGCTTTGACCCGAAAAACTCCGGAGGATTTGGACTCATAAAATCACAGGCTCTGGTACTAGCAGACCGATCACTTGGGCCCGCATTCTGCCGCTGTGCCTGGGCGGCAACCAACTGTGTCAATAAGTGAATAGCTTCGGTCATTTGTTGACCCAAAGTAGCCGGTGGAGGAACTGGAGGCATAGAAGCTGGAGTTGAAGTCCCTTCTTGTTCTTCGGTAATAGGCGGAGTAGAAGAAGCATTAGATGGAGCCTCGTTATGTGATTCACCCTCATCTACATTCATTTGCGGCTCTCTTTCTGCCCGCCTTTTCATCGTAGTCTTGCCCTTCTGGGTGGCTTTAGCCTTTCCCTTTGGCGGCATTTCTGAAATCATAACACACTATTAAGAGGGGAAAATCTTATAACACAGCTCTATCGCACGATTTCTTAAGATGAATGATGGTCATTTTTCCTAAATGCCCTGTAGCCTCCTATTTATTAGTGTGGCGCGCAACACACCATAAACAAGACTCTACTAGACACGGCTCGTAGACACTTCCAAGGACTGAACTGCTCTGATACCACTTTTGTCACGACCCGACTAGGGGCCTCGACGGGTACCCGGGGTTAACCACAGAGCACCACTCGTTATACTACTTATCATGCTCATTAAATGCTCTTTTATCAAATTCACACTCAAATTATAAGAAAATCATCTTTCAGTTGAAAACATAAATACTTTCATATACATATGCCTCTCGGCCATCAAAATATTTATATACACATATATACTTATATACAGTAGTGATCTTGTGAGACCATATAACCCACACTGCGTATCTACGAGCATCTACTAGAGTGCTAGACATAAGGATGGGACATGACCCCATCATGCCCAAAATACATACATGAATATACACAAAAAAATAATCATAAGCACCTCCGGAACAATGGAGTGCTCTCTAATCAGCTACTGGCTCCTACGAGTCCGGATCAAGCTCACCTCACAGTCTACCCGTGGGCATGAACACAGCGTCCAAAGAAAACGGACGTCAGTACGAACATTGTACAGATTATGAGAGGCATAAACAATAATGAAACATCAATGAAATGAGGAGGCATCAAATGAGGAGCAATCTGTAACTGACTGTGAATCCTAAAAGAAATAAATCATGTTGTCTTACTCATACTCGTCATCATATCATATATGCATAAATGTAAAAGTATAAGCATAAGTTGCCCGTCCATATAGGTACGGTGTGATAATGTATAAGCTGCCCGTCCATATAGGTACGGTGTGATAATGTATAAGCTGCCCGTCCATATAGGTACGGTGTGATAATAATTATCCTGCATCCAGGCCTCCCGCGTCCGGGGTATAGGCTGCCCACTATAGTGGTGTGTATATCTGCCCGACCATATAGGTACTGTGTAATATCATCATCATATGCTCATTATAATATGCTCATCATAGTATGCTCATCATAGTATGCTTATCATAATATGCTCATCATAATACATGCATGAAGACTCCAGGACAACTATCTTTATCGGGGTGATGTAAGGTCGTGATCCCTCGATTTCATTATGAAGCATTCACAAGCATTCTGCTTCACCTTGAAGGAAGTAGTATATAAGGTGAGTGTTTACAATGCATAACATCATCGACTTTATGGTACTCTGCCTCACCTTGAAGGGACAATACATGAGGTGAGTGTATACAATACATGACATACTTAACTTAATGGTGTTCTGCCTCACTTCGGAGGGAATAATGTATGAGGTGAGTGTGTACAAAATACGACATCATTAGCGTTATAGGAACGTCATATCATGAACTCTAGAGTCTTTAGACTCAAACTTATCATTATCATCATTGGACTCATAACATATCTCTTATCTCATATAGTTTTTCATGATCATAGACTCTTGACTTTCCGGGATATATAGAGAATTCATGGAGAGAAAGGAGAATCATACCATTGGATTCATTCCATGGAAATAAAGGAATATCCCCACATACCTTTTAAGTTTAACTAATCTATTGCTCGCTCGTTCTCCTTCGATTCCCACGTTTCTACCTTCAAGAGAATTCACATTAGTGTTAGTTAATCGACTATAAGAACGCGTTACTATTTCTTAGGGAAAATTTGGTCAAAATTTCCTTTGTTTCTAATACTTTCACAACATTCTATATCAACTCCCAAACGCTCACAACAACATTCACAATATTGCAAACAACAATCATCAATCATCATTTATCTACATTTACCACAATTTACCATTTCTCTTCAATTTCTCCACAATTATGGTTATAGCTCATTATCGTGTTTTATCATATATAATACTTATTCCATGGTATAAATGTCACTTATAACATATTCACAATCACAACATACCAACATTCATGATTCATCCCAACCACTATTCAACAATGACACTATTCACTCATTTATGACCCATTTTCTATTTCTTTCTACAATTCAAGTGTCTTAGCCTTCCAATAACTTAAAAAACATGGTATGGTCATGAAACTTACCTTAGATGATGGATGAACAAGCCTTGAATGGAAATACTCTTCTAGCACCAAAACCCTATTTCACTTCTCTTGGGATTTCTTGGCTTGGATTACTTTCACTAGGTTTCATACACTTGTTTTCATGGATTGAAGTAGTTGATCATGGATTTCCTTTGATTTTCTTGTGGATGAATGTTAGAGAGTGTTCTATAGGTTTCTTGACTTGTGGAGTGAAAATGAAATGAAATGAAATGAGAATGGGTCCTTTATATTAAACCATGAAAGTTGTCCCGACCAACTTATACGGACCAACATACGGTCCGTACATTTTATTTGGACCGTATTGTGTCTGTATGTTTGGTCCAGAGAATGTGTTCCTGTTGGCTAATTATACGGCCTAACATACGGCCAGTATAATTTATACGGTCCGTATGTTGGGCCGTATAGTGCCCGGTTGTTCCGTTTTCGTTCTCGTCGACTCGTTTGATCTCCGATCCTTATGGAACCTTCTTGACACTTGTTTAAAACCTCAATACCAATAAAAGGGACGTCATTACTCATCTCTAAGACATCATTATGCCATCATTAACTCGTCGTCCATAATTCCTACCCGACACATAACATATCCTTTACTTTCTTTACCAAACTTCTTCCTTTTGGTCAAATGTATTTGAATCTCGATTAAGATCATCAAATGCTATTTCTTACTTATCCAATTCATCGTATACCTCGTACTCTTCGCTAGCCTATTCACTGTACGCTAACGGGGAATTTTTCAAGGTGTTACAATAACTTTCGCCGACTTTTATTTTACAACTTGCTTTACTTCAAAACTTAACATACAAATATTATGACTCAAGTAACTTAAAACATGACCTCTTTAGCATATTAAGCACTCCCAGTATAATCCCGAAAGCACGGGTTAAAACATCTTTGATTCGTTTAACCCCGAAACCTTATGGCACATGCTTAACATTTGTTCAATACTATCCTTACCTTTGTAGGGGTTTCGTGAGTTCTCTAGGCTCACATTAGTTAACTTACGATACGAACGATGCAAAAAAAAAATCCGAGGTGTAACATTCTAGACTTTATTTCATTTCTTTTTTAAAACTAAAGGTTTCTTCTCATTCGATCGATCCTCGATTACTTGTACATTTTCTAGTGCCTCTTTTCAATATTAAAACATTATAATCGGGTGAACGGATCCTACTTCCAAGGCCATATTCCTTTAATCTCTCCCCTAGGTAGTTTGACATGGCTTATATATGTCTTGATTTACTTGTCATGCTTATACCATTATGAACTTCACGCGCAAGATTTCCAGGAAGAAATTATTATTAAGTCAAATATTTCTAAGCCTCGTCGTCGTGTGTTGGCATTTGAGTCGTAATGCTCTTAAGTATAGATATTCTTGAATAATGTCTGCCCTTCTATAACTTAATTCATTAAATCAGGTCGGACAATTCCACCTTTCACTTGTGGTGAATTCACATTTCCTCCCATAAAATTGCTTATACGGAGCGCCATGATCCTCATGATCCTCTTGCATGTAACTAATAGGATAGTTATCATTGTGCGCTCATTAGATGGTAGTTGACTTCCCCATATCTTCATGAAGCTTAAGACCTTTACTTTCCGCAAACCTTATTTGATCGTTTAACTTGTATGCCTTTCTTAAGAATCTATCTATGAAGCTGTATTGGGAGTAACTTAGATATCTAAGTTTTTCTTGAGAGGGTTTGCATAAATTTTCTGTAGTTGGGCACCTTTAGTGAATGGAATTAGGGTGGAGATATTATAGGTCCGGACTACTTTCTGTGCCTTATTACTTTGCATAACTTTTGGTAACTCGTCCAGTAAAAGTGGGCTGGTTCTTGTTAAGCTATCTGTAGTCACCCATGTAGGATCAGACTTGCCACATTTGTACCAATTTTCATATTAATCATTCCTCGTCTCCGTATTGATTATCACATTACAAATCAATCTGCCATGTCCTTGACGTTCTACAACTCTCTTCTTTATATCATCTTGTCAGTGTAATTATTAGATATCATTGTATATCTTTGACATTCCGCAATGAATGGAATATAGTGAATAATGGACCTTTTTCCTACTCTCACCTCACAATTTCTGTCACACTTGAACACGCCATTAGCCTCAGTCTCAAAATCTCTTCTTATTAAATTCCAGTTTGTGGCTCTCCTTTTATCGAGCACTCTTTTTGATTTTTCTAAAACAGAATCTTCTTATCAATATTCTTTTCTCCTTAGTTATAAGGTAATTTTACTATATTATTTTGAATGATCTTCTGCAATCCTTTTCCCCCTCTGGGCTCGCTCATTTGTCAATCACTTGCGGCTTTACAAGTAAACGTATTCGCTGCGAAATTAGCTCTATCTCTATTCACCTTAATTTAAACATGCCATCTCATATGAAATTACTTCTCCTCATCCTTTTACTACCATCAATAGCTAATAGTTTCTCGTGTAGGCTCATTCTATTACATTTCGCTTGCAACTCGACTCTAGTTTCCCTCATGTTCTGGATTTCTTGTACATGAAATTCTGGATATCATCTATTGGCTTCTGCCTCTATGTTACCATACATGTTTATCATATTCCGTCGTGGTTACTCCAAATATAGAAGAATTGTTGTCGTATACCAGCTTACTTTTATACTAACTCTTCCTACTTTTATCCTTCTCTTATTGTCAATTCCAAATCTTATCTTCAATTTCGACGTTGTTGTTTTCATTTTTGAACATTTCCCTTCTTTAGGATTTCCTTGAACTATTGTACTAACTCCATTATCATTGTTGCCATCTCGACTATCCCTCGAGGTTGCAACTTCATTGCGGTACGACTAATTTAGAATGACTACAACATTTCGATATCCCATGTTCTATCTTTAACTTCAAGTGCAATCGTTATCGGGTCCCTGTCCAATCCCTTACTATTGATCCGTCATTCTATCTTCATCTTTCAATCTCAGAAAATTTTCCTTTGGATTCCGCTTCTTGCCATGAAATCTTATCGCACTTCCATACGTCAACTTACATCTTCTAATAATCTTCCCATTTCATACTTACCGCCTTACTCGGTTTCATCTAAACCTTTGCTCCTTACCTTGTTCGAAGTTTATTTCAGCAAAACCTCTTATTGTTTTTAACTTTCTTTACTTTAATCGGCCTTATTCCTTAATCACTTGATATTACGTTACTTATTTGTTAACCCCATAGTAGTAAATCTTCCTTAAAGATATCCTTCACATCCTGGTCTTAGTGTCTTACCTTTAATATATTGACATATACTATAACTTATTCATAAGGACCGGTAACTGTCCTTTTGAGCTTTCTGACTTATTCGGCTAACATTTTACTAACTAGGGGAAACATCACAAAGAGGAGATTGAGCCGCATACCCATTTCAATGTTAATAAGGGTTTATATCTCATTAACTGAACGAAACATAAGTATAACCCTGCTTATCATTCAAACATAAGAATTCTACCTTTACCTTCATATTATATTCATTTTTTACTTCCATTGGAATGCCTTAACTCCTCATAATGCAATAAAATTCAAACTCTCCAATCTAGACACTAGTATTATAGAGCATGCAGTACTTTGCCACCAACTAATAAAGATGGGACCTCACAAAAATATAGCTTATATACCTGTACTGAGAAGGTAACATCACACAGCATCGTAGCTCGATGCTTCACCCTTATTCCTATCCTGGTCTTTATATTTAACCTTGTGACATGCCCGTATCTTATGGATCTTACTTCCACACCAAAAATAAACTCCCATTCCTACACGACATTGGCCGGCATGTGGCCGACCGCACTGATGACACAATGACCTGGGCGGCTCTACTCTACATGTAGTAACATGATCCTGACATACTGACATTTGTGAATCCTACATTGGCCTTACCTGAGAGCTTTGATCACGCGTAAGTGGTTGCACAAACCTAGTCTGCTGCAACCTACCACCACCCAACAATCCCTTATAATCATCAACTGTCCTGGCCTTCTTAGTCCATCCCATAGCTTCATTAGAATCATCTCCTGAAAATATAGATGGCTCTCGCTTTCTAAACTCCTTAGGTTATGAACTTCCTTACCTTTCAAGGGCTCTATCACTATTATGGACTTTCGGGTGATGCCAAGCCTAGGAGGCAACTAACTGCACCAATACCTGTACCGCTATTCTCACATCCCGATCAGACGGAGCCAATTGTGGAATTGGTAGAGCTAATGATGCTAGAGCTTCCCTCAGATCCTCTAGTACTGGTTGAATCGGGGTTGTCTGAGAAAGTGACTCACTATGGTCCTCAGACGGATCTGTCTCAATAGAGGGCGTATATCTCATACCCTCTCCCAATCCTTTCTTAATGTTCCTGTTAACTACAACCTTTCTGGTTGAAGACATTTCTGCACAACCTACATCAACGAATACGTTAGACATGATTCCCTACAATTCAGCTCTGTCGTGCGATCAAGGACATGAAAGAAAGGCAACTATCCTAAATGTCATGTAGCCTCCCAATTCCAAATGTGGCGCGCAACACATCCATAAGTGAGACTTTACTAGACAGGACTTTGCAGACTCCCTAAGATAGACCTGCTCTGATACAAAGTTTGTCACGACACAAATCGAAGGGCCACGAGTGGCACCCGGCGCCTTATTCGACCGAGTGTCGACATTCACTACATCTTTTAATCATTAGCTCAATATCGACCAAGGAGGCCACATTAGTATTTAACCTTATAAAAACATAACTTTAGACATGATGAACTGTCAAAAGGAAATATACATACATACATACATGGGCTGTCAAGGTCCCCAAGATAGACCGACACCATTATATACATACTATACACAGGACACTATCTGCAAGGCTTTTAACATTGAATATCATACTCATCCATAAGTTGGGACAGGGCCCCCGACATACCCAATATGCAAAATGACATGTACATATATATACTCTGACTCGGTAGTACTCCAGATGAAAGTGGAGCTCACCAATCAAGTTTATATCTAGGGACAACCTACTATGAGGAATCCTCTATCTATCTATCTGCACCAGCACGATATGAAACATAGTGTCCCCAGGAAAAGGGATGTCAGTACGAATAATGTACTGAATATGTAACGCAGGAAAGAAACATAACAATAAGACAACATCCATAAGAGGGACATACGCATCAACCTATACCTTCGGGCTGCCACTGTGGGCTATGAACATGCATATATATATATATATATATATATAGATATATATATACATGTCTATGTATATATATACATGTATATGTATATATATATATATATACACATGTATATGTATGTATATATATATATATACATATATAACGCCATTGGCCTCATTGGGCATCTTCCTTACCGTAACAGCCTTTGTGGGCATAATGATCATCATGTAACCAACTGATAAGGTGGTTGTGCGTATATAACGCCATTTCCTTCCCCATAACCCATATAAATGTCATATATGCGGATATAACACCATTGATCATAGTACATATATATATATATATATAAATATATATATGTATATATATATATATACACATGTATATGTATATATATATATATACACATGTATATGTATAAATATATATAGCGCCATTGGCCTCATTGGGCATCTTCCTTACCGTAACAGCCTCTGTGGGCATAATCATCATCATGTAACCAACTGATCAGGTGGTGGTGCGTATATAACACCATTTCCTTCCCCATAACCCATATAAATGTCATATATGCGTATATAACACCATTGATCATAGTACACACACACACAAAAACACACACACACACACATATATAATGTATAAAGACTCTTATGGAACATTAGAACATCTTTCGGAGTGACTTGTAGTCGATAACCCTCCGAATACATTATGAACATCAACATCATTATTAAGTGCCTTAATGTGACTTAGGAATCATACATATGAACATGCTTGAAAACAGTATCATAAGGGAATGAACAACATGGACATCCCTAACTACTGAGAGTAGAACCATTATGGAATAACGTTTCGTATCACTTCGGAACATTCCAAAAGAAAGAGAGTTAGGCTTAACATACCGTTGCAATCTTGTCTCCAATCATCAACCAAGCTTAATATGATCCTCTTATGTTTACAATGAATAAAACTACTTCGTCGTCATCATATAAGCATCGTAACACTCATATTTCGATAGCAATATTCTACAAGAAAATGGACAACACCTCCCCTGTTTATACTACATCCCACTAAAAGTCACCAAATATCCCAAACAACAACAATACAATTCACAATAAGCTTACCGATTACTTCAACAACCATTTTGAGCGGTAAGCTTGATTTATGATTCACAAAATATAATTTGAATCCAATTCCTTTTCCATGAATCTACATACAACATCTATAACATCATACTTATGATTACCATATTATTTTCAGCCAAAAACACCATAAGAATAATCTTCAAAAATAGTCCACACGCCTAGCACCTTAACCTTCACTTTCAATCTAAAGCTTCATATGTTTCTTTCATCAATTCACTTGATAAACATGTATATATGCATAAAATAGAAGCCATATCATAATCAAGTTGTTTCCATAATTTCCAACCATAACAAGTTATATATATAGCCTTAAAGTGGTCTAACAAAAAGATAACAATATCTCTTTCTCTTTCAAGTGCTATCTTGTAATTTTCCACCCAAAACCACAACCAACATGTAATTAAACTTAAACACAACCAAAATGATGTTGACCATACCTTAGGAAGTAGATACAATTCAAACCCGAAGCTTAACTTAGCTCACCATCATCCTTATTCACATCACAACACCATAGAGCGGCTATTCTTCACCTTTGGCTAACTTTGATGTTGGTTCTAAGTTAAATAACCTTAGATTTACCTTGAAGCCTTAATAATTTGTTAGAAGGGTTTATGTGGAGTGTGGGGATGAAATGTTCTCAAAAAATGATGATAAATGAGTCCCCAAATCGTTTTATAAAAGGTAAGGTCGGCCACCGCCATAATGGGTCCCAGAAAGGGGCTGCCTGCACAGTCTTGCGAAAATATGAATATCTCTCTAATCCAACGTTGCATCGATGAATGGTCTAATGCGTTAAAAACTAGACTCGTAGAACTTCAACTTGGTGGGTGGACCATCCCATAACTCCAAGTATATTGGGAGAAAAGATTAGTGACATTAGACCCAAATATTAGCAAAATTGTGAACATAACTTCCGATAACTTTCGAAAACAAGATCTCCTTAGCATATTAAGCACTCTTAGTTTAACCCCGAAAGTAAGGGTTATAACATCTTTGATGCGTTTAACCCGGAAACTTTATGGCACATGCTTAACATTTGTGTAATATCATCCTTAGACTTGTAGGGGTTTCATGACTCCTCCAGGCTCACATTAATTAACGTCCGATACGAATGACGCGGAAAAAAAAATCTGAGCTGAAACAGAATATCACAACCATAAGGGAGGCTAAAGACATAGAAGTCATGTCTCTAAATGAATTGGTAGGATGAAATGGAAGAGGAAGATGAAATGGCCCTGATTACCAGAAACGTCTGAAAGTTCCTTAAAAAGGAAAATAAATATGGAAAAAATAATGCATCTAAAAAGGGAAGAAGTTTTTACAGGCCACATATAGGAGGGTGCTTTAAGTGTGAGAAGACAGATCATATGATCAAAGATTGTCCACCATGGAAAATAGAGTGGAAAAGAGAAAGAGCGAAGAAAAAAAGAAAGAAGGAGCAGGTCAATGGCAGGAAGAATAAGGAGACCACAAAAGCTATGGTGGAAACATGCGGTTCTAATGATTACTCTGAAGATGAAGCTAACCACTCTGCTTCTATGACTGTAGATGATTTAGGCTCAAACACTGAGAATGACATCAAGGCAAGTGTTCTTGATCTCAAAGACAAGCTAGATTTTCTCCAACAAAAGACCGATGACGTTGATAATCACCTTAATTGAATAATATTAGGAGATAAGTACAAAAGCAGTTGAGTTACTTAGTTAATTTACTAGCTTAAAAGATGAACTCATAAATATTGAATCTTGTAAAGACAAATAAGGAAAATTACTCTTTGAAAGAACAGGTAACTCAACCTGATTCATCTGTCCTGACTCTCCAATCTGAAGTCCTAAAGCTGACTATTAAAACTCGAAAATCTGAGATGAGCTGTGAAAAACTTAGGGTTGAGTCTGAACTGAAAAGAATAAATAGGGAATTGATCCTTGAAAAGGAATAATCCAGATAAATTAGTTCAAAACTCTTTAGAACAGAACATGATCTTGAAAGTGCTAGTCGCTGGACCTAAGCATCTCAATTTCTCTCAAACCTCACCTGTCAAACACAGAATATAACTATAGGTTTCGGATTTGATAGAACTGCTAAAAGTTATCCTTTAGAAGAGGCTTTATGCACTCTCTGTGGTAAGACTAGACATTGCAAGATAAAGTGTCCTCTAGACATAAACTACTAGGAAAGAAATTTGAAAATTGCAAATACAAACTCCAAGCTAATCAAGAAGGTTGCAACAGGTTCTCTTAGGCTCTGCCAGAATGGACAAAGAATGATATACTTCATCCCATTGTTAAAGGAAAAGGATCCAAGCTTGCCTAGGTACCTATAATTGACCTTTGATTGTTCTTGCAGGAAAGAGTGACAGAAGGCATGAAAAACTTATATATGAATAGTGCCTCCTCAAATCATATCAGGAGCTTAAAACAGTAACTCTGCTCACTCTCAACCGTGGAAAGAGGAAAGGTGACTCCAAGGATGAGAAAAAGGTAAATGTAGCAAAGGAGCATGCTCATTCAATACTGAACTAGTTGGCTCTCAGATAGGGGAACTTTGGATGAAACATGTAGATGAACCTGGTCCACCATAAGAAATTCAATAAAACTTCAAAACTGGACTTCCTATGATTCTCTTGGATGAAGAAACCCAACACCTCATTCTAAAGAGAAAATACAACACCAAGGTAGGGGGAACATTTGATGCAATCACCCCTATGCTAGGGAAAATCAATCTCAAGTGAAGGAATCAAGATCTAGCCCTTGAAAGAGAGATGAATGTCAAGGAATGCCTTTCGTTGAAAAGTGTTATGCCAACAAATAACATGACAACCTGTTCTTGTCTAAAAAGATACTCATGCTTTAATACTTCCTTTAGTATCTTAGAGTCAAATAAATTCAATGAAGCTGTAAGAGTGAAACAAGTGCAAGTAATAAGGGACAATTGGTGATGAAGAGATCTTACAGTTCCTCAGATGGATGAAGAACAATATCTCTGTATGGGTGCTAAGGATGATGAAATTCATGATCACGCTATATACAAATTCTCTAAAGGGTCAGACAAGTCTCAAATGCATGAGTGATGTGGAATACAAAATCGGGGCGAAAAGAAGAGGATATATCCCAAGGAAATTGTCGTACAAATGAAAGCAAGCAATGGTTTAAGAAGGTGGAAACATGGACAATAAAAAGGCAGCAGGAGCAATCCAAAATCTTGAATCTTCAGTTTGTACTCAAGAAGGATCATCATACTAACCAAAGTGGAGTATTATTAACCAAAGCTTGTTCCTACAACTTCTAAGGTAAGATTCATGATTTTTACATGATGTTTAAGGTATTAAATAGTTGAAATACATGGATTGTAGAAAATATGGTCAAGTAGGTCATGAATGATGAATAGTGACATTTTGAGGAATAGTTTGAATTGAATCATGAATGTTGTTGTGTTCTGATATGAATGTATTATAAATGGTACTAAGATCATAAACTAGACACTTTAGACGAATGGACGAAGTTGGATGTTATGACCATGAATATGGGTGAATTAGAGGCAAATTAAGGAATCTAGATAATGTGAATGCCTAATGGCCATTGTTACGATATTAATGAAGGTATAGACACTAGCATTGGAAGGAAGCGTGCAAGTGTAGAATAGTCCGACGAAAAGGTATGTAAGGCTAACCCTTCTTTCATAAGGCATGGGTCCTTGTCCAAATTCTTAAATCCTCTATATGAGTATGTTGTATCCAAATGATTGACACTCCGAGCTCATAAGCTCACGATCCTCGATATGTGCTACAATTGTACTACGCACCCCATATGACGAGTAAGCATAAGATATAGATGTAGCGAAAATGATGATGATAGTGATGACGATGATAATAATAATGATGCTAAAGGTGCCTACGGGCTATTATACTTACATGTGCCTATGAAGGGCTATAATGACACCCCGACCTTATAACGCCGGGTAGGATATATGTATATGAATATGTATAAAGTATGTATACGATTACGAAATGCGTGCACACCTCTGCAGATAGTACAGATAACCCTGAAGCCTTGGTAGGGCCAGGTATGAGTAACCTTGAGCCTTGGTTGGCCAAGTATGTATGAAACACCGATCCTATGAGGTCGGGTATGCTATGTAAATGCTATGTTTATGAAATGACTATGTATATAATATGAATATAAATGTGATAAGACTACGTATAAGAATACGAATAAGGACATGTATACGAATACGAGCACAAGTATGGTATGAGTACTATTATGGAATACGGATGATGACGTAGGTGTACAAATACGTATGAAAAATGGAAAGTCCTACGAAAGGCAGGTAAGTGCTATGACGATGATATTATTGTCTCCCCCTCATATGCTATTTCATATGTTGTTCATGATGCTTATTTATTGATGTTTCTCATGCTTTACATACTCAGTACATTCTTCGTACTGACGTCCTTTTGTTTGTGGACGCTGCGTCATGCCCGCAGGTGCACAGGGAGACAGACTTGATCCATAGCTGCCTATTCGGAGATTACATAGAGAGCTCCATTTCCTTCGGACCCATATCTTTTGGGTACTCATTCTTTTGTGTATATAATTATGGGCATAGCGGGGTCCTGTCCCGCTGATATGTTATACTCTTAGAGGCTCGTAGACATATGTGTGTGTGGGTAGATGTGTTTGGCCTTGTCGGCCTATGTTTTGTATATCATTTTGTCGGCCACGTTGGCCCATGTACATTGATGTGGCATAGATGCCTATGATGATATAAATGTGCTGTTGTCCAAATGGGACTAGTTGACGAATGAATGGAAATGCATGTATAATTATGTGGCTCACCTAGATGTAAGCATAAGAGTAAGCTAAGAGGGTGCCTGGGTGGGCTAGCACCGAGTGCTTGTCGCGGCCCCGAGTCGGGTCGTGACACTAGGTTAGGGGAAACTCTGCTTGATAGAGACATGATGGCTCATGGGGGAAAAAATGGAAAGTGAGAGGAATTATCCATCATCTAAGGAAAAGGAACATAATTGAAAAGGGTGGTGGGTCCTTAAGAGCAAAATCGTTGGAAAGGATGCTGGATCTTCTTGGGAGAAATCAATGGAAAAAGATGGTGGGTCCTCTTGGGGGAAAAACGTGGATGAATATGGTGGTTCTTCTTAGGGGCAAAAGGTTGACAAAGATGGTGGTTCGTGGGGGAAAAATAGAGAAAGATATATAGTTCCTTTATATTCAACCCACTTTTACCTCCCACTTAAAACCACCTTGGTCATAATCCTTAGCAAAGTGACCAGGTTCTCTGTAATCTCCCCAAAGTAATTACCTTAGTGTGTCTAGGTCCTACGTTTTGTGGAAATGATCTGTTTTGTATTCTGTTAACCATGGGACTAGAATTATACTTGATAAAGTTAATGAAAAATATTTGCATATCTTACAAATCTGTGCCATATTATATGATTTGAATTCTTTCATAGACTTAATTTGAGCCACTAATTATGTTACTCTGTGTATATGCGATAGCCCTACTGGCCATCAGTTCAATAACAAAGTTCACTTGAAGCATAAGTAATCTGAAATAACTTTTTAATAATGCCAAAAAGGGGAAGAAGTATTGTGTAATGCTTATGACCCATATATGCTAACCTAGTTCAATCTTAGTTGTTGGTGTTCATTTTCTAGGCTTTGAGATGTCTGGAATAGGTTATAGAGAGGCTTAAAATAACATGGGTTTGTCATCATCAAAAAGGGAGAATTTGTTGGCATACGCACGTGTGAGTTTTGATGATTAACAAAGTGAGCAAGGCAAGTAAACCAGGTTTAGAGACAGATGCTTGAGATAAAGCGAATGAACTACACACAGAAAGATGATTATAAAAGTAACTGAACAAGGTAGATGAACCAGGTCTGTCAACATGTTATACCTTAAAGACAGGTGCACTAAATGAGGCAAGTGTGAATAGATCAGAGATAGTTGCGAGACAAAGGTGAAAGAAATAGGTTTATGGACATGGTCCATCTCAGAGACTGAGATGATTCAGAGTTGAATGAACCAAGTGCTTGAACCAGGTCTAAGAACGTGTTCCAGCTCAAAGTCCTACTGCGAGTAGGATTTGTGATTTATGGTAAAGACATGGCGGACAAGTTGTAGGATTTCTTGTCATAATTATCAAGATAATTCAGACTCCTACAAGGACACTGAAGCCATGTTGAAAGAAAAAGTCCCAAGTCAACTCAAACCCTAACTCTCATTATAGGCCTTACCGGGTAGGAATTGAGTTCAACTGACTTGATGCAAAGCTAGTGCTATATATATCCAAGTCCAGCCGTGAAGAAACTTACGCACTCACATAGAGAGAAAATCAGAGATTGAGCAAACACTATCAATGCAAGCAATTGAGAGTTTTTATTACTGAAGTGTGTCCTAATATAAAGAAGAAGATTGAAGAACCTATTCTACAGAGTTTATGTTTTATAGTCTTGAGTCTATATTCGTGTATTAGGATTGTTTATCGAGATGTACCTTTATTAGCTTTTATAGAACCAATATTCATAGGTATAAAACATTAGTCAAATTCAACTTCAAGTTGGGATAACATGAAGTGGACTCATTAGTCTAGTGAGATAGGAATTAGAGTTTAGTTCCTAGGTTACAGAGTTTGTAACTTGAAGTTGCAAAGGATACCGTTGTAGGGGAGTTTGGGAAAAATCATATAGAGGTGTAGGTTGTGGTTTTTTCACTCTTAGTGAGTCAGGTGGTTTTCACATAAAAATTGATATATCCTTACTTTTATGTTCTTATTATTGACTTACGCTAACTTGGAACAGGTAGAGTAATGTGTTCTATCCTATAAGCAAAACACTGGAATACATTAGGATAGATAACTGGTCGTGCAATAGAACAGAAGGGTTAAGGTTAAACGTGTCAAAGAAGATAAGTTTCGTCGAAGTTCATCAAGTTTGGGAGTTCGATGTTCCAATGTATGGACCGTAGAATTGTTTTATAGACCGTGTTTTTTTTGAAAGATCATAGAAAGATTTAGAGAGTGGGGCAGAATTTTCGTAGAAATACGGTACAAAATACGAACCATATAAAAGTTTTAGGCCCATATTTCTACTGAAGAAGTTAAGCAGTACATTTCTACTTAAATGTATTTGATATGGCGGCTTGTCATTTTAACTTCATATTCGACCTATACAATTCCTAAACACTCCCAAGATACTCTTCAAGAGATCATACATGCATGATCCCAGAGCAAAACCTAAGGTAGATAACATAATCAGGTGTTGAGAATCCCACGGAGCTAGTAGAATTTGGTTTCTCTTTGTTATGGTTGACTTGGAGGTTTCCTCAAGTTGAAGTAAGCTCAAGATATGGGTTGTTCTTGTTGTTAAAGGTGATATTTTTCTTCTTCTATATGTATTTCAGTATAATCAAGTCATGGCTAGGTTGTTTGAATGAGAATTTAAGAATCGACAATCGAAAATAGTCTATAGGTTGTTGTATCTTGTTTGACTGTTTGGAAGTTGTCTATAATGTCTTGCTGCTGGAAATTGACGGAAAGGACTTGGTTATCTTCCTGTTGTTGTTGTTGTTGTTTTGTGTTTTTCAATAATAAAGAGGCATGGATAAGTACCATTTCTTAGCTATAAGACGAGCTTGTTGTTCGACATATCGTATACTACTTTTCCTTTAGTTTGACGTTGGTTCAATTGCCGTTTGTTTTAGATTGAAGTGCTGTTCGGATTGAATACGTCGTCGTTGTCGAGTAAGTCGATGGAAGGTATGTAATGGCTATTCCTTACCTCTTTATGGCATGAATCAATATAAAAAATGACTTCGGAAAGAAACATTCGAAACAAGAGTTGTTCATAGAATACTCTATTCATATTATCCTATCACATTTGTATCATAGTTATCCCTTGTCGGGAGTTGATACCCAGTATAGTACTTGTTCCATGTTAGTTGAGAAAGCAGAGAGTGTATGTATATAGTTGTACAATATTATTACAGACCACTAAGCGATAATCGGTCGGGTAGGCACTAATGTCCATTCACACCGAGCCCTATACGGCCGGGTAGATATACTATTGTATTATTTACATGATATGAGTCAGAAGGAGGTGAGTATACCCTTAAATTATATTCGAGTCTTAGTTACATTCAGTTGTTCATGTGTATCAGTTAAGTTTTAGTTTACAATTATTAAGTTTTGTTATATACTAGGTACATTATTTCGTACTGACTTCTCTTTTATAGGGGACACTGCATTTCATGCCTGCAGGTCCCGATAGATAGACAGATAGGCCTCCTCAGTAGGCGTTGCCAAAGTTCAGCTAGTAATTTCCACATCATCCGGAGTCGTCAGGTCTAGAGTTTTGGAAATATATGTTGTATATGATGGGTAGGTCGGGGTAGGCACAATTGTCATCTTGTAGAGGCTTGTAGACATGTCCTGTATATGTTATGTTTACGCCATGGTGGCCTTATCAACCCTTGTATGTATTTCTGTTGGTTTGCTTAGTATTCAATTGAGTTACTTGTCCATTTACATATTTTTATATCGTTTGGCCATGTCGTCCTAGATATTTCTTTATGTGTTCAGATTTCATGAGTTATAGGTTGGTACGGTCGGTCAAGTAAGGCAATGGGTATCGGTATCGCCTCCCAGGATTTGGGGTATGACATATTCTCTTGAGCTTCTTGTGCAATAGCTATTTGACTATAGCCAGAAGTAGGTTGGAAAGTCGGGAAGTAAGCTTTAGGTATGTTAAGGTTGTTCCTTCTTTTCTTGGCATGATTCCATATATGGTAAGAGCGTAATGGACGTTGTGACTAGGGATTTCTCAAAGTAGAGCTAGTACTATTGTTGTGTAGTTTTAGAGGGTTATGTTAATCTTTCTAAGGGGGCATATCCCCTCCCTATGTCCTCGAGTACATAGAGAGACGGAAGAGGCATGTTATAGTATAAGTATTTTTCAGCATATGCATGATATATTGCATGATATATATATATATATATATATATATATATATATATATATATATATATATATATATATATATATATATATATATATACATTTTGTCTAGCCTGGCCACTTGGTCAGTGAGACAGACATGCCTGGCCTACGGGTCAGTGAGACAGATATGCTTGGCCTATGGGTCTGTGAGACAGATTGCCTGGCCGCCGGGTCAGTGAGACATATTGTCTAGCTACTTGGCCAGTGAGATTTTACAGTTGTCTGGGCACTTGGTCAGTGAGATATATATAATGGTATTATATTGCATTTCATATGAGACAGGTTTGGAGAGATATTTAGGGTATTCTTTGGCCTTCAGATTGTATTGTTTCAGTTCAGTTTCAGTTATCGTTGCCTTACATACACAGTACATTATTTCGTACTAACGTCCCTTTTGTTGGGGGTGCTGGATTCATGCCTACAGGTACATATCGACAGATTGATCGACCTCCCCAGTAGGCAGGATCTAGCATCAGCTGATTGGTTAGCTCTCTTTATGTTCGGAGTTGCTAGTTCCTTTAGAGTCTTTCCTTTTGATTATAGATTGTATGGTACAGTCGCACATTTTCTAGAGGCTTGTAGAAGAGTCCCGTATATAGTGTGTCTGTGTGATAGCCTTGTCGATATGTGTATGTCTGTGGATACTGTTGGCTTTGTAAGATCATGGCAGCCTCGTCGGCTTGCTCAGTTGTGTATATGTATTTTGGGCGTGTATGCCCAATTCAGTATTCATATATATATGTCCAGATTGCGGCGTCGCCGGCTTGTTGGTGTTGTTTGTGTGCAGGGAGGCCTTACCGGTTTAAGTCAGGGGTTACTCTTCAAAGTTTTAGATTTAGATTGGTTCGCTCGGGCCTAGTTTGGCATCGAGTGCTAGTCATGACACAACAGATTTGGGTTGTGATATTCCCGAAGGGTTCGAGTGTGATTTGGGTCATTGGTTGAGAAACTGATTAAGTTGGAATTGGAGTTGACCACGGTCAACATCGGGTCGAGATGATCCCTTGTCGATGTTTTGAAAGTTCCAATAATTTTGTATGATGATTTCGGACATGTCCACAATGTTTAGTTAGATTCTGATGAGTTTTGGATAAGTTTGGGTTATATGATGATTGTTTTCGGTTTCGATGTCGATTTGAGCATAAAGGGTACCATATTGAGCAAATGGCCTTTGATTCGTGTTTCAACTGAACCATTATATCTGTATCGTAATTTTGAAACATACCAACTGAAATCATCAAGTTTCGACATCGTATGAGGGGATTATGGTCATATTACTATGAATTGGGTTGCCAGATTTTTCTGTTTAATAACGAAATTGCTACTGAATTCGTATTTAAAAATCTGCACTATTCCAAATATTGAAACTTCCATATCTCCTTCACTATATGGTTAAATGGAGTGATTAAAAAACCTAACTTGACTGGAATTTCACAAGGAATCCATTGGAGGCATCAAAAGAGAGTTTCGAGATCGTTTGGCACAAGAAAAGAGCCAGAACAGCTGGGCGTTTTTGGCTATTAATGTTGTTGGAGTTTTTCGCATCATGAAAGTTTGGGTTTGGGAGAATTCAAGGATGTTCTACAAGTTTCTTCCATGGGGTAAGGTCGAAACCATAATCTAAGTATTTTCCTTTGATCCATTCCCTTGGTTTAAGCTTTAATTCATGATTTCCAAAGTAGGAAATTGGGGTTTTTCATGAAGAAGGTTTAATTGGTCTTTCTTGAGAAGTTCATAAAATTAGTTAGACTTCCTAAGTTGCTTTAATTTATGAAATTGATTGGGTTTATACTAGATTATGATGTATCTAAGGATGATAATCATATTCCTTCCATTATTAGTGTTGAATTCTAGAATTTAAGAGTTAGGGTTTATACCCAAAATGGAGGGTTTTGCTTGAATTTTGAAATTGGATGAATCCTTGAGTTAATTTAGCAACTATTTGATGGGTTTTGATCACCGAGTGTTTAATTGGATATTTTACTCCCGAATTTCCCGTTTTGACCTTGTGGGCCCTGTTTCCACAAATTTTAGGGTTGGTTTTGACCCAAATTGAATGATAGCAATATTTGTATCATTCTTCATGATTTCTAATCCAAATTTCAAATATGCCTAGATTTCCTTGATATTGAGGCTCAGCGGAAGGGTAAGGCTATAGAGTGATTGTTGGTGTTGCTGTTCGGCCATCCAGGCAGGTTATGGCTTACCCTTGGTGAGACTTCATATAGCGAAGCATATATTTAGATTATATTGTAGGAGAAAGCATGTAAACCTTCCGTTATGAAGTTGGGCTGGATATTGTCTTAGGTTGGGCCCTGTTGCGTGATTGGGACTAGCCACCTCGTTGTGTTGTGACTTGATTGTTCTATTGTGTTGGCTTGATGCCACGCGTTGTTAGTCGATATTGGAATCTGCTATTCCATCTTGATTGTGATACTGTAGTATCTTACGGGTTGATGTTGATATGAGGATAGAACTCTATATGACTTGTGTAGTCTTTCATGATATTGTTGGCGTATCCATGTTAGTACTTGTGACACTGATATTGTTAGCTTACCCATGTTGGTCCTTGTGATACTGACATTGTTGGCATACCCATGTTGGTACTTGTGACACTGATATATTATTGGCGTACCCATATTGGTACTTGTGACACTGATATATTATTGGCGTACCCATGTTGGTACTTGTGACATTGATATGTTGTTGGCATACCCATGATATAGATCTGATTAGTGATGTTAACACATGCATTGAACGTATTTTCATCCATTCATGATACACTGTTGATACCTTGATGATACTAGATGAAACACTGTGCTGAGCTGGGCTCGATATTTATTTGAGTGACGTGAGAGTTCGATATCCGATGTTAGTACTAGAATCGTGGATTGAGTAGTGGTTGCCAAGGTTTGTGTCGGAGTCGTGAAGTACATGGACTCCGCGGGTCCCCCATGGTGGTGTCGGTGAGAACCCCCGTGGGCAAAGATTTGAGGACTCATATGTCTTTGGGCAAAGATCCGGGATGTGTGGCACTTAGACTTCGTGAGTCACCTTGGGTTGTGCTACCGAGATATCGATATTTCCGTCCGGAGTACATGTGTACACAATATTGCATTGCATTGCATTATGGTTTATACTGTGATGCCCTGGTGTTTAACTTGTGATTTTGGTTTCAGATTGGACATATTGAGACTTGGCACATTTGGGTTTAGATACTATACATAGGCGATGAAATGTACTTGGTTCTGATTATGTTTGACTTATACTTGTTGATTTATTTGCCTATCTTGCTTTATTGTCTGAATTATATTAGCCGCCAGTACTGTGGTTTTGTACTGACCTGCACTTGTTGCATTCCTTTATGAATGCAGAATTCTAGGTTGGATCTACTTCTGTTTCTCGTGGCTAAAAGTCACTCTGAGATTTGCTTAGAGTCTACGGGGTGAGCACGAGATGTCCGCCGCCTTGAAGATTCTTCTTATTTATGTCTTATTTCCTGTTCCGAGACATATTCGGACTTGATATATTATTGATATTCCAGACTTGTAGATTTTAGTTAGATCCTCTTGTATTACCAGACCAGTTACTGGGGCGAATTTCATTTACTTCTGTATTTTTTTATTTATATTATAATTGTGAGACTTTCGCTATTTTACTTCTTCCGCTATTTTCTATTAATTGTGAATGTTGAGTTAAGGGTTCGCCTACCGAGGTGGGAAAGGTAGGTGCCCGCATGACTTAGTGAAATTGGGTCGTGACAGCATGATTCCAAGTGAAACGAAACGTAAACGAGTGATATTCGTTATGGCTCCATTCTTAGAAAAGCTAGAAGCTTATGTTCTTGTCCACTGTATAGTGGTGCTGATTCTTGTCATATTTATCATTGAATGCAAGACATGCTGATGATATTAGCTCCATAATGTTAATCGGAAGTGCAACGACCCTTGATCACTCTGATAAGTTCAACATGTTCCTTTATGACTCTTGCACATGCATATATATTATGATGATGCCCACTGTGGCTTGATGCCATTATATACTCTTATATATGTTACGATTGTGCTATTGACGCACCCCTGATCAGGTGGACATTATGTTGATCATGATGATGCCCTTAGAGGCTTGACGGGGCTATATGCACGTATATATATTGTATGATGATGGTGCTATAAGCGCATATATACAGTATTTATGCATATCATGGCCCACAGTGGCAATACAGAGCCAAGGTTGTGTTTCTTGTTCCTCTATTACAATGATGTCTTTTCTTATGTTGTTATCTGTCTTACATACTCGGTACTTTATTCGTAGTGATGTTCGTTTTCCTGGGGATGCTGTGTTTCTTGCCCACAGGTCCTGATATACAGTTTGACGGTCCTCCCAGCTCAGCAGAAAGTGTCGTCACACTCTACTTGCTCCGGAGTAGCCTTTTTGGGTCAGTATGAGTATGTACACATGTTTATGGGTATGGCGGGGTCCTGTACCGACATTATGATGTTCATCTATTCCTTAGAGGCTTGAATACATATATCACGTACATAGATGTTTTGTAGGGACTTGTCAGCCTATGGTTTGGGATATGTATGATTATGTTGGCCTTGTAGGCCCGTATATCTCATGTATATGTTGGGATCACTCCTTGTCGAGTATTCCTTCTGTTTTATTTAGATTCTTTCATGCCAGTCCTCCTAGTCCACTTATATACATTAGTACGGTTAGGAATATACATTATGGTGGTGCCTGGCAAGTAAGGCTCGGGTACCCGTTGCGGCCCTCCAGTTTTGGCCATGACAAACTTAGTATCAGAGCATTTTTGTCCTAGAGATGTCTACTAGTCGTATCTAGTAGAGTCTTGTTTATGGGTATGTTGTGCGCCACACTTATAAACAGGAGGCTGCGAGGCATTTAGGATTGTTGCCTTACTTTCATGTCCTAGATCGTGCGATAGAGCTGAGTTGTATGGAATCATGTCTGACGTATGCGCAGATGTAGGTAGTACAAAAATGTCATCATCCAGAAAAATAGCAGTTAACTGGAACGTAAAGGAAGGATTGGAAGAGGATATGAGATATATGCCCTCTATTAAGATAGATCCATCTGTAGCCCAGAGTGAGTCATTTCCTCATATAGCCCCGGTTCCACCAGTACTAGAAGAGCTGAGGGAAGCTTCAATGTCATTAGCTCTGCCAGTTCCACCACCTACTCCGTCTGATCGAGATGTTAGGCAAGCAGTACATGTACTGATGCAGTTAGTTTCCTCTCAGGCTTGGCATCACCCGGTTGCCCTTGATGGTGATAGAGTCGTTGAAGGATTAGGGAGTTCATAGCCCAGGGAATCCAGGGAGCGAGAGCTGTTTATATTTTCAGGAAATGATTCTGATAAGACTAGGGGATGGACTAAGAGGGCTAAGACAGTTGGTGACTTCAGAGATTTGCCCAGTGGTGGTAGGTTGCAGCAGACTGGGTTTGTGCATCCACTTGCACATGATCAAAGCTTTCAGGTAAGGCTAATGAAGGATTCATAGACGTCAGTGTAACGACCCAACTCCGTAGGCCGCGACTAGTGTCCGTGCTGGACACCCAAACGTACCCAATAACCCAGACTAGCATATCAGCAGAATATTTTTAAATGTAAAAGTCAATTGGCGTTAGTAATCATCATAAATGAACCGACATAGTACATGGGAGCCGATAAGGATGTCACAGATCATATCATCCCAAAACATATACAAAACCCACACAAGTATGTCTACAGACCTCTACAGATTATAACAGAATCATAAGACGGGACAGGGCCCCGTCATACCCCTGAATAGCATACATATATACAATAGCAGCAGACTGTACCAACATATAGGCTCTGGACAAAAGAGCACTCCCAAAATAGCAGAATAGATGTCCTAGGCAGGCGGCTCAGCAAATCCGTCGTCTGTACCTGCGCGGCATGAAAACGCAGCCCCCGAAGGAAGGGGGTCAGTACGAAATATGTACTGAGTATGTAAAGCACGAAACGTAGTAAACAAAGTCATAATCGAAGCAGAAGATACAGAAAATGAACTGAATATCCAGATTAGCAAAATGCTGATCATATAGCATAAATAGTATTCGCTGAAAACATATGTCATACCTGGTCCCATTACGGAACAAGATCATAACCGAAACAGAACTTACAGAGAAGTGAGTGTAACATTCGAAGTATCAAATGCATATTTTCAAAACACGAGGAGTGTGTACAGAAACATATACCATATCATATCCGACCCCTACCAAGGGACTCGGCAAACAGAACGTGGCCACCCCCCGACGCTGGTGCCACCACACATAAGGAGCAGAATAGGGGATAACCCCGTAACATAACATATCATATCATATGAGATGGCCATATCAGATCATATCATATCAGAATGTGTGTACATGGCACAGCATACTCCACAACCCATGTACCTATATACCTGCCCCCTCACATCGAGGCACGGCGAACAATGCAGTGGAATACGCTTGACAACATATCCTGGCCCGGGCTCAGTGGGGGAAACATTGAGGCATCCACGAATGGAGTAGTGAGAAACTAAATGCAATAAAAATACCATATATTTCCAGACACTCAATGAGGCATATCGGATGACAAATCAAACCAATGAAATCGGACAGAGTCATAGTAAGTGTATGTCGTATGTCATAATGAGTTACGGAAGAATAATCCTTCAGGGATCATTTTCATATTCCAAAATAGTTTACCAGACTCGAGGGAATCATTAAAACAATTTTCCTTAGTAGTTAAAAGGATAGTTAAAACGTTTCATTTTATATTGTTCGAAAATAAGGCAATAGTACACTAAAAGGCAAAGCGGGAATAGTGGGAGACTAAACGAGACACAAAATATCATACCTTTACAGAGATTCAATAAAGTATTTAGAATAAATATCATTGGTAGTTAGAAGAGTAGTTAAGGCGATTCCTTTAGAACCGCTTGAAATTAAGTTATAACACAAAAAGGGTAAAGTCGGAAATAGTGGGCCCACCTCGGGACAACCGAAGCGGTGGGCTCAAATTACGTATATTAAGCTTATGGAGTCACCTACGGAGGTCCTAGGGACATTTCATAACTTTCTAGACAATTTGCGGAAGTTTACACAATTCTTTAACAAAGCATACTTATAGGGTTCAATTCCAGTGAATGAAAAAGGGACAATTTGAAACGCGGATTCCGAAAGACATAATATTTCCTTGGCTCGAATTCGATCCTAGTACATCTAGGACATGCCAAAAGAAGAATTGGGATAGCTTTACATACCTTTTATGCTTTTTACGCCTTTCCAAGTTCACTTCCCGTTTCGTCCAAAATCTACAAATAGTCACATTTACCAAATGTTAACCCTAAGACTTTAGGACTTAAATATCAAATCAACACTTTTCTACAGAAATTTGGGCAGCATTTCCCCTATACATATAGCATCCCCGAGAATTCAACTCGGCCAAAACAATCAACAACAACCCAATAACAACACTAACAACAACAACAACAATAACTACAAGACACAATATGACACAACTAGTTCCCTTTCTAACATAGTGCGATACTTCCATTTCAACTTCAAATTTCCAAACAAATCTCAAGGGTTTCACATTCATCATTAATCAAGATCATCACAATATAATTTGGAAGCATTTCATATCAATTCCACAAAATATTCACAAGATATACACAATATACAAGCTTTCCACCAAAGTCATAATTCCACCAAAACTTCTAATCTTTAACAAACGTTTTCATAACATGTTTCTATCTTCCAACTTCATCAACAATCATCATACTTTACACCTTACGACTTCATTTCCACAATATCATAAAATCATATTAGAATGACATAACCTTTTACATTCCATTTCAATGCCAACTTAAATCATATTACCTTCCTTTACATTATAAGGATCACAACAACACAACCAACATATTAAACAAAATTAATTCATTCCCATTCTAATCTCCATATACCACACGGCCAATACCTATATTTCCAACTTCAACCAAATTCATTCTACTTTCATTCTCAATATGAATTCCATCATGCTCACAACTAGAATACAGCATAAATTTAACTCACCATACGTATATAACATACATACACACACGGCTACATGCCAACTTACATACCCACTTTGCAAACTTCCATATTTCCATACTTTCTACTCATTTCTACATACTACAACACAAACAAACCTTCATAACATAATAACATGGAATGAATTCTTACCTTTTTCTCCAATCTTCTTCACTTAACCAAAATGCGGAAACGATGAAACGGATGAACCATCTTCCGAAATAATCATACCACGTTGTAGAGGGTACTTGAATTGGTAGGAATACTACAAGAAAACAATTTTTGGAACAAGATTTAAGGTACTCAATTTCCATGGATCTTGGCCGAAATGGCCCTTTGTTTTTGTTCTTCATCTTTTGTGTTTCTTGAAAATTCTAATGGATAAGTGATAATATATGGTCCCTTTCATCTATTTTAACACATGGAAAATTCATTAATTTTTTTGTGGGTTTGGGCCATGGATTTGGCCGGCCACCCTCTTAAACTTGGGCCTCATTTTTTTTTTCTTTTCATTTTTCTTGGGCCAAACCGGTTGGTCCCGAGTTGGGCATAACCCACTGACCTTTCGACCTTAAAACGTCCATATCTCCTTGTACCGACTTCACCTTGGAACCCACGACCTATGGTTGGAAAGCTAATTCAATTATCTATAACCTATATCTCTTGGTAATTTTCCAAATTCCAAACTTATAATACCGTTTGTGCCCCTCCAAGTCAGGTCACCCGGAAATGTTTTCTTAAAAATATTCGTTTGGAGGGCTTCCACTTTGATTTGGCCCAAGGGTCCTTTATGAGTTGTGTTTAACTTTACATATGTGATTCATATAGCTTGTCACATGTTCCAAAAAAACATCTTGATGTGTGGGCCCCACCTCAGCTTACAAATAATCCGACGTTCAAAAATACGGGATATAACAGTCAGTATGTCAGGATCATGTTAGTACAGGAACAGTGGAGCCACCCCGGCCACTTTGTCATTAGTGTGGTCGGCCGCATGTCGGCTAATGTCATGTAGGAATAGGTGTTTGTTTTTGGTCTGGAAGTAAGAGCCACAAGATACGAGCATGTCCAACGCTTAAACTTAAAGACTAGGATAGGAGTGAGGGTGGAGCGTCGAGCTCCGGTGCCATGTGAAGTTACGTTCTGAGTACAGGTATATAAACTTTATTTTTGTGAGATCCCATTTTTAGTAGTTGGTGGGAAAGTACTGCATGTTCTATACTACTGGTATCTAGATTGGAGAGTTTGAATTTTATTACGTTATTGAGGAGTTAAGGCATTCCAATGGAAGTAAATAATGAATACGATATGAAGGTAAAGGTAGAATTCTTATGTTTGAACGATAAGCAGGGCTATACTTATGTTCCATTAAGTTAATGAGATATGAACCCTTATCAATGTTGCAATGGATATGCAGCCCAGAATTTCCCTTTATGATGTTTGCGTTAGTTAGAAAATGTCAGTTGAATGTGCACGAAAGTTCAAATGCACAGTTGCCAGTCCAAACGAATGGGTTGTAGTATATGTTAATGTATTGAAGGCAGGTAGTAAGACTAGGATGTGGAAGATATCTTCAAGGGAGTTTTACGACTATGGAGTTAACAAATACATAATGCAATATCAGAAAGGGGCAAACCGATTAAAGTAAAGGAAGATAAGAACAAGAAGATGTTTTGCTGAAATTAATTCTGGAGCAGAAAGGGAACAAAGGGTTGTCAAGGGTTAAGATGAAACCGAGTAAAATGGTAAATATAAAATGGGGAAATCAATAAGAAACGTAAGTCAGTGTATGGGAGTACGATAAGGTATGGAGGAAATAAATAAGTAAGCTTGAGGCTTCGAAGTAACGTAAAGCTACGTTTTTCATCAAGAGTGAACTAATTATTTTAATAAGAACCATTAAAAAGATCAATTTAACAATGTGACTGAGAGACACCGACATCAAAAGATGACTTAGGATGAGCTTGAGCTAAGATACCGACTAGGAAGGTTGAAGGACTCTTGCATTAGCTAATATTGTAGTTGTTCGAGAAATTAAGAAGTAGAAAAAAGGAAAATGATTAGTAGGGGGAGGACCCTGGAAGTAACTTATAAAGATCCCTCAAAGTTAAACTCGTTGAGTACTAAAGTACCAGTAAGAATATAAGAATCTTAATGTAAATGAACACCAATGATTGGCCTCAGAAGAAAGGGAAGTCAAGCGTAAACTACTAAGAATACAGATCCACGGAAAATGGGAAGATAAGTAAGATATTGAGAATGGAACATGGAACTACTTCCCTAAGGAGGAAATATGTAATGATAAAGTACCAACTCAAATGCATCTTGCCTACGGCAATAAATAGAGTGACAGTAATAGAGAGGATTAGAAGCAACTTTAAAGTTACACATGAGTTTAAGCGATAAGAAAGAAAAATGAACCGACGATAGGGGTGGCTAGATACTTTATACACAGGAATATCGACTTGAGTAGTTAGTTAAGTCGGGAGACACTAATCCAAAAGAATATTGCTTAAGACTGAAAAGTAAGGAGAGGATGACGCATTAACAACCAAAGTACAGGAAGAACCCGACTATAATTACACTCGATGTTAAAGACAGACCATGAGGATATCCAAATAGGGTAGTTGATTTGAATTAGTTTTTTCGTCATGAAACTACAACTCTGAGGGATAGTTAATTGAAACTACAACAATGATAAAGGGAGTAGCACAATATTCAAGAAAGGCTTAAAGAAGAAAGCCATCAAATGGAGAAAATAGAATCGACACTAAAGATAAGATTTGGAATGAACAATAAGGAAAGGATGGAAGTAGAAAAGGATTAAATTGATACACGAGAATAGTTCTTATGAAGTTCAGTATAAGCTACAATAGAATATGATAAATATGTGTGATGCGATGAAGACAGAAGCAAAAGGGTGACGGTATGTAAAGAGACAAGCGTCAAGTGGCAAGCATACGTGAATGGATAAGTCTAAATAAATAATTTTTGGCTTGACGATAGCAATGAGAGCAAGAAAAAATGTTTCATTTCATATAAGATGATCATATTAAACTAAGGTGGAGGAAATGAAGCTAATGTCATAGCAAATACATTTACTCGTAAAGCTGCAAGTGATCGACAAGAAAACGAAC
The DNA here is from genome assembly GCF_019175385.1 of Lycium barbarum. Classification (NCBI taxonomy): domain Eukaryota; kingdom Viridiplantae; phylum Streptophyta; class Magnoliopsida; order Solanales; family Solanaceae; genus Lycium; species Lycium barbarum. The sequence goes on along the minus strand of NC_083343.1, from coordinate 68,823,738 downwards.
CAGATGAATCGGTTTAGACAGTAAACGACTAACCTATACAAGTCCTAGGGAGGGTCAGCCAAGGATCGTAAGATAAATCATTGGATGATAAAAGAACCACGTATTGAGGAATAACCCAAGTGCATAAAGATTTAATTTAGTGGATGTACGATTGCAAATGGAACAGAAGTAATGAAATATAAGGTATAGAATAAAGCATCTCAGAAATTACAAGAGTCATTGAGCGTAGAACTGAAGGTGGAAATTTGGGAATCCGTCGAAGATACTCAGAAAATAAGGACAGTATTAGGAAAAGGAAATTTTGGCAGGAAGATCCCATCTTAAGAAAAAAAAAAGGAATGTTCGATATGAGGGGATCTGTAAACTTGAACTTAATAAAATGAGATTTTGAGATATCAAGGCCAATAGAGTTTTTCGAGCATGACACGAACTGTGAAATAAGAGGAAGACACAATGGCATTTAGGTTTGCTCTGAAAATTCAGGACAGAGTACAGTGCAAAGCACTAAAAAGAGGCAAACTACACAAGCACACTTATTAATCTTGCATTCAGATTTTCAAATTCTAGTTTTTAGCATGCAACACATAATTTTTTCCTTTTTTAAGCTTACTAAGACCTTAGAGGGTCTCATGGAATTGTAATTCAATAGGAAGGAACCCCAGCAGCTTGGGATAGGTAGTACTAGGCAGAGTGGGAACTCAAAGCCTTTCCTAAACCCTCCCTAGCCCTAGATAAGTCACTTCTCACTTCCTTACAAGACAAGTGACAACCTTATGAGTTCCTTTTGCATAGGTGACCTTAGATAGTCCATCTTTATTCTTAAGTGGACCATACTAGTTTAATTTTGTCATGACAAGGGAAAACAATTAACCTCTTAAACTCCTAACTGTTTCAAATAATAATTTCCTCTCAGATAACAGGACAATACCCAACATTGATCACTCTCAGCCAAATCCTAACATATACAATTTGTATGTCTATATTGGAACCAACTAGGTGTAACTATGCAGTAAATCCAATCAATTTTAATTATCGAAGATGGTTATTTGAAGCAATAACTGGACCCTTCCAGTTTACTAAGCAATCCCAATTTCTGTCACATTTTCCATCTATCAAACAGTCTCAAAGACATGATCTCAATGTACTATCCAATGGCATAAGAAGATTACCAACTACTTGAGCACATACTAAAAGCGCAACTATTACTATCTCATGTTGAAATCAACTCACGGGAACAAGGTCCTTTGCTCTATATAATGGTTTAAATAGAATCAATTAAGACACTCAAACCCATTTGTATACACCACATACATGATCATTCAGGAATTGAAACATGTTGAACTAGGCAAAGATAACATTTGCTATCATTCAAAATAATCCGGTGTACTGAAATCGATTAATTCACCCAAGAGCACATCCACATTATGAGTATTTCAATTAACTAAGGCTTGGGCCAACCAAACAGCTAATACACATGCTTGAAAACCAGTTGTTCACAGGTTAACCAAAATAGATAAAGTACAACTTCTCTTCATAGTTTAACTTAATATTTTAGTCAAACAACACTTAAACTAAACTAATCCATACTACACAAAGTAGGCATGCCAACAGTTAAACTATCGTAGCAAAAACTAAAACCTAATTAACCAAAAATAAAACACCCAAAGAATATAAAATCTACTATTAATAAGCTCAAACTAACAAACATACAATTAAACAGTATTTAAAACTCACATAAATATACTAATAACTAAGCTAAATTAATCTAATAACTAAAACAGGAAAAAACCCATAAACATATGAGCATATCCCGAAACTAAACAGAACTAAAATAAAAGAGAAGGAATGGATTTTACCTTTCTTATGTGCAACACTTGTCTAGAGTTTGGAATTGGAGATCCTTGCACTCCTCAGTACCCAAGACTCAACCACAAAAGCAAAGTAATCAAATTTTAAACTAGGAAAAACTCAAATAGTTAAAGGTTTCAGCAAATGCTAAATCCCTAGGTAATTTGAGTATTTTTTGCTCTAGGTCGAAACTTGTGTGTGTATTGAAATTTTGACCTCTTTTTCAAAATGAGAAGGGTGGTATTCTTTATATAGAACCCTAAAACCCTAAATTTCTGATTTGCATTCGATGTGGGACTATCAAAATTAAAAAAGGGTTCTTCTTGAATGTTTGTGTTTTGATGAAAACCAATAAGAATCGAGCATAAGCAAACAAAAATAATTAAGAAAACATCCCTGCTTGACCGTAATTCGCAGAAAAGTAAGAGAGAGGGTGACATTTTACCTTTCTCTGTTGGTGACGCGGTTGAGAGAGGGTAAACTTTAATTGTTTTATCCAAAAAGACCATGCATGGTCTGTGGACAGCAGAAACGGATGGCAATTTTGCCATTTTTGGCAAGAGAGAGAGAGAGAGAGAGAGAGAGAGAGAGGCTGCAATTAAGGTTGAAACCCTTCAAACAAATGAGACCTTGAGTGGTCTATTTGTGTATATAAGTACGAAATGGGTATTGGGCTGGGTGTGGTCCTCTTGGACCGGGCCTGGCTAATTTTTAAAAGGGCATATGGCCCAAACGTTTTTAATGAAATTAAGAGTAGAAATTGGCCATTTTTGCAACTCTGGCCATAATTAAAACTCTAATCTATTTCAATTGTAGTCAAGTAAAAGTGTAGACCAATTAATCATTTAAATCATGACCTCAATTAATCACATAAATAAAATCAATAATTTCAATTTTAGCCATTTGAAAGAAAATGCAATTATAGCTAAGCAAATTGTAAAATTGAGACGTATTTGATTATCTATTCAATTAATCGAATTTCTTGATTAAATGGAATAACATATTTGGCATTGATAGCTTTAAAACAATAAGTTGAATAATTCTCACTATTTTGAATTAAATTCTTGATAAATGCATTTGGAATTCTTGAAAATATACCCAATATACCGGATGATATACATTAGTATACTTGATGATATTTTGCCAAATGAAATGGCAAAATGTCATCAGAATAATTTTGTAAAATCATTTTCAACTTGTAAAAATGTATATTTCACTCAGTTTGTGACTCAAGAACTCTAAATAATTAAATAAAATTATTGGAGGCCAAAAATCAGGTGTCAATACTCTTCTCGTCCACGCATCCATGAAGTGTGTAGAGGGCGGAAAGAGCAAGAAAGACGGCTAGACTGCAAGCACAATAGTTTTCTTACATAGGAGGACTGGGCTTCAACATCCCGAAGGACGGCTTGCCACAAATCTGACTTCAACAACCCGAAGGATGACTTGTCAAGTTAGTCGGACAGTTTGATAGATCATAGACATGAAGGTTTTTCCTACAAAATGGGCTGGCTTCCTAGCCAAGCTACTCAACTCGGAAAAACTTTCACACTACTACGGACATACTCTCAAAGCTTCGGAAAACTATTGTACTTGTAGCAAGCTTAACTTGCTCAATATTTCCTAACCCTATACTAACTTAAGATCAGCCTTTCGATGCCTTTCAAAGAGAAGAACAAGAGAAATTTAGAAAGCAAACATAAGTAGACGATGATCGTGACGGGATGACAGATGAGCCAATTCCAGAAAGAAGTTTTAGTAAAAATATGTCTGAGTCGTTACCATCTGCGTCCAACCCTTGTAAGTCCTTAGCAAAAATAAATATGTCTCCCATTCTGTATAAAACCCTTTTTTGCAAATATGACTACCTTTATGAAGCTGATATCCCACCCGATGAAAACAAAGTGTATCCCACCGACCTACCCCTCATAAACCCATAATCTAATTTTGCTAAAAAGACATGTTCCCTGTGGTAAGAAATCTGTTCCCTGATCCAACCAAAGCCCAAAGGATCTAAAGAATATGTTGGTGCCTCAAAACTTGACCAACACCCTATTCTGGCAACTCAAGAGGAACAATTCATCACTCTGTAGATTCCAGATGATTTTCCTAAACAGTGGAAAAATCATGGTTTCACCCATATCCATTTTACAGCTGTTAGAATTGCATTAACATATTATGGAAGAAAAGGCCAACCAGTTGTGGCTCGCCTTGCCCTTCTTGATACCAGACGTAATGAGCACCAACATGCGAATTTAGGTACCACAGAAGTCACTCTAAATGCTGGGACAATTTTTGTCACTATATTCCCAAATTTTAATATGTCCCTGTATGATCCATATCTAACGGAGGCTTTAAAACTCCAAGTCCAAATTCAAGGTGCTCTACAAGCTAAAGATGTTGTTCAAGCTACTTTACATTACCAAATAGCTTGGCGAGTTCAGAATCATGCTATGGATCTCTCCCTTCCAGGTGGAGAAAATGCTTTGCTCTTGAAAGGAGATGCCACTAACGGAACTACCATGTGCACCCAAATCCCAAAACAGCTCTCTAGGGAAGAACTTATCAAAGTCCTTCCAGATACATGGGTCACGAATTATGAAAAGCTTAGAGAACCTTTGAACCTCTCCAATCCTCTGAACCTATTTTTTCTAAAAAAAACCCGATAAAATAGTTGCCATAAGCGTTGACCACTCTCACTTTAAAAAACCCAACAAACCAACCTTTTCTTTCCAGATGTACCAACCCACTTATAACCAAGCACACCAAGATGACCCTGAAACATTATCTTACCATCTCCCAAGTATAATGAGTGAACATGACTGGATAACGCATTTCGATAAAAAAAGGTCATGATGTGCGGTGGCTCAAATGTCCTTTCACGGGACACTGCCCATGGGATATCCAATGTGACTGTCAAGAATGTCTTGACGATTAAATTAAATGGGATGAACATCATTTAAGAAGAGACAAATCATAGAAAAAAGGGATAAACTCTGAGAGAGAGTTCTGAACAAGGTATGAAGAAGGAGATTCATCTATCGGTTCACTGAGCCATCCAAGAAAATATGAATTCCTTGTTTCGTACAAACCTCAAAACTGGCCACCTTTCCCTAACCAAAATTTATATCACAAGCCTTCAAATCCAAATATCACAATGCCAGAAATACTCATGATGAACCCATCAAGCTTCAGTCACACCCCTGAATTTCCTTCACAATATCCTTTTGAAAAAGATGGTGCAAGCCATGCCCTAAAAATTCCAGGGCAAAATGGTGTACTGCCCACTGGAGAAAAGCCACCGACAAGTCAAGTAGAAGCAACAATCAATTGGCAATCCGAAATTGCCATATGCCAAAACAAAGTGTTAACTAATATTAGCACTTCCATCAGAAATGTTGCTCGCACACAAAAGAAGAAGATGAGCAGGGTGGAGACAATTGAGAATAAAGTGGAACAAGCATCTTCTCAGCAAGCTAGTCCGATCAAAGCCCTGGAATTGCGAATGAAAAACGTGCAGTATGAGATTTGTTCACCAGGCACTTCCCTTTTCCATTTCTTTAACCAACAACAAAAGGAAATGGCTGACCTTAAAGAACAAATACAACAACTGAGATACAGTAACCTTGAACCGCAAAAGACACAAAGCTGCCCATCAAAACCCACCTTTTTCCCCATGTCCTCACAAACATACTCACCACCAAAGCTAGACCATTCTTTCACTATGTTCCCATCCACAAAACGAGACCCTATGTCTTTTACCCAAAAACAAAACGATGAACCAGAGTTTGATATTGCGAAAATGGTCTGGGAAAAGAAAGACTCTATGGCGGCCTAAAAGCAATCCAAACTAAAGAAAGAACCTGGGGAAGGTTCAAAAGAACCAGAGCTGGAAAACTTGATGATCTCGGCCCAAAATATTCTTAACCTCTACGTGGCCCAACCCACAAATGAAATAGAGGAGGATGATACCCTGGGATCCAGTGACCAAGATTCGTATGACACTAATCCTACGGAAGAAAGCGTTGAGACAAGCGAAGATTCCTCAATTGAATCTTCAGAAGAAGATAACCCACCAATTTTCATGAATCAACCCACAGAACTAGAAATCTCTGAAGTAGATGATGATCGTGACGGGATGACAGATCAGCCAATTCCAGAAAGAAGGCCAGAACCAACAACCGCAAAATTCGTGGGGACTGTATTCCATACTTTCAGTCTGGATGATATCAAAGTATCAAAATGGCCCCAAAGGATCCAAGATTTCTTCACTTAGATGGTGACAGAGAATCTTGTCGAACGGGAAAAGTACATGATCCTATCAGAATTCACTTCAAGGTTCTCCGGAATTCCCAAAGACTTGTGGAATTCACTGGGACACAAGACAAAAATATGTTTCTCTCATCCCAAGACTTGGCTTTCAACATTAAAATACTCCAATAAGTATTTTGTGGAGATACCGGCCAAAGGCAAGAAAAACTAAAGGGACAGTTCTTCGAAATGAAATGCATAACCTTTGACAGAGATATCATCTATATCCATTTTCAGAAGATGGCTAAAATGTTCTTTGAGTTAGGCGGAGATGTCTCAACCAATCCTTTGTTTCATCACTTCCAATGATGTTAGCACGCTGGACCATGACGATCATTGAGGAGAAGGTTCAATCAATAACGATCCCACCGGTCAGCTACATCAGGCAAGCAATATATCTAGCGTTGGATGATATCTGCACATAGAGATTTGTTTTGAAGCAGATCATACGAAACAATCCAGCCCTTGATAAAGCTTGCGGGAAGTCTGACCTAATTACTGGGTCAAGCTGTTCGTGCCATGCCCCCAAAGGAAAAGGAAGATTTAAGCGATTCAAATGGCTAAGGCCAGCAGGGAGACATATCGCAATTCAGTAGGAGCAAAAAATAATTCAGGAGAAGGAGCCAAAGCAAGTCCCGAAAAAATGACAAATGCTTTATCTGCAACAAGATTGGGCATTATGAAAAAAATTGTCCCCAATCCATAAGGTCGATCAACCTTCTTACTGAAATAGAGGACTACACTGGTACCTATCTAGGTGAAGATGACGATCTTGAATCTGTTCTCTCATTAGAGGACGAACCCAAGGAGAAGACCCTCGTTTATATGGATGTCTACGAAGAATATGGCGATGAATATTACCAGAATTCAGAACCAGAAGGAAAGGCTCAAGAAGATATCAACAACATCATGGTGGTCACGCAGGTCCAGCTTAAAATTTATCCATCCAAATGGGATAAACCAATCCAGGTTATTGCTTTCATGGACACCGGAGCGGCATGTTCACTGATGAACCCGGCTGTCCTTCCTGAGGATCAATGGATTCCACATTTCAAAGATTTCAACACTGCTGGGATTGGAGTCCTAACCACCACAGTCATCACAAAGCATCCAATCACAATTGAATTCTTCCCAGGGTTGAAGTTTCGAACAAAACTGATTGGATCAGATGTCTCAGGAAAAGATCTTATTGTCGGATTTCACATCTTCAGGCAACTTAAAGATCAGCTCCACATCAAAGCCCATGGAATAACGTTCAAGAAACAATTCAAGCCAAATACAGATATTTTACGATTATTCCAAATAACTGATGCTGAACAGATCAAGGAGATAGAAAAACCGTTGGTGGAGGATTCATGTGCGAATTCTCACAAGGTGTTTATGGGAAAATGTAAAAAGCCTCTATGGCTAAATGAGGAGTTTTTCATCAAACTCCCCTTCAAGAAGAATGAAAGCATTAATCCAACGAAGGCAAGTCACTCCGGTATGAATCCAGATCATCTTCAGCTTGCCAAAAGGCAATGCGAAGAGCTCTTGGAGTTTGGACTTATCGAGCCATCTAATACGCAATGGGCATGCGAGGTGTTCTATGTCAATAAACGGGCGGAACAGACAAGAGGTAAACTCAGATTAGTCATAAACTATCAACCTCTAAACGATTTCCTCCAAGATTATAAATTCCCTATCCCAAATAAACTCACCCTTTTTTCACACTTAGCAAAAGCTAAATAATTTTCCAAGTTTGACCTTAAATCGGGGTTTTGGCAATTGGGAATACACCCAGAACATAGACCAAAAACAGGGTTTTGTGTACTCGACCACCACTTTCAATGGAAGGTCATGCCCTTTGGGTTGAAAACGGCACCCTCCATGTTCTAAAAAGCCATGATAAAATTATTTCAACCCATCCTCCATACATCACTAGTCTACATTGATGACATATTACTCTTTAGTGATACTATGGAAGAACACCTCACTTTGCTCCAATAATTCCATGACCTGGTGAAGAAAAATGGGATCATGCTCTCATAGAAAAAGATGATTCTTGCAAAAAAGGAAATTGATTTTCTGGGGATGCATTTTGTTCATGGAGCATACAGCCCAGAGCCACATATTTTTCAAGAGCTGCTCAAATTCCCAGACACCAATTTTACGACGAAGCAGCTCCAACAGTTTTTAGGTGTGATTAATTATGTTAGAGATTTTATCCCTAATGTCTCTACATACATTGCTCCACTTACAAAAATGCTGAAGAAGAATGACCAAGGTTGGGGAATGGAACAGGATGAAGCAGTTCGGAGAATAAAAGAAATCTCCAAAGAAGTCAAAGGCCCCCATATTCCGTTAGACGGAAAAAAGATATTGTAGACGGATGACAACAACGAATAATGGAGTGCGGTACTTTTTGAAGAAAAGGATGGCCAACAGAAAATATGCGGATATGCCAATGGAATGTTCAAAGATGCTGAGCAACACTATCATTCCACTTTCAAAGAAATTGTTGCTGTAAAGAATGGGATTAAAAAGTTTAATTTCTTTTTAATTCACACAGAGTTTCATATCAAGATTGATATGAAGGCTTTCCCGAAGATGATCCAGATAAATCCAAAGATTATCCCAAATCCACAAATTCTTAGATAGGCACAATGGTTCTCCCCTTACAAATTCCAAGTAAAGCACCTCAAAGGGAAGGATAATATTCTAGCGGATTTCCTATCCAGGCCAGATGAGTTTTCAAAGAGATTTCAAGCCAAGCTAACAAAAAGGCTAACTAGCCAAATTTTTATGCTTGCAAGCTCACTAGGAGCTAGTTCATCCAGAATAGCAAATCATCCGCCGAAATTCTTAAGCAACTTTGTGGACCCATTTGATCCATCCATCCTTACAGAAAGAAGGACTTTCTATGAGCTTCTAGTTTTTAGAAAATATGGAAGATCCATCCTTAAGCCAGTCGGAGTCAATCCAGAATACCCATTCTGTCACATATTCATAGCAATGCACAATTATTTTCCATAGGAGCTACTACGGACAATTCATAGCAATGCACAATTATTTTCCAGAATATTTTCCAAAGATGTTAGCCAAGCTAACAAAAAGGCTAACTAGCCAAATTTTTATGCTTGCAAGCTCACCAGGAGCTAGTTCATCCAGAATAGCAAATCATCCGCCGAAATTCTTCAGCAAGTTTGTGGACCCATTTGATCCATCCATCCTTACAGAAAGAAGGACTTTCTATGAGCTTCTAGTTTTCAGAAAATATGGAGGATCCATCCTTAAGCCATTCGGAGTCAATCCAGAATACCCATTCTATCACATATTCATAGCAATGCACAATTATTTTCCACAGTAATCGGGCAAGCAATATTTCTAGCATTGGATGATATCTGCACAAAGAGATCTGTTTTGAAGCAGATCATACGAAACAATCCAGCCCCTGATAAATCTTGCGGGAAGTCTAACCTAATTACTGGGTCAAGCTGTTCGTGCCATGCCCCCAGACGAAAAGGAAGATTCAAGCGATTCAAAAGGCCAAGGCCAGCAGGAGAAAGATCGCAGTTCAGAAGGCGCAGAAAATATTTCAAGAGAAGGAGCCCAGGCAAGTCCCAAAAAATGATAGATGCTTCATCTGCAACAAGATTGGGCATTATGCAAAAAACTATCCCCAATCCAGAAGGTCGATCAAGCTTCTTATTCAAATAGAGGACTACACTGGTATCTATCTAGGTGAAGATGACGATCTTGAATCTGTTCTCTCATTAGAGGACGCACCCACAGAGAAGACCCTCTTTTCCATGGATATGTACGAAGAATATGAACATGACTATTATCAGATTTCAGAACCGGAGGGAAAGGCTCAAGAAGATATGAACAGCATCATGGTGATCCCACAGGTCCAGCTTAAAGTCTATCCAACTAAGTGGGATAAACTAATCCAGGTTATTGCTTTTATGGACACTGTAGCGGCATGTTCATTGATGAACCCAGCCGTCCTTCCTGAGGATCAATGGATTCCACATTTCAAAGATTTCAACACTGTTGGGACTAGAATCCTAACCACCACAGTCATCACAACGCATCCTATCACAATTGAATTCTTCCCAAGGTTGAAGTTTCGAACAAAGTTGGTTGGATCAGATGTCCCAGGAAAAGATCTCATTGTCGGATTTGACATCTTCAAACAACTTAAAGATCAACTCCAGATCAAAGCCCATGGAATAACATTCAAGAAATAATTCAAGCCATATATAGATGTTTTACGATTATTCCAAATAACTGATGCTGAACAGATCAAGGAGATACAAAAGCAGTTGGTGGAGCACTCATGTGCAGATTCTCACAAGGGGTTTATGGGAAAATGCAAATAGCCTTTTATGGCTAAATGAAGAGTATTTCATTAAACTCCCCTTCAAGAAGAGGGAAAGCATTAATCCAACGAAAGAAAGTTACTCTGGCATGAATCCAGATCATCTACAGCTTGCCAAAAGGGAATGCGAAGAGCTCTTGGAGTTTGGACTTATCGATCCCTCTAATTCGCAATGGGCATGCGAGGCGTTCTATGTCAATAAACGGGCGGAACAGACAAGAGGTAAACTCAGATTAGTCATAAACTATCAACCTCTTAACTATTTCCTCCAAGATAATAAATTCCATATCTCAAATAAACTCACCCTTTTTTTCACACTTAGCCAAAACTAAATACTTTTTCAAGTTTGACCTTAAATCGGGGTTTTGGCAATTCGGAATACACCTAGAAGATCGACCAAAAATAGGGTTTTGTATACTCGATCACCACTTTCAATAGAAGGTCATGCCCTTTGGGTTTAAAATGGCACCCTCATTGTTCCAGAAAGCCATGATAAAATTATTTCATCCCATCCTCCATACATCACTAGTCTACATTGATGGAATCTTACTCTTTTGTGATAATATGGAAGAACACCTCATTTTGTTGCAACAGTTCCATGACCTAGTAGAGAAAAATAGAATCAAGCTGACACAGAAAAAGATGATTCTTGCTAGAAAGGAAATTGATTTTCTGGGGATGCATTGTGTTCATGGATCATATATCCCACGGCTACATATTTGTCAAGAACTGCTCAAATTCCCAAACACCAATTTTACGACGAAGCAACTCCAATAGTTTTTAGGCGTGATTAATTATGTTAGAGATTTTATCCCTAATGTCTCTACATACATTGCTCCACTTACAAAAATGCTCAAGAAGAATGCCCCAGGTTGGGGAAAGGAACAGGATGAAGTAGTTCAAAGAATAAAAGAAATATCAAAAGAGGTCAAAGCCCTCCATATTTCGTCAGACAGGAAAAAGATATTGCCGACAGATGCCAGCAACGAATATTGGAGTGCGGTACTTTTTGAAGAAAAATATGGCCAAAGATGCTGAACAACACTATCATTGCACATTCAAAGAAATTCTTGCCGTAAAGAATGGGATTAAAAAGTTTAATTTCTTTTTAATTCATACAGAGTTTCTTATTGAGATGGATATGAAGGCTTTCCCGAAGATGATCCAGATAAATCCAAAGATTATCACAAATCCGCAGATTCTCAGATGGGCACAATGGTTCTCCCCTTACAAATTCCAAGTAAAGCACCTCAAAGGGAAGGATAATATTCTAGCGGATTTCCTATCCAGGCCAGATGAGTTTTCAAAGAGATTTCAAGCCTAGCTGCAGAACAGGCTAACTAGCCAATTTTTCATGCTTGCAAGCTCACCAGGAGCTAGTTCATCCAGAATAGCAGAGCATCCGTCGGAATTCTTCAGCAAGTCTGTGGACCCGTTTGATCCATCCATCCTTACAGAAAGAAGGACTTTCTATGAGCTTCTAGTATTCAGAAAATATGGAGGGTCCATCCTTAAGACATTCAGAGTCAATCCAGAATACTCATTCTGTCACATATTCATAGCAATGCACAATGATTTTCCACAGGAGCTATTATGGTTTTTCTAGTACTTATGTCACCAGTATTATATTTTCATGGAATTCAAGTGCGACATGTTCCGATGTTTTGCCAGGATTGAACCTGCTCTCAAAAAGTTTTTGCAATGGTTCAAACCATGAAGATATGGGGTTCAATGTTTCTAAGACTCCTATGTAACAAAAGTGTTCATGTTACATCGACCGATGGGAAGGTCTATGCTCAACCAGATATTTCACTATTGTGGGAATTCCCCGTCTCTGTCTTGTCCTTAGAAGATGAATACAGCCAAGCACAGAGAATAATTTTCCAGCAAAATAAGTGCATCCCAAAGGAGATATGGCCGAAAGAATGGGCTCGATGGAATTACACTGATGACCATCCCCATTGGGAAAGAGTTCGAGAAGCAGCAAAGGAGTACCGAACGCTGGATGAAATAATCAGAAATGAAGTCACTCATGCTATTACAAAGATAAGGTTGAATTTTCCATCTCAAGATTCAACAAAAATAGATCCAGCTATGACAGGGCCATCCAATAGGAAATGCTACTACACAAGGTCGCGAAAAAAAAGCCTGGGAAACAAAGAAAAGTTCAAGAAAAAACATGGACCAGAATGGCGGGTTGAGGAAGGATACACAACTCTGCCATCGACTCCATCAAGCACCGCTCGGTTGGATGAGGCTTACGGATGTGCTTACAAGAAAGACAAAAGTGGATCCCACGATCACATGGTTTTCATGCTTTGGATGATGTTCCCCTCGTTTTATCAGGCTTGTTTTGTTAGGCGTGGTTTATTAGGCTGTCTTATGAGGCTTGTTTTATTAGGCGTGTTTCATTAGGCTGTCTTTTTAGGCTCGTTTTGTTAGGCTTGTTTTATTACTCCCTTCACATGCCTAGCGGGGCCCGTGTGCCATGTAAGATAATTCTTGTGGAAGCCTCCAACTCCTATACATAGGAGACTATGTAACAGTTAGAAATCATCAAACAATCTCCCTGTAAATTTTCCGTTATCAATAAAATGTTTGCTTTCTAAATTTCTCTTGTTTTTCTCTTTGAAAGGCATGGAAAGGTTGATCCTAAGTTAGTATAGGGTTAGGAAATATTGAGCAAGTTAAGCTTACTGCAAGAACAATAGTTTTCTGAAGCTTTGACGGTATGTCTGTAGTAGTGTGAAAGTTTTTCCGAGTTGAGTAGCTTGGCTAGGGAGCTAGCCCATTTTGTAGGAAAAACGTTCATGTCTATGATCTTTCAAACTGACCTACTAACTTGACAAGCCATCCTTCGGGTTGTTGAAGTAAGGTTTATGGCAAGCCGTCCTTCGGGATGTTGAAGCACAGTCCTACTATGTAAGAAAACTATTGTGCTTGCAGTCTGGCCGTCTTGCTTGCTGTTTCCCCGCCCTCTGCACACCTCATAGTATCAGTGTGTAGAGGGCGGGGAAACAGCAAGCCTCATAAAACATGCCTAATAAAACAAGCCTAATAAAACGAGGGGAACATTATCCGAAGCATGACAACCATATGCAAGCATGTGACAGTGGGGTCCACTTTTGTCTTTCATGTAAGCACGTCAGTAAGCCTTATCCGATGGAGCGGTACTTGCTGGAGTCGACAGCAGAGTTGTGTATCCTTCTTCTATCCACCATTGTGGTCCATGTTTTTGCTTGAATTTTTTTTTGTTTTCCAGACTTCTTTTTCGCGACCTTGTGTAGTAGCATTTCCTGTTGGATGGCCCTGTTGTATCTGGATCTATTTTTGTTGAATCTTGAATCTTCAACCTTATCTTTGTGATAGCATGAGTGACTTTATTTCTGATTATTTCATACGGCGCTCGGTACTCCTTTGCTGCTTTTCGAACTCTTTCCTAATGGGGATGGTCATCAGTGTAATTCCATCGAGCCCATTCTTTCGGCCATATCTCGTTCGGGATGCACTTATTTTGTTAGAAAATAATTCTCTGTGCTTGGCTGTATTCATCTTCTAAGGACTAGACAGAGACGGGGAATTCGCACTATAGTGAAATATCTGGTTGAGCATAGACCTTCCCATCAATAATCTTTATCGGTCGATCTAACATGAACACTTTTGCTGCATAGGAATCTTGGAAACATTGAACCCAATATCTTCGTGGTTTGAACCATTGCAGAAACCTTTTGAGAGCAAGTTCAATCCTGTCAAAACATCGGAACATGTCGCACTTGAATTCCATAAAAATATAATACAGGTGACATAAGTACGAGAAAAACCATAATAGCTCATGTGGAGTCATAGGGAATTGGCAAGATGAATTATAATGGGTGTGCAGCTGGGCAAAAAAAAAAAAACTGGTAGAGGTGAGATCATCAGTTGTGTGTTTGGTCTGGTTGTGGAATCAATTTGGAATGTGAGAAACGACATCAGATTTCAAAGAACCACCTTTCAACGTGACAAGATGTGCAAGGAGATTGCAGTACATATACATATCCAAGGCAGAGAGCTCACTAAATGGCAAGCTCCTTTGGCACTTTTAGACTCCATTCCATGATGCTGCTAGACTTCTTTAGCTGTGTAATAGATAGCTTAATAGTTTGGTTCGTGATGGTAACTAGAATGGAATAGATTGTAATTAGGCTCTCTGTAACTGTGAGTCATTGTCTTTACTGTTGAGAGACAGGTGGTCAGCCCTGTCTAGGTCTGTAACAATTACTTTTGGTATTAATAAATCATTTATTTACCAACAAAAAAAAATCATTATTGATTGAAACTTCTCGTCAATGATCGTCATGGTTAGGCTTGCTAACATCTTTGGAAGTGATGAAACAAAGGCATGCTTGAGACTAGCTTCTCCGCCCAACTCAAAGAACATTTTAGCGATCTTCTGAAAATGGATATCGATGACATCTCTGTCAAATGCTACGCATTTCATTTCGAAGAACTGTCTCCTTAGTTTTTCTTGCCTTTGGCCGACATCTCCACAAAATACTTCTTGGAGTATTTTGATGCTGAAAGCAAAGTCTTAGGATATGAGAAACATATTTTTGTCCTCTGTCCCAAGTGAATTCCACCAGTCTCTGAGAATTCCGGAGAACCTTGAAGTGAATTTTGACAAGATTATGTACTTTTCCAGTTCGACAAGATTCTTTGTCACCATCTAAGTGAAGAAATAGTGGATCCTTTGGGGCCATTATGATACATTGATATCATCCAGACTGAAAGTATAGAATCTAGTCCTAACGAATTTTGCTGTTGTTGGTTCTGGCCTTTTTTCTGGAATTGGTTCATCTGTCATCCCATCACGATCATCATCTACTTCAGAGATTTCTGGTTCTCTGGGTTGATTCATGAATATTGGTGGGTTATCTTCTTTTGAAGAGTCAATTGAGGAATCTTCGCTTGTCTCAACGCCTTCTTCTGTAGGATCAGTATCATATGAATCTGGGTCACTGGATCCTAGGGTATCATCCTCCTCTATATCAGTTGTGGGTTCGTCCACGTAGAGGTTAGGAATCTTTTGGGCGGAGATCATCAACTTTTCCAGCTCGGGTTCTGTAGAACCTTCCGCGAGTTCTTTCTTTCGTTTGGACTGCTTTTGGGCCGCTATAGAGTCTTTTCTTTCCCAGACCATTTTTGCAATGTCAAACTCAGGTTGATCGTTTCGTTTTTGGGTAAAAGATATAGGGTCTCGTTTTGTGGATGGAAACATAGTGAAATAATGGTCAAGCTTTGGTGGTGAGTATGTTAGTGAGGACATGGGGAAAAAGGTGGGTTTTGATGGGCAACTTTGTGTTTTTTGCGGTTCAAGGTGACCATATCTCAGTTGTTGTATTTGTTCTTTAAGGTCCGTCATTTCCTTTTGTTGTTGGTTAAAGAAGTGGAAAAGGGAAGTGCCTAGTGGACAAATCTCATACTGCATGTTTGTCATTCGCAATTCTAGGGCTTTGATCAGTCCAGCATTCTGAGAATATGCTTGTTCCACTTTTTTCTCAATTGTCTCCACCCTGCTCATTATCATATTTTGTGTGTGAGCAACATTTCTGATGGAAGTGCTAATATTAGTTAACACTTTGTTTTGGCAAATGGCATTTTCAGATTGCCAATTGATTGTTGCTTCTACTTCACTTGTCAGCGGCTTTTCTCCCGTGGGCAGCACAACATTTTGCCTTGGAATTTTTTAGGGCATGGCTTGCACCATCTTCTTCAAAAGGTTGTTGTGAAGAAAATTCAGGGGTATGACTGGAGCTTGATGGGTTCATCATGAGTATTTCAGGCTTTGGGATATTTGGATTTGAAGGTTCGTGATATGATGTTCATCCTATTCAATTTCATCATCAAGACATTCTTGACAGTCACATTGGATATCCCATGGGCAGTGTCCCGTGAAAGGACATTTGAACCACCATACATCATGACCTTCATTATCGAACTGCTGTTTCCAGTCATGTTCACTCATGATACTTGGGAGATGGTAAGAGAATGTTTCAGGGTCATCTTGGTGTGCTTGGTTATAAGTGGGTTGGTACATCTAGAAAGAAAAGGTTGTTTTGTTGGGTTTTTTAAGGTGAGAGTGGTCAAAGCTTATGGCAACTATTTTATCGGGTATTTTGGAAAAAGTGGGTTCAGACGATTGGAGAGGTTCAACAGGTTCTCCTCAGCTTTTCATAATTCATGACCCATGTATCTGGAAGGACTTTGATAAGTTCTTCCCTGGAGAGCTATTTTGGGATTTGGGTGCACATGGTAGTTCCGTTGGTGGCACTACTTTCAAGACCAAAGTATTTTCTCCACCTGGAAGGGAGAGATCCATAGCATGATTCTGAACTCGCCAAACTATTTGGTAATGTAAAGTAGCTTGAATAGCATCTTTCGCTTGTGGAGCACCTTGAATTTGGATTTGGAGTTTTAAAGCCTCCGTTAGATATAGATCATACAGGGACATGTTAAAATTCGGGAATATAGTGATCAAAGCCCTGGAATTGCGACTGACAAACATGCAGTATGTGATTTGTCCACCAGGCACTTCCCTTTTCTACTTCTTTAACCAACAACAAAAGGAAATGGTTGACATTAAAGAACAAATACAACAACTGAGATATGGTCACCTTGAACCGCAAAAAACACAAAGTTGCCCATCAAAACCCACCATTTTCCCCATGTCCTCACAAATATACTCACCACCAAAGCTTGACCATTCTTTCTGTCACGACCCAAACCGATGGGCCATGACTAGTGCCTGAGCTGGGCTCCCGTATATGACCCGCTAGATATAATCCGACTAAAACTGAAAACAATATGGCACTCTGTAAAAGCATGTTGTGAACTCATCATGTCATACATCAGAAAGAACCTGTCTCATGAGAAGTCACAGTTAACCAAAAAATAACAAATATGCGAGCCGACAAGGCTGCCACTATACACGGGGACATCTAAGATGAACTACACCGATATAGCTGACCAGACCGTATATACACAACCCACATATGTCTACAAACCTCTAATAGTATAACAAAGTCTACGTCAAAAGGATCAGTACAAAAATAACTCAAGCTCCGGAACAATGGAGCTCTCCAAGCGGCTGGGCAGAAGTCCTAAGCCGGAGGATCACAAAACTGAGTGCCTGTACCTGCGGGCACGAAACATAACCCCCAAAGAAATGGGGTCAGTACGAATAGTATACTGAGTATGTATGGCATGAAATCAACATATATAAAATCCTGGAACACATTTGAGGCGTGTCAATGAATGGGTAAAATAAATGCATCAGTATAGCTATATCAAAGAAACACATATATCCATAAAAATATTACAACAAAGGCCACAACGTCACCCCCTGTCAACTGTACCATATATATACACATCATAACAAAGGCCACCGCGCACCCCTGTCAATTGTGCCATATGTATACACATCACAACAAAGGCCAAAACACGCCCCCTGTCAACTGTGCCATATATGTCACGACCCAACCCCGTGGGCCGCGACCAGTGCCCTAGCTGGGCACCTATACGTACCCGATACCCAAATTAGCATATTATCAGAATAATAATATAATAATAACATTAGTGGATGCTACAGAATTTAGCAGAAGAGCAGACTTGGCACACAAAAGCCGATAAGGCTATCATAAAACCAAACATCCCAAACATATGTACAGAACCCACACAGATGTATCCACAGACCTCTACAGAACATATCATAATCATAAGACGGGACAGGGCCCCGTCATACCCAGAACAAAGTACATATCCAGATAGCAGTGACAGACTGTACCAAAAGATGGGCTCTGAAGAAGGGAGCGCCCCAAAATAGCAGAAATGGGATCCTAAACGTGTGGATCAGCAAACCTGTCGTCTGTACCTGCGCGGCATGAAAACGCAGCCCCCGAAGAAAGGGGGTCAGTACGAAATATGTACTGAATATGTAAAGCGGAATCACAGAAGTCAAATCATAATGGTTACAGAAAATGAGTACAGAATCCAGAGTGTCAAATGCATATTTCCAAAACAGACAGAATGCGTACAGAAACATATGTCATATCATATCATATCCGGTCCCTGCCACGGGACTCGGCACACAGAATGTGGCCACCCTCCCGACGCTGGTGCCACTATACAGAGGAATCAGAAAAAGGGGCGTGGCCCCGTATCATATAATGTCATATCAAAATGGCCATAACAGATCAGATCAGAATAGGCGGACATGGCACATCATACTCCACAGACCCATGTACGCGTATACCTGCCCCCTCACTTCGGGACGCGGAGAACAATGCAGAGAATTACGCTTGACAACATATCCTGGCCCGGGCTCAGTGTGGGAAATATTGGGACATCCACGAATGGAGTAGTGCGAGACTAATGAAATTTAAAAATGTCATAAGTGTTTTCAAAGACTCGATGAAGCGTAGCAAAGACAAACAAATCAAATGGAGTCGGACGGAATCATATTAAATGTATTCCGGATATCATAATAAATTACAGAAGTATAACTTTCCCGAAGTCATTCCGAGTGTCAAAGTAATTTATAATATTTAACAGAATATTTAAAATAATATTCGTTAAGTGATTAGTAGGGTAATTAAAATATTTCTTTCAAAAATCGCTTAAAAAGGAAGCTTTAGCATATTAGGGGCAAAACCGTAAATAGCGGGCCCGCCTTGGGACAAACAAGGCGGCGGGCTCAAATTGTGCCCTCTAAGCATATAGTATCACCTAAAAAGGTTATACAGACATTCTATGGCTTTCCGAATAATTTAGAGCAAAATTGCATAATTTCAGAAAAAAGCGTATCAAAATGGTTCAATTCTACTGAAGGAAAAACTGAAATTTTGTCTTGCGGATTCCGAGGGCCAAGAGGTCCTTCGAGGCCCGGATCCGACCCTAATACACTAGGGGCATGCCAAGGGAAGAATTGGGTTTGCTTTACATACCTTTCACGCTCCTTAAGCCTTTCCAAACTCACTTCCCGTTTCGTCGAAAAACTGCAATTGGTCAAGTTTACCAATTGTAAGCTATGAATACCAAAGTTCCAACTTAATGCATATTTGGCTACCAAAATTTCGGCAGCACTTCCCCTATACATATAGCACCCCGAGAATTCAACTCGGCTATAATTCATCAACAACAACCCAAACGACAACATCAATATCAACAATAAACATTAAAAACACAATTATCCTTCAACTAGTCATTTTTCTCACAAGTTGACATAATCTTCAATTCAACCCAAACTTTCGAACTAACATCATGATTTCACATCCATTATCACTCAAGATCATCACAATATAGATTTAGAGACATTTCATATCATTTTCCTTAAGATATACACTCGATATTCATAATATACAACTTTCCGCCAAAATCATAACTTATGCAAAACACCAAATCTTTGGCATACAACTTCATAACAAGTTTCCAACTTCCAAATTCATCAATGATCATCTTAATTCACAACCAAACAACTTCATTTCCTTAATGTCGAAAAATCATACTAAAATGACATAAGTGTTTACATTCCAATTCAATACAAACTTATATCATTCTAACTTCATTTCCATGCCAAGCATTACAACAACACTCCAATACACTAAACAAACTTGATCCATTTCATTCCCAAGCCACATATACCACACGACCATATGCTTATTTTTCCATATCAACTAAATTCATCCAACTTTCAATTCCCATATACATTTCATCACAATTACAACTAGAATATAACATAAATTCAACACAACTTGGCTATACAACATATATATACACACGGCTACAAGCCATATACCAAACCCACATTGCAAACTTCCATTTTTCCATACAATCAACACATTTCTATAAACTACAACACAATCAAAACTTCATAACACAATAAAAAGGTAGAAATTCTTACCTTTTCTTCAAGTCTTCTTCACTTGAACTTGTGTTCACTTTGAGGAATCTAATGCTTCCCACTCCAAATCAACTATACCAAGATGCAAAGGAACCTTGACTTAGTAGGAAAACAACAAGAATTGAATTTTTAGAACAATATTTTTGGTACCTAAATTTCCAAGGCAAACCCGAAACCTCTTGCTCTTTTTTTTTTTTTTCTTTGTTGTTCTTATCTTCTAATTCCTTAAGTCTTCTATGATATATGTAATTGAAGTGCTTGGTCACATGACCAAGCACATGACCAACTAAAATTGGGCTTAGATCAAGGCCTTGTATGGCCGGCCATGACCCCTATTTTGGGCCTCAACTCCAATTAAATTTTTGAGCCCAATAACTTATAAATCACATTTTGTAATTCCCGAAACTAATTTCCAAAATTCCAAAATTACCCTTAGCCTTGTCCCACACTTTCATGATTCTATTCTTTCATGCATAACTCATATGTTCAACAAAATATCAAATTGACCTTATATCTCAAGAATCCAATATAATTCAAGTTTCTCCAAACGTGTGAAAACACGGGATATAACAATATATATATACACATCACAACAAAGGCCACAACACACCCCTTGTCAACTGTGCCATATATATACACATCACAACAAAGGCCACAACACACCCCTTGTCAACTGTGCCATATATATACACATCACAACAAAGGCCACAACACACCCCCTGTCAACTGTGCCATATATATACACATCACAACAAGGGCCACAGCATCACGCCTGTCAACTGGGCCTTGTAATACACAACAAAGGTCACCGCGTTACCCCCTGTCAACTGTGCCTTACACATACATGAAGAATGAAAATGAGTGCAGTGCAAAATCAAAATGAAATAATATAGCTCTCTGTAATGTCACAAAGTAGCCATATACTTATATTATACTCATGGCATGCATAGGAGTTCAAACGAAAACTATCGCTCTATCCTACCTTGGAGGAACAATTTATAAGGTGAGATCAACAACAATGAAATAAATTGAGAAAATCATGAAATACCTTAACATTTTCATATCATCGTTGAAATCATATTTGAGACCTTTAAGCATAAAATAATCCTCAACGTAATCCTCATAAAAACATTCTCATTTTTAACATCATAAGAAGCTTTAAGAGTCATAACTTCTAGCTTTTGAAATCAAGGAGGTTATGGAAACACTTATGGAATCATACCATAGGAATTATGCCTTTGAAAGAAAGGGATGAGCCTTAACATGCCTGCCCACTCTCCAATTATCTACACCTATTCGTCCGAGCTCATAAGTATACATTTAAAAGGATTCACACAATCGTTAGACTCATCGTAGTATATTTGTGCTAAGCTTTCAAGTCAAACTATTTTATATACTGCCGAAAATCGTGCAGCATTTCCCCTGTTTATAAGCCTAGCCCGAAATCCCAACTCTGCAACCAAAAACAACAACAACAATACCAACATCAATAACATCATTTCCAACACCAATATGTACCATAAAACAACCCACACGCTATTTTCTAACTTCCATAACTAACCAACTTACTACACGATTATTGAACGACTTTGTCTCCGTAAATAAGCCTTAAATAATACCCAAAGAGAAAGATTCATCCTTTTTTTCTTGTTAAGACAACAATATACTCAATATCCATGCTAAAATCCACCGCAAAACAATACTAGAATCACAACCATGCGTTACCCGGACCTAAACCACTACTCCGCGACTTAAAAATTGCTCACTTTTGATTCCGTCACTTTCTCTCTTCCAATTTCTGGAATTTTCTAGGAAAATATGATGAAAAAAAGGGGTTATTACCCTTTATATAGGGTCAAATTCGGGTCGGGTTCACTGTAGCAGCATTGCAGCAGGTCGGTTACTGTAGCAATAGTGTAGCACGCGTTTCTGCTTTGTCAGCCGAACTTGTAACGTCCATAATTCTCTACTCCGATGTCTTATCGACGAGAGGTTTATTGCGTTGGAAACTACACACGACGAACATCATTTTAGGATTTTGTTTCACTTCAAACAACATCATATGTGAAGAGATATTAGTCCCCCAAGTTGGACCAAAATTTTCACACAAAACTTCGCCCATCCTTTCTCCAAAGTCATACTACTCCATTTCATCCATTCATTTCCTTATAAAATCTTCTGGTATACCTTATATACATCCTTCACTCATTAAATATACTTAGTAATGCTTGCTCCTTACATTTCAAAATGGTTTTACTTAACCGTAAGTCAACGTACTTATGTTTCAAATTTGATAAGTGGTTCTTCGAAGATACGGGGTGTAACACCTTCACTATGTTTCCATCCACAAAACGAGACCCTATGTCTTTTACCCAAAAACGAAACGATGAACCTGAGTTTGACATTGCAAAAATGGTCTGGGAAAGGAAAGACTCTATGGCGGCCCAAAAGCAGTCCAGACGAAAGAAAGAACTCGGGGAAGGTTCCACAGAACCCGAGCTGGAAAACCTGATGATCTCGGCCCAAAAGATTCCTAACCTCTACATGGCCCAACCCACAACTGATATAGAGGAGGATGATATCCTAGGATCCAGTGACCCAGATTCATATGATACTGATCCTACGGAAGAAGGCATTGAGACAAGTGAAGATTCCTCAGTTGACTCTTCAGAAGAAGATAACCCACCAATTTTCATGAATCAACCCAGAGAACCAGAAATCACTGAAGTAGATGATGATCGTGACGGGATGACAGATAAGCCAATTCCAGAAAGAAGGCCAGAACCAACAACAACAAAATTCGTTGGGACTGGATTCCATACTTTCAGTCCGGATTATATCAAAGTATCAAAATGGCCCCAAAGGATCCAAGATTTCTTCACTTGGATGGTGACAAAGAATCTTGTCGAACGAGAAAAGTACACGATCCAATCAGAATTCACTTCAAGGTTCTCCGGAATTCTCAGAGACTAGTGGAATTCACTTTGGACACCGAACAAAAACATGTTTCTCACATCCCAAGACTTTGCTTTCGACGTCAAAACACTCCAAGAAGTATTTTGTGGAGATACCGGCCAAAGGCAAGAAAAACTAAGGAGACAGTTCTTCGAAATGAAATGCGTAGCATTTGACAGAGATGTCATCGATATCCATTTTCAGAAGATGGCTAAAATGTTCTTTGAGTTAGGCGGAGAAGCTAGTCTCAAGCAAGCCTTTGTTTCATCACTTCTAAGGATGTTAGCAAGCCGGACCATGACGATCATTGACGAGAAGTTTCAATCAATAACGATCCCACCTGTCGTCTACATGAGGCAAGCAATATTTATAGCGTTGGATGATATCTGCACAAAGAGATCTATTTTGAAGCAGATCATACGAAACAATCCAGCCGTTGATAAAGCTTGCGGAAATTTTGACCTAATTACTGGGTCAAGCAGTTCGTGCCATGCCCCCATACGAAAAAAAGATTCAAGCAATTCAAATGGCCAAGGCCTTCAGGAGAATGATCGCAGTTCAGGAGGTGCACAAATATTTCAGGAGAAGGAGCCCAGGCAAGTCCCGAAAAAATGACAAATGCTTCATCTGTAACAAGATTGGGCATTATGCAAAAAACTGTCTCTAATCCCGAAGGTCGATCAAGCTTCTTACTGAAATAGAGGACTAAACTGGTATCTATCTAGGTGACGATGACGATCTCGAATCTGTTCTCTCATTAGAGGACGAACCCACAGAGAAGACCCTCTTTTCCATGGATGTGTACAAAGAATATGAAGATGACTATTATCAGATTTCAGAACCAGAGGGAAAGGCTTAAAAAGATTTCAACAATATCATGGTGATCCCAGATGTCCATCTTAACGTTTATCCATCTAATGGGATAAACCAATCCAGGTTATTGCTTTTATAGACACTGGAGCGACATGTTCATTGATGAACCTAGCCGTCCTTCCTGAGAATTAATGTATTCCACATTTCAAAGATTTCAACATTGCTGGGACTGGAGTGCTAACCACCATAGTCATCACAAAGCATCCAATCACAATTGAATTCTTCCCAAGGTTGATGTTTCGAACAAAGCTGATTGGATCAGATGTCCCAGGAAAAGATCTCATTGTCGGATTTGACATCTTCAGACAACTTAAAGATCAGCTCCAGATCAAAGCTCACAGAATAAGATTGAAGAAACAATTCAAGCCATATATACATGTTTTACGATTATTCCAAATAACTGATGCTGAACAGATCAAGGAGATAGAAAAGCAGTTGGTGGAGCATTCATGTGCGGATTCTCACAAGGAGTTTATGGGAAAATTGAAAAAGCCTTTATGGCTAAATGAAGAGTTTTTCATTAAAATCCCCTTCAAGAAGAATGCCCCAGGTTGGGGAAAGGAACAGGATGAAGCAGTTCAGAGAATAAAATAAATCTCAAAAGAGGTCAAAGCCCTCCATATTCCATCAGACGGGAAAAATATATTGCAGACAGATGCCAGTAATGAATATTGGAGTGCGGTACTTTTTGTAGAAAAAGATGGCCAACGAAAAATATGCGAATATGCCAGTGGAAAGTTCAAAGATGCTGAACAACACTATCATTCCACATTCAAAGAAATTCTTGCCGTAAAGAATGGGATTAAAAATTTTAATTTCTTTTTAATTCACACAGAGTTTCGTATCGAGGTGGATATGAAGGCTTTCCGGAAGATGATCCAGATAAATCCAAAGATTATCCCAAATTCGCAGATTTTCAGATGGGCACAATGGTTCTCCCCTTACAAATTCCAAGTAAAGGACCTCAAAGGGAAGGATAATATTCAAGTGCATTTTCCTATCCAGGCCCGATGAGTTTTTAAAGAGATTACCAGCCACAGGAGCTATTATGGGTTTTCTGGTACATATGTCACCAGTATTTTATTTTCATGAAATTCAAGTGCGACATGTTCTCATGTTTTGACGGGATTGAACCGGCTCTCAAAACCTTTCTGCAATGGTTCAAACCACGAAGATATTGGGTTCAATGTTTCCAAGACTCCTATGCAGCAAAAGTGTTCATGTTACATCGACCGATAAAGATTATTGATGGGAAGGTCTATGTTCAACCAGATATTTCACTATGGTGGGAATTCCCTGTCTCTGTCTTGTCCTTAGAAGATGAATACAGTGAAACACAGAGAATTATTTGCCAGCAAAATAAGTGCATCCCAAAGGAGATATGGTCGAAAGAATGGGCTCGATGGAATTACACTGATGACCATCCCCATTGGGAAAGAGTTCGAGAAGCAGCAAAGGAGTACCGAGCGCCGGATGAAATAATCAGAAATGAAGTCACTCATTCTAACACAAAGATAAGGTTGAATTTTCCATCTCAAGATTCAACAAAAATAGATCTAGATATGACAGGGCCATCCAACAGGAAATGCTGCTACATAAGGTCGTGGAAAAGAATCTTGGAAAACAAAGAAAAATTCAAGAAAAAACATGGACCAGAATGGCAGATTGAGGAAGAATACACAACTCCGCCGTCGACTCCATCAAGCACCGCTCCGTCGGATAAGGCTTACAGACGTGCTTACAAGAAAGACAAAAGCGGACCCCACGGTCACATGCTTGCACATGGTTGTCATGCTTTGGATGATGTTCCCCTCATTTTATTAGGCTTATTTTATTAGGCTGTCTTATTAGGCTCGTTTTACTAGGCTTGTTTTATTAGGCTTTCTTCTTAGGCTCGTTTTATTAGGCTTGTTTTATTAGGCCCT
Organism: Lycium barbarum; assembly: GCF_019175385.1. NCBI lineage: Eukaryota > Viridiplantae > Streptophyta > Magnoliopsida > Solanales > Solanaceae > Lycium > Lycium barbarum. The sequence continues at coordinate 68,797,526 of NC_083343.1, read as the reverse complement.
TCATATGCCTAGCGGGTCCCGTGTGCCATGTAAGATTAGTCTTGTGGAAGCCTCCAACTCCTATAAATAGGAGGCTATGTAATAGTTAGAAATCATCAAACAATCTCCCGGTAAATTTTTCGATATCAATAAAATGTTTGCTTTCTCAGTTTCTCTTGTTCTTCTCTTTGTGAGGTATGGAAAGTCTGATCCTCAGTTAGTATAGGGTTAGAAAATATTGAGCAAGTTAAGCTTGCTACAAGTACAATAGTTTTGTGAAGCTTTGTAGGAAAAACTTTTATGTCTATGATCTTTCAAACTGTCCGACTAACTTGACACGCCATCCTTCGGGTTGTTGAAGTCAGCTTTGTGGCAAGCCGTCCTTCGGGATGTTGAAGCCCAGTACTACTATGTAAGAAAACTATTGTGCTTGTAGTCTGGCCGTCTTTTCTTGCTATTTCCGCCATCTACACACCCCCATGGTATCAGAGCCAGTCCATTTCTTTCGGGAGAGGTGGCCAGTTTTGAGGTTTGTACGAAACAAGGAATTCCTATTTTCCAGGATGGCTCAATGAACCAATAGATGAATCTCCTTCTTCATACCATGTTCAGAACTCTCTCTCAGAGTTTCTCCCTTTTTTCTTTGATTTGTCTCTTATTGTATGATGTTCATCCCATTCAATTTCATTGTCAAGACATTCTTCACAGTCACATTGGATATCCCATGGGCAGTGTCCCGTGAAAGGACATTTGAACCACCATACATCATGACCTTCATTATCGAGCTGCTATTTCCAGTCATGTTCACTCATGATACTTGGGAGATGGTAAGAGAATGTTTCAGGGTCATCTTGGTGTGCTTGGTTATAAGTGGGTTGGTACATCTGGAAAGAAAAGGTTGTTTTGTTGGGTTTTTTAAGGTGAGAGTGGTCAAAGCTTATGGCAACTATTTTATCGGGTATTTTGGAAAAAATGGGTTCAGAGGATTGGAGAGGTTCAATAGGTTCTCCTCAGCTTTTCATAATTCGTGACCCATGGATTGGAGAGCTATTTGGGGATTTGGGTGCACATGGTAGTTCCGTTGGTGGCATCTACTTTCAAGAGCAAAGCATTTTCTCCACCCGGAAGGGAGAGACTCATAGCATGATTGTGAACTTGCCAAGCTATTTGGTAATGTAAAGTAGCTTGAATAGCATCTTTAGCTTGTGGAGCACCTTGAATTTGGACTTGGAGTTTTAAAGCCTCTGTTAGATATGTATCATACAGGGATATGTTAAAATTCGGGAATATAGTGACAAAAACTGTCCCAGCATTTAGAGTAACTTCTGTGGCACCCAAATTCGCATGTGGTACTCATTATATCTGGTATCAAGAAGGGAAAGGCGAGCCACCACTGGTTGGCCTTTTCGTCCAGTCCATCTATTTCGGAGAGAGGAACAGTTTAGTAAAAATATATCTGAGTCGTTACCATCTGCGTCAAACCCTTTTATGTCCTTACCACAAATAAATATGTCTCACACTCTGTATAAAACCCTTTATTGTAAATATGAATACCTTTATGAAGTTGGTATCCTACCCGATGAAAACAAAGTATCTCCCATCGACCTACTCCTCATTAACCCATATTCTGCTTTTGCTAAAAAGACATGTTCCCCATGGTCACAAATCCGTTCCCTGGTCTAACCAAAGCCCAAAGGAGCTAAAGAATATGTTGGTGCCTCAAAACTTGACCAGTACCCTATTCTGGCAACTCAAGCGGAACAATTCATCACTCTGCAGATTCCGGATGATTTTCCTAGACAGTGGAAAAATCATGGTTTCACCCACACCCATTTTGGTGCTGTTAGAATTGCATTAACATATCATGGACGAAAAGGCAAACCAGTTGTGGCTCGCCTTGCCCTTTTTGATACTAGATATAATGAGTACCAACATACAAATTCGGGTACCACAGAAGTCACTCTAAATGCCGGGACAGTTTTTGTCACTATATTCCTGAATTTTAACATGTCCCTGTATGATCCATATCTAACGGAGGCTTTAAAACTCCAAGTCCAAATTCAAGGTGCTCCACAAGCTAAAGATGCTATTCAAGCTATTTTACATTACCAAATAGCTTGGCAAGTTCAGAATCATGCTATGGATCTCTCCCTTCCAGGTGGAAAACATACTTTGGTCTTGAAAGTAGATGCCACCAACGGAGCTACCATGTGCACCCAAATCCCAAAACAGCTCTCCAGGGAAGAACTTATCAAAGTCCTTCCAGATACATGGGTCACGAATTATGAAAAGCTGAGGAGAACCTGTTGAACCTCTCCAATCCTCTGAACCCATTTTTTCCAAAATACCCGATAAAATAGTTGCCATAAGCTTTGACCACTCTCACCTTAAAAAACCCAACAAAACAACCTTTTCTTTCCAGATGTACCAACCCACTTATAACCAAGCACACCAAGATGACCCTGAAACATTCTCTTACCATCTCCCAAGTATCATGAGTGAATATTACTGGAAACAGCAGTTCGATAATGAAGGTCATGATGTATGGTGGTTCAAATGTCCTTTCACGGGACACTGCCCATGGGATATCTAATGTGACTGTCAAGAATGTCTTGACGATGAAATTGAATGGGATGAACATCATACAAGAAGAGAAAAATCAATGAAAAATGGGAGAAACTCTGAGAGAGAGAGTGAGTTCCGAACAAGGTATGAAGAAAGTGATTCATCTATCGGTTCACTGAGTCGTCCAGGAAAATATGAATTCCTTGTTTCGTACAAACCTTAAAACTAGCCACCTCTCCCTAACCAAAATTTATATCACAAACCTTCAAATCCAAATATCCCAAAGCCAAAAATACTCATGATGAAACTATCAAGCTCCAGTCACACCCTCGAATTTCCTTCACAACAACTTTTTGAAAAAGATGGTGCAAGCCATGCCCCAAAAATTCCAAGGAAAAATGTTGTGCTGCCCACGGGAGAAAAGCCACCGACAAGTGAAGTAGAAGCAACAATCAATTGGCAATCTGAAAATGCCATTTGCCAAAATAAAGTGTTAACTAATATTAGCACTTCCATCAGAAATGTTGCTCACACACAAAACAAGATAGTGAGTAGGGTGGAGACAATTGAGAAAAAAGTTGAACAAGCATATTCTCAGCATGCTGGACTGATCAAAGCCCTAGAATTGCGAATGACAAACATGCAATATGAGATTTGTCCACCAGGCACTTCCCTTTTCCACTTCTTTAACCAACGACAAAAGGAAATGGCGGACCTTAAAGAACAAATACAATAACTGAGATATGGTCACCTTGAACCGCAAAAACACAAAGCTGCCCATCAAAACCCACCTTTTCCCCCATGTCCTCACAAACATACTCACTACCAAAGCTTGACCATTCTTTCACTATGTTTCCATCCAAAAAATGAGACCCTTTGTCTTTTACCCAAAAACGAAACGATGAACCTGAGTTTCACATTGCAAAAATGGTCTTGAAAGGAAAGACTCTATGGTGGCCCAAAAGCATTCCAAACGAAAGAAAGAACTCGAGGAAGGTTCCACAGAACCCGAGCTGGAAAACATGTTGATCTCGGAAAAAAAGATTCCAAACCTCTACGTGGCCCAACCCACAACTGATATAGAGGAGGGTGTTACCCTATGATCCAGTGACCCAGATTCATATGACACTGATCCTACGGAAGAAGGCGTAGAGACAAGCGAAGATTCCTCAATTAATTCTTTATTAGAAGAAAACCTATCAATATTCATGAATCAACCCAGAGAACCAGAAATCTCTGATGTAGATGATGATCGTGATGGGATGACAGATGAGCCAATTCCAGAAAAAAGGTGAGAACCAACAACAGCAAAATTCGTTGGGACTGGATTCCATACTTTCAGTCCGAATGATATCAAAGTATCAAAACAGCCCCAAAGGATCCAAGATTTCTTCACATGGATGGTGACAAAGAATCTTGCCGAACAAGAAAAGTACACAATCCTATCAGAATTCACTTCAAGGTTCTCCGGAATTCTCAAAGACTGGTGGAATTCACTTTGGACACAGGACAAAAACATGTTCCTCACATCCCAAGACTTTGCTTTTGACATCAAAACACTCCAAGAAGTATTTTGTGGAGATACCGGCCAAAGGCAAGAAAATCTAAGGAGACAGTTCTTCGAAATGAAATGCGTTGCATTTGACAGAGATGTCATCGATATCTATTTTCAGAAGATGGCTAAAATGTTCTTTGAGTTAGTCGGAGAGGCCAGTCTTATGGAAGCCTTTGTTTCATCCTTCCAAGGATGTTAGCAAGCCAGACCATGATAATCATTGACGAGAAGTTTCAATCAATAACGATCCCACCGGTAGGCTACATCAGGCAAGCAATATTTCTAGTGTTGGATGATATCTGCACAAAGAGATCTATTTTGAAGCAGATCATAGAAAACAATCCAGCCCTTGATAAAGCTTGCGAAAAGTCTGACCTAATTACTAGGTCAAGCTGTTCGTGCCATGCCCCCATACGAAAAGGAAGATTCAAGTGATTCAAATGGCCAAGGCCTTCAGGAGAAAGATCGCAGTTCAGGAGTCTCACAAAATATTTCAGGAGAAGGAGCCTAGGCAAGTCCCGGAAACATGATAGATGCTTCATTTGTAACAAGATTGGGCATTATGCAAAAAATTGTCCCTAATCCCGAAGGTCGATCAAGCTTCTTACTGAAATAGAGGACTACACTGGTATCCATCTAGATGAAGATGACGATCTCGAATCTGTTCTCTCATTAGAGGACGAACCCACAGAGAAGTCCCTTTTTTCCATAGATGTGTACGAAGAATATGAAGATGACTATTATCAGATTTCAGAACCAGAGGGAAAGGCTCAAGAAGATATCAACAGCATCACGGTGATCCCACAGGTCCAGCTTAAATTCTATCCATCTAAATGGGATAAACCAATCCAGGTTATTGCTTTTATGGACACTGGATCAACATGTTCATTGATGAACCCAGCCGTCCTTCCTGACGATCAATGGATTCCACATTTCAAAGATTTCAACACTGCTGGGACGGGAATCCTAATCACCACAATCATCACAAAGCATCCAATCACAAATGAATTCTTCCCAGGGTTGAAGTTTCAAACAAAGCTGATTGGATCAGATGTCCCAGGAAAAGATCTCATTGTCGGATTTGAAATCTTCAGACAACTTAAAGATTAGCTCCAGATCAAAGCCCATGGAATAACTTTCAAGAAACAATTAAAGCCATATACAGATGTTTTATGATTATTCCAAATAACTGATGCTGAATAGATCAAGAAGATAGAAAAACAGTTGGTGGAGCATTCATGTGCGGATTCTCACAAGGAGTTTATGGGAAAATGCAAAAAGCCTTTATGACTAAATGAAGAGTTTTTCATTAAACTCCCCTTTAAGAAGAATGCCCCAGGTTAGGGAAAAGAACAAGATGGAGCAGTTCAGAGAATAAAAGAAATCTCGAAAGAGGTCAAAGCCCTCCATATTCCATCAGACGGGAAAAAGATATTGCAGACAAATACCGGCAACGAATATTGGAGTGCGGTACATTTTGAAGAAAAAGATGGCCAACGAAAAATATGCGGATATGCCAGTGGAAAGTTCAAAGATGCTGAACAACACTATCATTCTGCATTCAAAGAAATTCTTGCCGTAAAGAATGGGATTAAAAAGTTCAATTTCTTTTTAATTCACATAGAGTTTCTTATCGAGATGGATATGAAGGCTTTCCCGAAGATGATCCAGATAAATCCAAAGGTTATCCCAAATCCGCAGATTCTCAGATGGGCACAATGGTTCTCCCCTTACAAATTCCATGTAAAGCACTTCAAAGGGAAGGATAATATTCTAGAGGAATTCCTATCCAAGACAGAAGAGTTTTCAAAGAGATTTCAAACCTAACTGCAGAAAAGGATAACTAGCCAAATTTTCATGCTTGCAAGCTCACCAGGAGCTAGTTCATCCAGAATAGCAGATCATTCCCCGGAATTCTTCAGCAAGTTTGTGGACCCGTTTGATCCATCTATCCTTACAGAAAGAAGGACTTTCTATGACCTTCTAGTTTGCAGAAAATATGGAGGATCTATCATTAAGACATTCAGAGTCAATCCAGAATACCCTATTCTGTCACATATTCATAGCAATGCACAATTATTTTCCACATGAGCTACTATGGGTTTTCTGGTACTTATCTCACAAGTATTATATTTTTATGGAATTCAAGTGCGACATGTTCCGATGTTTTGATAGGATTGAACCTGTTCTAAAAACGTTTCTGCAATGGTTCAAACCACGAAGATATTGGGTACAATGTTTCCAAGACTCCTATGCAGCAAAAGTGTTCATGTTACATCGACCGATAAAGATTATTGATGGGAAGGTCTATGCTCAACCAGATATTTCACTATGGTGGGAATTCCCTGTATCTTTCTTGTCCTTAGAAGATGAATACAGTGAAGCAAAAAGAATTATTTTCCAAGTGCATCCTACTAGAGATATGGCCGAAAGAATGGGCTCGATGGAATTATACTAATGACCATCCTTATTGGGAAAGAGTTCGAGAAGCAGCAAGGAAGTTCCGAGCGCCGTATGAAATAATCAGAAATGAAGTCACTCATGCTATCACAAAGATAAGGTTGAATTTTCCATTTCAAGATTCAACAAAAATAGATCCAGATATGACAGGGCCATCCTACAGGAAATGCTACTATAGAAGGTTGTGGAAAAGAAGCCTGGAAAATAAAGAAACATTCAAGAAAAAACATGGACCAGAATGGCGGATAGAGGAAGGATACACAACTCCGTCATCGACTCCATCAAGTACCGCTCCGTCGGATAAGGCATACTGACGTGCTTACAAGAAAGAAAAAAGCGGACCCCATGGTCACATGCTTGCACATGGTTGTCATGCTTTGGATGATGTTCCCCTCGTTTTATTAGGCTTGTTTTATTAGGCGTGTTTTATTAGGCTGTCTTATTAGGCTTGTTTTGTTAGGCTGTCTTCTTAGGCTCGTTTTATTAGGCATGTTTTATTAGGCCCTTCACATGCCTAGCGGGGCCCGTGTGTCATGTAAGATAAGTCTTGTGGAAGCATCCAACTCCTATAAATAGGAGGCTATGTAATAGTTAGAAATGAAACAATCTCCCTGTAAATTTTCCGATATGAAAGCCTTTGTTTCATCCTTCCAAGGATGTTAGCAAGCCAGACCATGATAATCATTGACGAGAAGTTTCAATCAATAACGATCCCACCGGTAGGCTACATCAGGCAAGCAATATTTCTAGTGTTGGATGATATCTGCACAAATAGATCTATTTTGAAGCAGATCATAGAAAACAATCCAGCCCTTGATAAAGCTTGCGAAAAGTCTGACCTAATTACTAGGTCAAGCTGTTCGTGCCATGCCCCCATACGAAAAGGAAGATTCAAGTGATTCAAATGGCCAAGGCCTTCAGGAGAAAGATCGCAGTTCAGGAGTCTCACAAAATATTTCAGGAGAAGGAGCCTAGGCAAGTCCCGGAAACATGATAGATGCTTCATTTGTAACAAGATTGGGCATTATGCAAAAAATTGTCCCTAATCCCGAAGGTCGATCAAGCTTCTTACTGAAATAGAGGACTACACTGGTATCCATCTAGATGAAGATGACGATTTTGAATCTGTTCTCTCATTAGAGGACGAACCCACAGAGAAGTCCCTTTTTTCCATAGATGTGTACGAAGAATATGAAGATGACTATTATCAGATTTCAGAACCAGAGGGAAAGGCTCAAGAAGATATCAACAGCATCACGGTGATCCCACAGGTCCAGCTTAAATTCTATCCATCTAAATGGGATAAACCAATCTAGGTTATTGCTTTTATGGACACTGGATCAACATGTTCATTGATGAACCCAGCCGTCCTTCCTGACGATCAATGGATTCCACATTTCAAAGATTTCAACACTGCTGGGACGGGAATCCTAATCACCACAGTCATCACAAAGCATCCAATCACAAATGAATTCTTCCCAGGGTTGAAGTTTCGAACAAAGCTGATTGGATCAGATGTCCCAGGAAAAGATCTCATTGTCGGATTTGAAATCTTCAGACAACTTAAAGATTAGCTCCAGATCAAAGCCCATGGAATAACTTTCAAGAAACAATTAAAGCCATATACATATGTTTTATGATTATTCCAAATAACTGATGCTGAACAGATCAAGAAGATAGAAAAACAGTTGGTGGAGCATTCATGTGCGGATTCTCACAAGGAGTTTATGGGAAAATGCAAAAAGCCTTTATGACTAAATGAAGAGTTTTTCATTAAACTCCCCTTTAAGAAGAATGCCCCAGGTTAGGGAAAAAAACAAGATGGAGCTGTTCAGAGAATAAAAGAAATCTCAAAAGAGGTCAAAGCCCTCCATATTCCATCAGACGGGAAAAAGATATTGCAGACAAATACCGGCAACGAATATTGGAGTGCGGTACATTTTGAAGAAAAAGATGGCCAACGAAAAATATGCGGATATGCCAGTGGAAAGTTCAAAGATGCTGAACAACACTATCATTCTGCATTCAAAGAAATTCTTGCCGTAAAGAATGGGATTAAAAAGTTCAATTTCTTTTTAATTCACATAGAGTTTCTTATCGAGATGGATATGAAGGCTTTCCCGAAGATGATCCAGATAAATCCAAAGGTTATCCCAAATCCGCAGATTCTCAGATGGGCACAATGGTTCTCCCCTTACAAATTCCATGTAAAGCACTTCAAAGGGAAGGATAATATTCTAGAGGAATTCCTATCCAAGACAGAAGAGTTTTCAAAGAGATTTCAAACCTAACTGCAGAAAAGGATAACTAGCCAAATTTTCATGCTTGCAAGCTCACCAGGAGCTAGTTCATCCAGAATAGCAGATCATCCGCCGGAATTCTTCAGCAAGTTTGTGGACCCGTTTGATCCATCTATCCTTACAGAAAGAAGGACTTTCTATGACCTTCTAGTTTTCAGAAAATATGGAGGATCTATCTTTAAGACATTCAGAGTCAATCCAGAATACCCTATTCTGTCACATATTCATAGCAATGCACAATTATTTTCCACAGGAGCTACTATGGGTTTTCTGGTACTTATCTCACAAGTATTATATTTTTATGGAATTCAAGTGCGACATGTTCCGATGTTTTGATAGGATTGAACCTATTCTAAAAACGTTTCTGCAATGGTTCAAACCACGAAGATATTGGGTTCAATGTTTCCAAGACTCCTATGCAGCAAAAGTGTTCATGTTACATCGACCGATAAAGATTATTGGTGGGAAGGTCTATGCTCAACCAGATATTTCACTATGGTGGGAATTCCCTGTATCTTTCTTGTCCTTAGAAGATGAATACAGTGAAGCAAAAAGAATTATTTTCCAAGTGCATCCCAATGGAGATATGGCCGAAAGAATGGGCTCGATGGAATTATACTAATGACCATCCCTATTGGGAAAGAGTTTGAGAAGCAGCAAGGAAGTTCCGAGCGCCGTATGAAATAATCATAAATGAAGTCACTCATGCTATCACAAAGATAAGGTTGAATTTTCCATTTCAAGATTCAACAAAAATAGATCCAGATATGACAGGGCCATCCTACAGGAAATGCTACTATAGAAGGTTGTGAAAAAGAAGCCTGGAAAATAAAGAAAAATTCAAGAAAAAACATGGACCAGAATGGAGGATAGAGGAAGGATACACAACTCCGTCATCGACTCCATCAAGTACCGCTCCGTCGGATAAGGCATACTGACGTGCTTACAAGAAAGAAAAAAGCGGACCCCATGGTCACATGCTTGCACATGGTTGTCACGCTTTGGATGATGTTCCCCTCGTTTTATTAGGCTTGTTTTATTAGGCGTGTTTTATTAGGCTGTCTTATTAGGCTTGTTTTGTTAGGCTGTCTTCTTAGGCTCATTTTATTAGGCATGTTTTATTAGGCCCTTCACATGCCTAGCGGGGCCCGTGTGTCATGTAAGATAAGTCTTGTGGAAGCATCCAACTCCTATAAATAGGAGGCTATGTAATAGTTAGAAATGAAACAATCTCCCTGTAAATTTTCCGATATGAATAAAATGTTTGCTTTCTAAGTTTCTCTTGTTCTTCTCTTTGAGAGGTATGGAAAGGCTGATCCTAAGTTAGTATAGGGTTAGGAAATATTTAGCAAGTTAAGCTTGCTACAAGTACAGTAGTTTTCCGAAGCTTTGACAGTATGCCTGTAGTAGTGTGAAAGTTTTTCTGAGTTGAGTGGCTTGGCTAGGAAGCCAGCCCATTTTGTAGGAAAAACCTTCATATCTATGATCTTTCAAACTGTCCGACTAACTTGACAAGCCATCCTTCGGGTTGTTGAAGTCAGGTTTGTGGCAAGCCGTTCTTCGGGATGTTGAAGCCCAGTCCTACTATGTAAGAAAACTATTGTGCTTGCAGTCTGGCCGTCATGCTTGCTGTTTCCCCGCCCTCTAAGCTTTGACCACTCTCACATTAAAAAACCCAACATAACAACCTTCTCTTTCTCGATATAGCAACCCACTTACAACCAAGCACACCAAGATGACCCTGAAACATTTTGTTACCATCTCCCAAGTATCATGAGTGAACATTACTGGATAAAGGAGTTCGATAATGAAGGTCATGATGTAAGGTGGTTCAAATGTCCTTTCACGGGACACTGCCCATGGGATATCCAATATGACTGTCAAGAATGTCTTGACGATGAAATTGAATGGGATGAACATCATACAAGAAGAGCCAAATCAAAGAAAAATGGGAGAAACTCTGAGAGAGAGTACTGAACAAGGTATGAAGAAGGAGATAAATCTATCGGTTCACTGAGCCATTCAGGAAAATATGAATTCCTTGTTTCGTACAAACCTCAAAACTTGCCACCTCTCCCTGACCAAAATTTATATCACAAACCTTCTAATCCAAATATCCCAAAGCCAAAAATTCTCATGATGAACCCATCAAGCTCCAGTCACACCCCTGAATTTCCTTCACAACAACCTTTTGAAGAAGATGGTGCAAGAAACAATCAATTGGAAACCCGAAAATGCCATTTGCCAAAACAAAGTGTTAACTAATATTAGCACTTCCATTAGAAATGTTGCTCACACACAAAACAAGATGATGAGCAGGGTGGAGACAATTGAGAAAAAAGTGGAACAAGAATCTTCTAAGCATGCTGGTCTGATCAAAACCCTGGAATTGGGAATGACAAACATGCAGTATGAGATTTTCCCACCATGCACTTCCCTTTTCCACTTCTTTAACCAACAACAAAAGGAAACGGCTGCCTTAAAGAGCAAATACAACAAGTCAGATATGGTGACCTTTAACCGAAAAGGACACAAAGCTTCTCATCAAAACCCACCTTTTTCCCCATGTCCTCACAAACATACTCACCACCAAAGCTAGACCATGTTTTCTCTATGTTCCCATCCACAAAATGAGACCCTATGTCTTTTACCCCAAAAAAAATGATGAACCTGAGTTTGACATTACAAAAATGGTCTGGGAAAGGAAAGACTCTATGGCGGCCCAAAAACAATCCAAACGAAAGAAAGAACTTGGGGAAGGTTCAAACGAACCTGAGCTGGAAGACTTGATGATCTCGGCCCAAAAGATTCCTAACCTCTATGTGGCCTAACCCACAAATGATATAGAAGAGGATGATACCCTGGGATCCAGTGACCAAGATTCATATGACACTGATCCTACGGAACAGAGTGTTGAGACAAGCGAAGATTCCTCAATTGAATCTTCAGAAGAAGATAACCCACCAATTTTCATGAATCAACCCAGAGAACTACAAATCTCTGAAGTAGATGATGATCGTGACGGGATGACAAATGAGCCAATTCCAGAAAGAAGGCCAGAACCAACAACCGCAAAATTCGTGGGGACTGGATTCCATACTTTCAGTCTGGATGATATCAAAGTATCAAAATGTCCCCAAAGGATCCAAGATTTCTTCACTTGGATGGTGACAAAGAATCTTGTTGAACGTGAAAAGTACATGATCCTGTCAGAATTTACTTCAAGGTTCTCCGGAATTCTCAGAGGCTGGTGGAATTCACTTGGGACACAAGACAAAAATATGTTTCTCACATCCCAGGACTTCTCTTTCAACATTAAAATACTCCAAGAAGTATTTTGTGGAGATACCGGCCAAAGGCAAGAAAAACTAAGGAGACAGTTGTTGTGCTGGGAATTTTGGCACATCTAATGCTTTTTAACTCTAAGTTTTACTTGTTTTCAAGAATGTTTGTGTTAGTTTGATGTGTTTTGTGTGTTGTGAAGGTATTTTGAAGTTAGAATACTCGGAAACCGAAAAAACGAGGAAAAGAAACAATCTATTCTGATAAGCATAAGGACGGATTGTCAACATGCTCGATGGCCCATCGAGTTGCCTCGTCGATAAGTTCCTGCGAAGTGACAATTCATCATATCATCATCAGATCGTCGACTTGCACCGTCGACATGATCGACGGTCCGTCGAAGTGCTTCGACGGTGGAGTTCCTGCAGAGTGATAAAAGTATACTCAGATTGTCGAGTTGGTCGTCGAGCATGTCGACGATCGTCGAAGTGCAAAGACGACCCGTCGTAGTGCAAGCCAAGATGGAACAGGACTAGGATTGATTATTCCGAGTTTTGACTTGTATAAATACCTGTTTAGGTTTTATTTTTCAGACATCTAGAGTTTTTAGACTTGTAGTAATTACTTTTGAGTTGTTATTTCTTTTGAAGATTTCCAGACAATTACATTCATTACTTTCAAGTTTTATTCGTAAGTTCAATCCAATAATTCAATTCTGCAATCTTCAATCTTTTATTGTTTTCTTGTTGCCATGAGTAGCTAAACACCTTTACTAAGGTTGTGAACCCAAGGATGGGTGTTTTGTGACTGGGGATCGTGAAAGATATACGCATAATGGATTGTTAGGATTTATTTGTTCTTCGTATTCATCATATTGTTAGTGGTTGCAAACATTAGCTCACGCCTTAAACTTTAGTTTATTTGGGAAAATAGCTAGGGTTAGGTAAGAACAAATAACATGAACTCAGGGCTTTAAACCTTATTTAACAAATTTACTTAGGAATAAGCGGAATTTACTTATTCCTAAGTGAATATGGCATTGAATTGATAGGGGTCGGGAACTAAGAAGCAAGAGGCTCGAGGCAAATCGTCTTTCAAAATCGTATTCCCCAGTAACTGTTGAGAGTGCAAGACAACTGTATGAATATTGCATTGAATTGAAGGTGACGACACTTAGCATGAGAACCGCACCATAAATGAGGAGCGGCTAATTAGTTTTGTGGGGCTAGAGATCTTACCCAAGGCCAGGGAGCTCATTTGCCACTATCAGTTAGAGTTCATGCGAGAGCCGCCTAGGGAGTATTGCTCGGTCTTGGTTCGCACGATATATGTTGCATATGGGGCTTTGATCAGATAAGTTACAAAGAAGCGCAAGAAATTAAGGGAGATACCACCACTGAGCGAGGTTGAGATTAGAGGGGTGAGTGTTGATATATCTACCCAGGCTATCAATAGATTATATTTCGGTGATAACTACACCGCCCCGAGGTAGTGAAGATAAATTGCGGAGGTGCAAGGAACAGTTCGTCAAGGACTGGGTATCTACAGTGGTTGGTCACCCAACCAAGAGAGCTGAGTGTACTAATTTGAAGAATCGAATAAAGGAGCAGTGGTTGACTCTAGAGGGAAAGTTTTGGTGGAGCGTGGTGCAGTTGCGACTTCTCCCCACTAAGGCCGATAATGCTCTTACGGTTGACATTCAGGTTGTTGTAGCCGCATTAATGTCCAGATACCCGATTGATTTTGGGGCGTTGGCTAGTACAGAGATACAGTTGAGGGCTTCCCAGCCCAACAATTCCCTGACATTTCCATGCCTGATTGCAGAGCTTGTTCGGAGTTCACAGGTGTGGTGGATATATGATATCGACCACCGGATTACAGCTTCGTTAGTTTATTCAAGAGAAAAGAGCAAGAATGAGGCCGTTGATGAGAGCCAAGGGTAAGCGGATGGGTTCCCAGTGGCACTTGGAGGGGTACCCCTACCGCAGGATCCTGTTCATCCCGAGGCCGCGGGTGACTCTACACTGGAGTTACCCGCCACTGCTACCCCTATTATTGAGACTGCCCAGGCTGCAGATTCTGAGACTCCAACTGCTGATGTTGGTAATGATTTTGTAGAGACTCAGACAGCTATTCTTAACGCACAGACTTCGGCTCCACCGCCTCCAAGTTCAGTCCCACAACTAGCGGGTCCACCTGTACAGCCCCAGGGTACTATTAGAGTTGATCCATATGCCTTCTCAATGGACAACTTTAGGAAATTTGCCAAACAGGCGGCTACAGCGGACCAGCAATCAAAGATCATATTAAACCAGCTAGATGTTTATGTGAGGATGAAAGTGGATGTGGCATTAGATCCTATGAGGACAACACTATCTGTACGGTTGGATGGATTTGAGCTGAGATTGACTGCATTGGAGATGGCTCGCCCAACCACTTCCACAGATGCCATGACGACAGAGTTAGAGCAGCTTAAGGCTGATGTTGCATTATTGAAGGCCCGTGATCTGAGCCTAGTAGCAACACCACCGTCTGTTGCGGAGGATATTGAGGAGGAGCTTCCAGTAGTGCAATTAGTTGCGCCTGCCACAGCAGGTTATCGGGGAAAGAGAAAGAGAGTGGCCCGTGATGAGGAAGAGGTGCGAGAATGCACTCATACTAAGGGCCCGAGTATAGAGGAGCAGCAGGGGGCAGAGGCCATTTAGAGATCACTCATGGAGAATGTCCAGTTTGGGACTAGAGGAGCCACCTCGAGCAGTGTTCCCAACGGTGAGACATTACCACTGTCACGACCCGGATAGGGGCCGTGACGGGTACCCGGGGCTAAACACCGAGCACCACTCGTTCTGCTGCTCATTATACTCACTAGGCCTTCTTTTATTAAATTCATACTTAGATCATACGAAAATCATTTTCCATTTTAGAACATAAATACTTTTATATACATGAGCCTCTCGGCTATCAAAATGATAATATACACATTAAACACATATACAATAGTAACCTCGTGAAACCATATAACCCACACTGCGTATCTACGAGCCTCTACTGGAGTGCTAGACATAAGGACGGGACAGGACCCCGTCGTGCCCAAAATATGCATATGTACACCAAAAGGATAAGTCAATGGCACTTCTGGAATAGTAGAGTGCTCTCAATCAGCTAATGGCTCCTACAAATCTGGGTCAAGCTCACCTCCCTGTCTACCTGTGGGCATGAACACAGCTTCCAAAGAAAACGAACGTCAATACAAACATTGTACTGAATATGAGAGGCATAAACAATAATAGTACGTCAATGAGATCAAGGAAGCATCAATAAGGAGCAACGGTATATGATTGTCACTTATAAAAGAAATAACACATACTGACTGACTTCGTATCCATCAACATATCATATATGCATAAATGTATAAGCTTCCCGTCCATATAGGTACGGTGTGATAATGTATAAGCTGCCCGTCCATATAGGTACGGTGTGATAATGTATATGTTTCTCGTCCATATAGGTACGGTGTGATAATGTATAAGCTGCCCGTCCATATAGGTACGGTGTGATAATGTATAAGCCTGCGTCCAGGCCTCCCGCGTCCGGGGCATGAGCTGCCCACTATAGTGGTGTGTGTGTCTGCCCTCCTTAGCGGTGTCTGCCCGGCCATATAGGAACGGTGTAATATCATCATCATGTGCATATCATAGGCCTATCATACTATTATCATAATGCATGCATAATAGCTCAAGGATAGCTATACTTTATCGGAGTGACGTAAGGTTGTGATCTCCCGATTTCATTATGGAGCATTCATTGACATTCTGCCTCACCTTGAAGGGATTAGCATATAAGGTGAGTGCACAAAATAACGACATCAATGGGTTATAGATATCATCATTAGCTTTATAGGATCATCATATCATGGATTCTAGATTCTTTAGACTCAAACTAATCATCGTCGCTATCGTACTCATAGTGTATCTCTTATTTCATATGGCTATTCATGAACAAGGACTCTTAGTTTTCTTGAAGATAGGAAACTCATGAAGAAGGAGGAAATTCATGCCATAATATTCATGCCTTAGAAATAAAGGACTAGCCTCACATACCTTTGTCGTTTAGCTAATCTGTCGCTTGCTTGTTACGTTTCTACCTTCAAGAGAATTCACATTAACATTAGCTAATTGACCTCTTAAACGTGCTTACTAGAGCTAAAGAAAGTTGGGCAGAATTTCCTTTGTTTATACAACTTTTCCAATATTCTATATCAACTCTTAAACATTCATAATAACGTTCATAATATCATAGACAACAATCGTCATTCATCTATATTATCCGCAATTCATAATCTCACTCCAATTTCCCCATAATCGTGGTCATAACTCACTATTACGTTCTTTCACGTATAATTCTCATTCCATGTTCTAAATGTCATGCATAATCTACTTACAATCACAACATATCCATATTCATGATTCATTCCAAACTACTACTCAACAATAGCACTATCCCCACATTTATGTCCCATTTTCTATATTCTTCAACAATCCAAGTGTTTCAACTTCTCAATATCTTAAACATCATGAAAATATTATAAAACTTACCTTGGATATAGTAGGAACAAGCCTTGAGAGCAATACTCTTCTTGCACCAAAAACCCTAACTCACTTCCTTTGAAATTTCTTGGCTTAGATGACTTCAATGGGTTTCATACTCTTGATTCTTGTTAGTTTGAAGAAATTGATCATCAATTTCCTTTGAATTCTTGTGGATGAAATGTATGGAACCTTCTAGAGGTCTTGAGAGAGATGAAGAAAATGTGAGAAATGAATTTAACGAAGCGGGATCACATATATATAATCAGAACTTATTCAGCTCGTCGGGACTTCCACGGACACTTCCACGGTCCGTGGAATATTGTACGAATCGTGGAATCGGTCGTGGATCACCACCAAGAAATCATCATCTCTTCTGGGTATTCCACTGACCAATATACGGTCCATGGAAAGTTTCACGGCCCGTGGTTGTGGTCCTGGAACTCCCCGCCTTTCCGAACTTGTCCGCGTCATTTCGTTTGATCTCCAATCCTTATACAACCTTCTTAACACTTGTTGAATACTTCATTAATGATCTAAAAATCCCTATAACTCGTCCTCAAAACCTTACCAAACAATCCTTAACACAAAAATTTACGGAACCCTTCCTAAACCTCACTTATACTCCACTTGTCCTTATCGATTCTTATTTCATCAATTCATATAACTTCAAGATCTTAACGTATGCATTCTAAAACCACTAATCATACGTCTTATAATCTTAAGAACTTCCTATTGTCCTTAAGCTCGCGTTGGTTCTTTCACTCTGCGACGACATTAAAATTTCCAAGGTGTAACATTCTTCCCCCCTTTTGGAACATTCGTCCTCGAATGTTAAATACTCGGGAATCCTACAAAAATTTTGCTAGAGTTTCCCCTGTAATATGGCACTATCGTCCTGTCACAACAACCCATAATAATATCGCCTCACAAGGCCACAACACAATGACAATATATTTATGGCCACACACGACCAAAAGCATGAAAAGTAAGCATACATACCTCATAATGTTAGTGTTTCATCTTGAATCTCTTCAGGGGGTTGGAATAAGTGTGGATATGTGGATTTCATTTTCTTTTCCGCTTCCCTAGTCATTCTTCTCGGTTGTTATTCTACCATAAGACCTTAACTGAGGCCACTTCTTTATTTCGAAGTCTCCGTACTTGCCTATCTAATGTGGCAATGAGTACCTTTTCATAGATCAACTTTTCTGTTACTTGAACATCATTTACTGGCATGATCCTAGTAGGATTTCCAACATATTTACGAAGCATCGGGGCATGGATGGTAGATCTAACTCATAAGCCATCTTGCCTATTTTGCATACAATCTCATAAGGCCTAATGCATCGGGGACTAAGCTTCCATTTCATTCAGTGATCTTATTGCATTCGTAAGTTGTCACATCCCAGGGCTACTGTAGTAAGCGTATAACATGTACCTATTGTCATATTCGAAGTAATTGTCCTATTTATCCCTAATAATAATCCCAACTCAACATTTCAACTCAATTTACCATATAATGTCCTTCAACTGACCCGGGGATATCATGACCACACTATTCTTGTTTACCTCTTACTCCTCTTTTTAAGTACCCACTTGGTTTCATTGGCGACGTATAATTACTTGCAAGTTATATAATTGTTCTCGCGTGATTCATGTACATACACATCTATACATATAAATGTATCCATCTATACATCTGTATTCATAATCGTACTCATTTACATATCGTATCCATGGTCATATTCATATACATATCATCTACATAGCATGCCCTACTACGAAGGTTCGGTCATCATTCATACTCAAAAGTCTTTTGTCTATCCGTAGCAACTTATGTCGTCGTGCTCTCTTCCTTCCTTTATTTTTCCCTTGATTTTCATATCTTATGTTCTTCCATAGAAAACCTTAGGTCCCTCTCTTAATTATCACTCATAAATAGCGATATCATTAACAACGACTCTCTCATTAGTGCCTTTGTCTCCATTCCAGTATATCATCGCTATTCTTTACAATATCCCTTGAGTTATTTTCTCTCAATGTCACGTGGTTCGAGGTCTCCACGAATGATTTCTCGTACAGTCTCAGATGCCTGTTCAATTTATATCCGCTCAGTTGTTAGTCAGTAGACTCATTTCTGTGCAACTCTCACTCATTGTTTCAGAGTCTTTATCTATCACATTTTATGGTCCATCATTTCAATCTCCACACTTGTATCCTGTTTATTCGCTTCCCCCCTTTAAGGGTTTTACTTGTACCATTCTCAAATCTGTTGCCTCACCATCAAATCCTGAATTCATATACCCCTCACTATCCTACATCTTATTCATGTCGTTTCTCATAGTCTATAGCTACAATAATTCATATGTGAAGTCTTAACATACACACCTTGCAGTCTTGTAACCAAATAATATAATCAATATAGCAATCCGAATAAGGATGTATTTTCACTTAGCTCATCTGGTAGTTATGAGTCAATATCTAAATCTGATCTAATTAATAACATTCTGCCCCGTAGGGATGCTCACAATAGTAGTAGGTCTAGTTATCCATACCATCCATATAATGTCACTTTCCCTCTTCTTCGGTGCTCAAAGTTCACTTGTAACGTCATCTTTGTTTTCCAGGGTCTAAGTCTCATATGTCACTAATACCCCTCACGCCTCACATTCTTTTACTCTTGTTTTGCATTGAACACTGATTTCAAGACCAATCATAATCGTATTATATTTGTCGTTGGTGATAGATTTACTCTATCACTTTATCGTCGCACGGTAAACCCATAACTCGTGATCATCTCTTTCTTTTCAACTCTTTACTTCATATACTTTACTCGCTCTAACATGGTATGGGATGTTCATAGGAGATACATTTTTCTTTAAGTCATAACACGACTATTTCTTTAGTGCGCGTACTTTGTATATTTCCTTTTCTCTCTATTCTCATTCTTATTCCTTTACATTCTTTCCTCCTCAATTAATCTTATTTCCTCCCCTTTTATGGTTAATCCTTTATTCTTCGCATGAGGAACTCTATTCCTAACTTAGTATCGCTTTACCTTTTAGAATACACTGCCTTTGTACAATCTATTCTTTTTGCTTTTGAGACTCCTTCTGTTCATCCTGATCATCCCCTCTCACCCTTATTGTGTTGATCCTCCTCCTGATAATTGTCCTATTTCGTTATTCACCTTTCTGTAGTCTTGGTCTTTTGCATCCAACTAAAGATATCACTCATACTCTTGATTATACTAATTACAACTATCGCTACTTGCCATATCACTTTTCTCTAATTTCTTTTTCAAGTTGAATTCCCCCTTTTTGTTGGTTACCATTTCTGTCATTAAGGAATCCCTATGTCAGACTTTCCCCTAACAAGGTCCTTTAAGCTTTCTCATCTACCGCCCCGTGGCTTGCTTGCTGGTTTCACTCTTTATTCATATAAAACATGCCACATCCTTAGTCGTTTCCTCGCTATACTTTGTAGTACACTTCTTGTGGTGCTATCATTATACCTTGATCATAATCAACGCTATAGAGTGCCACTTCTGGATCCAATTCACAAGCCCACTTACGAAATAGAATAAATCTCGTGAAGTAAGCATACTCAACCTGTTACTCTTTCTAACCAGTTCTATTACGCTTACCATAAAAATTATTTTACCAACGTATTCTCATTCGTCATAACCCTTCGTATTCGTACCTCTGTCTCCGGGTACTGTTACTTTGTTTACTAGTAAACTTATTGTATCTTACTCGCACTTATCCGTCCAATCAATACTCCGGTATCACACTCTATTGGAGTTACCCTTTCTCTTCCATGTCATGTTCTAGTACTACCAAGCATTTCTCTTTACCGTATCAATGTCGCTCTTATAACTACTATTACTATCAACTCAATAGTACTTAACTCATCTCGTGTAGTTGTTAATGATACTCCTAACTTAATCTCGTCCTGCCATTACCTTGTCGCACAACATCTCTTCTCGTTAGAACATGTCAGAAACTTATATCTTATCTACTTTAGATTCTAGGAAAAATTTCGGCAGAGTCTCTCTTGTAAACATAACAATCCCAAACCTGCACATAGCCCAGAAAACACGTCCGATGTCTCAATGGGACATATATCAGAACACACATAATACGTATATGAACAACACAAGATCACTTACCATTAAAGGATATAAATAATAGTGCTTGTCTCATAAGTTGTGCCTGCACACTCGGTCTAGGATTCCAATATCTATATACATACACATATTATTTATATTCACTCCCTGTCAATCAGCTTACTCATATCTCACAATCCCGGCTATCACTAGGTTACTAACAAATGTAGCCATCTCAAATTGCCGGATAGGCTCAGATTTTCACCTCAACACAATCATCACAATGGGGGTGATACATGACACCATAGGATTCGAATCAATCGATGCACACATATCATAAGAGGATGCTAACAATATACCTGGAATAATATCAGGGGAAGACTCAGGATCCTGTCGCTCAGCTAACGCATGGATATGATGCTGGGATCCACTTGGACTGGGCGTTCCTCTTTTGTCTCTGTCACCACCTACTAACATCTGTGGCCTTGGCCTTGGAGGGCGTACCGAGGACGAAGAGACAGCTATCACTCCCGTAGCCCGAACATTACATTTACCACGCCTCCATGGGCAATCGCACATGATATGGCCTGGCCGAGCACAAGTATAACAAACATCCGAGCCCAAGAGGCACGGTCCCCAATGTAACATGCGACACCGAGTACATCGTGGTACCGAGGATCTCGTCTGACTAGAACCAATCCGAATCCGAGAATTGGAAACTCTAAGACTCTGGAGTGACATAGAATAAGTAGGTCCATCAAATCCTGGTCTAGAAAAATGCGGAGGAGCACCACTTGTCGAGTGAACTGAGTACCTAAAGAATTGTTGCCTTGGAGCACCCCTAAACTCATGATCAAACCCTGAAAAATTAGTTCCCTTTCTCCAACCCCTGTTATCGTGGCCCACATTTTGCTGCTGCGCTTGAGCGGCTACCAATTGAGTCAGTAAAAGAATAGTCTGTCTCATCTCTTGGCCCAAGGTATCTGGTGGAGGAACGGGGGTGTTGGAGCAAAAATTAAGGCTCCCCTGTGATCCTCTAAAGTGGGCGAAATATGGGAAAACTGAGGTAGGGCCTTTTTCTGTGGTTCGACCTCTTCCATATCTATAGACGGCTCCCGTTCAATCCCTTCCTCAACCATTATCTTGCCTTTCTGGGCTCCCGTAGCTTTTCCTTTCATCAGCTCTGCTGAAATCATAACACACTGTTAGGAAGGGGATAATCTTATAACACAGCTCTATCGCACGGTTTCTTAAGATGAAATATGGTCATTTTTCCTAAATGCTCTGTAGCCTCCTATTTATTAGCGTGGCGCGCAACACACCATAAATAAGACTTTACTAGACACGGCTCGTAGACACTTCCTAGGACTGAACTGCTCTGATACCACTTTTGTCACGACCCGGTTAGGGGCGGTGATGGGTACCCGGAGCTAACCACCGAGCACCACTCGTTCTGCTGCTCATTATACTCACTAGGCTTTCTTTTATCAAGTTCATACTTATATCATAAGAAAATCATTTTCCATTTTAGAACATAAATACTTTTATATACATGAGCCTCTCGGCTATCAAAATGATAATATACACATATAAACATATATACAGTAGTAACCTCGTGAGACCATATAACCCACACTACGTATCTACGAGCCTCTACTGGAGTGCTAGACATAAGGACGAGACAAGACCCCGTCATGCCCAAAATATGCACATGTACACCAAAAGGATAAGTCAATGGCACCTCCGGAATAGTGGAGTGCACTCAATCAGCTAATGGCTCCTACAAATCTGGGTCAAGCTCACCTCCCTGTCTACCTGTGGGCATGAACACAACGTCTAAAGAAAACAGACGTCAGTACGAATATTGTACTGAGTATGAGAGACATAAACAATAATAGTACGTCAATGAGATCAAGGAAGCATCAATAAGGAGCAACTGTATATGACTGTCACTTATAAAAGAAATAACACATACTGACTTACTTCGTATCCATCATCATATCATATATGCATAAATGTATATATGCATAAATGTATAAGCTGCCCATCCATATAGGTACAGTGTGATAATGTATAAGCTGCCCGTCCATATAGGTACGGTGTGATAATGTATAAGCTGCCCTTACATATAGGTACGGTGTGATAATGTATAAGCTGACCTTACATATAGGTACGGTGTGATAATGTATAAGTTGCCCGCCCATATAGGTACGGTGTGATAATGTATAAGTTGCCTGTCCGTATAGGTACAGTGTGATAATGTATATGCTGCCCATCCATATAGGTACGGTGTGATGATGTATAAGCTTGCGTCCAGGCCTCCCGCGTCCAGGGTATGAGCTGCCCACTATAGTGGTGTGTATGTCTGTCCGCCTTAGCGGTGTCTGCCCGGCCATATAGGCACGGTGTAATATCATCATCATGTACATATTATAGGCCTATCTTACTATTATCATAATGCATGCATAATAGCTCAAGGATAGCTATACTTTATCAGGGTGACGTAAGGTCGTGATCTCCCAATTTCACTATGGAGCATTCATTGACATTCTGCCTCACCTTGAAAGGATTAGCATATAAGGTGAGTGTATAAAATAACGACATCAATGAGTTATAGATAGCATCATTAGCTTTATAGGATCATCATATCATGGATTCTAGATTCTTTAGACTCAAACTTATCATCATCGCTATCGTACTCGTAGTGTATCTCTTATTTCATATGGCTATTCATGAACAAGGACTCTTAGTTTTCTTGAAAATAGGAAACTCACGAAGAAGGAGGAAATTCATTCCATAAGATTCATGCCTTAGAAAGAAAGGACTAGCCTCACATACCTTTGTCGTTTAGCTAATCTATCGCTTGCTTGTTACGTTTCTACCTTCAAGAGAATTCACATTAACATTAGCTAATTGACCTCTTAAACGTGCTTACTAGAGCTAAAGAAATTTGGGCAGCATTTCCTTTGTTTATACAACTTTTCCCATATTCTATATCAACTCTTAAACATTCATAATAACGTTCACAATATCATAGACAACAATCGTCATTCATGTATATTATCCGCAATTCATAATCTCACTCCAATTTCCCCATAATCGTGGTCATAACTCACTATTACGTTCTTTCACGTATAATTTGCATTCCATGTTCTAAATGTCATTCATAATCTACTTACAATCACAACATATCCATATTCATGATTCATTCCAAACTACTACTCAACAACAGCACTATTCCCACATTTATGACCCATTTTCTATATTCTTCAACAACCCAAGTGTTTCAACTTCTCAATATCTTAAACATCATGAAAATATTATTAAACTTACCTTGGATATTGTAGGAACAAGCCTTGAGTAGCAATACTCTTCTTGCACCAAAAACCCTAACTCACTTCCTTTGAAATTTCTTGGCTTTGATGACTTCAATGGGTTTCATACTCTTGATTCTTGTTAGTTTGATGAAATTGATCATCAATTTCCTTTGAATTCTTGTGGATGAAATTTATGGAACCATCTAGAGGTCTTAAGAGAGATGAAGAAAATGTGGGAAATTAATTTAATGAAGTGGGATCACATATAGATAATCAGAACTTATTCAGCTCGTTGGGACTTCCACGGACACTTCCACGGTCCGTGGAATATTGTACGACTCATGGAATCGGTCGTGGATCACCACCAAGAAATCATCATCTCCCAGCTTTTTCGAAGTTGTCCGCGTTGTTTCGTTTGATCTCCAATCCTTATACAACCTTCTTAACACTTGTTTAATACTTCATTAATGATCTAAAATCCCTATAACTCGTCCTCAACACCTTACCAAAAAATCCTTGACACAAAAATTTACGGAACCCTTTCTAAACCTCACTTATACTCCATTTGTCCTTATCGATTCTTATTTCATCAATTCATATAACTTCAAGATCTTAACGTATGCATTCTAAAACCACAAATCATCCGTCTTATAATCTTAAGAAGTTCCTATAGTCCTTAAGCTCGCGTTGGTTCATTTACTATGCGACGACATGAAAATTTCCAAGGTGTAACAGCCACCACCCCTTCCTACTCCAGTGCCAGTGCCTACGGGCACCACTACTGATGTAGCTACTCATGCTGCTGTAGAGACTGTTGTTGGTGCGGTTGCACCACCTGATGCATCGCAGATCGATGAGTTGCGAGATGATCAGCGCGCCTAGTGCGCCACAGGTATTCCTACTCCCTGGTATTACTTTTTCTACATTGGGGACATTACAGACTTTTTCAATTGGGGGTCGGGGTATTTGATGTATCATATATGTATTTAGGGCCCCCTCGGCTTTTCTATGCCATGGTTCTTTTCCTGAGGGATTTATTTCTTGTTGAACCTGGAATGTTTAGGTCATGTTTAGATAAAGTAGAGTATTGTTGACTTATGTGGTGGTGGTTTGATTAACTTAGGGCTGTTGTATTTAGATTTTGAGAAAAAAGTACTCCCCTCCTAAAATATTTTGACAAAAATAGACTTGGTTGTTTAATTGAAATGCATGCTTCTTTCTGTGACATTTAGATTATTGGGCTACCTTGTGTGCGGAATTATACCGGGGAGACTAGTGTGTGGACAATTCTGATGCCATGTTGTACGGTTTTGTAGATATATTCTCTAGTTTTGTATGTGATCTAGAACTTGCCTGGTTAGTCATGCCTGCATTCTGAAGATAAGTGAATTTGTGAAATGATCTTAGGCTTTGTTTGTGTTAGGAAACCCCTGTTTAGCCTGAATATCAGCCTACCCATAGATTAATATCCCAGGTTAGCCATTTTGAGCCTGAGACCTGTCTTTGATTAGCCGTAACAAGCCGATACCCATTCTTAATATCCATCTTTTTTGCACCCGGTTCCTCCTTGTGTCACGACCCGACTAGGGGCCATGACGGGTACCCGGGACTAACCACCGAGCACCACTCATTTCCTTACTCGTCATAGTCATTGTACACTTCTTTACCATTTATAAACTCATAATCATAAGACATTCATTTTTCATTTGAAAACATAATTGATTTTATATACATACGCCCTTCGGCTATCAAAATAATATACACATACATATATACATATATACGCTTATGAAAATCGTGAGACCATACTACCCACACATACGTATCTACGAGCCTCTACTAGAGTCCTAGACATATGGACGGGACAGGACCCCGTCGTGCCCAAAACATATATGTACATAAAATAGTAACTCAATGGCACCTCCGGTGTTATATCCCGTGTTTTCGCATAATTGGAAATCATGAAATAATTAGAACTTGTATGTTATAAGGCAATATTTTGATTTTAGCTAATATGCCCATGTCGTTTATAAAAATATTGGTGTGGAAATATGGAGGAAGTCCAAGGGAAAAAATTGGAATTTCGGAAATTAGTTTCGGGAATTAAAAAATGAGAGTTTTAATGAATTGGGCTCAACCAAAAACTTAAGAAAATTGAGGCCCAAACTTAAGGGGTGGCCGGCCAAGAGGCTTGTCCCAAGCCCCATTTAAATGGTCATGTGATTTCCATGTGACCATTTAAGAAAGTATAATATATCCATGTATATCCATAGAATGTTCAAGAAAAAAAATTGAAGAACCTCCAAAAAGGAGCTCTCGGCCGAGCAACAAGAAAAAGAGAAAAAAAAATAATTTCCAAGCTTTGATCTTAATCCAAAAATCTTGTTCTTCTTGTATTGTAGTAAGTTCAAGACGCTTTCCGACGGGATACAATTAGTTTAGCGAGAGAGCGACGTTTGTGGCAAGTCGGAATTTCAAGAAAAAGGTAAGATTTCTATGTTTTTATGTTATGGAATGGATATATATGCTATAGTGATTAGAGTGGCATGAAGATTTTGGAATTGTGTTGTGTTTGAGCATGGTCGTGTGTGTGTGTGAAGGTTGTGTTTGGCCGTGAGCCATGCTGGTGTGGAAGGGGAGTGAATTTGATTTTGTTAGTTGCCTCGTCGTGGCATTTATGACGTAAATGAATGTTTAACGAGTTGAATTGGCATTGAAGTTGGTCTTATGTCGATATGGGAGATTATGTAATTTTCATGTGATTTTTATATAATTATAGAAGTAAGATTTTAAATGTGAATTATGGTCGTTGTTAATGAATTTGGATGAAAACAATGCGAGTTGATAGTTTGTCGCATCTGTTGAAGTTTTGGATAGAATATGGAAAGTGGCGGCATACTTGAATTCATGTATATCGCTTGGAATATTATTGGAATGTGTTTGAATAACTTTGAATGAGTAAATGAATATGATAATGTGGATGTTAGTTTGATGTTGTGAAGTTTGGATGAAAGTTGTTGAATTATGTAGAAAGAAAGAATATTGACGTTAGACTTATTTTGTTGCGACATATGATGTTTGTGATATTGTGGGTTGTTGTGTTGTTGTATATGGAGCCGAGCTAAGTCTCGGGGTGTTATATATATAGGGGAAATGCTGCCGAAATTTCGGTAGGCAAATATGGGATTAAGTGCATTCTTAAGCCTTGAAATCTCTAATTGGTAACTTTGACCAATTGCAGATTCTGAGCGAAACGGGACTTAAGTTTTGGGCGAGCGTAAGTCGTATATAAGGTATGTAAGGCTCCCCACTCTTTCTTTTGGCATGTCTTAGTATGCTAGGTCAATATCGGGACCCCGGGAGCAATCCTGTTCCCCGAAATTTGAATTAGAGAATGTCTACTATTCATTCAATCGAATTGAACATTAACGTTCTTCTTTTGCTTTCAAAGTAATTAAATGTTCGAAACTTATGCAAATGTAATCAAATCGCTTCGGATCCTCCATGTATGATTCCATAGACCCCAAATGTCCGTGATTCATGTCCTCCACCTCGACTTGACCCGAGGTGGGCCCGCTAACCCCGAGACTTCTTTGTTTGCTCTATTATGCCCATTTGTGTACAAAGTCGGTAAAAGACTTTTGTTATGAATTTGCCTATCATACAATAATGTTATAACTGCCACGATATTCTAAACTATATTTTGAACCATAAATATTACTTAGGAAATATCTTTGTGAAAAGAACTCCGTACTAACTAATCGCTCGACTATTTTGACTAATAAATTGACTTATGATTTTGACAAGTTTCAAAGAATATTTTGACATACAAATTGCATTGTTTGCTCACGACTCCGCTCGTGCCCTTATTATGATTCGTTCACCGGTTCCCGGGCCGGTTATGATTCGTGCGCATTATGATAAATTCGGCCGTATGCTGTGTTACGGTTCCCGAGACCTCGCCATAGGACCGGGTTCCGTTTGGTGTTATGCTGTGATATGGCTGGTGATATGATATGCTGATATGTGTGTGCTCGGGGATGTACGGAGATTTGAACCTTCTGGTGTTATGCTGTGTGTGGCACCAGCGTCGGAGTGCTGACCACGTTCCTGAGCTTTGCATGATTTTGTTTGCATTATGTATATATGATTTGGATACACATTTTGATATATTGTTCGGCATTTCTCTCTTTTGTATCCTGTTCGCTTTCAGTTGTGGCCTATACTTCTGTACTTCATGCTTTACATACTCAGTACATCTTTCGTACTGACCCCCTTTCTTCGGGGGCTGCGTTTCATGCCCGCAGGTACAGACGCCGGTGATCCACCACTGTAGGCTCCACTTCTGCTATTTCGGAGTACTCCCTTTGATTCGGAGTCCATGTTTGGTATATATATCTTTTGCTATGTATATATTTTTGTATATTTGACTATTTGGGTACGGCGGGGCCCTGTCCCGCCATATGATTCTGTCGGTCAGTTTAGAGGTCTGTGGACATGTCTGTGGGTTATGGTCTTTTTGTATGGTTATGTGTATATGTTGTTTGGGCGATCCCATACGCCGAGGCGGCCGGTCCGCATATGTTTATACGTTGTTTTGTTAGCCCTTTGTGGCCTTTGTTGGTGTTTGCTGTGTACAGGGCTATTTTGGATAGTCTGTAAAACAAAGGAAACTCTGCCGAAATTTTTCTAGAAATTATCTAAATTTGGAATATAGCCTAGTCGGCCTCTGCTATATATTTGAATGCATTTGATAGATGGGTTCGGGTGTCCAGGTAGGGTGCCAATCGCGGCCCACGGGGTTGGGTCGTGACAAAAGTGGTATCAGAGCGGTTTGTCCTTGGAATGTCCACAGGCCGTGTCTCGTAGAGTCTTGTTTATCGGTGTGTTGTGCACCACATCTATAAACAGGAGGCTACAGGGCATTTAGGGTGTCACTTTTCTTTGGAATCTTAGATCGTGCGTTAGAGCTGTGCAATTAAGATGATTCTGATCTGATTCATTATTGTGTTTGCAGTGATGCCTCCGAAGAAGGCAACGGCGGCCCAGAAGGGCAAGGCAGGAATGGCAGGCACTAGTCAGGCACAGCGAGTTACCCGGGCTCGTGTTTATGATTTGCCCGAGGTTGTGCCCCATTCAGAGGGATCCGCTACACCACCGGCGGAGCCTGGAGCAGGTCCATCAGCAGCTCCAGGGGCCCGAGTACCCGCACCCGAGCCTCCAGCTCCTCACCCAGGGGCTGAGGACAGGACACTGAGATAGGCTGTGCAGTTATTGACCACTCTGGTAGCGGGACAGGCTCACAGACGCGGGCGGAGAGATGATGATGATGACGACAGGCGTGACAGCCTGAGAGTTCGAGAGTTCCTATCGTGTGGCCCTCCAGAGTTTTTCGGGTCTAAGCCCGACGAGGACCCCCATGACTTTATTTGGGGGATGCGGCGCTCACTAGACTTGGTCAGGGCTTCAGAGACTGAGTCTGTTGAGTTGGCTTAGCATAGACTACGAGATGTTGCTGCTCACTGGTATGAGTCCTGGGAGCTATCCAGGGGTGAGGGTGCTACCCCAGCTACTTGGGACGAGTTCGTGACTGCTTTCACTCACCACTTTTTTCCCCCAGAGTTACGGCGGACGCGGGTTGACTGATTTTTGCATTTGCAGCAGAGGGGCCTGAGCGTCCGTGAGTATAATATGGAGTTTGATTCTTTGCCCCGGTATGCACCTGCCATAGTAGCAGATATGGCCGATTGGATGCACAGATACGTGATGGGGTTAAACCGCTATTTGATTGATGGCTGTATGGCGGTGGCATTGCAGGCAGACATGGATATTGCCCGACTACAGGCTTATGCCCTGGGTATGGAGGACCGACATAGAGCTGATTATTCTAGCAGAGCTCGGGACAGGAGGCCGCCCAAGAGGGCCAGATCCGCAGGTTATTCTGGAGATTCTCGAGGCGGACAGCCTCAGTAGCAGCAGTCAGGCAGACATCCTCCTCCGTCAGGCCGGGGTACACAGCCAGCCGGTAGGAGATTTGACAGTGCAGGACAGTCTGGGGCCGGTCAGAGCTCCAGAGCATCAGGGTCACAGATAGCTAGAGGTCCCAGCCAGTCCAGACCACCCAGGCCCCGTTGTTCCCATTGCGGGAAATCGCACCCGGGAGAGTGTTATCGACTTACTGGAGCCTATTTTTCATGCGGTGGTCAGGGCCATCTTATACGAGATTGTCCGTTGGTGAGCGGTTCTGGTAGTGTGGCTCAGCCGATGGGGTCAGCCGCTGGTTCATCATCTGCTTCATCAGTTGCACGCCCTGCGGGGCGAGGTATGCCTGAAACGGCGGGACGCGGTCGAGGTCGTGGCAGTGCTTCAGGTTCTAGCGGTCCCTCGAACCGTATATATGCATTAGCCAGTCGCCAGGACCAGGAGGCTTCGCCGAATGTCGTCACAGGTACATTATTGGTTTTCTCCAGATCTATATATGTACTGATTGATCCTGGTTCTACTTTGTCATATATTTCCCCGCTCGTTGCTAGTAAAATTGGGATAGTGTCTGAGCCTATAGAGCCATTTGAGGTCGCTACACCGGTTGGGGATTGTATTATAGCGAGGCAGGTATATAGGGATTGTTCTGTGACTATATGTGATCGCTGCACTAAAGCTGATTTGATAGAATTAGATATGCTGGAATTCGATGTCATTATGGGTATGGACTGGTTAGCTTCCTGTTATGCTAATGTTGACTGCCAGAAAAAGGTAGTCCGTTTTCAGTTTCCAGGGGAACCAGTTATAGAGTGGTTTGGGTCTACAGCATCGCCGAGGGGTAAGTTTATTTCGTACCTCAAGGCTAAGAAGATGATTCAGAAAGGCTATATCTATCACTTGGTTCGTGTGCACGACACTACAGCTGAGACACCTACTATTCAGTCTATTCCGGTCGTTAATGAATTCCCAGACGTATTTCCTGATGAGCTTCCGGGTCTTCCGCCCGAGCGGGAGATAGATTTTACTATAGAGTTGTTGCCTGATACGCAGCCTATATCTATCCCTCCGTACAGAATGGCACCGGCTGAATTGAAGGAATTGAAAGAGCAGCTGAAAGATTTGTTGGATAAGGGTTTTATCAGACCCAGAACATCACCCTGGGGAGCGCCGGTATTATTTGTAAGAAAAAAAGACGGGTCACTGCGCATGTGTATCGATTATCGGCAATTAAATAAGGTGACTATAAAGAATAAATATCCCCTCCCCCGGATTGATGATTTGTTTGATCAGTTGCAGGGTGCTAAATATTTTTCAAAGGTGGATCTGCGCTAAGGTTATCATCAGGTGCGAGTGCGAGAGTCTGATATCCCAAAGACTGCTTTCAGGACCCGGTACGGACATTATGAATTCAGAGTTATGTCTTTCGGGTTGACTAATGCTCCAGCAGTATTTATGGATCTGATGAATCGGGTATTTCGGCCTTTCCTGGACATGTTCGTGATTGTGTTTATTGATGATATTTTGATTTATTCACGATCAGCAGAGGAGCATTCGAATCATTTGAGGACGGTACTTGGCACTCTCCGTCAACAGAAATTGTATGCTAAATTTTCCAAATGTGAATTCTGGTTAACTTCTGTGGCTTTCTTGGGGCATATTGTCGGAGCAGACGGTATTCGGGTCGATATGCAGAAAATTGAAGCTGCACAGAATTGGCCCAGGCCTACTACACCGACAAAGGTTCGTAGTTTTCTGGGGTTAGCCGGATATTATCGGAGGTTCGTGGAAGATTTTTCTTCTATTGCAGCACCATTGACGAAGCTTACTCAGAAAGCCGCGAAATTTCAGTGGACCAATGCCTGCGAGCGCAACTTTCAGATGTTGAAAGAAAAATTAATTACAGCTTCAGTTTTAGCTCTTCCAGATGGATCAGATGGGTATGTTGTCTACTGTGATGCCTCTGGTATTGGGATAGGTTGTGTGTTGATGCAGCACGGTCGAGTCATAGCCTATGCTTCTCGGCAGCTCAGACCGCACGAGAAGAATTATCCCACTCACGATCTTGAGTTAGCCACGGTAATTCATGCTTTGAAGATTTGGCGGCATTATTTATATGGGGTCCACGTTGATATTTATACGGACCATAAGAGTCTCCAGTATATTTTTAAGCGGAAAGAATTGAATTTGCGGCAGCGAAGATAGCTTGAATTATTGAAAGATTATGACGTTGATATCCTGTACCATCCTGGGAAAGCCAATATGGTAGCGGATGCACTTAGCCGCAAGTCCATGGGCAGTTTAGCTGATGTACCATCTGGTAAGAAAGACTTGGTTCGTGAGATTCATCAGTTGGCCAGCCTTGGAGTTCGTTTGGCAGATTCTGGAGATTCTGGGATTTCTGTTCATGCAGTTGCTGAATCATCTATTATAGAAGAGGTAAAGCAGCGTCAGTTTGAAGATCCTATTTTGGTTCAGTACAGAGATGTGGCCCTTAATAAAGAAAAGACTCCGTTTGAAATCTCGCCTGAAGGGGTATTATTATATGAAGGCAGATTCTGTGTACCGGACGTTGCAGGCCTACGGCGACAGATCATGGGCGAGGCGCATAATGCACGATATTCTGTTCATCCTGGTTCCACTAAAATGTATCATGATCTCAGGTGTTTGTACTGGTGGGACGGTATGAAGAAAGATATTGCCGAGTTCGTTAGTCAGTGCCCGAATTGTCAGCAAGTAAAAATTGAGCATCAGAAGCCCGTTGGATTATTACAGGAGATGGAAATTCTAGCCTGGAAATGGGAGATGATCAATATGGACTTCGTTGTTGGGTTACCGCGCACTCCACGCAGGTACGATTCCATTTGGGTGATTGTTGACAGATTGACGAAATCAGCCCATTTTCTTCCAGTTCGGACTACTTATTCGGTCGAGGATTATGCGAGATTATATGTCAGGGAGATAGTCAGACTTCACGGAGTCCCTGTATCTATTATTACTGACCGAGGTGCCCAGTTTACGGCAAATTTCTGGAGGTCATTTCAGGAGGGATTAGGGACTCAGGTGAGCCTCAGTACAGCTTTTCATCCTCAGTCCGACGGGCAGGCAGAGCGTACTATTCAGACGGTGGAAGATATGTTACGGGCCTGCGTTATTGATTTCAGAGGCAGCTGGGATGATCACTTGCCGCTTATAGAATTTGCCTATAATAATAGTTATCACTCCAGCATTCAGATGGCACCGTACGAAGCCCTTTACGGTAGAAAATGCAGATCTCCTATTGGTTGGTTCGACGTGGGCGAAACTAAATTAATTGGGCCAGATGTGATCCAGGAAGCAGTGGATAAAGTAAAACTTATTCGGGAGCGATTATTGGCTGCACAGAGTCGACAGAAAGCTTATGCAGATAGACGGCGTTGACCGTTAGAGTTCCAGATTGGCGACTGGGTGTTTCTGAAGGTGTCGCCTATGAAGGGTGTTATGAGATTCGGTAAGAAAGGTAAGTTGAGCCCGCGGTATATCGGGCCATATCAGATCATGCGAAAGATAGGCGAGGTCGCCTACGAGCTAGACTTACCATCCGATTTGGAGGCAGTACACCCGGTATTTCATGTGTCTATGTTGCGGAAATGTGTCGGTGATCCTTCCAGGATATTCCCAGTGGATGACATTCAGGTAACGGAGCATTTGTCCTATGAGGAGCAGCCTATAACCATTTTGGACCGACAGGTACGGAGACTACGCACTAAGGAAGTGCCTTCTGTTAAAGTCCTGTGGCGCAACAACAACCGGGAAGAAATGACCTGGGAGTCGGAGGATGAGATGAAGAAGAAATACCCTCATTTATTCCCCGCAGCCACAGGTAATTTAAACTTTCAAGTTTGTTGTATTGATTGACGAATGAGTTATGTGTGCTAATTGTAAAGGGAGACTTCCCCGTCACATTATAAGATTAATTTAACATTCGGTGACGAATGTTCTTAAGGGGGGGGAGAATTTTATATCCCGTGTTTTCGCATAATTGGAAATCATGAAATAATTAGAACTTGTATGTTATAAGCCAATATTTTGATTTTAGCTAATATGCCCATGTCGTTTATAAAAATATTGGTGTGGAAATATGGAGGAAGTCCAAGGGCAAAAATTGGAATTTCGGAAATTAGTTTCGGGAATTGAAAACGAGAGTTTTAATGAATTGGGCTCAACCAAAAACTTAAGAAAATTGAGGCCCAAACTTAAGGGGTGGCCGGCCAAGAGGCTTGGCCCAAGCCCCATTTAAATGGTCATGTGATTTCCATGTGACCATTTAAGCAAGCATAATATATCCATGTATATCCATAGAATGTTCAAGAAAAAATAATTGAAGAACCTCCAAAAAGGAGCTCTCGGCCGAGCAACAAGAAAAAGAGAAAAAATAATAATTTCCAAGCTTTGATCTTAATCCAAAAATCTTGTTCTTCTTGTATTGTAGTAAGTTCAAGACGCTCTCCGACGGGATACAATTAGTTTAGCGAGAGAGCGACATTTGCGGCAAGTCGGAATTTCAAGAAAAAGGTAAGATTTCTATGTTTTTATGTTGTGGAATGGATATATATGCTATAGTGATTAGAGTGGCATGAAGATTTTGGAATTGTGTTGTGTTTGAGCATGGCCGTGTGTGTGTGTGAAGGGTGTGTTTGGCCGTGAGCCATGTTGGTGTGGAAGGGGAGTGAATTTGATTTTGTTTAGTTTGTTAGTTGCCTCGTTGTGGAATTTATGACGTAAATGAATGTTTAACGAGTTGAATTGGCATTGAAGTTGGTCTTATGTCGATATGGGAGATTATGTAATTTTCATGTGATTTTTATATAATTATAGAAGTAAGATTTTAAATGTGAATTATGGTCGTTGTTAATGAATTTGGATGAAAACAATGCGAGTTGATAGTTTGTCGCATCTGTTGAAGTTTTGGATAGAATATGGAAAGTGGCGGCATACTTGAATTCATGTATATCGCTTGGAATATTATTGGAATGTGTTTGAATAACTTTGAATGAGTAAATGAATATGATAATGTGGATGTTAGTTTGATGTTGTGAAGTTTGGATGAAAGTTGTTGAATTATGTAGAAACAAAGAATATTGACGTTAGACTTATTTTGTTGCGACATATGATGTTTGTGATATTGTGGGCTGTTGTGTTGTTTTATATGGAGCCGAGCTAAGTCTCGGGGTGTTATATATATAGGGGAAATGTTGTCGAAATTTCGGTAGGCAAATATGGGATTAAGTGCATTCTTAAGCCTTGAAATCTCTAATTGGTAACTTTGACCAATTGCAGATTCTGAGCGAAACGGGACTTAAGTTTTGGGCGAGCGTAAGTCGTATATAAGGTATGTAAGGCTCCCCACTCTTTCTTTTGGCATGTCTTAGTATGCTAGGTCAATATCGGGACCCCGGGAGCAATCCTGTTCCCCGAAATTTGAATTAGAGAATGTCTACTATTCATTCAATCGAATTGAACCTTAAAGTTCTTCTTTTGCTTTCAAAGTAATTAAATGTTCGAAACTTATGCAAATGTAATCAAATCGCTTCGGATCCTCCATGTATGATTCCATAGACCCCAAATGTCCGTGATTCATGTCCGCCACCTCGACTTGACCCGAGGTGGGCCCACTAACCCCGAGACGTCTTTGTTTGCTCTATTATGCCCATTTGTGTACAAAGTCGGTAAAAGACTTTTGTTATGAATTTGCCTATCATACAATAATGCTATAACTGCCACGATATTCTAAACTATATTTTGAACCATAAATATTACTTTGGAAATATCTTTGTGAAAAGAACTCCGTACTAACTAATCGCTCGACTATTTTGACTAATAAATTGACTTATGATTTTGACAAGTTTCAAAGAATATTTTGACATACAAATTGCATTGTTTGCTCACGACTCCGCTCGTGCCCTTATTATGATTCTTTCACCGGTTCCCGGGCTGGTTATGATTCGTGCGCATTATGATAAATTCGGCCGTATGCTGTGTTACGGTTCCCGAGAACTCGCCATAGGGCCGAGTTCCGTTTGGTGTTATGCTGTGATATGGCTGGTGATATGATATGCTGATATGTGTGTGCTCGGGGATGTACGGAGATTTGAACCTTCTGTTGTTATGCTGTGTGTGGCACCAACATCGGAGTGATGACCACGTTCCTGAGCTTTGCATGATTTCGTTTGCATT
This sequence comes from Lycium barbarum, assembly GCF_019175385.1. Classification (NCBI taxonomy): domain Eukaryota; kingdom Viridiplantae; phylum Streptophyta; class Magnoliopsida; order Solanales; family Solanaceae; genus Lycium; species Lycium barbarum. Next base: position 68,761,176 of record NC_083343.1, on the reverse strand, counting down.
ATGTATATATGATTTGGATACACATTTTGATATATTGTTCGGCATTTCTCTCTTTTGTATCCTGTTCGCTTTCAGTTGTGGCCTATACTTCTGTACTTCATGCTTTACATACTCAGTACATCTTTCGTACTGACCCCCTTTCTTCGGGGGCTGCGTTTCATGCCCGCAGGTACAGACACCGGTGATCCACCACTGTAGGATCCACTTCTGCTATTTCGGAGTACTCCCTTTGATTCGGAGTCCACGTTTGGTATATATATCTTTTGCTATGTATATATTTCTGTATATTTGACTATTTGGGTACGGCGGGGCCCTGTCCCGCCATATGATTCTGTCGGTCAGTTTAGAGGTCTGTGGACATGTCTGTGGGTTATGGTCTTTCTGTATGGTTATGTGTATATGTTGTTTGGGCGATCCCATACGCCGAGGCGACCGGTCCGCATATGTTTATACGTTGTTTTGTTAGCCCTGTGTGGCCGTTGTTGGTGTTTGTTGTGTACAGGGCTATTTTGGATAGTCTGTAAAACAAAGGAAACTCTGCCGAAATTTTTCTAGAAATTATCTAAATTTGGAATATAGCCTTGTCGGCCTCTGCTATATATTTGAATGCATTTGATGGATGAGTTCGGGTGTCCAGGTAGGGTGCCAGTCGCGGCCCACGGGGTTGGGTCGTGACATCAGGAATAATGGAGTGCTTTCAACTCTCTGCTTATCGACTTCTACAAATCTGGGTCTCCTCCCTGCTTTCTTGTGGGCATGAACACAGCATCCAAAGAAAACGGATGTCAGTACGAATATTGTACTGAGTATGTAAGGCATGAATGAAATAAACATAATAGAAAATCATAAGATATGAGATGAAGACATAACCTGCGTAACTTTTAAAGGAGGATACCTTTCATGCGTATATCATATATTATCACGGTACATGTATCATCATAGCGCATACATCATCCTATCATACATGTATCATAATACCATATCTACTCATACACATTAACGTTGTCCGCATTCGGCAACGTAGTGGCTCGACAATATCACATACATATTTTCCAGGCTTTTCCTACATATTTCATATACCTATCTATATCATATACATATCCATATCGTATACATATACATATATCATATACATATTTATATCATATACATACCTGGCCAACCAAGGCTTCAGGGTTATATCGACCTAGCCCTACCAAGGCTTCAGGGTTGTTGCTACCTGGCCCTACCAAGGCTTCAGGGTTATCTCTGCCTGGCCCTACCAAGGCTTCAGGGTTATGTCTACCGGGCCCTACCAGGCCTTTAGGGTTATGTCTACCTGGCCCTATGAGGGCTTCAGGGTTATATCAATATATACATATTCTACCCGGCCTTATAAGCTCGGGGTTTCAAAATAGTCATACATAAGCACACACACACACACACACACACACACACACACATATATATATATATATATATATATATATACATAAAAACCCATAAATATCTTTAGCGTCATCACTATTATCATCGTCATCATTATCATCACATATTGTCATGACCCGTCTAGAGGGCCGCGACGAGCACCCGGTGCTAGCCAACCCGGGCACCCCTTAACTTACACTTAGCCATACAATTAGACATATAATTCTACTCATTCATCATGCTAGTCCCATTGGGCAACAATGTCTTTATATCATAATTGGAATCTAGGCCATATCAAATGTACATAAGCCGACAAGGCTACTAAGAGATATACAAAATATAGGCCGACAAGGCCGGACATGTCTAACCATATACACGTGACTACGAGCCTCTAAGAAGAGTATGACATAACACATGAGCGGGACAGGACCCTGCTATACCCATAATTATATACACAAAAGAATAAGTACCCAAAAGCTACGGCTCCGAATGAAATGGAGCTCTGCTATGAAATCTATGAGAAAGCAGCTATGGATCAAGTCTGTCTCCCTGTGCACCTGCGGGCATGACGCAGCGTCCACAAACAAAAGGACGTCAGAACGAAGAATGTACTGAGTATGTAAAGATTGATCAATATCAATATAGATGCATAAATAGCAACATAAGAAATAGCATAGAATGGGAGATGGCAATATCATCGTCATATGCACTTACTTGTCTTTCATAGGAACTTTCCATTGCTAATACGTATTTGTGTACATACATCATTATCCGTATTCCATAATAGTACCCGTACCACATTTGTGCTCGTATTCGTATACATGCCCTTATTCACATTCATATACATAGTCATATCATATTCGTATTCACATCATATACATAATCATATCATATACGTGGCATTTACATAGCATACCCGACCACGTAGGATCGGTGTTTCATACATACTTGGCCAACCAAGGCTCAAGGTTACTCATACCTAGCCCTACCAAGGCTTCAGGGTTACATCTACCTAGCCCTACCAAGGCGTCAGGGTTATCCGTACCATCTGCAGAGGTGTGCGCGCGTTTCGTAATCGTATGCATACTCATTTACATTTCATACCCGGCCTCATAAGCTCGGGGTTCCATAATAGTCATACATAGATACATACACATACTAGCTCATAAGCATCATTACTATTAACATCATTATCACAATCGTCGTCAACATCATTGTTACTACTATCGTCAACCATCACATTTACCTTAGTAGGCCTACTCGTCATACGAGGAACTTAGTACAATCGCAGCATATCGAGAACCATAAGCTTAGTAGCTTTGAAGATAGAAGCATTTGGAGAATATCATAAGCTCGTATAAGATTTAGATGATTGGCCAAAAAGCCATGCCTTATGAAAGAAGGGCTAGCCTTACATACCTTTTCCGTTTAACTCTTTAACACTTGCGCGTTCTCCTCCAATGCTAGTGTTTCTACCTTCATTAAGGTCATACTATCATTAGAATCGACAGTTAACATATATGACTAAAACTAGAGGAAATCGGACAGCATCTCCTCTATTTATACGACATTTCCTTCATAACATATATCAACTCCCAAACGTCAATAATACATCCACAATACTATAATAATAATCGTTATCCATTCACATTATCCATATTTCTAGACTTTCCATTCTAATCATCCACATCCATGGCCATAACACACAACGAAGTCCATTCACATACATTTCTCATCTCATATTCTCAACATCATTTATAACGTATTTACATCACAATACATCAAGAACCATAACTCAATTCAAACTATTTCTCAAAATGGCACTATTCCGTATTCATGACCCATTTTACCATACCCTTCTACCATCCAAGTATTTCAACTATTAAATACCTTAAACAACATAGAAATATCATGAATCTTACCTTAGATGTTGTAGTAATAAGCTTTAGTTGATAATACTCCACTTTGAGCAAAACCCTAGTTTATCTCCATTTGGATTTCTTGACCTTGGATGATCTTTGATGGTTTTCTTACACTTGATTCCCTTGGTTTATGTTGTTGATCCAAATATCCTTGAATTCTTCTGGAATATATGTAGAGAGATATTTTAGAGAGAAGGGGTGTCAAGGGAAATGAAATGAAATATAGCTTGGCCCTTTCATTTATTGAGCCAAAATCTGTCCCGACCAAATATACGGACCAACATACGGTTCGTATAAATTGTACGGGCTGTATGTTTGGTCGTACATTTGGTCCAGAAACTTTGGCCTTGCTGGGTTGGTTATACGGTCCCAAACATACGGACCGTATAAATTATACGGCTAGTATGTTTGGCCGTATAACTCCCATGGGTTCCGAAGTCCGTTTCGTTGATTCGTTTGATCTCCAATCCTTATGGGACCTTCTTAACACTTGTTCAACACTTCAATACCAATCTAAGGGACGTTATCACACTTCTCCAAAACATCATTAAGTGCTCATTAAATAGTTACTCGTATTTCCTTTCCGATACTTATCAAATACTTTGCCTTCTCTTGGCAATCCGCTTCCCCCATCTCTAACATCTTTAAAATCTTATCTAGAGTCGTCGAATGTCATCAATTACTCATGAACATATCATATACTCGTACTCCTTACTAGTTCGTTCACTTGCGTACCAATGGAAGATTTTCCAAGGTGTAACATTCTTCCCCCCTTAAGAACATTCGTCCTCGAGTGTTAAAGCCTTCGGGAATTCTATAAAAAATTCGCCAAAGTTTCCCCTATAATATGGCATTACCATCCTGTCACAACATCCCATAATATCGATGCCTCACAGGGCCACAACACAATAGCATAAAAATTTGACCACACACGATCCAAAAAGCATAAAAGGAAAACATACACACCTTATAATCTTGACATCTCATTTTGGATTCCTTCCACAGGCTGAAATAAATGCGGGTATCTGGATTGCATACTTTCTTCCGCTTCCCATGTCATTTCCTCTTGTTTACTGCTTCGCCATAGAACCTTAACCGAGGCCACTTCTTTGTTTCTAAGCCTCCGTACTTGCCTATCTATTATGGCAATGGGTATCTCTTCATAAGATAATTTTTCTGTCACATGTACATCACTTATTGGCACAATCTTAGTAGGATCTCCTACACATTTCCGAAGCATCGAGACATGGAAAACTGGATGGACTGACTCCAAATTCGGAGGTAGATCTAATTTATAGGCTACTTTGCCCAGTTTTCGTACAATCTCATAAGGCCCAATGTATCGGGGACTAAGCTTCCCCTTTTTTCCAAATCTCATTACACCCTTCATAGGCGACACCTTCAAGAATACCCAATCTTTCACTTTGAACTCCAAGTCTCTTCGACAATTATCCGCATAGGACTTTTGACGACTTTGGGCTGCTAACAACCGATCTTGTATGAGCTTGACTTTCTCTATAGCTTGCTGGACCAAGTCTGGCCCTATCAATTTAGTCTCTCCTGTTTCAAACCACCCAATTGGGGATCTACACTTTCTCCCATATAAAGCTTCATACGGTGCCATTTGAATGCTAGAATGATAACTATTATTGTAAGCAAATTCAATGAGTGGCAAATGGTCATCCCAATTTCCTCCAAAATCTAGCATACATGCCCGTAACATATCTTCAAGAGTCTGAATGGTATGTTCAGCTTGTCCATCGGTCTGTGGATGAAACGCCGTGCTAAGGCTCACTTGGGTCCTTAAACCCTCTTGGAAAGACTTCCAAAAATTTGTTGTAAACTGAGTCCCTCTGTCTGAGATAATAGTTACTGGAACACCATGGAGTCTCACTATCTCTTTAAGATAAAGCTTTGCATAATCTTCTGCCACGTACGTCGTTCTGACTGGTAAGAAATGAGCTGACTTTGTGAGCCTATCTACAATCACCCATATAGAATCATACTTACGTCGAGAACGGGGTAAGCCTGAAATGAAGTCCATGTTGATCACTTCCCATTTCCAAGTTGGGATTTCTATAGCTTGCAACAATCCACCTGGCTTTTGGTGCTCAATTTTCACTTGTTGACAATTAGGACATTGAGCTACGAATTCTGCTATATCTTTCTTCATTCCATTCCACCAATACATAGACTTAAGGTCACGATACATTTTCGTCGCTCCGGGGTGAACAGAATAACGGGAACAATGGGCTTCCCTCAATATCTGGTGGGGTAAATCTGCCACATCGGGAACACATAATCTGCCTCTACATCGGAGAACTCCATCTTCTAAAATATCAAATAATGACTCCTCTTTCTGAGGGAGTGTATCTCTGTACTGCATTAGCATGGAATCTTCGTATTGTCGCTCCTTCACTTCGCCTACTAGTAACGAGACTGCAGAACCTGAGTCCACTACTCGGACTCCTAGGCTAGCTAACTGCTGGAGCTCACAGGCCATTTCTTTCTTTTTTAATCGTACATCACAGAAAATTCCCATCGATCTACGGCTAAGAGCATCAGCTACAACATTTTCCTTTCCAGGGTGATATAGGATATCAACATCGTAATCTTTTAGAAATTCCAACCATCGTCGTTGCCGCAAATTCAACTCTTTCTGCTTGAAGATGTACTGAAGGCTCTTATGATCTGTATAGATATCCACATAGAAACCATGTAAATAATGTCTCTATATCTTTAATGCATGAACCACTGCGGCCAATTCTAAATCATGGGTAGGATAATTCTGCTCATGCTTCCGCAATTGCCTTGAAGCATACGCAATCGCTTTACCATGTTGCATCAATACACAGCCTAGCCCAACACTTGAAGCATCACAATAGACAACATATCCTTCCAATCCCTCCGGAAGTGTCAAAACTGGGGCAGAAGTCAACCTACCCTTTAACTCTTGGAAACTACGTTCGCAAGCATCTGTCCATTGAAACATAGCTGATTTCTGGGTCAACTTTGTGAGCGGTGCAGAAACAGAAGAAAAGCCTTCAACAAATCTCCTATAATAACCTGCTAAGCCCAGAAAGCTACAAACCTCCGTAGGAGTTGTGGGCCTTGGCCAAGTCTTTACGGCCTCAATATTTTGACTATCCACTTGAATCCCGTCGGCTGCAACAATATGCCCCAGAAATGCCACTGAGTTCAACCAAAACTCACATTTAGAAAATTTTGTAAACAATTCTCGAGCTCGAAGAACTCCAAGGACAGTACGCAAATGATCCGCATTTTCTTCCTCGGATCTAGAATACACCAAGATATCGTCGATAAATACGATCACAAATAAATCCAGGAAGGGCCTGAACACATTATTCATCAAATCCATAAATACCGTCGGCGCATTAGTTATCCCAATTGACATTACCTGGAATTCAAAATGACCACATCTTGTTTTGAAGGCTGTCTAAGGGATATCTTTCTCCCTAACTCTCACTTGATAATACCCGGACCTCAAATCAATATTTGAAAACCATTTGGCACCTTGCAGTTGATCAAATAAATCATCAATCCTCGGAAGAGGTTACTTGTTCTTAATCGTCACCTTATTCAATTGTCGGTAATCAATGCACATTCTCAAGGAGCCATCTTTCTTTCGGACGAACAATACGGGTGCTCCCCACGGGGATGAACTAGGTCTAATAAAGCCTTTTTCAAACAAGTCTTTCAATTGCTCCTTCAACTCTTTCAATTCTGCGGGAGCCATTCTATAAGGAGGAATAGATATCGGCTTAGTGCTTGGCAACACATCAATAGCAAAATCAATCTCCCACTCGGGAGGAAGGCTTGGAAGCTCTTCCGGGAACACATCCGGAAATTCATTTACTACAGGAACTGACTGAAGAGTCGGCGATTCAGCCTCTACATCTTGGACCCGAACTAGATGATAAATGCAACCTTTCGTAATCATTTTCCTTGCCTTTAGATAGGAAATAAACCTACCTTTTGGTGACACCGTATTCCCTTTCCACTCTAAAACCAGTTCTCCCGGAAATTGGAAACGAACCATTTTCGTTCTACAATCAACATTGGCATAACAAGAAGCCAACCAATCCATGCCCATAATAACATCAAAATCCACCATTTATAGCTCATGCAAATCAATCATGGTATGACGATCACAAATCACAATTACACAATTTCTATATACTCGGCTAGCTATTACCGATTCACCCACGGGTGTAGACACCTCAAAAGGTTTAATTGACTCCGGTTCGACTCTAAATCGACCCGCAATATATGGAGTAACATATGAAAATGTGGAGCCCGGATCAATCAAAGCATATACATCGTGAGAGAATACCGATAATATACCTGTGACCACGTCAGGAGAAGACTCAAGATCTTGGCGTCCAACCAAAGCATAAACACGGTGTTGACGACCACTAGAACTGGGAGCTCTCCCTCTACCTCTACCTCTACCAAGGCCGACTGGTGTATGTGAACCTGGCCCCGTAGGGCGTACAAATGTTGAAGATCCAGTTACCGACCCTGATGGCTGGGTGCTACCTCTACCATGTACTGAGGGGCAATCACGCATGATATGGCCTGGTCGACCATATGAATAGAAAACATCTGAACCCAATCGGCATCGACCCCAATGCAACTTCCCACACTGGGAACATAGTAGGGCAGGTGGCCTTGTCTGACCCAAATCATCCCTAAACTGAGACCCTGAAAAACTCAGACTCGGCCCTGAACGAGCCGATCTATCAAATCTCTGGCCTCTACATCGGAGAACTCCATCTTCTAAAATATCAAATAATGACTCCTCTTTCTGAGGGAGTGTATCTCTGTACTGCATTAGCATGGAATCTTCGTATTGTCGCTCCTTCACTTCGCCTACTAGTAACGAGACTGCAGAACCTGAGTCCACTACTCGGACTCCTAGGCTAGCTAACTGCTGGAGCTCACAGGCCATTTCTTTCTTTTCTAATCGTACATCACAGAAAATTCCCATCGATCTACGGCTAAGAGCATCAGCTACAACATTTTCCTTTCCAGGGTGATATAGGATATCAACATCGTAATCTTTTAGAAATTCCAACCATCGTCGTTGCCGCAAATTCAACTCTTTCTGCTTGAAGATGTACTGAAGGCTCTTATGATCTGTATAGATATCCACATAGAAACCATGTAAATAATGTCTCTATATCTTTAATGCATGAACCACTGCGGCCAATTCTAAATCATGGGTAGGATAATTCTGCTCATGCTTCCGCAATTGCCTTGAAGCATACGCAATCGCTTTACCATGTTGCATCAATACACAGCCTAGCCCAACACTTGAAGCATCACAATAGACAACATATCCTTCCAATCCCTCCGGAAGTGTCAAAACTGGGGCAGAAGTCAACCTACCCTTTAACTCTTGGAAACTACGTTCGCAAGCATCTGTCCATTGAAACATAGCTGATTTCTGGGTCAACTTTGTGAGCGGTGCAGAAACAGAAGAAAAGCCTTCAACAAATCTCCTGTAATAACCTGCTAAGCCCAGAAAGCTACAAACCTCCGTAGGAGTTGTGGGCCTTGGCCAAGTCTTTACGGCCTCAATATTTTGACTATCCACTTGAATCCCGTCGGCTGCAACAATATGCCCCAGAAATGCCACTGAGTTCAACCAAAACTCACATTTAGAAAATTTTGTAAACAATTCTCGAGCTCGAAGAACTCCAAGGACAGTACGCAAATGATCCGCATTTTCTTCCTCGGATCTAGAATACACCAAGATATCGTCGATAAATACGATCACAAATAAATCCAGGAAGGGCCTGAACACATTATTCATCAAATCCATAAATACCGCCGGCGCATTAGTTATCCCAATTGACATTACCTGGAATTCAAAATGACCACATCTTGTTTTGAAGGCTGTCTAAGGGATATCTTTCTCCCTAACTCTCACTTGATAATACCCGGACCTCAAATCAATATTTGAAAACCATTTGGCACCTTGCAGTTGATCAAATAAATCATCAATCCTCGGAAGAGGTTACTTGTTCTTAATCGTCACCTTATTCAATTGTCGGTAATCAATGCACATTCTCAAGGAGCCATCTTTCTTTCGGACGAACAATACGGGTGCTCCCCACGGGGATGAACTAGGTCTAATAAAGCCTTTTTCAAACAAGTCTTTCAATTGCTCCTTCAACTCTTTCAATTCTGCGGGAGCCATTCTATAAGGAGGAATAGATATCGGCTTAGTGCTTGGCAACACATCAATAGTAAAATCAATCTCCCACTCGGGAGGAAGGCTTGGAAGCTCTTCCGGGAACACATCCGGAAATTCATTTACTACAGGAACTGACTGAAGAGTCGGCGATTCAGCCTCTACATCTTGGACCCGAACTAGATGATAAATGCAACCTTTCGTAATCATTTTCCTTGCCTTTAGATAGGAAATAAACCTACCTTTTGGTGACACCGTATTCCCTTTCCACTCTAAAACCAGTTCTCCCGGAAATTGGAAACGAACAATTTTCGTTCTACAATCAACATTGGCATAACAAGAAGCCAACCAATCCATGCCCATAATAACATCAAAATCCACCATTTATAGCTCATGCAAATCAATCATGGTATGACGATCACAAATCACAATTACACAATTTCTATATACTCGGCTAGCTATTACCGATTCACCCACGGGTGTAGACACCTCAAAAGGTTTAATTGACTCCGGTTCGACTCTAAATCGACCCGCAATATATGGAGTAACATATGAAAATGTGGAGCCCGGATCAATCAAAGCATATACATCGTGAGAGAATACCGATAATATACCTGTGACCACGTCAGGAGAAGACTCAAGATCTTGGCGTCCAACCAAAGCATAAACACGGTGTTGACGACCACTAGAACTGGGAGCTCTCCCTCTACCTCTACCTCTACCAAGGCCGACTGGCGTATGTGAACCTGGCCCCGTAGGGCGTACAAATGTTGAAGATCCAGTTACCGACCCTGATGGCTGGGTGCTACCTCTACCATGTACTGAGGGGCAATCACGCATGATATGGCCTGGTCGACCATATGAATAGAAAACATCTGAACCCAATCGGCATCGACCCCAATGCAACTTCCCACACTGGGAACATAGTAGGGCAGGTGGCCTTGTCTGACCCAAATCATCCCTAAACTGAGACCCTGAAAAACTCAGACTCGGCCCTGAACGAGCCGATCTATCAAATCTCTGGCCTGAAAACCGTGGAGGTGCACTGGTCATAGAATAGCCTGAATGTCTGGGGAACTGCTGCCTGTGCCCACCCCTAAACTCACTCGTCGGACCCATAGATCTATCCCTATTGCCATGTCCCCTATCTTGCTCGCGTTCACTTCTCTGCTGTTGCAAGCTTTCTTTTAAGTTCTGAGCATGGGCCTGAATGCGTGCAATATCCATACCGTCTTGAAGGGACGCAGTCAGGCATCTATCCATCAAGTGTGGCCCTAGGCCCTTCACAATCAGTGTACCCGGTCACCCATATCCGCTACCATGGCTGAAGCATACCTAACCAAGGAGTTAAAATGGCGACTATACTCTAGAGCACTCATGTTACCTTGCCTCAAATTTAGGAACTTATCGGCTCTAGCTCACCGAACTTCTGGAGGCATTTAGTGTCGGAGGAATGTATCAACAAAATCTTGCCATACCTGGGGAGGTGCATTGGCTCCCCGTGAAGACATCCAAACCGTATACCATTGGATCGAAACATCTCTCAATCCATATGATGTTAGCTCCACCGATTCGGTGTCCGAAGCATGTATCAATCGAAGCGTCCTCAACATACCATAAATAAAATCCTGAGGGTCCTCCTCCGGCTTTGATCCAAAGAAATCCGGAGGGTTCAAAGTAATGAAGTCACGGGCTCTTTCACTAACAGCCCTGTCACCCTGTCCTGTACTATGCCGCTGAGTCTGAGCAGCAACCAACTGTGTAAGCAAATGTATGGCCTCTTTTACATCTTGGCCCGAAGCATCCGATGAAGGAGCTGGAGGTGCTGGAGCTGGGGATGAGGCTCCCTCGCGCTCCTCTAATATAGGTACTGAACGGGAGGACTGAGATTGAGCCGCACTCTGGGACTCACGTTCCTCTAATATCGGTGGCGGTGCTCTTTCAGCCCGCTTTTCTGCCACCGTCTTGCCCTTCTGGGCAGCTGTAGTGTCACGACCCGTTTAGGGGCCGCGACGGGTACCTGGGGCTAACCACCGAGCACCGCTCGTACTATCATTTCTTAGACTCATTCAACAACCATTTATCGAATTTGTGCTTCTCGTTACAAAACATAATACTTTCATGCGAAACATACATCAATATACATGATCCTCACATCGTGAAACCACATAACCCCCGTTGAGTATCTACGAGCCTCTACGGAGTGACATCCACAAATATACACAAAAGCATAATCATAAGCACCTCCGAGACAAAGGAGTGCTTTCAGTCAGCTAACAGCTTCTACGGATCCGGAGTAAGGTATCCTCCCTGTCTACCTGTGGGCATGAACACAGCGTCCAAAGAAAACGGACGTCAGTACGAATACTGTACTGAGTATGTAAGGCAGGAATGTAATGAACAATATCGTAGGAGCATCATGGATCATAAGAGAAATTATAACCTACCTGAATGTCATGCACAACATACTTTCTTATGCATATGTGTATATCTCACATTTTACATCATTATATTACACGTATCATCATAACTCATATACAATCACATACGTCATTACCTGTATCATCACATACACCATTACCTGTAGCGTCACATATATCATCACATCATAATCTGCCTCGTTACCTGCATCCGGGTAACCGTCATATGTCACCCACTAGTGGTGATCATGCCCGGCCCTCTAGGCTCGGTGTAAACATAGCAGCCCGCATTCGCGGTGACATGCCCGGCCAAATAGGCATGGTGGAATCATATGCAGCCCGCATTCGTGGTGACATACCCGGCCAAATAGGCGCGGTGGAATCATACGCAGCCCGCATTCGCGGTGACATGCCCGGCCAAATAGGAGCGGTGGAATCATACGCAGCCTGCATTCGCGGTGACATGCCCGGCCAAATAGGCACGGTGGAATCATATGCAGCCCGCATTCGTAGTGACATGCCCGGCCAAATAGGCGCGGTGGAATCATATTATCACAAAATCAATCATTACACATTACATTCACACATCTCATAGCATAGAATCATCTTATCATTTCTTAGCATTTTATACATAACATAGTTACATTACAAGCTAACATCATTAATCATCTTATAAACATGTCATACATTAGTATCGAGAGCATGCTTTAGACTTTAGGGACAATCACGCTATGACGGGGTGACGTAAGGTCGTAAACCCCCGATTTTATTATGGACATTCATGAATATCGTGCCCCGCCTTGAAGGGAATAAAGCATAAGGCGAGTATTGACAAGAACAACGTCATCATCGTTATAGGAACATCATGCCACAACTAACTAAATCACAATACTTCAGCTCATTACCATCGTTTTCGTACTCTTAGGCGGTACATTATATTGGAAGATTCGTGAACTTCATCTTGTAGGAGGATTATGGAAACTTAAAGGATTCATGCTTTCTTTGGAACGAAGAGAGAAGCCTCACACTAGAGCATTCATTAACATCTTGGAAATGTCATATCGTGAACATCTAGCATTTACGTACTCTAACTCATTCTCTTGTGTAGCAAAATAGGGTCATAGGCTTTCCGGCATTTGAGAAATTCATGAAGGAGAAAGGAAATCATGCTATAAGATTCATGCCATAGAAGGGAAGGACTAGCCTCACATACCTTTGTCGTTTAGTTATGCTATCGTCCACTTGTCCTTCTTCAATGTTGTGTTGCTACCTTCGTGAGAGAATTCGTATTAATGTTAGTTAAGCGACTATAAGAACGCATCGTTAGTTCTTAGAGAAAATTGGGCAGTGTTTCCTCTGTTTCTACTACCTTTCCATTTTCTATTTCAGCTCCCAAACATCCACAACAACACTCACAATATCATATCAACTATTGTCATTTATCTTCATTTAGCGAAATCCACCATTTTCTTCCAATTACCTCACATTTAGTGGTTTTAACTTATCATCAAATTTCCTCACACATCGCACATATTTCATGGCTTAAACGCCATTTATAATGTATTCGTGATCACAACATATCAATATTCGTGATTTATCCCAATCACTATTCAACACTGACACTATTCACCTTTTCATGACCCAATTCCATATCTTCCTACAACCCAAGTATTACATCCTTTAACCTCCCAAACCATTGGAGAGGAGTCATAAAACTTACCTAATGATGGATGAACAACTTCTGAGTGGCAGTCCTCTTCTTGCTTGAAAACCCTAACTCACTCTTCTTTTGTTTTCTTGACTTAGATGAAATTTTAATGGGTTTCACAACTTGATTTCATGGATTTGGTGTAGTTGATCAAGGGTTTCCTTTGATTTCTTGTGGGAGAAGTGGTGTAGAAAGTTCTAGAGAGTTCTTGGTGTGGGGAGAATGAGAAATGAAATGAAATAAAATAAGGGGAAGGTCTTATATTATTTCATGCAATCAGTCCCGATCAAAATGTACGGAGAGATCGACGGAGCGTCGATCTGATCATCGGTGGTGTTAAATTTCCAGTGAACAATCTGTCATTTCCTTCATTTTGACGGTGAGAAGGACGTCCCGTCGATGTGAAAAATGGAGCGTCGATACCTCCGTCGAGTGGTATTTACCCCATTTCAACTATACGGTGCAGTCGACGGAGCGTCGACCAGCTCGACGGTACAAAGGACGGTCGTCGAACTCCCCTCTCACTGAACTGTGCCAGAGTTCTTTTGCCGAACTGTTCTTTCTTGCTGCTAACTTCTTTGGAATCTTAATTAGGATTATTAAACACTCATTCTTACCTGTAGGGACATCATGTTCGCTTTAACATACGTTAGCCCCTTCACCGCTCGGCAATCAAAACTCCAAGGTGTAACATTCTCCCCCCCCCCCCCCCCCTCCCTTTTGGAACATTCGTCCTCGAATGTTGATTACTCGGAACTCTACAAATATTTCGCCAGAGTTTCCCCTGTAACATGACTCCACCATCCTATCGCAACAACCCACAATAACATGCCTCACAGGGCTACAACACAATTAAACTTTACGAAAGTTTCACCGAGGCTCCCAAAGACAAGGGATATGATATCTGGGTAATGATTGAAATAGGGGTATTCAAATACTATAATTATTACACTTCATTTAATGTATACATACCTCACTCTGCTGGTGATTCATTACGAGCCTCAACTGGGGGTTGGAATAAGTGCAGGTGCTTGGACTTCATACCTTCTTCCGCTTCCCAAGTCATCTCTTCTCTATTGATATTCCGCCATAAAACCTTGAATGATGCAACTTCTTTGTTTCGCAGTCTTCGTACTTGCCTGTCTAGAATGGCAACGGGTACTTCTTCATACGCTAACTTTTCTGTCACCTGGATATCACCAACCGGCACAATCCTCTAGGCTCAGTGAAAAGATTTCCAGAACTTAGCTGTGAACTGTGCCCCTCTGTCTGTAATAATGGCTAATGAAATACAATCTGGCATAATCTTCTGCCAAATACGGGGTTTTGACTGGAAGAAAATGAGCTGTTTTTGTTAATCTGTCCACAATCACTCATATAGAATCATATTTGTATCAGGAACGGGGTAACCTCACAATGAAATCCATGTTAATCACATGAATTATTCTGTGTCTTAGGCCTGCATGCCTTCTTCTTGTGACTGGCATCACCCACTATATTTACAACATTCTCTGGTGTTATATCTTCATTTGGGCCAGAAGGATATTCGATCTCGGAAGCACTTAGATCAAATATGGAGACAAAGAAATGAGAGTTTCCATTATACTTGAAAAGTAAAAAGTAACCACAACCAATTGAATAGTACTCCTTAAGCTGGTTCCAGCCCTCCTTCAGCCATGTCATGCAATTAGAGTTTTGCAATTTTTCTTTCCAATTTGCGCCGTTTGGGACCTCAAGGGACACAACATCTCGCAGATCGGCCCCATACTTCACTAAAATTCATCTGGAATTTGTAACTTAGAGGAATGAGGAGATAATATAATCATGGAGAATTGTGGGACTACCCCCTCCTGTCACCGGCGTTTTACCATCTTTGCCGACTCAAGGCTATTCTTCCTCTTATTCTTCTTGCTTTTGGATGTCACCTTATTCAACCACCTGTAGTCGATACCCATCCGTAGGGAACCATTCTTCTTTCTCTCGAATAAGACTGGTGCTCCCCACGGTGATGAACTAGGCCTAATGAACCCCTTCTCAATCAAATCCTTCAACTGTGCTTTGAGCTCTTTCAACTTTGCTGGCGCCATTCGATAAGAAGGGACAGAAATAGGGTTGGTGTCCAGCAACACATCAATGGCAAAAATCAATTTCCCTTCCTGGAGGAAGACCTGGGAGTTCATCTGGAAATACATCGGGAAATTCATTCACCACCGAAACGGATTGAAAACTTGGCGGCTCTGCTTCCGTGTTATGTACTCGGACTAAATGATAAATATAGCCCTGGGCTATCATCTTCCTTGCTTTTAGGTTGGAAATAAACCTACCCTTTGGGAATGCCGTGTTACCCTTCCATTCAAGCACGAGCTCTCCCGGAAATTGAAATCGAACCGTTTTCATTTGACGATCAGCATTAGCATAACATGATGCTAGCCAATCCATACCCATAATCACATCAAAGTCTATCATTTCTAGCTCACCCAAGTCATCTTTAGTCTGACGATCACACATCACGTTGACACAATTCTTATACACACATCTCGCGATCACAGGATCACCAACCGGAGCGAGTACCTCAAAAGCTTTAATCAACTCGGGTTTCACCCCTATACGCCCAGCAACATACGGAGTGACATAAGAGAAAGTAGAACCCGGATCGATCAAAACATATACATCACGGAAAATATAGTCAATGTACCTGTGACAACATATGGGGAGGAATCAAGATCCTGTCGCCCAGCTAAAGCATATACGCGGGGCTGAACAACACCTGAAGTAGATGCTCCCCATCTACCTCTACCTCTACCTGCTGGAGTCTGAGGAGTCTGTGCTGTGGGGCGTACTGAAGAAGATCCCGCCACTAAACCTGTAGGCTGAGTCCCAACTCTGCCTCTCATGGAAGGACAATCTCTCATCATATGGCCAACTTGACCGCAGGCATAACAAGCATCCGAACCCTGACGACATCGTCCGGAGTGTGATCTGCCGTACTGACTGCACTACGGTATCGGGGGTTTCCCCTGACTAAAATCTCCCTTGAACTGAGAATCCGAGGCCCTCGAGCTTTGGCCCTGTCCTGAACGGAAGAAACGATCAAACCTTCTGTCTGAGAACCTGGGAGGCGCACTAGTCGCTGACTGGCCTGAGTGCCTAGAATAATTCTGCCTTGATCCCCCTTTATATTTGCTGCCTGATCCCATCAATTTTTCCCTCTTACTTTGCCTCCTATCATCACCCCGATCAGCCCCTTGCGGAGGTTGTTGTCCTCCTAGATTTTGAGCATGGGCTTGTATACGGGAAATGTCCATCCCTGCTTGCAACGAAGCCGTCAAACAGTCCTTGAATAAGTGTGGCCCCAAACCACTAACAAATCTATGCACACGATCCCTCATGTCAGCCACCATAGTCGGGGCATACCTGGCCAAAGAATTAAGTTGTAGGCTATATTCCCGGGCACTCATGCTTCCTTGCTTTAAATTCAAGAATCTATCCGCTCCAGCTCGGCGGACCTCAGGCGGCAAGTAGTGACCAATGAAAGCATCTACAAACTCTCGCCAACCCGGAGGAGGCGCATTCTCTCCTCTTGACAATACCCAATTGTTATACCATAAAAATACCACGTCCCGGAGTCTATAAGAGGTCAACTCCATGGACTCGGTGTCAGAAGCATGAATGATTCTCAACAGCCTCGGTATTTCATCAATAAAGCCCTGTGGGTCTTCGTCCGGCTTCGACCCAAAGAACTCCCGAGGGTTCAAAGTCATGAAATCACGGGCTCTAGTACTGGCGGATCGATTACTCGGGCCCGCATTCTGTCGTTGTGCCTGGGCGGCAACCAACTGGGTCAGTAACAATATGGCCTCTGTCATTTGTTGACCCGAAGCAACCGGTGGAGGAATTGGAGCTGGAGCTCCCCCTCGTTCTTCCATAATAGGCGGGGCGGAGGAAGTACTAGATGGAGTCACATTTTGCGACCTGCCCTCGCCAACATTCACCGGAGGCCCTCTTTCTATCCGCCTCTTTGTCGTAATTTTGCCCTTCTGGGCGGCTGTAGCTTTCCCCTTTGGCGGCATTTCTGAAATCACAACACACTATTAGGGAGGACAAAACTTATGCGTGGCTCTATCGCACGATCTTATAAGAAGAAGGATGGTCATTTTTCCTAAATTCCCTGTAGCCTCTTGTTTATTAGCGTGGCGCGCTACACACCATAAACAAGACTCTACTAGACACGACTCGTAGACAGTTCCTACGACGAACTGCTCTGATACCACTTCTGTCACGACCCGTTTAGGGGCCGCGACGGGTAGCCGGGGCTAACCACCGAGAACCGCTCGTACTATCACTTCTTAGACTCATTCAACAAACATTTATCAAATTCGTGCTTTTCGTTTCAAAGTATAAAACTTTCAAGCGAAACATACACCAATATACATATACATATACATGATCCTCACGTCGTGAAAACACATAACCCCCGCTGAGTATTGATAGCAACCATGGAGGCTTAAATGCATTACGGAGCAAAAAAGTTCACCACCAAGATTCGGGACGAATCTTCTATAAGAGGGGGAGAATGATAGCAACCAAGGAAGCTTAATTTTCGTTGAAGACTAAAAAATATCAAGATGCTTTAATGGGCTTCATTTGGTAATGACATGTCATGTAATGGAGGAATAGCTCCAGCCCAAAAGAGATCTTTAGGGAAAGTCTTAATACTAATTGGAGGCCCCAATTGAAAACCAAGATGAGTTGGATTATGGCCCAAAACATGCCCAAAGAAGGAACAAGTTCAGCAGCCCATACTTGTGTTTCTAGAAGATCATTTAATGCTATGTTGACTACATTTAATGTTTTTATTGAACAAAGTGTTGGTGGTCTTCTATGCACATTGGAACAAATGTTTGGTGGTCTTCTATGCACATTGGAACAAAGAATTGGTGGTCTTCTATGCAGCTTGGAATTGCACCTTAATTAATTTGGTTTGACCAACTTTAATGTCTAGAATGTTCTTTATTTTATTTAGGGTGGCAGCCACCATTTCTCCTATATAAAGGGGTGTTTTCTTTTTCATTGTAACTAAGTTTGAATATTAATAATATTAGCCTTGTGCTTGTGGAGACCTTTGAGGTTCTCTTTTGGGTTATGCCCTTTTTGTTCTACTTTGAACCGCAACTCGGATTCTTCGATGGTAAGATTCCTTGTTTGAGTTCCCTCCCTCCATTTCTTCTTCTTCTTAATTGATTCAAATCCTTCTTTTGAACTATTAAACAACGTTTTAAGTATCAAATACTTAACATATCAATGAGAATTAGAAAGGGGGAAGACTTTAAAATTGAAAATTAGAAAGGGGGAAGGATTGATTCTTGAGAAAGAAGAACACAAGTTCAAGTATTTGATACTTAAAACGTTGTTTAATAGTTCAAAAGAAGGATTTGAATCAATTAAGAAGAAGAAGAAATGGAGGGAGGGAACTCAAACAAGGAATCTTACCATCGAAGAATCCGAGTTGCGGTTCAAAGTAGAACAAAAAGGGCATAACCCAAAAGAGAACCTCAAAGGTCTCCACAAGCACAAGGCTAATATTATTAATATTCAAACTTAGTTATAATGAAAAAGAAAACACCCCTTTATATATGAGAAATGGTGGCTGCCACCCTAAATAAAATAAAGAACATTCTAGACATTAAAGTTGGTCAAACCAAATTAATTAAGGTGCAATTTCCAAGCTACATAGAAGACCACCAATTCTTTGTTCCAAAGTGCATAGAAGACCACCAACATTTGTTCCAATGTGCATAGATGACCACCAAACATTTGTTCCAATGTGCATAGAAGACCACCAACAGTTTGTTCAATAAAAACATTAAATGTAGTCAACATAGCACTAAATGATCTTCTAGAAACACAAGTATGGGCTGCTGAACTTGTTCCTTCTTTGGGCATGTTTTGGGCCATAATCCAACTCATCTTGGTTTTCAATTGGGGCCTCCAATTAGTATTAAGACTTTCCCTAAAGATCTCCTTTGGGCTGGAGCTATTCCTCCATTACATGACATTTCATTACCAAATGAAGCCCATTAAAGCATCTTGATATTTTTTAGTCTTCAACGAAAATTAAGCTTCCTTGGTTGCTATCATTCTCCCCCTCTTATAGAAGATTCGTCCCGAATCTTGGTGGTGACCTTTTTTGCTCCTTAATGCATTTGAGCCTCCATGGTTGCTATCATTCTCCCCCTCTTAAAGAAGATTCGTCCGCGAATCTTGACATTGACCTACAACCAACATGATAATCACAATAAGTAGGGAGCAAACAAAGGAAACAAAACAAGCATTTGGTAGAAACAACACAATGTAGTGACCATGCAACCACTTAACCCACTTAGTTCTTTTATGCACAAACACCCCTTTTAAATATCCAAGCATTACATCATCCAATAGAACAATGTAATTTCCAACACAAGAACTAAAAACACAATTCATTAGCTCTTTAAACAGTAGAGGATCATTAGCCAGACCAAAAGCATATGAATACCAAGAAAACATACCATATTTTCTCTTTCTAAACAACTTAACCTCACCATTCAATATACCATGGTCATGATATGGATCAAAAGTTATTTTCTTGTGAAATGGCTTGGAATGAACCTGCAAATAAGGATCTAGAAAACAAGATAAAGATATTGTGAAGTTTAAAACACGTGAGCACTTGTCCTTTTCCACACTTGAGCTACTACATTCTGCACCTAGCTCACCTTTCTCAATATCTACGGCACCAAAAGCTTCATGTATCTCAATGTCTTCATTGGAAACTTCATCACCTTTGCTTCCTTCATTGGAATCCCAAAGTGGACAAAAATGTACAGTAAACTCATGTTTAGTATCATCCCACAATGGGTTATCCCACACTTTAAAACCTTGACCCATGAGATTGTCTTCTTCAAGTGAGCTGTCATCATCCTTTACACAAAGTTCATCCTCAATGTTCTGCATGAAAGGAGATAAAAGACTAAAACAAGAAAGAGTTAGTTTATTAGCATATGAACAAGATTCATCCTTTCTCAAATTCTCTTGGATTTGTTCACTCAACTTATCTCGTTTCCCACGTTCACCACATTGTGGCAGACTGCTCACGTGAGAAGAACAACAAAAAAAGTTATGTTCACTCTCAATTTGAGTTATATCTTCACCTAAAACCCTTGATTCAACAAATTGTGGTACAAGTTCAGTTTTGTTTGCATCTACAAATAGATCATCGATAAGGTCATACCACATGAGATCATCAAGCTCAACTTTGTCTTCTACTTGCAATTGTTTCCACAAATCATCAGCCTTTGCTACTTTCAAATCCCATTTGAAGCTAGATTCTTCCTTCAATAGTTGTTCCAACACTTCAATGGGTTCTTCTTCAACAACCTGCACTTTTGGAGCACAAATACTAGAAAAAGAATGAGTTAAAAGGTTAGAGCTTGAACAAGATCCTTTCACACTTATGCACTCTTTTCTTTTAAGCACTTCTTTTCTATCATCTCTCAAGTGCTTTTGTTCACCCTCTATTTTACCTCCCAAACGCACTTCACTGGATTATGTCCACTCATTTACAGTTCTTGACAACTCACTCTCTTCATTCATCACTTCCTCTACTTTTTCCTCTCTTGAGTTGTCAAGTTTCTCACCCTTACTTCTCTCTTTCTTTTGTCGCTTATACTCACTTTTGTTTGAATTGAAAAAGGATCCAACTGATGAAGAAACACTCCCTTGCTTTCCTTGGAAGAATATGTTATTTGAAGTATCATAAGCACCCACATACTTGCCAAGAATTCCTCTACTATCTTTTGGAGGACTTCTAACATCAACTCTGATTTTTGATTTTCTACAAGCACTTGATGTGTCCCTTTGGTCCTTCTTTTCATACGCCTTGTGCTTCAACTCCCCCTCATTAGATGAAGGATAGTTTGAAGATGTTTTTTTGGAATTATGTTGTTTCTTCTTTCTTTCATCCCACTCATCATTTGCTTTCTTCATTGCTTCATAGAGTTTTCGTAACCAGTAAAAGTCATTTTCATCTCTTTCTTTTAATATTTTATCTTCTTCCTTTCTTTTGGTATCCATGGATGTAGCCACAACCTCCCAAAGACCTGCAAATTGCTTAATTACAAACAAAAAATTGTTAGAAGCAAAAGGACCTCACCAAAAGCATCACACCCTTACATCACTCAAGTAGTGACTCTCAACACTCGTGTATCACACAAGTAGGATTTTACCCTCAAAGAATCTCACCACTCTCGCCTTTTACCACTCAAGGGCTGCTCCTCAAAGTTCTTCAATAAACCAGCAACTCAAACACCTCAAAGTAAGTTCCAAAGCTTGGTTCAATAATGGAGTTTATGTCAAACAAAGAAAAGGACAACAAAAACTTAAACTGACAGGAAACAAGAAATACACAATGAAAATGGAGAGAGAAAAAAACACGGAACAAATTAGCACGAAACAAAGAAATAGACACAAAATTACTAGACAACTCTAAGTATGGACAAATACTTCAAGTATCTAGTAAGAGAACATAAAGAAAACCAAATGCAAGAAATAAACACTTTCAAGAAAAGATTTAGAACATATCAATGAGTTTTGACACAAATGTATTGTAATGATCTTGCACTCCTCAATGTGACTTTTGAGTTCCTTGATGAGTTTTAGTCAAAGAATCTTTAAAACTAATGGGATTTTCAAGAGATAACAACCACAATGGGTTTCCCAATAATTTAAAGTCAACAAATCACAAAATAAAGGATTGAAGAAATCAAGAATAAGTAAAGAAAACTTAGAGAGTACTGTTCACGGCACTGTCCACTTGAGCAGTTTTTTTTTTCTAACTTTTTTTTGCTACTGTTCACGTGCTACAGTTTTTTTTCAGATTTATTTTTTTGGTATTTAGAATTCAAATCAATAGATCAGGTGAGTATAGGAATACTCAACCATCCAAAGCTCTGATACCACGTGATAACAACACGGTTAGCGGAAGACTTTAGAATTGAAAATTAGAAAGGGGGAAGGATTGATTCTTGAGAAAGAAGAACACAAGTTCAAGTATTTGATACTTAAAACGTTGTTTAATAGTTCAAAAGAAGGATTTGAATCAATTAAGAAGAAGAAGAAATGGAGGGAGGGAACTCAAACAAGGAATCTTACCATCGAAGAATCCGAGTTGCGGTTCAAAGTAGAACAAAAACGGCATAACCCAAAAGAGAACCTCAAAGGTCTCCACAAGCACGAGGCTAATATTATTAATATTCAAACTTAGTTACAATGAAAAAGAAAACACCCCTTTATATAGGAGAAATGGTGGCTGCCACCCTAAATAAAATAAAGAACATTCTAGACATTAAAGTTGGTCAAACCAAATTAATTAAGGTGCAATTTCCAAGCTGCATAGAAGACCACTAATTCTTTGTTCCAAAGTGCATAAAAGACCACCAACATTTGTTCCAATGTGCATAGAAGACCGCCAAACATTTGTTCCAATGTGCATAGAAGACCACCAACACTTTGTTCAATAAAAACATTAAATGTAGTCAACATAGCATTAAATGATCTTCTAGAAACACAAGTATGGGCTGCTGAACTTGTTCCTTCTTTGGGAATGTTTTGGGCCATAATCCAACTCATCTTGGTTTTCAATTGGGGCCTCCAATTAGTATTAAGACTTTCCCTAAATATCTCCTTTGGGCTGGAGCTATTCCTCCATTACATGACATGTCATTACCAAATGAAGCCCATTAAAGCATCTTGATATTTTGTAGTCTTCAACGAAAATTAAGCTTCCTTGGTTGCTATCAAGTATCTATGAGCCTCTATGGAGTGACATGCACAAATATTCACAAAAGCATCATCATAAGCACCCCCGAGACAAAGGAGTGCTTTCAGTCAACTAACAACTTCTAAGGATCCGGAGTAAGGTCTCCTCCCTGTCTACCTGTGGGCATGAACACATCGTCCAAAGAAAATGGACGTCAGTACGAATACTGTACTGAGTATGTAAGGCAGGAATGTAATGAACAATATCGTAGGAGCATCATGGATCATAAGATAAATTATAACCTACCTGAATGTCATGCACAACATACTTTTTTATGCATATGTGTATATCTCACATTTTACATCATTATATTACACATATCATCATAACTCATATACTATCACGTACGTCATTACCTGTATCGTCACATACACCATTACCTGTAGCGTCACATACATCATCACATCATAATCTGCCTTGTTACCCGCGTCCGGGTAACCCTCATATGCCGCCCACTAGTGGTGATCATGCCCGGCCCTCTAGGCTCGGTGTAAACATAGCAGCCCGCATTCACAGTGACATGCCCGGCCAAATAGGCACGGTGGAATCATACGCAGACCGCATTCGCGGTGACATGCCCGGCCAAATAGGCGCGGTGGAATCATACGCAGCCCGCATTCGCGGTGACATGCCCGGCCAAATAGGCGCGGTGGAATCATACGCAGCCCGCATTCGCGGTGACATGCCCGGCCAAATAGGCGCGGTGGAATCATATTATCACAAAATCAATCATTACACATTACATTCACACATCTCATAGCATAGCATCATCTTATCATTTCTTAGCATTTTATACATAACATACTTACATTACAAGATAACATCATTAATCATCTCATAAACATGTCATACATTAGTATCGAGAGAATTCTGTAGACTTTAGGGACAATCACGCTATGACGGGGTGCCGTAAGGTCGTAAACCCCCGATTTTATTATGGACATTCATGAATATCGTGCCCGCCTTGAAGGGAATAAAGCATAAGGCGAGTATTGACAAGAACAACGTCATCATCGTTATAGGAACGTCATGTCACAACTTCCTAAATCACCATACTTCAGCTCATTACCATCGTTTTCGTACTCTTAGGCGTTACATTATATTGGAAGACTCGTGAGCTTCATCCTATGGGAGGATTATGGAAACTTAAAGGATTCATGCTTTCTTTGGAACGATGAGATAAGCCTCACACTAGAGCATTCATTAAAATCTTGGAAACGTCATATCGTGAACATCTAGCATTTACGTACTCTAACTCATTTCCTTGTGTAGCAAAATAGGGTCATAGGCTTTCCGAAATTTGAGAAATTCATGAAGGAGAAAGGAAATCATGCTATAAGATTCATGCCATAGAAGGGAAGGACTAGCCTCACATACCTTTGTCGTTTAGTTATGCTATCGTCCACTTGTCCTTCTTCAATGTTGTGTTGCTACCTTAATGAGAGAATTCGTATTAATGTTAGTTAAGCGACTATAAGAACGCATCGTTAGTTCTTAGAGAAAATTGGGCAGTGTTTCCTCTGTTTCTACTACCTTTCCATTTTCTATTTCAGCTCCCAAACATCCACAACAACACTCACAATATCATATCAACTATTGTCATTTATCTTCATTTAGCGAAATCCACCATTTTCTTCCAATTACCTCACATTTAGTGGTTTTAACTTATCATCACATTTCCTCACACATCGCACTTATTTCATGGCTTAAACGCCATTTATAATGTATTCGTGATCATAACATATCAGCATTCATGATTTATCCCAGTCACTATTCAACACTGACACTATTCACCTTTTCATGACCCAATTCCATATCTTCCTACAACCCAAGTATTACATCCTTTAACCTTCCAAACCATTGAAGAGGAGTCATAAAACTTACCTAATGATGGATGAACAACTTCTGAGTGGCAGTCCTCTTCTTGCTTCAAAACCCTAACTCACTCTTCTTGAGTTTTCTTGACTTAGATGAACTTTTAATGGGTTTCACAACTTGATTTCATGGATTTGGTGTAGTTGATCAAGGGTTTCCTTTGATTTCTTGTGGGAGAAGTGGTGTAGAAAGTTCTAGAGAGTTCTTGGTGTGGGGAGAATGAGAAATGAAATAAAATAAAATGAGGGGAAGGTCTTATATTATTTCATGCAATCAGTCACGATCAAAATGTACGGAGAGATCGACGGAGCGTCGATCGGAATGACGGAGCGTCGATCGGAATGACGGAGCGTCGATCTAATCGTCGATGGTGTTAAATTTCCAGTGAGCAATCTGTCATTTCCTTCATTTCGACGGTGAGAAGGACGTCCCGTCGATGTGAACGACGGAGCGTTGATACCTCCATCGACTGGTCTTTACCCCATTTCAACTTTACGGTGCAGTCAACGGAGCGTCGACCAGTTCGACGGTACAAAGGACGACCGTCGAACTCCCCTATCACTGAACTGTGCCAGAGTTCATTTGACGAACTGTTCTTTCTTGCTACTAACTTCTTTGGAATCTTAATTAGGATTATTAAACACCCATTCTTACCTGTAGGGACATCATGTTCGCTTTACCTTACGTTAGCCCCTTCACCGCTCAGCAATCAAAACTCCGAGGTATAACATGTAGCCTTTCTCTTTACGGGCATTTATGAAATACACAACACACGGTTAAGGGACAAGCATTTCTTATATCAAAGCTCTATCGCACGATTCTTATGAAGAAAGTAGGTCATTTATTCCTAAAATGCCCGTAGCTTCTTGTTTATAAGTGTGGCGCGCAACACACTCATAACCAAGACTCTACTAGACACGGCTCGTAGACACACCCGAGGACTGAACTGCTCTGATACCACTTTTGTCACGACCCGTCTCAAGGGCCGCGACAGGCACCCGGTGCTAGGCCCACCCGGGCACCCCTTAACTTACACTTATGCTTACATCTAGGTGAGCCATACAATTAGACATATAATTCTACTCATTCATCATGCTAGTCCCATTGGGAAACAATGCCTTTATATCATAATTGGCATCAAGGCCACATCAAATGTACATAAGCCGACAAGGCTACCAAAAGATATACAAAATATAGGCCGATAAGGCCGGACATGTTTAACCATATACACGTGACTACGACCCTCTGAGAAGAGTATGACATAACACATGAGCGGGACAGGACCCCGCTATACCCATAATTATATACAGAAAAGAATAAGTACCCAAAAGCTACGGCTCTGAATGAAATGGAGCTCTGCTATGAAATCTTTGAGAAAGCAGCTATGGATCAAGTCTGTCTCCCTGTGCACCTGCGGGCATGACGCAGCGTCCACAAACAAAAGGGCGTCAGTTCGAATAATGTACTGAGTATGTAAAGCATGATCAATATCAATATAGAAGCATAAATAGCAACATAAGAAATAGCATAGAATGGGAGATGGCAATGTCATCGTCATATGCACTTACTTGTCTTTCATAGGAACTTTCCATTGCTAATACGTATTTGTGTACATACATCATTATCCGTATTCCATAATAGTACCCGTACCACATTTGTGCTCGTATTCGTATACATGCCCTTATTCACATTCATATACATAGTCATATCATATTCGTATTCACATCATATTCATAATCATATCATATACGTAGCATTTACATAGCATACCCGACCACGTAGGATCGGTGTTTCATACATACTTGGCCAACTAAGGCTCAAGGTTACTCATACCTGTCCCTACCAAGGCTTCAGGGTTACATCTACCTGGCCCTACCAGGGTGTCAGGGTTATCCATACCATCTGCAGAGGTGTGCGCGCATTTCGTAATCGTATACATACTTATTTACATATGATACCCGACCTCATAAGCTCGGGGTTCCATAATAGTCATATATAGATACATACACATACTAGCTCATAAGCATCATTACTATTAACATCATTATCACAATCGTCGTCAACATCATTGTTACTACTATCATCAACAATCACATTTACCTTAGTAGGCCTACTCGTCATACGAGGAACTTAGTACAATCGCAGCATATCGAGAACCATAAGCTTAGTAGCTTTGAAGATAGAAGCATTTGGAGAATATCATAAGCTCGTAGAAGATTTAGATGATTGGCCAAATAACCATGCCTTATGAAAGAAGGGTTAGCCTTACATACCTTTTCCATTCAACTATTTTACACTTGCGCGTTCTCCTCCAATGCTAGCGTTTCTACCTTCATTAAGGTCATACTATCATTAGAATCGATAGTTAACATATATGACAAAAACTAGAGGAAATCGGACAACATCTCCTCTATTTATACGACATTTCCTTCGTAACATATATCAACTCCCAAACGTCAATAATACATCCACAATACTATAACAATAATCGTTATCCATTCACATTATCCATATTTCTAGACTTTCCATTCTAATCATCCACATCCATGGCCATAACACACAACGAAGTACATTCACATACATTTATCATCTAATGTTCTCAACATCATTTATAACGCATTTACATCACAATACATCAAGAACCATAACTCAATTGAAACTATTTCTCAAAATTACACTATTCCGTATTCATGACCCATTTTACCATACCCTTCTACCGTCCAAGTATTTCAACTCTTAAATACCTTAAACAACATAGAAATATTATGAATCTTACCTTAGATGTTGTAGGAACAATCTTTAGTTGATAATACTCCACTTTGAGCAAAACCCTAGTTTATCTCCATTTGGATTTCTTGACCTTGGATGATCTTTGATGGTTTTCTTACACTTGATTCCCCTGGTTTATGTTGTTGATCACCAAATATTCTTGAATTCTAGTGGAATATATGTAGAGAGATGTTTTAGAGAGAAGGGGTGTCAAGGGAAATGAAATGAAATATAGCTTGGCCCTTTCATTTATTGAGCCAAAATCCGTCCCGACCAAATATACGGACCAACATACGGTCCGTATAAATTGTATGGGCCATATGTTTGGTCGTACATTTGGTCCAGAAACTTTAGCCTTGCTGGGTTGGTTATACGGTCCCAAACATACGGACCGTATAAATTATACGGCCAGTATGTTTGGCCGTATAACTCCCAAGGGTTCCGAAGTCTGTTTCGTCGATTCGTTTGATCTCCAATCCTTATGGAACCTTCTTAACACTTGTTCAACACTTCAATACCAATCTAAGGGATGTTATCACACTTTTCTAAAACATCATTAAGTGCTCATTAAATTGTTACTTGTATTTCCTTTCCGATACTTATCAAATACTTTGCCTTCTCTTGGGAATCCTCTCCCCCCATCTCTAACATCTTTAAAATATTATCTAGAGTCGTCGAATGTCATCACTTACTCATGAACATATCATATACTCGTACTCCTTACTAGTTCGTTCACTTGCGTACCAATGGAAGATTTTCCGAGGTGTAACACATATATCTCATAAACTTATCATAACTTTTCATAGAGAATACCTTTGGATTTAAAGACAATCTATGAGAATCGCATCGTGTTCGTAGCATGAACTTCATAAAAATATCGCATAATAGCCTTTATAATCTCAAACTTAGGCTCATCGTTACCATCGTCGTATCTATAGCATATCTCTTACCTTTATCTCATGTGAAATCCTCTATGAACATAGACTCGTAACGTTTCGGAACATTGGTCATAGGACATGTGTTAGATCTCATAGACAATATATAACAATGTCGGGGTGACATAAGGTCGAGAACCCCCGATTCCTTTATGGAGCATTCATAAGCATTTTGCCTCACCTTGAAGACATTAGCATATAAGGTGAGTGTATTCAATGAACAACATCAATGGATCATAATATGGATCATTAGCCTTGTAGGAATATCATATCATGAGCTTTATGACTTCTAGGCTTAGATTCATCATCGGTATTGTCATGTCCGTAATGTATCTCTTTTCTTTATCTCATATGAAGCTCTTTATAATTGTAGACTCGTCATTTCCGTTATGTAGGAAAATTATGGAAAGATAGGAGGATTCATGTCACATGAGTCATGCCTTAGAAATAAAGGACTATCCTTACATACCTCTTTCGTTTAACCATTCCCATCGTTTGATTGTTCCCCTTCAGTGCTCACGTTTCTACCTTCAAGAGAATTCGCATTCACATTAGCTAATCGATTATATGAACGTGCTTACTAAATCTAGAGAAAATTGGGCAGAATTTCCTTTGTTTATAAAACCTTTCCCATATCGTATGTCAACTCCCAAACATTTACATTAACGTTCACAAAATAATAGACAACAATCATCATTCGTCTACACTATCCGCATTTCACAATCTCTCTTCATTTTCCTCCATAATCATGGTCATACCTCATTATTGCATTTCCTCATATATAATACTTATTCCATGTTCTAAATGTCATTCATAATCTACTTACAATCACAACATATCCATATTCATGATTCATTCCAAACTACTACTCAACAATAGCACCATTTCCACATTTATGACCCATTTTCCATATCCTTTTACAATCCAAGTGTGTCAACTTTCAAATACCTTAAACAACATGTAAATACCATAAAACGTACCTTAGATGGTGTAGGAATGAACCTTTAGTGCAAACACTTCACTTGAGCAAAACCCTAGTTTCACCTTCACTTGGATTCCATGTCTTAGATGAACTATAATGAGTTTCTTACATTTGATTCACTTGAATTCTTGATATTGATCTTCGCTTTCCTTTGAATTATTGTGTATGAAGTGTGTATGGAACACTCTAGAAGCTTGGAGAGAAGTTGTGAAATGAGGAGAATGTGATCCCATTTCATTTTATTCATTCTCCTCTTAGAGCAAATCAGCCCGTCGGGACTTCCACGGACACTTTCACGGTCCGTGGAACACTTCACGGTTCATGGAAGTGGTCGTGGTTCACAACTGGCCAGTCATCATCTCTGCTAGGTATTCCACGGACCAGTATACAGTCCGTGGAAGGTTTCATGGTTCGTGAATCCTGGCTGTGGAACTCACAGTTTTTCTGAAGTTGTTCTCGTCGTTTGATTTGATCTCCAATCCTTATAAAACCTTCTTAGCACTTGTTTATCACCTCATTAACAATCTAAGGGACGTTATAACTCTCCTCCAAAGCATCATTAAATCACTATTAACTCGTTACTCGTAAATCCTTTCGGATACATAACGTATGCCTTGCCTTCCTTGACAACTTTCTACGCTTACTTCGAATGTCTTCGAAATCTCATTTAGAATCATCAAATGTTATTTCTTACTTAACAAAACATCGCATACGTTGTACCCTTAGTCAGTCTATTCAATGTGTATGAATGGAAAAATTTTCGAGGTGTAACACCTTGGCACTAAAATAATAAGATTGAGGCTAAAGCTTAAGTTGGGGGTGATAGGTGGAATAAAGGGAAGATAAGGCATAAGCCTAAAGTGGGGTGAAGTAAAGTGCCTAGTTAAAAGACAGCGGTGTGGTAAGTGTAGAAGAAAAAAAAAATAGCAACCAAAGAAAAAAAAAAGAAAAATGTGTAGAGAAGTAGAATCACAATAAAAACCACACCGAGGCAATAAAAAAAAGGAAGAAAACAAAAGGCAAAAAGGGTAAAAGAGAAGAATGAGATGTAGTGTTCAAGGTGGGTGAGTCACTGTTATCCAAATATCTATCCTACCCGTCCCCAAGCCTACATTACAACCTTGAAAAAGTCCTAGTGTGATCACAGCCGAACTGTCCAAAGTCGAGGGCACTGAAAATAAGGGCAAGCTTATGGTATTTGTATGCTTAGCTAGAGAATTTCTTTGTGAGTGTGAGTGTTTCTCTTCTCCTTTGTCTTCTGTCCCATTCCGTGTGTACATATATGTTGGGACATTCTTTGGTCTTTGTGAGGGCATTAGAATTTATTAAGTGACTAGTTTCCCGCGAGTCTTGGTTCGTGTGCGCGATGGTTTCTGTGATAACTAGATGTCATAAATTGAAGCCACATGGTTAGTTGCAACGAGTCCTTGATTGGTTTTGTTTTGATTGGGGGGAGAGTTATTGTGATACACTTGATGTGCCGGAAGTTAATTGCCACAACCACTGTAGACAGCTTTGCTTTGTGATATCGAGACATTTGTAGATCGAGTCTGTTAGTTGACTTGCTTGAGGACAAACAAAGACTTTAAGTTGGGGGTGTTGATGTGCCGGGAATTTTGGCACATCTAATGCTTTTTAACTCTAAGTTTAACTTGTTTTCAAGCAAGTTTGTGCTAGTATGATGTGTTTTGTTTATTGTGCAGGTATTTTGAAGTTAGAATGCTCGGAAAGCGAAAAAATGAGGAAAAGAATCAATCTGTTCTGATAAGTATAAGGACGGACCGTCAACATGTTCGACGGCCCGTCGAGTTGCCTCGTCGATAAGTTCATGCAAAGTGATAATTCATCATATCATCATCAGACATTCGACTTGCACCGTCGACATGATCAGCGGGCCGTCGAAGTGCTTCGACGGTGGAGTTCCTGCAGAGTGATAAAAGTATACTCAGATCGTCGAGTTGGTCGTCGAGCATGTCGACGACCGTCGAAGTGCAAGCTGATATGGAACAGGACTAGGATTGATTATTCTGAGTTTTGACTTGTATAAATACCTGTTTAGGTTTTATATTTCAGACATCTGGAGTTTTTAGACTTGTAGTAATTACTTTTGAGTTGTTATTGCTTTTGAAGATTTCCAGACAATTACATTCATTACTTTCAAGTTTTATTCGTAAGTTCAATACAATAATTCAATTATGCAATCTTCAATCTTTTATTGTTTTCTTGTTGCCATGAGTAGCTAAACACCTTTACTAAGGTTGTGAACCCAAGGATGGGTGTTTTGTGACTAGGGATCGCGAAAGACATACGCATAATGGAGTGTTAGGGTTTATTTGTTCTTCGTATTCATCATATAGTTAGTGGTTGCAAACATTAGCTCACACCTTAAACTTTAGTTTATTTGGGAAAATAACTATGGGTAGGTAAGGACAAATAGCAAGAACTCAGGGCTTTAAACCTTTTTTAATAAATTCACTTAGGAATAAGAGGAATTTACTTGGCATAATTAACCGTTCTTCATGCATACTTTCTTATCTTTGGAAAAAGCATAGAATGAAATAATTTTTTCTTATTGGGAAGTAGTTTAGATTCGCATAGGGGTTAAGTGCATCCATCAAGCAGTCCATTAGAAGTGTATCAAGATCGATACTCATGATCATACACTTTATTTGTCGGGGACACAACCTTGGTTCTTTTTACCCATATATTTACAACTTTGAATTTGCAGTCACTTTAAACTGGTCCACAAACCAAATCAACTATAAAATCTTTTTTTGGAATACACCAGGACCACAAGATTAGTACAATACTTGTTTAGTAAACTTTTCACACCATATTCTCTGTGGGATTCTGTTACATCCGACATTTTTGCTTATTTGAAAAATTCAAGATAAATTGACTTGTAAGGAATAAGGCCACAATTGGACCTTACTTGGTATGAATGTGTAGGTTATGAATTCAATGGTGTGGAATTACGAAAGGAGGCCAAGGGCAAAATTGGAAATTTGCCTTATGGATTACAATATGTAACCAACAATTTTGGGCTAAAAAAAAAAATAATAAAATAAGGCCCAATAATGGAAGGCCCAACCGGCCATGGTGTGTTAAAAATAGCCCAAGTCCACAATTTAATTATGTGGTATTATATAGTTGGATAATTATCAAGAACATTCAAGAAACACAAAGCAAGAATAAAGAAAAAGAAAGAAGGGGAATTCGGGTAGGAGAGAAGAGGAAAGAAAAAGAAAGAAAAAAATATTTTGGGAGCCAAATCTTTGGTTCAAAAATTCTTTTGTTGTGAGATTAGTATTAAACTCAAGGCCCTCTAAAAGTTGATATAAGTATTGTGGTAAGAAAGCAACTTTAACCCCAAGTGAAGAAAGGTAAGGATTTTACCATTTTCATGCAATAAAATGTATATATGTATGTTGTAGTATGTGGAAATGAATGAAAAACATGGAAATTTTGTGTGTTGAAAACTATGCATGTTGGCCGAATACATGTACATGTATTACATGTCTTGGATGATTTGAATTCATGTTGTAATTTAGTTGTAGTATGGTGGAAATTGTATTAGAAATGAAAGTGGAATGAATTAGTGAAAATTGGAGAATATAGGGGGTGGCCGTGTGGTGCTATGTTGGGTATGGAATATGAATTTAATCTTGTTGGTATGTTAAGTGTGTTATGGTGAAGTGAATGGAAAGATAACAATATTTATTGTCATGGAAAAATGGTTATCAAGTTGTTGTAGGAAAACATGAAACTTTGTTATGATTTATGCAAAAATGGAAATGAAAGTATCAAGAGGCAAATTATGATTATTGTTGATGAATTTGGAAGATGGAAATGTATAATGAACTTGTATGTTGAAAGTTAGGAAAAATTGGACAAGTAGTGGCTTAATGGAAAGTTGGTATGTTTTGCATATCTTGTGTATATTGTGCGAAAATGGTATGATATGCCTCCGACGTAGGTTGTAATGATTTTGATGGATGATGAATATGAGAATAATAAATTTGGGTTAGAAATGTAAGGTTGAAACGCAAAATGTTTCGTTATGTCGAAAAAATGGCTAGTGATGCCATGTCGTATGTTTAATGCATATTGTTGTTATTGATGCTAATTCTGGGTTGTTGTGTTGATGAATTGAGCCGAGCTAAGTCTCGGGGATGTCTTATATACAGAGGAAATGCTGCCGAAATTTCGGTAGGCAAGTATGTGTTAAGTTGAATTATTGAAAAGTGTGAAACTAACAAATGGTAAACTTGACGATTTCTAGATTTTGGACGAAATTGAAGTCGACGCCAAGCGAGCGTAAGGCGCTATCGAGGTATGTGAAGCATTTCCCTTTATTCCTAGGCATGTTTCGGATGTGATAGGCTCGGCCGCGAGCCTTAAGTATGACTCCGTCCCCCGGAATTCGAGACGGAAAACCGCTCCAATTCCTTCAATCCAATTGAAGCTATTTTCTTACAAATTGCCTTTAAAGTGAATTTTTGTACAAAACTTCCCTAAACGGAGTCGGAACACTTCCAGATGATTATGGATGACCTTATAAGGTCTACTATCGGTAATTTACCTATGTCGCCTCGAGTTGATCCGAGGCGGGCCCACGAGGCCCGATACCTTCTGTATGATCTTAATTACTTTAGTTTTGCCCGATTTTCTCAGAAAACAGCTGGACTACTATTCTGATCACGATACGACTGTTTTTATACAAATCTTACAAAATAATTTTTGACATTTGGAAATCTGGTTCTGGTTATAATCTGTCGTGCCTCGCCAAGTGACGTGTAGGCACGTACCTTGAAAACTATCTGAATACTTGGTTCGATCGGCCAGTTGGCCTACTTTTGTTCTGTTGAGTCTGTATGACGATCTGTATGTATGTGGTTCCTCATTAATCAGTTCGTGCACATACTATGATTCCTTTCACCGGATCCCGGGCCGGTACGTATATCGTGCGGTGGGCCGCCGAGCCCCATATGTGAATTCTGAAGTATGATGTGTCCGGTTCCGGGGTACTGTGTTATATGTCCGTCCCCGGTTACCGAGGATATATTACGAAGTATGATGAGTCCGGGCTCGGGGTGCTGTGTTATCTGTCCGCCCTCGGGTACCGTGGTTATGTTATGATGTGTGACGGAGATCGGAGAAAAATTTCTGATATCTGACGTGTTGTGGTGCCAATGGCAGGAGTGGCGACCACGTTCTTGTACCCTATGTGTGATTTTGTCTGTCTGTATGACTTATGATTCTGTCTGTCTGTCCGGCTTATCTGTCCGACTAGTTATGATTCTGTATGTCCGTCCGGCTTAGCTGTCCGACTGGTTATGATTCTGTATGTCCGTCTGGATTATCTGACCGACGGGTTTCGATTCTGTATGTCCGTATGGATCCCGATTCTGTATGTCCGCATGGATTCTGATTCTGTCTGTCTGGACCACGATTCTGTCCATCTGTCGGGACTATGTCTCTGTCTGTCCGGCCTATGAGCATATCTATTATATCTCTATGCTTCCGGTCCAGATCATGATTACGTTTGATATATTTCTGCTTTACATACTCGGTATATTTTTGTACTGACCCCCATTTCCTCGGGGGCTGCGTTACATGCCCGCAGGTACAGGCGCACTCGGTGACACGCCGCCAGCGTAGGGTTCTGATTCAGCTATTTTGAAGAGCTCCTTTGATCCGGAGCGTACACTTTTGGTATATATCTTCTGTTTTCCGTATGTTCTGTATGTATGGAAATTCTGGGTACGGCGGGGCCCTGTCCCGTCATATGATTCTGTATGTCTGTAGAGGCCCGTAGATAGATGTGTGGGTTACGGGTTTCGTCTGTATGTTAGCCTTATCGGCTTATCTGTAAAGTGCTGCATGTTCAGGTATATATATATATATGTTGCGCGCGTGCCGTATCTGTATCGGCCTACTTCTGTAACATCTGTTTGAAAAAAAAAAAAATTGTACGATACGAAATTCGGCCAGGTAGGTATGTACGGGTACCCAGTTAGGGTACCAGTCGCGGCCCACGGGGTTGGGTCGTGACAGATTCGACCCCAACCTCGTTGGGTTACTATATTTGACAACGTCTGCGTTATACCATTAATAGGTGCAATTTGAGCATATCAACAGTTCTTCGAAATGAAATGTGTAACCTTTGACAGAGATGTCATCGATATCCATTTTTAGAAGATGGCTAAAATGTTCTTTGAGTTAGGCGGAGAAGTTAGTCTCAAGCAATCCTTTGTTTCATCACTTCCAAAGCTGTTAGCAAGCCGGACCATGACGATCATTGAGGAGAAGTTTCAATCAATAACGATCCCACAGGTCGGCTACATTGGGCAAGCAATATTTCTAGAGTTGGATGATATCTGCACAAAGAGATCTGTTTTGAAGCAGATCATACGAAACAATCCAGCCTTTGATAAAGCTTACGGGAAGTCTGACCTAATTACTGTTTCAAGCTGTTCATGCCATGCCCCTAGACGAAAAGGAAGATTCAAGCAATTCCAATGGCCAAGGCCTTCAGGGGAAAGATCGCAGTTCAGGAGGCGCACAAAATATTTCAGGAAAAGGAGCCCAGGCAAGTCCTGAAAAAATGATAGATGCTTCATCTGCAACAAGATTGGGTATTATGCAAAAAATTGCCCCCAATCTAGAAGGTCGACCAAGCTTCTTACTGAAATAGAGGACTACACTGGTATCCATCTAGGTGAAGATGATGATCTTGAATCTGTTCTCTTATTAGAGGACGAACCCACAGAGAAGACCCTCTTTTCCATGGATGTGTACGAAGAATATGGCGATGAATATTACAAGATTTCAGAACCAGAGGGTAAGGCTCAAGAAGATATCAAAAGCATCTTGGTGATCCCGCAGGTAAAACTTAAAGTTTATCCATCCAAATGGGATAAACCAATCCAGGTTATTGCTTTCATGGACACCGGAGCGGCATGTTCACTGATGAACCCAGCCGTTCTTCCTGAGGATCAATGGATTCCACATTTCAAAGATTTCAACACTGCTGGGACTGGAGTCCTAACCACCACAGTCATCACAAAGCATCTAATCACAATTGAATTCTTCCCAGGGTTGAAGTTTCGAACAAAGCTGATTGAATCAGATGTCCCAAGAAAAGATCTCATTGTCGGATTTGACATCTTCAGGCAACTTAAAGATCAGCTCCAGATCAAAGCCCATGGAATAACGTTCAAGAAACAATTCAAGCCATATACAGATGTTTTACGATTATTCCAAATAACTTATGCTGAACAGATCAAGGAGATAGAAAAATAGTTGGTGGAGCATTTATGTGCGGATTCTCACAAGGAGTTTAAGGGAAAATGCAAAAAGCCTCTATGGCTAAATGAGGAGTTTTTCATAAAACTCCCCTTCACTTGAAAGCATTAATCCAATGAAGGCAAGTCACTCCGGCATGAATCCAGATCATCTTCAGATTGCCAAAAGGGAATGCGAAGCGCTCTTGGATTTTGGACTTATCGAGCCCTCTAATTCATTGTGAGTTTACCTCTAATTCACAATGGGCGTGTGAGGCGTTCTATGTCAAAAACGGGCAGAACAAACAAGAGGTAAACTCAGATTAGTCATAAACTATCAACCTCTGAACTATTTCCTCCAAGATAAGAAATTCCCTATCCCAAATAAACTCACCCTTTTTTCACACTTAGCCAAAGCTAAATACTTTTCCAGGTTTCACCTTAAATCGGGTTTTTGGCAATTGGGAATACACCCAGAAGATAGACCAAAAACGGGGTTTTGTATACCCGACCACCACTTTCAATGGAAGGTCATGCCATTTGGGTTGAAAACGGCACCCTCCATATTCAAAAAAGCCATGATAAAAGTATTTCAACCCATCCTCTATACATCACTAGTCTACATTGATGACATATTATTATTTACTGATACTATAGAAGAACACCTCACTTTGCTCCAAGAATTCCATGACCTGGTGAAGAAAAATGGGATCATGCTCTCATAGAAAAAGATGATTCTTGCAAAAAAGGGAATTGATTTTCTGGGGATGCATTTTGTTCATGGAGCATACAGCCCAGAGCCACATATTTTTCAAGAGCTGCTCAAACTCCCAGACACCAATTTTACGACGAAGCAGCTCCAACAGTTTTTAGGTGTAATTAATTATGTTTGAGATTTTGTTCCTAATGTCTCTACATACATTGCTCCACTTACAAAAATGCTCAAGAAGAATGCCCAAGGTTGGAGAAAGGAACGGGATAAAGCAGTTCGAAGAATAAAAGAAATCTCCAAAGAAGTCAAAGCCCTTCATATTCCATCAGACTGAAAAAAGATATAGCAGAAGGATGCCAGCAACGAATATTGGAGTGCGGTACTTTTTGAAGAAAAGAATGGCCAACGGAAAATATGCGGATATGCCAGTGGAAAGTTCAAAGATGCCGAGCAACATTATCATTCCACATTCAAAGAAATTCTTGCCGTAAAGAATGGGATAAAAAAGTTTAATTTCTTTTTAATTCACAAAGAGTTTCTTATCGAGGTGGATATGAAGGCTTTCCCCAAGATGATCTAGATAAATCCAAAGATTATCTAAAATCCACAGATTCTCAGATGGGCACAATGATTGTCCCCTTACAAATTCCAAGTAAAGCACCTCAAAGGGAAGGATAATATTCTAGGGGATTTCCTATGCAAACTAGATGAGTTTTCAAAGAGATTTTAAGCCAAGCTAGAAAAAAGGCTAACTAGCCAAATTTTCATGCTTGCAAGCTCACCAGGAGCTAGTTCATCCAGAATAGCAGATCATCCGCCGAAATTCTTCAGCAAGTTTGTGGACACGTTTGATCCATCCATCCTTACAGAAAGAAGGACTTTCTATGACCTTCTTATTTTCAGAAAATATGGAGGATCTATCTTTAAGACATTCAGAGTCAATCCAGAATACCCTATTTTGTCACATATTCATAGCAATGCACAATTATTTTCACAGGAGCTACTATGGGTTTTCTGGTACTTATGTCACCAGTATTATAATAAAACAACCCTAATATAACGAGGCTTACGGATGTGCTTACAAGAAAGACAAAAGCGGATCCCACGATCACATGGTTGTCATGCTTTGGATGATGTTCCCCTCGTTTTATCAGGCTTGTTTTATTAGGCGTGGTTTATTAGGCTGTCTTATTAGGCTCGTTTTATTAGGCGTGTTTTATTAGGCTATCTTATTAGGCTCGTTTTATTAGGCTTGTTTTATTAGGCCCTTCACATGTCTAGCGGGGCCCGTGTGCCATGTAAAATAAGTCTTGTGGAAGCCTCCAGCTCCTATAAATAGGCGGCTATGTAATAGTTAGAAGGCATCAAACAATCTCCCTGTAAAATTTTGTGATATCAATAAAATGTTTTCTTTCTAAATTTCTCTTGTTGTTCTCTTTGAAAGGCATGGAAAGGCTGACCATATGTTGGTATAGGGTTAGGAAATATTGAGCAAGTTAAGCTTTCTACAAGTACAATAGTTTTTCGAATCTTTGACAGTATGTCTGTAGTAGTGTGAAAGTTTTTCCGAGTTGAGTAGCTTGGCTAGGAAGCTAGCCCATTTTGTAGGAAATACTTTCATGTCTATGATCTTTCAAACTGTCCGACTACTTGTTGCTTGGTTGGAGATTCTTTGAGTTGATTTGGGGAGAAAATTAAACTCCATTGCGGAGAAAGCCATGAAGAACACCAAGTGGGTTTCTTTATATTCTTAATTGTTTGATCAACTTAATGGATGAACTTTGTTCTACTTGGTGTTAGGAAGCTTTCTTTCACATTTGGGTTTGTTTGGATTATAATCACTGTTTTCCCAAATCAAATTCAAAAAAAAAAATCTGAAGAAAAAAAAATGAAAAATCTGGAAAAACAAACCAAGGTTGATAAATCTAATCTTGTTAAAGAAAATCAGGGATGATGATGTTGATGAAGATGAAGGAGAATTAGGTATGGGTTTTCGGATCCTTATATTGAAAATGGAGTATGGAAAATTAAGAGATTTTTTTTTTGAAGAAGAATAGTAGATGAATGGAGGAAGGGGGGAAATTAATAAAAAATGGAGGGAAATTAAAGATGTGGCACGTAGGCCTGGCGCGTGTGGACAAGCGCCTGTTTATAATTGGGAGTTGTCATATTGGACTGCCACATCAGCAAAAAAGGGGCATTTTGATACCGAAAAAATTTGTCCAGGGGGGGTAATAGGACCCCCGCAAAGGTTAGGTGTGTAGTTGGGATTTTGATCAAACGTTGGGGGGTATTTTGAGTATTTTCTCAAACAATCTCCTTGTAAATTTTCTGATATGAATAAAATGTTTGCTTTCTAAGTTTCTCTTGTTCTTCTCTTTCAAAGGCATGGAAAGGTTGATCCTAAGTTAGTATAAGGTTAGGAAACATTTAGCAAGTTGAGCTTGCTACAAGTACTATAGTATTCCGAAGCTTTGACAGTATGTCTGAAGTAGTGTGGAAGTTTTTTCGAGTTGAGTAGCTTGGCTTGGAAGCCAACCCATTTTGTAGGAAAAACTTTCATATCTATGATCTTTTAAACTTTTCGACCAACTTGACAAGCCATTCTTCGGGTTGTTGAAGTCAGGTTTGTGGCAAGTCTTCCTTCGGGATGTTGAAGCCCAGTCCTACTATGTAAGAAAACTATTGTCCTTGCAGTCTGGCCGTCTTGCTTGCTGTTTCCCCGCCCTCTACATACCCCGATTTCTTTTATTCTCTGAACTGCTTCATCCTCGTGGGGGTGTGTAGTTGGCGGGGAAACAGCAAGCAACACGGCTAGGTTGCAAGCACAATAGTTTTCTTACATAGTAGGACTGGGCTTCAACATCCCGAAGGACGGCTTGCCACAAACCTAACTTCAACAACCCGAAGGATGGGTTGTCAAGTTAGTCGGCAGTTTGAAAGATCATACATATGAAGGTTTTTCCTACAAAATGGGTTGGCTTCCTAGCCAAGCTACTCAATTTGGAAAAACTTTCACACTACTACAAACATACTGTCAAAGCTTCGGAAAACTATTGTGCTTGTAGCAAGCTTAACTTGCTCTATATTTAACCCTATACTAACTTAAGATCAACCATTCCATGCCTTTCAAAGAGAAGAACAAGAGAAACTTGGAAAGCAAACATTTTATTCATATCGGAAAATTTACAAGGAGATTGTTTGATGATTTCTAACTATTACATATCCTCCTATTTATAGGAGTTGGAGGCTTCCACAAGACTTTTCTTACATGGCACACAGGCCCTGCTAGGCATGTGAAGGGCCTAATAAAACATGCCTAATAAAATGAGCCTAAGAAGACAGCTTAATAAAACAAGCCTAATAAAACAAGCCTAATAAGACAGCCTAACAAAACACGCCTAATAAAACAAGCCTATTAAAACGAGGGGAACATCATCCAAATCATGACAACCATATGCAAGCATGTGACCGTGGGGTCCTCTTTTGTCTTTCCTGTAAGCACGTCTGTAAGCCTTATCCGACGGAGCGGTGCTTGATGGAGTCGACGGCAGAGTTGTATATTGTTCCTCTATCAGCCATTCTGGTCCATGCTTTTTCTTTAATTATTCTTTATTTTCCAGACATCTTTTTCGCGACCTTGTGTAGTAGCATTTCCAGTTGGATGGCCCTGTCATATCTGGATCTATTTTTGTTGAATCTTGAGATGGAAAATTCAACCTTATCTTTGTGATAGCATGAGTGACTTCATATCTGATTATTTCATACGGCACTCGGTACTCCTTTGCTTCTTCTCGAACTCTTTCCCAGTGGGGATGGTCACCAGTGTAATTCCATCGAGCCCATTCTTTTGGCTATATCTCCTTTGGGATGCACTTATTTTGCTGGAAAATAATTCTCTGTGCTTCGCTGTATTCATCTTCCAAGGACAAGACAGAGACGGGGAATTCCTACCATAGTGAAATATCTGGTTGAGCATAGACCTTCCCATCAATAATCTTTATTGGTCGATGTAACATGAACAATTTTGCTGCATAGGAGTCTTGGAAACATTGAACCCAATATCTTCGTGGTTTGAACCATTGCAGAAACTTTTTGAGA
Organism: Lycium barbarum; assembly: GCF_019175385.1. Taxonomy (NCBI): domain Eukaryota; kingdom Viridiplantae; phylum Streptophyta; class Magnoliopsida; order Solanales; family Solanaceae; genus Lycium; species Lycium barbarum. The sequence continues at coordinate 68,718,986 of NC_083343.1, read as the reverse complement.
GCATGTTCAATCCTGTTAAAACATCAAAACATGTCGCACTTGAATTCCATGATAATATAATACTGGTGACATAAGTACCAGAAAAACCATAATAGCTCCTGTAGAAAATCATTGTCCATTGCTATGAATATGTGACAGAATGGGTATTCTGGATTGACTCTAAATGTCTTAAGGATGGATCCTCCATATTTTCTGAAAACTAGAAGCTCATAGAAAGTCTTTCTTTCTGTAAGGATGGATGGATCAAACGAGCCCACAAACTTGCTGAAGAATTCCGGCAGATGATCTGCTATCTGGATGAACTAGCTCCTGGTGAGCTTGCAAGCATTAAAATTTGGCTAGTTAGCCTTTTCTGGAGCTTGGCTTGAAATCTCTTTGAAAACTCATCTGGCCTGGATAGGAAATCCACTAGAATGTTATCCTTCCCTTTGAGGTGCTTTACTTGGAATTTGTAAGGGGAGAACCATTGTGCCCATCTGAGAATCTGCGATTTTGGGATAATATTTTGATTTATCAGGATCATATTTGGGAAAGCCTTCATATCCATCTCGATAAGAAGCTCTTTGTGAATTAAAAAGAAATTAAACTTTTTAATTCCATTCTTTACGGCAAGAATTTCTTTGAATGTGGAATGATCGTGTTGTTCAGCATCTTTAAACATTCCACTGGCATATCCGCATATTTTCTGTTGGCCATCTTTTTCTTCAAAAAGTACCGCACTCCAATATTCGTTGCTTGCATCTGCCTGCAATATCTTTTTCACGTCTGATGGAATAGGGAAGGCTTTGACCCCTTCTGAGATTTCTTTTATTCTCTGAACTGCTTCATCCTAGTCCTTTCCCCAACCTGGGGCATTCTTCTTGAATGGGAGTTTAGTGAAAAACTCTTCATTTAGCCATAAAGGCTTTTTGCATTTTCCCATAAACTCCTTATGAGAATCCGCACATGAATGCTCCACCAACTGCTTTTCTATATCCTTGATCTGTTCAGCATCAGTTATTTGGAATAATCGTAAAATATCTGTATATGGCTTAAATTGTTTCTTGACCATCATTCTGTGGGCTTTGATCTGGAGCTGATCTTTAAGCTTTCTGAAGATGTCAAATCTGACAATGAGATCTTTTCCTGGGACATCTGATCCAATCTGCTTTGTTCGAAACTTCAACCCTGCGAAGAATTCTATTGTGATTGGATGCTTTGTGATGACCGTGGTGGTTAGGACTCCAGTCCCAGCAGTGTTGAAATCTTTGAAATGTGAAATCCATTGATCCTCTGGAAGGACGGCTGGGTTCATCAATGAACATTCCGCTCCAGTGTCTATAAAAGGAATAACTTGGATTGGTTTATCCCATTTAGATGGATAGACTTTAAGCTGGACCTATGGGATCACCATAATGCTGTTGATATCTTCTTTAGCCTTTCCCTCTAGTTCTGAAATCTGATAATAGTCATCTTCATATTCTTCATACACATCCATGGAAAAGAGGGTCTTCTCTGTGGGATCGTCCTCTAATGAGAGAACAAATTCAAGATCGTCATCTTTACCTAGATGGATACCAGTGTAGTCCTCTATTTCTGTAAGAATCTTGATCGACCTTATGGATTGGGGACAATGTTTTGCATAATGCTCAATCTTATTGCAGATGAAGCATCTATTATTTTTTCGGGACTTGCCCGGGCTCCTTCTCCTAAAATATTTTGTGTGCCTCCTGAACTGCAATCTTTCTCCTGCTGGCCTTAGCCATTTGAATCACTTGAATCTTTTTTTTCGTATGGGGGCATGGCACGAACAGCTTGACCCAGTAATTAGGTCAGACTTCCCGCAAGCTTTATCAAGGGCTGCATTGTTTTGTATGATCTGCTTCAAAACAGATCTCTTTGTGCAAATATCATCCAACGTTAGGAATATTGCTTGCCTGATCTAGCCGACCAGTGGGATCGTTATTGATTAAAACTTCTCATCAATGCTCGTCATGGTCTGGCTTGCGAACATCTTTGGAAGTGATGAAACAAAGGCTTTCTTAAGACTAGCTTCTCCGCCTAACTCAAAGAACATTTAGCCATCTTCTGAAAATGGATATCGATGACATCTCTCTAAAATGCTACACATTTCATTTCGAAGAACTGTCTCCTTAGTTTTTCTTGCCTTTGGCCGGTATCTCCACAAAATAATTCTTGGAGTATTTTGATGTTGAAACAAAAGTCTTGGGATGTGAGAAACACATTTTTGTCAAGTGTCCCAAGTGAATTCCACAGTCTCTGAGAATTCCAGAGAACCTTGAAGTGGATTCTGACAGGATCATGTACTTTTCCCGTTCGACAAGATTCTTTGTCACCATCCAAGTGATGAAATCTAGGATCCTTTGGGGCCATTTTGATACTTTGATATCATCTAGACTGAAAGTATGGTATCCAGTCCCAACGAATTTTGTTGTTGTTAGTTCTGGCCTCCTTTCTGGAATTGGCTCATTTGTTATCCCGTCACGATCATCATCTACTTCGGAGATTTTTGGTTCTCTGGGTTGATTCATAAATATTGGTGGGTTATCTTCTTCTGAAGGGTCAACTAAGGAATCTTCCCTTGTCTCAACGCCTTCTTCCGCAGGATCAGTATCATATAAATCTAAGTCACTGGATCCTAGGGTATTATCCTCCTCTATATCAGTTGTGGGTTGGGCCACGTAGAGGTTAGGAATCTTTTGGGCCGAGATCATCATGTTTTCCAGCTCGGGTTCTGTGGAACCATCCCCGAGTTCTTTCTTTCATTTGGACTACTTTTGGGCCGCCATATAGTCCTTCCTATCCCAAACCATTTTTGCAATGTCAAACTCAGGTTCATCGTTTCGTTTTTAGGTAAAAGACATAGGGTCTCGTTATTTGGATAGAAACATAGTGAAATAATGGTCAAGCTTTAGAGGTGAGTATGTTTGTGAGGACATGGGGAAAAAGGTGGGTTTTGATGGGCAGCTTTGTGCTTTTTGCGGTTCAAGGTGACCATATCTCAGTTGTTGTATTTGTTCTTTAAGGTTAGCCATTTCCTTTTGTTGTTTGTTAAAGAAGTGGAAAAGGGAAGTGCCTGGTGGACAAATCTCATACTGCATGTTTGTCATTCGCAATTCCAAGGCTTTATCAGTCTAGCATGCTGAGAAGATGCTTGTTCCACTTTTTTCTCAATTGTCTCCACCCTGCTAATTATCCTGTTTTGTGTGTGAGCAACATTTCTGATGGAAGTGCTAATATTAGTTAACACTTTGTTTTGGCAAATGGCATATTCAGATTGCCAATTGATTGTTGCTTCTACTTCACTTATCGGTGGCTTTTCTCCCGTGGGCAGCACAACATTTTGCCTTGGAATTTTTGGGGCATAGCTTCCACCATCTTTTTCAAAAGGTTGTTGTGAAGGAAATTCAGGGGTATGACTGGAGCTTGATGGGTTCATCATGAGTATTTCTGGCTTTGGCATATTTGGATTTGAAGGTTCGTGATATAAATTTTGGTTAGGGAGAGGTGGCCAGTTTTGAGGTTTGTAGGAGACAAGGAATTCATATTTTCCTAGACGGCTCAGTGAACCGATAGATGAATCTCCTTCTTCATACCTTGTTCGGAACTCTCTTTCAGAGTTTCTCCCTTTTTTCTTTGATTTGGCTCTTCCTGTATGATGTTCATCCCATTCAATTTCATCGTCAAGACATTCTTGATAGTCACAATGGATATCCCATGGGCATCGTCCCGTGAAAGGACATTTGAACCACTATACATCATGACCTTCATTATCGAACTGCTTTATCCAGTCATGTTCACTCATGATACTTGGGAGATGGTAAGAGAATGTTGAAGCCCAGTCCTACTATGTAAGAAAACTATTGTGCTTGCAATCTGGCCGACTTTCTTGCTATTTTCGCCCTCTACACACTTCATGGTATCAGAGCTAGTCCATCTCTTTCGGAGAGAGGAGCAGTTTAGTAAAAATATGTCTGAGTCGTTACCATCTGCGTCCAACCCTTGTAAGTCCTTAGCAAAAATAAATATGTCTCCTACTCTATATAAACCCCTTTCTTGCAAATATGACTACCTTTATGAAGTTGATATCCTACCTGATGAAAACAAAGTGTCTCCCACCGACCTACACCTCATAAACCCATATTCTGCTTTTGCTAAAAAGACAAGTTCCCCGTGGTCACAAATTCGTTCCCTAGTCCAACCATAGTCCAAAGGAGCTAAAGAATATGTTGGTGCCTCAACAATTGACCAGCACCCTATTTTGGCAACCCAAGAGGAACAATTCATCACTCTGCAGATTCCAGATGATTTTCCTAGACAGTGGAAAAATCATGGTTTCACCCACATCCATTTTGGTGTTGTTAGAATTCATTAACATATCATGGACGAAAAGGCCAACCAGTTGTGGCTCGCCTTGCCCTTCTTGATTCCAGATATAATGAGTACCAACATGCGAATTTGGGTACCACAGAAGTCACTCTAAATGCTGGGACAGTTTTTGTCACTATTTTCTCGAATTTTAACATGTCCCTGTATGATCCATATCTAACGGAGGCTTTAAAACTCCAAGTCCAAATTCAAGGTGCTCCATAAGCTAAAGATGCTATTCAAGCTACTTTACATTACCAAATAGCTTGGCGAGTTTAGAATCATGCTATGGATCTCTCCCTTCCAAGTGGAGAAAATGCTTTGCTCTTGAATGTAGATGCCACCAACAGAACTACCATGTGCACCCAAATCCCAAAACAGCTCTCTAGGGAAGAACTTATCAAAGTCCTTCCAGATACATGGGTCATGAATTATGAAAAGCTGAGAGAACCTGTTGAACCTCTTCAATCCTCTGAACCCACTTTTTCTAAAAAAAAAGCGATAAAAGAGTTTCCATAAGCTTTGACCAATCTCACCTTAAAAAACCCAACAAAACAACCTTTTGTTTCCATATGTACCAACCCACTTATAACCAAGCACACCAAGATGACCCTGAAACATTCTCTTACCATCTCCCAAGTATCATGAGTGAACATGACTGGATAAAGAAGTACGCCTCAACCAACTCAGCCATGAAATGAATCATACGATCGTCTCAACCAACATAGTAGTCTATGTCCCTCTTTACTTCCATATGTAGCCAGTACGCCTCACAACTAAGTCTTGTATTACTAAGAAGCTCCACTTTTCTATATATTATTATCAATAGTAAATCATACATCAAGGGTTCATCTACGTATTATCAAAAATATGTAAATCACAATTCAGGTCTAAACCCAGCATTCCTTCCTTCTTCGACGATATGTGTCATAATAAAAGAGAATTGAGTATAATACGACAATTCATGTAATAAGTCTAATCACAATAACGGGGCAACGAGCCACCATCAATAACAATCAACCTAATAGAATACCATCCCAAATCGCCACAGTATGAATACAACTACACCTCATATTTTAGTACATAAAGCAATGGCAACGAGCCCACAAAATCAGAAGTCATGCCGACCTAGCTAATATCCAACCAAAACACCATGTCTGAAGACCTAATCATGCTTTCTCCTATCAATTCTACACAATACATGTGTTTCGCTAATCAAAGTCTAACTAAGGTAAGCCATAACCTACCTGGAATGCCGAGCAACAGTCTCAAATCGCCAAACCTTAGCCTTGCCTTCCTCTTTGGAGAACCTCAAACGATTAACATCTGTCAAATATGAATTATATGTCAGAATGCGAATCTAAGGATACCCATATTACCATAGTTTTACCTAAAACCCAAAAATGGACCCAAAATATCCAAACTCAAGCCACAAGGGTAAAACTATAATTTTATTAAAAATTCATATACAATATAGTCAAAACAGTACTCTACAAGTCTAAACGAGTCCAATGATAGCCATATTTCTATACTTTTAGAAAAATACCCAAAATACCCCTACAATGTGAATGCGGGTTCATGAGGGTAAAACGGGAAATTTAGTGCACAATTATGTTACCCATCATCTAGTTAACCTTCAATCTTAATTTCATGAAAACCTATTCATCACAAGATATTCAAATTCATCTTTTCTATTTTTAGCCCTAGGGTTCTTAACCCATTAGTTCTTCACAATTAATGCATAGGAATGACTGCGAGATGATGATAATAGACACATAAGTAATGATACTAGGTTAGAATCTCACCCCAAAGTGCTTTTGAATGATTTTCCATTGTTATCTCCCAACCCTTCAACTATTGAAGGTTTCATCAGTTCTTAGGTTCTAATCTTGCACCCATCATTAATGGAGCTTATGCTTGTCATGGGATTTGAATAAGAAATGATAAAAAATCACATAAGGGTTTGCACTTACGTTCAAGGAAGAACTTCACCCTAACCCCAGGAAAATAGCCTCCCACATTCTAAGGAAGTGTTTTTGGGTTTAGAATGGGGAAAACTTGAAAAAAAAGACATTAAAAACAGACCTACTGTCCAGTTGGGCTGCTGTAGCGCTCACCAAGACGCTGTGGCGCTCACCAAGATGCTGTGGCACTCACCTGGCCGCTATAGCGGTCCTCCGGTCGCTGCCAGCTGGAACAGGCCGAACAAAATACTCCCTCATCCGGAGGCCAAACGCGACGATTAGTTTTCCTATAGCTTCATAATTTCGATACGGATCTAATGGTTCAGACGTCACTCAAAACAAAGGTCGGATACTCAATATGGAGCCGTTTCTATCCACAGACCTCCGGGGAAAACACCGAATACGAGCGCGACAAAACCCCAAACCCATCTGAAACTCCTTAGAACCGCACCAAAACTTGTGGACAAGTTCAAAATCATCGTAATAACATGTTGGAACTTCCAAAACATTGACATGGGGTCATCCTAACCCCGCGTTGACCGTGGTCAACTCTAACTCGTCAACTTAAGTAGTTTCTCCATAAATGACTCGATTTACACTCAAACCTTCTGGAAACCAACCCAATGACTTCATTAAGTCATAGATCATACTAACGGGACTCAGGGAAAGGGTCAATGGGTCAAAACACTATAACGACCAAACGGGTCATTACAATTTTGAATAGTAAGTTAACTTGGGTTATAATTGATAGAATTCTTTAAGTATAATTGTCACGACCCAACTAGGGGGCACGACGGGTACCCGGAGCTAGATACCGAGCACCGCTCACTGTACTACTCAGTTTACTCATCTAATGACCTTTTGCTAGTTTTACGCATGAAAGTATAGGAAACATAATTTGTATCAAAACATAAGTACTTTATATACATATGCCTCTCGGCCATCAAAATAATATATAGATAATAATAGCATCTTTTGAGACCACCTGACCCACACTACGTATCTATGAGCCTCTATTGTCATAATGAATACCTAGACGGAACAAGACTCCGTCGTGCCCAAAATATATATATATATATATATATACCAAAGAGAAATCATAAGCACCTCCTAACAATGGAGTGTTCCCAACAGCTGACAGCTCCTAAGTATCTGGATCAAGCTCGCCTCCCTGTCTACCTGTGGGCATGAACACAGCGTCCAAACAAGGGACGTCAGTATGAATATTGTACTGAGTATGAGAGGCATGAACAATGAAGAAAGGCATCAATAATATAATGAGAGCATCAAAATAAAGCATATGGATCTGTCCGATAATCATAAATGGAATAATTCATGCTGTCTTACTCATACTTATCATCGTAACATGTATGCATCATATGCAAGCTGCTCGCCCATGTCAGAACAGTGTGATAATCAATAATGTAAGCCCGCGTCCAGGCCTCCCGCATCCGGGGTACCATCTCATGCCGCCCACTAGTGGTGTCTACCCACGCCCGAAGGTCATGGTGTATCCGTATCGCCGCCCGCCGAGACGGTGTCTACCCGGCCAACTAGGCCCGGTATGAAATGCTCATGCCATGCTTATCATAAAATAATCATAATAATGTACTCATTGTAAAATGCTTATCTTATAATAGCACATGTGTAGGGTTTGAGAACAACTTTACTCTATCGGGGTGACGTAAGGCCGTGACCCCCCGATTACCTTATGGAGCAATTACGGACATTCTGCCTCACATTGAAAGGACTAGTACATAAGGTGAGTGTAGGCAAGGACTAACATCATCATCATCCTAGCATCATCATATCGTATAACTTATCTCATATAGCCATTTAACTTTTTGGAATGTAGGAGCTCATGGAAAGATGGTAATTCGGACTATAAGATTCATGCCATTGGAAAGAAAGGACTAGCCTCACATACCTTGCCGTTTAGCTAAGTTGTTGTCCACTAATTCTCCTTCGATACCACGTCGTCACCTTCATGAGAGAATTCGTACTTCATTAGTTAATTAACTACAAGAACATATCGCTAGTTCTAGAAAAATTTGGGCAGTACTTCCTTCGTTTATACTACTTTTCCCATGTTCTATATCTACCCTCACCATTCAGAATGCTATTCGCAATATCGCAATCAAAATCATCATTTATGCAACATTAGCAAAATCCACCATTTTCCTCCAATTTTCCCATATTTCTTCCTATAGCTCACCATAGTGCTTTCGTGCATTTACTACTTGTTTCATGTTATAAACATCATTTATATCGTATTTGTACTCTCAAGACTTTAACATTTATGATTCAATTCCACTATCATTCATTTATGTCACTATTCACTCAATAATGACCCATTCCTATGTTCTTCTACATTTTAAGTATCTAAGCCTTCCAATACCTTTAATCACATGGTATAGTCATGAAATATACCTTAAATGATGATTGAACAGGCCTTGAGTTGAAATACTTCACTTAGCCAAAACCCTAGTGCCACCCTTTTAAGGATTTCTTGACTTAGATGATCCTTTGATGTGTTCTTACACTTGTTTTCATGAATTTAGTGGTGTTGATCTTGATGTTCCCTTTGATTCTCTTGAATTCTTATGGAGGAAATATTTAGAGAGTTCTAGAGCATTCTTGAGGTGTATGGATGAAAAATGAAGTGAAATGAGGCTTAAGTCCCTTTTAATGATCACAAAATCTGATTTTTAATGAACTTTCGTCGGGGTGAACAGTGGTCGTAAACCACAGTTTACGGACCGTATTGTGGTTTACGGTCCGTCCTCCGCGATCATTTTTAAGCATTTCAAAAACAGAAAGTTTGGCTAAGGGACATGGCAGTTTATGACCGAGGTTTACGGTCCGTAAACCAGTTTACGGGCCGTCCTCCAAGTCGTATTTAGCCATTTCAACACTTGGCAGAAACTTTGAGATTTTTGGAAGGCTGGAGGACGATTGCACTATACGGTCCGTAAATTACTTTACCGGCTGTATAGTGTCCTTTACGACCACTGAGCTGATAATTCTCCGCCACTTCCTTATTTCCAAAAATTCATAATTATCCATTCCCAACTTAGTAAAACATCATACACTCAAGCCCTTCATTGTTCTACTCATCACACAAGTACGGAAAGATTTCCGAGGTGTAACATTCTTCCCCCCTTTTGGAACATTCGTTCTCGAATGTTCGACACTCGAGAATTCTAGAAAATTTTTGCCAGAGTCTCCTTTGTAATTTGACTCTACCAACCTATCACAACAACCCACAATATCATGACCTTACAGGGCTATATCACACTATCAATACATCCATGGCCACACACGACTACAAGCATAATACTAAAGTGTACATACCTTACATCTTCGACGTTTCATCTTGAATCCCTTCCGGGGGTTGGAATAAATGCGGGTATTTGGTTTCATCTTTTCTTCCGCTTCCCAAGTCATTTCTTCCCGGTTGTTGTTTAGCCAACGAACCTTGACCGAAGCGACTTCTTTATTTCGGAGTCGTCGCACCTGTCTATCTAAAATGGAAATAGGTACTTCTTCATATGTCAGCTTCTCTATCACCTGCACATCATCAACCGGGACTATTCTTGTAGGATCCCCGATACACCTGCGGAGCATCGAAACATGGAACACCGGATGGACTGATTCAAGCTCCGAAGGTAGGTCCAATTCATATGCTACCTGTCCCACCTTAATGACAATTTTATAGGGTCTGATGTATCTTGGACTTAGCTTCCCTTTCTTGCCAAATCTCATCACCCCTTTCATCGGTGATACTTTCAGGAATACCCAATCATTTACCCGAAATTCCAAATCTCATCGGCGGTTGTCCGCATAAGACTTTTGACGACTTTGGGCTGTTAACAGTCGGTCTCGAATCACTTTAACTTTTTCAACTGCTTGTTGGATCAAGTCGGGGCCTATCAATTGTACTTCTCTGGTTTCAAACCATCCAATTGGGGATCTACATTTTCTTCCGTACAAAGCTTCATATGGGGCCATTTGAATACCGGAATGGTAGCTGTTGTTGTAGGCAAACTCAATTAATGGAAAATGGTCATCCCAACTACCGCCGAAGTCTAGTACATATGCTCGTAACATATCTTTTAAAGTTTGAATGGTATGCTCGGCTTGCCCGTCAGTCTGTGGGTGAAATGCCGTGCTGAATTTGACTTGAGTACCTAACCCTTCTTGAAAATATTTCCAAAACTTAGCTGTAAACTGGGCCCCTCTATCTTTAATAATGGCTACAGGAATTCCATGAAGTTGCACAATTTCTTTCAAGTACAACCTCGCATAATCTTCCGCCGAATACGTGGTTCTGACTGGGAGGAAATGAGCTGCTTTCGTGAGCCTGTCCACGATCACCCATATAGAGTCATATTTGCCTCGGGAATGGGGTAATCCCACAATAAAATACATATTAATCTCTTCCCATTTCCAGGTAGGAATTTCGATTGCTTGCAATAAGCCCCCTGGCTTCTGATGTTCTGCTTTCACCTGTTGGCAGTTCGGACATTGCGCCACGAAATCTGCTATGTCTCATTTCATGCCATCCCACCAATATAGCAATTTAAGGTCATGATACATTTTGGTCGTTCCTGGATGGATGGAATACCGAGAATGGTGCGCTTCCTCTAAAATTCGCTGGCGTAATTTTTCCACATTCGGTACACACAGTCTGTCTCGGTATCTAAGAACCCCATCTGTGGAAACTGCAAATGGAGACTTCTCTTTCGCGCGGGATACATCCCTATAATGACACATCTGTGGATCTTCATTCTGGCGTTCTTTTATCTCCGCATTCAAGGGCAAGACTGCAGGATCATTAACACTAATTCCTGCTTTACCCGAATCAATTACACGTACCCCAAGATTTGCTAGTTGATAGAGCTCACGAACCATTTCTTTCTTTTCTAAAGGGACTTCACTTAAACAGCCCATTAATCGACGGCTAAGCGCGTCTGCTACCACATTCGCTTTCCCGGGGTGGTATAAAATATTCACGTCTGTTATGTCCCGTGTTTCGCAAATTGGAAATCTTGAGAATAATTAGGACTTGTATGTTATAAGGCAATATTTTTATTTTAGTTAATATGCCTATGTTGTTTATGCAAGTATTGGTGCGAAGATATCGGGGAAGGCCAAGAGCAAAAATTGGAATTTCGGAAATTAGTTTCGGGAATTTCAAAACGAGATTTCAATGAATTGGGCTCAAGAAAAATTTGAGAAAAGTTTAGGCCCAAGACCAAGGGGTGGCCGGCCAAGAGGCCTTGGCCCAAGCCCCATTTAATGGTCATGTGATTTCCATGTGCTCAATAATCAAGCATGTTATATATTCATCCTTAGCTATTAGAATGTTCAAGAAACAAATTAAAACCATTGAGCTCCAAATAATAGCTCTCGGCCGAACCCTTCAAAGAAAAAAAAAGAAAAATTTCCTAGCCTCCAATCTTAATCCAAAAATCTTGTTCTTCTTGTATTTGTAGTATGTTCAAGACGCTCTCCGACGGGATACAATTATTATAGTGAGAAAGCGACGTTTGCGGCAAGTTGGAATTTCAAGAAAAAGGTAAGATTTCTATGTTTTTATATTGTGGAATGGACATATATGTTATGGTGATTAGAGTTACATGAAGATTATGGAATTGTGTTGTGTTGAGCATGGTCGTGTGTGTGTGTGAAGGGTGTGTTTGGCCGTGAGCCATGTGGTGTGGAAGGGGAGGTGAATTTGATTTTGTTTAGTTTGTTAGTTGCGTCGTTGTGGCATTTATGACGTAAATGAATGTTTAGTGAGTCGAATTGGCATTGAAGATGGTTGCGGGTTTTTATGGGAAATTTTATGATTTTTGTATATTCTTATATAATTGTGAAAGTAAGACTTTAAATGTGAATTAATGTTGTTGTTAATGAATTTGGATGAAAACGATGCGAGTTGGTAGGTTTGTCGCATTTGTGGAAGTTTTGGATAGAATGTGGAAAATTGGCGGATTACTTGAATTCATGTATATTGCATGGAATATTATTGGAATACGTTTGAATAACCTTGAATGAGTAAATGAATATGATAGTGTTGATATTAGTTGATATTGTGGAGTTTAATGGAAGTTGTCAGTTTATGTAGAAAGGAAGAATATTGATGTTAGAACCTAATTTGTTGTGATTTGTGATGTCTTTGGTATTTTGGGTTGTTGTTAATGATATATTGAGCCGAGCTAAGCCTCGCGGATGTTATATGTATAGGGGAAGTGCTGCCGAAATTTCGGTAGACAAATATGAAGTTAAGTGAATTCTTAAAGTCTCGCAATTTCTAATTGGTAACTTTAACCATTTGTAGATTCTGAGCGAAACGGGATTTGAGTTTTGACGAGTGTGGGACGCTTATAAGGTATGTAAGGCTTCCCATTCTTTCTTTTGGCATGTCATAGGTATACTAGGTCATTGTTTTTAGCCCCGGAGGCAATTCTGTTCCTTGAAATCCGAATTAGAAACCGAGCACTATTCATTCAATTGAATTGAACCTTAAAGATCTCATTTTGGTTGGAAAGTAATCAAATGTTCGAAACTTATGCAAATGTAATCGGACCGCTTCGAAAACTCCATGTATGATCCCATAGACCCTGAATGTCCGTGATTTATGTCCGTCACTTCGACTTGACCCGAGGTGGGCCCGCTAACCCCAAGACTCCTTTAATTACTCTATTAGGCTCACTTTTGTATAACGTCGGCAAAGAATTTTTGTTATGAATTTGGTCTTCATAAAGTGATGTTTTGATTGCCATGATATTCTAAATTATATTTTGAGCTATAAATATCATTTTGGAAACACTATTGTGAAATGAGCTCCGTATTGACCGTTAAATTAACATATGATTTTATTAAGTTTCAAAAGGTGTTTTAATATATAAATTGCATCGTTTGCTCACGACTCTGCTCATGCCCTTATTATGACTTCGTTCACCGGTTCCCGGGCCGGTTATGTTTCGTGCGCGATATGATAAATTCGGTCGTATGTTGTGTTACGGTTCCCGAGACCTCGCCATAGGGACGGGTTCCGTTTGGAGTTATGCTGTGATATGGCTGGTGATATGTTATGATGATATGTGTATTCGGGGATGTACGGAGATTTGAACCTTCTGGTGTTATGCTGTGTGTGGCACCAGCGTCGAAGTGGTGACCACGTTCTTGAGCTTTTGCATGATTTTATTTGCATTATGTATACGTATGTTTTCAGTACAGATTTTGATATACTGTCCAGTATTTCCCTTTTATATCTAGTTTGTTTCAGTTGTGGTTTATGTTTCTGCACTCTATGCTTTACATACTCAGTACATCTTTCGTACTGACCCCCTTTCTTCGGGGGCTGCGTTTCATGCCCGCAGGTACAGACACCGGTGATCCACTACTGTAGGCTCCACTTTCTGCTATTTCGGAGTGCTCCCTCTTGACCCGGAGCCCACTTTTGGTACATCCATCTTTTGCTATGTATATACTTCTGTATATCGGACTATTTGGGTACGGCGGGGCCCTGTCCCGTCATATGTCTTCGTTTTGTATTTGTATAGGCCTGTAGTCATATATGTGGGTCGATGGTCCTATATGTGTCTGTTTTGGCTATGATCTGTGTCTTAATGCGGTCCGTCTGTTATGGTGGCCAAAATGGCCCTTATGTTTATATTTGTACATGTGACCGGCGATGCGCATTCCGCCGCTCCCTTCTGTTCTGATATGATATTTTTGGTACGCGTGACCGCTTAAGACAAGTCTTCATTTGAATTATGTTTAAAGTGGCTATTATGAAATTTGAGTTAAATTTGGGTTTGATAACTAGATATGTGAATCAGTCTGGGTGCCTAAGTAGGGTGCCAGTCGCGGCCCACGGGGCTGGGTCATGACAAAAGTGGTATCAGAGCAGTTTGTCCCCGGAATGTCTACAGGATGTGTCTCGTAGAGCCTTGTTTATCGGTGTGTTGTGCACCACATCTATAAACAGAAGGCTACAGAGCATTTAGGGTGTTACCTTTCTTTGGAATCTTAGATAGTGTGATAGAGCTGTGCTATTAGGATGATTCTGATCTGATTCGTTATTATGTTCGCAGTGATGCCTCCGACGAAGGCAACGGCGGCCCAGAAGGGCAAGGCAGGGATAGCAGAGACCAGTCAGGCACAGCGAGTTACCCGGGCTCGTGTTTATGATTTGCCCGAGGTTGTGCCCCATTCAGAGGAATCCGCTACACCACCACCGGTAGAGCCCGGAGCAGGTCCATCAGTAGCTCCAGAGGCCCGAGTTCTCGCACCCGAGCCTCCAGCTCCTCAACCAGGGGCGGAGGACAGGACACTGAGAGAGGCTGTGCAGTTATTGACCACTCTGGTAGCAGGACAGGCTCGCAGACGCGGGCGGAGAGATGATGATGATGATGACAGGCGCGACAGCCTGAGGGTTCGAGAGTTTTTATTATGTGGCCCTCCAGAGTTTTTCGAGTCTAAGCCCGACGAGGACCCCCATGACTTTATTCGGGGGATGCGGCACTCACTAGATTTGGTCAGGGCTTTAGAGACTGAGTCTGTTGAGTTGGCTTCGCATAGGCTACGGGATGTTGCTGCTCACTGGTATGAGTCCTGGGAACTATCCAGGAGTGAGGGTGCTCCCCCAGCTACTTGGGACGAGTTCGTGACTGTTTTCACTCGCCACTTTTTGCCCCCAGAGTTACGGCGGGAGCGGGTTGACCGATTTTTGCATCTGCAGCAGAGGGGTCGGAGCGTTCGGGAGTATAATATGGAGTTTGATTCTTTGGCCCGGTATGCACCTGCCATAGTAGCAGATATGGCCGATCGGATGCACAGATATGTGATGGGGTTAGACCGCTACTTGATTGATGGCTGTATGGCGGTGGCATTGCAGACAGACATGGACATTGCCCGACTACAGGCTTATGCCCTGGGTATGGAGGACCGACATAGAGCTGATCATTCCAGCAGAGATCGGGACAGGAGGCCGCCCAAGAGGGCCAGATCCGCAGGCTTT
This sequence comes from Lycium barbarum, assembly GCF_019175385.1. Classification (NCBI taxonomy): domain Eukaryota; kingdom Viridiplantae; phylum Streptophyta; class Magnoliopsida; order Solanales; family Solanaceae; genus Lycium; species Lycium barbarum. The sequence continues at coordinate 68,703,620 of NC_083343.1, read as the reverse complement.
TCCGGAGATTCTCGAGGCGGACAGCCTTAGAAGCAGCAGTCACGCAGACACTTTCCTCCGTCAGGCCGGGGTACACAGTCGGCTGGCAGGAGATTTGATAGTGTAGGACCGTCTGGGGCCGGTCAAAGCTCCAGAGCGTCAGGTTCACAGATACCCAGAGGTCCCAGCTAGCCCAGACCACCCAGGCCCCGTTGTTCTCACTGCGGGAAATCTCATCCAGGGGAGTGTTATCGAGTTACTGGAGCCTGTTTTTCATGCGGCGGTCAGGGCCATATTATGCGAGATTGTCCGTTGGCAAGCGGTTCGGGTAGTGTAGCTCAGCCGACGGGATCAGCCGCTGGTTCATCATCTGCTCCATCAGTTGTACGCCATGCGGGGCGAGGTATGCTGGCACCAGCGGGACGCGGTCAAGGCCGTGGCAGCGCTTCAGGTTCTAGCGGTCCCTCGAACCGCATATACGCATTGGCCAGCCGCCAGGATCAGGAGGCTTCGCCGAATGTCGTCACAGGTACATTACTGGTTTTCTCCAGATCTGTATATGCACTGATTGATCCTGGTTCTACTTTATCATATATTTCCCCGCTTGTTCCTAGTAAAAGTGGGATAGTATCTGAGCCTATAGAGCCATTTGAAGTAGCTACACTGGTTGGGGACTGTATTATAGCGAGGCAGGTATATAGGGATTGTTTTGTGACTATATATGATCGCTGCACGAAAGCTGATTTGGTAGAGTTAGATATGCTGGAATTCGATGTCATTATGGGTATGGACTGGTTAGCTTCCTGTTATGCTAATGTTGACTGCCAGAAAAAGGTAGTCCATTTTCAGTTTCCAGGGGAACCAGTTATAGAGTGGTTCGGGTGTACAGCATCGCCGAGGGGTAAGTTTATTTCATACCTCAAGGCTAAGAAGATGATTCAGAAAGGTTATATCTACCATCTGGTTCGTGTGCACGATACTACAGCCGAGACACCTACTCTTCAGTCTGTTCCGGTTGTTAATGAATTCCCAGATGTGTTTCCAGATGAGCTTCCGGGTCTTCCGCCTGAAAGGGAGATAGATTTCACTATAGACTTGTTGCCGAATACGCAGCCTATATCTATTCCTCCGTACAGAATGGCACCGGCTGAGTTGAAGGAATTGAAAGAGCAGCTAAAAGATCTGTTAGATAAAGGCTTCATAAGACCTAGTACATCACCCTGGGGAGCGCCGGTATTATTTGTAAGAAAGAAAGATGGGTCACTGCGAATGTGTATTGATTATCGGCAATTAAATAAGGTGACTATAAAGAATAAATATCCCCTCCCCCGGATTGATGATTTGTTTGATCAGTTGTAGGGTTCCAAATATTTTTCAAAGATAGATTTGCGCTCAGGTTATCATCAGGTGCGAGTGCGAGAATCAGATATCCCGAAGACTGCTTTCAGGACCCGGTACGGGCATTATGAATTCAGAGTGATGTATTTTGGGCTGACTAATGCTCCGGCGGTATTCATGGATTTGATGAATCGGGTATTTCGGCCTTTCCTGGATATGTTCGTGATTGTGTTTATTGATGATATTTTTATTTATTCACGATCAGCAGAGGAGCATTCAGATCATTTGAGAACCATACTTGGCATTCTTCGGCAACAAAAATTATATGCTAAATTTTCCAAACGTGAATTCTGGTTAACTTCTGTGGCATTCTTGGGGCATATTGTCGGAGCAGATGGTATTCGGGTCGATACGCAGAAGATTGAAGCTGTACAGAATTGGCCCAGGCCTACTACACCGACAGAGGTACGCAGTTTTCTGGGGTTAGCCGGATATTATCGAAGGTTCGTGGAGAATTTTTCTTCTATAGCAGCACCACTGACGAAGCTTACTCAGAAAGCAGCGAAATTTCAGTGGACTGATGCCTGCGAGCGCAGCTTCCAGACGTTGAAAGAAAAATTAATTACAGCACCAGTATTAGCTCTTCCAGAAGGATCAGACGGGTATGTTGTCTATTGTGATGCCTCTGGTATTGAGATAGGTTGCGTATTGATGCAGCACGATCGAGTCATAGCCTATGCTTCTCGGCAGCTCAGACCGCACGAGAAGAATTATCCCACTCATGATCTTGAGTTAGCCGCGGTGATTCATGCTTTGAAAATTTGGCGGCATTATTTATATGGGGTCCATGTTGACATCTATACGGACCACAAGAGTCTCCAGTATATTTTTAAACAGAAAGAACTGAATTTGCGGCAGAGAAGATGGCTTGAATTGTTGAAAGATTATGACGTTGATAATCTGTACCATCCTGGGAAAGCTAATGTGGTAGCGGATGCACTTAGCCGCAAGTCTATGGGCAGTTTGGCTGACGTACCACCTGGTAAGAATGATTTGGTTCGTGAAATTCATCAGTTGGCCAGCCTTGGAGTTCGTTTGGTAGATTCTGGAGATTCTGTGATTTCTGTTCGTGCAGTTGCTGAATCATCTATTATAGAAGAAGTAAAGCAGCGACAGTTTGAAGATCCTATTCTGGTTCGGTACAGAGATGTGGCTCTTAATAAAGAAAAGACTGCGTTTAGAATTTCGCCTGAAGGGGTATTATTATATGAAGGCAGACTCTGTGTACCGGATGTTGCAGGCCTACGGCGCCAAATCATGGGCGAGGCGCATAATGCACGGTATTCTGTTCATCCTGGTTCCACTAAGATGTATTATGATTTCAGGTGCTTGTATTGGTGGGACGGTATGAAGAAAGATATTGCCGAGTTCGTTAGTCAGTGCCCGAATTGTCAACAAGTTAAAATTGAACATCAGAAGCCCGGTGGATTATTACAGGAGATGGAAATTCCAGCCTGGAAATGGGAGATGATTAATATGGATTTCGTTGTTGGGTTACCGCGCACTCCACGCAGGTATGATTCTATTTGGGTTATTGTTGACAGATTGACGAAATCAACCCATTTTCTTCCAGTCCGGACTACTTATTCGGCTGAAGACTATGCTAGATTGTATATCAGATAGATAGTCAGACTTCACGGAGTCCCTGTATCTATTATTACTGACCGAGGTGCTCAGTTTATGGCAAATTTCTGGAGGTCATTTCAGGAGGGATTACGGACTCAGGTGAGCCTCAGTACAACTTTTCATCCTCAGTCCGACGGGCAGGCCGAGCGCACTATTCAGACGCTGGAAGATATGTTGCTTCCATGTGTCCATGCTCCGGAAATGTATTGGTGATCCTTCCAGAATATTCCCAATGAATGGTATTCAGGTAACGGAGGATCTGTCTTATGAAGAGCAGCCTATAACTATTCTGGATCGACAGGTAAGGACACTACGCACAAAGGAAGTGCCTTCTGTTAAAGTCCTGTGGCGCAACAACAACCGGGAAGAAATGACCTGGGAGGCGGAGGACGAGATGAAGAAGAAATACCCCCACTTATTTTCTACGCCCACAGGTAATCTAAACTTTTAAGTTTGTGGCATTGATTGACGAATGAATTATGTGTGCTAATTATAAAGAGGGACTCCCCCGTTATGCTTATGAGACTAATTTAACATTCGGGGACGAATGTTCTAAAGGGGGGGAGAATGTTATGTCCCGTGTTTTCGCAAATTGGAAATCTTGAGAATAATTAGGACTTGTATGTTATAAGGCAATATTTTGATTTTAGTTAATATGCCTATGTTGTTTATGCAAGTATTGGTGCGAAGATATCGGGGAAGGCCAAGAGCAAAAATTGGAATTTCGGAAATTAGTTTCGGGAATTTCAAAACGAGATTTCAATGAATTGGGCTCAAGAAATATTTGAGAAAAGTTTAGGCCCAAGACCAAGGGGTGGCCGGCCAAGAGGCCTTGGCCCAAGGCCCATTTAATGGTCATGTGATTTCCATGTGCTCAATAATCAAGCATGTTATATATTCATCCTTAGCTATTAGAATGTTCAAGAAACAAATTAAAACCATTGAGCTCCAAATAATAGCTCTCGGCCGAACCCTTCAAAGAAAAAAAAATAAAAATTTCCTAGCCTCCAATCTTAATCCAAAAATCTTGTTCTTCTTGTATTTGTAGTATGTTCAAGACGCTCTCCGACGGGATACAATTAGTATAGTGAGAAAGCGACGTTTGCGGCAAGTTGGAATTTCAAGAAAAAGGTAAGATTTCTATGTTTTTATATTGTGGAATGGACATATATGTTATGGTGATTAGAGTTACATGAAGATTATGGAATTGTGTTGTGTTGAGCATGGCCATGTGTGTGTGTGAAGGGTGTGTTAGGCCGTGAGCCATGTGGTGTGGAAGGGGAGGTGAATTTGATTTTGTTTAGTTTGTTAGTTGCGTCGTTGTGGCATTTATGACATAAATGAATGTTTAGCGAGTCGAATTGGCATTGAAGATGGTTGCGGGTTTTTATGGGAAATTATATGATTTTTGTATATTCTTATATAATTGTGAAAGTAAGACTTTAAATGAGAATTAATGTTGTTGTTAATGAATTTAGATGAAAACGATGCGAGTTGGTAGGTTTGTCGCATTTGTGGAAGTTTTGGATAGAATGTGGAAAATTGGCGGATTACTTGAATTCATGTATATTGCATGGAATATTATTGGAATACGTTTGAATAACCTTGAATGAGTAAATGAATATGATAGTGTTGATATTAGTTGATATTGTGGAGTTGAATGGAAGTTGTCGCTTTATGTAGAAAGGAAGAATATTGATGTTAGAACCTAATTTGTTGTGATTTGTGATGTCTTTGGTATTGTGGGTTGTTGTTGATGATATATTGAGCCGAGCAAAGCCTCGGGGATGTTATATGTATAGGGGAAGTGCTGCCGAAATTTCGGTAGACAAATATGAAGTTAAGTGAATTCTTAAAGTCACACAATTTCTAATTGGTAATTTTAGCCATTTGTAGATTCTGAGCGAAACGGGATTTGAGTTTTGACGAGCGTGGGACGCTTATAAGGTATGTAAGGCTTCCCATTCTTTCTTTTGGCATGTCCTAGGTATACTAGGTCATTTTTTTTAGCCCCGGAGGCAATTCTGTTCCTTGAAATCCGAATTAGAAACCGAGCACTATTCATTCAATTGAATTGAACCTTAAAGCTCTCATTTTGGTTGGAAAGTAATCAAATGTTCGAAACTTATGTCCGCCACCTCGACTTGACCCGAGGTGGGCCCGCTAACCCCAAGACTCCTTTAATTACTCTATTAGGCTCACTTTTGTATAACGTCGGCAAAGAATTTTTGTTATGAATTTGGTTATCATAAAATGATGTTTTGATTGCCATGATATTCTAAATTATATTTTGAGCTATAAATATCATTTTCGAAACACTATTGTGAAATGAGCTCCGTATTGACCGTTAAATTAACATATGATTTTATTAAGTTTCAAAAGGTGTTTTAATATATAAATTGCATCGTTTGCTCACGACTCTGCTCGTGCCCTTATTATGACTTCGTTCACCGGTTCCCGGGCCGGTTATGGTTCGTGCGCGCTATGATAAATTCGGCCGTATGCCGTGTTACGGTTCCCGAGACCTCGCCATAGGGACGGGTTCCGTTTAGAGTTATGCTGTGATATGGCTGGTGATATGTTATGATGATATGTCTATTCGGGGATGTACGGGGATTTGAACCTTCTGGTGTTATGTTGTGTGTGGCACCAGCGTCGGAGTGGTGACCACGTTCCTGAGCTTTTGCATGATTTTATTTGCATTATGTATACGTATGTTTTCAGTACAGATTTTGATATACTGTCCAGTATTTCCCTTTTGTATCTAGTTTGTTTCAGTTGTGGTTTATGTTTCTGCACTCTATGCTTTACATACTCAGTACATCTTTCGTACTGACCCCCTTTCTTCGGGGGCTGCGTTTCATGCCCGCAGGTACAGACACCGGTGATCCACTACTGTAGGCTCCACTTTCTGCTATTTCGGAGTGCTCCCTCTTGACCCGGAGCCCACTTTTGGTACATACATCTTTTGCTATGTATATACTTCTGTATATCGGACTATTTGGGTACGGCGGGGCCCTGTCCCGTCATATGTTTTCGTTTTGTATTTGTAGAGGCCTGTAGTCATATATGTGGGTCGAGGGTCCTATATGTGTCTGTTTTGGCTATGATCTGTGTCTTAATGCGGTCCATCTGTTATGGTGGCCAAAATGGCCCTTATGTTTATATTTGTACATGTGACCGACGATGTGCATTCCGCCGCTCCCTTCTGTTCTGATATGATATTTTTGGTACGCGTGACCGCTTAAGACAAGTCTTGATTTGAATTATGTTTAAAGTGGCTATTATGAAATTTGAGTTAAATTTGGGTTTGATAACTGGATATGTGAATCAGTCTGGGTGCCCAAGTAGGGTGCCAGTCGCGGCCCACGGGGCTGGGTCGTGACAACGTCATAATCCTTCAACAATTCCAACCACCGCCTCTGCCGTAGGTTCAACTCCTTCTGCTTAAAAATATGTTGAAGACTCTTGTGATCTGTATAGATATCGACGTGCACACCGTACAGATAATGCCTCCATATCTTTAAGGCATGAATAACCGCAGCCAATTCCAGATCATGAGTCGGATAATTCTGTTCATGTTTCCGCAACTTTCTCGAAGCATATGCAATAACCTTGCCATGCTGCATCAGCACACATCCTAGTCCCACACCGGAAGCGTCACAATACACGACATAACCATCCGACCCTTCTGGAAGTGTTAACACTGGAGCTGAGGTCAATCTATCTTTTAGCTCTTGGAAACTATGCTCACAAGCATCATTCCACTGAAATTTCGCTGACTTCGGGGTTAGCTTCCTTAATGGGGATGAAATAGATGAAAATCCCTCTACGAACCTTCGGTAATAACCTGCCAAACCCAGAAAACTACGATCTTCTGTAGGCGTCGTAGGCCTTGGCCAAGTCTTCACAACATCTATTTTCTGAGTGTCGACTCGGATGCCATCATCTGAAACAACATGGCCTAGAAATGCCACATAATTTAGCCAAAACTCGTACTTTGATAACTTCGCATATAATTCTCGGGCTCGGAGAACGCCAAGAACAATTCTTAGGTGGTCTGCATGTTCTGACTCTGTGCGAGAATATACCAGAATATCGTCGATAAATACTATCACGAAGAGATCCAAAAATGGCCTGAACACATTATTCATTAAATTCATGAACACCGCCGGGGTATTTGCCAATCCAAACGACATCACTCGGAACTCGTAGTGACCATATCTTGTCCTGAAGGCAGTCTTAGGAATATCTGCTTCTCTAATTCTCACCTGATGATAACCCGATCTCAGATCTATCTTGGAAAACCACTTAGCGTCCTGTAACTGATCAAACAAATCATCGATTCTGGGAAGAGGATTTTTATATCCCGCATTTCGTGCAATCGGATAATTCAAGACAATCGCGGGAGGACAACAAGCAAGGCCATATTTTATTTTGTTTGGCATATGGGTTGCTTATGAAAAATTTAGAGGTGAAAAATAATGAGAAAGGTCAAGGGCATAAAAGGGAAATTTGCAATATGACTCGTGGATATACGGAGGAAGACGAAGGGAAAATTCGGAAATGGAAATAAAAAAAAATATCTTTCATGAATTACAAGAGCTAGCCAAATATAATTGGGCTTGAAATTTTTTTTAAATAAAATTAGAGGCCCAACCGGCCATGGCATGGGCTAGGCCCATGTGGAGATTTAATTTTCCAATTAAATATATGACTAAGTCATCTTTATCTCATAAGCCTCTAGAAATTTCAAGAAACTAGGAGCAAAGAAAAGAAGGAGAAAACCTTGAAGGCCATTTCGGCCAAGAGGAATCCCACAAGAAAAATTGACAAAAATTCCTCCAAAAATCATTTTCTACTAAGTAGAGGGCCCTTAACAAAGTGGAGTTGGTGTTGGAACAAGAAAAACACAAATTCACAAGTTGGAAATTTAAACAAGTCGGAGGATCAAAGAAGAATGTAAGAATTCATTTTCTTTGTATGTTATGGATTATTTAGTGTGTTGTAGTGTGCAAAAGTGAATGAAATCCATGAATAGCAAGAATATAGTATGTGGCCGTGTATGTATGTGTATGTAGGAACTAAGTTTTAATTATTTCATCTAGTATTTAGTTGTGATTGTTGTGAATGCTATGTGGAAGATGGAAGTTGAATAATTTTGGAAAGATTGTAGTTGTGTATGCATGAGGTTGGCCGTGTAGTGTGTAGTGTGCATATGGCCGTGTGTGTGTTGCATGGTGAATGGATAGTGAGCAAGTTTTATCTAGTATTTCAGTTGTTGCATTGTGGATTCTATATATTGCATATAAAGAATTGATAAGCGTGGTGAAGTATTAGTAATTGGAAGTTTGTGTGTAAATTGAAAATAATGTTCTTGTATGGAAGGCATGTAATGATATTACTATGATGTTGTTGGAATATATGTATTATAAGGTTGTAGTTGTTTCATTGGAATTAGGAAGTCTTGAAGGAAGTGGTAAGCTAATTGAAGTGTTGGAATATATCTTGGATTTAAATATGGAAATTCTAATGTGGTTGTTGTATTTACGTTGATAGTTTGGCCGGGTTTGAATTCCCGGATGGTGGTTGATTAGAATTTGGCTCAGTTGAATGTTGAGGATGGTATACTTACAGAGGAAGTGCTGCCGAAATTTCGATAGCCAAGTATTTCCTTAAGATTTCAACTCTAAATACCCTAATGAGAGTTTGGGTAAATGTTACCAATTTGCAGATTTTGACGGAATTGCAACGTGAATTTGGAATAGCGTAAGGAGCAGAAAGAGGTATGTGAGGCTTCACCCTCCTTTCTATGGCATGTCTTAGATGTAATAAGTCGGATACGAGCCGCGGGGACAACTCCGTCCTCCGAAATCTGCACCCAAAGTTTTTCACGTTTCGTTCAATAGAATTGAACTAAAAATTTTGCAAAATGTTAGGAAGACTTCCTAAACATCTAGAGCTCGCATAGAGAGGTCCCGACTACCCTAAAACCCTCCCAGGAGACGTCATGAAATGTAACGAATGTGAATTTGATATGCCTCCTCATTTGACCCGAGGTGGGCCCATGGATTCCGAATTTTATTTATTGTTCCGGTTGACCTATTTTGAAGTAGAACCTAAAGGAAACCTTTGATCCTTATACCGCTTATCTAATGACAAGTAATGTAGCCATTCTAATGAGAATAGTCCTACGACGATAATGATAATGACGATGTAAAAAAAAAAATATGTCTATGACGAGAACGACGAGAATGATTGCATGTCTAAAAGCCTTAAGTGAAGGATTCGGTATGAATACAAGAATGATGGACTAGTTCTTGAGTCCAACTCTATTCCTTTGACATGACTCTATTTTCCAAAGGCTCTAAGGTGCACGAAGTAATGTTTTATGAGTTTTACGATCTTGTCCCATGTTTTCTCTTAATGCTATTCTTCATTGATAGTCTCGCCTCATAATACTAATTCCTTCAAGGTGAGACATAACGATCATGATTATTTTATAATGTAATCGGAGGTTACCTACCTTACGTCACTCCGACGTGGACACGGTTTTCTTGGACTCTCGAGCGTGTTGTATGCATGTTATAAGTATATGTATATGATAAAAGAACCAGAGAGCTATAGATGCTGATGTATGTACATGACACACGTATATGTATACGATGAAAGAGCCAGAGCGCTATAGACGCTGATATATGTACATAATGTAGGCATACGTATACGGGGAAGATGGAGATAAAGGCAGCGCGTTATATACGCATATCCACCTGATCAGTTGGCATTATATCACATGATATCGTCCCGGACGCGGGATGCCCGGACGCGGGATGTGTATATTTGTGGTTAAATGGATCGGCTGCCGACGCCTCGGCAATACGATATGTCCTATTTATATATATATATATATATATATATATATATATATATATATATATATATATATATATATATATATATATATATATATATACGAACAAGGAAAGCTAAGCATGCATAGCATCTGCCAAGGGCATATATATATACAGGTTATGTTTCTACCTCAGGACATGTGCTATTACTCTTTTATGTCGTTATTCCAGTTTTATATTTTCCGTATGCTATTATTCATGCCTTACATACTCGGTACATTATTCGTACTGACGTCCCTTCTTGTGGACGCTGCGTTTCATGCCGCGCGGGTCAGCAGACAGACGGTTTTGGTTCCTAGAAGCCTCACCAGCAGCACTAGCAGCGCTCCAGTTGTTCCGGAGCCTCACTTCCTTGGTACTATTCTGTGTATATATATTCGGGCACGACAGTACTCGGCCCTTATTATGTATATGTGTACTATGTCTAGAGGCTCGTAGACAGATATGTACAGTTAGATGTTTTTGTACTTTTGGAGGGTCCTCGTCACCGTACCATGTGTTAACAAAGTTTATTAGCCTATGTTTATAATTATGCTACCAATGTTAATGTTCAGCAACAAAAAAAAATGTGTAGTACAGTTCCTACGGCCCGCTGAGAAGTAAGGGTACAATGATAGATACGGGGTGCTCGGTACAAGTATCGGGTACTCGTCACGGCCCCTAGTCGGGTCGTGACAAGGATATTTATTCCTTATTGTCACCTTATTCAGCTGCCTGTAGTCGATACACCTTCGTAGAGATCCATCTTTCTTCTTTACGAACAAGACTGGCGCTCCCCACGGTGATGAGCTGGGTCTTATAAACCCCTTCTCAAGTAAATCTTTTAGCTGTGCTTTTAGCTCTTTCAGTTCTGCCGGAGCCATTCGATAAGGGGGAATAGAAATAGGCTCGGTGTCTGGTAATACATCGATAGCAAAGTCAATTTCCCTTTCTGGAGGAAGACTTGGAAGTTCATCTGGGAATACATCTAGAAATTTATTTACTACCGGGACAGATTGGAAAACTGGTGGCCTTGCCTCCGTATCATGAACCCGAACTAGATGATAAATATAGCCCTTGGCTATCATCTTTCTCGCCTTGAGGTAGGAAATAAACCTACCCTTAGGGGATGCTGTATTACCCTTCCATTCAAGTACGGGCTCTCCCGGAAACTGGAATCGAAACATTTTCGTTCGGCAATCAACATTTGCGTAACACGACGCTAACCAATCCATACCCATTATTACGTCGAAGTGTATCATTTCCAGTTCAATCAAATCGGCCCTTGTTTGTCGGTCACATATAACGACTACACAATTCTTATATACTTGCCTCGCTATTACAGGATCACCAACCGGGGTGAACACCTCGAGTTACACCTCGGAAATTTTTCCGTACTTGTGTGATGAGTAGAACAATGAAGGGCTTGATTGTATGATGTTTTACTAAGTCGGGAATGGCTAATTATGAATTTTTGTAAATAAGGAAGTGGCGGAGAATTTTCAGCTCAGTGGCCGTAAAGGGCACTATATGGCTCGTAAAGTGATTTACAGACCGTATAGTGCAATCGTCCTCCAGCCTTCCAAAAATCTAAAATTTTCTGCCAAGTGTTGAAATGGCTAAATACGACTTGGAGGACGGCCCGTAAACCTCGGTCGTAAACTGCCATGTCCCTTAGCCAAACTTTCTGTTTTTGAAATGCATAAAAACGATCGCGGAGGATGGACCGTAAACCACAATACGGTCCGTAAACTGTGGTTTACGACCACTGTTCACCCCGACGAAAGTTCATTAAAAATCAGATTTTTTGATCATTAAAAGGGACTTAAGCCTCATTTCACTTCATTTTTCATCCATACACCTCAAGAATGCTCTAGAACTCTCTAAATATTTCCTCCATAAGAATTCAAGAGAATCCAAGGGAACATCAAGATCAACACCACTAAATTCATGAAAACAAGTGTAAGAACACATCAAAGGATCATCTTAGTCAAGAAATCCTTAAAAGGGTGGCACTAGGGTTTTGGCTAAGTGAAGTATTTCAACTCAAAGCCTGTTCAATCATTATTTAAGGTATGTTTCATGACTATACCATGTGATTCAAGGTATTGTAAGGCTTAGATACTTAAAATGTAGAAGAACATAGGAATAGGTCATTATTGAGTGAATAGTGACATAAATGAATGATAGTGGAATTGAATCATAAATGTTGAAGTGTTGAGAGTACAAATACGATATAAATGATGTTTATAACGTGAAACAAGTAGTAAATGTACGAAAGCACTAAGGTGAGCTATAGGGAGAAATATGGGAAAATTGGAAGAAAATGGTGGATTTTGCTAATGGTGCATAAATGATGATTTTGATTGCGATATTGCGAATAGCATTGTGAATGTTAGGGGTAGATATAGAACATGGCAAAAGTAGTACAAACGAAGGAAGTATTGCCCAAATTTTCCTAGAACTAGCGATCTGTTCTTGTAGTTAATTAACTAATGAAGTACGAATTCTCTCATGAAGGTGACGACGTGGTATCGAAGGAGAATAAGTGGACAACAACTTAGCTAAACGGCAAGGTATGTGAGGCTAGTCCTTTCTTTCCAATGGCATGAATCTTATAGTCTGAATTACCATCTTTCCATGAGCTCCTACATTCCAAAAGGTTAAATGGCTATATGAGATAAGATATACGATATGGTGATGCTAGGATGATGATGATGTTAGTCCATGCCTAAACTCACCTTATGTACTAGTCATTTCAAGGTGAGGCAGAATGTCTGTAATTGCTCCATAAGGTAATCGGGGGGTCACGACCTTACATCACCTCGATAGAGTAAAGTTGTTCTCAAACCCTACGCATGTGCTATGATAAGATAAGCATTTTACAATGAGTACATTATTATGATTATTTTAGGATAAGCATGGCATGAGCATTTCATACCGGGCCTAGTTGGCCGGGCAGACACCGCTTCGGCGAGCAGCGATACGGATACACCACGACCTTCGGGCGTGGGCAGACACCACTAGTGGGCGGCATGAGATGGTACCCCGAATGCGGGAGGCCTGGACGCGGGCTTACATTATTGATTATCACACCGTTCTGACATGGGCAGGCAGCTTGCATATGATGCATACATGTTACGATGATAAGTATGAGTAAGACAGCATGCATTATTCCATTTATGATTATCGGACAGATCCATATGCTTTATATTGATGCTCTCATTATATTATTGATGCCTTTCTTCATTGTTCATGCCTCTCATACTCAGTACAATATTCGTACTGACGTCCCTTCTTTGGACGCTGTGTTCATGCCCACAGGTAGACAGGGAGGCGAGCTTGATCTAGATACTTAGGAGCTGTCAGCTGTTGGGAGCACTCCATTGTTCGGAGGTGCTTATGATTTCTCTTTGGTATATATATATATATATATATATATATATATATATATATATATATATATATATATATATATGTATATATATATATATATATATTGGGCACGACGGAGTCTTGTTCCGTCTATGTATTCATTATGACAGTAGAGGCTCGTAGATACATAGTGTGGGTCAGGTGGTCTCAAAAGATGCTATTATTATGTATATATTATTTTGATGGCCGAGAGGCTAGATACCGAGCACCGCTCACTCTACTACTCATTTTACTCATCTAATGACCTTTTGCCAGTTTTACGCATGAAAGTATAGGAAACATAATTTGTATCAAAACATAAGTACTTTATATACATATGCCTCTCGGCCATCAAAATAATATATAGATAATAATAGCATCTTTTGAGACCACTTGACCTACACTACGTATCTACCAGTCTCTACTGTCATAATGAATACATAGACGAAACAAGACTCCGTCGTGCCCAATATATATATATATATATATATGCCAAAGAGAAATCATAAGCACCTCTGAACAATGGAGTGCTCCCAACAGCTGACAGCTCCTAAGTATCTGGATCAAGCTCGCCTCCCTGTCTACCTGTGGGCATGAACACAGCGTCCAAAGAAGGGACGTCAGTATGAATATTGTACTGAGTATGAGAGGAATGAACAATGAAGAAAGGCATCAATAATATAATGAGAGCATCAATATAAAGCATATCGATCTGTCCGATAATCATATATGGAATAATGCATGTTGTCTTACTCATACTTATCATCGTTACATGTATGCATCATATGCAAGCTGCCCGCCCATGTCGGAACGGTGTGATAATCAATAATGTAAGCCCGCGTCCGGAGTACCATCTCATGCCGCCCACTAGTGGTGTCTGGCCACGCCCGAAGGTCGTGGTGTATCCGTATCGCCCCCCGCCGAAGCGGTGTCTGCCCGGCCAACTAGGCCCGGTATGAAATGCTCATGCCATGCTTATCCTAAAATAATCATAATAATGTACTCATTGTAAAATGCTTATCTTATCATAGCACATGCGTAGGGTTTGAGAACAACTTTACTCTATCGGGGTGACGTAAGGTCGTGACCCCCCGATTACCTTATGGAGCAATTACGGACATTCTGCCTCACCTTGAAAGGACTAGTACATAAGGTGAGTGTAGGCAAGGACTAACAGCATCATCATCCTAGCATCATCATATCGTATAACTTATCTCATATAGCCATTTAACTTTTTGGAAAGTAGGAGCTCATGAAAAGATGGTAATTCGGACTATAAGATTCATGCCATTGGAAAGAAAGGACTAGCCTCACATACCTTTCCGTTTATCTAAGTTGTTGTCCACTTATTCTCCTTCGATACCACGTCGTCACCTTCATGAGAGAATTCGTACTTCTTAGTTAATTAACTACAAGAACAAATCGCTAGTTCTAGGAAAATTTGGGCAGTACTTCCTTCGTTTATACTACTTTTCCCATGTTCTATATCTACCCCCAACATTCACAATGCTATTCGCAATATCGCAATCAAAATCATCATTTATGCACCATTAGCAAAATCCACCATTTTCCTTCAATTTTCCCATATTTCTCCCTATAGCTCACCTTAGTGCTTTCGTGCATTTACTACTTGTTTCACGTTATAAACATCATTTATATCGTATTTGTACTCTCAACACTTCAACATTTATGATTCAATTCCACTATCATTCATTTATGTCACTATTCACTCAATAATGACCCATTCCTATGTTCTTCTACATTTTAAGTTCTAAGCCTTCCAATACCTTGAATCACATGGTATAGTCATGAAACATACCTTAAATGATGATTGAACAAGTCTTGAGTTGAAATACTTCACTTAGCCAAAACCCTAGTGCCACCGTTTTAAGGATTTCTTGACTTAGATGATCCTTTGATGTGTTCTTACACTTGTTTTCATGAATTTAGTGGTGTAGATCATGATGTTCGCTTTGATTCTCTTGAATTCTTATGGAGGAAATATTTAGAGAGTTCTAGAGAATTCTTGTGGTGTATGGATGAAAAATGAAGTGAAATGAGGCTTAAGTCCCTTTTAATGATCACAAAATCTGATTTTTAATGAACTTTCGTCGGGGTGAACAGTGGTCGTAAACCACAGTTTACGGACCGTATTGTGGTTTACGGTCCGTCCTCCGCGATCATTTTTAAGCATTTCAAAAACAGAAAGTTTGGCTAAGGGACATGGCAGTTTATGACCGAGGTTTACGGTCCGTAAACCAGTTTACGGGCCGTCCTCCAAGTCGTATTTAGCCATTTCAACACTTGGCAGAAACTTTGAGATTTTTGGAAGGCTGGAGGACGATTGCACTATACGGTCCGTAAATCACTTTACGGGCCGTATAGTGCCCTTTACGACCACTGAGCTGAAAATTCTTCGCCACTTCCTTATTTCCAAAAATTCATAATTAGCCATTCCCGACTTAGTAAAACATCATACACTCAAGCCCTTCATTGTTCTACTCATCACACAAGTACGGAAAAATTTCTGAGGTGTAACAATAATCTTATTATGACGGGTAATAATGATGTTGATGGAGTGTTATATACAAGTGTATAAGGGGTTGGGTTGAAGTTCTTGATATAAAATGATTACGAAAATGAGTTTTGGGATTGTATTGTATATAATTTGAGAAAAATCTCTTAATCATGATATTGTTGAAGTTGTCATTGTTGTTGGGGGGTGATTTGGAATATGGTGGAAGTAGATGAAATAGGGGAAGTGCTTCCCAATTCTCACTAGCTTATTAATTATTCTAGTATGAATTTATGAGTATTTCGAATACTTGATGTTAGTGTAAATCCTCTTGAATGTAGATTTTACGGGCTTTGAAAGAGAACGTTTAGTTCAGAAGACATAAAGGTATGTAAGGCTAACCTTGCTTTCTAAAGGCATGATTTCCTCATTGTGAATCCATCTATGATATTAATAATGTTCTAATTCCTATAAACGCTAGAAGTTCATGATTCTCAAAGTTCTCATGATCTTGTTCATCGTCGTTGACCCCTTAAGGAAAATATAGAGATGATGATGATGATGATGACGTTGCTTTTACTTATGCATTCATAAATGTGTGTGTGTGTGTGTGTGTGTGTATATATATATATATATATATGGCTATGTGTAACACCGAGCTTATATGGCCGGGTATGTTATTTATTGCGCGCACACCACTGTAGTTGGGTAAGGACCACACCGACTCTTGATATGATCTGGTATGAACAATATCGAGCCTTGCTATGGCCGGGTATGGGTGACACCGAACATACATGGTAGGGTATGGTATAGTATATGTGTATGTATGAAATGTTTCCTCTATAGAAATGTCAAGCTTGCATAACAATCGTCTTAAGAAGTGTTATGAGGTATTAATTACTCTCCTTATCTTATGTTATCTTCATGCTGTCATCATGTTACTCTTCATGCCTTACATACTCAGTACATTATTCGTACTGACATTCTTTTATTTGTGGACGTTGCGTTCATGCCTGCTGGTAGACAAGTGGACAGACCAAACCTTTAGGCTGCTTCGTCAGTTATTGCATAGAAGTTCTCCTTTTCATCCAGAGGTGCAGTAGTTGGTATTATTCTTTTTGTGTATATATATAGGCATGGCGGGGTCCTATCCCTTCTTTATGGTGTTGCATACTCCATGTAGAGGCTCATAGACAGATGTACATAGCTAGATGTCCATAGCCATGTTGGCTTATATTTTGTATATCATTTTTTATGGCCTTGTCGGCTTGCATTTATGGGCATAATTCATGATGTTTATGTAGATGTGTGTACGTTCGATGGAACTTGTGTCCTTTCAATTCGTGATAATTATGAGTTAGCCGTGTGGCTCACCTATATATGATTATGAGATCTATGAAAAGAGGTACTCGGTAGATTGGCTCCGGGTGCCCGTCATGGCCCTCCAGTTGGATCGTGACAAAGAAGATCCCACTTCAGCGGTTCGGGGACCGCTTGAGCAGCTCCGCTTTAGCACCCAATGGATTATAGGAGCGGTCAAGGAGCTCTGCTTTATCGGCTCTGCAGTAGCTTACTGAGTGACCGATACAGCGGTCCCTGCACCAGAAATTGCAGCTTGAAAATTGAGTATATCAGATTTTGTTGAGATGTTTGGGCGTATAATGCATGTTTTTAATTTCTGAAATCTGGTAACACGAATCATCACCATCTACTTTTCTTCGCAGGTACAATGGCCGAAAATCAAGAAGTCACGCAATAAGAAAAACAAGAGGAGCAAGTGCCCAACTATCCATTCATCATTAGCCCCTGGTATGAGCGTCGTTTCTTTGAGCAGAGGCGTATGCCCTTACTGTTGGAGTGGGGTTTTGATATGATTAACGTGGAGAGACATGCCCTTGAGTTTCATGAGAGGTTGGATGTTACACCTCAAAAATTTCATGTCGTTGCATAGTGAATGAAATAACGCGAGCTTAAGGACAATAGGAAGATCTTAAGATTTTAATACGGATGATTAGTGGTTTTTGAATGCATACGTTAAGATCTTGAAGTTATATGAATTGATGAAATAAGAATCGATAAGGACAAGTGGAGTATAAGTGAGGTTTAGGAAAGGTTCCATAAATTTTTGTGTTAAGGATTGTTTGGTAAGGTTTTATAAAGGACATATGAAGAGATATATGAGTAGTACATGGAAAGTTGAGCAAGTCCTAAGAAGGACCCATAAGCCAAATATGGGCATAAGCCATCCAAAAGGGCGATTTAAGGAAACATTTTCGGATGATCTGACTTGGAGGGGCCAAAACGCCATTATAAGTTTAGAATTTGGAAAACCACTAAGAATGAAAGTTGTAGATAATTGAAAGAGCTTTCTAACCATAGGTCGTGGGCCCTCACACGATATCGGTATCAAGAGTTATGACCTTTTTACTGAACTGAACTATGCGGACAGCTTCTTCCACGACCATGTTTCACGACCCGTGAAACTTTCCACGGACCGTATGTTGGTCCGTGGAATACCCAACAGAGAAGATGATATTCTGGTGGTAAACCACGACCAGAACCACGGACCATATAATATTCCACGGACCGTGAAAGTGTCCGTGGAAGTCCCGATGAACTGAACAAGTTATGATTTTATATATGTGATCCCACCTGATTTATTTCATTCTCACACACTTCTTCATATCTCAAGACCTCTAGAAGGTTCCACCAACATCATATACAAGAAACCAAAGGAAATCCATGATCAAATACATCAACCAACAAGAATCAAGAGTGTGAACCCCATTAAAGTCATCTAAGCCAAGAAATTTCAAAGGAAGTGAGTATTACTACTCAAGGCTTGTTCCTACAATATCTAAGGTACATTTATGATGTTCTCATGATGTTTAAGATATTGAGAAGTTGAAACACTTGAATTGTTGAAGGATATAGAAAATGGGTCATAAATGTGGGAATAGTGCTATTGTTGAATAGTAGTTTGAAATGAATCATGAATATGAATATGTTGTGATTGTAAGTAGATTATGAATGACCTTTAGAACATGGAAATGAGTATTATACATGATAGAACGTAATACTGAATTATGGCCATGATTATGGGGAAATTAAAGTGAAATTGTGAAATGTGAATAATATAGATGGATGATGAATGTTGTCTACTATGTTGTGAACGTTGTTATGAATGATTGGGAGTTGATATAGAATGAGGGAAAAGTTGTATAAACAAAGGAAATGCTGCCCAAATTTTCCTAGAAATAGTGGGCACATTTAAGTAACCGATTGGCTAATGTTTATGCGAATTCTCTTGAAGGTAGAAACTGGGGCATCAAAGGAAAACAAGCAAGTGACATATTAGTTAAATGACAAATGTTTGTAAGGCTAATCCCTTCCTTCAAAGGCATGAATCTTTCAAGTTTTCCATGATTCTCCAATATGATGGAGGTTATGAGTCCGCAAATATACAAAACTACATGCGAGCATGATAACGATGATGATGAGTTAAAGTATAGAGATTCTAGAGTCCATGATATGATGATCCTATAACGTTAATGATGTCATTACTATTAACACTCACCTTATACACTATTTCCTTCAAGGTGAGGCGGAATACTCATAAATGTTCATAATATAATCAGGGGTTCACGACCTCACATCATTCCGACATAGCCATAGTTTCCTTCAAAGCCTAATGTATGCTCCTAATGATAAATGTGAAATGATGCTAAGTCATGATATGTCTATAAGATGATCAATAATGCTAGCTTATGATATTCCTATGTTATGTATGAAAATATCAAGCTATGATAAGATTACGATACGATTCCACCGTGCTAATATGGCCGGGCATGTCACCACTAAGGCGGGCTGCTTATGATTCCACCTTGCCTAGATGGCCGGGCATGTCACCGCTAAGGCGGGCTGCTATGTTTACACCGAGCCTAGAGGGCTGGGCATGATCATCACTAGTGGGCGGCATACGATGGTTACCCGAATGCGGGTTAACGATGAGGATTATGATGTGATGATATATGTGATGTGATGACATATTTACCATGATTATGTAGAATAAGATATATGTTCGAAATGTATTTTCCTATGACACTCATGCAGGTTATATCTTTCTCTTATGGCTCATGATCCTTCTATTATATTTATTTCATTCCTGTCTTACATACTCAGTACAATATTCGTACTGATGTCTGATTTCTTTGGACGCTGTGTTCATGCCCATAGGTAGGCAGGGAGGTGAGCTTAATCCGGACTCGTAGGAGCCAGTAGCTGATTAGAGAGCACTCCTTTGTTCTGGAGTTGCTTATGATTATTCTTTTGTGAATATTCATGTACATGTATTTTGGGCATGATAGGGTCTTGTCCCGTCCTTATGTCTAGCACTCCAGTAGAGGCTCGTAGATACGCAGTGTGGGTTATGTGGTCTTACGAGGTTTCCATTTTGTATATGCATCCATATATATATATATATATTATTTTGCTAGCCCAAAGGCTTATGTATATAAAAGTATTATGTTTTGAAATGTAAGATGATTTTCTTACAAATTGAGTATGAATTGATAAAGGAATGTCTAATGAGTATGATAAGCGGTAGAACGAGCGGTGCTCGGTGGTTAGCCCCGGGTACCCGTCGCGGCCCCTAGCTGGGTCGTGACATTGGAAGCGATAAAATAGATGCATTTGGTTAGAGATCTCGGACAGTGCAATGAGAATTGGGTAAGTGAGTTCTACGCCATATTACCTGCCGTCGATTGGGATTCTCCTGACCCGAGGATTGTAATTTGAGGGACCGCCATGAAAATGGGGGCTAAGGAGATAAACCGGGTGCATAAAGTGGATAACCATCCGGTGGAGCATTTGGAGGCCAGGAATACTGTTGACAATGAAGAGTGGTTGGTGTCGAAGTTGGTGACTGAAAAGGATAGGGCTTCTATCACTTGGGGTCAGTCCAAGGTAGGTATTGGAAGTGATAAGTTTATTATGGAGGCAAAGAGGTGGATGAACATCATCTCCAGCCGGGTCCATCCTTCGAGGAATGTCATCTCTGTGACCTATCCTAGGGCCCTTCTGATTGCTTGTATTCTAGATAACGTGCCTATGAATGTGGGTTCATACGTGATTGAAGAGTGTAAGGATTTCATGAGGCATGGGGCGTCGAGTTTGATTTTCCCGTCATTGATCACTTCGCTGTACAAGAGGGCTGGAGTCCACTGGAGGGATGAGGACAACATGGTTGATTCTGATGTTGATTTCCACCCACTACAGGTGGTTGGTCATGGTACTTCCATCCAGAGTAGAAGAGAAAGATTGATGAGGGTGCTAGTGCTAGTGCAAGTGAGGGAGGGAGTGGTGCATGAGCTGCCCATGTTCAGGGTTCATTTGAGCGCATTGATTCTCATTTGTATGAGATGATGGTGATGTTTCAGGGTATGCAGAGGCCTTCGGTGGAGGTTGTTCCTTCCAGTGCTGGCGGGGGTTACTTTACCAGGGATGAAATGAAGGGTTATTTGGAGGTGCAGAAAGGGATAGGTGAGTCACTCTCTACCTTACAGGCCGTCTACAGATCTCTGGCCACAGATCATAGCCAACTTCGTAGTAACTTTGAGAAGGAGAAGGAGAAGAACAAGTCTCGTGACAAAGTCCACCTCAAATTATGGAGAGGTGTCAAAGGGTTGTGGAAGAAAATGTACCCTAGCGATGCTATACTTGTGCAGGATGATGATTACTCTAAGCAGTATTCGTTCGTTAGCAAGGCCAAGGGAGATGGTGGGAAGAGCAAATCAGTGGAGGATGCCGGCAGCTTTGATGATGCAGAGATCACGAGTGAGAAGACTGCTTGGGGATCTTGCCCCCCCCCCCCCTTTTTATGATGATGCTATGGTTTCCCTCGCAGGGCTTTCTACATCAAACAATATATCTTTTGGTTCTGTGGTTTGGTACCATGTTTTAGACAATTTCTTTCTTATTTTTGGGTAATTGGGTTGTAATAAGTTTTGGATGGTTTTCGCCCTTGTCGGGCTTTATTTTATTGTCACACCCTGATCTTACTAAGGTGTGATGAGCACCCGACCCCATATTCGGAGCCGAGCGATCCCGCTGACTCTTATTACAAACATAATCACTTTGGACTCCTTAAATCAAATAAAGATAAAATCCATAATAAGGATTTGCAGAATTATCCTTTTCATCGTTCCCGAATCAAGTCAAATCTGTAATCATATAAAATTTGTCACATGTAGCATAATAACACATCGGCTGGTGGAGCCGCTTACAAGACTGACATTCTATACCCACGACTCTGTCTGCAAAGTCTCTAACTTCAACCAAGACATCATAGCATAATACTCTGACCCGGCAACACTCCAGGGCCAAATGGAGCTTGCCAACTTTGCTGGAACATCTTCTATAATGGCTTCTACTCATCTGGATGTACCGGCGCGACATGAAATGCAGCCCCCGAAGAAAGGGGGTCAGTACGAGCAATGTACTGATTATGTAAGGCATGAATAGTAACATAGTAAGGGATGTAAAGTATGCATAATAACAGAATGGACATATAGGGCATACCGTAAGATAAAAAGAGTAACCTGTACATATGAATGCCTTTTTGGCGGTACCATGCATGCTTAGTGATGTGGAACGTGCAGCCCGATCCATTTATATATTATATTGTTGCGGAACGTGTAGCCCGATCCATTTATATATTATATTGCTGCGGAACGTGCAGCCCGATCCATTTATATATTATATTGTTGCGGAACGTGCAGCCCGATCCATTTATATATTATATTGTTGTGGAACGTGCAGCCCGATCCATTTGTCCATATATCCCGCGTCCGGGACGATATCATATTATACCAACTGATCAGGTGGCTATGCGTCTATAGCGCCTCACCTTTCCCCTTACCCCATATACATATACATATATCATGTTCATGTATCATATACATATATCATATACATATATCATGTAAGCAGCATGCAGGAGAGCCCAAAGAATGTTATGTCTCTATCGGAGTGACGTAAGGTCGGTAATCTCCGAATATATTATGGAATAATCATCATGGCTTTGTCTCACCTTGAAGAAACAATTATTATAAGGTGGGACTAGCAACAAATAACAGTGTTAAGAGAACATAGAATAAGATCATAAATCTCATAAGGCGTCGCTTCATATACATATGCACATAGAACAATGTTTTTTAAAACTCGATGGGTACGTACATAAATCGACACTTGAGAGTCATAAACACGTTTCAAGTCAATCCGAGTTAGTATGAAAAAGTTATGGACGTTTTAGTACAGAACATTCTATGAACGTTTCAGAAGCTATTTTTGGAAAATCAAAGCAATAATCACATCAAGTACCTTTAGAATATCGCTATGGATCAAATCGACATAGAACTTTTAGAACCACACACTTGTATCAAGACATAGCAAAATAATTCTTCGGAAGTCAAGAGCATTAGCCATCCTAGTGGCTCTAAGAATAGGAGGTTCTTTGAAATCATACATATACTTTGTCTGTTTGTTTCACAAAGATCATGCCTAAAGAAAGAAAGGGTAAGCCTTACATACCTGCTCCACGTCCTATTAGCTACGCTTAATTGTCCAAGCTCGCTATCGCTAGTCTACATTCAAGAAGATTGACGCAATAATTAGACTCATCATCATATACTTGTCTTAATCCTTCAAATGAGTTCATTTATAATCCGCTGAAATTTCGGCAGCATCTCCCTGTAAATACACCATCCCCGAGAATCTAACTCGGCCAATTTATCAATAACAATCCGAGAATTCAACTCGGCCAAATTATCAACAACAATACCAATAGTATTAACATCATTTCCAATACCAACGTATGCCATAGAACAGCCCACACACTGTTTTCTAAATTTCTCAACCAACCAATTTGCGGTATAACTATTTAGTAATTTTATTTCCGTAGAGAAGCTGAAATCAATACCAATAACATTAATAACAACATCCTACAAGAAATATATATATTTTATCCAAAGTTCACCTCAAACTCAAACCATAATTCAACAACATCAACAAACGAATTTATATCGCTATTTTCTCCGTTCTAATCCGTTAAAACTTTAAATAAACTTGTTAACAATGAAAAGGGATCATAATCTTACCCCAAGTGTGCAGACATCACGTCCATCCTCTTTTTCTTGATTGATTTTTAGCTCATATTGAAGACAACGCAGCGTACAACACTTTTCCATTCATGGGCTTCGGGATTCGGGGCTCAGATTTTGGTCAAAATTGGTTTTTCTTCTCTCCAAGGCTCCTCTTTCTCTTTTTCCCGAATTTTCTAGTGTTTTGGTATGAAAATTGAGGAGAAAAGGGCTGAAGTTTCACTTAAATAAACATGGGTCATGGGTCTAACCCGGTTGGGCTCGAATTGGGCCTAGCCCACTGACCTTTCTGTCTTAAAATGTCCATATCTCCTTGTCCTGACGTCACCTGTGGATCCACGACCTATGGTTGGAAATATAATTCAAATATCTACAACTTCTATTTCTTGGTATTTTTCTGAATTCAAAACATATAATACCGTGTTTGCCCCTCGAAGTCAGATCACCCGAAAACGCTACTTAAAAATATTTGTTTGAAGGACTTCCACTTCGATTTGGCTCAAGGGTCCTTCTTGATTTGTGTTTAACTTCGCATATGTGCTTCATATAATTTGTCACATGTCCAAAAAAAAATCTCGACGAGTGGGCCCCACCTCAGCTTACAAATAATCCGACGTACTAAAATACGGGATACAACACTATCAACATGAGTTTCAATTATGTAGCAACAACATAATTGTCAATCAATTTTTTTTTTTTTTTGAGGAAGCACGTGTCATGCTCATGCTCTGAAAATGCGGGGTATAACATCCTCCCCCCCTTTAAAAACATTCGTCCTCGAATGTTGAGGTAGACGTCAATGTTCTTACTTATACTTGTTAGTAATTACTTTACTTACTTTCTCATTGAAACAGAATTTATCCAAATTATGCAGTCTATTTTTCTTCTTTTGTGGCCAAAATTAATGATGTACTCAAAATCATCCCTTTTCGCATTATATGTCTGTCTACTAACTGTTTATACTTTATCGTTCTCATTGCCTCTTCAGCTTTCGTTGTTTACATTCTTGCATGCCCTTTCATGCCGTATTTACCACATACTTTTATCCAATCCTTTTGTTTCATCTTCTTTTTGTTCCCTTCAATCTCCATGTGTCTTCCTTACGTTTCCTAGATGACCCAAGCCTTTATTTTCTTAAAGTTGAATTATTCTTATTCTTACTTCCTTAAGGATAACCTCAAGGCTAATCACATTTAGCCTCATTTTCTTTCTGTAGCAGTCGAATCAATCTTTGCGGTACTTTGTCTTTCGACTAGTTTAACACCGAAACATCTCGTTTGATTTCTCTTTCCTCCAATTGGATTTCTAGGCCTTGGCTATCTAACGGCAATTCTTGTACATGTATTCAAAAATATTTCAAACCTTTCCTTTAATGCTTCATTTCCTTCAGTTTACTCTTATAGTTTCTGATCCTTAGTTCGGCTAACAAATTAGGAGTGAATTCAGAAGTCTGTCGGAAATAACCAGATCTCCAGTCATGCAGTGAATTCGAATCCTTTCATTCTTTCCTTTGTCTGTAACCCTCATTCGTTTCTGTTTCCAATAAGAGCCTTCATGTTGCCAGTTCCACGCGGTCTAATTAGCACCCGCTTGCTCCAATCAAACATAATACCCTTCAATACTTTTCTTTGGGTTTTTCCTTCTACTTTAAACCTTTGCCTGATTTTCAATTAATAAGTCCTCCCATAGTCTGACGTTCTTATCTGTCATTTTGGTTTATCCATCAAGCGGATCTTTTAATTCCTTAAATGTCCATCCCTTTTAGTTACATCCTTGAATCCTTTTCCTGCGACCTTGTCGTCACCTACTTCCAGGATTTCACCTTCCGTTGGCTTAGTTCCTTTATTATTTTGTCATGCCTCCTTTCCCATGTTTGTTTCATAATATACCTGAATTTAGTCCAATTTCACTTTTCTTTCTCTTTTTTTTCTCTTTTTTTTTTCGAGTTGACTTCCCTCTTCATCATGCTTGCTATCGGTCCTGCTATTGTAAAACCTCTTTAGTCGTTTCCTCGCTGTACTTTACGTACTGAGGCTTCTTACCTTTCACCTTTTTCCGACATTTTGATCTCCTTACCTTCCATCTACTCACTTTCCTTCTTTTCCAAATGTCGTTGTATTAGGACTTTCCAATCTTAACCGGTAGTAGATATAACATCAACTTACTTTGTAACACTTGTACCGTTTATTTTTGTTGTCACTTGAATATCGGTACCCTTACTCAATTGATGTCTTCCATACCGTAGCACCGGTCGCTGGAACACACATGTCCATCGATACAATCATAATTAGGATACCATACGTATACATATATATATATATATATATATATATATATATTTACTACCATCTCGCTTACAAAATATTTCCAAATGCTATCCACCCTCATCCTAGTTCTAGAGCCGTGATGCACCTTCCTTCTCTTCACCGATCTAGTCCGCCTCATCCTACGCGACCTCTTAAGGTTCCCCACCATCCCGTATACTCTAATTTCCCTTTTGCCTCTTATGTCTAAATCTATAGAACTTTTAGTACACTTCCCAGGGGGTCACCCACCCTAAAATTTCTCACCTTAGCACGCTTAACCTTGAAACTCCGATGAAATCCGGTTCATTAGTGTCGATGTAATCGCATCCACCTCACCGCATGACCTTCATTACACGATCTGGAGCAAGTCGAAGTCTTACAGATTCCGAGACATTTTCGTAACACGTCCTTCCCTTTACAATTACTATTTTACCCTTTTCAATCCTCAATATTTACTTTTCACTTATGTGTATAACTACTTTTCGTCCTAGAGTTCCAGATTCCTGATAGTAGGGAGCACACCTTCGTCGCCATTACTTATAAATACTTGATTATCCACCTCTTTGGACTTCCGCTCGCCACTCTTATATAATAACCTACGGCAAAACTGATTGTAGACTTTCCTTGAATCGCCCAATAAACCTTACTCCTACTAAACCTCGAATGTAACCCATTATAATCCTTCGGACTGCTAATCGTCTTTCTCGCAATCGTTCTTCATGCCATGCCAAATCCATAACTCCTCTAAAACAACGCATCCCACTTATTGTCTATTTACGATATTTCCTTTCCACGCCTCTTCCTGTTAGGTGTACCATGTTAAATGACCTGATTTTGACAAATTTTGGCAGAGTCTCCTTTACAATTCTCACTATCCAAAATCTGCACGCAGCAAATACCAACAATGCCTCACAGGGCATACATATGTGTACGACATATTCTAGCCACCCAGGGCTCCCAATTTTAGGTAACAGAACAAATATATCAAAACTTACCTCTATGACTTTCCATATCATCTCTCACCTTCTTCCGTCGTATGTAAGGCTTATATAGGGAATCTCATTTCCCAAGACTTGGATCTATCGCACGATCTAAGACAGAGAGAAGGTCAACAATCCATAGATGCCCTGCAGCCTCCTGTTTATAAATGTGGCCGGCTTCACACCCATAAACAGGACTCTACTGGACACGACTTTGCAGACAACCCCTAGGACGACCTGCTCTGATACCACTTTGTCACACCCTGATCTTACTAGGGTGTGATGGGCACCCGACCCCATATTCGGAGCTGAGCGAACCCGCTGACTCTTATTACACACATAATCACGTTGGACTCCTTAAATCAAATAAAGATAAAATACATAATAAGGATTTGCAGAATTATCCTTTTCATCGTTCCCGAATAAAGTCAAATCTGTAATCATATAAAATTTGTCACATGTAGCATAATAACACATCGGCTGGTGGAGCCGCTTACAAGACTGACATTCTATACCCACGACTCTGTCTGCAAAGTCTCTAACTTCAACCAAGACATCATAGCATAATACTCTGACCCGGCAACACTCCAGGGCCAAATGGAGCTTGCCAACTTCGCTGGAACATCTTCTATAATGGCTTCTACTCATCTGGGTGTACCTGCGCGACATGAAACGCAGCCCCCGAAGAAAGGGGGTCAGTATGAGCAATGTACTGAGTATGTAAGGCATGAATAGTAACATAGTAAGGGATGTAAAGTATGAATAATAACAGAATGGACATATAGGGCATACCGTAAGATAAAAGAGTAACCTGTACATATGAATGCCTTTTTGGCGGTACCATGCATGCTTAGTGCTGCGGAACGTGCAGCCCGATCCATTTATATATTATATTGCTGCGGAATGGGCAGTCCGATCCATTTATATAATATATTGCTGCGGAACGTGCAGCCCGATCCATTTATCCATATATCCCGCGTCCGGGACGATATCATATTATACCAACTGATCAGGTGGCTATGCGTCTATAGCGCCTCACCTTTCCCCTTACCCCATATACATATACATATATCATGTTCATGTATCATATACATATATCATATACATATATCATGTAAGCAGCATGCAGGAGAGCCCAAAGAATGTTATGTCTCTATCGGAGTGACGTAAGGTCGGTAACCTCCGAATATATTATGGAATAATCATCATGGCTTTGTCTCACCTTGAAGGAACAATTATTATAAGGTGGGACTAGCAACGAATAACAGTGTTAAGAGAACATAGAATAAGATCATAAATCTCATAAGGCGTCGCTTGATATACATATGCACATAGAACAATTTTTTTTAAAACTCGATGGGTACGTACATAAATCTACACTTGAGAGTCATAAACACGTTTCAAGTCAATCCGAGTTAGTATGAAAACATTATGGACGTTTTAGTACAGAACCTTCTATGAACGTTTCAGAAGCTATTTTTGGAAAATCAAAGCAATAATCATATCATGTACCTTTAGAATATCGCTATGGATCAAATCGACATAGAACTTTTGGAACCACACACTTGTATCAAGACATAGCAAAATAGTTCTTCGGAAGTCAAGAGCATTAGCCATCCTAGTGGCTCTAAGAATAGGAGGTTCTTTGAAATCATACATATACTTTGTCTTTTTGTTTCACAAAGATCATGCCAAAAGAAAGAAAGAAAGGGTAAGCCTTACATTCCTGCTCCACGTCCTATTAGCTACGCTTAATTGTCCAAGCTCGCTATCGCTAGTCTACATTTAAGAAGATTGACGCAATCATTATACTCATCATCATATACTTGTCTTAATCCTTCAAATGAGTTCATTTATAATCCGCCAAAAATTCGGCAGCATCTCCCCTGTAAATACACCATCCCCGAGAATCTAACTCGACCAATTTATCAACAACAATCCCAGAATTCAACTCGGCCAAATTATCAACAACAATACCAATAGTATTAACATCATTTCCAATACCAACGTATGCCATAGAACAACCCACACACTGTTTTCTAAATTTCTCAACCAACCAATTTGCGGTATAACTATTTAGTAATTTTATTTCCGTAGAGAAGCCGAAATCAATACTAATAACATTAATAACAACATCCTACAATAAATATATATATTTTATCCAAAGTTCTCCTCAAACTCAAACCATAATTCAATAACATCAACAAACGAATTTATATCGCTATTTTCTCCGTTCTAATCCGTTAAAACTTTAAATAAACTTGTTAACAATGAAAAGGGATCGTAATCTTACCCCAAGTGTGCAGCCATCACGTCCATCCTCTTTTTCTTGATTGATTTTTAGCTCATATTGAAGACAACGCAGCGTACAACACTTTTCCCTTCATGGGCTTCGGGTTCGGGGCTAAGATTTTGGTCAAAATTGGTTTTTCTTCTCTCCAAGGCTCCTCTTTCTCTTTTTCCAGAATTTTCTGGTGTTTTGGTATGAAAATTGAGGAGAAAAGGGCTGAAGTTTCACTTAAATAAACATGGGTCATGGGCCTAACCCGGTTGGGCTCGGATTGGGCCTAGCCCACTGACATTCCTATTTTAAAACGTCTATATCTCTTTGTCCTGACGTCACCTGTGGACCCACGACCTATGGTTGGAAATATAATTCAATTATCTACAACTTCTATTTCATAGTATTTTTCCGAATTCCAAACTTATAATACCGTTTTTACCCCTCGAAGTCAGATCACCCGAAAACGTTACTTAAAAATATTTTTTTGGAGGACTTCCACTTCGATTTGGCTCAAGGGTCCTTCTTTAGTTGTATTTAACTTCGCATATGTGCTTCATATAATTTGTCACATGTCCAAAAAAAAATCTCGACGTGTGGGCCCCACCTCAGCTTACAAATAATCCGACGTACTAAAATACGGGATACAACACTATCAACATGAGTTTAAATTATGTAGCAACAACGTAATTGTCAATCATTTTTTTTTTTTGGGAAGCACGTGTCATGCTCATGCTCTGAAAATGCGGGGTATAACATTTATGTGACTAGTTTTTGTGAAATAGTTCTGCTATTTGAGTTTGATTGCAATGGCACAAGTTGGATATTCAGAAAAAAGGCTACTGTTTGGGGATTCAAGTAAGCCACTTCCGCAGTCGGGTCTCCGCTGCAACGGTCACGTTTCAACGGCGACCACTGCGCTATAGCAGTCGAGGAGGAAACGAAGGGTCCGCTTCAGTGGATGATTCTCCATTATAGCATTACTGCTAGGGCAGATGTGCTGGCATAGGTGCGACTCATGAATAACGCAGACAACGCCCCAGCGATCATCCCTTCACGGGAGCGAGACCCTTGGAGCGACATGCTTCCCGTTTCAGCGGCACCACTGGTAGTGACATTGCTTCAATGCCCACTCTTGTGAACAATTCAAGGAACCGCGTCGAGAAATTCTCATGCTAGGGTCAGTCAAAATACACCATATATCCACAACGTTAAGATACCAATTTGAATCACCTAGATACCAATTTTACCGAAGTAGCACGATTAGAAAGAAATAAGGGAAATTTTCCTAAATGTCAGATAGTCTTGTACTTATGAGACCAGTAACCTAGGCTCTGATACCAACTTGTCACGACTAATTTTAGGATCGCGCGGGCACCTATCATTCCTACCTCGGTAGGCGAACCCTTAACCCAAATAAAACTCATTTACAATTAGGCAACAAGATTCATTTACCATTACGTTAAGGCACAAGAGAAATGCGGAAGTAAAACATATATATATATATATAAAGAAGAAGTGTTTACAAACAATTTTTAATAAATCCGACTCCCTTCCCTTGACCTTATCTAGACTAGCACAAGAGCGACTAATTGGAGACAAGTACAATGAAAATAAAAGACTTAACCTCCATCTAGGAATAAGATGATGGAGGTCTTCAGGATAGGCATGACACTGTCACACCCTCGCCGGGAGGCTTGACGAGCACCCGACCTTACGGTCAGAATGTCAGCTGAGCTAACCCGAACTAAATAGCACAATCACAGAACCATCCAGACAGAACCAGAGATAATATATATGCATAAGTACAATATCATATTACGCGCGCCGACGAGGCCTCCACTGAAAGATAGCATAAGGAAAATAGGCCCATTTAGCAAAACATAACCCTCACGACTAACATTGACATACTAACAGGGTTTACGAGCCTCTAAGAGTAGTAAACATAAATATCATAACGATTCGGGACCACACGTCCACCGACGAGTCCAAAAGGCATTTACAAAATCCATGGTAACATAATATTATATCAAAATAAGCAAGCCCGGATGAATGGTGCTTGCAGACCCCGCTGGTGGTGCTCCTATCACGATACTCCTTCTTTGAGCCTGTCGTGACCTGCAGCACAAGACGCAGGTTCCAAATGAAACAGTCGGTACAGAAAATATGTACTGAGTATGTAAGGCAGGATGAAATACGGTAATGAAACAAGACATAACCATAAGATAAGAAAAATAAAGGACATAATCTGAAAGCAGTTAATATGCAATTCATGATAAAATCATTTTTCATATGCAGTATAGTATGTGTGTGTGTGTATAATGTACCCGGTCCTAGTGGGACTCGGTGAGATATCGTACCCGGCCCTTTCGGGGCTCGGTAAATAAGCAGCATCATCATCATATCCTCCCGTGTCCGGGGCATCCCCCGTCCGGGGAAACTTCATATCATCATCATCATCATAACGTACCTGACCATTTTCGGGACTCAATAAACATACCCAAATGATCAGTGGTTGAACATCTACTGTACTCGGCCGACTATAGCACGGCTCGGTAAGTAAAATAGTGCAAATGGAGTATATTTATAAATGCATGCAAAGTTCAAGAAATAGACATGGGCCTTTCGGAGTGACGTAAGGTCGTGACCTCCGAATTAGTTATGGAATGTATATCGAGGCCAAAAGAACAATCAATAATAGTTATGATATAAATAAACAAGCGTAAGGATTATACGTGACATTTTGTTGAATTTAACAAGGGTCGAGGAATGCGCACTAACGGACTTTCTGTCATAATCAATAAGCTCTTTTAGAGAAAGTCGTATAAAAATTATACTTTTCCATATTCTTGTTTATTTATATCATAATTATTACATTTCCTTTAGTGTTGATATCTGAGCTGAGTATCTCTTTTGAATATGTGTGTATTTATCTTGAATGTCTACTTAGGCAATTAACATACATATATGATTAGTCATATTAAATAAGTGCTTAAGTTCTAGATGCCTCTCTAATCCATTACCTTCTTTTGCCCCTCTATGTTGCATGTAAAAAATACCGAGGCCACTTTGGCAATTTCCTTCCATTTGAAATCTTCCCAACTCTTATTACTTGATCGAGTCTGAAGAGAAATAAGGGAAGCTAATATATTGATGGCCCACCTATGGATGAAAATAGGCAACTGATGGGCTTAGGTAGGCTCACCAGCTAAACTTCTCTTTACTTTTCTGTTACACCCCGTACTTTTATATGTATAGTTTCGTCGTGAGTTAGTTGACGAAGACTTAAAAGGCGAGGTTGTCGTTAAGGTCCTAAGGAATTATTCATGCTCATTCTTCATATATGAGATCTTGGTATCATATTTAGTAAGTATCGGGAAGGTTGGATGTTAAGCGAATCGAAGAAATTAAGTTTGTTGAAACTTTAGGAAAATTCGGCAGAATTCCTGACAGAAGATTTGGGTCAATTTTGGGGAGACATATTTCCAATAATACGAGGAGTTACGGAACCCATAAACTATGCATTCATAAGTTCAGTGAGTCTACTTTCCAACGCAACTAACAGATCTGAATTCGCATATCGACG
The DNA here is from genome assembly GCF_019175385.1 of Lycium barbarum. NCBI lineage: Eukaryota > Viridiplantae > Streptophyta > Magnoliopsida > Solanales > Solanaceae > Lycium > Lycium barbarum. The sequence continues at coordinate 68,670,486 of NC_083343.1, read as the reverse complement.
CTGGAAGTTATGGGCCGTCAAAGTGTCGATGATCCGTCAATGCACATCGATGACCCGTCAATTTTCAGGCAGTGTAGTTGATATATATATGCATCTATTTCGTGATGTTTTTCATTCCAACCCACACCAACAGACCCTAAACACTCCCTAATACCTATCAATACTCTCCCAACCTTTCTTTATCATCCAAGTAAGATCCGAGCCCCGAAAACCCAAGCTAGTGAAGGAAAAGTTGTTCTTAGGGTTTATATTGAAGTTGTTGAGTTTAGGAGTTGGATTGGAGTTTTGTTATTGGAATTCCAGCCCCTTTAAGGTATGTATACTATTCTTATCTTTGCTATTAAGTTGATTACCAAGAGTTTTAGTGATTTAAAGTAAAGGAAGTATAGTTATAGAAGCGGTGAGTTATTTGAGTCAAACTAAGATTAGGGGCTGTTTTGGGAGATGTTTTAGCATGGATTTGAGTATGATTTGATATGAAAATATTGACATAAGTTGTTTGTGAAGGAATTCCTTAGTTTAAAGTAAAGGAAAACATTATATGAAGGACCTAAACTAACTTGTTGGTATGATTGCTTTGAAGCCTGTTTCGATTGGAATTTTGGAGAGATTTCTACTTGTTTATGTTGCTGTATATTGTTACTGTTGTTTTTGATGATGTTTTGTGTGTTGTGCACCATTTGGGAGTTGGATAGGAGTAAGAATTATAGGAGAAATGCTGCTCGAATTTCATTAAGTTTCATACGTACTTGGAATGGGTAGTAAGGGGCGTATATGGCCTAATTGTAATTCGTGTTATCTTGGTTGTAGTGTTACAAGCTTGGCAAGTACGCATCGAACATTAGGTAAACTCCAAGGTATGTTAAGGCTGTTCTTTTTATTCTTTTGGCATGATCTTTACTATCCGAACGCACAAGTGAGCAAGCAAATTCCAAAGACTCTACTCTTAGATATTACAAGATTTATCGTATCCTTGATTCCTTATGTTCATGTCCATGACTTCTAGGGATCTTTTGTTATCTAGAGTAATCCGGAGTATATTTTTATGAGTCTTTCATGCATTATATATGTCACGACCCAACTAGGGCCGCGACGGATACCCGATACTTGTACCGAGCACCCCTTATCTCGTATCGTACTCTTATTACTAAGTGGGCCGTATAAATAAATATCGTCATGTCTTTAATTACACTATCATTAATAGCCTTATTATAAAGATGCATTAACAAACTTTACTAACTTAATATACAACGACGGGGACAAACAAGGTTATGAACCATCTGACTGTACATATCTGTCTACGAGCCTCTAAACAAAATACATATGATAACAAAAAGGGTCGGGTGCTGTCGTGCCCGTACATGTACACAAAAGTAGTACCAATAAACTGGAGCTCCGGAACGACTGGAGCACCCTCAAATACTGCTCACGAAGCTCCTAAGAGTCACGCCCGTCTACCTGCGTACCTGCGTGGCATGAAAACGCAGCGTCCACAAGAAGGGACGTCAGTACGAGTAATGTACCGAGTATGTAAAGCATGGATCATAATATGATAATATGAACAGAACATGAACAGTAACATAATAGGTCAACACGAGGGATACAAATAAAGATATGACTATAACTGCCTGCCTCTTAAGGCGGAATCATGCATGCTCATTTCTACTTTTATATATACATACATAACCTGTCTGAATCACATAACATCATTAGCCCGCGTCCGGGCCTCCTGCTTCCGAGGTAATCATCTCGTGCCGCCCAGAAGTGGTGATTATGCCCGCCCCTCTAGGCTCGGTGTAAACATAGCAGCCCGCCTTAGCGGTGACATGCCCGGCCATCTAGGCGTGGTGTAATCATCCAATAGCTGCCCGCCTTAGCGGTGACATGCCCGACCATCTAGGCACGGTGTACCTGTCACAACTTAAGCATGCATAAGAGCCCAATAAAAAGCTATAACTTTATCGGAGTGACGTAAGGTCGGTAACCTCCGATCATATTATGAAATAATCAAGATCGTCATGTCTCACCTTGAAGGGACTAGTATTATAAGGCGAGACTATCACTGAAGAGTAACATTAAGAGAATACACAGAATAAGATCATAAGCCTCATAAAACATTACTTCATGTACTTTGGAGTCATTAGCAAATAGAGCTATGACAAAGGAATAGAATTGGACTCAAGAACTAGCTCATTATTCTTATATTCATATTGAATCCTTAACTTAAGACTTTTAGACATACAATCATTCTTGTCATAATCATTCTAGACAATTCCTTTCTTTGACTTCATCATTCTCATTACAAAAGCATATTCCTCATCGTAGTCATAGAAGTTTAGGAATTCATACATGTTACACCTCGGAAAAGTCCCCGTACATGTACGAGGAATAGAACGACAAGGGTACGAGTGTGGGGTTTTTTACTAAGCAAGGGGTGATGATTCGTGAATTTTTTGGAAATGAAAAGGATAGGGAATTTTATTCAGCACAATGGTCGTGAAGTTGTATACGGCCCGTAAAGTGATTTACGGACCGTAAACCACCATCGTCCTCCAGCCTTTCAAGTTTCAACTTTCTGTTAAGTGGTGAAATGCTTAAATACGACTTGGAATACGGCCCGTAAACTGGTTTATGGACCGTAAACCTCGATCGTAAACTGCAATATTCTTCAGCCAACTTCTCTGTTTTGGACATGCTTAAATACGACCAGGGAGGACGGCTCGTGAACCAGTTTACGGCTCGTAAACTGTGGTTTACGACCACTGTTCACCCCGCCTGGAATTCATTAAAGACCAGATTTTGAATTAATAAAAGGGACCAAGGCTTCATTTTATTTCATTATGCATCTACACCATTCAAGAACACTCTAGAAGCTCTCTAAATATTCATCCACAAAATTCAAGAGATCAAAGGGGAACCAAGATCATCAACATCTAATTCATGAAAGCAAGTGCATGAGACTCTATTGGAAGTCATCTTCTTCAAGAAATCTCAAAAGGGTTGAAATAGGGTTTTGGTATAAAAAGAGTATTGTTGCTCAAGGCTTGTTCCACCATCATCCAAGGTATGTTTCATGACTATATCATATGGTTCAAGGTATTGGACGGCTTAGATACTTGAAATGTATAAGAACATAGAAAATGGGCCTTGTATGGGTAAATAGTGGCACAATTGAATAGTAGTTGAATGGAGTCATGAATGTTGATAAGCTACGGTTGTGAATATGATATAAATAACGTCTATACCATGAAATAAGTATTATATACGAGAAAGCGTGATAACGAGCTATAACCATGGATGTGGAGAAATTGAAGGAAAATGGTAGATTTTTCTTAAAGTGTATAAGTGATGATTGTTGAAATTAATATTGTGAGTGTCGTTACAAATGTATGAGAGTGGAAATGAAACATGGGGAAAGTATTACAAATGAAGGGAGTGCTACCCAATTTTCCTTAGAAATGGTAGTCCGTTCTTGTAATTACTTAGCTAATGACGACATGAATTCTCTTGAAGGTATACGAGTGCATTAGGGGAGAACGAGCAAGCAATAAGAATTGTAAACGTCGAAGGTATGTGAGGTTATTCTCTTTCTTTCAAAGGCATGATCCCTAGCTTACGATTTCATAAATGCTCCCATCTTTTCCTTGCTATCAAAGGTTAAATAATCTAAGATTCTGAAGCACGATTTCCTTCTTGATATTTCATAAATGTTTTCCAAAGTACTCCTATTTTCCAAACCAAAGGTTGCGATTATGTGAGCGTTATGATAACGACCGTGGATATTGTTTTCAATAACAATGATGATGTCAAAAGTGAAAGTATCATTATGCTGACCATGATAAGAGCAAATCTTATGTTTAAAAGTTTCAAGTTTACGATTTCAAGGACTATATGAGAACGTTGAGCTATTTACTGATTTCTCAATTTATTCATGGATGGTGACTTTATTTCTAAATCTTCCAAAGTATATGAATGGATGCCTTATGAAGTTCATGATTTTATTCTATGCTTTCTTTTAATTCTATTCTTCATTGATAGTCTCGCCTTATAATAATTGCTCCTTCAAGGCAAGACAAAGCGACGATGATTACTCCATAACACAATCGGAGGCTTTCGACCTTACGTCACTCCAACGTACTTACAGCTTTTCCTTGGGCTCTCGAGCATGCCATGTATATTATGTATGTATATATATATATATGACGCATAGCTACCTGTACAGCTGGCATATCATGATTCCATCCCGGACGCGGGATATATGGGTTATGGATCGGGTTGTACGTTCCTCGGCACTAACTTATTATATTTATGGATCGGGCCGTACGTTCCTCGGCACTAACATATGATGACATATGGATCGGGCTGCGCGTTCCGCAGCAATTTACTATATGATGCTTTATGAGTATGCATGCATGGATCCGCCTTAAGAGGCAAGCAGTTATCGATTATCTCCTTGTACTTACTTTATTTTCTTATTCTTACTTTATTTCTTGATGTATGCCTTACATACTCAGTACAATGTTCGTACTGACATACTTTTCTTTGGATGTTGTGTTCATGCCCACAGGTAGACGGGAAAGCGGTCCAGACTGATAGGAGTCACTAGCCGATCTGAAGAGCACTCCATCTTCCGGAGGTGCTAGTTGGTTGTTCCTTTTGTGTATATATTTGTATGTCACTCAATAGAGGCTCATAGATGCTCGATGTGGGTTGTGTGGTTCCACAACATGGGTAGTATGCATGTGTATACGTATATTGAAATATGTTTTTGTATCAACGCGTTATATTTTTGTAATGAAAAGCAAATCCTCTTTTTAAAGTTAACCGGAAATAGATGAATGATTGTTAAATGGGTTAGGTAAATGATAGTACGAGCGGTGCTCGGTGGTTAGTCCCGGGTACCCATCGCGGCCCCTAGCCGAGTCGTGACAGAAGTGGTATCAGAGCAGTTCGTCCTAGGAAGTGTCTGCGAGCCGTGTCTAGTAGAGTCTTGTTTATCGGTGTTTTGTGCACCACATCTATAAACAGGAGGCTACCGGGCATTTAGGAAGCATGACCATCATTCTTCTTAATAGATCGTGCGATAGAGCTGTGTTATAAGACTATCTCTCCCCTAACGGTGCGTTGTCATTTCAGCAGAACCGATGAAGGGAAAAGTTACGACGGCCTAGAAGGGCAAGACGGTGGTTGAAGAAGGGCGTGATCGAGAGCCGTCTACGGATATGGAGGAGGGCGAACCCCAGAATAACACCCCACTTCAATTTTCCCATACCTCGCCCACTTTTAAGGATCAGAGGGAAGCCTCGGTCTTAGCTCCAGTACCCCCTGTTCCTTCACAAGATACCGCGGGCCAAGAGATGAGATAGGACATTCTTTTACTGACTCAATTGGTAGCCGCTCAGACTCAGCGGCAGAATGCGAGTCACGATGACAGAGGTTGGAGAAAGGGAGTTAATTCCTTTGGGTATGACCGTGAGATTAGAGATGCGCCTCCACAGTTTCCCAGACCCAGATTTGATGGACCTGCTTATTCAAGGTCATCTCAGAGTCTCAGAGTTTCTCGTTCTCGGGTTCAGAGTGATTCCGGTCAGAAGAGGTCACCAGTACCACGATATATTCAGTGTCGCAGGTTACATTGGGGACCGTGTCATCGGGGCTCGGATGTTTGTTATGTCTGTGCTAGGCCAGGCCATTTAAAGCGAAATTGTCCATCGCTACGTGGTGAAAGTGAGGTTCGGACTACGGGAATGGTAATGGGCTCTTCATCATCGACACACCCTCCACGGTCAGGGCCACAGGGGCTAGTAAGCAGTGGTAGAGACCGAAGAACGCCTAGTCCAAACGGATCCCAGCATCATACCCAGGCGTTAGCTGAACGACGGGATCCTGAGTCTTCCCCTGATATTACTCCAGGTATATTGTTAGCACCCTTTTTGATTAATGCGAACACATGTGCAGGTAATCCATATGGTAAATGCTATATGACTGACTCAAAAGGATAACAGGTTAAGTATGCCTACTTCGTGAGGCTATCCTATGTTATGAGCACGTAACGGGGACTGTAATGTAAAGTATAACGAGGAAACGCCTAAGGGCATATTAAGCTTTATATGAATGCAAGCGTGAAACCAGCAAGCGAACCAGGGAACAGTAAATGAGAAAGCTTGAAGGACCTTGATAGGGAAAACTCAGCGCAGGAATTCTTCAACGATCGAGACTATCGACAGAAAAAGGGGGAAGTCAAAGGGAATCAAAGTGAAGAGACATAGCAGAGTAGCAGTAGTCGTGCTTGGCATAATTAAGGGTATGGATGATATCTCTAGTGGGTGTAAAAGATTAAGACTGCGGTAAGGATAAATAATGAAAGTAGGATAATTAGTAGGAGGAAGGTCGACGCGATCGGAGCGAGATGGGGGAGGATCAGGACGGATAGAATTAGTTCAGGCAGCAAGGGACAGATTGACACAGGTGGTGTATCCTAAAGAACAAAGCGGTACTCAGTTAAGAATATGGTTCCTCAAGCGAAGAGTCAAGGATCGATTATTAAGTGGGAGGAGATAAGATAGCAAAGAGGAAGTGTACAAAGTACGAGTGCCTAAAGAGTAGTGGCGTGGTAGTTAAAGGAGAACATATCTCCTACAAATATCCCCTACCAAGTTAGAACGAGTGAAGTGAATGAGGTAAAGAGTTGAAGAGGAAAGGATGATCATGAGTTATGGGTCTATTGTACGACGATGAAGCGATGAAGTAGAATTATAACTAATAATGATAGTGGTATAATGCGGATATGAAATCGGTTCCAAGCGCAAACAAGAGTAAGAGAATAAGGAGGCATGGGGCGTATTAGCGGCGTAAGAGACCTAGGTCCTAGAGAAACGAAGGTGGTGTTACGAACAAATTTTGAGTGCCAGAGACCAGGGAAGTGACACTAGATGGGTGGCATGGATGGCTAGACCTACTATTAATGTAAGCGTCCCTATGGGGCAGGAAATGGTTAATCGGAGCAGAGTCAGATACAGACACATAACTACTGGATGAGCTAAGTAACGTACGTTTTTGCTCGGAGTGTTATATCGGGTGCATTTCTTGGTTATAAGACTGTAAGGAGAGTACGCTAAGACTCCACGACTCCACGTATGAATTGTTATAGCCATAGACTGTAGGTGACGGAGTAAGTAAGGCGTAGTGTAGCCAGGAGTACGTGGATTCGAGATTTAAAGGTACGAGTAAAACCCTTAAAAGGGGGGAAGCAAATAGATAGGACACCAGAGTGAAGGTTGAAGTGACGAACCCTACGGGAGTGTATTGACTAAAAGCGGTAGGATAAGGATTCGCAAAAGCAAGAAGAAGGGGGAAGAAGAAGAGCCGTGTGTCGGCAAAGATGGAAAAACACTGGTGACGGGCAGAGGTGGACTCACAATTCTCTAAGATTATACCACCTCATCGTCCCTCTAAATTATAAATCTCAGCTGAATTTGTAGCGAAGTATAAGGCCGATCTGTGAGACGTTGTGTCCCATAAGGTCCCAAGTGGCGCAAAACGAGGAACAAAATTGCGAAACTCTGATTGCACAACATAGTTGGAGGAGAGTTGGAATCAGTTTAGGGAGTACTGATTTGTTACTATTACTCTTCCAGCAGAATGGAAACTCTCGTTTCTCTGTCCTTATATTGATTTAATGACTTCCGGGATTGAATACTCTTTTAGCCCAAATAAAAATATAACCCCGGAGAATGTTGTGAATATAGTGGGTGACGGTAGCCCCAAGAAGAAGGCATGCAGGCCTGAGACACAGAATAATTCATGATATTAACATGGGTCTTATTGTAAAGTTACCCCGTTCCCGAGGTAAGGGCGTTAGCGAAAAGGGCATTGAGAAGGATATTGACATTTAGATGAATAGGACCGTGGATACGGCATACAGATGAATACGACTATGAATACGAAGATAGACATGGATGCAGGTATACGGATGGATGGGTACGAATGAGAAACGCGCAAAAAGAGTATGTAATTCGTAGATGTTTATGCGTCGCCAATGAGACCAAGTGAACACTTAGGAGAAGAGTAAGAGGTAAAGTAAGGGTGAGAGAGTCATGATGCCCGGGGTAAGTTAAAGGAGGGTATGTGGTAAACGGAACTGAAATGTCGAGTTGGAATTGCTGTGAGAGACAAATGGAATAATTACTTGGGGCATAGTATAAGTACAGGTTACCTACTCACCATAGAAGCCCGAGGATATGACAACCTACGAGAGCGATAGAATCACGGAATAAAGGGGGAGTTAGGTTCCGATGCATTAGATCCGATAAGATCGTATGCAACAAGCAAGGTAGCTTATAAATATGTTGGAACTCCCACTAGGAGCATGTCAATAAAATGATGCCCAAATGACAAGGAAGTTGATATATGAGAAAGTACCCTTTGCCACATTAGATAGGTAAGTGCGAGGACTTCGAAAAAGGAGGTGGCTTAAATCAGAGTTTGGTGGCAAAAGCAATACTCGGGAAGAAATACTAGGGAAGCCAAAGTGAATGCGGAAGCCAAGTATCCGCACCTAGTCGAATCTCCAGGAGAAGTTCATGATGGTATGTATGTTTTAATTTTATGTTTTTGGTCGTGTGAGGCCATAAATGTGTTAATATTGTGATATGGCCCTGTGAGGCGAAGATATTGTGGGTTGTTGTAATGGAAAGGTAGTGTCCAAATTACAAAGGAAACTCTGGCAAATTTTCTTAGAATCCCCGCTGAGTTAACATTCGAGGACGAATGTTCCAAAAGGGGGGAAGAATGTTACACCTCGGAAAAGTCCCCGTACATGTACGAGGAATAGAACGACAAGGGTATGAGTGTGGAGTGTTTTACTAAGCAAGGGGTGATGATTCGTGAATTTTTTGGAAATGAAAAGGTTATGGAATTTTATTCAGCACAGTGGTCGTGAAGTGGTATACGACCCGTAAAGTGATTTACGGACCGTAAACCACCATCGTCCTCCAGCCTTTCAAGTTTCAACTTTCTGTTAAGTGGTGAAATGCTTAAATACGACTTGGAATATGGCCCGTAAACTGGTTTACAGACCGTAAACCTCGATCGTAAACTGCAATATTCTTCAGCCAACTTCTCTGTTTTGGACATGCTTAAATACGACCAGGGCGGACGGCTCGTGAACCGGTTTACGGCTCGTAAACTGTGGTTTACGACCACTGTTCACCCCGACTGGAATTCATTAAAGACCAGATTTTGAATTAATAAAAGGGACCAAGGCTTCATTTTATTTCATTATGCATCTACACCATTCAAGAACACTCTAGAAGCTCTCTAAATATTCATCCACAAAATTCAAGATATCAAATGGGAACCAAGATCATCAACATCTAATTCATGAAAGCAAGTGCATGAGACTCTATTGGAAGTCATCTTCTTCAAGAAATCTCAAAAGGGTTGAAATAGGGATTTGGTATAAAAAGAGTATTGTTGCTCAAGGCTTGTTCCACCATCATCCAAGGTATGTTTCATGACTATACCATATGGTTCAAGGTATTGGAAGGCTTAGATACTTGAAATGTATAAGAACATAGAAAATGGGCCTTGTATGGGTAAATAGTGGCACAATTGAATAGTAGTTGAATGGAGTCATGAATGTTGATAAGCTACGGTTGTGAATATAATATATAAATAACGTCTAGACCATGAAATAAGTATTATATACGATAAAACGTGATAACGAGCTATAACCATGGATGTGGAGAAATTGGAGGAAAATGGTAGATTTTTCTTAAAGTGTATAAGTGATGATTGTTGAAAGTAATATTGTGAGTGTCGTTACGAATGTATGAGAGTGGAAATGAAACATGGGGAAAGTATTAGAAATGAAGGGAGTGCTACCCAATTTTCCTTAGAAATGGTAGTCCGTTCTTGTAATTACATAGCTAACGACGACATGAATTCTCTTGAAGGTATACGAGTGCATTAGGGGAGAACGAGCAAGCAATAAGAATTGTAAACGTCGAAGGTATGTGAGGCTATTCCCTTTCTTTCAAAGGCATGATCCCTACCTTACGATTTCATAAATGCTCCCATCTTTTCCTTGCTATCAAAGGTTAAATAATCTAAGATTCCAAAGCACGATTTCCTTCTTGATATTGCATAAATGTTTTCCAAAGTACTCCTATTTTCCAAACCAAAGGTTGCGATTATGTGAGCGTTATGATAACGACCGTGGATATTGTTTTCAATAACAATGATGATGTCAAAAGTGAAAGTATCATTATGCTGACCATGATGAGAGCAAATCTTATGTTTAAAAGTTTCAAGTTTACGATTTCAAGGACTATATGAGAACGTTGAGCTATTTACTGATTTCTCAATTTATTCATGGATGGTGACTTTATTTCTAAATCTTCCAAATTATATGAATGGATGCCTTATGAAGTTCATGATTTTATTCTATGCTTTCTTTTAATTCTATTCTTCATTGATAGTCTCGCCTTATAATAATTGCTCCTTCAAGGCGAGACAAAGCGACGATGATTACTCCATAACACAATCGGAGGCTTTCGACCTTACGTCACTCCAACGTACTTACAACTTTTCCTTGGGCTCTCCAGCATGCCATGTATATTATGTATGTATATATATATATATATATATATATATATATATATATATATATATATATATATATATATATATATGATATGAAAATGTTTTCAGGGGAAAGGGGGAAAGGTGAGGCGCTATAGACGCATAGCTACCTGTACAGCTGACATATCATGATTCCATCCCGGACGCGGGATATATGGGTTATGGATTGGGTCGTACGTTCCTCGGCACTAACTTATTATATTTATGGATCGGGCCGTACGTTCCTCGGCACTAACATATGATGACATATGGATCGGGCTGCGCGTTCCGTAGCAATTTACTATATGATGCTTTATGAGTATGCATGCATGGATCCGCCTTAAGAGGCAAGCAGTTATCGATTATCTCCTTGTACTTACTTTATTTTCTTATTCTTACTTTATTTCTTGATGTATGCCTTACATACTCAGTACAATGTTCGTACTGACATCCTTTTCTTTGGATGTTGTGTTCATGCCCACAGGTAGACGGGAAAGCGGTCCAGACTGATAGGAGTCACTAGCCGATCTGAAGAGCACTCCATCTTCCGGAGGTGCTAGTTGGTTGTTCCTTTTGTGTATATATTTGTATGTCACTCAATAGAGGCTCATAGATGCTCGATGTGGGTTGTGTGGTTCCACAACATGGGTAGTACGCATGTGTATAAGTATATTGAAATATGTTTTTGTATCAACGCGTTATATTTTTGTAATGAAAAGCAAATCCTCTTTTTAAAGTTAACCGGAAATAGATGAATGATTGTTAAATGGGTTAGGTCAATGATAGTACGAGCGGTGCTCGGTGGTTAGTCCCGGGTACCCGTCGCGGCCCCTAGCCGGGTCGTGACAATACACCTTTGCCTTGGAAAGATATAGACATTTTGGAAACCATTACGGGTTATTAGGAAGGATATCATATCTTGGGACCCTAGACTTTTGACTTTGAAACAAGGAAAGTTTAGAAGTAGTTACGAAATTATAGCATCGGAATCATAACACCTAACTTTCGAGATCAAGGATATGTGGAAATAAATATGAAATCTTAACGTCGGAATCATGCCTTGAAAGAAAAGGACGAGCCTTACATACCTTGTTCACTTCCTTAGTCAATCCAACTTAACTCTTGGCCCTTCCAAAATCTATAACAATGTTATGAATACAAACATTAGTTATGGGTATTCAAGAATCTCTCCGTAACTAACACTTTGTCTACCGAAATTTCGGCAGCACTTCCCCTGTAATTATACCATTCCCCAAAATCTAACTTGGCCAATTTTAATCAACAACAATCCGGGAATTCAACCCGGCCAAACTATCCACAACAATATCAACAATCATACTAATAACTTTATCGATTTATCCAAAATACATTCTAACAACTCAATCAATATACTACTTCCTTCAAGACCTTCCAACTCCAATAAGAACAATAACAATCCAATAATTTACACACTAACAACATCATACTAACAACATTATCTTCCATACATGCAAGAACATTATATTCAATTTACATAAACTTCTAAAACAAGTCTCCAACTACTACAACTTCATTAAAATCATTAAGCTTTTATTACCAACATGGAATCCATGACAACAACACCAAAATACCAAGTAAAATTAATCCCTTACTTCCACACAATACTCACGGCAAACATCCTATATACACAGCCAGATCATGTTTTTATTTTTCCATGAATTTCATCCACTTTTTCATGCTACAACATACATAATCATCCATAATATATAAGAAAAAGATTCCTTTAATTCTTCACTTGGCTAGAATTTTCCACTTGTGTGAATATAGGTTTTTCTTGCTCCACTAACCACTTCACTTAGCTAAGGACCCTTCAATTAGTTGTTTGGCTAGAAGAGAATAATTTTTGGTGAAAAATTGTCCAAGGTTCTTGTTGGTTTGGAGTTGGCCGAATGGCCTTGGAGGTTTGTCTCCTTTTTCTCTTGCTCTTTATTTATTGAAATTTCTAGAGAATGGAATGAATAAGATGACTTAGTCATCTTTTTATTTGTTTCATTAAACTCTCATGTGGGCTTAAGCCCGCCACCATTTGGACGGCCAACATGGCACAAAACTCAAGCCCACTCTTTTTTTTTGTTCTACAATTCGTGAAAAATTATTTTTCCAAATTTCAAATTTGCCCTTCGTCTTCCCCCACATTTCCATGGGTCATATTACGAATTTACCTTTTTGCCCCTAGCCTTTCTTAATATTTTCACTTCAAAATTTTCATAAGCAACTTGTATGCCAAACAAAATAAAAATATGGCCTTGCTTGTTAACTTCCCGCGATTATCGTGAATTATCCGAACGCACAAAATGCGGGATATAACATCCTCCCCCCCCCCCCCCCCCTTTTGAACATTCGTCCTTGAATGTTAAACTGGCCTTATGGTGTATTATGATACTTCGGGGAGGTCTCCCTTATAGTTGTCACATACGATCATTTCGCATATCCGTTTTTAGAGGCTCAGGTTGCCTGTAGGCCATGGGCCAATTAACTTAGTTTCGTCAACTCCGAACCAACCGATTTGTGACTTGTACTCCCTGCTATTCCTAGCCCCATATGGTGCTGTCTCAGTTATTCTTTTTATATTTGTTGACCTCACCAGGCATCTTCCGTATGTTCTCCCTATATTTACCTCATATTACACCCGCTGCCAACTTATTTTTACGTCCTTCCGTAGCCTTCACAATATGCCAACATACTCCGAACTCTGGCCCTGAGTTAATAGGTCCCTTTTTATGAAGCTTAAATCGTCGTAGTTCATTTTAGGTCTAGTACGTTCTCCCCCCCCCCCCCCCCCTTTATTAAGAGGGTCTATACGCGCCTATGCCCCTTAAGTAATCATCGCCTTCCGCGATCTTTTTACAATTGTAGTTTCTTCCTTGCGGAGTCTGTCACGTCTATCTCCTTGCTAACTATATCCCCGTGTACTACTGTGTTAGGGATTTCTGGCCTTAACTAGTGGTGGATCCAATATCATTCATACCCTGTTACATCTGTACTTATGTCTTTCACTCCGTCTCTTGAATTTCGTTCGGTTAGTACCTTCTATATATTGCGACACTGTTTGCTAGGATTCTACAGTCACAAATGAAATGTCATATGCATATATATATATATATATATATATATATATATATATTTACCACTATTTTACTTACAAACGCTTCCAAACGCTAATCAAACTTTCTTTAATCCTAAAGCCCTGTCATGCTTTCTCCCTTTCCGCTAGTCTAGTCCGTCTCAGTCTATGCGGCCTCTATAGGGTTTCTAACCACTCCACATACTCTAATTTCCCTTAGGTTAGCCTAATTTTATATTCATCTCCGATATCTATATTTATGAAATTTACAGTACACTTCCCAGGGGGTCACCCATCCTGAAATTGCTCTCACTCTAGCACGCTTAACCTCGAAACTTTAATGCGTTTTAGTGTCTTAATGCTAGTATTTTTGCTTCTACTCCCCCGCACTACCTTTATCACGTAATCTAGGGTAAGTTGGGGTTTTGACAATTTTCGAAACGCTCTCGTAACGCATCTTTCCCTTTTAATTACTATTTTAGCCTTCGCAATCCCCAATATTTACTTTTTACCTATGTGTACAGCTACTTTTCGTCCTGAATCTTCAATTTCCCAATACGTTCAGCTATACAGAGGGTGGTATATGATAGAGTAGAATCTAGATCAATTAACACATACATATAATAGGAAAATGCCGATAATGTACCTGTAGTCGCGTCTGGGGAAGGTTCAGGATCCTGCCGTCCTGTCAATGCATATATACGGTGCGGAGGACCGGCTGAACTGGATGCCCCTCCTCTGCCTCGGCCATGGCCTGCTGGAGCCTGGGAAGTTTGTCCAGGAGGGTGCACAGATGAAAAAGAACCCGCCATCGACCCTGCGGGCTGACCCCTACCGCTACCAACCATTGACGGACATTCACATCATGTGCCCAATTTGTCATCAAGCATAACATGCATCTGAACCTTGACGACACGGACCCGAATGTAATTTTCTACACTGACGACATCATGGAACTGGTGGTCTCTCCTGACTGGGAGCTCCTCCAAATCGAGAACCCAAAATTCCCGAGCTTTGGTCTTGTCTTGAATAAATAGAACGGTCAAATCCCTCGTCTGCAAATCGAGGAGGTGCGCTGGCCACTGATTGGCCTGAATACCTGGACCGCTCCTGTGCCTGACCCCCTCTATACTCACTTCTAGCTCCGAAAGGTCTGGCCCTTTTTCTGGAACCCCTATCCGAATAACACTCACCTTTCTGTAACTGATGTCGTTCCTCCAGGTTTTGGGCGTGAGCCTGAATACGAGCAATAGTCATCCTATCCTAGAGTGAAGCCGTCAAGCAGTCCTTAATTAAATGTGGCCCCAACCCACTCACGAACCGATGTACATGATCTCCCATATCAGCCACCATGGCTGGGGCATACCTGGCTAAAGAATTAAAATGAAGACTGTATTCCCGGACGCTCATATTCCCCTGTTTGAGATTCAAGAACATATCGCCTCGAGCTCGTCGAACCTCCGGCGGTAAGAAATGTCGCAGAAATGCCTCAGTGAACTCTTGCCAAACCGGGGGAGGTGCATTTGCTCCCCTCGAAGATATCCAATTATTATACCACTGAACTGCTACATCCCGCAACCTGTATGAAGCCAATTCCATTGACTCTGTATCTGAAGCATGTATTATCCTCAGTGTCCTCAACATCTCATCTATGAAACTTTGTGGGTCTTCCTCTGGTTTTGATCCATAAAACTCCGGAGGTTTCAGGGTAATAAAATCACGGGCCCTTGCACTCACTGCCCTGCCTCCCTGGTCTGTGTCTTGCCGCTGAGCTTGTGCGGCAACTAGCTGGGTCAGCAACTGAATAGCCTCTGCCATCTGCTGGCCCGAAGCTACTGGCGGTGGAATTGGAGGTGCTGGGGCTGGAGCTGGAGCTCTCTCCCGCTCTGCTGATACTGGGGAAGCGGGAGAAATCTAGGGAGGAGCCTCGTTGTAAGACTCACCTTCTCCCACTTCTGCCGGTGGCTCCCGTTCAACTCTTCTTTCAGCCACCGTCTTGCCCTTGTGGACCGCCGTAGCTTTCTTCTTCACCGGCATTACTGAAACCATAACACAGGATTAGGAAAAGAACATGGAAACCTGGTAACATAGCTTTATCGCACGATCTAGGATACAAAGAAGGTCAGATTCCCTAAATGCCCTGCATCCTCCTGTTTATAAGTGTGGCGCGCTTCACACCCATAAACAGGACTCTACTGGACACGGCTCGTGTTATATCCCGTGTTTTTGCGCACTTGAAAAATTTGGAGCAATCTTGTCTTGTAGGGAATAAGACTATGTTCTTATTTTATTTAACATATGTGTGATATTCATGAAAATTATCGAAGCGAAAGTGCGGAATAAGGCCAAGGGCAAAAATTGGAATTTCCGGAAATTAGTTCCGTGAATTATATAATAAGATCTTCAATGAATTGGGCTCAAAGAAAATAAGGTGAAATTGAGGCCCAAGTACAAGGGGTGGCCGACCAAGAGGCCTTTGGCCCAAGCCCACAATTAAATGGTCCATGTGATTATTTAATATAAGGGGATAATTACTCATGTTCATCCATAGAACTTTCAAGAAACAAAAAAAAAAGTTGAAGAACAACACCAAACTTTCGGCCAAGAACATGAAAAACCAAATCCAATTTGAGCCATTCCAAAAATATTTCTTTGGTGCAAATCCACTAATTGGAGGTCCCTAAGTAACGTGGAAGTGTTGTTGGAGCGATCAAGCCATCCGTTTAGTAGATCGCAAACCCTAGGCAAAGTGTGGAGTTGAAGAAGAAAGGTAAGATTTGATCTTGTTTTATGTGTCATAAATGTTGTATGCATGTTGTAGTATGCTAAAATGGATGAAAATCATGAGATAGGGTATGTTGGAAGTGGGTCGTGTGCTTGGTGTGTTAGCCGTGTGAGGTGTGTGTATGTTGTGTGGTGTGGAGGTGATGAATTGATCTTATGTAGCATGTTTGATTGTTGTAGTGTGTAGGATGGCTAAGAATCACTAATATATGCATGTGTGGTGATAGCCGAATGTGGGTCATACTATATGCCAAAGAACGTATTAATGTCGCTTAATGTTTTAGTGGTTGTTGTGATTGTTGCACCTCATTTTAACCGAAGGCTAAACGAAGCACAACTTATGGAACTCTGAAATAGTTAATTATGTACAGAGTTGCCACCTAGCATTTAAGGTATACTAGGGTACCTATAAATTATTAATATATGCAGCTTAACATAGTCTACGAAAAATAAGTGAGATTCTAGGTAAGGGTTCAAATTATTCCGAAGGGAGGTGTTAGGCATCCTTCAGAATCCACAAATGTGGTTCCCGGCTGGACCAATTTGACTAAACGAGGGATGTGTAAAAAGGCTTGATTATTATTTACAAAAATTAATAGAATTTAGACTAAAGAATAACTAATATGACTATTCACATAAATAATCATGCAATACGTATTTTATACATATGTGATATAATAATTATTTTAAAAAAAAACGTTGTGTGCAACTTAGAAGCTTGGGTATGTGAAAAGGATATAAGGAATAGACATAAAATTATTTTGCACTCAAGGTGAGTTAACTAATTTAACTAGCTAAGTATGTACGCCTAATCAATTAATTATGAGAGTACATTCTAAAGCCTAAATATTGAGGCAAATTACTCTATTTATTCACTTAAGTATGCTAAGATGTTGAATTAAAACTCTAGCGAAACATGATAACTATAAGAATATTAACTACAAAAATAATAACTGTCTAATATTAATTTGTCTAAAACACATAAAATTTAAATCACCTAAGCAGATCATAAATAAATACCACTAGCCCACACCCAAAAAAAGTAAAGTTTCACTATATTTTATGCTTGCGTAATTTAAGAATGTAAAATATATATATATATAAACAAAGAATTTAAGAAGCTATTTGAACTTCTTTTGAGTGTCATCTTCCAAAAAATAACTTCAGATACCTGCATGAGACTTAATAAAAATGTTAGTAAGAAAATAAATAATTATCGGATGAATTAAAAATAATGAATAAACTTAAAATAAAAATCCGTCTTTGTACATGGAAGGCCTTGGAAATCGACGGAAATTTCTTCATCGGCCATTTGGGTTTAGTATTCGCCCAAATGAATTTAACTAAATGCGATAAAAAGATAACAGTAGCATTGGCCGCTAAAAGTCTTTTTTTTCGGGCATAAAGCCAATATTTATTTTTAAAAAAAATGTAAAATCAGTCCGAATATTGATAGTAACAACGTGCAGTAGCCAAAGGAAGGAAAATCAATCCAAGGAGTAAAACAAAAGTTAAGCAACAACAAAACACAAAAAAAAAGGACACAACGAGCATAGCTGGCCAAAAAAAAAATGAACTAAGGTAATAACAACGACAAGATTAACGAAACCAGCAATGGAATATCACTAAAATAGAGACAACAATAAAACAGCAGTAGAAGTAGAATCAACCTAACAATTCAAGAGTAATTTTAAAAGCAACACAACAAAGCCAAAATAAATTAATAAAAAAAAGAATAACAAATCTGTCTCGAAAATAATATGCGGGAGAAATAATCAAAATATTTAGAGTAAAACAAGAATTAAAATGATAGAAAAACAAAGCCCAATATATTGGTTTTAATGGCATTTTCCGATCCGATCCGAAGCAAGAAGCAGGCGGAGTTGAGTGTTTCATGGTAGTTGTTCGCGGCTGGCTGCTCCGGTTCACCAGAGCATAAAGCTCCTCGCTGGAGCAGTGAACAAGAAAAAAAAAAGGGATGTTTGGGGGGGGGGGGGGGGGGGCGGGGGGTCATTTGGTTAATGGTGTTGTGGAGATGGAGCAATGTTTGGGAGAGAGGGAGATGAAATGGGGGGTTGTGGGTGGAGAGGGAGAAGCAAAAAATCTGAAAAATCAGTGTGTCTATGTGTGATAGCGTGTGTGAGGGAGGAAGGAGAGGAAAAAGTGTGAGGTCCCTTACCTCCATTATATGCATACATGCAGGTGTTTTCACAATTCAAAAAAAATGTCTAAGAGTAAATTAATAAGAACAATAAAGTGAATAAAAAAATGTCAAGTAGAGATTCAAAAGTGTATAAAACAAGAAATAAAATCTCATGAATTGAGGGAAAATAAGAAAAGGTCAAAAGTAGAAAATATGCTGAAACCGTGGACAAAAAGTGGTGAAAATCAAAAAGAAGAAAATATGTGGGGCCCGCGGGCAAGGAATAAAAATATGGAAAAAAAAAGAGGGGGGGGGGGGGGGGGAATCGGCCCTTTTATAAAAAAATGAGAAAGAGACACGGAAGGGAAAAAGTGGAAAAAGGAGGAGAGAAGTGAGCATTTTTTAATCTGCTCAAAATTTAAAGAAAATCATGTGAGATTTAGGGAAAAGTTAAAAACATGTGGACCCCGCAGAAAAGAAAAAATGATGCCAAACTATTTGGACTTCACGTGTGTGTACAGAGAGAAAAACAAAGAATTTTAGGAAAAACAAAAAAATTTAGTTAAAAGTAATTTAAAAGGGGGCCAAAATTTAGGAACATGTCTCCCCTTTTTGGGGAGTAATGTGGTATAATCATGATAATTTGCACAAGATAAATTAAACATAGCTGAATTAGCTTTATTTGTGATAAACTCTTCCGATTTTTATGTATTGATCGACAGTATTAAAATACAGCTAATATACATATAAAAATGAGAGTATTAATATAAAATTAAAAAAAATGTGAATAAAAAATGTGATTGATTTTTGTAATGTGCTGTAAAGAAATAAAAAATGATTTACTAAGATATAATTGCACTGTTGTGCTGTACTAAAATATAATTAATAAATACATGTATAAATAATAACGCAAGTATACAATATGAACATTAATGTCTATGATATGAAAATGTATTGCTATAAAATTAAGAAACAATTATTAATTGCACAAAATATGGTAGTATTACGCTGTACATGTGCAAAATAATGATTCTTGAAAAATGACAATAAATTTGAGAAAATTCCTAAAATAATGATAATCATCAATAAATTGTTGAAAAATGTAAAAATGTGTAAAAAATGTATTTCGTGCTCTTTAACGAATCAGGGCCCCCCAAAACGTTAATTTTAAGCACGTCGAGCCAAAATTAGGTGTCAACAACTTGTCCTTCTTCGACCGGATACGATGAAAGAGTTTTCGGACGAAGACGTTGACATGTAACCTATTTTGGCTCGACAATGAATTGCTAAAAGGATATGTACGGAGAAAGAGGCCAGACGTTGGTAGAGCTTTGACAATACTCTCAGTCCGTCGGCCGGAAAAAAGAAAAAATGATAAAAAGAGAAGGATTGTTCAGGGCCGAAAAAACGTTCGCATACCCACGTCGTCGCTTCCAAAATTGCCCTAGTATCGAGCTACAAGATGCTGGGGGTGCAAGATTGTATACTTGCTGTGGAAAGAATGATTCTCGTCCCGATGTGACCGAACTCTGCATAGAGCTTCCTACATATCTCGTCAATTACGAGAATCAGGTCCATGTAGTTCGAAAGGTGATAACTAATGGACGTTTTTTTTTTTTTAAGGCATGATGCAATGCGTTTGAAGGGTATCTGAAAGTGATAATGCAATGCATGTGCAGTGTGTTTGCGAGCATTCGCAAAGTAATGATGCAATGTATGTGCAATGCATTTGCGAGCATTCGCAATGTATGTGCAGTGCATTTGCGAGCATTCGCAAAGTAATGATGCAATGTATGTGCAGTGCATCTGCGAGCATACGCAGGGCATTTAAAACAAACAAATGCAGGTACGGTACAATACGTCTGCGAGCATACGCAGGGGCATTTGAAAACAATAAAACAATGCGGGTGCAGTGCAATGCGGCTGCGAGCATACGCAGGGGCATTAAGAAAATAATAATAAAACAAGGAAGATGCGGTGCGATGTCTTATGCAGAAATTTTCAAAGGGCGGTGCGCGGCCCGTGCAACATATAAAAGGCGGTACTCAGCCTTCTGCAGAAATTACAAAAGGGCGGTGCGCAGCCTTATGCAGAAAATTGAAAGGGCGGTGCGCAGCCCAGGCAACATATGAAAGGCAGTGCTCAGCCTTATGCAGAAATTACAAAGGGCGGTGCATGGCCCATGTAATATATGAAAGCGATGCAAAGGGCGGTGCGCGGCCCATGCATCATATGAAAGGCGGTGCTCAGCCTTATGCAGAAATTACAAAGGGCGGTGCATGGCCCATGTAACATATGAAAGCGATGCAAAGGGCGGTGCTCAGCCTTATGCAGAAATTACAAAGGGCGGTGCATGACCCATGTAACATATGAAAGCGATGCAAAGGGCGGTGTGCAGCCCATGCATCATATGAAAGGCGGTGCATGGCCCATGTAACATATGAAAGCGATGCAAAGGGCGGTGCGCAGCCAATGCATCATATGAAAGGCGGTGTTCAGCCTTATGCAGAAATTACAAAAGGGCGGTGCATGGCCCATGTAACATATGAAAGCGATGCAAAGGGCGGTGCGCAGCCCATGCATCATATGAAAGGCGGTGCTCAACCTTATGCAGAAATTACAAAGGGCGGTGCATGGCCCATGTAACATATGAAAGCGATGCAAAGGGCGGTGCGCAGCCCGTGCATCATATGAAAGGCGGTGCTCAGCCTTATGCAGAAATAACAAAGGGCGGTGCATGGCCCATGTAACATATGAAAGCGATGCGAAGGGCGGTGCGCAGCCCGTGCATCATATGAAAGGCGGTGCTCGGCCTTATGCAGAGATTTCCAAGGGCGGTGCGCAGCCCATGAAATATATGAAAGTGATGCAAAGGGCGGTGCGCAGCCCATGCGTCATATGAAAGGCGGTGCGCAGCCTTATGCAGATGCAGTGCAATACGGCCGCGAGCATACGCAGGGGCATTTGAAAACAATAAAGCAATGCAGGTGTGAAGGGTAACGCCTTTGCTTCGGCGCGAATGAAGTGCAGAAGGTAAGGTCCTTGGGCCATGAAATGGTGCCTTTAGGCGATGAGAATGATGCCTTTAGACTATGACGCCCTCGGTGTCCTATTGTGGGGCTGGACGAGCCAATGCAGTGTCCTACTGTGGGGCTGGCCGAGCCCGTGCCTTTTCTCTCGAAAGGCGCCATTGGTGGAATTTTTGAGGGCCCCCTCAAAAATTCTTTCCCAGTTTAGAAAACAAACAAAGATTTGCATACTTCTCGCGAAATGCGATGTGCACTTGCGGGGTTTTTTTTTTTTTTTTTTTTTTTAAGCTACTCAAAAATGTTCTCCCAATTTCATGCTTCAGTGAAAAAAATAATACGAGGATCTTTCATGGTAAGACCAGATGTCGATACCTCGTAGAGTTAGTAACAACACAACAACATTGAACTATATTTACTGTGCAACGATAAAAAACAAAATTAAGAAAAATAGCAAAATCATGAGAGCAAAATCTAGCAAAATGTTTTTTTTTTTTTTTAATAACAATGATTTATATAACATGCCTCAACTTCAATTGGTACGAACAATTAGTATTGTGTGCAGAAGAATTCGCCATTATTTATCGTCCAACAAACCAAGATCGACTTATTGGTAATTTCTACAGCTTCAAGTGGTACCTCAGACATACCTAAGGATCGACAAGATTGGTTCATTTTGCTTCAAACAAGGATTATGAACTATACCTATTCTCATGTTTCAAGTGCCCTCACCAGAAAGAAAGTCACTTTTCACACATATTCAGTATTTTTGAACTTTGGGACATCTAGAGAAGTACACTCAAACTCAGAAAGATGTTCAATGCTTGCAATTGTAATACCATAAGCTTGGCCGTCATGTAAGTATCCACTAATGAGAGAAACCTTAGCATAGAATCACGTAGGGCTTGTTATGGTGTTGTAATGTAGGCTTGGGAAAAGGGTAGGATATTATTTGGGTAAGGAGTGACTAATCCTTTCCTAAGCGTTGCACTATGTCTGTGCTCAGTATTTGTGTGCTCTGACACTTTGTTTTATTGTCCCTTTCTTTTGTACTTGTGCGACCTCTTTTGCAAGTTAAAGCCCTTTTTTCGTTTTTTTTTTTTTTTTTTTTGAGTTTAGGGTTGCATGCCCGAAACTCTGTGGGGATTAAGGGAATTGACCTGGGTTGCATGCCCGAGGTCTTGATAGTAATTCCAGGTTGTATGCCTGAGTGTGAAAAAAAAAAAAAACGGGTTGTATGTCCGAGATTCTGAATGACTAAGTTTTTTTTTTTTTTTTTTTTTTTTTTTTTTTGTGGGCTCTTTCTTGCTTTGGAGGTCGTTCTTAGCCTTTGTTTTTCTGCGACGGTCGAATCCCTTTTTTTTTTTTTTTTTTTTTTTTTTAAGCTTCAGCTCAGATCTCTATCCGCGGTTGCACGTTTTTAGTGCGCTCAGGGAGGTTGGGCCAAGAGAGAGATAGTGCATGTAAGCACTCAGAAACGGTATAGGCTTATGATGTGGTTGTCAAAGAAAAGGCTTTAGGCTCAAAGGGGGAATGCTAGAGATAACGTCATTTGATAGGCTAGAAAGGCTCAAACGGGTCAAAGAAGGCCTACGATCCTTTTCTATGCTGAGTGTCACTCATAATTTCGCCTCAACAACCATTCAAGCCAAGTTCTAGATCACAATGCAATGCAATTGAACGTTATATAAAGCTCACCACACAATGCACATGAAACAATGAGGTTGGTTTTGTTCTTGTCTTACAAGCATGCAAGAGAATTTTTCAAGTGTCCCTTAAAGTGTGAATGAGAGGTACCAAAAGAATCTATAGTTTTACCACGAAGTCAGTCCTCTCCATTATATTGATTATCACTTGTTTATTTCATATGCACAACCCTAACTATGTTGGTACCAACCAAGTCAAAGATATGAATCTAAAAAAATATTTTTGTATTTTTGTATTTTTTTTAATAGGGGTACCGAACCCGAGAAGGGTTGCCTACGTATCTCATCTTAGATGACAATCAGGTGCGCGTAGTTCGTTGAAATAGGATAGAAAGAAATAAAATATTTTGTGATTTTTTTTTTTCAAAATAAAGGATTTTTTTTTGTGATTGTTTTTTAATAATAATACCGAACCCAAAAGGGCTGCCTACGTATCTCATCAAAGAAGAGAATCAGGTGTGCGTAGTTCTTGCAAATAGGATAGAAACAAATAAAATATTTTTGTGATTTTTCAAAATAAAGGATTTTTTTTTTGTGAATTTTTTGAATAATGAATACCGAACCCAAAAGGGCTGCCTACGTATCTCATCAAAGAAGAGAATTAGGTGTGCGTAGTTCTTGCAAATATGATAGAAAGAAATAAAATATTTTTTTGTGATTTTGCAAAGTAAAGGATTTTTTCTTATTTTTTTGAATAATGAATAATGAATAATGAATACCGAACCCAAAAGGGCTGCCTACGTATCTCATCAAAGAAGAGAATCAGGTGTGCGTAGTTCTTGCAAATATGATAGAAAGAAATAAAATATTTTTTTGTGATTTTGCAAAGTAAAGGATTTTTTATTTATTTTTTTGAATAATGAATAATGAATAATGAATAATGAATACCGAACCCAAAAGGGCTGCCTACGTATCTCATCAAAGAAGAGAATCAGGTGTGCGTAGTTCTTGCTGATAGGGTATAAAATGCATGATTGAAGAAAAAACATTTTACAAAATGCAGGGTTCAACGCAAGTCAACTAAAAAATAGTTAGATAAAGTGCTAAGGTAGTGCAAAGCAAATAACAACAATATTTATTTAAAAACAAAACATGTAACAAATAAAGAGTATGTGAAAAATGAAAAAAATGTTCGAAATAAAAGATAAAATTCAACCGAGCTAAAAATAACTGCAAAATGGGATGTACAGTAACCTAGGAATTCTAAGAGTTGGTTTTCCTATGACACAAGGCTCCCGAGCGGACTACTCGAGTGAGAAGGCTACGCGGTCCCCGTTACTCGGGCACCCCGCGCATACGCCAACTCTCCTAAAATTTGGATTCTACGAAAAAAAAATCGCGGGTGCGCGAAACACACCTCGCGTGTACGTGTGATAGTGTGAGTTTTCCAGAAGTGGAGGAAATATGAACGGCATGCCATTTTATATAAACCGATAACACATATGAATATTAATATAAAACCACCAAAAGATAACAATCAAAGAGAAACAGTAAAAGCAAGATGCATAATTTACAATAAAGTAAAAAAATGGGTATGGTAAATAAAACTTGCTAGTAAAAAAGGCAATAATACAGTGTATGAAATTAAAAGCAGATATGTACGTAAACAAATAAGGGAACAAGGGAAAGGATATACATGACGAATAAATACAGGCAAGTAAAATAAAGAAAAATTCAAATAAAGACAACATACCTCGAATAACAAATTGAGTCCATATGGTTAGAACCTAAGTGTCCCCAGCGGAGTCACCATGTTGTTGCACCCTATTTTTACCAAAGGCTAAACAAAGCACAACTTATGGAACTCTGAAAGAATTAATTATGTACAGAGTCGCCACCTAGCATTTAAGGTATACTAGGGTACCTATAAATTATTAATATATGCAGCTTAACATAGTCTACGAAAAATAAGAGAGATTCTAGGTAAGGGTTCAAATTATTCTGAAGGGAAGGTGTTAGGCATCCTTCAGAATCCACAAATGTGGTTCCCGGCTGGACCAATTTGACTAAACGAGGGATGTGTAAAAAGGCTTGATTATTATTTACAAAAATTAATAGAATTTAGACTAAAGAATAACTAATATGACTATTCACATAAATAATCATGCAATACGTATTTTATACATATGTGATATAATAATTATTTTAAAAAAAAAAAGTTGTGTGCAACTTAGAAGCTTGGGTATGTGAAAAGGATATAAGGAATGGACATGAAATTATTTTGCACTCAAGGTGAGTTAACTAATTTAACTAGCTAAGTATGTACGCCTAATCAATTAATTATGAGAGTACATTCTAAAGCCTAAATATTGAGGCAAATCACTCTATTTATTCACTTAAGTATGCTAAGATGTTGAATTAAAACTCTAGCGAAACATGATAACTATAAGAATATTAACTACAAAAATAATAACTGTCTAATATTAATTTGTCTAAAACACATAAAATTTAAATCACCTAAGCAGATCATAAATAAATACCACTAGCCTACACCCTAAAAAAGTAAAGTTTCACTATATTTTATGCTTGCGTAATTTAAGAATGTAAAATATATATATATATAAACAAAGAATTTAAGAAGCTATTTGAACTTCTTTTGAGTGTCATCTTCCAAAAAATAACTTCAGATACCTGCATGAGACTTAATAAAAATGTTAGTAAGAAAATAAATAATTATCGGATGAATTAAAAATAATGAATAAACTTAAAATAAAAATCCGTCTTTGTACATGGAAGGCCTTGGAAATCGACGGAAATTTCTTCATCGGCCATTTGGGTTTAGTATTCGCCCAAATGAATTTAACTAAATGCGATAAAAAGATAACAGTAGCATTGGCCGCTAAAAGTTTTTTTATTGGGTATAAAGCCAATATTTATTTAAAAAAAAAATGTAAAATCAGTCCGAATATTGATAGTAACAACGTGGAGTAGCCAAAGGAAGGAAAATCAATCCAAGGAGTAAAACAAAAGTTAAGCAATAGCAAAACACAAAAAAAAGGACACAACGAGCATAGCTGGCCAAAAAAAAAAATGAACTAAGGTAATAACAACGACAAGATTAACGAAACCAGCAATGGAGTATCACCAAAATAGAGACAACAATAAAACAGCAGTAGAAGTAGAATCAACCTAACAATTCAAGAGTAATTTTAAAAGCAACACAACAAAGCCAAAATAAATTAATAAAAAAAAGAATAACAAATCTGTCTCGAAAATAATATGCGGGAGAAATAATCAAAATATTTAGAGTAAAACAAGAATTAAAATGATAGAAAAACAAAGCCCAATATATTGGTTTTAATGGCATTTTCCGATCAGATCCGAAGCAAGAAGCAGGCGGAGTTGAGTGTTTCATGGTAGTTGTTCGCGGCTGGCTGCTCCGGTTCACCGGAGCATAAAGATCCTCGCCGGAGCAGTGAACAAGAAAAAAAAAAGGGCTGTTTGGGGGGGGGGGGGGTCGTTTGGTTAATGGTGTTGTGGAGATGGAGCAATGTTTGGGAGAGAGGGAGATGAAATGGGGGGTTGTGGGTGGAGAGGGAGAAGCAAAAAATCTGAAAAATCAGTGTGTCTGTGTGTGATAGCGTGTGTGAGGGAGGAAGGAGAGGAAAAAGTGTGAGGTCCCTTACCTCCATTATATGCATACATGCAGGTGTTTTCACAATTCAAAAAAAATGTCTAAGAGTAAATTATTAAGAACAATAAAGTGAATAAAAAAATGTCAAGTAGAGATTCAAAAGTGTATAAAATAAGAAATAAAATCTCATGAATTGAGGGGAAAATAAGAAAAGGTCAAAAGTAGAAAATATGCTGAAACCATGGACAAAAAGTGGTGAAAATCAAAAATAAGAAAATATGTGGGGCCCGCGGGCAAGGAATAAAAATCTGGAAAAAAAAAGAAGGGGCGGGGGGGGGGGGGGGGGGATCGGCCCTTTTATAAAAAAATGAGAAAGAGACACGGAAGGGAAAAGGTGGAAAAAGGAGGAGAGAAGTGAGCATTTTTTAATCTGCTCAAAATTTAAAGAAAATCATGTGAGATTTGGGGAAAAGTTAAAAACATGTGGACCCCGCAGAAAAGAAAAAATGATGCCAAACTATTTGGACTTCACGTGTGTGTACAGAGAGAAAAAAAAGAATTTAAGGAAAAACAAAAACATTTAGTTAAAAGTAATTTAAAAGGGGGCCAAAATTTAGGAACATGTCTCCCCATTTTGGGGAGTAATGTGGTATAATCATGATAATTTGCACAAGATAAATTAAACATAGCTGAATTAGCTTTATTTGTGATAAACTCTTCCGATTTTTATGTATTGATCGACAGTATTAAAATACAGCTAATATACATATAAAAATGAGAGTATTAATTTAAAATTAAAAAAAATGTGAATAAAAAATGTGATTGATTTTTGTATTGTGCTGTAAAGAAATAAAAAATGATTTACTAAGATATAATTGTACTGTTGTGCTGTACTAAAATATAATTAATTAATACATGTATAAATAATAACGCAAGTATAAAATATAAACATTAATGTCTATGATATGAAAATGTATTGCTATAAAATTAAGAAACAATTATTAATTGCACAAAAAATGGTAGTATTACGCTGTACATGTGCAAAATAATGATTCTTCAAAAATGACAATAAATTTGAGAAAATTCCTAAAATAATGATAATCATCAATAAATTGTTGAAAAATGTAAAAATGTGTAAAAAATGTATTTCGTGCTCTTTAACGAATCAGGGCCCCCCAAAACGTTAATTTTAAGCACGTCGAGCCAAAATTAGGTGTCAACAGTGATGACTTTTATGTTGGAAATAATAGTTTAATGTCGCAAGTTGATATGGTAAGTGTTGCGGACTGATTTGGAGAATTATGTACAATTAATGCAACTTTTATATTTATAGAAGTTTTGGATAGAATATGGAATTGTCGGGATTGTTTGAATCCTTGAGTATTGCTTGAAATGTTATTGAATTATGATTGGGCAACTTTGAATTAGTAAATGAATATGAGAACGTTGATGTTGGGTTGGAAGTGTGAAGTAAGAATGGAAGAGTTACATTATGTGGAAAGGAAGGGAAAATTATGTTAGAATGCGTTTTGTTGTGATTTTGATGATTGTTGCTATTGTTGTGGTTGTTGTTGTTGATATTATGGCCGAGCTAAGTCTCGGGGATGTTGAATTTATAGGGGAAATGCTGCCGAAATTTCGGTAGACAATATGAATTTAAGATTTAAATTCTAGAAGCTTAAACTCATATTGGGCAACTATGACCAATTGTAGATTTTGGGCGAAGCGGGGATTGAGTTTGGACGAGCGTAAGGCGCAAGTGAGGTATGTAAAGCTATCCCTTTTCTTCTCTTGGCATGTCCTAGAAGTACTAGGTTTGAGTTTGAACCTCGGGGATCATTCTATTCATAAAAATCCGAGTTTACTTTTAGCACTATTCCATTCAGTGGGATTGAATTAGAAACTTATGCTTTGTTGAAAAGAAACGTTCAAACATTCGTAACTTTTGTAAACATGATCGAATCACCTCTAAGCTTTCATGGTTGATTCCATAAGGTCAAATGTCTGTAAAAATTTGTACGCTGCCTCGACTTGGACCGAGGTGGGCCCTCTAGCCCCGAGTCTCCTTCATTGCCCTAATTGACTTAACTTTGCTCGATATCGAAAAGAGACTTTTGCTTATGACTTTAGCTATTAAAGAATAATGTACCGAGTATGTAAAGCATGGATCATAATATGATAATATGAACAGGACATGAACAGTAACATAATAGGTCAACACGAGGGATACAAATAAAGATATGACTATAACTGCCTGCCTCTTAAGGCGGAATCATGCATGCTCACTTTTACTTTTATATATATATATATATATATATATACATAACCTGTCTGAATCACATAACATCATTAGCCCGCGTCCGGGGTAATCATCTCGTGCCGCCCACTAGTGGTGGTCATGCCCGACCCTCTAGGCTCGGTGTAAACATAGCAGCCCGCCTTAGCGGTGACATGCCCGGCCATCTAGGCGCGGTGTAATCATCCAATAGCTTCCCGCCTTAGCAGTGACATGCCCGGCCATCTAGGCACGGTGTAACTGTCACAACTTAAACATGCATAAGAGCCCAATCAAAAGCTATAACTTTATCGGAGTGACGTAAGGTCGGTAACCTTCGATCATATTATGAAATAATCAAGATCGTCATGTCTCACCTTGAAGGGACTAGTATTATAAGGCAAGACTATCACTGAAGAGTAACATTAAGAGAATACACAGAATAAGATCATAAGCCTCATAAAACATTACTTCATGTACTTTGGAGTCTTTAGCAAATAGAGCTATGACAAAGGAATAGAATTGGACACAAGAACTAGCTCATTATTCTTATATTCATATTGAATCCTTAACTTAAGACTTTTAGACATACAATCATTCTTGTCATAATCATTCTAGACAATCCTTTCTTTGACTTCATCGTTATCATTACAAAAGCATATTCCTCATCGTAGTCATAGAAGTTTACGAATTCATACACCTTTGCCTTGGAACGATATAGACATTTTGGAAACCATTACGGGTTATTAGGAAGGATATCATATCTTGGGACCCTAGACTTCTGACTTTGAAAACAAGGAAAGTTTAGAAGTAGTTACGAAATTATAGCATCGGAATCATAACACCTAACTTTCGAGATCAAGGAGATGTGGAGATAAATATGAAATCTTAACGTCGGAATCATGCCTTGAAAGAAAAGGACGAGCCTTACATACCTTGTTCACTTCCTTAGTCAATCCAACTTAACTCTTGGCCCTTCCAAAATCTATAACAATGTTATGAAGACAAACATTAGTTATGGGTATTCAAGAATCTCTCCCTAACTAACACTTTGTATACCGAAATTTCGGCGGCACTTCCCCTGTAATTACACCATTCCCCAAAATCTAACTTGGCCAATTTTAATCAACAACAATCCGGGAATTCAACCCGGCCAAACTATCCACAACAATATCAACAATCATACTAATAACTTTATCGATTTATCCAAAATACATTCTAACAACTCAATCAATATACTACTTCCTTCAAGACCTTCCAACTCCAATAAGAACAATAACAACCCAATAATTTACACACTAACAACATCATACTAACAACATCATCTTCCATACATGCAAAAACATTATATTCAATTTACATAAACTTCTAAAACAAGTCTCCAACTACTACAACTTCATTAAAATCATTAAGCTTTTATTACAAACATGGAATCCATGACAACAACACCAAAATACCAAGTAAAATTAATCCCTTACTTCCACACAATACTCACGGCAAACATCCTATATACACGGCAACATCATGTTTTTATTTTTCCATGAATTTCATCCACTTTTTCATGCTACAACATACATAATCATCCATAATATATAAGAAAAAGATTCCTTTAATTCTTCACTTGGCTAGAATTTTCCACTTGTGTGAATATAGGTTTTTCTTGCTCCACTAACCACTTCACTTAGCTAAGGACCCTTCAATTAGTTGTTTGGCTAGAAGAGAATAATTTTTGGTGAAAAATTGTCCAAGGTTCTTGTTGGTTTGGAGTTGGCCGAATGGCCTTGGAGGTTTGTCTCCTTTTTCTCTTGCTCTTTATTTATTGAAATTTCTAGAGAATGGAATGAATAAGATGACTTAGTCATCTTTTTATTTGTTTCATTAAACTCTCATGTGGGCTTAAGCCCGCCACCATTTGGACGACCAACATGGCCCAAAACTCAAGCCCACTCTTTTTTTTTTTGTTCTACAATTCGTGAAAAATTATTTTTCCAAATTCCAAATTTGCCCTTCGTCTTCCCCCACATTTCCATGGGTCATATTACGAATTTACCTTTTTGCCCCTAGACTTTCTTAATATTTTCACTTCAAAATTTTCATAAGCAACTTGTATGCCAAACAAAATAAAAATATGGCCTTGCTTGTTAACTTCCCGCGATTATCGTGAATTATCCGAACGGACAAAATGCAGGATATAACAATATATATATGTATAATTATTTTCTAATACCGTGCCTATTCGTCCGGACATGACACCACTTTGGTGGGCGGCTTATGGACAACGATAAAAACGTGCCTATATGGCTGGACATTTAGGAAATAAATTTGATGTTTTGCAAGAAGGATGCCCCGATATGGCATATGAAGTAAGCTTTATTGTTTTATATCCCCTTTTATACCAGTAGCCATGTGTGGCTAAGTTGTGTGTATATGTATTTTGATGGGTTTTATAGGTAGCCTGTGAGGCATTAGATGTATTTTGTGGGCTATGTTCAGGATTGGGATAGCAAGATTTACAGAGGAAACTCTGCCAAAATTTCTCAAAATCTAAGCTATTTGAGTATATGTGCGCTGCTTGGGTAAGATGTCATTGTAGATCAAAGGAGTTTAGTAATGGGTATTTGAAGGAGGAGTTAGCAATGACCCTATGTGAGGGGAGAGAAATAGTAAGATGGCGCTATGCGTAAGTGAGGAAGCGGATATAGAAGTATGAGAAAGAATTAACATGTTTCCTATGAGGAGAAATTAAAAGAGGACCCAAATGTTTAGGGAAGGTCAAGAGAGACAAGTTGTTTTTAAGGTAGTTTGCTGCTCTATATATATATATATATATGAGTCACATTGGCCTCGAGTACTAAGATTTATCTCCGAGTTTTGAGATGTTGAGTATGTTATTTCATTTGTTCCAAGGTGTGAACTCATGACTACTAAGTATTAAAGGATTAGAGGTTAAACGAATCGACGTCGGAAGAAGGTCGAGAACTGTGCAACTTGACGAGCCGTCAACATGGTCGACGGTCCGTCAACCTTGCACCGTGAATCAGCTCTAACAATAAGAGGCTGCTATAACTTGACACCTGTAAGTTGACGGTCGTCAACAGCATTGACGCCATCGTAAACAACATTGACGCCACCGTCAATAGCGTTGACGCCACCAACAAGGTTGAGGCTGTGGTTGAGAGATACTATATATTGACCTCAATGTTTTATTAAGGTACAACGCGGAATTTGTATGTGCATATATGTATAGTATGAGTACAGGTTAGCGGATCAGAGATAGATTCATTGTTGAAGACTAAAGTTTATATGTTTGATAGACTAAATCCTATCGGCTCATAATAACGACATAAGGTAATGAATAAGGAAAATGTTATATAGGATTGAGGATAGGCTAAGAAAATGATTGTACGAAGAAGAGGTCATTGTAAATAACATGGAGGGAATGATGAGTAAGGGAAGAATAGAATAATGAATTGATAACTACGAGCAAGATGGCAAAGGACAGCAAGTTAGAGGATGAGTGGAGAGTGAGTAGTGACATTAATAAGCATTATTCCTATGTAGCTGAATTATTTTGAGGATTTCAAAGGTTGTTATGAATAAATGTTTGGGATAAAGGATATAAGTAAGTTGTTCGTGATGTTCTATCATGATAAGACAAAGCTATTAACGGGGGAAGAATAAATTTGAGACCAATAGCCAAAATCAAGATAGAATGTTCATGAGTCACAATCTATAGAAAGGGCAGGATGATCATGTGTTATTTTGGATAGATAAATTACATTTAGAAAGGAATTAAGGTTGTGAGACCAACAAGATTTGAAACCTTGATAAGAAATGAATAACGAAGGGAACCGCATGTTAAGAAAATGACAACGAGAAGTGGAATCTTCAAGTGAATATTAAGACAGAAGCGAGACAACAAAGAGTGAAGCTGGGAGTATACGATAAGAGACTTCCGTGAGTAACATGGTAGGTGATTGGGAGAATGATGACGGAGAATTCAAATGTAAGAAAGGATTGAACAAAGAAATAAAACCTAGAGAGTGAAACCTGTAAGGCTATTCTGAGATTCGCCAATATGATGCAGCATGTATTTATTACTCCCCTATATGAGCTATGCATCTTGGAGTTACACGTACACCAGATCTAGGGATATTAGACATGCCTATAATCAGTTATCATTCGAGCGTGTTAATCCTAAAGTTTAGTTTCAAGTTGCAATAAGGAGATTAGAGTTTCCCTAAGTATATTGTTGTCAGAATATGATTACAGGAATTTGTAGAACGTTGGTTAATAAGAGTGGAATTTAGGATGAAGCATAGGACAACTCCCAGAATACCATTGCGAAAAGCAAAGCACATAGAGGATTTATAAGAAGTAACTTGTGACTAAGCTTAATTTTGTAAGGAGTTCAGGGGAAAACGATTTGAGATGAATGGCAATATAGGTAAACTACAAAGGCGGAACCGACAATGGCTAGTAAAGGATGTAAAGCGATCCTATCACCGTAGAGATAGAAGTGAGAAGAACGTGGAAGCATATAGAGCACAACAGTGACAACTCTAAGTTGGCAAGAGTATAAAAATTTAAGGAGGGCTTTCGGCATCAAATGATGGTTTATTAAACAATGAGATGATGTGATATCTTAAGTAAAGCATTCAAACCAATGGGCAACATTACGCGAAGGACAATCCAGGAGGAGAATTTCAAAGATATAGCACAAGGTGAAGGTGAGAAACTGGTAATTTAGATATAAAAGAAAAGAGTTTCAAGGCTCGTCATAAGGATAAAGAAAGAGTTATAAAACGGAGCTTTAAATACTCAAAAGTACACTCTTCGACTTATGGTCTAGCTAGGAAAGAAAAAAGGAAAATATGGACCGTTTGGTGTCTCGTTTGCAGCTCCAGAATAAGGTACGAAGGCATGTGATATTTAGAAAGTTAAATGCAAAGTGTAAGTAAAAATAAGTCAATGAAATGGTAAGAGTATGTGTGAAAAAAAATGAAGCAGAAGCAATGAAGATATGTCAAGTAAGGAGAATGATGGTACGATTAGATATAACCTATTGAGAGGAAGGTATGTGCAGGGCATGATTCAATAAGAGAATGCTTGAGGAATTTTTGAGAATGCAAGACTATTTTGACATTCGAGGACGAATGTTCCAAAGGGGGGAAGGATGTTACACCCCGTACTTTTATATGTAAAGTTTCGTCGTGAGTTAGTTGACGAAGACTTAAAAGTTGAGGTTGTCGTCAAAGTCATAAGGAATTATTCATGCTCATTCTTCATACATGAGAGCTTGGTATCATATTTAGTAAGTGTCGGGAAGGTTGGATGTTAAGCGAATCGAAGAAATTAAGTTTGTTGAAACTTTGGGAAAATTCGGCAGAATTCCGGACAGAAATTTTGGGTCCAATTTGGGGAAGCATATCTCCTCGAATACAAGGAGTTACGGAACCCATAAAATATGCATTCATAAGTTAAGCGAGTATACTTTCCAACGCAATTGACAGATCCGAATTCGTATATCGAAGCTGGAAGTTATGGGCCTTCGAAGTGTCGACGATCTGTCGATGCACATCGACGACCCGTCAATTTTCAGGCGGTGTAGCTGATGTATATATGCATCTATTTCGTGATTTTTTTCATTCCAACCCATACCAACAGACCCTAAACACTCCCTAATACCTATCAATACTCTCCCAACCTTTCTTTATCATCCAAGTAAGATCCGGGCCCCGAAAACCCGAGCTAGTGAAGGGAAAGTTATTCTTAGGGTTTATTTTGAAGTTGTTGAGTTTAGGACTTGGATTTGGAGTTTGGTTGTTGGAATTCCAGCCCCTTTAAGGTATGTATACTATTCCTATCTTTGCTATTAAGTTGGTTACCAAGAGTTTTAGTGATTTAAAGGAAAGGAAATATAGTTATGGAATCGGTGAGTTATTTGAGTCAAACTATGATTAGGGGCTGTTTTGGGAGATGTTTTGGCATGGATTTGATTATGTTGTGATATGAATGTTTTGACATAAGTTGTTTGTGAAGGAATTCCTTAGTTTAAAGTAAAGGAAAACGTGATATGAAGGACCTAAACTAGCCTGTTGATGTGATTGCCTTGAAGGCTGTTTCGATTGGAATTTTGGGGAGATTTCCACTTGTCTATGTTGCTGTATATTGTTACTATTGTTGTTGATGATGTTTTGTGTGTTGTGCACCGTTTGGGAGTTTGATAGGAGTAAGAATTATAGGAGAAATGCTACCCGAATTTCGTTAAGTTTCAGTAAGGGACGTATATGGCCTAATTGTAATTCGTGTTATCTTGGTTTTAGTGTTACAAGCTTGGGAAGTATGCATCGAACATTAGGTAGAATCCAAGGTATGTTAAGGCTGTTCCTTTTATTCTTTTGGCATGACCTTTACTATCCGAACGAACAAGTGAGCAAGCAAATTCCAAAGACTCGACTCTTAGATATTACAGGATTTATCGTATCCTTGATTCCTTATGTTCATGTTTGTTACACCTCGCATTTTGGCACGTTGAGATTCGCTAGGCGACAGACGTACTATTGCGGGCGCGGGGTTGTAGTTAAAAATGAACGAGGTTAGATATATATATATATATGTGTTCATCCTATGATCATTAGGGTTAAGTTTGTACAATAAGTCATGGAATGGTTGGAGGACAAGGAAATAAGAAAGCTAAGGTGGGGCCCACATGCAGGGTTTTATAAAGGACATATGAAAAGTATTATGAGTAGTACATAGAAAGTTGAGTAAGTCTTAAGAAGGACCTTTAGGTCAAACATGGGCGTAAGCCCTCCAAAAGGATAATGTAAGGAGATGTTTTCGGACGATCAGACTTGAAGAAGCCAAAACGCTATTATAGGTTTGGAGTTTGGAAACACGCACAACATGAAAGTTGTAGATAATTGAAATAGCTTTCCAAAAATAGGTCGTGGGCCCTCATACGATATCGGGATCACACGTTATGCACGTTTTAAGATCGGCTGTCAATGCAGGGAATTAACCCTGCGCGAATGCGGAGGGCAAGACCCTGCAACTAAGCGCTAAAGCGCCACGTGGCGGCGGGAACACGCTGAGTAAATTTTAAGTCTGTCCAGGTTCTATAAAAAGGGGGTCACCCCTATTTCTCAGCCAAAAACACCCCAAAACCTCTCAAATTCTCTGGAAAATTCCCCAAACTTCCCACACCCACTTTTAAGACAAAACCAGGTATAATTCCCGAATTCTGGTCCGGGTAGCGTATAGTTGTGGTTGCAAAATCGTATAACGGCATGTTGTGGCCAAAAATTAAGGTGGATAAGTGAAGATACAGTAATATTAATGGGAGAAAGGTATGAATCTTGTATTATTAATATTCATCATTGTTCCTTTACGAAGATAGAGCTGTTAAATAGTTATAAAATAACTCGATTGATGGAAATATGGGATAAACACCATATGTTATGTTTATGAAGTATTTTGGGTGTTGAGAATATTATGGTTGACATTGGTATTATTATTGTTGTTGTTGGTTGCTGAATTAGAATTCGGGCTAGGCATATAAACAGGGGAAATGCTGCCCGATTTTTACTAGGATATAAAATAGTTTAATTTGAAAACTTAGGACAAGTGTATGATAATGAGTCTAAACTTAGTGTGAATCCTTGAAAATGTAGATTTACGAGCTCGGGTGGATAAACGTAGCTAATAGGAGGTCGAGCAGGTATGTTAAGGCTTGTCCCTTTCTTTCAAAGGCATGATTCCTATGGTATGATTTCATAAATGTTTCCATAACTTCTTTGTTTCCAAAGGTTAGATATTTATGACTCCAAGGCATGATTCCTTTCCCGATAACCCATAAATGTTTTCCAAAATGTCCGTATTTTCCAAATGAAGGGTTTGTGATTATGTGAGCTCTTATGATAACAGCGATGAACATGTTTTTACGATGATAATGATGATGCTAAAAATGAGATTATTTCATATAATGACTATGATGATGATGTTTTTATAGTTAAACGTCCCAAGTTATGAGGTCGATGCTTTCCTGAGATTATTGAGCTATTTTTTTTTTACTTTCTCAATTTTATTCATTGTTATGGGTCTCACCTTATACTAATTGTTCCTTCAAGGTGATATAGATCGATGATGACTATTCCATAATATAATCGGAGGTTACCGACCTTACGTCACTCCGATAGGGCTATAACTTTATTTGTGCTCTCATGTATGCTACTTATATATATGTGTATATGTATATGTATATAGGGAGTATGGGAAAAAGGGCGAGGCGCTATAGACGCATAATCACCTAATTAGTTGGTATAATATGATATCGTCCCGGACGCGGGATATATGGTTAAAGGGATCGAGTCGTTTGTTCCTCGACACTACTATGTATATATGTGTATATATGGATGGGGCTGCACGTTCTGCAACACTAAGCATGCATGGTATCCACCTTAAAGGCACTTAGATGTACAGGTTGCTCTCTTATCTCATGATATGCCCTATATTTCCATCCTGTTATTATTCATGCTTTGTATCTTTCATTGTGTTATTATTCATGCCTTACATACTCATTACATCCCTCGTACTGGTGTCCCTTCCCATGGACGCCGCGTTCATGCCTGCAAGTAAATAGGTAGACGCGTCTAATTCCTAGGAGCTCCACCAACGACACATTGAAAGCGCTCTAGTTGTTCCAGAGCTTCAGTTTATTGGTACTACTCTTATGTACATATTTGGGCACGGTGAAATCCGGCCCCTCCTTGTGGATATATGTATCTTGTTTAGAGGTTTGTAGACAGACTTATGTGGATAGATTTTTCATAATTTTGCTTGTCCCTGTTGTTATATTATATTTTGGTAAAGCTTATTGACATACGCTTACGGATATGCTATCGATGTCTATGTTGAGTAAGATATGTATGAGATGTTCATATGGGCCACTTAGTCATGAAAAATGGAATGTTATACTAGAGGTGCTAGGTAGGCTAGTGTTGTGTACCCATCATGGCCTCTAGTGGGGTTGTGACAAAAGTGGTATCAGAGCAGTTCGTCCTAGGGTATGTCTACGAGCCGTGTCCGGTAGAGTCCTGTTTGTGGATATGAAGCGCGCCACATTTATAAATAGGAGGTTGCGGGACATTTAGGAATTACCAACCTTCTTTTTATTCTAGATCGTGCGATAAATACTTGTTATCAGGTTCTCCTCCCTTCTTAATCATGTGTTATAATTTCAGCAATGCCTATGAAGAGGAAAGCTACGGCGGTCCAAAAGGGCATGACAGTGGCCGAAAGAAGAGTTGAACGGGAGCCACTGACGGAGGTAGAAGTGGGAGATTCTTATAACGAAGTTCCCTCGCGGACTTCTCATGCTCCACCTGTGACAGCGGAGCAAGAAAGAGTTCCAGCTCTAGCTCCAGCACCAGCACCAGCACCTCCATTCCCACTGCCAGGAGCTCCGGGCCAGTAGATAACAGAAGCCATTCAGTTGCTGACCTAGTTGGTTGCCGCGCAGGCTCAGCGACAAGGTGCGGGCCAAGGGAATCGGGCGGTAAGTGCAAGAGCCTACGATTTCATCAGCCTGAATCCTCTAGAGTTCTACGCGTCGAAACCCGATGAAGACCCGCAAGGCTTTATAGACGAGATGCTGAGGACGCTGCGAATAATACATGCTTCGGATACGGAGTCAGTAGAATTGGATTTGTATAGATTGCGGGATGTAGTTGTCCAGTGGTATAATGCTTGGATATCCTCGAGAGGAGCAAATGCACCCCCCTCCTCCAGTCTGGCAAGAATTCACCGTTGCCTTCCTGCGACATTACCTAACACCGGAGGTCTGACGAGCCTGAGCCAATAAGTTTCTGAATCTCAAGTAGGGGAATATGAGTGCCTGGGAATACAGTCTCTGTTTTAATTCTTTAGCCAGGTATGCCCCAGCTATGGTAGCTGACCTGGGAGACCGTGTGCATCGATTCGTGAGCGTGTTGGGGCCACATTTTGTTATGGATTGCTTGACGGCCTCAGTCCAGGATGGGATAGACATCGGTCGTATTCAGGCCCATGCCCAAAACCTGGAGGAACAGCAGCAGCCGCAGAGAGGTGGACGTGATTCTGATAGGGCGTGCAGCAAAAGGGCCAGATCTTTTGGAGCTGGTAGTGAGTATAGAGGAGGGCAGACACAAAAATATTCTAGGTATTCAGGCCAATCAGTGGCCAGCGCACCTTCTCGATTCGTGAGTAAAAGATTTGATCGTTCTATCTTTTCAGGACCAGGCCAGAGTTTTAGAGTTTCAGGGCCCCAGTATAGAGCCGATTCGAGCTGGACGAGACCACCCCAACCAAGGTATATTCGTTGTGGCAGGCCACACTCGGGACAGTGTCGCTTAGATACAGTTTCTTGTTTTGCCTGTGGCCGAGTTTGTTATTTGATGCGTCATTATCCACTGAGGAATGATGGAGACAAAGCTCAGCCCGCCGGATCGGCCATTGGTTCATCATCGTCCGTGCGCC
Source organism: Lycium barbarum (assembly GCF_019175385.1). Taxonomy (NCBI): domain Eukaryota; kingdom Viridiplantae; phylum Streptophyta; class Magnoliopsida; order Solanales; family Solanaceae; genus Lycium; species Lycium barbarum. The sequence continues at coordinate 68,630,734 of NC_083343.1, read as the reverse complement.
CTCCTGGAAAAACTTCCCAAACTCCGGCAGGCCGTGGCCGAGGCAGAACTGTATATATGCACTGGCAGGATGGCAGGATCTTGAATCTTTCCCAGATGTGGTTACAGGTATACTATCGGTATTCTCCTATGATGTGTATGCGTTGATTGACCCAGGTTCTAATATGTCATATATTACTCCTTATGTTGCTAACCGTATTTGTCACGACCCAGCCCCGTGGGCCGCGACTGGCACCCTACCTGGGTGCCCAGACCAAATCGCATATTCATTTCCGAATCCAAACTTATTTCAAAATTTTCAAGAAGTTATATCAAACATAATTTATATCGAAAATATGTCTTAAGCGGTCATATCAAATCAAACTCAAACAAAGCGGCGGAATAGACATCGCCGGTCAAAATACAAATATATACAAAAGGGCCATTTGGGGCCATCATATCAAACAGACCGCTTTAAGACCCGAAAGCAAAATCAGACAATGGACACATAGGACCCTCGCCCCACATATATGACTACAGGCCTCTACAAACTCAAACAAAAACATATGGCGAGACAGGGCCCCGCCGTACCCAAATAGTCAGATATACCCAAATATATACAAAGCAAAAGAGTCTGTACCAAAAGTGGACTCCGGGTCGGATAAGAGTACTCCGGAATAGCAAGAAGTGAAGCCTACTGCGGAGGATCACCGATATCTGCACCTGCGGGCATAAAACGCAGCCCCCGAAGAAAGGGGGTCAGTACGAAATATGTACTGAGTATGTAAAGCACGGAGTACAGAATTATAGATCAAAACCGAAAGCAAATCAAATGTCAAAGTGGGGTACAAACTGGTATATCAAAATCTGTATCGAAATCATATACATGTATTTTATGCAAACAAAATCATGCAAACGCTTAAGAACGTGGTCGCCACTCCGACGCTGGCGCCACACACAGCATAACACCAGAAGGTTTCAAATCTCCGTACATCCCCGAACATAATCATAATCATCGGTGAGCGTATCGCATCCCGAGCCATATCACAGCATAACTCCAAACGGAACCCGGCCCTATGGCGAAGCCTCGGGAACCGTAACACAGCATACGGCCGAATTGTCATAAGGCGCACGAATCAAAACCGGCCCGGGAACCGGTGAACGAAGTCATAATAAGGCACGAGCGGAGTCGTGAGCAAACAAATGCAAATCGTATTTCAAAATAGTGTTTCAAAACAAAGTAAACTCATAAATCATATCCTATTACAAAATAGTCGAATACTTAGTCGACATAAGGTTTCATTTTGCAAAACGATTCCAAAATGGTCCATATAGTTCAAAACCTGGATTAGTGCATCGAATAGTCCAAACATACCCCGTGGAAGGATGTTCCAAAGATCAGAAGTGGTACGTTCAACTCTATTCTCAAAGATGGCCCGAAGGGCAAATCGGGCATTTTGGGGTAGCGGACCCACCTCGAGTCGAAATGAGGTGGCGAACATATTTTTACGAGCAGTAATATGCCAAGGGTCATACATAATCATTTCTAGATTACCCGACCACATTTCGATAGGTTTCGGACGAATAATGGCATTCTAGCCAAAAGGGAGCCTTTAGGCTTCAATCGAATTGAATGAATAGTAACGTTTCTGTGGATCGGGTTACGAGGAGCAGAAATGCTCCGGAAGGTCTCATATCCGACTGACACACTAAGATATGCCAAATGAAGGAGCGGGAAGCCTTACATACCTCACAGACGTCGTATGCTCTTCCAAAAGTCCAGTCCCGTCTCGTCAAAAATCTGCAAATGGTCAAAGTTACCAAATGAGATTCTTAGGCTCAAAAATGCCTTTAACTCCATATTTGCCTACCGAAATTTCGGCAGCATTTCCCCTATAAATCTAACATCCCCGAGGCGTAGCTCGGCTCAAAATATAACAACAACAACAGCCCACACATCAACAAACAACACAGACAACAATCAAGCCATTCTAGCTTCAAAATTCCACTTTGTTATCTAAGTTGGCAACTTCCATTCAAACTTTCAAAACTCCAATTCTACATCTACATAATTGTATTCATTTCCACATTCAAACTTATACAACCACATTCTCATTACAATTCAAACCATACACGAAATTACACCAAAATCCATTATGTTCCATAATTTTTCAAAACAATCAAAAGTTCACGACGAACATTCTAACTCACGTCGTTTCATTCCGCATTCATTAACATCATTATAAGTTCATATCTAAAGTCTCTAGCACCCTAAATATACAATGATATACATAATGATACCAAGGGTATACACTTTCCGATAATATCCAAAATCACTTTTCAACGCCAATTCCATTTATCAATTAATCTTTTACGACATAAAGGTCACAACAACACATTATACCAACTTAACCAAGATCAATTCACATCAATTTCCTCTCTATGGCTCACGGCCAATACACACTATACACACACACCCACGACTTTCTATTTATATCAAAATTACGGGATTCTCGTCTATTTCCAATCCTTAACACATTCATATCAATTCTATAACATTAGAGGGGCAAAATTCTTACCTTTTCTTGATTTTCCGACTTGTCGCAAACGTAGTTCTTGTGCCAAACAAATTGTATCACGTCGGAGAGCGTCTTGTGCTTACTATACTTACCAAAGGGACACGATTTTGTGATCAAAAGAAAAGGCTAGAAAATATTTTGTTGAGGAATATGTGGTTCGGCCGAGAGCCTCTTTTGTTGGTGGTCTTGAATTTTATTTTTTGTTCTTGATAATACTAAGAGATAAGTTGATATATATCCTTATCCTTGGTCATGTGCCTAGCACATGACATTAAAGAAATGGGTTTGGGCCATTGTTGTGGCCGGCAACCCTCCATTCTTTGGGCCTCAATTTTGTGTCCTAATTCTTGGCCCAATTCACAAAAGTCCCGTTTTGTAATTCCCGAAACTAATTTCCGAAACTCCAAATTTATTCTCGGCCTTCCCCGGGGTCTTAACAATAATAATTCCATAACCAACATAGTCATATTCACTAAAATCAAATTATGTCCTTATAACACACAAGTCGTAATTATTTCACGATTTCCAATTATACGAAAACACGGGATATAACATTCTCCCCCCCTTAAGAACATTCGTCCCCGAATGTTAAGTTAACCTTATAAGGTCTTATGATCAAGGCAGGAGTGTCCCTTTTTAATAATGACATACATAGTTCATTTTATCAATCAACACAACAAACTGAAAAAGAAATTAGATTACCTGTGGATGTCGGAAACAGGTGGGGATATTTCTTCTTCATCTCGTCCTCCGCCTCCCAAGTCATCTCCTCCCGATTATTGTTGCGCCACAGAACTTTGACGGAGGGCACTTCTTTAGTGCGTAGTCTCCGCACCTGCCGATCCAGAATAGATATAGGCTGCTCGTCATAAGATAACTGCTCCGTCACCTGAATGTCATCTACTGGGAATATCCTGGCAGGATCACCAATACATTTCCGCAACATAGACACATGAAACACCGGGTGTACGGCCTCCAAGTCGGATGGTAAGTCTAGCTCATAGGCGACCTCGCCTATCTTTCGCACGATCTGATACGGTCCAATGTACCGGGGGCTCAACTTACCCTTTTTACCGAATCTCATGACACCCTTCATGGGCGACACCTTCAGAAATACCCAGTCGCCAATCCGGAACTCTAACGGTCGACGTCGTCTGTCTGCATAAGCTTTCTGTCGACTCTGAGCAGCCAATAATCGTTCTCGAATAAGCTTTACCTTATCTACAGCCTCCTGGATCACATCTGGCCCAATCAACTTAGTCTCGCCCACGTCAAACCAGCCAATAGGAGACCTGCATCTCCTGCCGTAAAGGGCCTCGTACGGAGCCATCTGAATGCTGGAGTGATAACTGTTATTATAGGCAAACTCAATAAGCGGCAAATGATCATCCCAGCTGCCCCTGAAATCAATAACGCAGGCCCGCAACATATCTTCGAGCGTCTGAATAGTGCGCTCGGCCTGCCCGTCGGACTGAGGGTGAAAAGCTGTACTGAGACTCACCTGAGTCCCTAATCCCTCCTGAAATGACCTCCAGAAATTTGCTGTAAACTGGGTACCTCGGTCAGTAATAATAGATATCGGGACTCCGTGAAGTCTGACTATCTCTCTGATGTACAATCTGGCATAGTCCTCCGCCGAATAAGTAGTCCGAACCGGAAGGAAATGGGCTGATTTCGTTAGCCTGTCAACAACAACCCAGATAGAGTCGTACCTGCGTGGAGTGCGCGGTAGTCCAACAACGAAATCCATATTAATCATCTCCCATTTCCAGGCTGGAATTTCCATCTCCTGTAATAATCCACCGGGCTTCTGATGCTCGATCTTAACTTGCTGGCAGTTCGGGCACTGACTAACAAACTCAGCAATATCTTTCTTCATGCCGTCCCACCAATACAAACACCTGAGGTCCCGGTACATTTTAGTGGAACCAGGATGGACAGAATATCGTGCATTATGGGCCTCGCCCATAATCTGCCGCCGTAAGCCCGCAACGTCCGGTACACAGAATCTGCCGTCATATAATAATACTCCGTCAGGCGAGATCTCAAACTGAGTCTTTGATTTACTAAGGGCCACATCTCTGTACTGAATCAAAAGAGGATCCTCAAACTGGCGCTGCTTTACCTCCTGAATAATAGATGACTCAGCAACTGGACGAACAGAAATCCCAGAATCTCCAGAATCCACCAAACGAACTCCGAGGCTGGCCAGCTGATGAATATCACGAACCAAATCTCTCTTATCAGATGGAACATCAGCCAGACTGCCCACGGACTTGCGGCTAAGCGCATCAGCTACCACATTGGCTTTCCCCGGATGGTACAAAATATCAACGTCGTAATCCTTTAGTAACTCAAGCCATCTCCGCTGCCGCAAATTTAGTTCCTTCTGCCTAAAAATATACTGGAGACTCTTATGGTCCGTATAGATATCAACATGGACCCCATATAAATAATGCCGCCAAATCTTCAAGGCATGAATCACCGCGGCCAACTCAAGATCATGAGTGGGATAGTTCTTCTCGTGCGGTCTAAGCTGCCGGGAAGCATAGGCTATGACTCGACCGTGCTGCATCAATACACATCCTATCCCAATACCAGAGGCGTCACAATAGACAACATACCCGTCAGATCCCTCTGGAAGAGCCAAAACTGGTGCTGTAATCAATCTCTCCTTCAGCATCTGAAAGCTGCGCTCGCAAGCATCTGTCCACTGGAATTTTGCTGCTTTCTGGGTAAGCTTCGTCAGTGGTGCTGAAATAGAAGAGAAATCCTCCACGAACCTGCGGTAGTACCCAGCCAATCCAAGAAAACTACGCACCTCTGTCGGTGTAGTAGGCCTGGGCCAATTCTGCACAGCCTCAATCTTCTGCATGTCAACCCGAATACCATCTGCGCCGACAATATGGCCCAAGAATGCCACAGAAGTCAACCAGAACTCACACTTAGAGAATTTAGCATATAACTTCTGCTGACGGAGGATGCCAAGTACCGTCCTCAGATGATCTGAATGCTCCTCGACTGATCGCGAGTAAATCAGAATATCATCAATAAACACAACAACAAACATATCCAGGAAAGGCCGAAATACCCGGTTCATCAGATCCATAAATACTGCTGGAGCATTAGTCAGCCCGAAAGACATAACTCTGAACTCATAATGCCCGTACCGAGTCCTGAAAGCAGTCTTCGGGATATCTGACTCCCGTACTCGCACCTGGTGGTAACCAGAACGCAGATCTATCTTTGAAAAATGTCTAGCACCCTGCAGCTGGTCAAACAAGTCATCAATCCGGGGGAGGGGATATTTGTTCTTAATAGTCACCTTATTCAGCTGCCGGTAGTCGATACACATCCGCAATGACCCATCTTTCTTCCTGACAAACAATACCGGCGCCCCCCAGGGTGATGTACTGGGCCTGATAAAACCCTTATCCAGCAAATCTTTCAGCTGCTCCTTCAACTCCTTCAACTCAGCTGGTGCCCTCCTGTACGGAGGAATGGATATAGGCTGTGTATCCGGCATCAACTCAATAGAAAAATCAATCTCCCGCTCAGGCGGAAGGCCAGGAAGCTCGTCAGGAAAAACATCTGGAAACTCGCTGACGACCAGAACAGACTGAAGGGTAGGTACCTCCGCGGCAGTATCGTGCACACGAACCAAATGATAGATATAACCCTTCTGGATCATCTTCTTAGCCTTGAGGTATGAAATAAACTTACCCCTTGGCGATGCTGTAGATCCGAACCACTCTATGACTGGTTCCCCTGGAAACTGAAAACGGACTACCTTTTTCTGGCAGTCGACATTAGCATAACAGGAAGACAACCAGTCCATACCCATAATGACATCAAACTCGAGCATGTCTAACTCTACCAAATCAGCCTTAGTGCTACGATCATAAATGGTCACAGAACAATCCCTATAGATCTGTCTCGCTACAATAAAATCCCCAACTGGCGTAGCTACCTCAAACGGCTCTATAGGCTCAGACACTATCCCAATCTTACTAGCAACCAGCGGGGAAATATATGATAAAGTAGAGCCAGGGTCAATCAATGCATATACAAATCTGGAGAAAACCAGTAATGTACCTGTGACAACGTTTGGCGAAGCCTCCTGATCCTGGCGGCTGGCCAAAGCATATATGCGGTTCGAGGGACCGCTAGAACCTGAAGCGCCACCGCGGCCTCGACCGCGTCCTGCCGGTGCTGGAATACCTCGCCCTCCAGGGCGTGCAACTGATGGAGCAGAAGAAGAACCGGCGGCTGACCCTGTCTGCTGAGCAGCACTACCAGAACCGCTAGCCAATGGACAATCTCTCATAAAGTGGCCCTGACCACCACACGAAAAGCAAGCTCCAGTCGCTCGGTAACACTCCCCGGGATGAGACTTTCCGCAATGAGGACAACGGGGCCTGGGTGGTCTGGCCTGGCTGGGACCCCTGGGTACCTGTGAACCTGCCACTCTGGAGCTCTGACCGGCCCCAGACGGTCCTGTACTATCGAATCTTCGGCTACCTGACTGAGTACCCCGGCCGGAAGGAGGAAAATATCTGTCAGATTGCTGCTGCTGCTGAGGCTGTCCGCCTCGAGAATCCCCTGAATAACCCGCGGATCTAGCCCTCTTGGGCGGCCTCCTGTCTCGATCTCTGCCAGCAGGATCAGACCTGCGACGGTCCTCCATACCCATCGCATAGGCCTGAAGCCGGGAAATGTCCATGTCTGCCTGCAACGACACTGCCATACAACTATCGACCAAATACCGGTCCAATCCCATAACATATCTGTGCATCCGATCGGACATATCTGCTACCACGGCCGGTGCATATCGGGCCAGAGAATCAAACTCAAGGTTATACTCGCGAACACTCCGACCCCTCTGCTGCAGACGTAAGAATCGATCAGCCCGTGCCCGCCGTAACTCTGGTGGCAAAAAGTGGCGGGTGAATGCTGTCACAAACTGATCCCAAGTGGCTGGAGGGGCACCCTCTCCCCTAGACAACTCCCAAGTCTCGTACCAGTGGGTAGCCACATCTCGAAGCCGGTGCGAAGCCAGCTCAACCGACTCGGTCTCTGAAGCCCTGACCAAGTCCAGTGAGCGTCGCATCCCCCGAATGAAGTCGTGGGGGTCCTCGTCGGGCTTAGACCCGAAGAACTCTGGAGGGCCACATAGCAAAAACTCCCAAACTCTCAGGCTGTCCCGCCTGTCATCATCATCGTCGTCCCTCCGCCCGCGCCTGCGAGCCTGTCCTGCTACCAGTGTAGTCAACAGCTGTACAGCCTCTCTCAGGGTCCGATCCTCCGCCCCTGGCTGAGGAGCTGGAGTCTCAGGTGCGGGTATACGGACCTCTGGAGCTGCTGAAGGTCCTGCTCCAGGCTGTACTAGTGGGGGTGTAGCAGACCCCTCAGACTGTGGCACATCCTCAGGCAAATCATATACACGAGCCCGGGTAGCTCGCTGTGCCTGGCTAGTCTCCCCAATCCTCGCCTTGCCCTTCTGGGCTGCCGTTGCCTTCTTCGGAGGCATCACTGCAAACACGAAGGCGAGTCAGATCAAAATCATCCTAATAGCTCAGCTCTATCGCACGATCTAAGATTACAAAGAAAGTAACATCCTAAATGCCCTGTAGCTTCCCGTTTATAGATGTGGTGCACAACACATCGATAAACAAGACTCTACGAGACACGGCCTGTAGACATTCCGAGGACAAACCGCTCTGATACCACTTTTGTCACGACCCAGCCCCGTGGGCCGCGACTGGCACCCTACCTGGGTGCCCAGACCAAATCGCATATTCATTTCCGAATCCAAACTTATTTCAAAATTTTCAAGAAGTTATATCAAACATAATTTATATCGAAAATATGTCTTAAGCGGTCATATCAAATCAAACTCAAACAAAGCGGCGGAATAGACATCGCCGGTCAAAATACAAATATATACAAAAGGGCCATTTGGGGCCATCATATCAAACAGACCGCTTTAAGACCCGAAAGCAAAATCAGACAATGGACACATAGGACCCTCGCCCCACATATATGACTACAGGCCTCTACAAACTCAAACAAAAACATATGGCGAGACAGGGCCCCGCCGTACCCAAATAGTCAGATATACCCAAATATATACAAAGCAAAAGAGTCTGTACCAAAAGTGGACTCCGGGTCGGATAAGAGTACTCCGGAATAGCAAGAAGTGAAGCCTACTGCGGAGGATCACCGATATCTGCACCTGCGGGCATAAAACGCAGCCCTCGAAGAAAGGGGGTCAGTACGAAATATGTACTGAGTATGTAAAGCACGGAGTACAGAATTATAGATCAAAACCGAAAGCAAATCAAATGTCAAAGTGGGGTACAAACTGGTATATCAAAATCTGTATCGAAATCATATACATGTATTTTATGCAAACAAAATCATGCAAACGCTTAAGAACGTGGTCGCCACTCCGACGCTGGCGCCACACACAGCATAACACCAGAAGGTTTCAAATCTCCGTACATCCCCGAACATAATCATAATCATCGGTGAGCGTATCGCATCCCGAGCCATATCACAGCATAACTCCAAACGGAACCCGGCCCTATGGCGAAGCCTCGGGAACCGTAACACAGCATACGGCCGAATTGTCATAAGGCGCACGAATCAAAACCGGCCCGGGAACCGGTGAACGAAGTCATAATAAGGCACGAGCGGAGTCGTGAGCAAACAAATGCAAATCGTATTTCAAAATAGTGTTTCAAAACAAAGTAAACTCATAAATCATATCCTATTACAAAATAGTCGAATACTTAGTCGACATAAGGTTTCATTTTGCAAAACGATTCCAAAATGGTCCATATAGTTCAAAACCTGGATTAGTGCATCGAATAGTCCAAACATACCCCGTGGAAGGATGTTCCAAAGATCAGAAGTGGTACGTTCAACTCTATTCTCAAAGATGGCCCGAAGGGCAAATCGGGCATTTTGGGGTAGCGGACCCACCTCGAGTCGAAATGAGGTGGCGAACATATTTTTACGAGCAGTAATATGCCAAGGGTCATACATAATCATTTCTAGATTACCCGACCACATTTCGATAGGTTTCGGACGAATAATGGCATTCTAGCCAAAAGGGAGCCTTTAGGCTTCAATCGAATTGAATGAATAGTAACGTTTCTGTGTATCGGGTTACGAGGAGCAGAAATGCTCCGGAAGGTCTCATATCCGACTGACACACTAAGATATGCCAAATGAAGGAGCGGGAAGCCTTACATACCTCACAGACGTCGTATGCTCTTCCAAAAGTCCAGTCCCGTCTCGTCAAAAATCTGCAAATGGTCAAAGTTACCAAATGAGATTCTTAGGCTCAAAAATGCCTTTAACTCCATATTTGCCTACCGAAATTTCGGCAGCATTTCCCCTATAAATCTAACATCCCCGAGGCGTAGCTCGGCTCAAAATATAACAACAACAACAGCCCACACATCAACAAACAACACAGACAACAATCAAGCCATTCTAGCTTCAAAATTCCACTTTGTTATCTAAGTTGGCAACTTCCATTCAAACTTTCAAAACTCCAATTCTACATCTACATAATTGTATTCATTTCCACATTCAAACTTATACAACCACATTCTCATTACAATTCAAACCATACACGAAATTACACCAAAATCCATTATGTTCCATAATTTTTCAAAACAATCAAAAGTTCACGACCAACATTCTAACTCACGTCGTTTCATTCCGCATTCATTAACATCATTATAAGTTCATATCTAAAGTCTCTAGCACCCTAAATATACAATGATATACATAATGATACCAAGGGTATACACTTTCCGATAATATCCAAAATCACTTTTCAACGCCAATTCCATTTATCAATTAATCTTTTACGACATAAAGGTCACAACAACACATTATACCAACTTAACCAAGATCAATTCACATCAATTTCCTCTCTATGGCTCACGGCCAATACACACTATACACACACACCCACGACTTTCTATTTATATCAAAATTACGGGATTCTCGTCTATTTCCAATCCTTAACACATTCATATCAATTCTATAACATTAGAGGGGCAAAATTCTTACCTTTTCTTGATTTTCCGACTTGTCGCAAACGTAGTTCTTGTGCCAAACAAATTGTATCACGTCGGAGAGCGTCTTGTGCTTACTATACTTACCAAAGGGACACGATTTTGTGATCAAAAGAAAAGGCTAGAAAATATTTTGTTGAGGAATATGTGGTTCGGCCGAGAGCCTCTTTTGTTGGTGGTCTTGAATTTTATTTTTTGTTCTTGATAATACTAAGAGATAAGTTGATATATATCCTTATCCTTGGTCATGTGCCTAGCACATGACATTAAAGAAATGGGTTTGGGCCATTGTTGTGGCCGGCCACCCTCCATTCTTTGGGCCTCAATTTTGTGTCCTAATTCTTGGCCCAATTCACAAAAGTCCCGTTTTGTAATTCCCGAAACTAATTTCCGAAACTCCAAATTTATTCTCGGCCTTCCCCGGGGTCTTAACAATAATAATTCCATAACCAACATAGTCATATTCACTAAAATCAAATTATGTCCTTATAACACACAAGTCGTAATTATTTCACGATTTCCAATTATACGAAAACACGGGATATAACAGTATTGGGATGAAACCGGAGCTAATTACACATTTTGAGGTGGCTACACCTGTAGGAGACCCAGTAGTAGCCAAACGGGTATATAGGGACTGTGTGATCGTAGTTTGCGATCATCGTACTACTGCTAATCTACATCAGCTAGAGATGTTAGATTTTGACATTATTATGGGTATGGACTGGCTAGCCTCCTGTTACGCTAACGTTGACTGTAGGACGAAGGTGGTCCAATTCCAGTTTCTAGGAGAACCTGTGTTAGAATGGAAAGGAAATACGGCGTCTCCGAGGGGTTGATTTATCTCCTACCTCAAAGAGATAAAGATGATTGCCAAAGGCTACATTTATCATTTGGTTCGGGTTCAAGACATAGAAGCAAAACTACCAACTCTTCAATTTGTTCTTGTAGTGAATGAGTTTCCGGATGTGTTCTCAGACGAGCTTCCAGGTCTACTACTAGAGCGGGAGATTGAGTTTACTATCGATGTGTTTCCTGATACTAAGCCCATATCTATTCCCCCATATCGAATGGCCCCTGCGAAATTAAAGGAGTTAGAGGTGCAACTGAAGGATTTGCTCGAAAAAGGCTTTATTAGACCCAGTTCATCACCATGGGGAGCACCTGTGTTGTTCGTAAGGAAGAAAGATGGTTCCTTAAGGATGTGTATCGATTATAGGCAACTAAACAAAGTGACCATAAAGAATAAGTACCCCCTTACAAGGATCGATGATTTATTCGGCCAACTGCAAGGTGCCAAATGGTTCTCAAAAATAGATCTAAGATCGGGGTATCATCAAGTGAGGGTAAAAGAAGAGGACATTCCAAAGGCATGTTTCAGAACGAGATACGGTCATTATAAGTTCTGGGTAATGTCATTTGGACTGACCAACGCTCCGACGGTATACATGAACTTGATGAATAATGTATTCAGGCCTTTCCTAGATTTGTTCGTGATTGTGTTCATTGATGACATTTTGGTATATTCTCGATCAGAGGCGGAGCATGCAGACCATTTGCGTACTGTTCTTGGAATCCTTGGATCTCGGGAGTTATATGCCAAATTCTCAAAATGTGAATTTCGGGTAAATTCTGTGACTTTTCTGGGTCACATTATTTCCGCTGATGGTATTCTGGTAGATACTCAGAAGGTCGAAGCTGTGAAGGATTGGCCAAGACCTACAATGCCTACAGAGGTCCGTAGTTTCCTGGGGTTGGCCAGTTACTATAGGAGATTTGTAGAAGGATTTTCTTCCATCGCTGCACCACTAACAAAGCTGACTCAGAAATCGGCTAAGTTTCAGTAGACAGATACGTGTGAGCGCAGCTTTTAGGAGCTGAAAAATAGGTTGACTTCGGCCCCAGTCCTGACACTCCCCAAAGGATCAGAGGGCTATGTTATTTGATGTGATGCTTCAGGTGTTGGATTAGGTTGTGTGTTGATGCAGCATGGCAAAGTAATAGCTTATGCTTGACGGCAGTTGCGAAAACATAAGAAGAATTATCCAACCCATGACCTAGAGTTGGCTGCAGTTATTCATGCATTGAAGATATGGAGACACTATTTATATGGTGTTCATGTGGATATTTATACAGATCATAAAAGTCTACAATATATTTTCAAACAGAAGGAGCTGAACTTAAGACAACGGCGATGGTTGGAGTTGTTAAAAGATTATGATGTGAGCATTTTATACCACCCGGGAAAGGCGAATGTGGTAGCTGACGCTCTCAGCCGCCAGTCTATGGGTAGTCTATGTGGTGTGCAACCAGAAAAGAGGGAGCTGGCTCAGGAACTTCAACGGCTAGCCAGCCTAGGAGTTCGTTTGACGGACTCGGTCAATGCGTTAATCACTATTCAAAACTTGATTGTTTCATCCTTAGTTGAGGAAGTAAAGAAATGCCAATGTGAAGACTATGTGTTAGTTCATTATAGAGATGTGCTTTCCTAGAAGGAGAAGTCACAATTCGACGTCTCTACGGATGGAACCCTCAAGTATCGAGGAAGATTATGCATTCCTAATGTGGTAGGGCTATGCCAACGGGTCTTGGCGGAAGCCCATTGCTCTCGTTATTCCGTCCACCCAGGAACGACAAAGATGTACCATGATCTTAAATCTATATATTGGTGGGACGGCATGAAAAAAGATATAGCGGAGTTTGTAGCCGAATGTCCAAATTGCCAACAGGTCAAAACAGAGCATCAGAAGCCAGGAGGATTACTGCAAGCTATAGAGATCCCAACTTGGAAATGGTAGGCGATTAATATGGACTTCATTACAGGCTTACCCCATTCCCAGCATAAGTATGATTCTACATGGGTGATAGTAGATAGACTCACGATGTTCACTTATTTTCTGCCAATCAGAACGACGAATTTAGCAGAAGATTATGCAAAGTTATATATCAAAGAGATAGTGCGACTTCACGGTGTTCCAGTGTCTATTATTACAGATAGAGGAGTACAATTTACGGCTAATTTCTGGAGATCCTTCCAAGAATGTTTGGGAACGCAGGTGAAACTTAGTACAACATTCCATCCGCAGACCGACGAACAGGTGGAGCGCACTATCCAAACCCTTGAAGATATGCTAAGAGCACGTGTGCTGAATTTTGGAGGCAATTGGGATAATCACCTGCCACTTATTGAATTTGCATACAAAAATAGCTATCACTCTAGTATTCAAATGGCCCCATATGAAGCCCTATATGGGAGGAAGTGTAGATCACTTATTGGATGGTTCGAAGTAGGAGAGACAAAGCTAGTGGGCCCAGATTTGATTCAGCAAGCAATAGAAAAGGTCAAGCTTATTCAAGAACGACTACTAACATCTCAGAGTCGTCATAAATCCTGTGCGGATAATCATCGGTGAAACATGGAATTCAAAGTCAATGATTGGGTGTTCTTGAAAGTATCACCGATGAAAGGCGTGATGAGATTTGGCAAGAAAGAGAAACTTAGTCCTCGGTATATTGGACCTTACGAGATTGTGCGCAAGGTAGGACAAGTAGTGTATGAGTTGGATTTACCTCCAGAATTAGAATTAGCCCACCCAGTGTTTCACGTATCCTTGCTACGCAAGTGTGTTGGAGATCCCTCCAGGACCGTACCTATAGACGATGTGCAAGTCATGGAGAAACTGTCCTATGAGGAAGTATCGATTGTTATTCTGGATAGGCAAGTCCGAAGGCTTAGAACTAAGGACGTAGCTTCAGTCAAAGTCCTGTGGAGGAATAATAACAGAGAAGAAATGACTTGGGAATCTGAGGAAGAAATGAAGTCTAGGTACCCGCACTTATTCTAACCCCCAGAAGATGTGCAGGCAGAGCCATCAGTATCCTCAGGTATGTGATGTTTCTCTAAAATGATTCCTTGACCAAATTTTGGATTGTTATAACAAAGACAAGAGTGGTACAGTTACAAGGGAAATTCTAACAAATTTTTTTTGAAGTCCTTAAGAGTTTAACATTCGAGGACGAATGTTCCTAAGGGGGTAGGAATGTTACACCTCGCTGTTTGGCACGTCGAGATTCGCTAGGCGACATACGTACTATTGTGGGCGCGGGGTTGTAGTTAAGGATGTACGAGGTTATATATGTTCATCCTATTATCATTAGGGTTAAGTTTGTATAATAGGTCATGGAAGGGTTGGAGGACAAGAAAATCAGAAAGCTAAGGTGGGGCCCACATGCCGGGGTTTTATAAAGGACATATAAAACTTATTATGAGTAGTACATGGAAAGTTGAGTAAGTCTTAAGAAGGACCTCTAGGTCAAACATGGGCGTAAGCCCTCCAAAAGGATAATGTAAGGAGATGTTTTCGGATGATCCGACTTGAAAAGGCCAAAATGCCATTACAAGTTTGGAGTTTGGAAACACGCGCAACATGAAAGTTGTAGATAATTGAAATAGCTTTCCAACCATAGGTAGTGGGCCCTCATACGATATCAGGATCACACGTTATGCACATCTTAAGATCGGCTGTTAGGGCAGGGAATTAACCCAGCGCGAACGCGCCAAACGTTGGTGCGAACGCGTAGGGAAAGATCTTGCAACTCAGCGCGAACGCGCCACGTGGCGGAGCGAATGCGCTGAGTAAATTTTAAGTCGGTCCAGGCAGAACCTGGACCGATACAAAAAGGGGGTTACCCCCCATTTCTCAGCCAAAAACACCCCAAAACCTCTCAAATTCTCCAGAAATACCCCAAACTTTGCACACCCACTTTTAAGACAAAAAACCAGGTATAATTCCCGAATTTTGGTCCGGGTAGCGTATAGTTGTGGTTGCAAAATCGTATAACAGCGGGTTGTGGCCTAAACTAAAGTTGGGGAAGTGATGATACAACAATATTAACGGGAGAAAGGCATTAATCTTCTATTATTAATATCAAACTTGGTTCCTTTACGAAGATACAGCTGTCAAATAGTTATAAAATAACTCGATTGATGGAAATATGGGATAAACACCATATGGGATGTTTATGAAGTATTTTGGGTGTTGAGAATATTATGGTTGATGTTGGTATTATTATTGTTGTATGGTTGCTGAATTTGAATTTTGGACTAGGCATATAAACAGGGGAGATGCTGCCCGATTTTTGCCAGGATATAAAATAGTTTAATTTGACAACTTACGAAAAGTGTATGATAATGAGTCTAACCTTAGTGTGAATCCTCTCGAATGTATATTTACGAGCTCAGGCGGATAAACGTAGCTAATAGGAGGTCGAGCAGGTATGTTAAGGCTTGTCCCTTTCTTTCAAAGGCATGATTCCTATGGTACGATTTCATAAATGTTTCCATAACTTCTTTGTTTCCAAAAGTTAGATACTTATGACTCTAAGGCTTGATTCCTTTCCCGATAACCCATAAATGTTTTCCAAAATGTCTGTATTTTCCAAATGAAGGGTTTGTGATTATGTGAGCTCTTATGATAACAACGATGAACATGTTTTTACGATGATAATGATGATGCTAAAAATGAGAATATTTCATATAATGACTATGATGATGATGTTTTTATAGTTAAACGTCTCAAGTTACTGAGCTGTTTTCTTGACTTTCTCAATTTTATTCATTGTTATGGGTCTCACCTTATACTAATTGTTCCTTCAAGGTGATATAGAGCGATGATGACTATTCCATAATATAATCAGAGGTTACCGACCTTACGTCACTCCGATAGGGTTATAACTTTCTTTGGGATCTCATGCATGCTACTTATATTATATGTGTATATGATATATGTATATGTATATGGGGAATATGGGAAAAATGGTGATGCGCTATAGACGCATAACCATCTAATCAGTTGGTTAAATGGATCGGGCCATTCGTTCCTCGGCACTACTATGTATATATGTATATATGTGTATATATGGATCGGGCTACACGTTCCGCAGGACTAAGCATGCATGGTATCCTCCTTAAAGGCACTCAGATGTACAAGTTACTCTCTTATCTCACGATATGCTCTATATTTCCTGTTATATCCCGTACTTTCGCGTATTCGGAAAAATTTGAGATAATTTTGATTTGTAAGGAATAAGGCCATATGTTGATTTGAATTAGAATATGTGTGTGTTGTTCATGAAAGATATTGGTGTGGAAACACGGAGGAAGGCCAAGGGCAAAAATTGGAATTTCGAAAATTAGTTTCGGGAATTACAAAACGAGAATTATCATTAATTAGGCTCAAATAAAAGAGAAAAATGAGGCCCAAAATGAGGTGGGGTGGCCGGCCATGTGCCTTGGCCCAACCACCAAATTAATGAATATTTTTCCATGTGACATAATTAATATAAGAGTCTTCATCTATTAGAAGACTCAAGAAGAAAAAGGAAGAGAGAGAAAAACAAAAGATGAAGAGCAAGGAGATAAGGGCCATTTCGGCCAAGGCAAGGGGAATTTCACCCCTCAAAATCTTACCTCTAAAATTATTGTTTTGTGATTTTCCTACTATATTAAAGGCCCTCTACAACATGGTGCAATTGTTTGGGAAGAAAGAGCACTAGTTCCTCCAATATGACAACATGGTTGAGTGAAGGAGATTGAAGAAAAAGGTAAGAATTCATTCCATGTTATTATGTTATGAAGGTTTGTTTGTGTTGTAGTGTATGAAAATGAGTAGAATTCATGAAAACATGGAAGTTTGCAAAGTGGGTGTGTATGTATATATGTGGCCGTGTAAGTGCTTGGTTGTGTAGTTAAGATGTGTTGAATTTTATGTTGTATTCTAGTTGTGTGTAGGGTGGAATGTATATTGGAAATGAAAGTTGAATGAATTTGGTTGGAGTTGGAAAGATGATATGTGGCCGTGAGGTGTATTGGAATTGGAATGGGAATGAATCACTTTTGTTTAATATGTTAGTTGTGTTGTTGTGATGCTTGCAATGTAAATGAAGATAAAATGATATAAGTTTGCATTGAAATGGAATGTAGAAGTTTGTGTCGTTTAGTATGATTTTATGACATTATGAAAATGGAGTTGTTAAGGTGCAAATTATGATAATTGTTGATGAATTTGGGATATGGAAGCATGTTATGAATAAGTATGTTAAAGATTAGAAGTTTTGAATGAATTATGACTCGGGCAGAAAGTTTGTATATTATGTATATCTTGTGAATATTTTGTAGAAATGATATGAAATGCTTCTAAATTGTATTGTAATGATCTTGAGTAGTGATGAATATGAAAATATTGAGCTTAGTTTGGAAGTGTGAAGTCGGAATGAACGTTATTGCATTATGTCGGAAAGTAGAACTAGTTGCCTCATATTGCGATGATTGTTGACATTGTTGATGTTGTTGGGTTGTTGTTGCTACTATTTGAGCCGAGATGATTCTCGGGGGCGCTATATTTATAGGGGAGGTGCTGCCGAAATTTCGGTAGACAAAACTGAAGTTAAGTGCATTCTTAAGTCTTGAAATTCCTAATTGGTAACAATGACCAATTGCAGATTTTGGACGAAACGGGAATCGAGTTTGAACGAGCGTACGAAGTGAGAAAGGTATGTAAGGCTACCCCATTCCTTCTTTTGGCATGTCCTAGGTATACTAGGTCGATATCGGAGCCTTGGAGGCCATTCTGTTCTTGGAAATCCGAACTAGAAATTGGGTACTATTCATTCAATTCAATTGAAGCATAAAACTCTCATTTGTGTTAAAAAGTGATATAATGCCTGAAACGTTTGTAAATGTATTCGAATCGCTTCGAAACTTCCCCGTATGATCTCATAGACCCCAAATGTCCGTAACTCATGTCCGCCACCTCGACTTGACCCGAGGTGGGCCCGCTAACTCCGAAACTCTTTTGTTTGCCCTATAAAGCTCATTTTTGTATAACGTCGCCAAAAGACTTTTGTTTATGAACTTGGCTATTGTAAAATAATGTTTGGATTACCACGATGTCCTAAATTATATTTTGAACTATAATTACCGTTTTGGAAATACTTTTGTGAAATGAACCCCGTTTTGATTAATTGTTCGAACTATTTTGACTAATGAGTCAACATGTGATTTTATCAAGTTTGCAAAAGTATTTTGATATATGAATTGCATTGTTTGCTCACGACTCCGCTCGTGCCCTTATTATGATTTCGTTCACCGGTTCCCAGGCCGGTTATGATTCCTGCGCCCTATGATTAATTCGGCCGTATGCTGTGTTACGGTTCCCGAGACCTCGCCATAGGGCCGGGTTCCGTTTGCAGTTATGCTGTGATATGGCTGGTGATATGTTATGATGATATGTGTCTTCGGGGATGTACGGAGATTTGAACCTTCTGGTGTTATGCTGTGTGTGGCACCTGCGTCGGAGGGGTGACTACGTTCCTGAGCTTTGCATGATTTTTAACTGCATTATGTACATACGTTTTGGTACAGATTTTGATATACTGGTCAGTATTCTTTTTTGTTTTGTATCCTGTTTGGTTTCAGTTACGGTTTACACTTCTGCACTCTATGCTTTACATACTCAGTACATCTTTCGTACTGACCCCCTTTCTTCGGGGGCTGCGTTTCATGCCCGCAGGTACAGAGATCCGTGATCTGCCAGCATAGGCCACACGTCCTGCTATTACAGAGTGCTCCTTTTGATTCGGAGCCCATATGTCGGTATAAATATTTTGTGAGGTATATGTATCTGTATATTTGACTATTTGGGGTACGGCGGGGCCCTGTCCCGTCATATGTTTTCGTTTTGTATTTGTAGAGGCCTGTAGTCATGTTTGTGGGTCGAGGGTCCTATATGTGTCTGTTGGATTAAGATCTGTGTCTTAATGCGGTCCGTCTGTTAAGGTGGCCAGAATGGCTCTTATGTTTATATTTATACATATGATCGGCGATGTGCATTCCGCCGCTTCTATTTGTTCCGGTATGATATTTTGGTATGCGACCGCTTAAGACAAGTTTTGTTTTAAATTTTGTTTAAAATAACTATTATGAAATTTGAGTTAAGCTTTGATTTGACAATTTGGCTCGTATGTCCGTTTGGGGTGCCCAAGTAGGGCGCCAGTCGCGGCCCACGGGGATGGGTCGTGACAGAAGTGGTATCAGAGCGGTTTGTCCTCGGAATGTCTACAGGCCGTGTTTCGTAGAGTCTTGTTTATCGGTGTGTTGTGCACCACATCTATAAACAGGAGGCTACAGGACATTTAGGGTGTTACTTTTCTTTGGATCTTAGATCGTACGATAGAGCCAGCTGTAGGAAATGAATTTCTTTTTCTAACCTTTGATTGCAGCTGGAGAACGGTATCGACGTAAGACAGCGACTGCTGATATTGGAAGCTACACAGTACTCAGGTAAGCAATGATATGAAAGATGTATGTGGGGTAAGGTGTTTGAAATACGATTGGAACATAAAGTCGAACATTGAAAGGAGAAATAAAACATGAAAAGTGTAGCAGGTGCAGTTGAGTTGGGCATGTGAGGTAAGCCTCGACATCTGTATACTTCTATCAGAAATTGTTAACCCCGTGTGGCTATGATGTGATATGATATGATATGTATATACGTACATGTGTTGGCCCTGTGAGGCATGGTTGGTATTTCCTGTGTACAAGTTTTGGAATAGTAAGAAATACAGGGGAACCTCTGCCCAAATTTTTCTAGAAATACGAAAAGAAAAATGGGATATAAATTCCTAACATGTCTTAAAGGTCGATACCGATAGGATAAATCTATTATGGTGGATTAAAAGATTAAGAGGTACCCTCCATGTCACTCGTAAGAAGCATTACCCTTATCGGGAAGGTTTGATCTCGAGAAACATATACGAGTAGTAAACTCGCAATTTAATTGGAGGGACCAGAAATATGTTCCAATCCATTTTGTCTTAGTACAGCCCATGTGAAGGGCAAAAAAACTGTCCGATGATCAAGTTTCCTTTTATTGAAAGAATACAAAACGTGTGACAAGCAGTTGAGAATTGAGCGGTTCGCTCTCGGCTTAAGTATATTGAAATATATAAACGTGGAGGTAATTATGTGAATTAAGTATTAAAAGATTCCGCGAAGTTCATCGGACTCTAGCTTCCTGTTGCGGGTGGTCGGAAGATACCCTACCGTAACATTTTATCAGTTCTCCTCGACTGAGTGGAGATAAAATTTATGGAATAAAAATTTAAACTCGTGGGCTGTTTGAAATTATATATATACGCATGAAGGTAAATATTGAGGATTTACAAGGGGCGACACGAAAATCATAAAGTCAGGAAAGTAATAGAATTCTCGTTAGGCCGGGGTGGGACCCGCTACGAGAACGTTTTGAAAAGTTGTTAAGGCCCCGACTTGTCTCAAATTACGTGACAAAGGCTGTGTGGGGAAATCGGTGCAATTACACCCGTCTTAACGTGCCTAAATTCATTAAAGTTGTAAGGTTAAGCGTGCCAGGGCCAGAGCAATTCTGGGATGGGTGACCCCCTGGGAAATGTACAAAAAATTTCGCAAACATAGGCATGAAAGACGAATAGGAAATTCTGGGTAATCAAAAGGGAATTAGGATGTGTGATATGGCTAGAAACTTTATAGGGGCCACACGAGCTGAGACGGATTAGATTGCTAAAACGGGAAGAAACAGAAGCGCAGCTCTGAAACTAGGGTAAGTATGAACAAGTGATTGAAGATGTATTGTAAAAGAAATGGTAGTGATATATATGTGTATTTACAGGGCCCCATTTATGACTGTGTTGATTGATTGGCGGATCTTGATAGCCATTATTGTAATATATGGAAAACATTAACCGAACAGAATCTATGAGATAAAGTGAAAAGTATGGTACAGATGTTACGAAATAAACTAAGATTTATTTTGCTACCGGTTGAGATTGGAAAATTCTAATACGACGATGGTTGGAAAGAAAAGAGAATGATTGAGTGGAAGGTAATCAAATGTCAGAAAAAGTGAACCGTAAGAAACATAATTGAGTAGAACCTCTAAGAGAGTCAACGGGGAAAGCACGAGAATTATTTGGGAAAGCGGACTAAAATGAAGCAGTGCAGGACAAAGGAAACCTATGGTATGGAATGATGAATCGTGTGTGTATCGAGTAATTCGAATATAAAAAAGAACAGAACAACGGTTAAGGAACGGGTATGAAAGAAGGAATAACTTGGCTAAATCATCCAATGAGGAAGGATATAATTATTAAAAGATAAATTGCTATATTAATTACGTTATCTGAGCGTCAGCTATTGGATAAGATGGTGTACTATGTAATTATGATTCTGTTAAGGTTTCGTACGAAGATAACCAAGTTGTAGATTAGAAAGAAAAGATACGAATATGGTGTAAGTATAACTCCAAAGAGGGGTAGCGAAGGAGAGTGAGCAAAGTAAGTGTACATGCAAACAACTGACATACAGAAGACTGAAGCGATAAAGGACTGGCTTAGGCCTTAGATATCGACAGAAATATGTAGTTCTTTGAGAATGGTCAGATTATGGCCTATGTTCCCCGGCAGCAGACCGCACGAGGGAAAATTAGTTCGCTCATGAACTGGAATTAGCTACGGTGACTCATGCCTTAAAGATATGGCGGCATTACTTACACGGGGTCCGCGTTGATATTTATACGGACCTTAAGAGCTTTCAGTATACATATATTTTAAGAAAAAGGAGCTGAACTTGCAGCAAGAAAAGATGGTTCGAATTATTGAAGGATTATGATGTTAATATTTTGTACCACCCTAGGAAAGCTAACATTGTGGCAGACGCACTTAGTCGTGAACCCATGGACGGCATTGACCGGCGTACATTCAGAAACAAAGAATTGGTTTGTAAAACTCATCAGTCGGCTAGCCTTGGAGTCTGTTTGGTCGGTTCTGAAGATATTGAAATTTTCCTCTGAGAAGTTACAGAATCATCGATTATAGAATAGGTAAATCAGCGTCAGTTTGAGGACTTTATTCTTGCATGATACAGAGATACGATCTTTGACAAGGAAAATACTCAGTTTGAGGTTTCGTCTGATGAGTATTATTATACCGAGGTAGATTATGTGTGCCCGACATCGTAGGGCGGCAACGACCAATTATGAGCGGAGCGCATAATGTTTGGTATTTCGTTTATCCCGGATCCACTAAAAGGTACCATGACCTCGGATGTCTATATTGGCGGAATAGTATGAGACGGGACATCGCAAGGCTCGTGGCCCAGTACCCGAATTGCCAACCAGTCAAAATTGAGCATCAGAAATGGGGTGGACTGTTCAGGAAATGGGAATTTTGATATGGAAGTGGGAAATAGTCAGTATGGATTCCATTACGGGTTTGCCCCGTATTCCACGGAAGTATGATTTCCATATGGGGTATGGTTAATAGGCTGACAAAATCAGTCCATTTTCTCCCCGTCAGAGCCACTTATTCAGTTGAGGATTATGCCAGACTATATGTATTAAAGGAATAGTGAGACTCCACGGAGTTCCTATATCTATTGTCACTGACAGAAGTACTCAGTTATGACTAATTTCGGGGGATCTGTTCCCAGGAAGGATTAAGGGCTCAGGTAAGTCTGAGCACAGTATTCCACCCTCAGAGCAGACAGGCCGAACACACTAGGCAAACGCTAGAAGATATGTTGTGGGCCTGTATTATTGACTTCGTAGGTAGCTGGGATGATCACCGCCATGGATTGAGTTGCTTATAATAACAACTACTACTCTAACGTCCAGAGGGCTCCTATGAGGCTTTGTATGGCAGAAAAATTTAGGTCACTGAATGGCTAGTTCGATATTGGCGAAACAGAATTAATCGGTCCAGATATGATCCAATAAGTCGTTGATAAAGTGAAACTTATCCGAGAGAGACAATTAGCAGCTTCGAGTCGACAGAAGTCATATTCAGATAAGTGACATCGACCCTGGGAGTTCCAGGTCGGTAATTGAGCATTTTTTTGAAAGGATCGCCTATGAAAGGCATAATGCAATTCGGCAAGAAAAAAGGGTAAGCTCAGTCCGCGACGTATCGGACTTTATTGGATTGTTTGAAGAATTAAGAATGTCGCCTATGCATTAGATTTACCATCTGATCTGGAAGTGGTACATCGGGCACTTCATGTATCTATACTTCGCGAATGCGTCGGTGGCCCTCCCAAAATATTTCCAGTAGAAGAGATTCAAGTGACGGAGGAATTGTTTGATGAAGAACAATCTATAATTATTCTGGATTGCCAGGGGTAGAGATTACACACTAAATATATACCGCCTATTAAGGTCTTGTGGCAAGACAATAAAGGAGAAGTAATGACCTTGGAAGTTGAGGACGGAATGAAAAAGAAGTGCCCTCACTTGTCTCTTATGCCCACCGGTAATCTAAATTCCTTACTTGGCTAAATTCAAAGACGAATGCGTATAAATTGTGTTGACAATAAAAAGAAACTCCCCCGAAGTGCTTACAGACCCTACAAGACTAATCTAACATTCGAGGACGAATGTTTTAAAGGGGGGGAGGACGTTATATCCCGTACTTTCGCGTATTCGAATTTTTTTTAGATAATTTTGATTTGTAAGGAATAAGGCCATATGTTGATTTGAATTAGTATATGTGTGTGTTGTTCATGAAAGATATTGGTGTGGAAACACGGAGGAAGGCCAAGGACAAAAATTGGAATTTCGAAAATTAGTTTCGGGAATTACAAAACGAGAATTATCATTAATTGGGCTCAAATAAAAGAGCAAAATGAGGCCCAAAATGAGGTGGGGTGGCCGGCCATGTGCCTTGGCCCAACCACCAAATTAATGAATATTTTTCCATGTGACATAATTAATATAAGAGTCTTCATCTATCAGAAGACTCAAGAAGCAAAAGGAAGAGAGAGAAAAACAAAAGATGAAGAGCAAGGAGATAAGGGCCATTTCGGCCAAGGCAAGGGGAATTTCACCCCTCAAAATCTTGCCTCTAAAATTATTGTTTTGTGATTTTCCTACTATATTAAAGGCCCTCTACAACATGGTGCAATTGTTTGGGAAGAAAGAGCACTAGTTCCTCCAATATGACAACATGGTTGAGTGAAGGAGATTGAAGAAAAAGGTAAAAATTCATTCCATGTTATTATGTTATGAAGGTTTGTTTGTGTTGTAGTGTATGAAAATGAGTAGAATTCATGAAAACATGGAAGTTTGCAAAGTGGGTGTGTATGTATATATGTGGCCGTGTAAGTGCTTGGTTGTGTAGTTAAGATGTGTTGAATTTTATGTTGTATTCTAGTTGTGTGTAGGGTGGAATGTATATTGGAAATGAAAGTTGAATGAATTTGGTTGGAGTTGGAAAGATGATATGTGGCCGTGAGGTGTATTGGAATTGGAATGGGAATGAATCACTTTTGTTTAATATGTTAGTTGTGTTGTTGTGATGCTTGCAATGTAAATGAAGATAAAATGATATAAGTTTGCATTGAAATGGAATGTAGAAGTTTGTGTCGTTTAGTATGATTTTATGACATTATGAAAATGGAGTTGTTAAGGTGCAAATTATGATAATTGTTGATGAATTTGGGATATAGAAGCATGTTATGAATAAGTATGTTAAAGATTAGAAGTTTTGAATGAATTATGACTCGGGCGGAAAGTTTGTATATTATGTATATCTTGTGAATATTTTGTAGAAATGATATGAAATGCTTCTAAATTGTATTGTAATGATCTTGAGTAGTGATGAATATGAAAATATTGAGCTTAGTTTGGAAGTGTGAAGTCGGAATGAACGTTATTGCATTATGTCGGAAAGTAGAACTAGTTGCCTCATATTGCGATGATTGTTGACATTGTTGATGTTGTTGGGTTGTTGTTCCTACTATTTGAGCCGAGATGATTCTCGGGGGCGCTATATTTATAGGGGAGGTGCTACTGAAATTTCGGTAGACAAAACTGAAGTTAAGTGCATTCTTAAGTCTTGAAATTCCTAATTGGTAACAATGACCAATTGCAGATTTTGGACGAAACGGGAATCGAGTTTGAACGAGCGTACGAAGTGAGAAAGGTATGTAAGGCTACCCCATTCCTTCTTTTGGCATGTCCTAGGTATACTAGGTCGATATCGGAGCCTTGGAGGCCATTCTGTTCTTGGAAATCCGAACTAGAAATTGGGTACTATTCATTCAATTCAATTGAAGCATAAAACTCTCATTTGTGTTAAAAAGTGATCTAATGCCTGAAACATTTGTAAATGTATTCGAATCGCTTCGAAACTTCCCCGTATGATCTCATAGACCCCAAATGTCCGTAACTCATGTCCGCCACCTCGACTTGACCCGAGGTGGGCCCGCTAACTCCGAAACTCTTTTGGTTGCCCTATAAAGCTCATTTTTGTATAACGTCGGCAAAAGACTTTTGTTTATGAACTTGGCTATTGTAAAATAATGTTTGGATTACCACGATGTCCTAAATTATATTTTGAACTATAATTACCGTTTTGGAAATACTTTTGTGAAATGAACCCCGTTTTGATTAATTGTTCGAACTATTTTGACTAATGAGTCAACATGTGATTTTATCAAGTTTGCAAAAGTATTTTGATATATGAATTGCATTGTTTTCTCACGACTCCGCTCGTGCCCTTATTATGATTTCGTTCACCGGTTCCCAGGCCGGTTATGATTCCTGCGCCCTATGATTAATTCGGCCGTATGCTGTGTTACGGTTCCCGAGACCTCGCCATAGGGCCGGGTTCCGTTTGGAGTTATGCTGTGATATGGCTGGTGATATGTTATGATGATATGTGTGTTCGGGGATGTACGGAGATTTGAACCTTCTGGTGTTATGCTGTGTGTGGCACCTGCGTCGGAGGGGTGACTACGTTCCTGAGCTTTGCATGATTTTTAACTGCATTATGTACATACGTTTTGGTACAGATTTTGATATACTGGTCAGTATTCTTTTTTTTTTGTATCCTGTTTGGTTTCAGTTACGGTTTACACTTCTGCACTCTATGCTTTACATACTCAGTACATCTTTCGTACTGACCCCCTTTCTTCGGGGGCTGCGTTTCATGCCCGCAGGTACAAAGATCCGTGATCTGCCAGCATAGGCCACACGTCCTGCTATTACAGAGTGCTCCTTTTGATTCGGAGCCCATATGTCGGTATAAATATTTTGTGAGGTATATGTATCTGTATATTTGACTATTTGGGGTACGGCGGGGCCCTGTCCCGTCATATGTTTTCGTTTTGTATTTGTAGAGGCCTGTAGTCATGTTTCTGGGTCGAGGGTCCTATATGTGTCTGTTGGATTAAGATTTGTGTCTTAATGCGGTCCGTCTGTTAAGGTGTCCAGAATGGCTCTTATGTTTATATTTATACATATGATCGGCGATGTGCATTCCGCCGCTTCTATTTGTTCCGGTATGATATTTTGGTATGCGACCGCTTAAGACAAGTTTTGTTTTAAATTATGTTTAAAATAACTATTATGAAATCTGAGTTAAGATTTGATTTGACAATTTGGCTCGTATGTCCGTTTGGGGTGCCCAAGTAGGGCGCCAGTCGCGGCCCACGGGGATGGGTCATGACATTTCCATCCTGTTATTATTCATGCTCCGTATCTTTCATTATGTTATTATTCATGCCTTACATACTCAGTACATCTCTCGTACTGACATCCCTTCCCGTGGACGCTGCGTTCATGCCCGCTGGTAAATATGTAGACGCGTCTGATTCCTAGGAGCTCCACCAGTGGCACATTGAAAGCGCTCCAGTTGTTCCGGAGCTTCAGTTTATTGGCACTACTCTTCTGCATATATTTGGGCAAAGTGAAATTGGCCCCCTCCTTTTGTATATATTTATCTTGTTTAGAGGCTCGTAGACAGATGTATGTGGATAGATGTTTCATAATTTTTCTCGTCCCTGTTGTTATATAATATTTTGGTAAAGCTTATTGACATATGCTTACAGATATGCTATCGATGACTATGTTAAGTAAGATATGTATAAGATGTTCATATGGCCCACTTAGTCATGAAAAATGGAATGTTATACTAGAGGTGCTCGGTAGGCTAGTGTCGTGTACCCGTCATGGCCTCTAGTGGGGTTGTGACAATGTCCATGACTTCTAGGGATCTTTTGTTGTCTATAGTAATCCGGAGTATATTTTCATGAGTCTTTCATGCATTATATATATATATGTATAATTATTTTCGAACACCGTGCCTATTCGGCCAGACATGACACCACTTCGGTGGGCGGCTTATGGATAATGATAACACCGTGTCTATTTGGTCGGACATGACACCACTAGTGGGCAGCGTGAGATGATTATCGTCCCGGACACGGGATTATATGATATATGGATAGTGTTGTATGTCCCACAACACTATCAATTATATTATTTTTACAGAGTGCATGTATATCATATACCGCATAGGTATCTTCAGTCATACAGAAGCCTTCAGATAGTCAGTTTGTCATGAATTTAAGATTCCTTTCATGATTCTTATTTATATATGTTACTCTTATGCCTTGCATACTCAATATTTTTTCCGTACTGACTCCCCTATTGTTCGGGGGGCTGCGTTCATGCCCACAGGTTCAGGTAGACAGAGAGACGATCCAGCTCAGCAGGACTTCCCCTCAGCTGTAGTTGGTGCGCTCCACTTGATCTCGAGTTGCGGTCCATTTTGGTATGCTATTTTGAGATGTATATACATGTATATAGGTATGGCGGGGCCCTATCCCGCATAGGTATCTTCAGTCATACAGATGCCTTCAGACAGTCAGTTTGTTATGAGTTTAAGATTCCTTTCATGATTCTTATTTATATATGTTACTCTTATGCCTTGCATACTCAATATGTTATCCGTACTGACTCCCCTATTGTTTGGGGGGCTGCGTTCATGCCCGCAGGTTCAGGTAGACAGAGAGACGATCCAGCTCAGCAGGACTTCCCCTCAGCTGTAGTTGGTGCGCTCCACTTGATTTGGAGTTGCGGTCCATTTTGGTATGCTATTTTGATATAGCAGCCTAGTCGGGTTGCACTGTTATTTCGGTGTTTTGCATATATATACCCATATATATACATTGGATATGAGTCAGATATGGGGCACTCTGTTGTTATGTGATAGTTAAACATGTGTTGGGGTGTCTGGTCATTAGGGGTCAGGCACTCGTCATAACTCATCGGCTTGGGTCGTGACATTTTAATATTTATTTGATGTATTCACTTGTATATGTAAAGATACTTATAAATGTTGAAACCTTTTGTGTGCTTAGAACTTAGGAAATACGTTAGTATTATTGAGAAGTCGCCTAAACTATTTTTAAATTCGCTTAAACTCTAACACATGCATGAAATCGGTACTTAACTTTCTATAAGCTTCTTCAAGTCTAAAACTGGTTTGGATATATGGTTAAGCCTAAATGATGTTTGAAACTGGAACTAAGTTGTATTTTTTGGCCTTTCGCCCCTTGTGAAATCTAGAAATGGAATGAATAAAAGATTAAATTAGTTTTGGGCTGTAAGCCCACTTTGGACAATTTTTTATAAACTATTTCTTTGCCTTTTGGGCCGTGACGAGAATTGGACTGGAAATTGAACCGCAAAATGATTTGGACACAAGACATATTTGAAGAATTAAGATTGATAAAAATGAAAAATAAGACATCAGAACGTTCCCTGAGTAAATTGGACCCTTTTAGAACTTGCTTGGACTTAAGAAAATTTTCAGAAAAAAGAACAAAGTTTTTGGGGCCAAAAGCCCAAACATAAAGGGACAAAAACAAGAGGAATTATATTTGGACCGATTTGAGATAAGAAGGCTTTGGAAAGTCAAATATAGTTGATTATGAGCTTCAATGGACTGAAAACTGGAAATTTAATAAACTCTTTTCATACCTATATAATTATTATAAAAGAGATATACTCCACTTACTTTCCCTATATATAAGTAATAAAAACTTATAAGAACTAAACTCATCCCATGAGGGCCAAAATAGTAGCGACTCTACTCGAGAGAAATCCTGAGCGTGTCTTGGTACAGAAATGAAGTGAGTTGAATACTTATATGAATTTTGAAACCAAAACCCCCTTTTGAAGGGGACATTTTTTCCAGAAATTTGAATTTATGATAAGCATGATACTTTTGAAGGCATTTTAAGCAAATAATTACAATAATCACATATTGAAGTTCGTAGGTCAATCGTATTCTACGGATCTTTAATACTAGGTTATTTAAAACCTTCCCTAGGGGATCCTTAGAACCCTTACCTCGACCTCTGGTTAAAAGAATTTTTCTCTTGTTTGATAAACCCTTTTTAGTTTTTCTAATTTCCATTATAAAATTAGGTGGCGATTCTAAAAAATATGAAATCAATTAGAGCACCAACAAACTCTTAGTAGCTTTTATGCACCAACGTAAAATTGAACCGTAACAGGTGGTGACTTTGCTGGGGATTTTTTAAGTTCTAACCATAAGGTTTCCAATATAATGTGATTATAATTGTAATTATTTGCTCAAGTGTTTACTTTTTCGTAATTATAAACTGTCATGCATTTCAGATCATAAATTCCGCCACTCCTGGCAAAAAGCGTGGTTTCAAAGGGGACACGCGGGTTCGCGGTCTAGCCTTCACTGAAAAACCCAAAACACCCATTCTTTGGAACATGTTGAACACGGAGTTGGTGTGCGGTCACCCAACAGCCGACAACGTTTCACCCTAAGTAGTCCTCTCGGGTCCAAGGTCACTTAAAAAAACCCACTCTTGCATATTCATTGGGTAAAGCTAAGCCAAATCCAAAGATGAAATAGAAGGGTTTGGATATTTGAGACGTATCTAAACCCGTTAGGAAAACCACCCCATGGCAGATACAATTTATGACCCGAAAGACATCAAATCTCATTTATGTTCCTATGTGCTAAACCATTGCCTATTGGGGGGGGGGGGGGGGGAGGGGGAATGAACATTAACATTGCCTTTATGTTTTGTATATGCCGATCGATTTACAGTTTGACACGGTCATTGAGGTACCCGACTTGTTGAATATATGGTGGGATAGAATGAACGAGGATGAAAGAAAGAAAATCACCTACAACTTAGGAAACCTACCATCTATTATGATGGTGGAGCTGTAGAGAGCTAACTAAGGTGATTACTGAATTTTGGGATTGAGATAGGATGGTTGTTCGATTTGGGGATGATATGGAGATGGCCCTGACTGTCATGCCCCAAAACCAGCCCTAGACGTGACCGGCATCCGACGTCATGAACAATATCGGAAGAACCTAAACAACACGATAATAATACTTGAACCCACCAGGTTCAACATTCGCCGCCAACCGTTTATAAAATAAATGTAACAAATCATGAATATATGAATTAAATCAGCGGAAGTCTTTATAATTTAAATAATTCACCCAAAACATGATAGTGTGCCCGAAAGAGTTAAACGGCAACTCTTCTTCTACCCTCATTCGAATGTATACTAAGGAGCTTCTAAGAATAAAGAAACAAATGTCTAACCCATCGGGACGCAGTCCGAAAACTAGAATAAATAAAGGGAATTAAAGAACTAGAGTATCCCACGAATGAATGTGTGGGCTCACCAAATTAGCAGCACAACAAGTCCTTCCTAAACACCTGGAGTATCAAGAACCTGCTCTTCTCCGTTACCTAACATACCATCGAAAACAACAATGGTATGCCTGAGTACTTGGTACTCAGTGAGTGCCTCGAGGACAATAAGTAATAAGAAAATAAAGTACATAATACATAAAGAAATTAGTCCTGAAATTCATATGAACCCAATGTAAGAACAGTTATTCAGCTTATATATCTCAATAATAAGTATCAAAACGAATTATAAAGTCTCTTGTCGAGTTACAACTTCAAATATGCCTTTTAAATCAATTAAGATAGTCATCAACAATCCCATAAGAGAATAAGAATGTCACACATGCCAATATAGGCCCAAGAATCAAGCATACCACACATAGCGCACCACACCAGAACATATAATTCTCGGTGGCTATCCTTCCTCCTGAATAGCTAGGCATAAATCACACTGGACTATGTAGTATGCGGTGGCTATCCTTCCTCCCGAATAGCTAGGCATAAATCATACCCCGGGCAGCGAACCCAGCGGTGGCCACTCTTCCTCCTGAATGGCTAGGCATAAATCACACCCCGGGTAGCGAACCCAGCGGTGGCTACTCTTTCTCCCGAATGGCTAGGCATTAATACACTAGGATCCATAGTGGCTACTCTTCCTCTCGAATAGCAAGGCAGACACAACAACAAAGTCCATGGCATAGAAGCCGATTCACAATTTGTCTCAAAGTATTCACACCATCAATAAAATTAAAGTTCATTATTCCATATCGAAAGAATAAGTCATTCCAATCAATGTTTTGAAAACGTATAACTTCTTTACAAAAGATTTCCATGTCCCAATTCATCAATGAGAATGTCATTATGAAAATCCATAATTTCATGAATAATCCTGAAAACGTTTCCGCTTCTTTAAACAAGATCACTTTGTCATAGTTCCTTTGTAAAATCATCAATACCAACAATTAACCATCATCACTAAGCATCTCTCATAGAGGAAAACATTCATAATATCCTATACATATGTAGGGTTTGTTACAATCTAGGTTTAATGTGGGTTTATCCCCTCACACACATTAACCACCATTTAGACATGAATTAGAGTTCAAGAAACATGAAAAGATTACTTTTCCTTTCATTTATTAAAGAATCTTGAATAAAATTTATACTTCCAACAATAGTTTTAAAAAGTAATTTTCATTCAGAATAATTTTTTAAAAGAGAGACATAAAATCACCTTTATAGTCAAAAATGATTTTAAAAGAGACATACAAGTCATAACCAAAGAGTTCATAAAAACCGATCGAAAGAGTATGTTCAAAAGAGACATACAAATCATCTTTATAGTCAAAAATGATTT
Organism: Lycium barbarum; assembly: GCF_019175385.1. Classification (NCBI taxonomy): domain Eukaryota; kingdom Viridiplantae; phylum Streptophyta; class Magnoliopsida; order Solanales; family Solanaceae; genus Lycium; species Lycium barbarum. The sequence goes on along the minus strand of NC_083343.1, from coordinate 68,598,152 downwards.
TTAAAAGAGACATACCTGAAATCACGCTCCAACACACTTTCCAAGACTCAATAATCCCACTACAATGGTTTTAGATGATAAAGATTAGAACTTGAATAGTTTCTTGAAGTTTTCTTGGAATTTCGAAAACTATGGTTTTTCGCAAGCTTAAATCTTGTTCTTGAAGCTTATGAAAATCATTGGTGGATCCTAACCTATTTTTTTATTCTATACTAGTTCAAACAACAATAATAATCTCATAAAATCAAGAGTCTTACCTTTTGATGGAATCCCCCACTCCTCTCTTCTTCCTCTTTTTGAATATACAAGAACTTAGGGTTTTAGAGAAATGATTTGCTATCAAGAGGGGATGGATATGGTGTGGGACTGATCAATATTGAGTGAGAACTCACCTTAGGGTTAGAGAGACTTTTCTAGGGTTCTTTTCCTCAGAAATATTGATTTGAAACGATGTGGGAAATAGCACAATGAATTAGGACTTAAAGGAAATTCGAAATCAGAAAATAACTCCCGATCTATGCTGAGTCCCCGTCGTGGGTTCAGCACCTGATCATGTTTTTACTTTGGTTTGCAGCTGATTTTTCCATGTTGGGTCCGTGACGCGGGCCCAGCACATTTGTTTTTTCGTTTTCGACAATTGACCTTCGCTCAGTAAAATGACCATAACTTTTTGTACAAAACTTTGCTTGGGCTGGGCGACCTACCATTGGAAAGCTATTTCAAAGATCTACAACAACTTAAATCAAGGAAGTTTTACCAAATTCGAAACACGTTTTCATTAAAATCGCCCAGAAGGTAGACCTACCAAAACTTAGGCGAATTTAAGAGCCCTTAAGAAATTCAATTGTTGGATTTGCTTCAAAACGACCATCATCCACCCAAATTCATCAAGAATGGATTCATATGGGTATAATATCATCTTAACACTAGATTTTTAGACATTCACACCAAACACGAATTTACGAGATGTTACACTGACTTTGGAGGAGTTGCGAGATATCATAGATAGTGTGGGGACTTGCTTGAAAAGAAGAAAGAAACCCGAAAACCATGTCTTAATCCCAGAAAAGCTCACCCACAAAAAAATATTGAAAATGTTATCATTGTCCCATGCCAATTGGACATTCGGTCCAACCATACCATTAAGAGAGTTGTACAAAAGATTCGCTAACCTAAGTGGATTTGTCGAACACCCAGTAGAATCCAAAACCTATGCTGAGTGGGAAGCCACCCAACCCTTAGCCTTTGCCATTTTCTTTTTGGGACTGATGGTCTTCCTCAATGATGGTAACTTAGCCATAGCCACTCGAGTCATGTCAGTCACCGATGCTCTCTTTCATGGCATAACCCGAAATGACAAAACCAAATACTTTGACTTGACCCTCGTCATCCTCGCCGATATATACCTTGCCCTGAGCCTTTGCAGAAACCACTTTGGGTACTTTCAAGGATGTAACCTACTTCTACAGTGGTGGATGCTTAAACATATGAAGAAAGTCGGGGGTACCCATTATTTGAGTAGGTCGGTAGAAAAGGACGACCTTCATACCCTTTTCCCCAAATTTGGGAATCAGACCAAACAAGGCTGGGCTTTCATCTTTTCTAGGATTAGAGAGGATGACATACAATGGATGTTCAATGACTTCATAACTGTCACCGTTGTGGTTAAGGGAAGGAAATGCCCGTTCTTACCACTCATGGGAATTCAATGGATTCACCCTTATGCACCCTCTAGGGTCTTGAGGCAATTTGGTAGGTCCCAAGTCATACCTCAAATTGGAAATATGGGGGAACTTATCATCGACTATGATGGTGACAAGATTCAGTGAGCCAGGGATTGTGTTCGAGAACGGAATGGTCGCATATCTTGGGGTCCAGACACTATAGCTCCCGATAGATTTCATCCGGATTGTGAAGTAGAGTATAGAGATTGGTTGAGAGACGACTTGGAAGGTACTATCACTCTTAAGCCCATCCTCTACAATTGCATGCAAGACAAGGCCTTCAAAGCAAATATTAGAGCCCGCTTGATCCAAAGAAGGGTCGATGACAGAGATGCTAAGCACTTGGAAAAAATAGAGCATGATCAAGCTACCATAGAAAGCTTGAACCATGAGTTGGAGTTCACCCACGACTGTTTGATAGAGCTCGATGATCAGATAAAGAAGACTTTAGATGACATTCCTCCGATTAGCTTCATAGAGAAAGGGTTTCTGATGGACGCACTGTTGACATCGACTCACCTCCATATCCAGACTTCCCTTTGAAAGGCTAAGAGGGCGACGACCGATAGGGCTTCATCATCGGCTAATGAAGATACTTCTGCTGATTTATTTTTCTGTCCTATCTTTATTTATCTTTTGCACCCCTTCGAGGAAGAATATAATTAATGAAATTTATGATTATGGGGCCAATGGCTTGGTACAAATAGCATATTTATGTTTCAAACGATTAGAAAGCTTTAGGAATACGAGTAGTATAATTATGCTTATTGATATATTGCTATGTGAATATGTGTTTCATATATTTCGTTTGAATGATTGATTGATCACATGTATAGATCACCATCCCAAAGCAAAACAAAGAAAACACCCAAAATAACTTGAAAGCTAATTGATTCAACAAACCCTTGTAGCTTTTACAAAAGGTTGCCATGAACACTCGGAGAACACTACTACCAAAAGGGAAAATGAAGGATCGCTTCGTAGAAAGATTCAAGATTTGGAAAGAAAATTCGGGAGGTCAAAGCCACAGTCAAAGAGGCTGATTAATTGATGAATTCAACGGAAATCCCGCCTAAGGAGCCAGCTAGATTGGGGCATCACAAAGAGGACCTCTCGAATAGGGTCAAAGGAACATCCCATGGGTACTTAGCGATGTTCGACCGACAAGAAGCCAAAGACTACTAAGCGGAATCTGACCCGTAAGAGCCTACTTGGCCATCTAAAGAGGTCGCCTCTATTGTTTCCACAAACCAAGGGAAGAGCCCGGACTACAAATAGAGTTTGTCCACCCGGCGTCACCAGCTTGGTGGGCAATTGCACTCAAGGCTGTCGCTTGCCCTTACCGCATCTCACCGAAACATGTGCGATGCGAAGATATCTTCGAGAAACTTAAGGGTGTGGGGGCCCCCAGCCATGAACATCTACCACCTTGCACTCGAATTTACTGGCATAAGAAGTGCCCGTTACACTAGGAGAAACCGGGCCACACAGTTGATGAATGCCTGGCCTTCAGGAAAAAAATCATAAGATTGATCGATGGCAAGAAAATCCACAAGCTATGGAGACCCTAGTCGTTGTGTCCACGATTCTGTCTCCCCAAATGAAGGGATCACTTTGAACACCCATAGTTAGCGTTACGACTTCACCATCTTTAAGGACTAGCACACGAGAATCTTTAAGAAATTTGCAAGCGCGGGGAAAATCCAGCCAATTAGGGCCACAAGGAGGACTTCGTCTGTGGGAACGAGTCCATGGAGGATTTGTCTCTTCCACTCCGGAGCCCCGGAGCATAACATTGAAGAATGCGAGACTTTCAAGTTTGAGCTAGAGCATTTAGTCCATACGGGGGGGATTTGGGTAGTACTCCAACCTCAATATTAAAAAATAGGGCCTTTTGGCCGAAAACGTGGTTGAAAGGACAGACAACCCGTTCCGATGTCAAAGAGAGGTCACGTTTGGGTGGATCTAGGGGATCCCATTTTGTGTTTTGAAAGATTTGTCCCTTATTTATATGTAACGTCCGACCTAATGTCCAAAGGAGGGATACATAGGAAGCCCTTATCGGGCCCGGTCTGGGAAGGTTCCGGGTAGGTTTAAAGTAGGAGTGTTGTTATTTATGTAACCCGAACTACAGGAGGGCCGAGTTTCCCGCGGAGTGACATGTAGGCAATCTACGTAACGTTCAGTCCTATAATATATAACTATATACCACCACATTACCCATACCAAGACCCACATGACTTAAAAAGAGCAAAAATACCCGAAACCTCGATACAAGGGATCAATCAAGTATTCAAGTCAAACATATGACTTTTACGTGCTACATGCTTTGCATGTCAACTCTGTGTGATATCTTGCTTTATTTATTATTGCCTGACCTACTAACATCAGTTGCCTTTGAGTTATTCTTCTCTTATAGAAAGAGAAAGTTGATCGGTGTTCACACTGGCATACTTCACAAGATCTGAAGCTACAATTGCATCCCTGTCTCAACAAGATCAAGAAAAAGAAAAAATTACTGGTACTTCAGAAGATGAACAAAACCAGACAGAACTCGCCATTAGGGAGTCAACCACACCGAAATTGCAAGAATCCTTGCCTCATAAGGACATTATTAAGATACTGTTTGACAAAGTTGCTGACCTCCAAGAAAAAGGTCACAAGAGCGGAAACAACCAACGCTGCAAAAGAGGCGCCCACTGTGGCAAAGAGGCCTCCACCGCCTTTTCTATCTTTAAGTTAACCACTACCCGATAACTTCCCCACCTACCCTACTAGCGCCACGATGCCATATACCCCAAATCCAACTACTGCTGATCACATTGGTACCTCATACCACACGCATTAACTCCCAATGTTATTCGAATTCCCAGAACCACTCACTCAGTTCCATCCTATCCAGCACCGTAAAATGCCCACCCCAGCTCCACTGTACACCCAGGCACCGTTTCCCTACCACTCTGCACATAAAACAGTTTCCTTCAACACACCTATCAGCCCAAATGCTTTCTCACCAGATCATCAATATATTGATCACTATGAGGAGATGAAAAAGACGTGGAGAGTCGAGCAAGACAGACGCGATAAAGAACTGGAGCGTAAACTGGCTGAAATATTGGAACAATCCATTAGAGCTGCCCATAAAGCTACGGGTTTGAGCTATGATGATCTGTGCATGTACACGGGCTTGGACTTTCCCGGAGACTTTACAGTGCCAAGGTTCAAAATGTTTAACGGAACGAGCAACCCGAAGGTCCATCTCCAAGCTTACTGTGACCAATTGGTCGATTTCTGAGATAATCAGGCACTTATTATGAGGCTGATTAGTCGAAGCTTGACTGGAGAATCCTCTGAATGGTTCATGGCACAAGACATATGCAGATGGACTACTTGGGAAGATATGGTCAAAACCTTCATGGAAAGGTTTCGTTTTAATGTGGAAACAGTACCCGACCAGTACTACTTTGAAAAAGTAAAACAAAAGTCCATCGAGAACTACCGCGAATACGTGAGTAAATGGAGAGCTGAAGCTGCACTAGTGCAACCGCCAATGAGTGAGGAAGAATTAGTCTCAGTATTCATCCGTTCGCAAGAATTGGACTATTATGATCGAATGTTGTCAATGGTGGGAAGGTCATTCTCCGAACTTGTGAAAATGGGTGAAGCCATAGAATATGGTTTATAGTCAGGAAGGATCATGAGTATAGCCGACAAGGCTATCGGATCGAGCTCAACAGGGTTTGTTAGAAAGAAGAATGAGGAAGTGGCGAATGTTTCCCATATTCCTAGCCTGAGAACCAAAAGAAAGGAAGAATTCCAGTCTCCAATGGAAATATACCCATCACCACCCCCAAATGCCTACTTGCCCACTCCATACAACCCGATGCCCGTTTATTACGCGCCACCTACTTTCCAATCACCTCCGCCTAACTACCAAACTCCACAAAATACCTTTCAATCACCATCACTAAATTACAATGCTCCACAACCAAATTACCAAGCTCCCGCACCTGCTTATAGACCTCCAAAAAATAACCCTCCAATAAATTACCAAAACTTCGAGAAGAAGCCTGCCCGCACATTTACCCCATTGATGGAAACCCAAACTGAGTTGTTCAAAAGGTTGAGCACCGCAGGAATGATCCAAACACTCCCCCCCAAAGGTTGTCGATCTCAGGAACTGATCTTATCGGGCTGACCAATTATGTGCTTACCATTCTAACGGAGTAGGACACAGTACTGAGGATTGTATCAATCTAAAGTACAAAATACAAGATATGATCGACAAAAAAGAGATTGTCCTCTAAACAGCTGCACCAAACATGAAGACTAATCCTTTGCCTAACCATGGCAACAATGTAATTCACATGATAGAAAGAGAAGAGGATTGGATTGAAGGCAGGGCTATTTACCTGGATTCTATTCAAGCACTCAAACACAAAATGGCGTCACTCTCCCTGCAGGAATGCCCACACTTCAAAGTGTTAATTTCACGTCGATTGTTGCACACGTATCTCAAGGAGTGCCAGTGGCACCTAGAAAAGAATTTATGGTGCAAGTAGTCGCAGCCCATTGAATGACACTGTCTGGGAGATGTTACACTCCCGAAGATTTTTCCCAAGAAGCACCCTAAAAAGAAGGGAATCAAAAGAGGATCATCACTGAAGGTGAAGCTGAAGATTTCTCGCATCGGATGCAGCCGAAAGAATACTCCATTGTTGAGTATCTGAAGAAAACCCCAGCCTAAATATCTGTGCTAGCACTCTTGCTAAGTTTACTTTAGCATCGCTTAACCTTGATGAAACTGTTGGGTGAAGCCCACGTCCCTGCCGGGACAAGCAGTGAAAAGTTGGCCGAAGTGGTCGCCAACGTCATGGCGGAACATCAAGTTGCCTTCACTAAGAAAAAGTTTTCCGAAGAAGGCACGGATCACTATTATGTGCCGAAACAAAGTGGTGACCAGAGTTTTAGTCGACAACGGGGCTGGTCTCAACATTTTCCCTAAATCCACTCTTACCCAACTAGGTTATAACATTGGGAGGGTCTGCCAAATTCGTACCAACATTTGAGCATTCGAAGGGGCTCAATGTGACGCCGCCGGAGAAGTGGACCTTCGCATTCAAAGGGTGCTAGCAGAATTTGTCACTGAATTTTAAGTCATGAAAATACCTGCAAACTACAATTTGCTGCTGTGTAGGGCATGGATCCACATGGCAGGGGCCGTGCCATCTTCACTTCATCAGTCTTTAAAATTTGTGTGGGACGACTATGAAGTTGTGATCCACCGGGAAGGTGTTATCCACAACTGCCCCAGTAATTCAGTACCGGTTAACGAAGCAGTCCCAAAGGGAACATATTTCCATGTAATGGAATTGGTGGGGGCTGTCCACAAGATAGACTCCACAGAAGCACCTTCCGGCGATCAATAGAATGATTGCCTCTACCATGCTCCAGAACGAGTTTGAACCCAGGCGAAGCTTGGGGAGAGATTTACACGAAATCACAGAGCCAATTCCCATTCCCTAAAACAATTTCAACTTTGGGTTGGGGTATGTCCCAACTGATGACGAGGTCTCAGCAGCTTCTAAAAAAAGAAAGACGCTACGAAGGTCTGCAAGACTATTAAGACTTGTACCAGTCGTTCCCAAACAGGATGCCTATCCCAGATGATGGAAACGCAAAAGAAGGGATAGGGATGTTATTCCTAGAAGAAGATTGTCTGGTGATATTAGAAGAGAGTGCAGAAGCACCCACCATCTAAGATGCTGATCCGGGGGAGCAACTGTCCAACTAGACCTCCACCCAGCTCTTGGCTCTTCGGTAGCGAAATGATAAATTTATTTTGAAAAAGGCGAGAATCAGTCAAGGCCCGATTACTCACCCTTTTCACTTTATTTACCTCGTAATGTTTTCAAAAACAGAATTGGCTTGATGTTGACCCGAGCTAGGACCACAGTTTGTACTTTCATTATAATTAAACGTAGCCTCGAATTATGGAAAACTAACTTTTCTTTTATTTTAATTTTATGCATGTGTTTTATACTAATATCACTTTGCCTTGGTTTTTCAGTAATAAAAACAATAAAGCAACCTTAAATATCATGACATGTTGCGAAATGCATGAGTCAAACAGTATAAGTGAGGAAGTGTACGAAGAGTTGACAAGGAAACAATGCTGCCTGAGGGTCTTATAGGAGAGGTAGAACAATTGGAAAATGAGAAAAAATCAAATATGGATGAAACAGAGGCCATCAACCTAGGAGATAAAGATAATATATAAAAAAAAAACTAGGATAAATGAACACCTAGAGGCATCCCAAAAGGAAGAACTGTTAAGTCTATTGAAGGAATATGTGGACATTTTTGCATGGTCATACGCTGATATGCCGGGATTGAGCACTAGTGTAGTATCCCACATATTGCCCATCAATGCGGGTTTTACCCCCGTGAAACAAAAAATCAGATAGTTCAAGCAGGATCTCAGTATCCGCATCAAGGACGAGGTAGAAAAAACAAATCAAATCAGGGGTGGTAGAGGTAACATCATACTCTACATGGTTAGCCAACATAGTGCCGGTGCCCAAGGAGGATGGGAAAATACGAATATGTGTGGATTACCGGGACCTCAACAAAGCCAGTCCCAAACACAATTTCGCACTCCCGAACATCCACATACGCATAGAGAATTATACTAAGCATGAGTTACAATCGTTTATAGATTGCTTCATAGGATACCACCAAATCCTAATAGACAAAGAGGATGTGGAAAAGACATCTTTCATCACTCCATGGGGAGTGTATCACTAAAGGGTAAAGTTGTTTGGCCTAAAAAATGTCGTCGCCACTTATATGAGGGCTATGAATACAATCTTTCGTGATATGATACACAGGGAAATTGAAGTATACATGGATGACGTCATCATTAACTCAAGAGAAAGCTCAGAGCATACCGTACACTTATGGAAGTTATTTGATAGACTCCGAAAGTTTAATCTGAAACTAAACCCAGCCAAGTGTGCATTCGGAGTGCCCACTGGAAAATTATTAGGATTCATAGTCAGCCGAAGGGGTATAGAGCTAGATCCAGTAAAGATTAAAGAAATTCAAGAGCTACCCCGTCCGAAGACTAAGAAATAGGTTATGAGCTTCTTGGGGAAGTTGAATTACATTGGACGGTTAATAGTCCAATCGAGCATCATCGTGGAGCCTATACACACATCATTAACTATGCCCATATATAAGCCGACAAGGGTACCAAAGGATATAATAAAATATAGACCGAAGAAGTCATAAGACATCTAGCTATACACGCTTGTCTACGAGCCTCTATATAGAATACATAACAAGTAAGGATGGGACGAGACCCCGCCATGCCCATATATACACAAAAGAGTCATACCACTATGAGCTGCAACTCCGAAACAATAGAGAGCTCCTAGACCAATGTTGAAATGGAAGCCTAAGGATCTGTACTGTCTCCCTGTCTACCTGCGGGCATGAACGCAGCATCCACAAATAGAAGGATGTCAGTACGGACAAAGTACTTAGTATGTAAGGCATAGAAGTAACATAAAAAAGATATAAGAAACTATAAGGTCACTGAATGCAACCTGTATGTCTGAACTGTCCCTGTGAGTGAATCATGTATGTAATTACTATGCATCTGAACTGTCTCGGAGGGTTGATGGTACGTATGAATACTGTGCATGCATGCATGAGGTCATACATATATCTATACGTATATAACGCCTGTCAAGCCTCTGTGGACATCGCATCATATCATATAGGCCGACATCATCATCCCTATCCTCATCATCATCATCATCATCATCATATCATCATTATAGCAAGAATTTTTGAAGATAACAGTATGGAGCATGAATCAATTGGGTCCTCCCTAGTTCTAAGAGTGGAACATTATCGATTAACGTTATGTGTGCGTTCGGTTCACAAGGATCATGCCAAAGAAAGAAAGGAATAGACTTACATACCTCATCGTATCCTTACTATTCAATGCTAATGATCCCGATTTTACAAATCTACATTAAAGAGGATTCATACTAACGTTAAGCCATTGAAACTTTCATAAGGTCAACTAAACTAATAATTGAGTTAACTAAAATTGGACAGCATTTCCCCTATACAACTTACTTCCACCAAATTCCAAAACAGCTCCCAAATTTTATTAATAACATCAACAATACCATATCCAAGAGATTATATTAAAACTAAACTCAAATCCATCCAAATATTCCTTACAAATTCAAGCCATAGCCATTTATTTCAACATAACATCTTATAACCTTTCTACCATGATTTTCTTCATCTTTAAGGCTTGCTAAACCTCAAATCAACTCAACTTAGGAAACGAGATGAAGAACATACCTTATATTTGAAGAACTTCAACTTACACAACTTGTTTCAAGACCAAATTTTCCACAACTCCATGTAGAGCCAAGAACAATAGCTTTCTAGGGACTAGTTAAGGATTTTATGGCTTGATCTCTTCTTTATTTGACTTGGCATGTTTAAGGATGTTCGAGAGAGATTCGAAGGTCACTAGGGTTTTATTTTGATGAAGAAAACTGATCCCAAGTCGTGGGAAAATCATTTTATATGCCAAAACAAAAATGTCCACAGACTTTTAAGTTTCTGAAATTTTCGGGAAAAGTATGGGAAAAAAGTGCGGGCCGTACTTCAAAGAATGGGCCGTACTTTCATCCCATACTTGGGAGGGTCAAAATCCAACTTTCCTGAAAATTTGGTTGAAGTACGGGACAAAAGTACGGGACGCACTTCAAAGAACGGGTTGTACTTCTATCCTGTACTTCTCAAAATCGCGATTTTTCAGTTGCATTAGAAAGAAGACTCACTGAACTTGAATTTACATAGGTTATCCATTCCACAACTCCTCATATTCTAGGAGATATACCTCTCTCAATTTGGACCAAAATGTTGTCCAAAATTCTGCCAAGTTTTCCCAAATTTTCAACAGACTTAATTTCTTCAATTCACTTGATTCTGAAACCTTTAGACACTTGTTTAGCACTTGTTAGAATTCCTCCTTAATCTTATAAGTGTCTCATAACCTCTCCGTCTTATATTAGTTTGCTTACAATGCAATTACGCAAAAAAGTTTGAGGCGTAACAATATATTTCGTCAGCCCATGGGCGTCGGGAAGTTGGCCAAATGGCAAATACTGCTAAGTGAATTCGACATTGTGTATATAGCACAAAAGGCCATCAAAGGAAAAGCCTTGGCCGACCTATTGGCTGAAAGTCCTGTGGATGAGGATCTCGAACCACTTCAAACTCATTTCCCGGATGAGGGAGTACTGGCCATAGAAGATAAACTGGTGGAGCCCTACACAGGATGGACATTATTTTTTTCCAGGGCTATCAATTACAAAGGTTCCGGAATTGGAGCAATCTTGATATTCAAAATCGGGCAACATTACCTAATGGCCGCAAAGCTCAAATTCCTTTGTACCAACAATATGGCAGAATATGAGGCTTGCATCATAGGCCTTAGGATCGCATTGGACATGGATATCAGCGAATTATTAGTCATAGGAGACTTCGATCTATTGATCCACTAAGTACAGGGCGAGTGGGCCACTAAGAATGAAAAGATCTTACCATATGTAAACCTCACACAGAGGTTGTGCAAAAGGTTCAAAAAGATCGAATTCAGGCATATGCCGAGAGCTCATAATTAATTTGCCTGTGCCTTGGCTGCCATAGCATCAATGATTCAGCATCCCGAAAGGAGTCACATTGACCTGCTAGAAATAAGTCTAAGAGAAGAACATGCCTACTGTTCCCATGTGGAAGCTGAACTAGACGACAAGCCATGGTGCGTTGATATCAAGCTGTATTTGGAAAAAGGAGAATACCCCGAAGGTATCGCGAGCACCCAAAGGAAGATCATCCTAAAAATGGCCAATGGATTCTTCCTCAATAGGCAAATACTTTACAAGCGGATGGGTTTGCTCCGATGTATAGATGCTCTAGAATCCACGAAACATTTGGAAGAAGTACATGCCAGGATTTGGGGCCCCATACGAATGGTTTCGTGTTGGCCAAGAAAATCCTCGGAGCGGGATACTACTGGATGAAAATGGAAGGAGATTGCTGCAAATTTGGGCAAAGATGCCATCTGTGTCAGATTCATGGAGACCTAGTCAGGGTCTCACCAAGTTAACTCAACACCATGAGCTCACCCTGGCCATTCGTTCAATAGGGAATGGATGTTGTTGGACCTATCGAGCCAGCTGCCTCGAATGTACATCGATTCATTTTAGTCGCCATAGAATACATCACCAAATGGGTGGAAGCAACATCACACAAATCAGTAACAAATAAAGTAGTAACTGATTTCGTGCAAAACAATATCACATGCCGCATTGGCATACACGAGTCCATCATAACCGATAACGGGGCAAACCATAACAGTCATCTGACGAAGGATATCTGAGGGCAGTTGAATCACTTATCGAAACTCAACTGCCTACTGGGCACAAATGAATGGAGTCGTAGAAGCGGCTAAAGAAAATATCAAGAGGATATTGAGAAAGATAACAGACAATTACAAAAATTGGCACGAACAATTGTCGTATGCTTTATTGGGATACCGTACAACAACCCGAACTTCAACAGGGGCGACCCATAATTGCTTGTTTATGGTACCAAAACAGTCATACCAGCCGAGGTTGAAATACCGTCATTGAGAATCATTCAACAAGCAAAGTTGGACGATGCAGAATGGGTCTAGACTCGATACAAGCAATTAGCATTGATAGATGACAAAGGATAGTCGTCATATGTCACAGTCAACTATACCGACAAAGGATGGAACGAGCCTTCAACAAACGAGTCTGAACTCGACTTTTCTAGATAGGGCAAATGGTACTCAAAAGTGTGTTCCCGCAGCAAGACGAGTACAAAGGGAACAACTGGCAAGGACCATATGTGGTCCGCAAAGTACTCTACGGAGGAACAATAGTGCTTGCTGAAATGGATGGGCAAGAATGGCCCAAAACAATCAACTCGGATGCGATCAAACAGTACTACACCCGCTTTTCATTACTATTAGTTATTTGCTTGTAATAGTTTTTTCTTTTCTTGTAATCGTTTGTAATAGATAGAAAAACCAAATGATTTCCTTAAAATATGAACTACGCAATGACTTGAATCCCCACAGTGGGATACGTAGGCAGTCTATTTGGGACCTGATCGCATTATTAGTAAAAATCAAAACTCAATTACTTTATTTCGAACTACGTTCGACCTGATTCCTGCCGCGACAAGATACAAAGGCGTACTTTGAGCTCGGTAGTACCAAAATAAAAAACCAAGAAATCCCTAGGAAGCCTCAGAGTCAGCATTTCAAGGAGAATTCAAATTTTGCATGAAGAGATTGCCATACACGCCTAACTGGGGCAGAATTTATGAGAGGATCTCAGAAATTTGTGCAACCGATCCGGCACAAGAGTCAGCCAATCTAGAGTCTCAAACTGGGGCAGAAATTTTGAGATCTTCTCAAAATTTCTGACTCTTAACAAGTCAACGAGGGTTAATCAATTCGATGCCCTAACTGGGGCAGAAATTTTGAGGAGACCTCAAAATTTCTACATTCAAGACTCAGCACGAGAGTTTTCTAAGCAAATAGGTAGACGGGTGTTATGTCCCGTGTTTTCGTACAATTGGAAATCGTGAAATAATTATGACTCGGGTGTTAGAAGGACATAAATTAATTTTTGAGAATATGACTATGTTGGTTATGGAATCCTTAATGCTAGGACCTCGGGGAGGGCCGAGGATAAATTTGGAATTTCGGAAATTAGTTTCGAGAATTACAAAACGGGGATTTTAATGTAGTGGGCCAAGAGAAATTGAGCAACAAATTGAGGCCCAAGTGTTGAGGAGTGGCCGGCCCCTTGCCTAGCCCAACCCACCAACTTAATGTCATGTGCTAAGCACATGACTATTATAGGATATATATCCACAATCCCTTAGGAAATTTCATTTAATTAGAAAACAATCCAAGAACACCAAGAACATAGGGGTTCGGCCGAATAGAAAAAGGAAAAGAAGAGAAAAAATTCCAAGCTTGTGTAGTGATTCAAAAATCTTGGTTTCTACATATTTGTGAAGTACTCAAGACGCTCTCCGACGTGGTATAAATAGTTGGGCACGAGGACGACGTTTTCGACAAGTCGGGTTTTCAAGAAAAGGTAAGAATTTTGCCCCTTTTATGTTATAGAATTGATGTGAATGTGTTAAGCATTGGACGTAGATGGAGATCCCGTAATTTTAACGTAAATAGAAAGTCGTGGGTGTGTGTGTATAGTGTGTTGGGCCGTGAGCCATAGAGAGGAAAAAAATGATGTGAATTGATTTTGTTTAAGTTGGTATAATGTGTTGTTGTGACCCTTATGTCGTAAATGATTAATTGGTGAATGAAATTGGCGTTGAAAGATGATTTTGGATATTATCGGAAAGCGTATACCCTTGGTATCATTATGTATATCATTGTATATTTAGGGTACTAGATACTTTAGATATGAACTTATAATGATGTTAATGAATTCGGAATGAAACGACGTGAGTTAGAATGTTCGTCGTGAACTTTTGATTGTTTGAAGAATTATGGAACATAATGGATTTTGGTATAATTTCGGGTATGGCTTGAATTGTAGTTAGGTTGTGATTGTATAAGTTTGAATGTGGAAATGAATACAATTATGTAGATGTAGAATTGGAGTTTTGAAAGTTTGAATGGAAGTTGCCAACTTAGATAACAAAGTGGAATTTTGAAGCTAGAATGGCTTGATTGTTGTTTGTTGATGTGTGGGCTGTTGTTGTTGTTGTATTTTGAGCCGAGCTAAGTCTCGGGGATGTTAGATTTATAGGGGAAATGCTGCCGAAATTTCGGTAGGCAAATATGGAGTTAAAGGCATTTTTGAGCCTAAGAATCTCATTTGGTAACTTTGACCATTTGCAGATTTTTGACGAAACGGGACGGGACTTTTGGAGGAGCTTACGACATCTGTGAGGTATGTAAAGCTTCCCAATTCTTTATTTGGCATATCTTAGTGTGTTGGTTGAATATGAGACCTTCCGGAGCATTTCTGCTCCTCGAAACCCGATCCACAGGAAAGTTACTATTCATTCAATTCGATTGAAGCCTAAAGGCTCCCTTTTGGCTAGAATGCCATCATTCGTCCGAAACCTATCGAAATGTGGTCGGGTAACCTAGAAATGATTATGTATGACCTTTGGCATATTACTGCTCGAAAAAGAATATGTTCGCCACCTCACTTCGACTCGAGGTGGGTCCGCTACCCCAAAATGCCCGATTTGCCCTTCGGGCCACCTTTGAGAATAAAGTTGAAAGTACCACTTCCGATCTTTGGAACATCCTCCTACGGGGTATGTTTGGACTATTCGATGCGCTAATCTATGTTCCGAACTATATGGACCATTTTGGAAACGTTTTGCAAAATGAAACTTTATGTCGGCTAAGTATTCGACTATTTTGTATTCTAAAATGACTTATGAGTTCACTTTGCTTTGAAAGACTATTTTGAAATACGATTTGCATTTGCTTGCTCACGACTCCGCTCGTGCCTTATTATGACTTCGTTCACCGGTTCCCGGGCCGGTTTTGATTCGTGCGTTGTATGATAAATTCGGCCGTATGCTGTGTTACGGTTCCCGAGGCTTCGCCATAGGGCCGGGTTCCATTTGGAGTTATGCTGTGATATGGCTCGTGATGCGATACGCTCACCGATGATTATGATTATGTTCGGGGATGTACGGAGATTTGAAACCTTCTGGTGTTATGCTGTGTGTGGCGCCAGCGTCGGAGTGGCGACCACGTTCTTAAGCGTTTGCATGATTTTGTTTGCATAAAATACATGTATATTATTTCGATACAGATTTTGACATACCAGTTTGTATCCCACTTTGACATTTGATTTGCTTTCGGTTTTGATCTATAATTCTGTACTCCGTGCTTTACATACTCAGTACATATTTCGTACTGACCCCCTTTCTTCGGGGGCTGCGTTTTATGCCCGCAGGTGCAGACATCGGTGATCCTCCGCAGTAGGCTTCACTTCTTGCTTTCGGAGTACTCGTACTGGGTCCGGAGTCCACTCTTGGTACAGACTCCTCTACTCTGTATATCCTTTGTATATTTGACAGTTTGGGTACGGCGGGGCCCTGTCTCGCCATATGTTATGTTTTGAATTCGTAGAGGCCTGTAGTCATATTTGTGGGGCGAGGGTCCTATGTGTATGTTGTCTGATTTTGCTTTCGGGTCTTAAAGCGGTCTGTTTGATATGATGGCCCCAAATGGCCCTTCTGTATATATTTGTATTTTGACCGGCGATGTCTATTCCGCCGCTTTGTTTGAGTTTGATCTGATATGACCGCATAAGACATAATCTCGATATAAATTATGTTTGATATAACTTCTTGAAAATTCTGAATAAGTTTGGATTCGGAAATGAATATGCGATTTGGTCTGGGTACCCAGGTAGGGTGCCAGTCGCGGCCCACGGGGCTGGGTCGTGACAAAAGTGGTATCAGAGCGGTTTGTCCTCGGAATGTCTACAGGCCGTGTCTCGTAGAGTCTTGTTTATCGATGTGTTGTGCACCACGTCTATAAGCAGGAAGCTACAGGGCATTTAGGATGTTACTTTCTTTGGAATCTTAGATCGTGCGATAGAGCTGTGCTATTAGGATGATTTTGACCTGACTCGCCTTTGTGTTTGCAGTGATGCCTCCGAAGAAGGCAACGGCGGCCCAGAAGGGCAAGGCGAGGATTGGAGAGACTAGCCAGGCACAGCGAGCTACCCGGGCTCGTGTCTATGATTTGCCTGAGGATGTGCCTCATTCTGAGGGGTCTGCTACACCCCCACTAGTACAGCCTAGAGCAGGACCTTCAGCAGCTCCAGAGGTCCGTGTACCCGCACCTGAGACTCCAGCTCCTCAGCCAGGGGCGGAGGATAGGACCCTGAGGGAGGCTGTACAGCTGTTGACTACACTGGTAGCAGGACAGGCTCGCAGGCGCGGGCGGAGGGACGACGATGATGATGACAGGCGGGACAGCCTGAGAGTTCGGGAGTTTTTGTTATGTGGCCCTCCAGAGTTCTTCGGGTCTAAGCCCGACGAGGACCCCCACGACTTTATTCGGGGGATGCGACGCTCACTGGACTTGGTCAGGGCTTCAGAGACTGAGTCAGTTGAGCTGGCTTCGCACCGGCTTCGAGATGTGGCTACCCACTGGTACGAGACTTGGGAGCTGTCTAGAGGAGAGGGTGCCCCTCCAGCCACTTGGGATCAGTTTGTGACAGCATTCACCCGCCACTTTTTGCCACCAGAGTTACGGCGGGCACGGGCTGATCGATTCTTACGTCTGCAGCAGAGGGGTCGGAGTGTTCGCGAGTATAACCTTGAGTTTGATTCTCTGGCCCGATATGCACCGGCCGTGGTAGCAGATATGTCCGATCGGATGCACAGATATGTTATGGGATTGGACCGGTATTTGGTTGATAGTTGTATGGCAGTGTCATTGCAGGCAGACATGGACATTTCCCGGCTTCAGGCCTATGCGATGGGTATGGAGGACCGTCGCAGATCTGATCCTGCTGGCAGAGATCGAGACAGGAGGCCGCCCAAGAGGGCTAGATCCGTGGGTTATTCAGGGGATTCTCGAGGCGGACAGCCTCAGCAGCAGCAGCAGTCTGACAGATATTTTCCTCCCTCCGGCCGGGGTACTCAGTCAGGTAGCCGGAGATTCGATAGTACAGGACCGTCTGGGGCCGGTCAGGGCTCCAGAGTGGCAGGTTCACAGGTACCCAGGGGTCCCAGCCAGGCCAGACCACCCAGGCCCCGTTGCCCTCATTGCGGGAAGTCACATCCCGGGGAGTGTTACCGAGCGACGGGAGCTTGTTTTTCTTGTGGCGGTCAGGGCCACTTTATGAGAGATTGTCCATTGGCTAGCGGTTCTGGTAGTGCTGCTCAGCAGACAGGGTCAGCCGCCGGTTCTTCTTCTGCTCCATCAGTTGCACGCCCTGGAGGGCGAGGTATTTCAGCACCGACAGGACGCGGTCGAGGCCGCGGTGGCACTTCAGGTTCTAGCGGTCCCTCGAACCGCATATATGCTTTGGCCAGCCGCCAGGATCAGGAGGCTTCGCCAAACGTCGTCACAGGTACATTGCTGGTTTTCTCCAGATCTGTATATGCATTGATTGACCCTGGTTCTACTTTATCGTATATTTCCCCGCTTGTTGCTAGTAAGATTGGGATAGTGTCTGAGCCTATAGAACCGTTTGAGGTAGCTACGCCAGTTGGGGATTTTATTGTAGCGAGACAGATCTATAGGGATTGTTCTGTGACCATTTATGATCGTAGCACTAAGGCTGATTTGATAGAGTTAGACATGCTTGAGTTTGACTTCATTATGGGCATGGACTGGTTGTCTTCCTGTTATGCTAATGTCGACTGCCAGAAAAAGGTAGTCCGTTTTCAGTTTCCAGGGGAACCAGTCATAGAGTGGTTCGGATCTACAGCATCGCCGAGGGGTAAGTTTATTTCATACCTCAAGGCTAAGAAGATGATCCAGAAGGGGTATATCTATCATTTGGTTCGTGTGCACGATACTGCCGCAGAGGTACCTACCCTTCAGTCTGTTCCGGTCGTCAGCGAGTTTCCAGATGTTTTTCCTGACGAGCTTCCTGGCCTTCCGCCTGAGCGGGAGATTGATTTTTCTATTGAGTTGATGCCGGATACGCAGCCTATATCTATTCCTCCGTACAGAATGGCACCAGCTGAGTTGAAGGAGTTGAAGGAGCAGCTGAAAGATTTGCTGGATAAGGGCTTTATTAGACCCAGCACCTCACCCTGGGGAGCGCCGGTGCTGTTCGTCAGAAAGAAAGACGGGTCATTGCGGATGTGTATCGACTACCGGCAGCTGAATAAGGTGACTGTTAAGAATAAATATCCCCTCCCCCGGATTGATGACTTGTTTGACCAGCTGCAGGGTGCTAGACACTTTTCAAAGATAGATCTGCGTTCTGGTTACCATCAGGTGCGAGTACGGGAGTCAGATATCCCGAAGACTGCTTTTAGGACTCGGTACGGGCATTATGAGTTCAGAGTTATGTCTTTCGGGCTGACTAATGCTCCAGCAGTATTTATGGATCTGATGAACCGGGTATTTCGGCCTTTCCTGGATATGTTTGTTATTGTGTTTATTGATGATATCCTGATTTACTCGCGATCAGTCGAGGAGCATTCAGATCATTTGAGGACGGTACTTGGCATCCTCCGTCAGCAGCAGTTATATGCTAAATTCTCTAAGTGTGAGTTCTGGTTGACTTCTGTGGCATTCTTGGGCCATATTGTCGGCGCAGATGGTATTCGGGTTGACACGCAGAAGATTGAGGCTGTGCAGAATTGGCCCAGGCCTACTACACCGACAGAGGTGCGTAGTTTTCTTGGATTGGCTGGGTATTACCGCAGGTTCGTGGAGGATTTCTCTTCTATTTCAGCACTACTGACGAGGCTTACCCAGAAAGCAGCAAAATTCCAGTGGACAGATGCTTGCGAGCGCAGCTTTCAGATGCTGAAGGAGAGATTGATTACAACACCAGTTTTGGCTCTTCCAGAGGGATCTGACGGGTATGTTGTCTATTGTGCCGCCTCTGGTATTGGGATAGGATGTGTATTGATGCAGCACGGTCGAGTCATAGCCTATGCTTCCCGACAGCTCAGACCGCACGAGAAGAACTATCCCACTCATGATCTTGAGTTGGCCGCGGTGATTCATGCTTTGAAGATTTGGCGGCATTATTTATATGGGGTCCATGTTGATATCTATACGGACCATAAGAGTCTCCAGTATATTTTTAGGCAGAAGGAACTAAATTTGCGGCAGCGGAGATGGCTTGAGTTACTAAAGGATTACGATGTTGATATTTTGTACCATCCGGGGAAAGCCAATGTGGTAGCTGATGCGCTTAGCCGCAAGTCCGTGGGCAGTCTGGCTGATGTTCCATCTGATAAGAGAGATCTGGTTCGTGATATTTATCAGCTGGCCAGCCTCGGAGTTCGTTTGGTGGATTCTGGAGATTCTGGGATTTCTGTTCGTCCAGTTGCTGAGTCATCTATTATTCAGGAGGTAAAGCAGCGCCAGTTTGAGGATCCTCTTTTGATTCAGTACAGAGATGTGGCCCTTAGTAAATCAAAGACTCAGTTTGAGATCTCGCCTGACGGAGTATTATTATATGACGGCAGATTCTGTGTACCGGACGTTGCGGGCTTACGGCGGCAGATTATGGGCGAGGCCCATAATGCACGATATTCTGTCCATCCTGGTTCCACTAAAATGTACCGGGACCTCAGGTGTTTGTATTGGTGGGACGGCATGAAGAAAGATATTGCTGAGTTTGTTAGGCAGTGCCCGAACTGCCAGCAAGTTAAGATCGAGCATCAGAAGCCCGGTGGATTATTGCAGGAGATGGAAATTCCAGCCTGGAAATGGGAGATGATTAATATGGATTTCGTTGTTGGATTACCGCGCACTCCACGCAGGTACGACTCTATCTGGGTTGTTGTTGACAGGCTGACGAAATCAGCCCATTTCCTTCCGGTTCGGACTACTTATTCGGCTGAGGACTATGCCAGATTGTATATCAGAGAGATAGTCAGACTTCACGGAGTCCCTATATCTATTATTACTGACCGAGGTACCCAGTTTACAGCAAATTTCTGGAGGTCATTTCAGGAGGGGTTAGGGACTCAGGTGAGTCTCAGTACAGCTTTTCACCCCCAGTCCGACGGGCAGGCCGAGCGCACTATTCAGACGCTCGAAGATATGTTGCGGGCCTGCGTTATTGATTTCAGGGGCAGCTGGGACGATCATTTGCCGCTTATTGAGTTTGCCTATAATAACAGTTATCACTCCAGCATTCAGATGGCTCCGTACGAGGCCCTTTATGGCAGGAGATGCAGGTCTCCTATTGGCTGGTTTGACGTGGGCGAGACTAAGTTGATTGGCCCAGATGTGATCCAGGAAGCTGTAGATAAGGTAAAGCTTATTCGAGAACGATTATTGGCTGCTCAGAGTCGACAGAAAGCTTATGCAGATAGACGACGTCGACCGTTAGAGTTCCGGATTGGCGACTGGGTATTCCTGAAGGTGTCACCCATGAAGGGTGTCATGAGATTCGGTAAAAAGGGTAAGTTGAGCCCCCGGTACATTGGACCGTATCAGATCGTGCGAAAGATAGGCGAGGTCGCCTATGAGCTAGACTTACCATCCGACTTGGAGGCCGTACACCCGGTGTTTCATGTGTCTATGTTGCGGAAATGCATTGGTGATCCTGCCAGGATATTCCCAGTTGACGACATTCAGGTGACGGAGCAGTTATCTTATGACGAGCAGCCTGTATCTATTCTGGATCGACAGGTGCGGAGACTACGCACTAAAGAAGTGCCCTCCGTCAAAGTCCTGTGGCGCAACAATAATCGGGAGGAGATGACTTGGGAGGCGGAGGACGAGATGAAGAAGAAATATCCCCACTTGTTCCCGACATCTACAGGTAATCTAATTCCTTTTTTTTTTTTTTTTTTTTCAGTTTGTTGTGTTGATTGACAAAATAAATTATGTATGTCATTATTAAAAAGGGACACTCCTGCCTCGATCATAAGACCTTATAAGATTAATCTAACATTCGGGGACGAATGTTCTTAAGGGGGGGAGAATGTTATGTCCCGTGTTTTCGTACAATTGGAAATCGTGAAATAATTATGACTCGGGTGTTAGAAGGACATAAATTAATTTTTGAGAATATGACTATGTTGGTTATGGAATCCTTAATGCTAGGACCTCGGGGAGGGCCGAGGATAAATTTGGAATTTCGGAAATTAGTTTCGGGAATTACAAAACGGGGATTTTAATGTAGTGGGCCAAGAGAAATTGAGCAACAAATTGAGGCCCAAGTGTTGAGGAGTGGCCGGCCCCTTGCCTAGCCCAACCCACCAACTTAATGTCATGTGCTAAGCACATGACTATTATAGGATATATATCCACAATCCCTTAGGAAATTTCATTTAATTAGAAAACAATCCAAGAACACCAAGAACATAGGGGTTCGGCCGAATAGAAAAAGGAAAAGAAGAGAAAAAATTCCAAGCTTGTGTAGTGATTCAAAAATCTTGGTTTCTACATATTTGTGAAGTACTCAAGACGCTCTCCGACGTGGTATAAATAGTTGGGCACGAGGACGACGTTTTCGACAAGTCGGGTTTTCAAGAAAAGGTAAGAATTTTGCCCCTTTTATGTTATAGAATTGATGTGAATGTGTTAAGCATTGGACGTAGATGGAGATCCCGTAATTTTAACGTAAATAGAAAGTCGTGGGTGTGTGTGTATAGTGTGTTGGGCCGTGAGCCATAGAGAGGAAAAAAATGATGTGAATTGATTTTGTTTAAGTTGGTATAATGTGTTGTTGTGACCCTTATGTCGTAAATGATTAATTGGTGAATGAAATTGGCGTTGAAAGATGATTTTGGATATTATCGGAAAGCGTATACCCTTGGTATCATTATGTATATCATTGTATATTTAGGGTACTAGATACTTTAGATATGAACTTATAATGATGTTAATGAATTCGGAATGAAACGACGTGAGTTAGAATGTTCGTCGTGAACTTTTGATTGTTTGAAGAATTATGGAACATAATGGATTTTGGTATAATTTCGGGTATGGCTTGAATTGTAGTTAGGTTGTGATTGTATAAGTTTGAATGTGGAAATGAATACAATTATGTAGATGTAGAATTGGAGTTTTGAAAGTTTGAATGGAAGTTGCCAACTTAGATAACAAAGTGGAATTTTGAAGCTAGAATGGCTTGATTGTTGTTTGTTGATGTGTGGGCTGTTGTTGTTGTTGTATTTTGAGCCGAGCTAAGTCTCGGGGATGTTAGATTTATAGGGGAAATGCTGCCGAAATTTCGGTAGGCAAATATGGAGTTAAAGGCATTTTTGAGCCTAAGAATCTCATTTGGTAACTTTGACCATTTGCAGATTTTTGACGAAACGGGACGGGACTTTTGGAGGAGCTTACGACATCTGTGAGGTATGTAAAGCTTCCCAATTCTTTATTTGGCATATCTTAGTGTGTTGGTTGAATATGAGACCTTCCGGAGCATTTCTGCTCCTCGAAACCCGATCCACAGGAAAGTTACTATTCATTCAATTCGATTGAAGCCTAAAGGCTCCCTTTTGGCTAGAATGCCATCATTCGTCCGAAACCTATCGAAATGTGGTCGGGTAACCTAGAAATGATTATGTATGACCTTTGGCATATTACTGCTCGAAAAAGAATATGTTCGCCACCTCACTTCGACTCGAGGTGGGTCCGCTACCCCAAAATGCCCGATTTGCCCTTCGGGCCACCTTTGAGAATAAAGTTGAAAGTACCACTTCCGATCTTTGGAACATCCTCCTACGGGGTATGTTTGGACTATTCGATGCGCTAATCTATGTTCCGAACTATATGGACCATTTTGGAAACGTTTTGCAAAATGAAACTTTATGTCGGCTATGTATTCGACTATTTTGTATTCTAAAATGACTTATGAGTTCACTTTGCTTTGAAAGACTATTTTGAAATACGATTTGCATTTGCTTGCTCACGACTCCGCTCGTGCCTTATTATGACTTCGTTCACCGGTTCCCGGGCCGGTTTTGATTCGTGCGTTGTATGATAAATTCGGCCGTATGCTGTGTTACGGTTCCCGAGGCTTCGCCATAGGGCCGGGTTCCGTTTGGAGTTATGCTGTGATATGGCTCGTGATGCGATACGCTCACCGATGATTATGATTATGTTCGGGGATGTACGGAGATTTGAAACCTTCTGGTGTTATGCTGTGTGTGGCGCCAGCGTCGGAGTGGCGACCACGTTCTTAAGCGTTTGCATGATTTTGTTTGCATAAAATACATGTATATTATTTCGATACAGATTTTGACATACCAGTTTGTATCCCACTTTGACATTTGATTTGCTTTCGGTTTTGATCTATAATTCTGTACTCCGTGCTTTACATACTCAGTACATATTTCGTACTGACCCCCTTTCTTCGGGGGCTGCGTTTTATGCCCGCAGGTGCAGACATCGGTGATCCTCCGCAGTAGGCTTCACTTCTTGCTTTCGGAGTACTCGTACTGGGTCCGGAGTCCACTCTTGGTACAGACTCCTCTACTCTGTATATCCTTTGTATATTTGACAGTTTGGGTACGGCGGGGCCCTGTCTCGCCATATGTTATGTTTTGAATTCGTAGAGGCCTGTAGTCATATTTGTGGGGCGAGGGTCCTATGTGTATGTTGTCTGATTTTGCTTTCGGGTCTTAAAGCGGTCTGTTTGATATGATGGCCCCAAATGGCCCTTCTGTATATATTTGTATTTTGACCGGCGATGTCTATTCCGCCGCTTTGTTTGAGTTTGATCTGATATGACCGCATAAGACATAATCTCGATATAAATTATGTTTGATATAACTTCTTGAAAATTCTGAATAAGTTTGGATTCGGAAATGAATATGCGATTTGGTCTGGGTACCCAGGTAGGGTGCCAGTCGCGGCCCACGGGGCTGGGTCGTGACAACGGGAGCTGAATTTTTTTAGATCAGAGGATCTCAAAAAATTCTGCACGAGAAAGCAGGAATCTCAGCTATCGAAAGCAATAGAGAAGGAAAGACTTTTTATTCAAAAGCGCATGTCATGACAATCAAATTAAACAGTTTTTTTTTTTAAAATACGTCTTGCTTTCACGAAGAAACAACTCATAATCAATTATTTACAAAAAATGTTTTCTTTTATATGTTAAGATAAATTCATCATTCGAATACTGAATCCAAGAAGATTGAACCCAAGGGATCTGACAAAGTCGAAGACGCGGCTAAGGCAGCAACAGGGATCAACTTTATTAGGAAACTAAGCCATTGCTGATGCAGGTCTCCATGTCGTCATGAGGACGACCCATTTTTCTAACCTTGTTTCATTTGCAAGTAAAGAAAAGTGCGCTGAATGAGGTTGAAGCCGCCCCCAAAGAAAAGGTTTGCAGCAGTCAAAGGCCACGAGGGATATAAAAGGACAAAATGCCATAAGAGCAAAATATCTAGCCACGAGGGCTACAAAAGAATCTGAACACCACAAGGGAAAATACCTGGCCATGAGGGTTACAAAATAAGCAAACCGCCACAAGGGCAAATATCTGGCCGCAAAGGCCACGATAAAGCAAAATGACACATCTGACCATGAGGGTCACAACCGATACAAAGGACAAAGAAAGACAATTTAGACGAATGGGCCATATTTGTCATTTGCATTGCCATGAGGGCCATTCATTCAAACATTATCGTGATAGAAATTCATTCAAACATTGCCAAGAGGGTCATTCATTCAAACATGGCCAAGAGGGCCATTCATACAAACATGCCAAGAGGGCCATTCATACAAACATTGCCAAGAGGGTCATTCATACAAACATGGACGATAGGGCGATTCATACAAATATGCCAAGAGGGACATTTATATAGCCAAGAGGTCCATTCATACAAACATTGCCAAGAGGTACTGTCACGACCCAACCGGATGGCCATGACGGGCACCCGGTGCTAACCACCCGGGCACCTCTTATCATATATTTTCATTCACATCTAGGTGGGCCACACGGCCTATGCATGATTTCTATACATCAATTATACTAATCTCATTGGGCAATATCGCATTTATATCATCATCAATAACAATGCCCATATCCATATATACAAGCTGACGAGGCTATCAAAATGATATACAAAAATATGAGCCGACAAGGCTGCAAGACATCTAACCATACACAACTGTCTACGAGCCTCTAATAAGAGTAGGTATGTCACGCCCCACCCTTGGTAAGGCGTGATTGGCACCCGGCACCTTACGAAAACCGAGCGAACAAACTTATAACTTGCATCCTTCGTGTCTCAAATAGAAACAATAGGATTATGACGCTAAATACGAACATAATATCATGCATAAGTATATGTACATTGGACCCATGATGCTGACATTACTATCGTCACACTATGACTAAGCTGTACACAAAAACTGCCTGCAAAGCCTCTATGAACATGACTGAAGTATACAAGTCAGGACAGGGCCCCCGACATACCCTGAACAAAAATCATACATATATATATATCTAGACTTGGCAGTGCTCCAAGAAGAAATGGAGCTCACCCATCAGAACTTGTACCTGAGGGCAGCCTACTATGGAAGATCCTTGTCTTGTCTATCTACACCTGCGGGCATGAATGCAGCGTCCACAAAAAGGGACGTCAGTACGAACAATGTACTGAGTATGTAAGGCTTGAATAGTAACATATTAAGAGATACGGAACATGGAAAATAATATAATGAACGTATGAGGATAAGTTACATAAAAGGGATCAATCTATGCCTCTGAATGCCCTTTTAAGGCGAATGTCGTGCATGCTTAGCTTTTTAAAAAAAAAGACTATTCCATACATATCCATATATAATATCTCCTCCGGCCGTTAAGGCGCGGTAATATATATATATATATATATATATATAGCATCTTACATGGTGTGATATCTTACCCGGCCATATAAGCGCGGTGTTATCTTACCCGGCCATGTAGGCTCGGTGTTATCTTACCCAGACATGTAGGCTCAGTGTTATCTTACCCGACCATGTAGGCGTGGTGTTATCTTACCCGGCCATGTAGGCTCGGTGTTATCTTACCAGGCCATGTAGGCTCGGTGTTATCTTACCCGGCCACGTAGGCTCGGTGTTATCTTACCCGGCCATGTAGGCTCGGTGTTATCTTACCCGGCCGTGTAAGCGCGGTGTTATCTTAACCGGCCATGTAGGCTCGGTGTTATCTTACCCGTCCATGTAGTCGCGGTGTTATCTTAACAGGCCATGTAGACTCGGTGTTATCTTACCCGGCCATATAGGCTCGGTGTTATCCCCAGCTGATCAATGGGATGCAATGCATACATATATACATACATACATACATACACATGAAAATACATAAATGAAATCAACATCATCATTAGCATTACCATTATCATCATATTATTCCTTGAAGGATCAACCATCGTAAGATGAAATCGATGATGTCACGGGAGTCTTGAGAATCATGAACTTAGGTCGCACTGAATATAGAATCATTATCTTCGCTATATCTCACCTCGATGGAACGAATGACATAAGATATGACCATTAACAATAAGTAAGATCAAGGGATTCATGGAATGGCTCAATAATCTCATAATTCTCTCAAATCATAGCTTCAGAGTTTCTAGAAGAGGATCATCATCATCGTCACAATCACCATAGAACATTTTTCATTTAACATCGTAAGAATCTTTAAGAGTCATAAACTTCTAGCTTTCGAAAACAAGGCGGTTATGGAAAAATTTATGGAATCATAAAATAGGAATCATGCCTTTGAAAGAAAGGGGCGAGCCTTAACATACCTTTCGGTAGCCTTAGCCGCTTAACGTTTATCCTTCCAAGCTCGTAAATCTACACGTAAACCATCCATATTATCATTAGGCTCAATATCTTACACTTGTTTCAAGCATCCAAATGAAATCTTTTTAGAATCTGCCGAAATTCAGGTAGCATCTCCCCTATTTATATGCCTAGCCCAAAATTATAATCCAGCAACCAACAACAATAATAACAATACCAATATCAACCACAGTATTATCAACACAAATAGGTTCCATAAAACATCCCACACGATGTTTTTCCTAATTTCTCAACCAACCATAACAATACCCACAACACCATCATCAAAGAATTATATTCAATTTAGTCTCAAAATTAATCCAAAATTCTCTTTCAAATTCACCTCATGGCCATCAACTTCAATTCAACACTTTATGATTTTTCTACTATGATTCTTTCCTCTCTAAGAATTGCTAAATCTTACATCATCTCAATCATGTAAATAATAGGAAGAACATAACTTATATAGAAGAACTTCACTTTATTCAACTCTTTCCAAGATCAAGTTCATCACCACCTTGAAGAGAAACAAGAACAATTACCTTCCATAGATTATCCTTGGGGTTTTGATGTTGATCTTCTCTCTTGATAATATGGAAAGGTTTGGAACGTTATGGAAGATTATGGAAAGTTATAGAAGGTTATGGAAGGTTATGGAAGATTATGGAAGATTGTGGAAAATTATGGGAGATTATGGAAGGTTATGGAACCCTTAAGAACTCTTTGGAAGTGTGGGGATGAGAGAATGGTGAAAAATGATGAGTTAGAGGGGTATTTATAGGTGCACGGGTCGGTTTAGGATCCATTGGGCCGAACTTGTTGGGCCTTTTTAAGTGAACTTTCCGGATTTTCCGCCCAGGTTCGGATCCCTCTGACTGTCCATTTTAAAACGCCCATAACTCCCTGCTCTGATGTCGCATTGACGAATGGTTGATTGCGCTGGAATATAGATTCGATGAAATTCATTTTAGGCTTTTGAAACGCCTTAAAACTCCTAATATACTAGGAGATATACCCCTCCAAATTTGACCAAAAATTCTGTTTTTTCAAGTTTTCAACAAATTTATTTTCTTAGATTTGCTTGGTCCCAGAATTTCCCATAGCTTATTATATGAACGTAAACCGTCATGACCATAGAATTAGTTCGTATAATATCATATATCCTTGAAGGGAACTCCTCTATCGATACTTAGAACTTCCAAAACTTATAAATTTCCACCTACGAAACTACGGTGTGTAACAAGGTAACATTATATAGGCGCGACAGGACCCCGCCTTGCCCATATGTATGTACACAAAATAATAATACCAAAAAGTTGTAGCTCCGGATGAAATGGAGCTCCTCTATGCAGTCACTGAATAACAAATCTATGGATCAAGCTTGTCTCCCTATCCACCTGCGGGCATGACAGAGCGTCCACAAACAAAAGGACGTCAGTACGAATAATGTACTGAGTATGTAAAGCACAATCAACATCATAGTAGAAGCATAAAAGACAGCACAAGAAATAACATAAGATGGGAGAATCAGGACGTAATAGAGTCATTTGTACCTCTAGTGGCGTTCATCATATTTACTTACTTGTCTTTCATAGGGACCTGCCATTTCTAATGCTTACTCATGTACATACATACATATATATATATATATTCGTATTCGTATTCATATTCATACTCGTATCCATATCATACCCGACCATGAAGGTTTGGTGGTTCACATACCCGGCCATGACAAGGCTCGATGATTATACATACCTTGCCCTACCAAGGCTCAGTGTTATCCGTACCCAACTGTAGTGGTGTGTGTGCGATAGGTATCATACTCGGCCATATAAGCTCGGTGTTATATAATAGTCATACATACTTAGACATGTATACATAAGAGTCCATAGGTATCATCAACATCATTGCCATCATCGTTTTCATTACATCTATCCTTAGAGGATCAACTATCATATAAAGGAGGTACTAGTATTGTGAAAGTATCGAGAATCATGAGCTTTGGTAATCTTAGAGATAGAATCATTTGGAAGACATTAGGGAACTCATGAAAGGATATATAGCAAAGGAACCATGACTTAATGAAAGAAGGGTTATCCTTACATACCTCTTTGTCTTCTTAACTAATTAACGTTCACCGTCGTAGCTTGAACAATCTACATTAGAAGGATTCATACCATGTTTGCTCTCATGACACTCTTAAATTCAAACTAGAATAAATCATGATCTAATGAAAATTTGGCAGCATTTCCCCTATTTTGTCAACTTCCACCATATCAGAAAACAACTCTCAAATATCTGTAACACACCCATAATACCATAATCAAGTAATCACATTCCATTAAGCCTTCATAATTCATACTTATGTTCAACTTATACCAACAACCTCACACCCATTTTAGTACATTTTCATACAAAGCTTCCTTATCACCACTACTACCTTTCATAACAAGATTATATCCATATTATACTAAGAATCATGGCTTAAGTTAACTTACTACTCAAAATCAATCTCCCGCTCTGGAGGGAGGCCTGGAAGCTCTTCCGAGAATACATGAGGGAACTCACTCACCACGGGGACAGACTGAAGAGTTGGTGATTCAGCTTCTACATCTTGGACCCGAACTAAATGGTAAATACAACCTTTTGTTATCATTTTCTGTTATAGCCCGTATTTTATACGTTCGGATAATTCAAGATAATTGCCAGAAGTTAAGGGCAAGGCCATATTTTGATCTTGTTTAATATACAAGTTGCTTATGAACATTATTGATGTGGAAATATTAAGAAAGGCTAGGGGTAAAAAGGGAAATTCACAAGGTGGCTCATGGAAATATTAAGGAAAGATTTGGGGTTAGAAGTGAATTATGGAAACTTATAAGTCTTGAACAAAAAAAAAAAAAAAAGAGAGGGCCAAGTGGTCGTGTGAGGTGGGGTGGGCTTGGCCCACATGGATGTATAATATATGTATATAATAGATGACTTAGTAGTCATATTTATCATCTTCATCATTTGGAATTTTCAAGAAACTTGGAGAAGATAAAAATACAAAGGCCATTCGGCCATGGCTAGGAGAAATGAGGTCATGGAAATTGATCAAGAAAAAATATTTTCTTCTAGTATTCTAATTAATTTGAAGGCCCTAATTAACGTGGGGTGGTTGTTGAAGCAAGCAAACCATTCATTTGTGCAAGATTACAACCCTAGCCAAGTTAAGAAGTGGAGTGAGAAAGGTATGTATTAAATCTTCTTTTATATGGGTTATAGATGATTTATGTATGTTGAAGAATGTAGAAATGGATGGAATTCATGGTACATGTCTGTGTTGATGTTGTAGCCGAATGAGATTGTATTGTGTAGAAAAGATGAATTTATTTTATTTAGTAATTTGATTGTTGTAGTTGTGAATTCCATAATAAAAATGAAGGTTGGATGGCTTGAAAGGAAGTTGTAATTGTTGTGGGAGTGTTGAAGAAGTTAGTGTGACATTAATATGGTTTCTTATATTTGTAGGAATGAAATTGCTAATGTGTAGGTTGCAAATATAATTCATGAATTTGGAAGTGAGACATGTGTTTGGAAGATTGTAAGTTGGGTTGTTGTGATTGAATTTGAAAGAAGGAAATAGGTTGTTATTGTTCTTGTTGAATTTGGAAGGTTTCGCGAGAAGTAGTATGTTGATTGGGTTGTTTTGAATATTATGTGAATTGAATTGAATATAAATGAAATGTCGTTGAATTGTATGACAAAGGTTGTTAATTGATTGTTGATGTTATTTGCATGATTGTTGGTAATGTTGTTGATAATTTGGCCGAGTTGAATTCTCGGATTGTTAATTGATGATTTGGCCGAGTTAGATTCTCGGGGATGGTGTATTTACAGGGGAGATGCTGCCGAAATTTCGGCAGATCATATGTGAATTTATTTGAAAGACTAAGACAAGTGTGTGTGACGATGAATCTAATGATTATGTAAATCTTCTTGAATGTAGACTAGCGATAACGAGCTTGGACAATTAAGCGTAACTAATAGGACGTGGAGCAGGTATGTAAGGCTTACCCTTTTCTTTCTTTTGGTATGATCTTTGTGAAACCAACATGACAAAGTATATGTATATGACTCCAAAGAAACTCCCATTCGTAGAGCCGCTAGGATGGCTAACGTTCTTGATTTCCATAAGCTGTTTCATATGGTTTTGATGCGTATCTATGATGTCCGAAGTTCTGCTTGATATGTTTCCGAATGGCATTCGAAAGATAATTGATATGACTAAAGTTTTGATTTTCAAATGACAGCACGTTTGATTATTCCATCGAGTCTTTGATACATTTTGATACGTACACATAGTTCCAAAAGCTCTATCTGATTTGATCCATAACGATATTCGAAAGGTACCTAACATGATTGTTGCTTTGATTTTCCAAAAATGGCTTCTGAAACGTTCGTAGAAGGTTCTGTACTTCAAACACCCATAACTTTCTTATACTAAGTCGGATTGACCCGAAACTTGTTTCTGAGCCTTCAGGTGTCGGTAAGTGCACTTGTCCATCGAGTCTCAGAATTGATTTATATGCATATGGTTTCTCACTACTCTGCTCGTGCGTACTACTATTATATCGTTCGCCGAGCCCCGGGCCGGTTGTGTCATTGTGCGCACTATGTTATACTCGGCACTAACATGTTACGTTATATATGGATCGGGCCGTACGCTCCTCGACACTAATATAATATATGTATATGGATCGTGCTGCACATTCCGCAGCAATATAATATATGTATATGGATCGGGCTGCACGTTCCGCAGCAATATAATATATGTATATGGATCCGGCTGCACGTTCCGCAGCAATATAATATATGTATATGGATCGGGCTGCGCGTTCCGCAGCAATATAATATATAAATGGATCGGGCTGCACGTTCCGCAGCAATATAGTATATATATATGTGGATCGGGCTGCACGTCCCACAGCACTAAGCGTGCATGGTCTGTGTTTGGAAAGTAAGCATTGTGGCACTCTAGATGATCTACTTATTTTCTATATTTTTTCTGACATATGACATCGGTATACATGATTTGCGTTCGGAAGATAAGCACTCTGGTATTCTGGCTAATGTACTTACCTTTTGTACTGCTTGTTTCGATTATGGTTCTGTTTTCTATATTCCATGCCTTACATACTCAGTACATATTCCGTACTGACCCCTTTTCTTCGGGGCCTGCGTTTCATGCCACGCAAGTACACCCAGATGAGTAAAGGACATTGCTAGAAGATGCTTCAGCTGGATTGGCGAGCTCCACTTCTTTTCGGAGTGTTGCCGAGTCAGAGTATATATGTTATGATTTCTGATTGATGTTACAGACTTTGCAGACAGAGTCGTGGGTATAGAATGTCAGTTTTGCAAGCGGCTCCATCAGCCGATGTGTCATTCTGTGTTATGTGATAAATTCCATATGATTACAGATTTTGTTTGATTTGAGAACAACGAAAAAGAATATGTCTGAAAGCTCTCATTATGTATTTCATTTTATTTGATTTAAGAGTTCAAAGAGACTATGTGTGTAATAAGAGTCAGCGGGTTCGCTCGGCTCCGAATACGGGGTCGGGTGCCCATCACACCCTAGTAAGATTAGGGTGTGACATTTTCCTTGCCTTTAGATAGGAAATAAACCTACCTTTCGGGGACGCGGTATTTCCTTTCCATTTTATAACTAGTTCTCCCGGAAACTGGAAGCTAACCATTTTCATTCTACAATCAACATTGGCATAGCAAGAAGCCAGCCAATCCATACCCATGATAATGTCAAAGTCCACCATTTTTAACTCATGTAAATCAACCATAGTACGATGGTCATAAATCGCAATTACACAATTTCTATATACTCGATTAGCTATTACCGGTTCACCAATGGGTGTAGATACCTCAAAAGGTTTGATCGACTCCGGGTTGACCCCAAATTGACTCGCAATATATAGAGTAACATATGACAATGTGGAGCCCGGATCTATCAAAGCATATACATCATGAGAAAATACCGATAATATACCTGTGACGGCATTGGGAGAAGACTCAAGATCCTGGCCTCCCGCCAAAGCATAAATACGGTGCTGAGGACCACTAGAACTGGGAAATCTCCCTCTACCTCTACCATGGCTGACTAGCACAATTGAACCTAGGCCCATAGGGCGTATAGATGATGAAGACCCAGCTGCCGACCCTGAAGGCTGGGCCCTACCCCTACTACCAACCGGGGTCCAATCACGCATGATGTGGCTTGACCGACTGTATGCATAGAAAACCTCTGAGCCTAGTCGACACTGGCCCCAATGTAACTTCCTGCACTGGGAGCACTGTGGCACGGGTGGCCTTGCCTGACCCGAATCACCCCTGAACTGAAAACCTGAAGCGCTGAAACTCTGACTCGGCCCGGAATAAGTAGATCTGTCAAATCTCTGGCCTGTAAACTGTGGAGGTGCACTAGTCATAGAAGGGCCTAAATGCCTAGAAAATTGCTGTCTTTTGCCGCCTCTAAACTCAGTCACCGGACCCGAAGATTTAGCCCTCTTGCTATACCCTCTATCATGCGCACACTCACTTCTTTGCTATTGTTGGCTTTCCTCCAAATTCTAGGCATGGCCTTGAATGCGTGAAGTATCCATGTTGTCCTGAAGGGACACAGTCAAGAACCTATCCGTCAAGTATGGTCCTAGGCCTCTCACAAATCGGTGCACTCGGTCACCCATATCCGCTACCATGGCCGGAGCATACCTAGCCAAAAAATTGAAACGGTGACTATACTCAAAGGCACTCATACTTCCTTGCCTAAGATTCAAGAATTTATCGGCTCTAGCCCGCCGATCCTCTGCAGGCAAGTAATGTCGAAGAAAGGCATCCACAAATTCTGGCCATATCGGGGTGCATTGACTCCCCGTGAAGCCATCCAAATCGTATACCAATGAACTGCGACATCCCGGAGTCTATAACTTGCTAACTCCACCGATTCCACGTCTGAAGCATGCATTAACTAAAGCGTCCTCAACATCCCATCAATAAAATTGTGAGGGTCCTCATCCGGCTTTGACCCCAAGAATTCCGGAGGATTCAAACTAATAAAATTACGGGCCCTTGTACTTACAGCCCTATCACCTTGCCCTGTACCTTGCCGCTGAGTCTGGGCGGCAACCAACTGAGTAAGTAAATGAATAGCCTCTTTTACATCTTGGCCTGAAACATCTGTTAGAGGAGCTGGAGGAGCTAGAGCTGGGGCTGAGGCTCCCTCATGCTCCTCAGAAATACGTATTGCGTGGGAGGACTGAGATTGAGCCGCATTCTGGAACTCACCTTCCTCTATACCAATTAGCGGTACTCTTTAAGCCAGTTGTTCTGCCACTGTCTTGCCCTTTTGGGCTGCCGTAGCTTTTCTCTTTACAGGCATTTCTGAAATACATAATACACAGTTAAGGAAAGAGAAATCGTTATATTACGGCTCTATCGCATGGTTTTATGAAGAAAGAAGGTCATTCATTCCTAAAATGCCCGTAGCATCCTGTGTATAAGTGTGGCGCGCAACACACCCATAAAAAAGACTCTACTGGACACGGCTCGTAGTCACACCCTAGGACAAAACTGCTCTGATACCACTTTTGTCACGACCCAACCGGAGGGCCATGACGGGTACCCGGTGCTAACCCACCCGGGCACCTCTTATCATACTTAGGTGGGCCACACGGCCTTTGCATGATTTTTATACATCAATTATGCTAATCTCATTGGGCAATAATGCATTTATATCATCATCAATAACAATGCCCATATCCATATATACAAGCCGGCGAGGCAATCAAAATGATATACAAAAATATGAGCCGACAAAGCTCCAAGATATCTAACCATACACAACTGCCTACGAGCCGCTAAGAAGAGTAGGTAACATCATATAGGCGGGATAGGACCCCGCCATGCCTGTCACGACCCAGCCCCGTGGGCCATGACTAGTGCCCGAGCTGGACACCCATATGTACCCGTTAGACATAATCAGACTGACAGTATGGACAACATGGAAATCGGCATAGACCCAAAGGTTCCCAATCAATCATAACGTAATAAATACGCAAGCCGACGAGGCTGCCACCATATATCATTATAATACGCAAGCTGACAAGGCTGTCACTACATGTCAATATACTAGGAAAGCTGACAAGGCTACCACTACGTATCGATAACATATGCACGTTGGCAAGACTGCTACATCAAACAGAAACATCCACAACAACTATATAGACACGGCTGATCATAATCTATATACAACCCACACACATGTCTACAGACCTCTAAGAGTATCAACAGTGAAATATGACGGAGCGTCGTACCCCTGGAAAAACATATATATATACATCAGAAGGTCTATACCAAAAATGTAGGCTCCAGAACAACGGAGCTCTCCAAGACAGCTGAATGGAAATCCTAAGCTGGGGGATCACCGAATCGAGCGTCTATACCTGCGGGCATGAAATGCAACCCCCCGAAGAAAGGGGGTCAGTACGGAATATGTACTGAGTATATAAAGCATGAAATACAGTAAAAGGGATCATAACTGAAATAGGGAGTACAGGCGACAAATATGACATTCAAATACCAATATATTTGCCTTATGAAATGTAAATCATGCATATCAATATCATATATCATATATCATACCCGACCCATTATGGGACTCGGTGAATAAAGTCATCCTTGGCGCCATAATCATATCATCACATCATCATATCATATATATATATATATATATATATATATATATATATATATATATATATATATATATATATATATATACCGTACCCGACCCTCTAGTGAGGGACTTGGTGAACAATGCAGTGAAACTGTGCACGAAAACATACCTGGCCCGGGACACGGTGGAAGATATACTGAGGCATGGACGAGTAGAGTAGTGAGTAACCATATGCAAAGTAAGTCATATATGAGACTCGATAGAATAATAAAGATGAACTATCATTTGAAAATCAAGACAATAATCATATCAAGTACCCTTCGAATGTCACAATGGATTATATCAAAATAGAACTTCTGGAATCATAGACATGTATCGAGACACCATGAAATAGCTTCTGGAAATCAAGAACATTAGCCATCCTAGTAGCTCTAAGAATAGGATCTTCTTTGGAGTCATATATACGTCGTCTGTTTGTTTTATAAGGATCATGCCAAAAAAGAAGGAAGGGTTAGCTTTACATATCTGTTAAAGGTTAGTCGTATTCACGTTCGCTTCGTCGCCCCTTTAGCCTATTTAATACGAAAGTAAAGCTATCGTTAGTAAACTATACTTCCAAGCTCATAAATCTGTAACCAATCGCTTACAGGATTCGTTCTTTAATTCAAACTTTCTTAATTAGAATTTTCATTAGTTAAGAACTTAACGGAAATCGGGCAGCATTTCCCCTATATACTCGCCTAACCCGAACTTCCAATTAACCTCCTGTCATTACAACAATACCAACACAACATATGAACATAATCATACCTTCAATCCTTTCAATTCAACAAGGACAACAACATGCCCACAAAACAACACAACGTCAACTTTAACCATTTAATTCCTTTGTTTTTACCATATAATCCATGATAACAACAACCATAATGCTACTTAAAATCAATTCACCATTCCTAATTAAAAACGGCCCCCTACACGGCTCAATTTACACCTCAACATCAACATACATAACTCCTTATATTCAACACACATCTACCAAATTATACAATTTTAAACTACCTCCAAAACGTGTAGAAAAGGATTGAGTCTTACCTTAACAATTTTGGTTCCTTAACGTTTTCGCCCGCAACGATTCAATTCACGTTGCAATCCCCTTGATCACTTAGAATTCTTGAACAAACCAAGCTTCCAAGCTCTCTTCACTAGAGCTCATTCTCGGCCAAAGTAGCCATGGCCGGGAGCTCTTCCTTTCCTCTCCATCTCTTTTTTTTGTTCAATTAGAATGTTGAAGTGATGATCCATGAGTCATATTTTGACTTATATATAAATTCCCTAAGCCCTACACGTGCCCACCTAATGAGTCATCCACTATTTGTTTTTTAATTAAAACGGGTGGGGCCCACAAGTAGTAATTAACTTAATTAATTTTAATTAATCACTAATCTCTACTTAATAATCTAATCATAATTAATTAGTCGCTAATCTCCAACAATATTTCTACACTGAATAAAATTTATAAACAATTTGTGTACTAATTAAAATGGAAAATTAAAAGTTCCTATTTCATATTCGAAAATTATCCCGTCTTTACTTAAGTCGATTAGCTTATGAATAACTCGACGTATAAAAATACGGGATATAACATTCTTCCCCTCTTTGGAACATTTGTCCTCGAATGTTAAACTCGTCCTGGGCTCCCAATATCTCCTTAAATGCTCTCTTATTGAATTATACTCCTCACATGCCTCTTTCATTGGCCGATTTCCTTCAATCTATTATAATGCATTTCAGATCTCCACGTAACCATTCCTGTAATACTTCCTTTTTCTGTTGTTTCTTGAGGTAACGATTCCACGTCATTGCCTTTACTCTTCTCTTTATCTCGCAGTCGGTTGTCAGTTGTTTTGCGAGCTCTCCTGCTGAAATGTTACTGTTTCTCATGTCTACATACTGTTAAGTTATACTGTCACAGATTGATTCAGACTTGTACTAATGGTGCACGTAGTCATGACTCGACTGTTTCTTTTTCTATAGTTACTCCTTTAAGATGATGTATCGTTCACTTTACTTTACCTTCTAATATTTAAATAGGATCTTGTAAACGTGCAGACATCCCTCATCGATTTATTTTACTTTACAATTTTTTTGGAGTATGTCATACCTCCGGTGCTTGTAGACCCTTCACAGACTCTACGGATAAAACGACCTTTCCCAGGGTGTAATATTATTTGACTTTGATAACCTTGCTTTGTCCTGCTGTTACAACCCGTAAGGAAGCTTCAGCATTATGCGTCACTTTTTGACTTTCCTTTTAAAAGATTTTAACTGTCACTTTGCTTCTAGCTCTTAATCTCAATCTTAGGGTTGGCTATCAAATAGCGCTAGAGTGCCCTCGTTTTATAACTTTGCATAGCTGCTCTGTGATCTGTCTATTATTAACTGGTATAATTCTGAAAGAATTTCTCTTAATTTGACAGATTAATTTGACCCACTTGTTCTTATCGTATTGGTCTCACTCTTAACATAAAAATATTCGTAGATTGCATAACTATTCTTGTACAACTTGTATAAAGTATATCCAATCTTAGTCATAGTCCTTCCTTCTCCTGGTTCATCCCGTTTTGCATATCTTATTTGTACCAAAACTCAATTGTGGTCTATCTTGTCATGCTCCTTTCCCTTCCTTTATTCACCATTTGATCTTTCTCATATCCTATTATAGGAGATTTCCAATCCTTTCTCCTTTGCTACTTATAAGTTATAGTATCATTAGCAAGCAACCCCATTGCCAACATCTTCACCTCTAATCCAGTATAGTATTGCTATCCTTTATAATATCCCTTAAGTTACTCGTTACCATCTTCTTCTTGTATTCTCCCTTCTCATAAGCATCCACTTTCTAATATCGTATTATCTCAGACCTTTACCAATAATTCTCAGCACTGTCTCAAATACCATCCTGAATCCTATCCATTGATTGCTAGCTTTTGGATCTTATTAACTTTTTTCGGCAAGAGATCTCACCTGAAATTTAAGTATCCATATCAAATATACTATAGTGTCAATTGTTTTCATCTTATACTTGCATTTCTTTTATCCGCTTTCCCCCTTAAGGGTGTACTTATACCATCATCCGTTTATATTCCGCTCCATGTCTCTATTTTCTCAAATTCGTCCGATCCTTCTTCCAATTCACTTGGTATACTGCACCATACTCACGTCTTTCTTTATAACTTATAACTTGATTATCCACGTATGAAACCTTAATAAAAGTCAGGAAGCGACGAGAACCTTTAGATGTATAGTACAACCTCTTATTTGATAGTTTGTAATAGAGTAATGTAATCAATGTAGCAATTCACCCAAGGCCACATTCCACTTACGCCAATCAATAATTAACTAGTACTTGTAGTCATTCCAAATTTTCAATTAGGTAGCACTTATATTCTGATGATAAGTATCCAAGGCTCTCTTGTAAAATTATTTTTATCCCAACTTGTATCGTCTGTTTGCTTTAATAAATTTACCTTGCATTATTCGTTCCTCCGGCCTACAATCCTTGTCCTTTACGGATTTCACTGTTTTCGAGGTGAAGTCATACACACGCCGTACTCTTTTATACCTTATACTCCTTTACCCTTGTTGTGTACCCCACACTGACTTCTAACTTACTCAAAGTCATATTGAGTTCATCTTAGTGATAGTTTTATCTTATCATCTTGTAGTCGTATTACACCTTTAAGTTCGTAGCTATGTATTCCCCTTTTATCTGTCACTCGTACTCAATTAACATTGTCTATCTTGGGTGCTTCCTTTAGTATTCCCTTACCATTTCTCCAGTCTATGTCCATCTTTCACTCTGTGCATGAGGAATATCATGCTATCTTTGTATCCTTCGGAAAACACTACTTCTGCATAACCCCTTATTCATTCTCAAAACATATTCTGCTCATCCTTATTTGTTCTTACCATCCCAGTCGTTTTCTGACACTTATTCTGCTTCGTTGCTTATCTTTATAGTTTGGCCCTTCGCAACTCTGTCGCTTGTACTGCTCGTGTTCTCGGCTATGTATGTCGTAACCAATCATTGCACTGTTATCTCGCTCGCTTCCTTCTTATTTCCTCCTTTCAATTAACTCCTTTTCTAGTGTTTGTTTTCGTTTCCGTTATCGCATAATCTCTATTCTGAACTCTCCCTATAGAACTTTATAAGTCTTTCTCATTCGTTCTACACCTTGCCTTTCCATTTCACATGTGCCTTTATACTTTGGTCACATAGATCACGTCATATCTTTTAGTCACTTCCTCACTGGGCTTTACTCATTCTCATAATAATCTTCCAAACCACTATAAGAAGGGGAACTAGAATCCAACTAGCATCACGGGCTCATAATGCTTGATTTACATAGTTTACCCCCAGATTTGTTCTTGGGTCGTGAGCGAACCATTTAGTTCACAAATTACTTACCGTATGCTTCATACTCTTCGAATAAAAGTGAAACTTAACTGCTAGACGTTTTTCCTCTTCAACACGAGCTTTTTCTGAGGTAAAATGTGGCTGGAAGGTATCCTGGTCCGTTCAAATGAATTCCAAACTTTGCTACTCATTTTTGCTTCTTCTGAATCAAATTTTCCACATAGGAATGATGCCCCTTACGGTAGACATGGAGGATATCTCTTAAAGCCTTAGTCCAACATGATAAATTTACCATATCAATGTCGACCTCATATTTGCTATTATTGTCAATTCAACCGTAAACCTTTTTTTTTCTCGAAGTCAGACGTACTTACGACTTGGTCAAATCTTATCGTTACTGTTGACGCGACCTTTCGAAAATATTACGAACTTATATGTCATTCTCTTTCTATTTCTAAGAAAATTCTGGCAGAGTTTCCTCTGTATTTCTTTACTATCTCAAAACCTGCACGCAGGAAATACCAACAATGCCTCACAGGGCCCACATATATACATATATTTTATCTCGTATCACAGCCGCACAGGGCTCCATATATCAATAACAATATATATAAAAAAAATGATGAACCTACCTCGTATGTCCAACTCAGATTGCACCCGTTACACTTTCCTGTTTATTTCCCTTTCAGTCTTTAACCGTAGGTTTCAATTATACCTGCAACACTCACACTATGTCTAACATATATTCTGCTTATCGTTATTGATTCCTTTAGCTTCTTCTGTGCATACTTTATAACTGGGCTTATCTACAATGTATATATACACTCAACCCATTTTCTTACTATACTTACCATAAAGATGGCCAGTTTTCCATTCCGCATATATACAATTTCTCATAACGTAGCCTCAATATCCACTTCCACCCGTATGTATGACTACTTTCCATCCTAGATTTCGAAATTCCCCTGGTGATGGGAACACCTTGGTCGCTGTTACTTATAAATACTTGGTCATCGCCCCCTTTTGATTTCCGCTTGCCGCTATTAGGTAATAGTTTATAGCAAATGCATATACATAGAAAATTTCTATAAAGTCTCATATACCTGTGGTCGATCGGTCTCTAGTCTGATCTGGTGATCTAGAAGGTGAAGTGTGCTCCTCATCATCATCTTCCCGCCATCTACTCGTTTGGCCTTCGTCATCTTCCTCATCTGAGTCCGAGGAATGTAGATAACCGGGCAGCTCCTGGTTTACTGACGACCAGGATAGGGGGCTGGAGTAATCTGTAACACTTACCGGGGTAGCCGGTCTAACGTGGTGTCCTGCCATAGGAGCAACTGGTACGACCTCGGGGATCGCCTCCCTAGATATCAAAAACTCTGGAGGAATTGTCGCTGGGTC
The DNA here is from genome assembly GCF_019175385.1 of Lycium barbarum. Classification (NCBI taxonomy): domain Eukaryota; kingdom Viridiplantae; phylum Streptophyta; class Magnoliopsida; order Solanales; family Solanaceae; genus Lycium; species Lycium barbarum. Next base: position 68,556,267 of record NC_083343.1, on the reverse strand, counting down.
CTACGATGGGTCAGTCTCGATAGAATAACTGAGGATCCTCCTGCTCGGTCCTGGAGCCTGGGATCCTGAATTTTCCCTAGGGGCCTTCTTAGCACCCCCACTATCTGAAGCTGGCCTCTTCATCTTTCGCAATCCTGCACCTACCTACAGGAAAAGAGGTCAGAAACAATCTTTCCTAGACTCTGGCTCTATCGCACGATCTAAGACAGAAGGAAAGATAATATCCTAAATGTCCTGTAGCTTTCTGTTTATAGATGTGGTGCACAACACACAGACAAACAAGACTCTACTAGACACGGTCTGTAGACACTCCGAGGATGAACTGCTCTGATACCACTTTTGTCACGACCCAGCCCCGTGGGCCATGACAAGTGCCCAAGCTGGACACCCATATGTACCTGTTAGACATAATCATACTGACACTATGGATAACATGGAAATCGGTATAGACCCAAAGGTTCCCAATCAATCATAACGTAATAAATACGCAAGCCGACGAGCCTGCCACCATATATCATTATAATACGCAAGCCGACAAGGCGGCCACTACATGTCAATATACTACGCAAGCCGACAAGGCTGCCACTACGTATCTGTCACGACCCAGCCCCGTGGGCCGCGACTGGCACCCTAGCTGGGTACCCAGACCAAATCGCATATTCGTTTCCAAATCCAAACTTATTTCAGAATTTTACAAAGATTAGATCAAACATAATCTATATCGAAAATATGTCTTAAGCGGTCATATCAAACAAATTGCCATATCAAATACAAACGAAACGGCGGAATAGACATCGCCGGTCGAAAGTGCAAACATAAGCATAAAGGCCATTTGGGGCCATCATAACAAACGGACCGCTTTAAGACCGGATAACAAAATCAGACAAACATACGTAGGACCCTCGCCCCACAAAGATGACTACAGGCCTCTACGAATTCAAAACATAACATATGGCGAGACAGGGCCCCGCCGTACCCAAACTGTCAAATATACAAAGTATATACAGAGTAGAGTAGTCTGTACCAAGAGTGGACTCCGGACCAAGTAAGAGTACTCCGGAAAGCAAGAAGTGAAGCCTACTGCGGAGGATCACCGATATCTGCACCTGCGGGCATAAAACGTAGCCCCCGAAGAAAGGGGGTCAGTACGAACTATGTACTGAGTATGTAAAGCACGGAGTACAGAAATATAGATCAAAATCGAAAGCAAATCAAATGTCAAAGTGGAGTACCAACTAGTATGTAAAAATCTGGATCGAAATCATATACGTATTTATTATGCAAATGAAATCATGCAAACGCTTAAGAACGTGGTCGCCACTCCGACGCTGACGCCACACACAGCATAACACCAGAAGGTTTCAAATCTCCGTACATCCCCGAACACAATCACAATCGTCGGTGAGCGTATCGCATCACGAGCCATATCACATCATAACTCCAAACGGAACCCGGCCCTATGGCGAAGCCTCGGGAACCGTAACACAGCATACGGCCGAATTATCATAAAGCGCACGAATCAAAACCGGCCCGGGAACCGGTGAACGAAGTCATAATAAGGCACGAGCGGAGTCGTGAGCAAACAAATGCAAATCGTATTTCAAAATAGTCTTTCAAAACAAAGTAAACTCATAAATCATATCATAATACAAAATAGTCGAATACTTAGTCGACATAAGGTTTCCTTTCACAAAACGTTTCCAAAATGGTGCCTAGAGTTCAAAACATAGATTGGCGTATCGAATTGTTCAACGCGTGTCCCGCAAGAGGACGTTCCAAAGACCATAAGTGGCTTATCCAACCTTATCCTCAAAAGTGGCCCGAAGGGGCAAATCGGGCATTTTGGGGTAGCGGGCCCACCTCGAGTCAAAGTGAGGTGGCGAACATATTTTTACGAGCATTTATACGCCAAAGATCATACATAATCATTTCTAGGTTACCCGACCACATTTCGATAGGTTTCGGACGAATAGTGGCATTCTAGCCAAAATGGAGCCTTTAGGCTTCAATTGAATTGAATGAATAGTAACTTTTCTGTGGATCGGATTTCGAGGAGCAGAAATGCTCCGGGAGGTCTCATATTCTACCAGTACACTAGGATACGCCAAATGAAAGAGTGGGAAGCTTTACATACCTCACAGATGTCGTAAGCTCCTCCAAAAGTCCTGTCCCGATTCGTCAAAAATCTGCAAATGGTCAAAGTTACCAATTGAGATTCTTAGGCTTAAAATTGCCTTTAATTTCATTTTTGCCTACCGAAATTTCGGCAGCATTTCCCCTATAAATCTAACATCCCCGAGGCGTAACTTGGCTCCAAATTCATCAACTACAACAGCCCACACATCAACAACCAAAACAAACAACAATCAAACCATTCTAGCTTTAAAGTTCTACTTTATTGCCTAAGTTGGCAACTTTCATTCAAACTTCCAAAATTCCAATTCTATATCTACCTATTTGTATTCATTCCCACATTCAAACTTATACAACCACATTCTAATTACAATTCAAATCATACACGAACTTGCACCAAAATCAATTATTTCCCTAAGTCTTCAAAACATCCAAAAATGCACTACGAACATTCTAACTCGCATTATTTCATTCCGAATTCGTCAACATCGTTATAGATTCATATTTAAAGTCTATAGCACCTAAAATATACATTGCTATACATAAAGATACCAAGGATATACACTTTCCGATAATATCCGAATTCGTTTTCCACCGCCAATTTACTTCAACAATCAATCATTTACGACATAAGGGTCACAACAACACATTATACCAACTTAAACAAGATCAATTCAAATCATTTTGTCTCTCTATGGCTCACGGCCAACAACCAACTTACACACACACCCATAGCTTTCTATTTACATCAAAATTACGGGATTCCCATCTATTATCAATCCTTAACACATTCATATCAATTCTATAACATAAAAGGGGCAAAATTCTTACCTTTCCTTGAAACCCCGACTTGTCGCAAACGTCGTTCTTACGCCAAACTAATTATACTCCGTTGAAGAGGGCCTTGAGTACTTCACAAATATGTGAAAACTTGGATTTTTGGATCACTAATCAAACTTGGAAATTTTTCTTTCTCTCTTCTTTGTGGGTTCGGCCGAAACCCCTTTTTTTTGTGGGTGTTCTTGATTTATGAATTTGATCTAGAATTGTTAAGTCTTCATAGTATATATCCTTTTGGGGTCATGTGCATAGCACATGACCCTTTTAAAATGGGCTTGGCCGGACCCTTCTCTTTCCTTTGGGCTTCAATTGAAATTTCTATTTCTTTGGCCCAATTCTTGAAAAGTCCCGATTTGTAATTCCCGAAACTAATTTCCGAAATTCCAAATTTATCCTCGGCTTCCCCGAGGTCTTAGCATTAAAGATTTCACAACCAACATAGTCATATTCACAAAAAAATTAAATTAGGTCCTTCTAACACCCGAGTCATAGTTATTTCTCGATTTCCAATCGTACGAAAACACGGGGCCTAACATTCTCCCCCCCTTAAGAACATTCGTCCCCGAATGTTAAACAAATCTTATGAAGGCTCACAAGCATAACGGGAAAACCATTTTATATATAAATAGCACACATGGTCCATCCGTTCATTGGTACAACAATTACCAAAGTTTAGATTACAGGAGGCGTAGGGAATAAATGGGGGAATCTCTTCTTCATCTCATCCTCCGCCTCCCAAGTCATCTCTTCCCGGTTGTTATTGCGCCACAGAACCTTGACAGAAGGCACTTCCTTAGTGCGCAATCTCCTCACCTGACGATCCAGAATAGATACCGGCTGCTCGTCATAAGACAGCTGCTCCGTTACCTGAAGGTCATCTACTGGGAATATCCTGGAAGGGTCACCAATGCATTTCCGCAGCATAGATACATGAAACACCGGGTGCACGGACTCCAAATCGAATGGCAAGTCTAGCTCATAGGCGACTGCGCCTATCCTCCGAACAATCTGGTATGGCCCGATGTACCGCGGACTCAGCTTACCCTTCCTACCAAATCTCATAACGCCCTTCATAGGCGACACCTTCAGGAATACCCAGTCACCAGTCTGGAACTCTAACGGTCGACGTCGTCTATCAGCATACGCTTTCTGTCGACTCTGAGCAGCTAACAGTCGCTCCCGAATAAGCTTCACCTTATCTACAGCCTCCTGGATCACATCTGGCCCAATCAGCTTAGTCTCGCCCACGTCAAACCAGCCAATAGGAGATCTGCACCTCCTGCCATAAAGGGCCTCATACGGGGCCATCTGAATGCTGGAGTGATAACTGTTATTGTAAGCAAACTCTATAAGCGGCAAATGATCATCCCAGCTGCCCCTAAAATCAATAACGCAAGCCCGTAACATATCCTCGAGCGTCTGGATAGTGCGCTCGGCCTGCCCGTCGGTCTGAGGATGAAAAGCTGTACTGAGGGTCACCTGGGTCCCTAATCCCTCCTGAAATGACCTCCAGAAATTGGCTGTAAACTGAGCACCTCGGTCAGTAATGATAGATACAGGGACTCCGTGAAGTCTGACTATCTCTCTGATATATAATCTGGCATAGTCCTCAGCCGAATAAGTAGTCCGGACCGGAAGGAAATGGGCTGATTTCGTCAGCCTGTCCACAATAACCCAAATAGAGTCGTACCTGCGTAGAGTACGCGGCAACCCAACAATGAAGTCCATATTAATCATCTCCCATTTCCAGGCTGGAATCTCCATCTCCTGTAACAATCCACCGGGCTTCTGATGCTCGATCTTGACTTGCTGACAGTTCGGGCATTGACTGACAAACTCAGCAACATCTTTCTTCATGCCGTCCCACCAATACAAACACCTGAGATCCCGATACATCTTAGTGGAACCAGGATGGACAGAATACCGGGCACAATGTGCCTCGCCCATAATCTGCCGTCGTAAGCCCGCAACGTCCGGTACACAGAACCTGCCGTCGTACAATAATACTCCTTCAGGCGAGATTTCAAACTGGGTCTTTGTCTTATTAAGGGCCACATCTCTGTACTGAATCAAAAGAGGATCCTCAAACTGGCGCTGCTTTACCTCCTGAATAATAGATGACTCAGCAACCGGGCGAACAGAAATCCCAGAATCTCCAGAATCCGCCAAACGGACTCCGAGGCTGGCCAGCTGATGAATATCACGAACCAGATCTCTCTTATCAGATGGAACATCAGCCAGACTGCCTACGGACTTGCGGCTAAGCGCATCAGCTACCACGTTGGCTTTCCCTGGATGGTACAGAATATCAGCGTCGTAATCCTTTAGTAGCTCCAGCCATCTCCGCTGCCGCAAATTTAGCTCCTTCTGCTTAAAAATATACTGGAGGCTCTTATGGTCCGTATAGATATCCACATGGACCCCATATAAATAATGCCGCCAAATCTTCAAAGCATGAATCACCGCGGCCAACTCAAGATCATGAGTGGGATAGTTCTTCTCGTGCGGTCTGAGCTGCCGGGAAGCATAGGCTATAACTCGACCGTGCTGCATCAATACACATCCTATCCCAATACCAGAGGCGTCACAATATACAACATACCCATCAGGCCCCTCTGGAAGAGCCAAAACTGGCGCTGTAATCAATCTCTCCTTCAGCATCTGAAAGCTGCGCTCGCAGGCATCTGACCACTGGAATTTTGCTGCTTTCTGGGTAAGCCTCGTCAGTGGTGCTGCAATAGAAGATAAATCCTCCACAAACCTGCGATAATACCCAGCCAATCCCAGAAAACTGCGCACCTCTGTCGGTGTAGTAGGCCTGGGCCAATTCTGCACAGCATCAATCTTCTGCGTGTCGACCCGAATACCGTTTGCGCCGACAATATGGCCCAAGAATGCCACAGAAGTCAACCAGAACTCGCATTTAGAGAATTTAGCATATAACTTCTGCTGACGGAGAATGCCAAGTACCGTCCTCAAATGATCTGAATGCTCCTCGGCTGATCGCGAGTAAATCAGAATATCATCGATAAACACAATAACAAACATATCCAGAAAAGGCCGAAATACCCGGTTCATCAGATCCATAAACACCGCTGGAGCATTAGTCAGCCCGAAAGACATAACTCTGAACTCATAATGCCCGTACCGGGTCCTGAAAGCAGTCTTCGGGATATCTGACTCCCGTACTCGCACCTGATGATAACCAGAACGCAGATCTATTTTTGAAAAATGTCTAGCACCCTGCAGCTGGTCAAACAAATCATCAATCCGGGGAGGGGATATTTATTCTTAATAGTCACCTTATTCAGCTGCCGGTAGTCAATACACATCCGCAACGACCCATCCTTCTTCCTGACAAACAATACCGGCGCTCCCCAGGGTGATGTGCTGGGCCTGATAAAACCCTTATCCAGCAAATCTTTCAGCTGGTCCTTCAACTCCTTCAACTCAGTTGGTGCCATCCTGTACGGAGGAATAGATATAGGCTGCGTATCCGGCATCAACTCAATAGTAAAATCAATCTCCCGCTCAGGCGGAAGGCCAGGAAGCTCGTCAGGAAAAACATCTGGAAACTCGCTGACGACCGGAACAGACTGAAGGGTAGGTACCTCCGCGGCAGTATCGTGCACACGAACCAAATGATAAATATAACCCTTCTGGATCATCTTCTTAGCCTTGAGGTATGAAATAAACTTACCCCTCGGCGATGCAGTAGATCCGAACCACTCTATAACTGGTTCCCCTGGAAACTGAAAACGGACTACCTTTTTCTGGCAGTCGACATTAGCATAACAGGAAGACAACCAGTCCATACCCATAATGACGTCAAACTCGAGCATGTCTAACTCTACCAAATCAGCCTTAGTGCTACGATCATAAATGGTCATAGAACAATCCCTATAGATCTGTCTCGCTACAATAAAATCCCCAACTGGCGTAGCTACCTCAAATGGCTCTATAGGCTCAGACACTATCCCAATCTTACTAGCAACGAGCGGGGAAATATATGATAAAGTAGAGCCAGGGTCAATCAATGCATATACAGATCTGGAGAAAACCAGTAATGTACCTGTGACAACGTTTGGCGAAGCCTCCTGATCCTGGCGGCTGGCCAAAGCATATATGCGGTTCGAGGGACCGCTAGAACCTGAAGCGCCACCGCGGCCTCGACCGCGTCCTGCCGGTGCTGGAATACCCCGCCCTCCAGGGCGTGCAATAGATGGAACAGAGGAAGAACCGGCGGCTGACCCTGTCTGCTGAGCCGCATTACCCGAACCACTGGCCAATGGGCAGTCTCTCATAAAGTGGCCCTGACCACCACAAGAAAAACAAGCTCCCGTCGCTCGGTAACACTTCCCGGGATGAGACTTCCCGCAATGTGGGCAACGGGGTCTAGGTGGTCTGGCCTGGCTGGAACCCCTAGATACCTGCGAACCTGCTACTCTAGAGCTCTGACTGGCTCCCGACGGTGCAGTACTATCAAATCTCCGACTGCCTGGCTGAGTATTCCGGCCTGGGGGAGGGAGATATCTATCAGACTGCTGCTGTTGAGGCTGTCCGCCTCGAGAATCTCCAGAATACCCTGTGGATCTAGCCCTCTTGGGCGGCCTCCTGTCTCGATCTCTGCCAGCAGGATCAGATCTGCGACGGTCCTCCATACCCATCGCATAGGCCTGAAGCCGGGAAATATCCATGTCTGTCTGCAGTGACACGGCCATACAGCTGTCTACCAAGTACCGGTCCAATCCCATAACATACCTGTGCATCCGATCGGACATGTCTGCTACCACGGCCGGTGCATATCGGGCCAGAGAATCAAACTCAAGGCTATACTCGCGAACACTCCGACCCCTCTGCTGCAGACGTAGAAATCGATCAGCCCGTGCCCGCCGTAACTCTGGTGGCAAAAAGTGGCGGGTGAATGCTGTCACAAACTGATCCCAAGTGGCTTGAGGGGTACCCTCTCCCCTAGACAGCTCCCAAGTCTCGTACCAGTGGGTAGCCACATCTCGAAGCCTGTGCGACGCCAGCTCAACCGACTCGGTCTCAGAAGCCCTGACTAGGTCCAGTGAGCGTCGCATCCCCCGAATAAAGTCATGGGGGTCCTCATCGGGCTTAGACCCGAAGAACTCTGGAGGGCCACATAGCAGAAACTCCCGAACTCGCAGGCTGTCCCGCCTGTCATCATCATCATCATCCCTACGCCCGCGTCTGCGAGCCTGTCCTGCCACCAGTGTAGTCAGCAACTGCACAGCCTCTCTCAGGGTCCGATCCTCCGCCCCTGGCTGAGGAGCTGGAGTCTCAGGTGCGGGTACACGGGCCTCTGGAGCTGCCGATGGTCCTACTCCAGGCTGTACTGGTGGGGGTGTAGCAGACCCCTCAGACTGTGGCACATCCTCAGGCAAATCATAAACACGAGCCCGGGTAGCTCGCTGTGCCTGGCTAGTCTCCCCAATCCTCGCCTTGCCCTTCTGGGCCGCCGTTGCCTTCTTCGGAGGCATCACTGCAAACATGAAGGCGAGTCAGATCAAAATCATCCTAATAACACGGCTCTATCGCACGATCTAAGATTCCAAAGAAAGTAACACCCTAAATGCCCTGTAGCTTCCCGTTTATAGGTGTGGTGCACAACACATCGATAAACAAGACTCTACGAGACACGGCCTGTAGACATTCCGAGGACAAACTGCTCTGATACCACTTTTGTCACGACCTAGCCCCGTGGGCCGCGACTGGCACCCTAGCTGGGTACCCAGACCAAATCGCATATTCGTTTCCAAATCCAAACTTATTTCAGAATTTTACAAAGATTAGATCAAACATAATCTATATCGAAAATATGTCTTAAGCGGTCATATCAAACAAATTGCCATATCAAATACAAACGAAACGGCGGAATAGACATCGCCGGTCGAAAGTGCAAACATAAGCATAAAGGCCATTTGGGGCCATCATAACAAACGGACCGCTTTAAGACCGGATAACAAAATCAGACAAACATACGTAGGACCCTCGCCCCACAAAGATGACTACAGGCCTCTACGAATTCAAAACATAACATATGGCGAGACAGGGCCCCGCCGTACCCAAACTGTCAAATATACAAAGTATATACAGAGTAGAGTAGTCTGTACCAAGAGTGGACTCCGGACCAAGTAAGAGTACTCCGGAAAGCAAGAAGTGAAGCCTACTGCGGAGGATCACCGATATCTGCACCTGCGGGCATAAAACGCAGCCCCCGAAGAAAGGGGGTCAGTACGAACTATGTACTGAGTATGTAAAGCACGGAGTACAGAAATATAGATCAAAATCGAAAGCAAATCAAATGTCAAAGTGGAGTACCAACTAGTATGTAAAAATCTGGATCGAAATCATATACGTATATATTATGCAAATGAAATCATGCAAACGCTTAAGAACGTGGTCGCCACTCCGACGCTGACGCCACACACAGCATAACACCAGAAGGTTTCAAATCTCCGTACATCCCCGAACACAATCACAATCGTCGGTGAGCGTATCGCATCACGAGCCATATCACATCATAACTCCAAACGGAACTCGGCCCTATGGCGAAGCCTCGGGAACCGTAACACAGCATACGGCCGAATTATCATAAAGCGCACGAATCAAAACTGGCCCGGGAACCGGTGAACGAAGTCATAATAAGGCACGAGCGGAGTCGTGAGCAAACAAATGCAAATCGTATTTCAAAATAGTCTTTCAAAACAAAGTAAACTCATAAATCATATCATAATACAAAATAGTCGAATACTTAGTCGACATAAGGTTTCCTTTCACAAAACGTTTCCAAAATGGTGCCTAGAGTTCAAAACATAGATTGGCGTATCGAATTGTTCAACGCGTGTCCCGCAAGAGGACGTTCCAAAGACCATAAGTGGCTTATCCAACCTTATCCTCAAAAGTGGCCCGAAGGGGCAAATCGGGCATTTTGGGGTAGCGGGCCCACCTCGAGTCAAAGTGAGGTGGCGAACATATTTTTACGAGCATTTATACGCCAAAGATCATACATAATCATTTCTAGGTTACCCGACCACATTTCGATAGGTTTCGGACGAATAGTGGCATTCTAGCCAAAATGGAGCCTTTAGGCTTCAATTGAATTGAATGAATAGTAACTTTTCTGTGGATCGGGTTTCGAGGAGCAGAAATGCTCCGGGAGGTCTCATATTCTACCAGTACACTAGGATACGCCAAATGAAAGAGTGGGAAGCTTTACATACCTCACAGATGTCGTAAGCTCCTCCAAAAGTCCTGTCCCGATTCGTCAAAAATCTGCAAATGGTCAAAGTTACCAATTGAGATTCTTAGGCATAAAATTGCCTTTAATTTCATTTTTGCCTACCGAAATTTCGGCAGCATTTCCCCTATAAATCTAACATCCCCGAGGCGTAACTCGGCTCCAAATTCATCAACTACAACAGCCCACACATCAACAACCAAAACAAACAACAATCAAACCATTCTAGCTTTAAAGTTCTACTTTATTGCCTAAGTTGGCAACTTTCATTCAAACTTCCAAAATTCCAATTCTATATCTACCTATTTGTATTCATTCCCACATTCAAACTTATACAACCACATTCTAATTACAATTCAAATCATACACGAACTTGCACCAAAATCAATTATTTCCCTAAGTCTTCAAAACATCCAAAAATGCACTACGAACATTCTAACTCGCATTATTTCATTCCGAATTCGTCAACATCGTTATAGATTCATATTTAAAGTCTATAGCACCTAAAATATACATTGCTATACATAAAGATACCAAGGATATACACTTTCCGATAATATCCGAATTCGTTTTCCACCGCCAATTTACTTCAACAATCAATCATTTACGACATAAGGGTCACAACAACACATTATACCAACTTAAACAAGATCAATTCAAATCATTTTGTCTCTCTATGGCTCACGGCCAACAACCAACTTACACACACACCCATAGCTTTCTATTTACATCAAAATTACGGGATTCCCATCTATTCTCAATCCTTAACACATTCATATCAATTCTATAACATAAAAGGGGCAAAATTCTTACCTTTCCTTGAAACCCCGACTTGTCGCAAACGTCGTTCTTACGCCAAACTAATTATACTCCGTTGAAGAGGGCCTTGAGTACTTCACAAATATGTGAAAACTTGGATTTTTGGATCACTAATCAAACTTGGAAATTTTTCTTTCTCTCTTCTTTGTGGGTTCGGCCGAAACCCCTTTTTTTGTGGGTGTTCTTGATTTATGAATTTGATCTTGAATTGTTAAGTCTTCATAGTATATATCCTTTTGGGGTCATGTGCATAGCACATGACCCTTTTAAAATGGGCTTGGCCGGCCCCTTCTCTTTCCTTTGGGCTTCAATTGAAATTTCTATTTCTTTGGCCCAATTCTTGAAAAGTCCCGATTTGTAATTCCCGAAACTAATTTCCGAAATTCCAAATTTATCCTCGGCCTTCCCCGAGGTCTTAGCATTAAAGATTTCACAACCAACATAGTCATATTCACAAAAAAATTAAATTAGGTCCTTCTAACACCCGAGTCATAGTTATTTCTCGATTTCCAATCGTACGAAAACACGGGGACTAACAGTATCGATAACATATGCACGCCGGCAAGGCTGCTACATCAAACAGAAACATCCACAACAACTATATAGACACGGTTGATCATAATCTATATACAACCCACACACATGTCTACATACCTCTAAGAGTATCAACAGTGAAATATGACGGGACAGGGCCCCGTCGTACCCCTGGACAAACATATATATATACATCAGAAGGTCTGTACCAAAAATCTAGGCTCTAGAACAACGGAGAACTCCAAGACAGCTGAATGGAAATCCTAAGTTGGGGGATCACCGAATCGAGCGTCTGTACCTGCGGGCATAAAACGCAGCCCCCCGAAGAAAGGGGGTCAGTACGGAATATGTACTGAGTATATAAAGTATGAAATACAGTAAAAGGGATCATAACTGAAATAGGGAGTATAGGAGACAAATATGACATTCAAATACTAATACATTTGCCTTATGAAATGTAAATCATGCATATCAATATCATATATCATATATCATACCCGGCCCATTATGGGACTCGGTGAATAAAGTCATCCTTGGCGCCATAATCACATCATCATATCATCATATATATATATATATACCGTACCCGGCCCTCTAGTGAGGGACTCGGTGAACAATGCAGTGAAACTGTGAACGAAAACATACCCGGCCCGGGACTCGGTGAAAGATATATTGACGCATGCACGAGCAGAGTAGTGAGCAACCATATGCAAACTAAGTCATATATGAGACTCGATAGAATAATCAAGATGAACTATCATTTGAAAATCAAGACAATAATCATATCAAGTACCCTTCGAATGTCACAATGGGTTATATCAAAATAGAACTTCTGGAATCATAGACACGTATCGAGACACCATGAAATAGCTTCTGGAAATCAAGAACATTAGCCATCCTAGTGGCTCTAAGAATAGGAGCTTCTTTGGAGTCATATATACGTCGTCTGTTTGTTTTATAAAGATCATGCCAAAAAACAAGGAAGGGTTAGCTTTACATACCTGTTAAAGGTTAGTCGTATTCACGTTCGCTTCGTCGCCCCTTTAGCCTATTTAATACGAAAGTAACGCTATCGTTAGTAAACTATACTTCCTAGCTCATAAATCTGTAACTAATCACTTACAGGATTCGTTCTTTAATTCAAACTTTCTTAATTAGAATTTTCATTAGTTAAGAACTTAACGGAAATCGGGCAGCATTTCCCCTATATACTCGCCTAACCCGAACTTCCAATTAACCTCCTGTCATTACAATAATACCAACACAACATATGAACATAATCATACCTTCAATCCTTTCAATTCAACAAGGACAACAACATGCCCACAAAACAACACAACTTCAACCATTTAATTCCTTTGTTTTTACCATATAATCCATGATAACAACAACCATAATGCTACTTAAAATCAATTCACCATTCCTAATTAAAAACAACCCCCTACACGGCTCAATTTACACCTCAACATCAACATACATAACTCCTTATATTCAACACACACCTACCAAATTATACAAGTTTAAACTACCTCCAAAACATGTAGAAAAGGATTGAATCTGTCACACCCCAACCTTACTAGGGTGTAATGGGCACCCGACCCCATATTCGGAGCCGAGCGAACCCGTTGACTCTTATGACATACTTAACCTCTTTAAACTCTTACATCAATAAGAAGTGGAAAACATAGTAAAGCTTTCAGAATTTTTTTCTTTTCTTTGTACTCAATTCAAACAAAATCTGTGGCCATGTGGGATATGTAACATAAAATATAAAGACACATCAGCTGTTGAAGCCGCTTTCAAGACTGAAAACTACACCCACGACTCTGTCTGCAAAGTCTCTAACTTCGAACAAGACATCATAGCATAATACTCTGACCCGGCAACTCTCCAGGGGCAATTGGAGCTTGCCAATTTCTCTGCAACATGTTCTATAATGGCTTCTACTCATCTAGGTGTACCTGCGCGACATGAAACGCAGCCCCCGAAGAAAAGGGGTCAGTACGAGCAATGTACTGAGTATGTAAGGCATGAATAGTAACATAGTAAGGGATGTAATTATGAATACTAACAGAATGGAAATATAGAGCATATCATGAGGTAAAGAGTAACCTGTACATCTGAGTGCCTCTTAGGGAGGATGCCATGCATGCTTAGCTTTCTTTGAAAAACATTTCTTGTTCATATACATAGAAAATAGAACATATCATAGCGCCGAACAACGTCGGCTCCCCCCACATATGTCCCGCGTTTGGGCATATTAACCGATGTGGGATTTGCCTGAACCAATGTGAGATTTGCCTAAACCAATGTGGGATTTGCCTAAACCAATGTGGGATTCGCCTAAGGCAAGCCTTACACTCACCCCCCTTTGGGACTCAGCGTTCTTGCTGAGGTTTGCCCCACCACTGGGTTTGCCCCACCATTCGGTTTGCCCCACCACCGGCTCCGATACCAACTAATCAGGTGGTTACGCGTATATAACGCTCTGGCCCTTTCCCATATTCCCCATATACATATACATATACATATACATATACATATATCATATAAGCAGCATGCGAGAGAGCCCAAAGAAAGTCATGTATCTATCGGAGTGACGTAAGGTCGGTAACCTCCGATTATATTATAGAATAATCATCGTGGCCTTATCTCACCTTGAAGGAACAATTATTATAAGGTGAGACTATCAACGAATAACAGCGTTAAGTGAACATAGAATAAGATCATAACCACATTTCGAGTCAATCCGAGTTAGTATAAGAAAGTTATGGACATTGCCCCTTGCAAAAAAAAACCTTTAAACATAAAATCATTTTAATCATAGCCATCGTAGACATATTCTCATCTTTGACATCATCATTGTCATTGTAAAACATATCCATCGTTGTTGCCATAAGAGCTTACAAAATCATAAACCTCTATCTTGGAAAAATATGAACACTTTGGAAAACATTTATGGGTTATCGGGAAAAGAAATCATGCCTTGAAATCATAAACGTCTAACTTTTGGAAATAAGGAAGATATGGAAACATTTATGAAGCCATAACATCGGAATCATGCCTTTGAAAGAAAGGGACGAGCCTTAACATACCTGCTCCACGTCCTACTAGCTACGCTTAATTGTCCAAGCTCGCTATCGCTAGTATACATTCAAGAAGATTGACGCAATCATTAGATTCATCACCATATACTTGTCTTAATCTTTCAAGTAAATTCACTTATGATCTGCCGAAATTTCGGCAGCATCTCCCCTGTACATACACCATCCCCGAGAATCTAACTCGGCCCAAATCATCAATCAACAATCCGAGAATTCAACTCGGCCAAACTATCAACAAACACATGTACCATGAATTCCATCCATTTCTTCATACAACAACATACATAATCATCTCTAACACATGTAAAAGAAGATTGAACCTTACCTTGCTTCACTTGTCTTCTCACTTGGCTAGGGTTTATAAATCACCCAAATAAATGCTTGGCTTGCTCCAAAAACTCCTTCATATTAATGAGGACCTTCCATTGGGTGGAAATACTAGAAGAAAACAATTTTTCTTGAACAATTTCTATGGACCATGTTTTTGAACCATGGCCGAATGGCCTTATTTTTCTTTCTCCAAGTTTTCTTCTTGGAGTTTTTCATGAATAATAGTCTTGCTTTAGGGGAAATTGTCCATATATATTTAGCCTCACCAAATAGCATGTGGACACATGCCCCTTCTTTATTTTTCTTGAAGTTTCTTAAAAATAGTCAAAGAAGACTAATTGTCTTCTTAAGCAAGCTTTGGTCCATATATCTTTATAATTTGCCCCATTAAATAAAAATTGTGGACATATGCTTATATGTCACACGACCAACATGGCCCCTTCAAGAACCCTCTTGAAATTCCCATTTTGCCCCTAGCCTTCCGCAATATTACCATGAGCCATTTTGTGAATTTCCCTTTTTAACCTTAACCTTTCTCAATATTTCCATACTAATAGTATTCATAAATAATATCCATAACCAACTTGTACATTAAAATAATTTTGGACAATGGTCTTGCCCTTCACTTACCACGACTTCTTCGAAATATCCGGACGTACGAAATACGGGCTATAACAGAATCTTACCTTAACAATTTTGGTTCCTTAATGTTGTCGCCCACAACGATTCAATTCACATTGCAATCCCCTTGAACACTTAGAATTCTTAAACAAACCAAGCTTCCAAGCTCTCTTCACTAGAGCTCATTCTCGGCCAAAGTAGCCATGGCCGAGAGCTCTTCCTTTCCTCTCCATCTTTTTTTTTGGTTCAATTAGAATGTTGAAGTGATGATCAATGAGTCATATTTTGACTTATATATAAATTACCTAAGCCCTACATGTGCCCACCTAATGAGTCATCCACTACTTTTTTTAATTAAAATGGGTGGGGCCCACAAGTAGTAATTAACTTAATTAATTTTAATTAATCACTAATCCCTACTTAATAATCTAATCATAATTAATTAGTCCCTAATCTACAATAATATTTCTACACTGAATAAAATTTATAAACAATTTGTGTACTAATTAAAATGGATAATTAAAAGTTCCTATTTCATATCCGAAAATAATCCCGTCTTTACTTAAGTCGATTAGCTTGCGAATAACTCGACGTATAAAAATACGGGATATAACATCCTTCCCCTCATTGGAACATTTGTCCTCGAATGGTAAACTCGTCCTGGGCTCCCAATATCTCCTTAAATGCTCTCTTATTCAATTATACTCCTCACATGCCTCTTTCATTGGCCGATTTCCTTCAATCTATTGTAATGCATTTCAGATCTCCACGTAACCATTCCTGTAATACTTCCTTTTTCTGTTGTTTCTTGAGGTAACGATTCCACGTCATTGTCTTTACTCTTCCCTTTATCTCGCAGTCGGTTGTCAGTTGTTTTGCGAGCTGTCCTGCTGAAATGTTACTATTTCTCTTGTCTACATACTGTTAAGTTGTACTGTCACTGATTGATTTAGACTTGTACTCATGGTGCACGTAGTCATGACTCGACTCTTTCTTTTTCTATAGTTACTCCTTTAAGATGATGTATCGTTCACTTTACTTTACCTTCTAACATTTAAATCGGATCTTGTAAACGTGCAGACATCCCTCATCGATTTATTTGACTTTACAATTTTTTTGGAGTATGTCATACCTCCGGTGCTTGTAGACCATTCACAGACTCTACGGATAAAACGACCTTTCCCAGGGTGTAATATTATTTGACTCCGATAACCTTGCTTTGTCCTGCTGTTACAGCCCGTAAGGAAGCTTCAGCATTATGCGTCACTTTTTGACTTTCCTTTTAAAAGATTTTAACTGTCACTTTGCTTCTAGCTCTTGAGCTCAATCTTTAGGGTTGGCTATCAAATAGCGCTAGTGTGCCCTCGTTTTATAACTTCGCATAGCTGCTCTGTGATCTGTCTATTATTAACTGGTATAATTCTGAAAGAATTTCTCTTAATCTGACAGATAAATTCACTGTCACTCAGTAATCAGTGACCCACTTGTTCTAATCGTCTTGGTCTCAATCTTAACATACAAATATTCGTAGATTGCATAACTATTCTTGTAACTCTTGTATAAAGTATATCCATTCTTAGTCATAGTCCTTCTTTCTCCTGGTTCATCCTGTTTTGCATATCTTATTTGTACCAAAACTCAATTATGGTCTATCTTGTCATGCTCCTTTCCCTTCCTTTATTCACCATTTGATCTTTCTCATATCCTATTATAGGAGATTTCCTATCCTTTCTCCTTTGCTACTTATAAGTTACAGTATCATTAGCAAGCAACCCCATTGCCAACGTCTTCACCTCTAATCCAGTATAGCATTCCTATCCTTTATAATATCCCTTAAGTTACTCGTTACCATCTTCTTGTCGTATTCTCCCTTCTTATAAGCATCCACTTTCTAATGTCGTATTATCTAAGACCTTTACCAATAATTCTCAGCACTGTCTCAAATACCATCCTGATCCTATCCTTTGATTGTTGGCTTTTGGATCTTATTAACTTGTTTCGGCAAGAGATCTCACCTGAAATTTAAGTATCCATATCAAATATACTGTAGTGTCAATTGTTTCCATCTTATACTTGCATTTCTTTTATCCGCTTTCCCCCTTAAGGGTGTACTTATACCATCATCCGTTTATATTCCGCTTTATGTCTCTATTTTCTCAATTTCGTCCGATCCTTCTTCCAATTCGCTTGGTATACTGCACCATACTCACGTCTTTCTTTATAACTTATAACTTGATTATCCACGTATGAAACCTTAATCAAAGTCAGGAAGCGACGAGAACCTTTCGATGTATAGTACAACATCTTATTTGATAGTTTGTACTCGAGTAATGTAATCAGTGTAGCAATTCACCCAAGGCCACATTCCACTTACTCCAATCAATAATTAACTAGTACTTGTAGTCATTCCAAATTTTTAATTAGGTAGCACTTATATTCTGATGATAAGTATCCAAGGCTCTCTTGTAAAATTATTTTTATCCCAACCTGTATCGTCTGTTTCCTTTAATAAATTTACCTTGCATTATTCGTTCCTTCGGCCTACAGTCCTTGTCCTTTACATATTTCACTATTTTCGAGGTGAAGTCATACACACGCCGTACTCTTTTATGCCTTATACTCCTTTACCCTTGTTGTGTACCCCACACTAACTTCTAACTTACTCAAAGTCATATTGAGTTCATCTTAGTGATAGTCTTATCTTATCATCTTGTCGTCGTATTACACCTTTATCCTTCGGAAAACACTACTTCTGCATAACCCCTTTTTCATTCTCAAAACATATTCTACTCATCCCTATTTGTTCTTACCATCCCAGTCATTTTTTGACACTTATTCTGCTTCGTTGCTTATCTTTATAGTTTGGTCCTTCGCAACTCTGCTGCTTGTACTGCTCGTGTTCTCGGTTATGTATGTCGTAACCAATCATTGCACTATTATCTCGCTCGCTTCCTTCTTATTTCCTCCTTTCAATTAACTCCTTCTTTTCTAGTGTTTGCTTTCGTTTCCGTTATCACGTAATCTCTATTCTGAACTCTCCCTATAGAACTTTATAAGTCTTTCTCATTCGTTCTACACCTTGCCTTTCCATTTCACATGTGCCTTTATACTTTGGTCACATAGATCACGTCATATCTTTTAGTCACTTCCTCACCGGGCTTTACTCATTCTCATAATAATCTTCCAAACCACTATAAGAAGGGGAACTAGAATTCGACTAACATCACGGGCTCCTAATGCTTGATTTACATAGTTTACCCCCCGATTTGTTCTTAGGTCCTAAGCGAACCATTTAGTTCACAAATTATTTACCGTATGCTTCATACTCTTCGAATAAAAGTGAAACTTAACTGCTAGACGTTTTTCATCTTCAACACGAGCTTTTTCTGAGGTAAAATGTGGCTGGAAGGTATCCTGGTCCGTTCAAATGAATTCAAAACTTTACTACTCATATTTTCTTCTTCTGAATCAAATTTTCCACATAGGAATGATGCCCCTTACGGTTGACATGGAGGATATCTCTTAAAGCCTTAGTCCAACATGATAAATTTACCATATCAATGTCGACCTCATATTTGCTATTATTGTCAATTCAACCATTAACCTTTTTTTTTCTCGAAGTCAGACATACTTACGACATGGTCAAATCTTAACTGTTGATGCGACCTTTCGAAAACATTACGAACTTATATGTCATTCTCTTTCTATTTCTAAGAAAATTCTAGCCGAGTTTCCTCTGTATTTCTTTACTATCTCAAAACCTGCATGCATGAAATACCAACAATGCCTCATATAAATCATCTCATCATAGTCCTCGTCGTTAACCGCGTCCGGGTAACCATAATATGCCGCTCACTAGTGGTGATCATGCCCGACCCTCTATGCTCGGTGTAACATCGCAGCCCGCCTTAGCGGTGACATGTCCGGCCATCTAGGCACGGTGGAATCATATTCAGCCTGCCTTAGCGGTGACATGCCCGGCCATCGTGGTGCGGTGGAATTATATCATCACAAAATAAATAATAACACATCACTCTTACACATATCGTTACATAGCATCATCTTATGGACATATCATACATTAGCATTAAGAGCATACGTTAGGCTTTAAGGCAACCACACTATGTCGGGGTGACGTAAGGTCATGAACCCCCGATTGTATTATGGACATTTATGAGTATCATGCCTCGCCTTGAAGGAAATAAAGCATAAGGCGAGTGTTAACAATAATAACATCATTAGCATTGTAGGAACCACAATTTCTTGAATCTCTATACTCTGGCTCATTGTCATCATTATCATGCTCATCGGTGATTCAATATATAGAAGGACTCATAAGCTTCATCTTATAGAAGGATTATGGAAAAACTTGAAGGATTCATGCCTTTTGAAAGAAGACTTAAGCCTCACATACCTTTCTCGTTTAAGTAATCTAGCATTGACTTATTCTCCTTCAATGTCACGTCTCTACCTTCAAAAGAGGATTCGTACTAACATTAGTTAATCAACTATAAGAACACACTACTATTTCTAGACACAATTGGGCAGCACTTCCTTTGTTTATACTACTTTTCCCATATTCCATATCAATTCCCAACACTCACAACAACAATTACAACATAGCAATCAACAATCATCATTCATATACAATGACCACGATCCACCATTTCTCTTCATTTTCCCCACATTTATGGTTTTGGGTTCGCTATCGTATTTTCTCATGTATCACACTTATCTCATGGTCTACATGTCCTTTATAATGTATTCATACTCACAACACACTAACATTCATGATCCAATTCAACTACCATTCACTCATGGCACTATTCACTCATTTATGACCCATTTACTATGCTTTTCTACAATTTGGGTATCTTAACCTTCCAATACCTTAAACAACATGAAATGGTCATGACACTTACCTTGGATGATGGTTGAACAAGTCTTGAGTGGGGCTTCTCCTCTAGCACCAAAACCCTATCTCCTCTCTTTTGGTTTTCTTTGAGGAAGATAAACTTTACTTGGGTTTCATACACTTTGATTCATGGATTATGTATTGTTGATCTTAGTTCCCCTTTGATTTCTCTTGTAGTTGAATAGTAGGAAGGGTTCTAGATGTTTCTTGAAGTGTAGAGTGAGAGTGGAATGAAAAATGAAATGAAAAAGGGGTCCTTATACTTAAACTTAAATCTGCCCGACCATATTATACGGACCAATCATACGGTCCGTACTATTTATACGAACCGTATGTGTGGCCGTATGTTTGGTCGAGTAGCTCGTGGCCTCCTTGGCCAATTATACGGGTCAACATACGGCTGGTACAATTTATACGGTCCGTAGGTTGGGCCGTATGATGCCCAGTGATTTCGTTTTCGTTCGCGTTGTCTCGTTTGATCTCCGATCCTTATGGGACCTTCTTGGCACTTGTTTAACATCTCAACATCAACCTTAGGGACATTATTACACTTCTCTAAGACATCATTATGCCATCATGGACTTGTTGCTCTAAATTCTTATCCGATACACAACGTATGATTCGCTTTCCTTAACAACTTTCTTTCCTTGCATTGTATGCCTTTAAAATCTTGTTGAGGGTCGTCTATTACTCTTTCTTACTAGTCAAAACATTGCATATGCTATGTCCTCTGCTAGCCTGTTCACTGTACATATACGGGGGATTTTTCCAAGGTGTAACATTTTTCGCCCCTTTTGGAACATTCGTCCTCGAATGTTAAACACTCGGAATTCTACAAAAATTTCGCCAGAGTTTCCCCTGTAACTTGGCTCTACCAACCTGTCACAACAACCCATAATATCATTGCCTCACAGGGCTACATCACAATAGCAATATACCTATGGCCACACACGACCAAAAGCATAAAGATAAAGCATACATACCTTATATTGTCGGCGTTTCGTCTTGGATCTCTCCCGGGGGTTAGAATAAGTGCGGGTACTTAGATTTCATACTCCCTTCCGCTTCCCAGGTCATTTCTTCCCGATTGTTGTTTCGCCACAATACTTTGACTGACGCTACTTTTTTATTTCGAAGCTTTCGCACTTGCCTATCTAGGATGGCAATAGGAACTTCTTCATAGGTTAGCTTTTCCGTTACTTTCACATCATCTATCGGGACAATCTTTGTAGGATCTCCAATACACTTGCGGAGCATCGAAACATGAAAGACTGGATGGACTGATTCAAGCTCCGAAGGCAAATCCAATTTATAGGCTACCTGACCCACTTTGCAGATGATTTTTTAGGGTCCAATGTATCTGGGACTTAGCTTCCCTTTCTTACCAAATCTCATCACCCCTTTCATGGGTGACACTTTCAAAAATACCCAATCATTAATTTGAAACTCCAAGTCTTGTCGGCGGTTGTCCGCATAGGACTTTTGGCGGCTTTGGGCTGTCAACAACCGATCTTGAATCACCTTGACTTTTTCTACTTCTTGTTGAATCAATTCGGGGCCTATTAACTGTGCTTCCCCTGTTTCAAACCATCCAATTGGAGATCTACTTTTCCTTTCGTATAAAGCTTCATATGGAGCCATTTGTATACTAGAATGGTAGTTATTGTTGTATGCAAACTCAATAAGGGGTAAGTGATCATCCCAACTACCACCGAAATCCAACACACACGCCCGTAGCATATCTTCTAAGGTCTGAATGGTGCGCTCGGCTTGCCCATCGGTCTGTGGATGAAATGCTGTGCTAAACTTTACTTGCGTGCCTAGACCTTCTTGAAAAGACTTCCAGAACTTTGCTGTAAATTTTGCTCCTCTATCTATGATAATAGATAATGGAATTCCATGGAGTCTCACAATTTCTTTGAGATACAGCCTTGCATAGTCTTCTGCTGAGTACGTGGTCCTAACTAGAAGAAAATGGGATGCTTTCGTCAATCTATCCACGATCACCTATATAGAGTCATACCTGCCACGGGAACGGGGTAATCCCATGATGAAATCCATGTTGATCACTTTCCATTTCCAGGTGGGTATCTCTATTTTTTGCAATAAGCCTCCCGGCTTCTGATGTTCAGCTTTTACTTGTTGGCAATTTGGACATTGTGCTACAAATTCTGCTATGTCTCTCTTCATGCCATCCCACCAGTACATCATCTTGAGATCATGATACATTTTAGTTGCACCTGGGTGAATAGAATATCGAGACCAATGTGCTTCTTCTAAAATTCGTCGGCGCAATTCTGCCACATTCGGCACACATAACCTGCCTCGGTACCGAAGAATCCCATTCATGGAAACTTCAAACGGAGACTTTTCTTTCCCATGAGATGTGTCTCTATAACGACATAACTGAGGATCTTCACACTGCCGTTCTTTCACTTCCGCATCCAAGGACGAAATTGTGGAATCTTTGATACTAATACCAGCATCGCCCGAATCAATTACACGCACTCCAAGATTAGCCAATCGATGAAGTTCTTGAACCATCTATTTCCTTTCCGGAGGGACTTCACACAAACTGCCCATTGATCGACGGCTAAGTGCATCGGCTACTACATTCGCCTTCCTGGGGTGGTATAAAATGTTAACATCATAATATTTTAATAATTCTAACCACCGCCTCTGTCGCAGGTTCAACTCCTTTTGCTTGAAAATGTACTGAAGACTCTTGTGGTCTGTGTAGATATCAACGTGTACGCCATACAAGTAATGTCTCCACATTTTTAAGGCATGAATGACCCCAGCCAATTCGAGATCATGAGTTGGGTAATTCTTTTCATGTTTCCGTAATTGTCTCGAAGCATATGCAATAACTTTACCATGATGCATCAATACGCATCCTAATCCCACACCGGAAGCATCGCAATACAGAACATAGCCATCTGGCCCTTCCAGAAGTGTTAAAACTGGAGCTGAGGTCAACCTATTTTTCAACTCTTGGAAACTGCGCTCACAAGCATCGTTCCATTGAAATTTAGCTGACTTTTGGGTTAACTTCGTCAGTGGGGATGAAATAGATGAGAAG
Organism: Lycium barbarum; assembly: GCF_019175385.1. Classification (NCBI taxonomy): domain Eukaryota; kingdom Viridiplantae; phylum Streptophyta; class Magnoliopsida; order Solanales; family Solanaceae; genus Lycium; species Lycium barbarum. The sequence goes on along the minus strand of NC_083343.1, from coordinate 68,532,625 downwards.
CCCTCTACGAATCTTCTATAATAACTTGCCAAGCCCAGAAAAGTACGAACTTCTGTGGGCGTCGTAGGCCTTGGCCAAGTCTTCACAGCCTCAATCTTCTGAGTGTCGACTCGAATGCCATCATCTGAAATAATATGGCCTAGAAATATTACAGAATTTAGCCAAAATTCACACTTTGAAAATTTCGCATATAATTCCCGGGCTCGAAGAATGCCAAGACAACTCTCAAATGGTCCGCATGTTCTGATTCCGTGCTAGAATACACCAAAATATCATCAATAAATACTATCACAAATAAATCCAAAAGAGGCCTGAATACGTTGTTCATCAGATTCATAAATACAGCCGGAGCATTAGTCAACCCGAATGACATTACTTGGAATTCATAGTGGCCATATCTCTTTTTGAAGGCCGTTTTGGGAATATCCGCTTCTTTGACTCTCACTTGATGGTAGCCCAACCTCAAATCTATTTTTGAAAACCACTTGGCACCTTCCAATTGATCGAATAAATCATCAATCCTTGGAAGAGGATATCTGTTCTTTATCGTCACTTTGTTCAATTGCCTATAGTCGATGCACATTCGCAGGGAACCGTCTTTCTTTCTCACAAACAAGACCGGTGCTCCCCACGGTGATGAACTAGGTCTAATGAATCCTTTCTCGAGCAAGTCTTTCAACTGCGCCTTTAGCTCTTTTAATTCTGCCGGAGCCATTCGATAAGGACAAATAGAAATAGGCTTGGTGTCCGGCAATACATCAATAGCGAAGTTAATTTCCCTTTCTGGTGGAAGACCTGGAAGTTCATCTGGGAATAAGTCTGGAAATTCATTCACTACTGGAACTGACTGGAAAGTTGGCGGATTTGCCTTGGTGTCATGAACCCGAACTAGGTGATAGATATAACCCTTGGCTATCATCTTCCTTGCCTTGAGGTAGGAAATAAACCTACCCTTTGGCGATGCTGCATTACTTTTCCATTCAAGCACGGGCTCTCCCGGAAATTGAAATCGAACCACTTTTGTTCGGAAATCAACATTTGCATAACATGAGCCAACCAATCCATACCCATGATTACATCGAAATCTACCATTTCCAGCTCAATCAAATCAGCCTTGGTCTGTCGATCACATATCATAATGATACAATTTTTGTACACTTGTCTTGCTATCACGGGATCACCAACCGGAGTAAGCACCTCAAAGGGTTTAATTGACTCGGGTTTCACCCCAATACAACCAGCAACATATGGAGTAATATAAGAGAATGTAGAACCCGGATCTATCAACGCATACACATCACGGGAGAATACAGATAATATACCTGTAACCACATCCGGAGAGGACTCAAGATCCTGCCGTCCGGCAAAAGCATATACACAGGGCTGAGTGGCACCTGAAGCAGATGCTGCCCCTCGGCCTCTACCTCGGCCTGCTGTCATCTGGGGAGTCTGCCCCTCTGGGCGTGCTGATGAGGAACCCGCTGCCCGAGCCTGTGGGCTGAACCCCACCTCTACCATACCATGAGGGACAATCTCGTATCAAATACCCAGTCTGCCCACAAACATAACAACCATCAGTGTCCTGACTACATGGCCCTGAGTGTAATTTGCGGCACCAACTACATCGTGGAACTGGTGGTCTCTTCTGACTGTAATCACCCCCAAACTGAGAACCCGAAGCTCTCGAGCTCTGACCCTGTCCCGATGGAAAAGAGCGATCAAATCCCCTATCGACGAACCGGGGAGGTGCACTAGTCACTGACTGGCCTGAATGTCGGGAATAAGTTTGCCTCGATCCCCCTCTATAATCACTGCCTGTGCCCATAGATCTAGCCCTTTTTCTTTGTCCACTATCACCGTCGCGATCACCCCTTTATTGTCGTTGTCTCCCCTCTAAATTCTGAGCATGGGCCTGCATTCGAGAAATGTCCATCCCGTCTTGCAAGGAAGCCGTCAGACAATCTCTGAATAAATGTGGCCCCAAACCACTCACAAATCTATGTACCCGATCTCCCATGTCGGCCACCATAGTCGGAGCATATCTATCCAAAGAATTAAAGTGCATGCTATACTCCCGAGCACTCATATTTCCTTGCCTCAAATTTAAGAATCTGTCCGCTCTAGCTCGGCGGACCTCGGGTGGAAAATAGTGACGAATAAAAGCATCTACGAACTCTTGCCAAACCGGAGGAGGCGCGTTCTCTCCTCTTGATAATTCCCAGTTGTTGTACCATAACACTGCCACATCCCGGAGTCTATAAGATGCCAACTCCATGGATTCAGTTTCAGAGGCATGGACTATCTTCAATGTCCTCAACATTTAATCAATGAAACCTTGTAGGTCTTCCTCCGGCTTTGACACGAAGAACTTCGGAGGATTTAGACTCATAAAATCATGGGCCTTTGTACTTGCTGCCCGATCGCTTGAACCCATATTCTGCCGTTGTGCCTGTGCGGCAACCAATTGTGTCAATAGCTGAATGGACTCGGTCATTTGTTGACCCGAAGCAACTGGTGGAGGAATTGGAGCTGGGGCTCCTCCTTGCTCTCCCGCATTAGGCGAGGTAGAAGAAGTATTAGACAAGGCCTCGTTGTGTGATTCACCGTCTTCAATATTCACCGGAGGCTCTCTGTCTACCCGCCTCTTTGTCGTAGTCTTGCCCTTCTGGGCGGCTGTAGCTTTTTCCTTTGGCGGCATTCTGAAATCATAACACACTATTAGGGAGGATAAAACCTTACACATGGATCTATCACACGATCTCATGAAAAGAAAGACGGTCACTTTTCCTAAATGCCCTGTTGCCTCTTGTTTATTGATGTGGCGCGCAACACACCATAAACAAGACTCTACTAGACACGGTTCGTAGACACTTCCTAGGACCGAACTGCTCTGAAACCACTTTTGTCACGACCCGGCTAGGGTGTCACGACCCAGCTAGGGGCCGCGACGGGTACCCGGAGCTAGTTACCGAGCACCGCTCACTCTACTACTTATCTTGGTCAATTAATACTCTTTTATCAATTTTACATACCAATTGTAGGAAACTCATATTTAATCGAAACATAAATACTTTATTTACATTTGCCTCCTGGCCATCAAAATAATATACATACATATGAAAACATCTTGTGAGACCATCTAACCCACACTGCATATCTACGAGCCTCTACTAACATAATGAATACATAGACGGAACAAGACTCCGTCATGCCCAAAATATGCATATATGAATGTACATCAAAAGAATAGCCATAAGCACCTCCGAACGATGGAGTGCTATCTATCAGCTGACAGCTACTGAGGACCTGGGCCAAGCTCTTTTCCCTGTCTACCTATGGGCATGAACACAGTGTCCGAAGAAAGGACGTCAGTACGAATATTGTACCGAGTATGAGAGGCATACATAATGAAAGGAAACATCAATAATATGAGGATAACATCAATATGAGACATGTGGATCTGACTGATAATCATAAATGAAGTAATGCATGCTATCGTACTCATACTCATCATCATGACATGTATGCATCATATGCAAGTTGCCCGTCCATGTCGGAATGGTGTGATAATCAATAATATTAGCCCGCGTCCGGGGTACCATCTCATGCCGCTCACTAGTGGTGTCTGCCCACGCCCGTAGGTCGTGGTGTATCCGTATCGCCGCCCGCCGAAGCGGTGTCTGCCCGGCCAACTAGGCCCGGTGTGAATGCAATCATGACATGCTTAACGTAAATACTCATAGTAATATGCTTATCATAAAATACTTATCATAATGCGTATATATGACTCATGATCAACTTTACTCTATCGGGGTGACGTAAGGTCGTGATCCCCTGATTACATTATGGAACCATCATGGACATTCTGCCTCACCTTGAAAGGACTAGTTCATAAGGTGAGTGTAGGCAAGGAATAACATCATCATCATTCTAGTGTAATCATATCGTATAACTTATCTCACATAGACATTCATAGGTATAAGCTTTCAACTTCTTAGAATGTAAGAACTCATGAAAGGAATAGGGATTCAAGCTAAAAGATTCATGCCATTAGAAAGAAGGACTAGCCTCACATACCTTGGTTGTTTAGCTAAGATATCGCTCAATTGTTCTCCGTCGATATCACGTCGTTACCTTCATAAGAGAATTCGTATCAACATTAGTAACTGACTATAGGAACGTGTCGCTAATTCTAGGAGAAGTCGGACAACGCTTCCTTCGCTCATACCACTTTTCTCATGTTTTACATCAACTCCCAATATTCATAATATTATAATTGACAATCGTCATTTACGTACATTTGGCAAAATCCACCATTTTCCTCAAATTTTCCCTTCTTTCTACTTCTAGCTCATCCTTGCGTTTTTATGCATTTAATGCTTGTTTCATGATATAAACATCATTTATAATGTATTTGTAATCACAACACTTCAACATTCATAGTTCAATTCCACTATCATTCATTTATGTCACTATTCACTCTATAATGACCCATTTCTATGTTCTTCTACATTTCAAGTGTCTAAGCTTTCCAATACTTCAAACAACATGGAATAATCATAAAACTTACCTTGGAGGATGGTTGAACAATCCTTAAGTGGGAATACTTCAATTAGCCAAAACCCTAGTTCCACCTTCTTGGGAATTTCTTGACTTAGAAGATCCTTTGATGTGTTCTTACACTTGATTTCATGAATTTGGTGGTGTTGATCTTGATATCCCCTTTAATTCTCTTGAAGTCTTGTGGAAGAATTATTTGGAATGTTCTAGAGGTCTCTTGAGTTGTTGGATGAATAATGAAATAATATGAAGCCTAAGTCCCTTTTTAAAATCACAAAATTTGATCTTTAATGAATTCTTGTCGGGGTGAACAGTGGTCGTAAACCACCATATACGGACCGTATTTTGATTTACGGTTCGTCCACTGTGGTCGTATTTAACCATTTCAATGACAGAAAGTTTTGGCTGATGGACATGGTAGTTTACGACCTGGTTTACGGACTGTAAACCAGTTCACGGGCCGTAAACTGGGTCGTATTTAACCATATCATCACTGGGCAGAACTTGAGATTTTTGGCCAGCTGAAGGACGATTGCACTATACGGTCCATAAATCACTTTACGGGCCGTATAGTGCCATATACGACCACTGGAACTTTCTTATTTTCCAAAAATTCTTAATTAGCTATTCCCGACTTAATAAAACATCATTCACTCAACTTTTCATCATTCCACACATCATACAAATACGGAGAAATTTTCGAGGTGTAACATAGGGGCCGTGACGGGTACCCGGGGCTACCCGCCTAGCACCGCTCGTACTAGTACTCCTTAGGCTTATTTAATAATCATTTATCAGATTCATGCTCGATTTATAAGAAAACCCATTTTCCTTTAGAAACATAATGTCTTTATACACATTAGCCCTTAGGCTGGTAAAATAATATATGTATATATTTACATAATGACCAAGTCGTGAAACCACATGACCCACATTGAGTATCTACGAGCCTCTATGAGATGACATCTACAATTGTACACAAAAGAATCATCACAGGCACCTCCGGGACAATGGAGGGCTTTCAGTCAGCTAACAGCCTCTAAGAATCCTAAGCAAGATCTCCACCCTGTCTACCTGTGGGCATGAACACAGCGTCCAAAGAAAACGGGCGTCAGTACGAATATTGTACTGAGTATGTAAGGCAGGAATGAAATAAACAATCATAACAGAAAGATCATGAGTCATGAGACAAAGATATAACCTGCACAAATGTCATAGGCAATCGTATTACTTACATATATCACATTTTACATAATCATGGTATACATGTCATCACATCATATAAATCATCTCATCATAGTCCTCGTCGTTAATCCGCGTCCGGGTAACCATCATATGCCGCTCACTAGTGGTGATCATGCCCGACCCTCTAGGCTCGGTGTAACATTGCAGCCCGCCTTAGCGGTGACATGCCCGGCCATCTAGGCACGGTGGAATCATATGCAGCCCGCCTTAGCGGTGACATGCCCGGCCATCGTGGCGCGGTGGAATTATATCATCACAAAATCAATCATAACACATCACTCTTACACATCTCATTACATAGCATCATCTTATGGACATATCATACATTAGCATTAAGAGCATACGTTAGGCTTTAAGGCAACCACACTATGTCGGGGTGACGTAAGGTCGTGAACCCCCGATTGTATTATGGACATTTACGAGTATCATGCCTCGCCTTGAAGGAAATAAAGCATAAGGCGGGTGTTAAAAATAATAACATCATTAGCATTGTAGGAACATCGTGCCACAATTTCTTGAATCTCTATACTCTGGCTCATTGTCATCATTATCATGCTCATCGGTGATTCAATATATTGAAGGACTCATAAGTTTCATCTTATAGAAGGACTATGGAAAAACTTGAAGGATTCATGCCTTTTGAAAGAAGAGTTAAGCCTCACATACCTTTCTCATTTAACCAATCTAGCGTTGACTTATTCTCCTTCAATGTCACGTCTCTACCTTCAAAAGAGGATTCGTACTAACATTAGTTAATCAACTATAAGAACGCACTACTATTTCTAGAGACAATTGGGCAGCACTTCCTATGTTTATACTACTTTTCCCATATTCCATATCAACTCCCACCACTCACAACAACAATTACAACATAGCAATCAACAATCATCATTCATATACAATGACCATGATCCACCATTTCTCTTCATTTTCCCCACATTTATGGTTTTGGGTTCGCTATCATATTTTCTCATGTATCACACTTATCGCATGGTCTACATGTCATTTATAACGTATTCATACTCACAACACACTAACATTCATTATCCAATTCAACTACCATTCACTCATGGAACTATTCACTCATTTATGACCCATTTGCTATGCTTTTCTACAATTCGGGTATCTTAACCTTCCAATACCTTAAACAACATGACATGGTCATGAAACTTACCTTGGATGATGGTTGAACAAGTCTTTAGTGGAGCTTCTCCTCTAGCACCAAAACCCTATCTCCTCTCTTTTGGTTTTCTTTGAGGAAGATGACCTTTACTTGGGCCGTATAGTGCCATATACGACCACTGGACAGAAAATTTTCCGCGACTTTCTTATTTTCCAAAAATTCTTAATTAGCCATTCCCGACTTAATAAAACATCATTCACTCAACTTTTCATCATTCCACTCATCATACAAGTATGGAGAAATTTCCGAGGTGTAACATTCTTCCCCCCTTTTGGAACATTCGTCCTTGAATGTTCGACACTCGGGGATTCTGGAAAATTTTTTTGCCAGAGTTTCCTTTGTAATTTGGATACTACCTTTGCATTACAACAACAACTCTTTACGGGCCGTATAGTGCCATATACGACCACTGGACAGAAAAATTTTCGCGACTTTCTTATTTTCCAAAAATTCTTAATTAGCCATTCCCGACTTAATAAAACATCATTCACTCAACTTTTCATCATTCAACTCATCATGCAAGTACGGAGAAATTTCTGAGGTGTAACATAGGGGCCGTGACGGGTACCCGGGGCTACCCGCCTAGCATCGCTCGTACTAGTACTCCTTAAGCTTATTTAACAATCATTTATTAGATTCATGCTCGATTTATAAGAAAACCCATTTTCCTTTAGAAACATAATGTCTTTATACACATTAGCCCTTAGGCTGGTAAAATAATATATGTATATATTTACACAATGACCACGCCGTGAAACCACATGACCCACATTGAGTATCTACGAGCCTCTATGAGATGACATCTACAATTGTACACAAAAGAGTCATCACAGGCACCTCCGGGACAATGGAGGGCTTTCAGTCAGCTAACAGCCTCTAAGAATCCTAAGAAAGATCTCCACCCTGTCTACCTGTGGGCATGAACACAGCGTCCAAAGAAAGCGGACGTCAGTACGGATATTGTACTGAGTATGTAAGACAGGAATGAAATAAACAATCATAATAGAAAGATCATGAGTCATGAGAAAAAGATATAACCTGCACAAATGTCATAAGCAATCGTATTACTTACATATATCACATTTTAAATAATCATGGTATACATGTCATCACATCATATAAATCATCGCATCGTGGTCCTCGTCGTTAACCCGCGTCCGGGTAACCATCATATGCCGCTCACTAGTGGTGATCATGCCCGGCCCTCTAGGCTCGGTGTAACATCGCAGCCCGCCTTAGCGGTGACATGCTCGGCCATCTAGGCACGGTGGAATCATATGCAGCCTGCCTTAGCGGTGACATGCCCGGCCATCGTGGCGCGATGGAATTATATCATCACAAAATCAATCATAACACATCACTCTTACACATCTCATTACATAGCATCATCTTATGGACATATCATACATTAGCATTAAGAGCATACGTTAGGCTTTAAGGCAACCACACTATGTCGGTGTGACGTAAGTGTCACGACCAGGCTACGGGCCGCGACGGGTACCCGGGGCTAACCACCGAGCACCGCTTGTACTATCATTTACCTAACCCATTTAACAATCATTCATCTATTTCCGGTTAACTTTAAAAAGAGGATTTGCTTTTCATTACAAAAAATATAACGCGTTAATACAAAAACATATATCAATTTACTTATACACATGCGTACTACCTACGTTTTGGAACCACACAACCCAAATCGAGCATCTATGAGCCTCTATTGAGTGGCATACAATTATATACACAAAAGGGACAACCAATTAGCACCTCCGGAAGATGGAGTGCTCTTCAGCTCGGCAAGTGACTCCTATCAGTCTGGACCGCTTTCCCGTCTACCTGTGGGCATGAACACAACATCCAAAGAAAAGGATGTCAGTACGAGCATTGTACTGAGTATGTAAGTCATACATCAAGAAATAAAGTAAGAATAAGAAAGTAAAGTAAGTACAAGGAGATATTCGATAACTGCTTGCCTCTTAAGGCGGATCCATGCATGCATACTCATAAAGCATCATATAGTAAATTGCTGCGGAATGCGCAGCCCGTTCCATATGTCATCATATGTTAGTGCCGAGGAACGTACAGCCCGATCCATAAAGATAATAAGTTAGTGCCGAGGAACGTTCAGCACGATCCATAACCCATATATCCAGCGTCCGGGATGAAATCATGATATGCCAGCTGACAAGGTGGTTATGCGTCTATAGCGCCTCACCTTCCCCATTTCCCCTGAAAACATTTTCATATCATATATATATACATACATAATATACATAGCATGCTTGAGAGCCCAAGGAAAAGCTGTAAGTACGTTGGAGTGACGTAAGGTCGAAAGCCTCCGATTATGTTATGGAGTAATCATCGTCGCTTTGTCTCACCTTGAAGGAACAATTATTATAAGGCGAGACTATCAATGAAGAATAGCATTAAAAGAAAGCATAGAATAAAATCATGAACTTCATAAGGCATCCATTCATATACTTTGGAAGATTGAGAAATAAAGTCACCATCTATGAATAAATTGAGAAATCAGTAAATAGCTCGACGTTCTCATATAGTCCTTGAAATCGTAAACATGAAACTTTTAAACATAAGATCGTTCTCATCATAGTCATCATAATGATATTCTCACTTTTGACATCATCGTTGTCATTGAAAAAAATATCCTTCGTCGTTATCCTAAGAACTCAAATAATCACAACCTTTGGTTTTGGAAAATAGGAGTACTTGGAAAACATTTATGGAATATCAAGAAGGAAATCATGCTTCGGAATCTTAGACATTTTAACCTTTGATAGCAAGGAAAAGATGGGAGCATTTATGAAATAGTAAGCTAGAGATCATGCCTATGAAAAAAAGGGAATAGCCTCACATACCTTGGTCTTTTAGCTAAGATATCGCTCACTTGTTATCCGTTGATATCACGTCGTTACCTTCATAAGAGAATTCGTATCAACATTAGCAAACTAACTACAAGAACGCATCACTAATTCTAGGAACAGTCGGACAACGCTTCCTTCGCTCATACCATTTTTCTCATGTTTTATATCAACTCCCAACATTCATAATATTACTTGCAATATCATCATCGACAATCGTCATTTACGTACATTTGGCAAAATCCACCAATTTCCTCCAATTTCTCCACATTTAGTGGTTTTAGCTAATCGTCACTTTTACTCATGCGTCGCACTTATTCCATGGCCAAAACATCATTTATAACGTATTTATAATCATAGCACATCAACTTCCATGATTCCATTCAACCACCACTCCACAGTGACACTATTCAATAAATAATGGTGCATTTCCTATGTCTTACTACAATTCAAGTGTCTTAGTCTTCTAATACTTTAAACCACATGCTAAAGTCATAAAACTCACCTTGGATGGTGGTGGAACAAGCTTAGAGTAGAATCCTTCCTTGTGCACCCAAACCCTCCTTTACATCTTTTGTGATTTCTTGGAGAAGATGACTCCTAACTAGGTTTCATTCACTTGTTTCATAAGTTTAGTGTTGATGATCCTAGTTTCTTCCCTTGATTCCCTTGAATTTCTATGGATGAAGTATTGAGAGAGTTCTAGAGCTTTCTTGAGTTGTATAAATGAGTAATGAAATAAAGTGAGGCTTTGGTCCCTTTTAATAATCACATAACTTGATTTTTAATGAACAACCGTCGGGTGAACAGTGGTTGTAAACCACAATTTACGGACCGTATTGTGGTTTACAGTCCGTCCTCCATGATCGTTTTTAATCATCCCAGAAACAGAAAGGTTTGGCTAGAAATATGGCAGTTTACGACCGAGGTTTACGGTCCGTAAACCAGTTTACGGGCCGTCCTCCAAGTCGTATTTAACCATTTCAACATTAACAAAAAGTTGAAGTTGGAAAGCTGGAGGACGATGGTGGTTTACGGTCCGTAAATCACTTTACGGGCTGTATACCACTTCACGACCACTGTGCTGAATAAAATTCCACAACTTTTTCATTTCCAAAAATTCACGAATCATCACCCCTTGCTTAGTAAAACACCCCTCGCCCATATCCTTCGTTGGTCTATTCCTTGTACATGTACGGGAACTTTTCCGAGGTGTAACATTCTTCCCCCCTTTTGGAACATTCGTCCTCGAATGTTCAACACTCGGAAATTCTAGAAAAGTTTTGCCAGAGTTTCCCTTGTAACATGGCACTACCAACCTGTCATAACAACCCATAATGACACTGCCTCATAGGGCTATAAAACAATACCAACATGTCCATGGTCACACACATCCCAAAAGTCAAAAGTAAGCATACATATCATCATGAACTTTTCCTGGAGATTCGACTAGGTGCGGATACTTGGCTTCCGCATTCACTTTGGCTTCCCTAGTATTTCTTCCCGTTTGTTTTTTCTTCCATCAAACTCTGATTTAAGCCACCTCCTTATTTCGAAGTCCTCGCACTTACCTATCTAATGTGGCAAAGGGTACTTTCTCATACATCAACTTTCTTGTCATTTGAGCATCATTTTATTGACATGCTCCTAGTGGGAGTTCTAACATATTTATAAGCTACCTTGCTTGTTGCATACGATCTTATAGGATCTAATGCATCGGAACCTAACTCCTCCTTTATTTCGTGACTCTATCGCTATCGTAGGTTTTCATATCCTCGGGCTTCTATGGTGAGTATGTAACCTGTACTTATACTATGCCCCAAGCAATTATTCCATTTGTCTCTCACAGCAATTCCAACTCGACATTTCAGTTTCGTTTACCATATACCCTTCTTCAACTCACCCCGGGCATCATGACTCTCTCACCCTTACTTTACCTCGTACTCCTCTCCTAAGTGTTCACTTGGTCTCATTGGCGACGTGTAAACATCTACGAATTACATACTCTTTTTGCGCGATTCGCATTCGTACCCATCCATCCGTATACCTGTATCCATGTCTGTCTTCGCATCCATAGTCATATTCATCTAAGTGTCAATATCCTTCTCAATGACCTTTTCGCTAACGCCCTTACCTCGAGAATGGGGTAACTTTACAATAAGACCTTTGCTAATATCATGAATTATTCTGTGTCTCAAGCCTGCATGCCTTTTTCTTGGTGCTACCGTCACCCACTATATTCACAATATTCTCCGGGGTTATATTTTCATTTGGGCTAAAAGAGCATTCAATCCCGGAAGTCATTAAATCAATATAAGGACAGAGAAACGAGAGTTTCCATTCTACTGGAAGAGTAATAGTAACTAATCAGTACTCCCTAAACTGATTCCAACTCTCCTCCAACCATGTCACGCGATCAAAGTTTCACAAATTTTTTTTCTGCGCCACTTGGGACCTTATGCGACACAACGTCTCACAGATCGGCCTTATACTTCGCTACAAATTCATCTGAGATTTATAATTTAGAGGGACGATGACGTGGTATAATCTTAGAGAATTGTGGGTCCACCTCTGCCCGTCACCAGTGTATTACTATCTTTGCCGACTCACGGCTCTTCTTCTTCCCCTTTTTTCTTGCTTTTGCGTGTCCTTATTCAACCGCTTTTAGTCAATACACTCCCATAGCGTTCATCATTTCAACCTTCACACTGGTGTCCTCTCTATTTGATTCCCCCCATTTAAGGGTTTCACTCGTACCTTTAAATCTCGAATCCACATACTCCTGGCTGCACTACGCCTTACTTATTCCATCCCCTACAGTCTATGGCTATAAATATTCATACATGGAGTCGTGGAGTCGTGGAGTCTTAGCGTACTCGCCTTACAGTCTTATAACCAAGAAATCCACCCGATATAACACTCCGAGCAAAACGTACGTTACTTAGCTCATCCAGTAGTTATGTGTCTGTATCTGAATCTACTCCGATTAACAACTTCCTGCCCCATAGGGATGCTTACATTAATAGTGGGTCTAGCTATCCATGCCACCCATCTAATGTCACTTGCCCTCTTCTTCGGCGCTAAAAATTTGCTTGTAACGCCATCTTCGTCTCCCTAGGGCTTAGGTCTCTCTTACGCCGCTAATGCGCCTCATGCCTCCTTGTTCTCTTACTCTTGTTTGCGCTTGGAACCGATTTCATATCCGCATTGTACCACTATCATTATTAGTTATAACTCTACTTCATCGCTTAATCGTCGTACAGTAGACCCATAACTCATGATCATCTTTTCCTCTTCAATTCTTTACCTCATTCACTTCCCTCGTTCTAACATGGTATGTGATATTTGTAGGAGACATGTTCTCCTTTAACTACTACGCCACTATTCTTTAGGCACTCGTACTTCATACATTTCCTCTTTGCTATCTTATCTCCTCCCACTTTATAATCGATCCTTGACTCTTCGCATGAGGAACCATATTCTTAACTTAGTACTGCTTTGTTATTTAGGATACACCACCTGTGTCAATCCGTCCCTTGCTGCCTAAAACTAATTCTATCCGTCCTGATCATCCCCCATCTCGCTCCTACCGCGTTGACCTTCCTCCTACTAATTATTCTACTTTCATTATTTATCTTTACCGTAGTCTCGGCCTTATACGCCCAACTAAAGATATCATCCATGCCCTTAGGCGTCTTCTCGCTATACTTTACATAATAATTCTTGTTACGGCTCATTGTACCCAGATCATAATCCACCCTATAGAGTGACACTTCTTGATCTCCTTTGCAAACCTGCTCATAACATAGGGTAGCCTCATGAAGCAGGCATACTCAACCTGTTATCCTTTTTAGTCAGTCACATTACATTTACCATATGGCTTACTTGCACACGTATTCGCATTAATCATAAAAGGGTGCTAGCAATACACCTGGAGTAATATCAGGGGAAGACTCAGGATCCCGTCGTTCAGCTAACGCCTGGGTATGATGCTGGGATCCGCTTCGACTAGGCGTTCTTCGGTTTCTACCACTGCTTACTAGCCCCTGTGGCCCTGACCTTGGAGGGCGTGTCGATGATGAAGAGCCTGTTACCATTCCCGTAGTCCGAACCTCACTTTTACCACGTAGCGATGGACAATTTCGCTTTAAATGGCCTGGCCTAGCACAGGCATAACAAACATCCGAGCCCCGACGACACGGTCCACAATGTAACCTGCGACACTGAATACATCGTGGTACTGGTGACCTCTTCTGACCGGAATCACTCTGAACCCGAGAACGAGAAACTCTGAGACTCTAGGATGAACTTGAATAAGTAGGTCCATCAAATCTGGGCCTGGGAAACTGTGGAGGTGCATCTCTAATCTCACGGTCAGACCCAAAGGAATTAACTCCCTTTCTCCAAGCCCTGTTATCGTGACTCGCATTCTGCCGCTGAGTCTGAGCGGCTACCAATTGAGTCAGTAAAAGAATGGCCTGTCTCATCTCTTGGCCCGCGGTATCTTGCGCAGGAACGGGGGGTACTGGAGCTAAGATCGAGGCTTCCCTCTGATACTTAAAAGTGGGCGAGGTATGGCAAAATCAAAGTGGGGCGTTATTCTGGGGTTCGCCCCCCTCCATATCCGTAGACGGCTCTCGATCAAGCCCTTCTTCAACCACCATCTTGCCCTTCTAGGCCGTCGTAGCTTTTCCCTTCATCGGTTTTGCTGAAATGATAACGCACCGTTAGGGGAGAGATAGTCTTATAACATAGTTCTATCGCACGAATTATTGAGAAGAAAGATGGTCATGTTTCCTAAATGCCCGGTAACCTCCTGTTTATAGATGTGGTGCACAACACACCGATAAACAAGACTCTACTAGACATGGCTCGTAGACACTTCCTAGGACGAACTGCTCTGATACCACTTCTATCACGACCCGGCTAGGGGCCGCGACGGGTACCCGGGGCTGACCACCGATCACCGCTCGTACTATCATCTACCTAACCCATTTAACAATCATTCATCTATTTCCGGTTAACTTTAAAAGGAGGATTTGCTTTTCATTACAAAAAATATAACACGTTAATACAAAAACATATTTCAATATACTTATACACATGCGTACTACCTACGTTGTGGAACCACACAACCCACATCGAGCACCAATTAGCACCTCCGGAAGATGGAGTGCTCTTCAGCTCGGCTAGTGACTCCTATCAGTTTGGACCGCTTTCCCGTCTACCTGTGGGCATGAACACAGCATCCAAAGAAAAAGATGTCAGTACGAGTATTGTACTGAGTATGTAAGGCATACATCAAGAAATAAAGTAAGAATAAGAAAGTAAAGTATGTACAAGAAGATAATCGATAACTGCTTGCCTCTTAAGGCGGATCCATGCATGCATACTCATAAATCATCATATAGTAAATTGCTGCGGAACGCGCAGCCCGTTCCATATGTCATCATATGTTAGTGCCGAGTAACGTACGGCCCGATCCATAAATATAATAAGTTAGTGCTGAGGAACGTACGGCCCAATCCATAACCCATATATCCCGCGTCCGGGCATCCCGCGTCCGGGATGAAATCATGATATGCCAGCTGACCAGGTGGCTATGCGTCTATAGCACCTCACCTTCCCCATTTCCCCTGAAAACATTTTCATATCATATATATATATACATACATAATATACATATCATGCTTGAGAGCCCAAGGAAAAGCTGTAAGTACGTCGGAGTGACGTAAGGTCGAAAGCCTCCGATTATGTTATGGAGTAATCATCGTCGCTTTGTCTCACCTTGAAGGAACAATTATTATAAGGCGAGACTATCAATGAAGAATAGCATTAAAAGAAAGCATAGAATAAAATCATGAACTTCATAAGGCATCCATTCATATACTTTGGAAGATTGAGAAATAAAGTCACCATCTATGAATAAATTGAGAAATCAGTAAGTAGCTCGACGTTCTCATATAGTCCTTGAAATCGTAAACTTGAAACTTTTAAACATAAGATCGTTCTCATCATAGTCATCATAATGATATTCTCACTTTTGACATCATCGTTGTCATTGAAAAAAATATCCTTCGTCGTTATCATAAGAACTCCCATAATCACAACCTTTGGTTTTGGAAAATAGGAGTACTTGGAAAACATTTATGGAATATCAAGAAGGAAATCATGCTTCGGAATCTTAGGCTTTTTAACCTTTGATAGCAAGGAAAAGATGGGAGCATTTATGAAATCGTAAGCTAGGGATCATGCCTTTGAAAGAAAGGGAATAGCCTCACATACCTTGGTCGTTTAGCTAAGATATAGCTCACTTGTTGTCCGTTGATATCACGTCGTTACCTTCATAAGAGAATTCGTATCAACATTAGTAAACTAACTACAAGAACGCATCGCTAATTCTAGGAACAGTCGGACAACGCTTCCTTCGCTCATACCATTTTTCTCATTTTTTGTATCAACTCCCAACATTCATAATATTACTTGCAATATCATCATCGACAATAGTCATTTACGTACATTTGGCAAAATCCACCAATTTCCTCCAATTTCTCCACATTTAGTGGTTTTAGCTAATCGTCACTTTTACTCATGCGTCGCACTTATTCCATGGTCAAAACGTCATTTATAACGTATTTATAATCATAGCACATCAACTTCCATGATTCCATTCAACCACCACTCCACAGTGACACTATTCACTAAATAATGGTGCACTTCCTATGTCTTACTACAATTCAAGTGTCTTAGTCTTCTAATACTTCAAACCACATGCTAAAGTCATAAAACTCACCTTGGATGGTGGTGGAACAAGCTTAGAGTAGAATCCTTCCTTGTGCACCAAAACCCTCCTTTACCTCTTTTGTGATTTCTTGGAGAAGATGACTTCCAAGTAGGTTTCATTCACTTGTTTCATAAGTTTAGTGTTGATGATCCTAGTTTCTTCCCTTGATTCCCTAGAATTTCTATGGATGAAGTATTGAGAAAGTTCTAGAGCTTTCTTGAGTTGTATAGATGAGTAATGAAATAAAGTGAGGCTTTGGTCCCTTTTAATAATCACATAACTTGATTTTTAATGAACAACCGTCAGGTGAACAGTGGTCGTAAACCACAATTTACGGACTATATTGTGGTTTACGGTCTGTCCTCCATGATCGTTTTTAATCATCCCAGCAACAGAAAGGTTTGGCTAGAAATATGGCAGTTTACGACCGAGGTTTATGGTCCGTAAACAAGTTTATGGGCCATCCTCCAAGTCGTATTTAACCATTTCAACATTAACAGAAAGTTGAAGTTGGAAAGCTAGAGGACGATGGTGGTTTACAGTCCGTAAATCACTTTACGGGCCGTATACCACTTCACGACCACTGTGCTGAATAAAATTCCACAACTTTTTCATTTCCAAAAATTCACGAATCATCACCCCTTGCTTAGTAAAACACCCCTCGCCCATATCCTTCGTTGGTCTATTCCTTGTACATGTATGGGGACTTTTTCGAGGTGTAACAGTAAGGTCGTGCACCCCCGATTGTATTATTGACATTTACGAGTTTCATGCCTCGCCTTGAAAGAAATAAAGCATAAGGTGAGTGTTAAAAATAATAACATCATTAGCATTGTAGGAACATCGTGCCACAATTTCTTGAATCTCTATACTCTGGCTCATTGTCATCATTATCATGCTCATCGGTGATTCAATATATAGAAGGACTCATAAGCTTCATCTTATAGAAGGATTATGGAAAAACTTGAAGGATTCATGCCTTTTGAAAGAAGAGTTAAGCCTCACATACCTTTCTCGTTTAAGCAATCTAGCGTTCACTTATTCTCCTTCAATGTCACGTCTCTACCTTCAAAAGAGGATTCGTACTAACATTAGTTAATCAACTATAAGAACGCACTACTATTTCTAGAGACAATTGGGCAGCACTTCCTATGTTTATACTACTTTTCCCATATTCCATATCAACTCCCACCACTCACAACAACAATTACAACATAGCAATCAACAATCATCATTCATATACAATGACCATGATCCACCATTTCTCTTCATTTTCCCCACATTTATGGTTTTGGGTTCGCTATCATATTTTCTCATGTATCACACTTATCGCATGTTCTTCATATCATTTATAACGTATTCATACTCACAACACACTGACATTCATGATCCAATTCAACTACCATTCACTCATGGCACTATTCACTCATTTATGACCCATTTGCTATGCTTTTCTCCAATTCGGGTATCTTAACCTTCCAATGCCTTAAACAACATGAAATGGTCATGAAACATACCTTGGATGATGGTTGAAAAAGTCTTGAGTGGAGCTTCTCCTCTAGCACAAAAACCCTATCTCCTCTCTTTTGGTTTTCTTTGAGGAAGATGAACTTTACTTGGGTTTCATACACTTTGATTCATGGATTATGTTTAGTTGATCTTAGTTCTGCTTTTATTTCTCTTGTAGTTGAAGAGTTGAAGGGTTCTAGATGTTTCTTGAAGTGTAGAGTGAGAGTGGAATGAAAAATGAAATGAAAAAGGGGTCCTTATACTTAAACTTAAATCTGCCCGACCATATTATACTGACCAAACATACGGTCCGTACTATTTATACGAACCGTATGTGTGGCCGTACGTTTGGTCCAGTATCTGGTGGCCTCCTTGGCCAATTATACGGTCCAACATACGGCTGGTACAATTTATATGGTCCGTAGGTTGGGCCATATGATGCCGAGTGATTTCATTTTCGTTCTCGTTGTCTCGTTTGATCTCCGATCCTTATGGGACCTTATTGGCACTTATTTAACATCTCAACATCAACCTTAGGGACATTATTACACTTCTCTAAGACATCATTATGCCATCATGGACTTGTTGCTCGAAATTCTTATTCGATACACAACGTATGATTCACTTTCCTTAACAACTTTCTTTCCTTGCATTGTATGCCTTTAAAATCTCGTTGAGGGTCGTCTATTACTCTTTCTTACTAGTCAAAACATCGCATATTCTATGTCCTCTGCTAGCCTGTTCACTGTACATATACGGGGGATTTTTCCAAGGTGTAACACCATGGCTGGCCGAGAGCAGCCATGGAAAAGTTCCTCCTTTTTTTTTAGTTTAACTTTGGTGAAATGAAATTAGTTTGCTAAGTTATTCATCCATCTTTACATATATATGGTGTCCCTCAAATTGACACGTGCTACTCCCCTATGACTCATCAATTTTGATTTCTAGACTTATTATTATATATTTTTTTTGGGTGGGGCCCACAACCATAATTAAATTAATTAATTTTAATTAATCACTAATCCCTACTTAATAATCTAATCATATTTAATTAGTCCTTAATCTCCAATAATATTTCTACACTAAATAAAATTTATAAGCAATTCGTGTACTAATTAAAATTGAAAATTCAAAGTTCTTATTTCATATCCAAAAATAATCCCATCCTTAAACTTACGTTGATTAGCTTACGAATAATCCGACGTGCAAAAATACGGGGTATAACATCCTTCCCCCCTTTAGAACACTCGTCCTCGAATGTTAAACTGGTCCTGAACTCCCAATACTTACTCAAGTGTTCTCTTATTTAATTATGCCCCTCACATGCCTCTTTCATTGGTTGATTCGCTATAATTCATTATGACGCACTCCAGCTCTTTACATAGTCATTCCCGTAATATTTCCTCCTTCTGTTGCTTTTCAAGGTAATTATGTCACGTCGTTGTCTTTGCTCTCCTCCTCATTTCGCGGTTGGTTGTCAGTTGTATTTCGAGCTCTTCTACTGAAGTGTTACTTTTTCTCTTGTCTGCATACTATTCACTTGTACTGTCACTGATTGATTCGGACTTGTATTCATGGTGCACTTAGCCACAACTCGACTCTTTCTTCTTCTACAGTTACTCCCTTAAGATGATGTATCTTTCACTTCACTTTACTTCTAATCTTTAAGTAAGACCTTGTAACGTGCAAACATCCCTCGTCAATTTATTAGACTTTACAATTCTTGGAGTATTTCATACCTCCGGTACCTGTAGACCCTTCACAGATTCTACGGATAAAACGAAATTTCCCAGAGTGTAATATTATTCTACTCCGATAACCTTGCTTTTCTCTGCTGTTACAGTCCGTATTCTGGAATCTTCAGCATCATGTGTCACTTTCTGACTTTCTTTTAAAGGTTTTTCAACTATCACTTGCTTTTAGTTCTTGATCTCGATCTTTAGGGTTGGCTATCAAATAGCGCTAGAGTTCCCTCATATTATAACTTCACTGTCATCCTGTAACTCGCTTGTTCTGATTGTCTCGGCTAAATCATTTCGTAATTTTCCTTAACCTAACTGGCAATACTTTAGGCATATTATCTCGTGTCGTTTCTTTATTTTTTGACTCAAACTCTTCTATTGCCCCTTTACTCAAATTTGCTCTTAGTTCTCCTATCACACGTCCTATTGCAATCTTTACAAGAGTATGTGTAGGTGCTCAATCAGCCCAGAAAATACCTTAGCGTCACCTCGCTAGTCTTTATGCAGACCCTATATTCTTCTCTTATATCTTTCAATTGATATAACTAGTCCTTAACTATGGCTTTTGCCCTCAGTACTAATTTCATCTCGGTACTTGGGTTCAAACCGTCTTACACCTTTCCCTAATGTATCCAAAATATCGTAACCACATTGTTATTGCTAAATCCTTACTCTTCTTATCAAGTACTCACTTGGTCTCATTTTTAGCATAGAAATATTCGTAGATTGCATAACTATTCTTGTACAACTTGTATAGAGTATATCCAATCTTAGTCATAGTTTTCCCCTCTCCTGGTTCATTCTGTTTTGCATATCTTATTTGTACTAAAACTCACTTGCGGTCTATCTTGTCATGCTCCTTCCCCTTTCTTTATTCACCATTTTATTTTCTCATATCCTACTATAGGAGATTTCCTGTCCTTCCTCATTTGCTACTTATAAGTTACAGTATCATTAGCAAGCAACCCCATTGCCAACGCCTTAATCTCTAATCCAGTATAGCGTTGCTATCCTTTATAATATCTCTTAAGCTACTCGTTACCATTTTCTTGTCGTATTCTTCCTTTTTATAAGCATTCACTTTCTAATGTCATATTATACAGAATCTTTACAAATGATCCTTAGTCTTGTCTCAAATACCATCATGTCTTCTATCCATTCATTGCTGGCTATCAGAGCTTATTAACTTGTTTTAGCAAGGGATCTCAATTAAAATTTATGCATCTATATCAAATATATTTCAGTGTCAATTGTTTCCGTTATGCTTACTTTGCTTTCACCCGCTTCCCCCCTCTGGGGTTGTACTTATACCATATCCATGTCTTTTCTTTATCATTTATAACTTTGATTCCCCCACATACGAAACCTTAACCAAATCACGAAGTGATGAAAACTCTCGATATTAAGTACAAATCTTATCTAATGGTTGGTACTCG
The DNA here is from genome assembly GCF_019175385.1 of Lycium barbarum. Classification (NCBI taxonomy): domain Eukaryota; kingdom Viridiplantae; phylum Streptophyta; class Magnoliopsida; order Solanales; family Solanaceae; genus Lycium; species Lycium barbarum. The sequence continues at coordinate 68,511,290 of NC_083343.1, read as the reverse complement.
AGTAATATAATTAATGTAACGATTTATCCAAAGCCACATTCCATTTATTCCGATCAGTAATTAGCTAGTGCTTATAGTCGTTTCAAATTCTCAATTAGGTAGCACTTATATTTTGATGATAAGTGTCCCAATCTTTCCTATAACACTATCTTTATCCCAACGGATATCATCTGTTTCTTCTAATAAATTCACAATACATCAGTTGTTTCGCAAATCGACAATCCTTGTCCTTTAAGGATTTTACTATTTCCGAGGTGAAGTCACATACACGCAGTACTCCTTTATGCCTCATGCTCTTTCACCCTTGTTGTATACCCAACGCTAACTTCTAACTTATTCAAAATCATATCAAATTCGTTTTAATAGTGGTCTTGTCTTATTACCTTCTCGTCGTACTACACCTTAAGTTTGTAGCTATATATTTCCCTTTTATCCTATACTCATACTCAATTAATTACGTCTGTCTTGAGTGCTTCCTTTAGTATTCCTTTCATTTCTCCAGTCTATGTCCATCTTTTATTTTGTGCACGAGGAATCTCATGCTACTCCTGTATCCTACAGAAAACACTACTTCTACATAACCCCTTTCTCATTTTCAAAGTATATTTTGTTCATCTCTATTTGTTCTTATCATACCAGTCATTTCTGGCATTCATTCTGTCCCGTTGCTCATCTTCCTTTAGTTCGGTCTTTCACAATCCTGTCGCTTATATTACTCATTTTCTCAGCTATACATGTCATAACACATTGCTACATTGTTATCCCACTCGCTTTCTTCTTATCTTTTTCTTTCTATTAACCCCTTCTCTTCCTGTGCTCGCTTTCACTTTCGTTACCACTTGATCTCTATTCTGAACTTCCCTATAGGACTTTGTAAGTTTTTTTTTTGTTCTATATTTGGTTTTTCGTTTCACACTGATCACATCATATCCTTTAGTTACTTCCTTGCTAGGCTTTACTCATTTCTATAACAATTCTTATGATATTCACATTACATCCTGTTCGTAATCAATCCTATAACGGAACACTTCCTAACCTTATTCACAATTCTTACTATGTTTTAATTGCACTCTGTGGAGTAGGCGTATTTAACCCTTCACCCTTTCTGATCAATCTTATCCTTAATATCTCACAAGCTGTCTCATCCATACCTTCATAATTTGTCATAATTCTTCCTCCTCCGTACTTTTATCTCAATCATACTATCACTCCTTTTAACTGTAAACTCGTCGTAATTTATCCCTACTTATCAGTTCACTCGATACCTCAACAAATGTTTTGTTACGATTTTCCACCTTTTTCTAAATCATCCCTTAGTATCAGAAGCCCTTCCGAATTATTCTAGCATTTCATCAACAACATATGAAACACATGATCCTAGACAGCCCACAAGTTTGAATTTTCCTTCCAAAAATTCCATCTCCAATTAGTTTATTAATAACTAATAAAATGTCACCATGAGGCATTCTCCAACCACCACCAGAAGAAAAACTAGAATCCAACAAGCACTACAGGACTTCTAGTGCTTGATTCACATGGTTTACCTCCAGATTTATTCTTGAGTCGTGAACGAATCATTTAGTTCATAATCTACTTCTTGTTTGCTTTGTATTCTTCCAATGAAGTGAAACTTAATTGCCGGATGTTTTTGCCCTTCAATATGAGCTTTTCTAAGGTAGAAAAGTGGCTGGAAAGTATTCTGGTCCGTTCAAATGAATTCCAAACTTTGCTGCTCATACATGCTTCTTCGAAATAAAATTCCCCAAGTAAGAATGGTGCCTCTTACGGATGACATGGAGGGTATCTCTTAAAGCTTTAATCCAACATAATAAATTTACCCTATCGGTATCGACTTTCAAGACATATTATGATCCTATATCTCATTCTCTCTTTTCTATTTCTCGGAAAATTTGGGCAGAGTTTCCTCTGTACTTCTTACTATCCCAAAACCTGCATGCAGGAAATACTAACAATGCCTCACAGGGCCAACATATATACGTATATATCATATCATGTCATAGCCAAAGAGGGCTCCCAATCTCAAGTAAAAAGTATAAAGGTGTCGAAACTCACCTCACATATCGCACCTCGAGATGTACTTGATCCTTTAACGATCCGTCCTGTTATACCTTCCTATCTACCTCCCCTTTCATTCCTCAACTTTACATGTCAATCATACTCCAATATTCTTACCTTACCCGACATGCCTCTTTCGCACCGTGGCTTACCTGTGTACTGTGTAGCTTCTAATATCATCAGTCACTTTCTTCTGTCGATGTTGTTCTTCAGCATAAATCAAAGGTTAGTATAAGGAATTTCATTTCCTATGGCTAGGCTCTATCACACGATCTAGGATAAGAAGGAAAGATAACATCCTAAATATCCTGTAGCTTCCTGTTTATATATGTGGTGCACAACACACCGATAAGCAAGACTCTACTAGACACGGTCTGTAGACACTCCGAGGATGAACTGCTCTGATACCACTTTTGTCACGACCCAACCCCGTGGGCCATGACTAGTGCCCGACCTGGACACTCGTACGTACCTGTTGGATATAGTCAAACTGAATCTAAGAACAATATGGAAACTTGCAGAAGAACTCCAAGGTTCATAACGTCATCCGGTATGTATATATCCAGATAAACTGTCTCCTGAGGAGTCATAACTAATCAAATCATAAAATGATACGCAAGCCGACAAGGCTGCCACTACATACCAATATCATGTGCAAGCCGACAAGGCTGCCACTACAGACGAACATCATAGCATAGCACATCGTATAGACACAGCTGAATAGAACTTATACACAACCCACATATATGTCTACAGACCTCTAAGAGTATCGATACTGAAATATAATGGGACAGGGCCCCGCCGTACCCCTGGATAAACATATACGTATACATCATAAGATCTTTACCAACATTCTAGGCTCCGGAACAACGGATCTTTCCAAGACAGCTGAGTAGAAGTCCTATGCTGAAGGGTCACCAAACCGGCTATCTGTACCTACGGGCATGAAACGCAGCCCCCCGAAGAAAGGGGGTCAGTACGAAATATATACTGAGTATATAAAGCATAAAATACAGTAAAGAGAATCATACTGAAGTAGGGAGTACAGGAGACAAGTATAACATCCAGAATACCAAAACACTTGCCTTTTGAAACATAAGTCATGCATGTCAATATCATATGTCATACCCGGCCCATTATGGGACTCGGTCAATAAGGTCGCCACATACCATCCTTGGCGCCATAAACACATCATAACACCATCACATCATAACACCATCATATATATATATATATATATATATACCCGGCCCTCTAGTGAGGGACTCGGTGAACAATGCAGTGAAACTGTGCACGAAAACGTATCCTGGCCCGGGACTCAGTGAAAGATGTATTGAGGCATGCACGAATAGAGTAGTGAGCAACCATAAGCAAATTAAATCATATTTGAGACTCAATAGAATAATCAAAACGAACTATCATTTGAAAATCAAGACAATTGTCATATCAAGTACCTTTCGAATATCACTATGGATTATATCCAAATTGAACTTCTGGAATCATATACACGTATCAATACATAATGAAATAGCTTCTGGAATCAAGAACATTAGCCATCCTAGTGGCTCTAAGAATAGGAACTTCTTTGGAATCATATACACATCGTCTGTTTGTTTCATAAAGATCATGCCAAAAAGAAAGAAAGGATGACTTTACATACCTGTTGAAGGTTAATCGTAATCACGTTCGCTTCGTCGCCCCTTTAGCCTATTTAATATGAAAGTACGCTATCGTTAGTAAACTATACTTCCTAGCTTATAAATCCGTAACCAATTACTTATAGGACTCATTCTTTAACTTATACTTTCTTGATTAGGGTTTTCATTAGTTAAGGACTTAACGGAAATCGGGCAGCATTTCCCCTATATACTCGCCTAACCCGAACTTCCAATTAACCTCCTGTTATCACAGCAATACCAACAATGACAGTAATAGAGATATGCATATAAAACCCTTACAATTCAGCCCATAAACAACCCAAACAATCCAACAGCCCTTCCTAATCCTTTTCCAATCCAAATCATTAACGTTTAAAGATTATACTCCAAACAAACCAACATACGCTTTGTATACGATACGTTATACACTTCTTCCTTCCAAATTTAGAATCCCCGTCAACGACAACATGACTACAACACGAACAACAACATATGAACATAAATCATACTTGTAATCCTTTCAACCCAACAATTCCATATAACAACTACAACTCCTAACATCAACGATTTCATGCAATTTCTTACTTCCAATTTCATCCAATCCAATTTTAATCCTTCCATTACAACACCATTAATACAATTATACCACAAAATAAGAAAATCTTACCTTATTTTACTCGGAGGAATTTCTACACTTATTTGCTCCAATTTCACTATTTCTTCATCCTCAATTCAATATCCAATGTTTCTATCACCTCCTTGAACTTGCAAATCAATTGAAACTTAACCAAAATAGCAACAAAAATATTTTTTTCCTCCATCCATGGCTGGCCGAGAGCAGCCATGGAAATGTTCCTCCTTTTTTTTTTTAGTTTAACTTTGGTGAAATGAAATTAGTTTGCTAAGTTATTCATCCATCTTTACATATATATGGTGTCCCTCAAATTGACACGTGCTACTCCCCTATGACTCATCAATTTTGATTTCTTGACTTATTATTTTTTTTCGGGTGGGGCCCACAACCATAATTAAATTAATTAATTTTAATTAATCACTAATCCCTACTTAATAATCTAATCATAATTAATTAGTCCTTAATCTCCAATAATATTGCTACACTAAATAAAATTTATAAGCAATTCATGTACTAATTAAAATTGAAAATTAAAAGTTCTTATTTCATATCCACAAATATTCCCATCCTTAAACTTATGTCGATTAGCTTACGAATAATCCGACGTGCAAAAATACGAGGTATACCACTTTAATTCAAACTTTCTTAATTAGAATTTTCATTAGTTAAGAACTTAACGAAAATCGAGCAGCATTTCCCCTATATAATCGCCTAACCCGAACTTCCAATTAACCTCCTGTAATTACAACAATACCAACACAACATATGAACATAATCATACCTTCAATCCTTTCAATTCAACAAGGACAACAAAATGCCCACAAAACAACACAACTTCAACTTTAACCATTTAATTCCTTCGTTTTTACCATATAATCCATGATAACAACAACCATAATGCTACTTAAAATCAATTCACCATTCCTAATTAAAAACAGCACCCTACACGGCTCAATTTACACCTCAACATCAACATACATAACTCCTTATATTCAACACACATCTACCAAATTATACAAGTTTAAACTACCTCCAAAACATGTAGAAAAGGATTGAATCTTACCTTAACAATTTTGGTTCCTTAACGTTGTCGCCCACAATGATTAAATTCACGTTGCAATCCCCTTGAACACTTAGAATTCTTGAACAAACCAAGCTTCCAAGCTCTCTTCACTAGAGCTCATTCTCAGCCAAAGTAGCCATGGCCGAGAGCTCTTCCTTTCCTCTCCATCTCTTTTTTTTTTTTGTTCAATTAGAATGTTGAAGTGATGATCAATGAGTCATATTTTGACTTATATATCAATTCCCTAAGCCCTACACGTGCCCACCTAATGAGTCATCCACTATTTTTTTTTATTTTTTTTAATTAAACCGGGTGGGGCCCACAAGTAGTAATTAACTTAATTAATTTTAATTAATCACTAATCCCTACTTAATAATATAATCATAATTAATTAGTCCCTAATCTCCAATAATATTTCTACACTAAATAAAATTTATAAACAATTTGTGTACTAATTAAAATTGAAAATTAAAAGTTCCTATTTCATATATGAAAATAATCCCGTCTTTACTTAAGTAGATTAGCTTGCGAATAACTCGACGTATAAAAATACGGCATATAACAATGCCCATATGTATGTACACAAAAGAATAATACCCAAAAGCTGTAGCTCCGGATGAAATGGAGCTCCTCTATGAAGTCACTGAATAAGAAATCTATGGATCAAGCCTGTCTCCCTGTCCACCTGCGGGCATGACGCAGGGTCCATGTTACCCCTCGTTGATTTGGACATTGAAGTTCATTATATTTTAGTTGTTTTAATTGCGATATGAAATGATATGCGCCTATATTATTATTATAAGAACTTACGATCATGTATGCAAATTATTAGGAAGGATATCTTTTGGAATGTGACGAGTTTTGAGACAATGCAAAAGCCCATAGTGAGGTTCATGAAGTCCAGTTTCAAACACAACAAACCGCTCCTCAATAGGACATTGGGGTACAGTATATATATGATTATTTCACCAAGTCCCTCACTAGAGGGCCAGGTACGGTATATATATGATTATTTCACCCAGACCCTCACTAGAGGACCGGGTACGGTATATATATATATATATATATATATAGATATATATAATTATTTCACCGAGTCTCTTACTAGAGGGCCTGGTATGGTATATATATGACTTCATTCACCAAGTCCCATAATGGGCCAGGTACGGTATATTATATTGACATGCATGACTCTCATCTCATAAGATACAGATGCTTTGGTATTTCTTGATTATCATACTTGTCTCCTATCATATTTTACTCAGTCATGATCTTCATTACTGCACTTCATGTTTTACATACTCAGTACATTTTTTGTACTAACCCCCTTTCTTAGGGTGCTGCGTTTCATGCCCGTAGGTACAGACACTCAGTTCGGTGATCCTCCGGTCTAGGACTTCTACTCAGCTGCTTGGAGAGCTTTATTGTTCTGGAGCTTGAGTCATTTTGGTACAGATCCTCTGATATAGGCTTTGTTATACTCTTAGAGGTCTGTAGACATGTGTGGGTTATGTATATGGTTTGGTCAGCTATACAGATGTAGTTCGTTTTGGATATTCCCGTATATATTTTCAGCCTTGTCGGCTTACATATTTTGTTATGTTTGGTTAACTGTGACTCCTCGGCAGACAGGTTCATTCTGATATATGGCAATATGAGTCTACAGCTTGTTTTTTTTTTTTTACATATTTCCACATTGTCCTTAGTATCAGTCTGATTATATCTAACAGATCGTATAGGAATGTCCAAGTCGGGCACTAGTCATGGCCCATCGGTTTGGGTCGAGACAAAAGTAGTGTCAGAGCAGTTCATCCTCGGAGTGTCTATAGACCGTGTCTAGTAGAGTCTTGTTTATCAGTTTGTTGTGCACCACATCTATAAATAGGAAGCTACAGGACATTTAGGATGTTATCTTTCTTTCTATCTTAGATCGTGCGATGAGAGGCAAGTCATAGGAAATGAAATTCCTTGTACTAACCCTTAATTTCAGCGGAAGAATGGTGTTGACAAAGGAAGAGGATGACGATATGGGGATTACAGAGGCGACAGAAGTTGAAGGAATCAGTATAGAGGCAAGTAATGGTAAAAAGGATTATAAGTCAGATATGGTAAGAATGTTGCAAGTATTATTGAAATGTATAGCCTATAAATGGAAGAGAAAGTGACCAGGGAAATATATAATGACGATTGATACAAGTTCAAATATATTCTGAATTCTGACGCATGAGGTAAGTTTCGTCATCTTTGCGTTTCTATTCGATATTGAGAGCCCTGTGAGGCTAAGGTGTGTTACGCATGTGTATATTTGGCCCTCTGAGGCATTGCATGTATTTTCTGGGCTGCGTGCAGGATTTGGATAGTAAGAAGTATAGGGGAAACTCTGTCAAAATTTTCCTAAAATTTAAGGACGAGAACAAAGGATTTAAGAGATAACAAAGATTATACGTCTATGATTGCTATGGATTGATTAAAGGGAAAGTATAGGACACGTTGATATGGGATGATAAAATAAAGATGACGCCACAAGTGGACATCGGGCATCAGTTATTGGAATCAAAATTACTATTCCGGCTGGACAGATAGTTGGGCACATCACTACTTCGAGTATCCCCACAAATTCCGATCGAGATGGCAATGAAATACCACACTATAAGGTAAAACCTTTAAGAGGGAAACAAGTAAGCTTGAGTACGAGCACAAGGACTGACTAAGGTATTGGAGGAATTATGACACCCGACAATGGGGCAATCGAAAAGTAATAGGGGGTTATGAAGCAAGATGAGCTAAGGAAGTGCAAGGAGAAGCCATGAAAGTAGACGGAGATAAGATCGCAAGAAAAGGATTCAAGGATATTGCGCTGGTCGAAACGAGCTGGTAACAATGAACCCTTGTGAAATTTCAAGCTGCTAGTTATATCAATTGCAAGAGTATATGACATAGAACCATACAAACAATCGCCATGATGAGATGGCTAACAAAATGGTGCATGCACGATGAGGAGGATACTTCACTCTATAGCCATCCAGACCGAGAGGAGGACAGGCCGGCTACAGGTATATGAGTCTTTTATTGGAACTTTTTATGTGCGTACAACTATTGCAGGATACCATTGATAGTTGGCAAATGGAAGTTTTGAAGGGACCGATAACCAAAGTACTTATAGATAACTGCGGCTAGGAAGTTTTACCGCTACAAGGAATCTTAACATTTAGGAATGGAAAGCAGTTGTATATGTTGATTGATGTCTTGTCATCGGGAGTTCCAAAGGCTAAAATAGCATTTGTTTCGTCGGAAGAGTAAGAAATCCTTTTAATCTGAAGGGAGATGCATTACGATAATTTATCGGAATCCATACGAGTTTCAGCTTGTTCTAGGTTATGTGATAAAGGTCACGCAGTAGGGTGGATACGATCATACCAGCACTAACGCACCGGATCCCATTAGCACTCCAAGGTTAAGCGTGCTAGGGTGAGAGTAATACTGGGATGGGTGACCCCCTTGGGAAGTGTACTAAAAGTCTTACAAATTCAGAGATAAAGGACAGATGAGAAGCTAGAGTAGCCTAAGGGAAATTGGAGCATGCGGAGTGGATGGAAACTTTAAAAGGTCGCGAAGGACAAGGCGGACTAGATCGGTGGCAAGAAAGAAGGTGCATCACAGCTCTAGAATTAGGATGAGTTCGAACAATATTTGGAGATACTTTGTGAGCGAAGGGTTAGTAGCCATATATATGCATACCAGATACTTTGTAAGCGAGGGGTTAGTAGCCATATATATGCATAGGTATGATATCCCATATGTGACCGCGCCAAATTGGTATGTGTGTCCCAGCAATCGGCATTACTATAGACTGAAGGCATTAATCAAACAGAGTAGAGAAGTTCAAGTAACAAATGCTACAAGATAAGTGGATGCTATTTTAATTACAGGTTAGAATTGGAAAGTCCTAATGCCATAACTCCAGGAAAAGGAAGAAAGTGAATATATAGAAAGTAAAAGGGTTAGAATGTCTTAAGTGTAAGGAACGAGGGAGAGTGAAGTTTCCAAGAGGGACGGTGGTCAAGGCAAGGGACTATTTGAATGAGATTCGAAGGTAGGCATATGAAAGGGATAAAGTGTGGTAGTATGGAAACAAAGAGGAATGTGTGGGGTCAGAGAACTCTGGTATTATGAGAGACCAACCGAGTTGGAAGATCATTAGGGTTGGCCAATTACTACCGGTAATCAGGAGTTATTAGTGTGTAAGAACACCCTTAAAAAGGGGGAGGGGGGGAGAGCAGATCCAATTTTGAAAGGAGGTGTAGCATTGTCAAAAGTCCAAAGAAAGAAGGATGTAGCTTAAAGAGGCCAAGATTCGGGATGTAATGGAAGATCAAGAAGGTATTAAGAGGGAGCAGAAATGAATTAAAGATAAGCAAACAACAAGCAGGTGAAAAAAAAAGGAAAGAAACTACGATGGATCAAGAAATACTCCATGCGGACGTGAGATGTGAAAATTCTAGGCCCGGCGTATTCTAAAGAGTAGTAAGGAGAATAAACAAGGTCTCCAAAGTAATTTCACATAGGATAATGGGAAGGACAACAGGGAAGAGATGACAATGGTAGCAAAAGGAGCAATGGTTGTCAGTTTGGCGATTTCCAAAGGAAGGAAGAGTGTCGTTCGGCCATATCACCGGATACTAGAAGCACCTCTCAGATCACTATTTACACTAAATAGGAGAGCATATACTATTGGAATTATCGGAACCATCAACGTGAAATTGTGCCCGACTGCAATAGGTGGAAGGGCACGCTAAAAAGCTAATGGAGAATAATGACCGACGAGGTAATCGCCGGTACAAGGAAATCGAGGATAAATATATTTACGTTGCAAGAAGGTCGTAATGAAGTAAGAATTTATATAGCCCCATGCTTCTGGAATTGTATCGTGAGGTTGAGGAAAGGAAATTAGGGGAAAATTGTTAGTAGAAATTCGAAGATGTGGTGAGCTATGAAATTAGTTGAACTCGCATTATAGGTTGTTCCAATCGATATGCATCGGAGAATAATGAAAATAGTGGGGAAACATTATGTACATATGCATTGTGGGATATTTTTATGATTGATTTCGGAAGGGAGTTGGGAAGGATAGCTAGAGGAACATAACCGTTATATTTACTACCCATAAAGAGATACTGAGCAAATACTTGCGGTATCAGTGTGAGAATAGGTGTGATGAGGATGTAAAGGATTAGAGAGCCTAACTGCTAAACTACAAAGAGTCTATACAGGGTGCATCTAAAATCAATGGATACAAGAACGAAAAATCCGAGATGGCACCGAAGGAGTAAATGCAAAAAGGGTGTTGCATTTGAGCAAGGGAGCTGCCTACTAATAGGGAAATAAGAAATGGAAAAGAAAAGTAGTACTTGCAAGACGACAAGCGGTTATGGCATAGCAAGCCAAGACTACGATAAGGGAAACGGAACGAGAGTGGGATGTGAGCTGATACTTGATTAGGCCTATAAGAACAAAGAGGTGATGAAGTGCATAGATGAGTCCAAGGAAAGAGTTAAGAGCGAACGGGAAGAAATTGATCAATGTATAGCATAAAAGTACGGCGATCGGATTCTAAGAGGAACGCAACGAACCAGCGGAGGTGTTGTGGGTTGTATATTACAACATTCGAGGAAGAATATTTCAAAGAGGGGAAGGATGTTACACCTCGTTGATTTGGACATTGAGGTTCGTTAGGTTTTAGTTGTTTTAATTGCGATCTGAAGTGATATGCGCCTATATTATGGTTATAAGGGCTTACGATCATGTATGAGAAGTATTGGGAAGGATATCTTTTGGAACGTGACGAGTTTTGAGACACTGGAAAAGCCCAGAGTGAGGTTCATGAAGTCCAGTTTCACACACAACAAACTGCTCCTCAATAGGACATTGGGGTACGGTATATATATGATTATTTCACCGAGTACCTCACTAGAAGGCCGGGTACGGTATATATATGATTATTTCACCGAGAACCTCACTAGAGGGCTGGGTATGGTATATATATATGATTATTTCATTGAGTCCCTCACTAGAGGGCCGGGTACAGTATATATATGACTTTATTCACCGAGTCCCACAACGGGCCGGGTACGATATATTATATTGATATGCATGACCCTCATCTCATAAGATACAAATGCTTTGGTATTTCTTGATTATCATACTTGTCTCCTATCATCTTTTACTCAGTCATGATATTCATTACTGTACTTCATGCTTTACATACTTAGTACATTTTCCGTACTGACCCCCTTTCTTCGGGGGCTGCATTTCATGCCCGCAGTTACAGACACTCAGTTCGGTGATCCTCCGGTCTAGGACTTCTGCTCAGCTGCTTGGAGAGCTCTATTGTTCCGGAGCTTGAGTCATTTTGGTACAGATCCTTTGATATAGGCTTTGTTATACTCTTACAGGTTCATTCTGATATATGGCATTATGAGTCTACAACATGTTTTTTGTTTTTTACATATTTCCAAATTATCCTTAGTATCTGTCTGATTATATCTAACAGGTTCGTATACGAGTGTCCAACTCGGGCACTAGTCATGGCCCATCAGTTTGGGTCGAGACAAAAGTGATATCAGAGCAGTTCATCCTCGGAGTGTCTACAGACCGTGTCTAGTAGAGTCTTGTTTATCAGTGTGTTGTGCACCATATCTATAAACAGAAAGCTACTGATTTTCTGCCCTAGGGTTCCGCCGTTGATGGCCATTTCAGGCCAACCCACGGCTGTTCTTCACCGGATTTTTTAGGGGCTTCGTTCCCTGTCACGAGTTCTCACCATTTTCAGGTTTAATTTCCTATAATTTTCAATAATTGGTCTCGAATTTGAATTATTTTTTGGATGTTGCTCGAGTTTCTCATGTGCATAGTTTCCATTGGCAGAGCCTTGAGCCCTTAGCCAACTTGTGCATTATGTACATTAAATGAGGAACTTAGGGTAATTTCCCAAAGAATTTTTCTGATTTTGAGTACCATTGTTGGGGGATTCTATCTTGTTTGGTACGATTTTAGTACTATTGCATCAATAGAATCTAAATAAATTTGTCTTATAGATGACAAGGCGTACTATCCTAGTATTTTCGGATTTTATTTGTATTTTTTTCGGGTACAATTATTTAGATTATTAGCTAGATTACGTGATTTGCGCGAAATTTTGTTGGATAAGGTACAATTGGTACTAATTTGCTGAAAATTTTGTTGTCCTCTACTGAAATTCGAATTTGGTGTGAAATTGGGGGGAAATCTGATTTCATTTTTGGTCATTTTTGTCCCTAGGGTCGAGATTATCATGCTATAAATAGAATAGGATTGTAACATTGGAGGAGGTCTGATTTTTATCCAAAAATTCTCTCATAAAACAACTAGAGTTCGATTGTCACATTGATCTTCTCATCCTACTGTTATATTACTACTATACTGCCTAAAACTCTACTATTATTATTACTCTATTGCACTGATATTATACCAAAATACTATTACTACTTTGAAAAATTCAAGAACAAAGGGGTTGTTTAAAGTTTGTGATTCCACCCCTCCCATTTTATCTTTTGGTTGCCCCATAAAAAGGTATTATCCTATTCTAGTGCATTTTTATTCTCGTTTCAACTTATTTGATGTATTATATTTCCTATTTTTTATTTTAAAGCTATTTTAAGTTTTCTATTTGAAGAACCTAGTATTTATACATGTTTTAAGTCTATTCATGTTGATATAAACCTTGTTTGGCTACTTTTTCATTAAAGCCTTAAAGCTGCTATGATGTTGTCACACCCCGACCTTACTAGGGTGTGATGGGCACCCGACCCTTACTTAGGGCCGAGCGAACCCTCAGACTGTTGCTGCACATAAAGTTACGCCAAACTTTTAAATCAAATCAGATAAAATACATAGCAAATTTTATGTTTTTTTCACAAATATTCTTTTCAGAAATATTCCTTCTCGAATCTTCCAACCGAACAAATCTATAGTCATACACAATTCAATACACAACACAGACCAACATATCGGCTGATAGAGCCGCTTACAGACTGACACACCATACCCACGACACTGTCTGCAAAGTCTCTAACATCATACAGAAACCATAACACGCATACCAAACCCTGACTCGGGAGTCCTCCAGGAGCAATTAGAGTTCACCACCACTGCTGAAATATCTTTTATAGTGTCCTTATCTCGTCTGGGAGTACCTGCGCGGCATGAAACGCAGCCCCCCAAAGAACCGGGGGTCAGTACGGAATATGTACTGAGTATGTAAGACATAGAATACAGAAAGCAGAACCATAATCGAAACAAACAGTACCAAGGGTGAGCATATTATCCAGATTGCCAAATTACTTACTTCTCAGACACAGGTCATACAGATCAATACCGACCATACAGACCGACACAGACCGTACCGACCAATACATATCATACAGACCGTACCAATCATACAGAGCGTAACAAAATCATACAGAGCATACAGAATGCCGACATACTTACTTTCCAGACACAGATCGCACATACCGATACCAGATGTCAGAAGGAGTGTGGCACGTACAGAACGCACAGATAAGGTCATACGTCAGACGGAGTACAGAACGTACTGAATACTCAGATGATGTCATATATCGGACGGTATACAAAACGTACAGATTACTCAGATGGTGTCATATATCGGACGGAATATAGAACGTACAGATTACTCAGATAATGTCATATATCAGATGGAATACAGAACGTACAGATTACTCAGATAATATCATATATCGGACGGAATACAGAACGTACAGATTACTCAGACGATGTCATATATCGGACGGAATACAGAACGTACAGATGATGTAATATATCGGACGGAATGCAGAACATACAGAATACTCAGATGATGTAAGAACATACAGAATACTCATAATCGTATGTCACATATGCGTATAACAGAACCCGGCCCTGTGATAAGGGACGCGGTAAACAGAATCATCATATATCAAATTCATGTATCATATATGCATATATCAGAACCCGACCCTCCAGTGAGGGGTGCAGTAACAGAGCCCGGCCCTCTATACGAGACGCAGTGAACAGACAGATCATATGCCATCCTGGCCACCACCCCATATCATCATATCATCATACCATACAACAGAGCCCGGCCCGCCTATGAGGGACGCGGTGAACAATGCAGAGGAATGCGCACAATAACAGAACCTGGCCCGGGACGCAGTGAATCATATCGTAGCGGACACACGAGGACATAACAGAACCTGGCTTGGGACGCAGTGAAAGATACATTGAGTCATGCACGAGCAGAGTCGTGAGAAACCACATGCATAGGAATCAAGACTCAACAGGCCAGTATACTTACCGATACCTAGGGGCTCGGAACAGATTTCAGGTCAATCCGACGTAGTATGAGAAAGTTACGTGCGTTCGAAGTACAGAACGCTGTATAAGCGTTTCAGAAGCCTTTTTCGGGGAATCAGAGTCATAGTCATATCAGACACCTTCAGATGTCCTTACGAATCAGATCAAATAGAGATTTTGGAACCATACTTACGTATAAGAAAAATTTAGACGTCTTAATACAGAAACCTCTTCGAACATTTCAGAGCAATCCGAGATCGTATACGGAAGTTAGGGACATTAAATCTTACAGAAGTTCTCGAACCAGGATAAACATATCAGAATGCTCTTATCAGGATACTGATTTCGGAATTCTCATATCAGGATACTTATATCGGAATACTTATATCAGCATACTTACATCAAAATACTTATATCAAAATACTCATATCGACACACTTATATCAGAAGACTGATATCAAAATGCTTATATGAAGACACTTATATCAAAATACTTATATCAGAATACTTATATCAAAATACGTATATCAGAATACTTGTACCAAAATACTTATATCAAGGGATGAACTAGGATCACAAACTCAGGTCAAGAAGTGAATTAGAATCATAATCAGACTCAGCATCACAGAACAGAGTTACCCCAAGGCAGCATATCACATTATACCTTACTTGGCTCTAGGACATGCCAAAGAAAGAAAGGGTAAGCCTTGCATACCTGTGCTGCGACCAACTAGTTACGCTTGTGCATCCAATTTGTTTGCCTACATGCAAGAGAGTTCATTCATTCATTAGTTCCTTCGTCAAGTACTTGCCTCACCCTTTCAATACATTCATTTATATTCTGCCGAAATTTCGGCAGCATCTCCCCTGTAAATGTACCAACCCCGAGAATATGGCTCGACCCAATTCAACAACAACCCAACCAACAACCAAGCTATGGCATCAATAATCAATTCAAGAATACATTCTAACATTAAACGCTCTTTTTACATAATCCGACAACATTCACAATATTCCAACTAATATCAACGTTTATGCATTCGATTACTAATCCAAGACCATTCAAACAATATTCACGAATGCTTTAAACAATTGACACAATTTTTCAAACAACCCAACAATGCACCATGGAACCCGAAATCTTCCAACTTCCATAGGAACCATCACAACACATTTCTTTCTTCAAACTTCACAAACTACACCAACAAACCACACTTTAACAACATTATTATCATGATTACAAGAAACTACATTTAATTCAAATTGGCTTCCAAAAACAGCCCGCAACAATTACGACACCATCTTAGATCATTAAGCTCTCATTTACATCACATAATCCACAACACAACGACCCAAACATACTAAATAAAATTAGTTCATTCTTTGCAATACAAAACAGTCCATTTTCGGCCAGCCCTTCAACACACACATTCCATAATTTTCATCCATTTTTTGTACATCACAACAACACATAATCATGCTAAATACACTTAATTCATCATTTCTACACACCACACACACACACACGGCTACACACACTAATCTCAACTCCAACTTGAATCATCAAGTTCTCATTTTCATCATAGGATACGTATCAACAACAATCATATTACCATATAAAAATTATTCCATTTTTTTACTACACAACATGTACACACACGGCCAAGCCTCCAACATGCATGTTTTCATGCTTCTCTTCCATTTCCACATACCACAACATACACAAACCATTTATAACATATAAGAGAGGATTAATTCTTACCTTTTCCTCCCAACTTCTTTACTCAACCAAAGTGCGGAAAACAATGAAACGGATGGCCTATCTTTCGAAACAATTATACCACGTTGTAGAGGACCCTTGAATTAGTAGGAATATCACAAGAAAATAATTTTAGGAGCAAAATTTCAAGGGCCAAAAATTGGAGAGCTTGGCCGAAATGGCCATGGTTGTGGCTCCCCTTCTTTCTTTGTTTCCTTTTTCTTGAAAATTCTAGAATTAAAATGAAAATTTTGTCTTCCTTTCAAGACTTAATCATATATATATATATGTAAGCTCCCAACATGTGAGGGGTACATGCCCCTCTCTAGAGGTTTCTTTCATTTTTTTCCATTTTTTTTTTTTGGATTTTCCTTTAAAGTTGGTCAAAGAAGACCATTTGTCTTCTTAAGCAAGTTTTGACCCCTTCTTCTCTTTAATTCACAAATAGCCCTTATAGTTAATAAAATTTGGACATGCACCATGCATGTCACACGGCCAACATGGCCATTTCATGAACTTCTTGGACCTTACAAAATTCCCATTTTGCCCCTATTCTTTCCGCAATATTTCCATAGGCCATTTTCCGAATTTCTCTTCTTGTCCTTAGCCTCTCACAATATTTCCATACTAATAACAGTCATAAATAATATTTATAACAACTTGTGCATTAATATAATTTTGAAATTGGTTTCGCCCTTAACTTCCCACGACGACTCTGAATTATCCAAACGTACAAAATACGGGCTATAACAGATGTAATGCTAATATAATGAAGTTCAAAAAATTTTAAATGCTAACTATTAGGTAGTAGGTTTAAAATAAGGTTAAAAATGGAGTAGAATGTTAGTTTTGGACCTTAGTTTACTGTTACATTGGTTATGTTAAAATTCTAAGGCATTATCTTTCACTCTGTGTGTTTGGCTACTGCTTAAGGATTCTGTGTTTCCTTTGATCTTGTGTTGACTTGTTTTAAGTACAGTTTGTTTTGTGGATCTTGGATACAATGATTTTTAAATAAGGTATAGATAGTGTTTGTTTTGTCCTATAGATGGCTGCCCATGTTTTGTCTAAAAAACTATTTTGAAAACTTAAAAAATGAGATTGTGTTCCAATACTTGCTATTAATAGCCAAGGCCTAGTTTAGAAGAAGTCTTGAAATGGTTTTAATACCGTTTTGAAATGGTTAGATAGTCTTCAGTCAAGAGCTGGTGTTTAAAATGTCATTTGAGCCTATATTTTCTTATGTATTAGCTTGTCTGTGCACATCTCTGAAGTTTTGTTGGCATTGAAGTAGAACCTGCCACATATTTTCTGGATCTTGAAAAGGTTTGAGACTGAGATAAATTAAAACTAACTTCAAATACTTTTTCCTTTAAGGCTTTCCTGTACAATGCTTTCCTAACTGTTATGTGATGCTGAAACTTTGTATCCACATAACTAGCTCGCGGCGGCTATTTCACTTAACTTTTATCTTAGTCTACTATCTACTTCGAATACCATCATACTCGATCCTTCTTTGCTTCTTCATTTCTGAACTTCCTATTACTCTCTTATCTTGAATTTCTGAGTAATTTCCTCCTTAGTGTACTCCCTTTCAATATTTACTTAGTCATGCACATGACTGACTGGTTATGTTTATTATCCTTTCATCTCATCGGCCCATTAGTGTAACACCCCTTTGAGGTATTTTCCAATTCCTTTATCACCATATTTCCATCTTTTAACATGGCCTACTTCTGATCCAATACTTGTTTGTCTGATCTTCCCCCCTTAGGGTGTTAGCCCATTATTCTATATTTAACATCCCATTAGTTCTCCTTTTTCTTGCAAGTACATACTCTCAGTGAATCCGTAACTAATCTTAGTCATGACTATTTGTCGTCTAAATTTATCTAGTCGGTTGCACATATTTGTAACGAGTCACATATTCTCATAGACGTAATGATCCTGTATGGGCCTAAGCTTTCATCAAAAGGATCTCCATAGTTTCTTTACTGTTCTTCCAAGATCACCTTTCTCCTATTATTTGCTTTCCCCATTTCATCGCCGTGATGGTATCTATCGCAAATTTTATTCTCAAAATCTGCCCTGATTGTTAATGTTCCTCCTTCTCTTTTCCACATAAACACTCGGTCTTTAGACAAACCTCTTTTAAACTACAAATTCATCTCCTTAATGAAGGGTACATCTTGTATGAATTTGCGACCTCCAACTCATTCATCTACCATCACATAACCAGTTCGTTTAAAGCGTTGTTCACATCCTTCATTAGCTATTCAGCCTTATATTACTAACTCAATAATCTTGTGTCAAGGGGATTTCTTAAAAAGAATCTTTCTGTACCGTAGTCCTAACTTTGACTTATATCCATATATCCTTATACTCGTACCTCCGTACAACATCCTTGCCAATATACTTTATACGATAAAATGCTCTTGTCGATATCTGGCTCTTCTAGTAACGTACATCGTTCTCTTACCTTTTCTACCCCTTTATACTCTTAAATCATTAGCATATTTATACTCAAAGGTCATATTTATACATATCCCTCATAATTCATCTTATTCCCTTTATAATCAGATTTTTGTACTCCTTATCAAGACTCCCGTCCCATGTGATCGATGTTTTGCCTCTTCGCTAGACTTATTAGCTTATAAACCTTCCTCTTATCCTTGATGGTTATTGTTACGTCCCGTATTTTATACATTGGGACAATCCGGATTAACTATGATAAGTTAGGGCCAAGACCATTCCGGGACATGAAGTCGGGACTTTTGACCTTCAATTTTATTTTGAGACATAAGTTGTACATGAAATTGTGGGCATGGAACACTTAGGAAAAGTTGGGACCAAAAGTCATATACTTGAAAGTTGAAAATCATGCAAAAATAGGCCCTTTGGCCGTGTGGCTTTGAAATTGGTCCCACACATTTTGTGGCCAATTTTAAATGGTCCAACACATGTGTGGGCCGTGAACACTTGGAGGGTTCATCAAGGAGCTTAAAAGATGACTTCTAAGTCATCTTCTATCATTCTACACTTAGAAAAAAAATCAAGAAGTTGAAGAGCAACAACAACAACCTCTCGGCCAAACCCAAGAAAAACCAAGTCCAATTTTTAGCCATCCCAAAAATATTTCTTTGGTGCAAATCCAGTAATTGGAGGTCCCTAAGTAACGTGGAAGTGTTGTTGGAGCGATCAAACCATCCGTCTAGTAGATCGCAAACCCTAGCCTATTTGTGGAGTTGAAGAAGAAAGGTAAGATTTGATCTTGTTTTATGTGTTGTGAATGTTTTATGCATGTCGTAGTATATTAATATGGATGAAATTTGTGAAATATAGTAAGTTGGAGGTGAGCTGTGTATGGTGTGTATGGTCGTGTAGATGTGTGTGTTGTGATTGGGTTGATGAATTGATTCTATGTAGCATATTTAGTTGTGTAGTGTGGAGAAAAGAATAAGAATCATCAATATATGTATATGTATAGTGTGGCCGAAGGTAGGTCATATTGCATGACAAGAATGGGTTATGGTTGTGTTCTCGGGTTTGGGACTGTTTTCGGGAAAATTGGAGCAATTGTTGGATTGTTGGAAATATTGTGTAAATTGTTTAAAATGTCCTTGAATATTGTTAGTATGGGTTCGGGTTGGTATTTGAATGTATGAGCGGTGATGTGGCTTGAATGTAAGCCGTCGAAGTGAATATTATGAATGTTGTTGAATGATGTAAAAGAGAGTTACTAATGTTATATTGCCTTTCGGATTGGTCATTGGGGTTGCTAGGTTGGTTATTGTTGTTGTTGTTGTTGATTTGGCCGAGTTAAATTCTCGGGGTTGGCTTATTTACAGGGGAAATGCTGCCCAAATTTCTGTAGAATTGAGTATTAGTTTGGAATAAATTGCCTAAGTGCCTATGGCTAATGTTTGATATTCGTTGACGTATTTGTAGACCGTGGGGAGCCCGAGGCATAGGTTGGGATTAGCTTGAGTTGGGCTAGCTTGGAGTGCGTACGAGGTATGCAAAGCTCAAACCTTCCTTCTTTTGGCATGTCTTAGTTATAAATAGGCTATGTCACGAGCCTCGAGGAAATTCTAAATTCGCAATCCGAGCATGTTATGACTCTTATATATATATATATATATATATATATATTTCATGGCATTCGTATGTTTGATGTGATGAAATACGAACCCTTATGTCTTCGAAATAATTGATTTCCAAATGTTGCACAAAAAGTTTTGTTTTAAAGAATTCCGTAACTATGGACGCCGTATCTTTCACAGAAAGGCTCGGATTGCTCCGATATTTTCGT
The DNA here is from genome assembly GCF_019175385.1 of Lycium barbarum. NCBI lineage: Eukaryota > Viridiplantae > Streptophyta > Magnoliopsida > Solanales > Solanaceae > Lycium > Lycium barbarum. The sequence continues at coordinate 68,490,401 of NC_083343.1, read as the reverse complement.
AGGAGTTTGCATGGCGTATGATGAGTATGTTTTCCATAGGCGGACCCGGCTCGGGTCGATACCCGTCCGTGGGTCTCGCGACTTTCCTTTATGTAATTCGGAGGACTCTTGAAAGAATTTGGTATGACTATTATTTCGATTCTCAAGTATGGTCATTTTACTTATAATTGAGTCCATGATGTCACACCCCGACCTTACTAGGGTGTGATGGGCACCCGACCCTTACTTAGGGCCGAGCGAACCCTCAGACTCTTGCCGCACATAAAATTACGTCAAACTTTTTAAATCAAATCAGGTAAAATACATAGTAAATTTTTTTTTTTTTTGAAATATTCTTTTCAAAAATAGTCTTTCTCGAATATTCCAAGCGAACAAATCTGTAATCATACACAAATCAATACACAACACTGACCAACATATCGGCTGATGGAGCCGCTTACAGACTGACACACCATACCCACGACGCTGTCTGCAAAGTCTCTACCATATATCAGACATCACAGCACACATACTCTGACTCGGCAGCACTCCAGGAGCAAATGGAGTTTGCCATCTTCGCTGGAACATCTTCTATAATATCTTCAACTCATCTGGGAGTACCTGCGCGGCATGAAACGCAACCCCCGAAGAACAGGGGGTCAGTACGGAATATGTACTGAGTATGTAAGGCATGAAATACAGAAAGCAGAACCATAATCGAAACAAATAGTACAAAGGGTAAGCATATTATCCAGATTGCCGAATTACTTACAAAGGGTAAGCGTATTATCCAGATTGCCGAATTACTTACTTCTCAGACACAGATCATACAGACCAATACAGATCATACAGGCCGACACAGATCGTACAGACCAATACAGATCATACAGACCGTACAAATCATACAGAGCATATAGAATGCTGACATAGTCACTTTCCAGACACAGATCGTACATACCGTTGTCAGATATCAGAAGGAGTGTGGCACGTACAGAACGCACAGATAATGTCATACGTCGGACGGAGTTCAGAACGTACCGATTGCTCCGATGATGTCATATATCAGACGGAATTCAGAACGTACAGATTACTCAGAGGATGTCAAATAGCAAACGGAATACAGGATATACGGAAGGTCAGAATGCTTACTCTCCAACACAAGTCATGCATATCGGAATCGGATATCATATCACATACGCGGTAACCCCGGGGACATATACCACGCCGGGACAAATACCATATCATACATACGGTAACCTCGGGGACAAATAACACGCCAAGGGACCGGTCACATCCTATCATATACATGGTAACCTCGGGGACAGGTAACACGCCGAGGAACCGGTGAACAATGCCAAGGGATGCGCACGATAACATAGGAACGTGGTCGCCACTCCTACCTTTGGCGCCACAACACATCATATTTCAGAAAATTTGCTCCGATCTCCGTCACACATCATAGCATAACCACGGTACCCGGGGGCGGACAGATAACACGGCACCCCGAGCCCGGACACATCATACTTCATAATATATCCTCGGTAACCGGGGACGGACATATAACACAGTACCCCGGAACCGGACTCATCACACTTCGGAATTCGTATATGGAACCCGACCCTCAACAGAGGACTCGGCGAACCATCCGCACGATACATACCGGCTCGGGACTCGGTGAAGGAAATCATAACATATGCACGAGCAGAATAGTGAGAAACCACATGCATAGAAATCAAGACTCGACAAACCAGTGTACTTACCGATACCTGGAGGCTCGGAAGAGATTTCAGGTCAATCCGGCGTAGTATGAGAAAGTTACAAGCGTTCAAAGTACAGAACGCTTTATAAGCATTTTAGAAGCCTTTTTCGGGAAATCAGAATCATAGTCATATCAGACACCTTCAGATGTCCTTACGAATCAGATCAAATAGAGATTTTGGAACCATACTTACGTATAAGAAAATTATAGACGTCTTGATACAGAAACCTCTTCGAACATTTCAGAGCAATCCGAGATCGTATACGGAAGTTAGGGACATTAAATCTTACAGAAGTTCTCACACCAGAATAAACATATCAGAATGCTCTTATCAGGATACTGATTTCGGAATTCTCATATCAGGATACTTATATCGGAATACTTATATCAGCATACTTACATCAGAATACTTATATCAAAATACTCATATCGACACACTTATATCAGAAGACTGATATCAAAAATGCTTATACCAAGACACTTATATCAAAATACTTATATCAGAATACCTATATCAAAATACGTATAGCAGAATACTTGTACCAAAATACTTATATCAAAATACTTATATCAAATACTTATATCAAGGGATGAACTAGGATCACAAACTCAGGTCAAGAAGTGAATTAGAATCATAATCAGACTCAGCATCACAGAATAGAGTTACCCCAAGGCAGCATATCACATTATACCTTACTTGGCTCTAGGACATGCCAAAGAAAGAAAGGGTAAGCCTTACATACCTGCGCTGTGACCAACTAGTTACGCTTGTGCCTCTAACTTGTTAATCTACATTCAAGAGGATTCATCCATTCATTAGATTTGTTGTCACATACTTGCCCTAATCTTTCAAACACATTCTCTTATATTCTGCCGGAATTTCGGCAGCACCTCCCCTGTAAATATACCAACCCCGAGAATACGGCTCGGCTCCAAATCAACAACAACAACAACAAGCCGGGAATTTAACCCGGCCACAATATCAATAGCAACGACAATAAACATTCTATCATTAAGCGCTCCTACACAATTTAACAACATAACTCATATTCAAGTCACTACTTACATTCAAACCAACATCAACGTTCATACATCCAATCACCAATCCGAAACCATTCAAAACAATATTCAAAACCCTTTAGACAATTCACACAATATTTCAAACAACCCAACCAACACTCCAATATACCCGAATTCACCTCCAAACCCGAGAACAACACCACACATTCTCTCCTTCCAAGTTCACACAATTATAATCTTAACTTTAATTATGAAAACTTCATTTTCCATCATAGAACTTACAACGACGACAACCAAAATACTAACGACGATTTATTCATTCTCAACTACACCAGGGGCCATACGGCCAACACCATACCCACACACTACATGCACAATTCCATGAATTTCCATTCTTTTCCATGCATTATAACCATCCACATGCTACATAAAATTGACATAATATTTTCAAATGACACAACATATACGGCTACATAACACACACACGGCTACACTTCAACATAGGTAATTTCATGTATTTCATTCATTTCTTCACATGTCAACATGCTCAAAACATCCATAATATATATACAAAGAAGATTGGACCTTACCCTTTTTCTCCACTTCATCTTCTCGGCTAGAAGTACATATGGCAACAACGAACGGTTTTCTTGTGCCAACAACTACTCCACGTTAACGAGGGCCTTCCAAAGAGTAGAAAACTAGAAGAAAAATGATTCTCCATGATCAATTTTCAAGGGCAGGTTTCGGCCAGCCCCTTGGCCGAACCCCCCTCTCACTCATTTCTTTCCTTTTTTTCTCTTTCTTGCTCTCTTTATTTGTGGTGATGAATAATTCACCACCCTTCCTATATATATATATATATATACAATCATGTGAGGGGCACATGCCTCCCCTCTCTAGATGTTTCTTTCCTTTTTCCCTTTTATTTTTCTAGAATTTTCTTGAATTGAGATGACTTATTTTGTCATCCTTTTATTTTATTCTTTTTCTTTTCTTTTCTCTCTTTTTTTTTCGGCCACTTGGCCATTTTTAGGGAATTTTCAAGACTTGTATAAAATTCCCATTTCGCCCCTCGACTTTCTTCAAAATTACCATTTTGCCCCTAAGCTTTCACATTATTCCCATTGATCATTTCACGAATTTCTCCTTTTGCCCTTAACCTTTCTCATCATTTCCATACTAATAATAATCATAAATAATATTTTCAACCACTCGTATATTGAAATAATTTTTTGAAAATGATTTCGCCCCTAACTTTCCATGACGGCTTTGGAATTTCCAAACATTCAATATACGGGCTATAACACATGATAATGATTTTATGCATATGGTTACTCACTACTCTGCTCGTGCGTTTTGTTATATCTTTCGCCGAGTCCCGGGCCGATTCTGTTGTCGTGCGCACTTTGATATATTCCGGTGTTATGCTGTGTTTATGGTTCACCGAGCCACTCGCTATAGGGTCGGGTTCCACTTATATTTGGCGTTATGCTGTGTATGGCGTTATGCAATGTTATGATGTGTGACGGGGATATGGAGATTTGAAACCTTCTGGTGTTATGTTGTGTTATGGCGCCATCGACGGGCGGGCGACCATATTTTCTGTGCCCTATGCATGACTTATATTTCGAAAGTAAACATTTTGATATTTTGGGCTTGCACTTATTTTCCGTACTTCTATTTCGTTTATGCCTCAGATTTGTTTTCTGTATCTTCTGCTTTGCATACTCAGTACATATTTCGTACTGACCCCCCTTTCTTCGGGGGGCTGCGTTTCATGCCCGCAGGTACAGACGCACAGTTTGGTGATCCACCAGTTTAGGACACCCTCTTCTACTGTTTGGAGTGCTCCTCTTATTCCGGAGCCTACATTTTGGTATATATATTTGTTCGTTGCATATGTATATATTTGTTCAGGGGTACGGCGGGGCCCTGTCCCGCCATATGATTCGGTTGGTCTGTTTAGAGGTCTGTAGACGTATATGTGGGTTTGTGCCTACTTCTGTACAGGTGTGTTTGTATGATCCCACTCGCCATGGAAGCCTTTTCGGCGTGCATTTGTATATGTTTTGGGCCGTTGCTCCATTTGATAGCCTTGTCGGCTTCTGATATATATATATATATATATATATATATATATATGGTTGTGTTGAAATGTGTCTGAGACAGTTTGATATAATTTGAGGCAGCGTGGGACATTTGTGCCCGTATACGCTATCTGTATGTGATTCGGATTGGATGAGTGTGTTCGGGTGCCCAGGTCGGGCACTAGTCACGGCCTACGGGGTTGGGTCGTGACAGTTATACAACTTTAACATTTGGAGAAAACAATATCAATCTTCCCTGTAGCACCAACTACCTTAGATTCAATACCCAGCTCAATCAATACCTTTAGCATATCGCAAGATCAATCATAAGGGCACGCACAATATTTAATGTGGCCACACATGAGTTATCGTTTACATCTCTTATTAGTACCTCACTTATGAAATATCCCAATGCTATTTAAAATGGTCTTGAATCAGTGACTCTAGTACATCTCCCCTCTTTTTGCCTAGCTAGTCAAACTCATACCTCACGATTATTTAAAATTCTAATCGTAAGGCTCATATGCTCCTAATTTCCCTCGGCTATTCTGGTTTCTCATATTTTGTACGTCTGAATATGTAGGACTTCTTAACTTATTTTCTAAGTCCTAATTATAAGCCTCTTAGCAATATAGATTTAACGAATGATTTCCTCTCGAACACCTACTCTTCTTTCCTTTTTTTTTCATAACCTGACATCGCTCTCATTTTTCTGTTGTCAGGTGACCTTCACCACATCTGTCTGAAAAAATCAAGGTAAGCCTTCTTATAAGGAATACACCTGTCCTTTTTACTGCTGCATGGTCTTTCGTCACTGTTACACCCCTCGTGTTCGGGGTAGTAGAACCTATGGTTTCCTAGTCGAGTATGCCCTTAGAATATAGACCCGAGCCCAAGTTTGGAGGTATAAAATGTTTTACCCTGTGTACGAGGTACCAGCAGATTTCCTGGCAATTAATAGAGTTAAAAGTTGAATGAATCGAATCGACGCGATCTGAACTGAATCAAAAAAATCTATAGGACAACAGTCATCGTCGACGGGTCATTGACATGGTCGACAGACCATCGACGTGCGGCATCGACAGGATCCCGCAACCTTTCATATGCAAGCACAGGTTAATGGGACAAGTCGACGGACCGTCGACACGTCGACGGGCCATCGACCCACTCGTCGAACTGGATGCTGTAGCCCTTTTGGGTTCCAAGTATAAATAGGTGGTCCACGACCCTATTTCATATTTTCCCTCCTCTCAAAATCAGAAACCCTATGATATTCTCTCCTAATATTTTCCATCATATTAGTGAAGATTTGACAAGACTCGGACGCCGTAAACCCGAGATGGTGAAGAAGAAGGTTGCTTCTAGGGTTTCTTCAAGTTGTGGAGTTTAGGAAGTTGAAGTTAAAGTGATTCTTGGGATTCTTGACCCCTCAAGGTATGTAAATGATTTCTACCCGTATATTTAAGTTGGTTATCAGGAGTTTTAGTAATGTTAAGTGAAGAGAAGGTAATTGTTGAAGTATTAAGTTGATGAAGGGCAATGTAGTGATATAGGTTTACTTTAAGAGATGATTGGAAATGGGTTTACGTATATTTTGATATATATATATATATATATATGTGTGTGTGTGTGTGTGTGTGTGTGTGTTGTCATTGTTGATGTGAGTATTGTAGTTGATGTGGGATCGAATGAGAAGTTGGAGAGTTGTAAGCTTACAAAGGAAATTATTGTTTGTAGTTCGTTGAGCATTATACATATTTGAGGATGTTAGTAAGCGAAGTAAATAGCCTAATTAAGGCCTATGTTATCTTAATTGTAGATTTACAAGTTCAAGAGGTAGAGGTTGGGCGATTGGAGATACTCCAAGGTATGTTAAGGTCATTCCTTTCTTCTTTTGGCATGATCCTATGATATGATCCAACAAGACAGTAAGTGAGCTTCCATATTACTCTACTCTTAGAAGCATTAGAAGTACTTCAGTCTTTGATGTTCATGTACCCCATTTATGAGTAATCCTTCTGTTCATGGGTCCAGTCTTATGCAGCCAGTTCTGTTCATACAGCTTAGTCATGCATTACATTCATTATATATTTATGTACATTGACCCATGACTAGAAGGCGTTATATACGCACACATATCAGGCGTTATATACGCGAATATTAGATATATGTAAAGTATGAGAAGAGATATAGGCATTACTAGTGCCCGAGCTGGACACCCATATGTACCTGTTAGACATAATCAGACTGACACTATAGACAACACGGGAATCGGCATAGACCCAAAGGTTCCCAATCAATCATAACGTAATAAATACGCAAGCCGACGAGGCTGCCACTATATATCATTATAATACGCAAGCCGACAAGGCTGCCACTACATGTCAATATACTACGCAAGCCGACAAGGCTGCCACTACATATCAATATACTACGCAAGCCGACAAGGCTGCCACTACGTATCGATAACATATGCAAGCCGGCAAGGCTGCTACATCAAACAGAAACATCCACAACAACTATATAGACACGGCTGATCATAATCTATATACAACCCACACACATGTCTACAGACCTCTAAGAGTATCAACAGCGAAATATGACGGGACAGGGCCCCGTCGTACCCCTGGACAAACATATATATATATACATCAGAAGGTCTGTACCAAAAATCTAGGCTCCGAAACAACGGAGGTCTCCAAGATAGCTGAATGGAAATCCTAAGCTGAGGGATCACCGAATCGAGCGTCTGTACCTGCGGGCATGAAACCTAGCCCCCCGAAGAAAGGGGGGTCAGTACGAAATATGTACTGAGTATATAAAGCATGAAATACAGTAAAAGGATTTAAACTGAAATAGGGGGTACAGGAGACAAGTATAACATCCAGAATACCAAAACACTTGCCTTTCGAAACATAAATCATGCATGTCAATATCATGTATCATGCCCGGCCCAATATGGGACTCGGTGAATAAGGTCGCCACATACCATCCTTGGTGCCATAAACACATCATAACACTGTCACATCATAACACCATCATATATATATATATATATATATATATATATATATATATATATATATATATATATATCATATCCCGGCCCTCTAGTGAGGGACTCGATGAACAATGCAGTGAAACTGTGGACGAAAACGTATGTTGGCCCGGGACTCAGTGAAAGACATATTGAGGCATGCACGAGTAGAGTAGTGAGCAACCATATGCAAATTAAATCATATTTGAGACTCAATAGAATAATCAAAACGAACTATCATTTAAAAATCAAGACAATAGTCATATCAAGTACCTTTTGAATATCGCTATGGTTTATATCAAATAGAACTTCTGGAATCGCATACACGTATCAAGACATAATGAAATAGCTTCTGGAAATCAAGAACATTAGCCATCCTAGCGGTTCTAAGAATAGGAACTCCTTTGGAATCATATACACGTCGTCTGTTTGTTTTATAAAGATCATGCCAAAAAGAAAGAAAGAAAGAAAGGATAACTTTACATACCTGTTAAAGGTTAATCGTAATCACGTTCTCTTCGTCGCCCCTTTAGCCTATTTAATATGAAAGTAACGCTATCGTTAGTAAAATATACTTCCTAGCATATTGTCACACGCTAATCTTACTAGGGTGTGATGGGCACTCGACCCCATACTCGGAGCTGAGCGAACCCGCTGACTCTTATTACACACATAGTCTCTTTGAACTCTTAAATAAAAAAAAAATGAAATACATAGTAAAGCTTTCAGAAATACTCTTTTTCGTTGTTCTCAAATCAAACAAATACTGTAATTATATGGAATTTATCACATAATACAGAATGACACATCGACTGATGGATCCTCTTACAAAACTGACATCCCATACCCACGACTCTGTTTGCAAAGTCTCTAACATCAATCAGAAATCGTAGCACATATACTCTGACTCGGCAATACTCCAGGAGCAAATGGAGCTTGCCACTTCCGCTGGAATACCTTCTAGCAAGTCTTCTATTCATCTGGGCGTACCTGCGTGGCATGAAACGCAGCCCCCGAAGAGAGGGGGTCAGTACGGAATATGTACTGAGTATGTAAGGCATGGAATACAGAAAACAGAACCATAATCGGAACAACGGTACAAAAAGTAAGTACATTAACCAGAATACCAAGGTGCTTATTTTTCGAACGCAAATCTTGCATACCAATGTCATATGTCAGAAGAAGTACAGAAAATGGGTAAATCATCCAGAGTACCAAAATACTTACTTTCCAAACACGGATCATGCGTGCCGACATCATATGTCATTATATACATATACATATAACAGATCCCGGCCCTGTAGTGAGGGACGCGGTGGATGGAATCATCATGTATGCTGACATCATATATCATATACACATATAACAGATCCCGGCCCTCTAGTGAGGGACGCGGTGAACAGAATCATCAATGCATGCCAAAATCATATATCATATATGCATATAACAGATCCCGGCCCTTTATTGCGGGACGCGGTGAACAGAATCATCAATGCATGTCAAAATCATATATCATATATGCATATAACAGATCCCGGCCCTCTATTGCGGGACGCGGTGAACAGAATCATCAATGCATGTCAAAATCATATATCATATATGCATACAACAGATCCCGGCCCTCTATAGCGGGACGCGGTGAACAGAATCATCTCATGCCATCCTGGCCGCCATCCCCATATCATCATGTCATCATATACAGATGTACATATAACAGAACCCGACACGCAAGGGAGAGGGACGCGGTGAACAATGCAGAGGATGACGCACGATAACAGAACCTGGCTCGGGACGCAGTGAAGAACATACTGAGGCTTGCACGAGCAGAGTAGTGTGAAACCATATGCACATAAATCAAGACTCGATAGATACGTACACTTGCCGACATTTGAAGGATCAGAAACAAGTTTCGGGTCAATCCGACTTAGTATAAGAAAGTTATGGGCGTTTTAAGTACAGAACCTTTTACGAACGTTTCAGAAGCCATTTTTGGAAAATCAAAGCAACAATCATATCAAGTACCTTTCGGATATCGTTATGGATCAAATCAAATAGAGCTTTTGGAACCATATGTACGTATCAAAATATATCAAAGACTCACTGGAATAATCAAACGTGCTATCATTTGGAAATCAAGACATTAGTCATATCAATTGTCTCTCGAATGCCATTCGGAAACATATCAAATAGAACTTCGGACATCATAGATACGCATCAAAACCATATGAAATAGCTTATGGAAGTCAAGAATGTTAGCCATCCTAGTGGCTCTAAGAATAGGAATTTCTCTGAAATCATACATATACGTCATATGCTCGTTTCATAAGGATCACGCCAAAAGAAAGAAAGGGTAAGCCTTACATACCTGTTCCACGCCCTATTAGCTACGCTTAATTGTCCAAGCTTGCTAGTCTACATTCAAGAGAATCGACAAAATCATTAGACTCATCGTCATATCCTTGTCTTAGTCTTTCAAATGAGTTCATTTATATTCTACCGAAATTTTGGCAGCATTTCCCCCGTAAATACACCATCCCCGAGAATTCAACTCGGCCAAATTATCAACAACAATACCAACAATCATACTAACAACTTCAACAATCAATCCAAAATACATTCTAACATGGTTCAAGAACTTTCAAACAATTCACATAATGTTCAAACAACCCAACCAACATACCACTTCACCCGAAACCTTCCAAATTCAACAAGAACAATAACAACATATTTCCTTCTTTCAAATTCATAAATTATACCTACCACCCGAACCGTTCTCAACTCTACATAACCAACAACAACACATTCTTTCCTTCCAAATTCATGAACTATAACAATAGTCTATGCATTAACAACTTCATTCTCATAATTACAAGAAACTCTATTAAAATCACATTAGCTTCTACCACAATCCCACAATGATTACAACTTCATTTTAAGTTATCAAACCTTCATTTTCATCATGAAATCCACAACTATAACAATTAAAATACTAAATAAAATCAATCCATCTCGTCTTACCAATACATCCTCTATATTCAGCCACTACTTATACACACATACTTTCATGAATTTCATTCATTTCTTCACACTACAACATACACAACCATCCATAACATATAAAAAGAAGATTAAATCTTACCTTTTCCACTTCACTTCTCCCTCGGCTAGAGTTGCAACTTGCAAGAACGAATGGTTTATTTGCTCCAACAACTACTCCACGTTAATAAGGACCTTCCAATTGGTTGGAATACTAGAAGAAAATATTTTTTCTTGATCAATTCCATGGACACCAATTTTTGGAGCCATGGCCGAATACTACTACATATTTTCTTTTCTTGAAACTTCTTCATGTTTCTTGAAATAAAAGAAGATAAATAATATAATCCATGGGTCATCTTTTATTTATACACATTAAGAATCCATGTGGGCTTTGGCCCACTTGACTTGGACGGCCATGTGGCCCCTTTCAAGAACTTTCTTGAGCTTTTCGTGAAATTCCCATTTTGCCCCTAGCCTTCCTCAATATTACCATGAACTTCTTTGCGAATTTCCCTTTTTACCCATAGCCTTTCTCAATATTTCCATACTAATAAACAACTTGTATATTAAAATAATTTTGGAAAATAGTCTTACCCTTAACTCACCACGACTACCTTGAAATACCCGAATGTACGAAATACGGGATATAACACTAATAAATGTGTAACCAATCGCTTGGAGGATTCATTCTTTAATTTATACTTTCTTAACTAGGATTTTCATCAGTTAAGAACTTAACGGAAATCGGGCAGCATTTCCCCTATATACTCGCCTAACCCGAACTTCCAATTAACCTCCTGTTATCACAGAAATACAAACAATGACAGTAATAGAGATATGCATATAAAACCCTTACAATTCAGCCCATAAACAACTCTAACAATCCAATTACCCTTCTTAATCCTTTTCCAATCCAAATCGTTAACGTTTCAAGATTATACACCGAACAAACCAACACACGCTTTGTATACGATACGTTATACACTTCTTTCTTCCAAATTTAGAATCCACATCAACAACAACACGACCACAACACGAATAACAACATATGAACATAAATCATACTTTTAATCCTTTCAACCCACAATTTCATATAACAACAATTTCATGCAATTTCTTACATCCAATTTCGCCCAATTCAATTTTAATCCTTCCCTTACAACACCATTAATATAATTATACCACAAAATAAGAAAATCTTACCTTAATTTTCTCGGAGGAATTTCTACACTTAATTGCTCCAATTTCACAATTTCTTCTTCCTCAATTCAATATCCAATGTTGCTATCACCTCCTTGAACTTGTAATTCACTTGGAACTTGATCAAAATATGCAAAAAAAAAAAAATTTTGCTCAACAACCATGGTTGGCCGAGAGCTTGGCAGCCATGGCAATGTTCTTTTTTTTTTCTAAGTTTTAATCTTTGGTGCATTGAAATGAATTGTCAAGTTGTTTATCCAACCTTGTATATATATGGTGTCCCTTAAATTGACACATGACGCCCCCCCCCCTTTATGACTCACCACTTTAAGTTCTTCAATTTTATAATTTTTTTATTTTATTTCGGGTGGGGCCCACAAATAATAATTAAATTAATTAATTTTAATTAATCATTAATCCTTAGTTAATAATCTAATCATAATTAATTAGTCCCTAATCTCCAATAATATTTCTATACTAAATAAAATTTATTAACAATTTGTCTACTAATTAAAATTGAAAATTAAAAGTTCCTATTTCATATCCGAAAATAATCCCGTCTTTACTTAAGTCGATTAGCTTGCGAATAACTCGACGTATGAAAATACGGGATATAACATCCTTCCCCCCTTTAGAACATTCGTCCTCGGATGTTGAATTGGTCCTGTAAAGTTTTATAAAAATTTCGGGGAAGTCTCCCTTATCGCTATAACATATAGTTTCGTCTATTAATCAATATAATCAAGTGAGGAGTTTAAGTTACCTGTAGGCGTAGGGAACAAGTAAGGATACTTATTATTCATCTCCTCTTCGGCTTCTCAGGTCATCTCTTCTCTATTGTTGTTTCGCCATAATACTTTGACGGAAGCCACATCCTTGGTACGCAATCTCCTGACCTGCCGATCAAGTATGGCTATAGGTCGCTCCTCATAGGACAACTCCTCCGTCACCTAGACATCATCCACGGGAAATACTCTGGAAGGGTTGCCTATACATTTGCGAAGCATTGACACGTGAAAGACTGGATGTACTGCTTCCAAATCAGACGGTAGGTCCAACTCGTAGGCAACCCAGCCTACCCTACGGATAATCTGATAAGACCCAATGTACCTCGAGCTTAGCTTCCCTTTCTTGCCGAATCTCGTGATACCCTTCATGGGTGGCACCTTCAAGAACACTCAATCACCAACCTGAAATTCTAAGTGTCGACGTCGATTATCTGCATATGATTTCTGTCAACTCTGGGCTGCCAGTAACCTCTCCTGAATAAGCTTCACTTTATCAGCAGCCTGCTGAACCATGTCTGGGCCTATTAATTTAGTCTCACCAACATCAAACCAGCCAATAGGTGACCTGCACTTCCTCCCATACAAGGCCTCATACGGTGCCATCTGAATACTCGAATGGTAGCTGTTATTATAAGGAAACTCAATAAGTGGCAAATGATCATCCCAGCTACCTCTGAAATAAATAATACAGACCCGTAACATATCTTGTAGTGTCTGAATAGTACGCTCGGCTTGTCCGTCAGTCTGAGGGTGGAATGTTGTGCTAAGACTTACTTGTGTCCCCAATCCTTCCTGGAAGGATCTCCAAAAGTTAGCTGTAAACTGAGCTCCTCTGTCAGAGATAATAGCTGTGGGAACCCCATGAAGTCTCACTATCTCCTTGAGGTATAACCTAGCATAGTCCTCAGCTGAATAAGTAGTCTTGACTGGAAGACAATGGGCTGATTTTGTCAGCCTATCCACGATAACCCAAATAGAGTCATATCTTCGCGGAGTGCGAGGTAAACCTGTAACGAAGTCCATATTAATTACCTCCCATTTCCAAGTCGGGATCTCTATCTCCTGTAATAATCCACCGGGCTTCTGATGCTCGACCTTAACCTGTTGAGAATTTGGGCATCGAGCAACAAACTCTGCTATATCTTTTTTCATGCCAGCCCACCAATATAAACATCTGAGGTCATGATACATCTTTGTTGACCTTGGATGAACAGAATAACGGGCATAGTGTGCCTCTCCCATAACCTGTCGCCGTAACTCTGCAACCTCAGGTACACATAATCTGCCTCTGTATCGTAGCTCTCCGTCAGGTGCAACTTCGAAAGGGGTCTCCTCCTTTTGAAGAGTTGCATCTCTATAATGTACAAGAACAGGGTCCTCCTACTGGTTTCTCTTTACCTCTTCAATGATAGAGGATTCAGCAACTCCTCGAACAGAAACTCCACCATCATCAGAATCAGCCAAACGGACTCCAAGATTAGCTAACTGGCAAATCTCATGGACTATATCCTTCCGTTATGGCTGTACATCTGCCAACCTGCCCATAGATTTACGGCTGAGTGCATCTGCTACAACATTTGCTTTCCCTGGGTGGTATAGAATGTCAACATCATAGTCCTTCAGCAACTCTAGCCACCTCCTCTGCCGCAAATTTAGCTCCTTCTGCTTAAAGATATATTGGAGACTCTCATGATCCGTGTAAATATCACAATGCACGCCGCATAAATAATGTATCCATATCTTCAAGGCATGAATTACTGCTGCTAACTCTAGATCATGAGTGGGATAATTTCTTTCGTGCTTTCTGAGCTGCCGGGAGGCATAGGCTATAACTTTGCCATGCTGCATCAATACACAACCTAGCCAAACGCTGATGCATCACAATAAATAACATAGCCATCTGGCCCCTCAGGAAGTGTTAGAACTGGAGTCGTAGTCAACTTATCCTTCAGTAATTGGAAGCTTCGCTCACAAGCATCGGTCCACTGGAACTTAGCTGCCTTCTATGTTAGCCTTGTTAAAGGCGTTGAAATCGAGGTAAATTTCTCTACGAACCTCCTGTAATACCCTGCTAGCCCCAGAAAACTACGTACCTCGGTAGGCGTCGTAGGTCTAGGCCAAGTCTTCACCGCATCAATCTTTTGTGAGTCTACCCGAATGCCATCAGCTCCAATAATATGCCCCAAGAATGCTACTGAAGTCAGCCATAATTCACACTTAGAAAACTTAGCATACAGCTTCTGGTGCTGGAGCACTCTAAGTACCGCTCTCAGATGGTTCGCATGCTCCTCTTCTGATCGTGAGTAGACTAGAATATCATCGATAAACACAATCACTAACATATCTAGGAACGGCTTGAATATTTAGTTCATCAAATCCATAAATACTGCTGGAGCATTTGTCAGCCCAAAAGACATCACTCTAAACTCATAATGCCCGTATCGGGTCCTGAATGCAGTCTTCGGAATATCTGTCTCCTTTACCCGCACCTGGTGATAGCCTAACCGCAAGTCTATCTTCGAGAAACCCTTAGTACCCTGCAACTGGTCAAATAGATCATCAATTATGGGGAGGGGATATCTATTCTTTATCGTCACTTTATTCAGCTGCCTATAATCGATACACATCCGCAGCGACCCATCTTTCTTTCTCACAAATAGTATCGGTGTTCCCCAAGGTGATGTACTGGGCCTGATGAACCCCGTTTCTAATAAATCTCTCATTTGCTCCTTAAACTCTTTCAGTTCTGTAGGTGCCATCCTATAAAGAGGAATAGATATGGGCTGAGTATCTGGCAGCACATCTATAGTAAACTCTATCTCCCGCTCAGGAGGAAGGCCTGGAAGTTCATCTGGGAATACATCTGGGAATTCGCTAACTATCGGCACTTACTGAAGAGTCGGTGCCTCTGCCTTCAGGTCATGCACCCAAACCAGATGATAAATATACCCCTTTCTAACCATCTTCTTTGCCTTGAGGTATGAAATAAACTTACCCCTCGGAAATGCTGTATTTCCCATCTACTCTATAATTGGATCTCCTAGGAATTGAAAGCGAACTACCTTTTCTCTACAATCAACGTTGGCATAGCAAGAAGCTAGCCAATCCATACCCATAATAACATCAAACTCAGTCATATCTAACTCTATCAGATCTGCCTTGGTGCAACGACTATATATAATCACCGAACAATCTCTATATACTTGCCTTGCTGTAACAGAATCTCCTACCGGTGTAGCTACCTCAAATGGGTCTATCAATTCAGGTTTTATCCCAATTCTACTAGCAACAAAGGGAGAAATATACGATAATGTGGAGTCTGGGTCTATCAATGCATATACGTCTCGACAGAAAATCAATAGTATACCTGTAACCACATTTGGTGACGCCTCGTGATCCTTCCTACTAGCCAAAGCATATATGCGGTTCGAAGGACCGCTAGAACTGGAAGCTCCGCCACGACCTCTACCTCGGCCTGCTGGTACCTGAACACCCTGCCATTTATGGCGCATAGCTACAGAAGAAGATGAACCAGCAACCGACCCAGTGGGCTGAACCACACCGCCCGAACCACTGCTATACGGACACTCGCTCATAATATGGCCCTGACGGCCGCAAGAAAAACAAGCACCTGTAGCACGATGACACTCTCCAGGATGATGCCTACCACACCTAGAACACCGAGGCAAAGGTGGCCTCGATTGACTGAAACCTTTGTTCATCTGCGAACCCGAAGCCTTGGAGCTCTGACCGGCTCCTGAATACCCTGTGCTGTCAAACCTTCTACCTGTGAACTGTGGAGGTACACTCTGTGCTGGCTGGGACGGATATCTAATATGCTGCTGAGGCTACCCGCCTCGAAACTCGCCAGAATAGCCAGCCGATCTGGCCCTCTTATGCTGGCCTCTATCATAATCTCTATCTGGCTAGCGTCCCCTGTGTCGATCCTCCACCCCCTGTGCATATGCCTGTACCTGAGCAATATCCATACCTGGCTGAAGAGCCACTGCCATATAACCATCAACCAAATAACGATCTAACCCCATCACATAGCGATGCACTCTATCTGCCATATCAGCTACGATAGTAGGTGCATATCTAGCCAACGAGTCAAACTCAAGGCTATACTCTCGAACACTCCTGCCCCTCTGCCTCAACTGTAAGAATCTATCAACTCTAGCTCGCCGCATCTCTAGAGGCAGAAAGTGGCCAAGAAAGGCCTCAACAAACTCATCCCATAATGCTGGAGGATCATCCTCGCCCCTAAACAACTCCCATGACTCATACCAATTAACAGCTACATCCCGCAATCGATACGAAGCCAACTCGACAGACTCAGTCTCAAAAGCCTTAATTATCCTCAACGTACGCTGCCTCTGCCGAATGAACTCCTGCGGGTCATCCTCGGGCTTTGACCCGGAAAACTCTGGAGGATTACAACTTAAGAAGTCACGGGCTCTCAAACTGTCATGTCTATCCGCCTGGTCAACCCCTAGTCCATGCCTGCGAGCCTGTCCTACCACTAATCTGGTGAGCAACTGAACTGCATCTCTCATGGGTCTATCCTCTGCCCCTGGCTGAGGAGCTAGAGGCTCAGGTGCTGGAACCTCGGGAGCTGGCGGTGGAGCCTCCCCTTGAAATGGAGTTGTCGCTGCCCTAGGTTCCTCTGGAAGTGGCGGTGTAGCAGAACTCGCGGACTGGAACACAATCTCAGGCATAAACTGGGCACGGGCCCTAGTAACTCTCCATGTCTGGCTAGTATCCCCTGCTACCATTTTGCCTTTCTGGGCAGCTGTCGCTTTCTTTGGAGGCATAGCTGTAGACATAATAGTCTGTTAGGAAGGGATTATCCTCATAATATAGCTCTATCGCACCATCTAGGATAAGAAGGAAAGTAACATCCTAAATGTCCTATAACCTCCTGTTTATAGATGTGGTGCACAATACACCGATAAACAAGACTCTACTAGACACGGTCTGTAGACACTCCGAGGATGAACTGCTCTGATGCCACTTTTGTCACGACCCATCCCCGTGGGCCATGACTAGTGCCCGAGTTGGACACCCATATGTACCTGTTAGACATAATCAGACTGACACTATAGACAACATGGGAGTCGGCATAGACCCAAAGGTTCCCAATCAATCATAACGTAATAAATACGCAAGCCGACGAGGCTGCCACTATATATCATTATAACACGCAAGCCGACAAGGCTGCCACTACATGTCAATATACAATGCAAGCCGACAAGGCAGCCACTACGTATTGATAACATATGCAAGCCGGCAAGGCTGCTACATCAAACAGAAACATCCACAACAACTATACAGACACGGCTGATCATAATCTATATACAACCCACACACATGTCTACAGACCTCTAAGAGTATCAACAGTGAAATAATACGGGACAGGGCCCTGTCGTACCCCTGAAAAAACATATATATATATATATATACATCAGAAGGTCTGTACCAAAAATCTAGGCTCCGGAACAACGGAGCTCTCCAAGATAGCTGAATGGAAATCCTAAGCTGGGGGATCACCCAATCGAGCGTCTGTACCTGCGGGCATGAAACCTAGCCCCCCGAAGAAAGGGGGGTCAGTACGGAATATGTACTGAGTATATAAAGCATGAAATACAGTAAAAGAGATTATAACTGAAATAGAGGGTACAAGAGACAAGTATAACATCCAGAATACCAAAACACTTGCCTTTTGAAACATAAATCATGCATGTCAATATCATATATCATACCCGGCCCAATATGGGACTCAGTGAATAAGGTCGCCACATACCAACCTTGGTGCCATAAACACATCATAACACCGTCACATCATTACACCATCACATCATAACAACATATATATATATATATATATATCATATCCCGGCCCTCTAGTGAGGGACTCGGTGAACAATGCAGTGAAACTGTGCACGAAAACGTATGCTGGCCCGGGACTCACTGAAAGACATATTGAGGCATGCACGAGTAACGTAGTGAGCAACCATATGCAAATTAAATCATATTTGAGACTAAATAGAATAATCAAAACGAACTATCATTTGAAAATCAAGACAATAGTCATATCAAGTACCTTTCTAATATCGCTATGGTTTATATCAAATAGAACTTCTGGAATCGCATACACGTATCAAGACATAATGAAATAGATTCTGGAAATCAAGAACATTAGCCATCCTAGCGGTTCTAAGAATAGGAACTCCTTTGGAATCATATACACGTCGTCTGTTTGTTGCATAAAGATCATGCCAAAAAGAAAGAAAGGATAACTTTACATACCTGTTAAAGGTTAATAGTAATCACGTTCGCTTCGTCGCCCCTTTAGCCTATTTAATATGAAAGTAACGCTATCATTAGTAAACTATACTTCCTAGCTTATAAATCTTTAACCAATCGCTTGCAGGATTCATTCTTTAATTTATACTTTCTTAACTAGGATTTTCATTAGTTAAGAACTTAACGGAAATCGGGCAGCATTTCCCCTATATACTCGCCTAACCCGAACTTCCAATTAACCTCCTGTTATCACAGAAATACCAACAATGACAGTAATAGAGATATGCATATAAAACCCTTACAATTCCGCCCATAAACAATACAAATCGTTAACGTTTCAAGATTATACTCGGAACAAACCAACACACGCTTTGTATACGATACGTTATACACTTCTTTCTTCCAAATTTAGAATCCACATCAACAACAACATGACCACAACACGAATAACAACATATGAACATAAATCATACTTTTAATCCTTTCAACCCACAATTTTATATAACAACAATTTCATTTAATTTCTTACTTCCAACTTCACCCAATTAAATTTTAATCCTTCCCTTACAACACCATTAATACAATTATACCACAAAATAAGAAAATCTTACCTTAATTTTCTCGGAGGAATTTCTACACTTAATTGCTCCAATTTCACAATTTCTTCTTCCTCAATTCAATATCCAATGTTGCTATCACCTCCTTGAACTTGTAATTCACTTGGAACTTGATCAAAATATGCAAAAAAAAATATTTTGCTCAACAACCATGGCTGGCCGAGAGCTTGGCAGCCATGGCAATGTTCTTTTGTTTTTCTAAGTTTTAATCTTTGGTGAAATGAAATGAATTGTCAAGTTGTTTATCCAACCTTGTATATATATGGTTTCCCTTAAATTGACACGTGATGCCCCCCCCCCCTTATGACTCACCACTTTAATTTCTTGAATTTTATATATTTTTTATTTTATTTCGGGTGGGGCCCACAAATAATAATTAAATTAATTAATTTTAATTAATCATTAATCCTTACTTAATAATCTAATCATAATTAATTAGTCCCTAATCTCCCATAATATTTCTATACTAAATAAAATTTATAAACAATTTGTCTACTAATTGAAATTGAAAATTAAAAGTTCCTATTTCATATCCGAAAATAATCCCGTCTTTACTTAAGTCGATTAGCTTGCGAATAACTCGACGTATGAAAATACGGGATATAACATCCTTCCCCCCTTTAGAACATTCGTCCTCGGATGTTGAATTGGTCCTGTAAAGTCTTATAAAAATTTCGGGGAAGTCTCCCTTATCGCTATAACATATAGTTTCGTCTATTAATCAATATAATCAAGTGAGGAGTTTAAGTTACCTGTAGGCGTAGGGAACAAGTAAGGATACTTATTCTTCATCTCCTCTTCGGCTTCCCAGGTCATCTCTTCTCTATTATTGTTTCGCCATAATACTTTGACGGAAGCCACATCCTTGGTACGCAATCTCCTGACCTGCCGATCATGTATGGCTATAGGTCGCTCCTCATAGGACAACTCCTCCGTCACCTGGACATCATCCATGGGAAATACTCTGGAAAGGTTGCCTATACATTTGCGAAGCATTGACATGTGAAAGACTGGATGTACTGCTTCCAAATCAGATGGTAGGTCCAACTCGTAGGCAACCTAGCCTACCCTACGGATAATCTGATAAGGCCCAATGTACCTCGGGCTTAGCTTCCCTTTCTTGCCGAATCTCGTGACACCCTTCATGGGTGGCACCTTCAAGAACACCCAATCACTAACCTGAAATTCTAAGTGTCGACGTCGATTATCTACATATGATTTCTGTCAACTCTGGGCTGCCAGTAACCTCTCCTGAATAAGCTTCACTTTATCAACAGCCTGCTGAACCATGTCTGGGCCTATTAATTTAGTCTCACCAACATCAAACTAGCCAATAGGTGACCTGCACTTCCTCCCATACAAGGCCTCATACGGTGCCATCTGAATACTCGAATGGTAGCTATTATTATAAGCAAACTCGATAAGTGGCAAATGATCATCCCAGCTACCTCTGAAATAAATAATACAGACCTGTTACATATCTTGTAGTGTCTGAATAGTACGCTCGACTTGTCCGTCAGTCTGAGGGTGGAATGCTGTGCTAAGACTTACATGTGTCCCCAATCCTTCCTGGAAGGATCTCCAAAAGTTGGCTGTAAACTGAGCTCCTCTGTCGGAGATAATAGCTGTGGGAACCCCATGAAGTCTCACTATCTCCTTGAGGTATAACCTAGCATAGTCCTCAGCTGAATAAGTAGTCTTGACTGGAAGAAAATGGGCTGATTTTGTCAGCCTATCCACGATAACCCAAATAGAGTCATATCTTCGCGGAGCGAGGTAAACCTGTAACGAAGTCCATATTAATTACCTCCCATTTCCAAGTCGGGATCTCTATCTCCTGTAATAATCCACCAGGCTTCTGATGCTCGACCTTAATGTCACGACCCAGCCCCGTGGGCCGCGACTGGCACCCTACCTGGGTACCCAGACCAAATCGCATATTCATTTCCGAACCCAAACTTATATCAGGATTTTCCAAAAGTTATATCACACATAATTTATATCGAAAAAAATATCTTAAGCGGTCATATCAAATCAAACTCAAACAAAGCGGCGGAATAGACATCGCCGGTCAAAATACAAATATATACAAAAGGGCCATTTGGGGCCATCATATCAAACAGACCGCTTTAAGACCCGAAAGCAAAATCAGACAACATACACATAGGACCCTCGCCCCACAAAGATGACTACAGACCTCTACGAATTCAAAACATGACATATGGCGAGACAGGGCCCCGCCGTACCCCAAACTGTCAAATATACAAAGTACACATACAAAGTGGAGGAGTCTGTACCAAGAGTGGGCTCCGGATCAAGTAAAAGTACTCCGGAAAGCAAGAAGTGAAGCCTACTGCGGAGGATCACCGATGTCTGCACCTGCGGGCATAAAACGCAGCCCCCGGAGAGAGGGGGTCAGTACGAAATATGTACTGAGTATGTAAAGCACGGAGTACAGAATTATGGATCAAAACCGAAAGCAAATCAAATTTCAAAGTGGGGTACAAACTGGTATGTCAAAATCTGTATCGGAATCATATACATATATTTTATGCAAATAAAATCATGCAAACGCTTAAGAACGTGGTCGCCACTCCGACGCTGGCACCACACACAGCATAACACCAGAAGGTTTCAAATCTCCGTACATCCCCGAACATAATCATAATCATCGGTGAGCGTATCGCATCCCGAGCCATATCACAGCATAACTCCAAACGGAACCCGACCCTATGGCGAAGCCTTGGGAACCGCAACACAGCATACGGCCGAATTATCATAAAACGCACGAATCAAAACCGGCCCGGGAACCGGTGAACGAAGTCATAATAAGGCACGAGCAGAGTCGTGAGCAAACAAATGCAAATCGTATTTCGAAATAGTGTTTCAAAACAAAGTAAACTCATAAATCATATCCTATTACAAAATAGTCGAATACTTAGTCGACATAAGGTTTCATTTTGCAAAACGATTCCAAAATGGTCCATATAGTTCAAAACCTGGATTAGTGCATCGAATAGTCCAAACATACCCCGTGGAAGGATGTTCCAAAGATCAGAAGTGGTATGTTCAACTCTATTCTCAAAGATGGCCCGAAGGGCAAATCGGGCATTTTGGGGTAGCGGACCCACCTCGAGTCGAAGTGAGGTGGCGAACATATTTTTACGAGCAGTTATATGCCAAGGGTCATACATAATCATTTCTAGGTTACCCGACCACATTTCGATAGGTTTCGGACGAATAATGGCATTCTAGCCAAAAGGGAGCCTTTAGGCTTCAATCGAATTGAATGAATAGTAACTTTCCTGTGGATCGGGTTTCGAGGAGCAGAAATGCTCCGGAAGGTCTCATATTCAACTAACACACTAAGATATGCCAAATAAAGAATTGGGAAGCTTTACATACCTCTCAGATGTCGTAAGCTCCTCCAAAAGTCCCGTCCCGTTTCGTCAAAAATCTGCAAATGGTCAAAGTTACCAAATGAGATTCTTAGGCTCAAAAATGCCTTTAACTCCATATTTGCCTACCGAAATTTCGGCAGCACTTCCCCTATAAATCTAACATCCCCGAGGCGTAGCTCGGCTCAAATTAACCAACCACAACAGCCCACACATCAACCAAACAATATAAACAACAATCAAGCCATTCTAGCTTTAAAGTTCTACATGATTTCTAAAGTTGGCAACTTTCCATTCAAACTTTCAAAATTCCAATTCTATATCTACCTATTTGTATTCATTCCCACATTCAAACTTATACAACCACATTCTCATTACAATTCAAACCATACACGAAATTGCACCAAAATCCATTAGTTCCATAATTCTTCAAAACATTAAAATTCACGACGAACATTCTAACTAACGTCGTTCCAATCCGAATTCGTCAACATCGATATAGATTCATATCTAAAGTCTATAGCACCCCAAAATATACATCGATATACATAAGAATACCAAGGATATACACTTTCCGATAATATCCGAATTCGTTTTCCACCGCCAATTTAATTCAACAATCAATCAATTACGATCTAAGGGTCACAACAACACATTATGCCAACTTAAACAAGATCAATTCAAACCATTTCTTTCCTTCCATAACTCACGGACAAACACACTACACACACACACCCACGACTTTCTATTTGCGTTATAATTACGGGATCTCCATCTACTTCCAATGCTTAACACATTCACATCAATTCTATAACAAAAAGGGGACAAAATTCATACCTTTCCTTGAAACCCCGACTTGTCGCAAACGTCGATTTTACGCCAAACTAATTATACCCCGTTGAAGAGGGCCTTGAGTACTTCACAAATATGAGAAGAGCAAGATTTTTGGATCACAAGAAAGCTTGGAATTTTTCTTTCTTTCTCTTCACTATTCGGCCGAATGCCCCTTTCCTTTGTGTGTTCTTGATTTTTTTTTGATTTGATCTAAATTACTAAGACTTCAAGTGATATATATCCTTTTGGGGTCATGTGCATAGCACATGACCCTTTTAAAATGGGCTTGGCCGGCCCCTCTCTTTCCTTTGGGCTTCAATTGTAATTTTTTTATTTCTTTGGCCCACTTCTTGAAAAGTCCCGATTTGTAATTCCCGAAACTAATTTCCGAAATTCCAAATTTATCCTCGGCCTTCCCCGAGGGCTTAGCATTAAAGATTTCACAACCAACATAGTCATATTCACAAAAATTAAATTAGGTCCTTCTAACACCCGAGTCATAATTATTTCACGATTTCCAATTATACGAAAACACGGGATATAACACTTAACCTGTTGAGAATTTGGGCATCGAGCAACAAACTCTGCTATATCTTTTTTCATGCCAGCCCACCAATATAAACATCTGAGGTCATGATACATCTTCGTTGACCTTGGATGAACAGAATAACGGGCATAGTGTGCCTCTCCCATAACCTGTCGTCGTAACTCTGCAACCTCAGGTACACATAATCTGCCTCTGTATCGTAGCACTCCGTCAGGTGTAACTTCGAAAGGGGTCTCCTCCTTTTGAAGAGCTGCATCTCTATAATGTACAACAACAGGGTCCTCCTACTGGTTTCTCTTTACCTCTTCAATGATAGAGAATTCAGCAACTCCTCGAACAGAAACTCCGCCATCATCAGAATCAGCCAAACGGACTCCAAGATTAGCTAACTGGAAAATCTCATGGACTATCTCCTTCCGTTATGGCTGTACATCTGCCAACCTGCCCATAGATTTACGGCTGAGTGCATCTGCTACAGCATTTGCTTTCCCTGGGTGGTATAGAATGTCAACATCATAGTCCTTCAGCAACTCTAGCCACCTCCTCTGCCGCAAATTTAGCTCCTTCTGCTTAAAGATATATTGGAGACTCTCATGATTCATGTAAATATCAACATGCACGCCGTATAAATAATGTATCCACATCTTCAAAGCATGAATTACTGCTGCTAACTCTAGATCATGAGTGGGATAATTTCTTTCGTGCTTTCTGAGCTGCCGGGAGGCATAGGCTATAACTTTGCCATGCTGCATCAATACACAACCTAGCCCAACGCTGATGCATCACAATAAATAACATAGCCATCTAGCCCCTCAGGAAGTGTTAGAACTGGAGTCGTAGTCAACTTATCCTTCAGTAATTGGAAGCTTAGCTCACAAGCATCGGTCCACTAGATCTTAGCTGTCTTCTATGTTAGCCTTGTTAAAAGCACTGAAATCGAGGTAAATTTCTCTACGAACCTCCTGTAATACCCTGCTAGCCCCAAAAAACTACGTACCACGGTAGGCATCGTACGTCTAGGCCAAGTCTTCACCGCCTCAATCTTTTGTGAGTCTATCCGAATGCCATCAGCTCCAATAATATGCCCCAAGAATGCTACTGAAGTCAGCCAGAATTCACACTTAGAAAACTTAGCATACAACTTCTGGTGCTGGAGCACTCTAAGTACCGCTCTCAGATGGTCCGCATACTTCTCTTCTGATCGTGAGTAGACTAGAATATCATCGATAAACACAATCACTAACATATCTAGGAACGGCTTGAATATTTAGTTCATCAAATCCATAAATACTGCTGGAGCATTTGTCAGCCCAAAAGACATCACTCTAAACTCATAATGCCCGTATCGGGTCCTGAATGCAGTCTTCAGAATATCTGTCTCCTTGACCCGCACCTGGTGATAGCCTGACCGCAAGTCTATCTTCGAGAAACCCTTAGCACCCTGCAACTGGTCAAATAGATCATCAATTCTGGGGAGGGGATATCTATTTTTTATCGTCACTTTATTCAGCCGCCTATAATCGATACACATCCGCAGCGACCCATCTTTCTTTCTCACAAATAGTTCCGGTGTTCCCCAAGGTGATGTACTAGGCCTGATGGACCCCGTTTCTAATAAATCTCTCATTTGCTCCTTAAACTCTTTGAGTTCTGCAGGTGCCATCCTATAAAGAGGAATAGATATGGGCTGAGTATCTGGCAGCACATCTATAGTAAACTCTATCTTCCGCTCAGGAGGACGGCCTGGAAGTTCATCTGGGAATACATCTGGGAATTCGCTAACTATCGGCACTGACTGAAGAGTCGGCGCCTCTGCCTTCAGGTCATGCACCCGAAACAGATGATAAATATACCCCTTTCTAACCATCTTCTTTGCCTTGAGGTATGAAATAAACATACCCCTCGGAAATGTTGTATTTCCCATCTACTCTATAATTGGCTCTCCTGGGAATTGAAAGTGAACTACCTTTTCTCTACAATCAACGTTGGCATAGCAAGAAGCTAGCCAATCCATACCTATAATAACATCAAACTTAGTCATATCTAACTCTATCAGATCTGCCTTGGTGCAACGACTATATATAATCACCGAACAATCTCTATATACTTGCCTTGCTGTAACAGAATCTCCTACCGGTGTAGCTACCTCAAATGGGTCTATCAATTCAGGTTTTATTCCAATTATACTGGCAACAAAGGGAGAAATATACGATAATGTGGAGCCTGGGTCTATCAATGCATATACGTCTCGACAGAAAATCAATAGTATACCTGTAACCACATTTGGTGACGCCTCCTGATCCTGTCTACTAGCCAAAGCATATATACGGTTCGAAGGACCGCTAGACCTGGAAGCTCCGCCACGACCTCTACCTCGGCCTGCTGGTACCTGAACACCCTGCCATATAGGGCGCATAGCTACAGAAGAAGATGAACCAGCAACCGACCCAGTGGGCTGAACCACACCTCCCGAACCACTGCTATACGGACACTCGCTCATAATATGGCGTTGACGGCCGCAAGAAACACAAGCACCTGTAGCACGATGAACTTCTCCAGGATGATGCCTACCACACCTAGAACACCGAGGCAAAGGTGGCCTCGACTGACTGAAACCTTTGTTCATCTGCGAACCCAAAGCCTTGGAGCTTTGACCAGCTCCTGAATACCCTGTGCTGTCAAACCTTCTACCTGTGAACTGTGGAGGTACACTCGGTGTTGGCTGGGACGGATATCTAATATGCTGCTGAGGCTACCCGCCTCGAAACTCGCCAGGATAGCCAGCCGATCTGGCCCTCTTATGCTGGCCTCTATCATAATCTCTATCTGGCTGGCGTCCCCTGTGTCGATCCTCCACCCCCTGTGCATATGCCTGTACCCGAGCAATATCCATACCTGGCTGAAGAGCCACTGCCATACAACCATCAACCAAATAACGATCTAACCCCATCACATAGCGATGCACTATATCTGCCATATCAGCTACGATAGTAGGTGCATATCTAGCCAACGAGTCAAACTCAAGGCTATACTCTCGAACACTCCTGCCCCTCTGCCTCAACTGTAAGAATCTATCAACTCTAGTTCGCCGCATCTCTAGAGGCAGAAAGTGGCCAAGAAAGGCCTCAACAAACTCATCCCATAATGCTGGAGGATCATCCTCGCCCCTAGACAACTCCCATGACTCATACCAATTAACAGCTACATCCCGCAATCGATACGAAGCTAACTCGACAAACGCAGTCTCAAAAGCCTTAATTATCCTCAACGTACGCTGCATCTGCCGAATGAACTCCTGCGGGTCATCCTCGGGCTTTGACCCGAAAAACTCTGGAGGATTACAACTTAAGAAGTCACGGGCTCTCAAACTGTTATGTCTATCTGCCTGGTCAACCCCTAGTCCATGCCTGCGAGCCTGTCCTACCACTAATCTGGTGAGCAACTGAACTGCATCTCTCATGGGTCTATCCTCTGCCCCTGGCTGAGGAGCTAGAGGCTCAGGTGCTGGAACCTCGGGAGCTGGCGGTGGAGCCTCCCCCTGAACTGGTGCTGTCGCTGCCCTAGGTTCCTCTGGATGTGGCGGTGTAGCAGAACTCGCAGACTGGAACACAATCTCAAGCATAAACTGGGCACGGGCCCTAGTAACTCTCCGAGTCTGGCTAGTATCCCCTGCTGTTATATCCCGTATTTTCGTGTATTCGGAAAAATTTAAAATAATTTTGATTTGTAAGGAATAAGGTCATATGTGATTTGAATTAATATATGTATGTGTTGTTCATGAAAAATATTGATGTGGAAACACGGAGGAAGGCCAAGGGCAAAATTGGATGAAAATTTGAGCCCAACACCAAGGGGTGGCCGGCCATCACTTGGCCCAAGCCCACCATTTTAATAAATATTTACCATGTGCTAGAAATAACTAATAAAGGATCATTATCTCTTAGAACTTTCATGAAACAAGAAAGAGAGAACAAGCAAGAAGAGCAAAAAAAAAATAGAGGGCATTCGGCCCTCTTGCTCCCACTTTCACCTCCCAAAAATCTTCCTCCAAAAATTTGTGTCTTGTGATTTTCCTACTAAATTGAGTGCCCTTTACAACATGGTGCAATTGTTTGGGAAGAAAGGGCACTAGTTTCTTCAATGTGACAACATACTTGAGTGAAGAAGATTGGAGAAAAAGGTAAGAATTCATTCCATATTATTATGTTATGAAGGCTTATTTGTGTTGTAGTATATGGAAATGAGTAGAATTCATGAAAACATGGAAGTTTGTAAAGTGGGTGTGCATGTGTGCATGTGGCCGTGTGTATACTACATTGTATGCATGTGATGTGTTGAATTTTATGTTGCATTCTAGTTGTGTGTAGGATGGAATGTATATTGAGAATGAAAGTTGAATGAATTTGATGGAAGTTGGGAAAATGGAGTGTGGCCGTGTGGTATTTGAAGTTGGAAGGAGAATGAATTAATTTGGTTTAACATGTTTGTTGTGTTGTTGTGATGCTTGCAATGTAAATAAAGATAAAATGATGTAAGTTTGCAATTAAATGGAAAGTAGAAGTTTATGCCGTTTTAGTATGATTTTATGACATTATGAAAATGGAGTTGTTAAGGTGCAAATTACGATGATTGTTGATGAATTTGGGATATGGAAGCATGTTATGAATAAGTATGTTAAAGATTAGAAGTTTTGAATGAATTATGACTTTGGTGGAAAGTTGTATATTTTGTATATCGAATGAATATTTCGTACAAATGATATGAAGTGTTTCCAAATTATATTGTGATGATTTTGGTTAATGATGAATGTGAAATCCTTGAGACTTGTTTGGAAATTTGAAATTTGAAATGGAAGTATTGCTTTATGTAGAAAAGAAGAATATTGACGTTAGAACCATTTTGATGTGATTCGTGATAACTTTGGTATTGTGGGTTGTGTTGTTGATATTTATTGAGTCGAGCTAAGCCTCGGGGATGTTATATGTATAGGGGAGGTGCTGCCGAAATTTCGGCAGACAAACATGAAGTTAAGTGAATTCTTAAGTTTTGCAATTCCTAATTGGTAACAATGACCAATTGCAGATTTTGGACGAAACGGGAATCGAGTTTGAACGAGCGTAAGAAGTGAGAAAGGTATGTAAGGCTACCCCATTCCTTCTTTTGGCATGTCCTAGGTATACTAGGTCGATATTGGAGCCCCGGGGGCAATTCTGTTCCTTGAAATCCGAAATGGAAATTGAGTACTATTCATTCAATTGAATTGAACTATAAAACTCACATTTTGTTGGAAAGTGACCATATGTTCAAAACGTTTGTAAACGTAATCGATTTGCTTTGAAACCTCCATGTATGATTCCATAGACCCCAAATGTCCGCGGTTCAGGTCCGCCACCTCGACTTGGCCCGAGGTGGGCCCGCTAACTCCGAGATTCTTTTGTTTGCTCTATTAGTCTCATTTTTGTATAATGTGGGCAAAGGATTTTCGTTTGTGAATTTGGCTATCGAAAAATAATACTTTGATTGCCACGATATCCTAAATTATATTTTGAGCCATAATTACCATTTTGGAAATACTTTTGTGAAATGAACCCCGTTTTGATTAATTGTTTGAACTATTTTGACTAATGAGTCAACAAGTGATTTTATCAAGTTTGCAAAAGTATTTTGATATATATAAATTGCATTGTTTGCTCACGACTCCGCTCGTGCCCTTATTATGATTTCGTCCACCGGTTCCCGGGCCGGTTATGGTTCGTGTGCCCTATGATAAATTCGGCCGTATGTTGTGTTACGGTTCCTGAGGCCTCGCCATAGGGCCGGGTTCCGTTTGGAGTTATGTTGTGATATGGCTGGTGATATGTTATGATGATATGTGTGTTCGGGGATGTATGGAGATTTGAACCTTCTAGTGTTGTGCTGTGTGTGGCACCTGCGTCGGAGGGGTGACCACGTTCCTGAGCTTTGCATGATTTTTATCTGCATTATGTACATACGTTTTTGGTACAGATTTTGATATACTGGTCAGTATTCCCCTTTTTGTATCCTGTTTGTTTTCAGTTATGGTTTACACTTCTGCACTCTATGCTTTACATACTCAGTACATCTTTCGTACTGACCCCCTTTCTTCGGGGGCTGCGTTTCATGCCCGCAGGTACAGACACCGGTGATCCACCACTGTAGGCTCCACGTCCTGCTATTACAGAGTGCTCCTTTTGATTCGGAGCCCATGTGTCAGTATATATCTTTTGTGATGTATATGCATCTGTATATTTGACTATTTGGGGTACGGCGGGGCCCTGTCCTGTCATATGTTTTCGTTTTGTATTTGTAGAGTCCTGTAGTCATATTTGTGGGTCGAGGGTCCGGTATGTGTCTGTTTGATTACGATTTATGTCTTAATGCGGTCCGTCTGTTATGGTGGCCAAAATGGCCCTTATGTCTATATTTGTACATATGATCGGCGATGTGCATTCCGCCGCTTCTATCTGTTCCGATATTATATTTTGGTATGCATGACCGCTTAAGACCAATTTTGATTTAAATTATGTTTAAAATAACTATTGTGAACTCTGAGCTAAGCTTGGATATGATAATTGGATATGTAAGTCTGGCTGGGTGCCCAAGTAGGGTGCCAGTCGTGGCCCACGGGGTTGGGTCGTGACACCTGCTGCCGATTTACCCTACTGGGCAGCTGTCGCTTTCTTTGGAGGCATAGCTGTAGACATAATAGTCTGTTAGGAAGGGATTATCCTCATAATATAGCTCTATCGCATGATCTAGGATAAGAAGGAAAGTAACATCCTAAATGTCCTGTAACCTCCTGTTTATAGATGTGGTGCACAATACACCGATAAACAAGACTCTACTAGAAACGGTCTGTAGACACTCCGAGGATGAACTGCTCTGATACCACTTTTGTCACGACCCAGCTGTTATATCCCGTGTTTTCACACCTTTGGAAAATTGGAAATAATTTGGACTTGTATGAAATAAGGTCATAATTGAATTTATGTAACCCTTGAGTTGTTATGAAAGAATATTAATATGGAAATGTCGAGGAACGCTAAGGGCAAATTTGGGATTTCGAAAATTAGTTTCGGGAATTACAAAACGGGAATTATAATCCATTGGGCCCAAATAATTGAAAGAAAAATTAGGCCCAATGATGAAGGGTGGCCGGCCAACTTAGTGGCCCAAGCCCATGTTTTATTAATTTTTCCATGTGTAAAAATTAACTAAGGGACCATAGTGTATACATCATATATTATATCATCTTCATCTCTTAGAAGATTCATGAAATAACAAAGCAAAAACAAGAGAAAAAAAGGGGAGGGTTCGGCTTGGCCATAGAAAATTTGCCACCAAAAATCTTGCTTCTAAAATTTTGTTCTTGTTGGATTCCTACTAAAGTGAGTGCCCTTTTCAACTTGGTGTAGTTGGTTTGGAGAAACGAGACCTTATTTCATCAAAGTGAACACAAGTTCAAGTGAAGAAGACTTGAGGAAAAGGTGAGAGTTTATTCCTTATTCTTGTGTTATAAAGTCTTGTTTGTGTTGTAGCATATAGAAATGTGTTGATTGTATGGAAAAATGGAAGTTTGTAAAGTGGGTTTGGAATATGATGTGTAGCCGTGTGTATGTATGAATTGTATAGCTATAATGTGTTGAATTCATGTTATATTTTAGTTATGGTTGTGATGAAATGCATATGGGAATTGGAAGTGAAATGAATTTGGTTGAAGTTGATGAATGGGGCATATGGCCGTAGGGTATGTGGACTTGGAATGGTAATGAATTAAGTTGTTTAGTATGTTAGTGTGTTATTGTGATGTTTACAATGTAAATGAAGATAGAATGATATAAGTTAGTATTGAAATGGAATGTAGAAGTTTATGTCGTTTTAGAACGATTTTACGACATTATGAAAATGAAGTTATTAAGTTGCAAATTATGATGAGTATTGATGAAGTTGGAAGCTAGAAACATATTATGAATATGTATGCCAAAGATTAGAAGTTTTGAATGAGTTACGACTTTGGCGGAAAGTTTGTATATTATGTATATCGTGTGTATAATTTAAGGAAACCATATGAAATGCTTCTAAACTATGTTGTGGTGATCTAGATTGTTAATGAATGTGAAATCATTGATATTAGTTTGAAAGTTTGGGTTGGAGAGAAGGGTAAGGCAATTGTCGGCAAGTAGAACTAGTTGTGCCATATTATGTTTTTGATGTTCGTTGTTGATGTTGATGTTGTTGTTTGGGTTGTTGTTGATGATTCTGAGCCGAGTTGAATTCTCGGGGGTGCTATATGTATAGGGGAAGTGCTGCCGAAATTTCGGTAGACAAATATGAGTTAAATTGAATTCGTAGCATCTATAACTTACAATTGGTAAATGTGACCATTTGCAGATTTTCGACGAAACGCAGAGTGAGCTTGGATAGGCTTAAAAAGCTCAAAAGGTATGTAAAGCTACCCCGATCCTTCTTTTGGCATGCCTAAGTGTAGTAGAATTGGATTCGGGCCTCGAAAGACTTTCTGCCCATCAGAACCCGCAAGTGAAAATCTCACTTTTTCCTTCAGTAGAATTGAGCCCTTGTGGTATGTTTTCTCGGAAATTATGCAAATTTTCTCTAAACTACTCGGAAGGCTATAGAACGTCCGTAGAACCTTTATAGGTGGCCTCATAGGCTTAAAGGGCGTAATTTGAGTCCACCGCCTTGCTTGTTCCGAGGTGGGCCCACTATTCCCGGTTTTGCCCTTATAGTGCTTAAGTCTTCTTTTCGAGCGGTTTTTGAAAGGAATGTTTTGATTACCATTCTAATTACCTAACAAACATTATTTTAAATATTCCATTAAGTCTGATAAATTGTTTTGACACTCGGAACGATTTCAGAAAGGTTATACTTCTGTAATTTATTATGACATCCGAAACTCACTTATTATGATCCCATCCGACTTCATTGGATTGGTTTGTCATTAATATGCCTCATCGAGTCTCTGAAAATATTTATACTATTTTAATTGCATTTAGTCTCTCACTACTCCATTCGTGGATGCCCCAATGTTTCCCACACTGAGCCCGGGCCAGGATATGTTGTCAAGCGTGATCCTCTGCATTGTTCGCCGTGCCTCGATGTGAGGGGGCAGGTATACGCGTACATGGGTTTGTGGAGTATGATGTGCCATGTCCGCTTGTTCTGATATGATTTGCTATGGCCATTTGATATG
Source organism: Lycium barbarum (assembly GCF_019175385.1). Classification (NCBI taxonomy): domain Eukaryota; kingdom Viridiplantae; phylum Streptophyta; class Magnoliopsida; order Solanales; family Solanaceae; genus Lycium; species Lycium barbarum. Next base: position 68,456,555 of record NC_083343.1, on the reverse strand, counting down.
ACATATTATGCTACAGGGTTATGCCCCTATTCTGATTCTTCTGTGTTGTGGCACCAGCGTCGGGAGGGTGGCCACGTTCTGTCTACCGAGTCCCTTGGCAGGGGCCGGATTTGATATGACATATGTTTCTGTACACACTCTGCATGTTTTGAAATTATGTATCTGATACTTTGGATTTTCTGTTTACTTTCTGTATGTCCTGTACCAGTTATGATTTTGTCTCCGTAATTCAGGCTTTACATATTCAGTACATATTTCGTACTGACCCCCTTTCCTCGGGGGTTGCGTTTTCATGCCGCGCAGGTACCGACGACAGGTTTGCTGATCCGTCCGGTTAGGACCTCATTCTGCTATTTGTGGAGCACTCTTTTATTCAGAGCCATCTTTTGGTATAGTCTGTCACTTCTATATATGTATATTCTTGTTCATGGGTACGGCGGGGCCCTGTCCTGTCATATGATTCTGTCGGTCTGTTTAGAGGTTTGTGGACATGTTTGTGGGTTGGGGTCTTTCTGTACAGATATGTGTATGTGTTGTGTTTGGGCGATCCCATTCGCCGCGGCGGCCGGTCCGCATATATTTAAATGTTGCTCTGTTGGCCCTGTGTGGCCTTTGTTGGTATTTTCTGCGTGCAGTGTATTTGGGATAGTCCGTAAAACAAAGGAAACTCTGCCGAATTTTTTCTGGAAATTATCTAAATTTAGAATAAAGCCTTGTCGGCTTCTGCCATATACTAGAATGCGTTTGAGTGCCCAGATTGGGCACTAGTCACGGCCTACGGGGTTGGGTCGTGACAAAAGTGGTATCAAAGCGGTTCATCCTCAGAATGTCTACAGACCGTGTCTAGTAGAGTCTTGTTTATCGGTGTATTGTGCACCACACCTATAAACAGGAGGCTACAGGGCATTTAGGATACTACCCTTCTTTCTGTCTTAGATCGTGCGATAGAGCTGTGTTATCAGGATGACTCCTCCCTAACGAATTGTTACATTTGCAGTTATGCCTCCAAAAAAGGCGACAGCGGCCCAAAAGGCCAAGGCAGCAGCTGTGGGAGAGACTAGTCGGGCCCAGAGGGTTACCAGGGCCCATGCTCATATTGCTCCTGATGTTTTACCCCCGGCAGAGGGCTCTTCTACACCGCCACACGTAGAGGAGATTGGAGCAGCAGCAGCTGCAGGTCGAGGGGCGGCTCCACCGCCAGCTCCCGAGATTCCAGTACCTGAGCCTCCAGCTCCACGGCCAGGGACTGAGGATCAGACTATGAGAGAGGCAGTCCAGCTATTGACCAGACTTGTGGCGGGATAGGTTCAGGGGCACGGATTGGGAGGTGACCGAGCATATAGGCGTGACAGTTCGAGAGCTCGTGAGTTCTTGACTTGTGGCCCTCCAGAGTTCTTCGGGACAAAGCCCGAGGAGGATCCTAAGGAGTTTATCAGGAAGATGCGGCGCACCTTACATTTTATTAATGCTTCAGCGACAGAGTCAGTCACATTGGCTTCGTACCGGTTGTATGATGTAGCGGCAAATTGGTACGAGTCATGGGAGTTATCCAGAGGCGACGGCGCTCCCCCAGCAGTTTGGGATGATTTTTCTCAGGCTTTTCTTAGCCATTTCCTGCCTCCGGAGTTACGGCGGGCCAAGGCTGACAGATTCTTATTGCTGAGACAGAGGGGTCGCAGTGTTCGAGAGTACAGTATGGAGTTCGACTCATTGGCCCGATATGCACCTGTTGTGGTAGCTACTATGGCCGACAGGATGCACAAGTATATTTTGGGGTTGGACCGGTACTTTGTCGACAATTGTTTGGTATTGGCCGCTCAGCCCGATATGGATGTTGCCCGTATTCAGGCGCACGCCCAGGGCATGGAGGACCGGCACAGGGGTCATCAGTCCGATAGGAGTCAGGATCGGAGACAGCCCAAGAGGGCCAGATCATCTGGGTATTCGGGAGATTTTCGGGGCAGACAGCCTCAGCAGCCGCAGCAGCCTAGCAGACAGCTATCCCAGCTGGCACAGAGCGCACCTCCACAGCCTACGGGTCGCAGATTTGATAGCCCAGGTTATTCAGGAGCAGGTCAGAGCTCCAGGGCTTCAGGTTCGCGAACAGATAGGGGTTCTGGTCAGACGAGGCCACCCAGGCCTCAGTGTTCTTATTGTGGCAGATACCATCCGGGAGAGTGCTACAGAGCCACCGGTGCATGTTTTTCTTGTGGCCGTCAGGGCCATTCTGTGAGAGATTGCCCGTATAAGGGTAGTTCGGGCGGTGCAGCGCAGCCTACCGGGTTAGCTGCCGGGTCATCATCTTCATCAGTGGCTATGCGCCCTACTGGGCCAGGTACTTCAGCACCAGCGGGTCGCGGCAGAGGCCGTGGTGGAGCTTCTGGTACTAGCGGTCCTTCGAACCGCATTTATGCTATGGCCAGCCGCCAGGACCAGGAGGCATCGCCTAATGTCGTTACAGGTACTCTATTGGTTTTCTCTCGGTCTGTGTATGCATTGATTGATCCAGGTTCGACTTTGTCATATATTTCGCCTCTGGTTGCTAGTAAAATTGGTATAACATCTGAACTTATAGAGCTGTTTGAGGTAGCCACACCGATTGGGGACTTTATTGTAGCAAAACAGGTATATAAAAACTGTTCTGTAATTGTATGTGGCCGTGACACTAAGGCAGACCTGGTGGAGTTAGATATGGTCGAGTTCGATGTTATTATGGGAATGGACTGGCTAGCCTCCTGTTATGCTACTGTTGACTGCCAAAATAAGGTAGTTCGTTTCCAGTTTCCCGGGGAGCCAGTTATAGAATGGGCCGGTAATACAGCATCGCCGAAAGGTAAGTTTATTTCATACCTTAAGGCGAAGAAAATGATCAGAAAGGGTTATTTTTATCATCTGGTTCGGGTACAAGACTTGACAGCAGAAACGCCGACTCTTCAGTCAGTTCCCGTGGTTAATGAATTTCCAGATGTGTTCCCAGATGAGCTTCCAGGCCTTCCTCCAGAGCGGGAGATAGATTTTACTATTTATTTGCTTCCAGATACTCAGCCGATATCTATTCCCCCATACAGAATGGCACCGACAGAATTGAAAGAACTGAAAGAGCAGTTGAAGGATCTGTTAGAAAAAGGCTTCATCAGACCCAGTACTTCGCCTTGGGGAGCCCCGGTATTATTTGTGCGTAAGAAAGACGGGTCGCTGCGTATGTGTATTGATTATCGGCAGCTGAATAAGGTAACTATAAAGAATAAATACCCCCTCCCCAGAATTGATGACTTGTTTGATCAGTTGCAGGGCGCCAAATATTTTTCGAAGATAGATCTTCGGTCGGGCTATCATCAGGTACGGGTACGAGAGGCCGATATTCCAAAGACAGCATTCCGGACCAGATATGGGCATTATGAATTCAGAGTTATGTCATTTGGGTTGACTAATGCTCCTGCGGTATTCATGGATTTAATGAACCGGGTATTCAGGCCGTTCTTAGACATGTTCGTAATTGTATTTATCGATGATATCCTGGTTTATTCTCGGTCCGAGGCAAAGCACGCAGATCATCTGAGAGCGGTATTAGGGGTACTTCGGCATCATAAATTATATGCAAAATTTTCTAAATGTGAATTCTGGCTGGCCTCAGTGGCATTCTTGGGACATGTTATTGCACCTGATGGTGTCCGGGTGGACACACAGAAGATTGAGGCCGTGAAGAATTGGCCCAGACCCACGACGCCCACAGAGGTACGTAGTTTCCTGGGGTTAGCAGGCTATTACAGAAGATTTGTGGAAAAGTTTGCTTCGATTTCAGCGCCTTTGACAAGGCTAACTCAGAAGGGAGCCAAGTTCCAGTGGACTGATGCTTGTGAACGAAGCTTCCAGTTGCTGAAAGAGAAGCTGACTACAGCCCCAGTTCTGACTCTTCCAGAGGGACCCGATGGATATGTTATTTATTGTGACGCTTCTGGCGTGGGATTGGGCTGTGTATTGATGCAGCACGGCAGAGTTATAGCTTATGCTTCTCGGCAATTGAAAAAGCATGAAACGAATTACCCTACTCACGATCTGGAGCTTGCAGCGGTGATCCATGCCCTGAAGATATGGAGACATTATTTATATGGCGTTCATGTTGATATCTATACAGATCATAAGAGTCTCCAGTATATTTTCAAGCAGAAAGAGCTTAATTTACGGCAGCGGAGGTGGCTGGAGCTCCTGAAAGACTATGATGTGGATATTCTGTATCATCCGGGCAAGGCTAATGTTGTTCCAGATGCGCTTAGCCGGAAATCTATGGGCAGCTTGGCAGACTTACAGCCAGACAGGAGAGAGATAGTACGTGATATTCATCAGTTGGCTAATCTTGGGGTTCGTCTGGCCGATTCTGGAGGTACACGAATTTCTGTCCAAGGGGTTTCTGAATCATCTATTAAGGAAGATATCAAGCGGCATCAATATGAAGATCCTGTTTTAGCTCGATACAGAGACACAACCCATGAAAAGGAGAAGACTCCGTTCGAGTTTGCACCAGACGAGACCTTACTATACAGAGGCAGATTGTGTGTACCTGATATTGCAGGGTTACGGCAGCAGGTTATGGGCGAGGCACACTATGCTCGCTATTCTGTTCATCCTGGTTCTACGAAGATGTACCATGATCTCAGGTGCCTGTATTGGTGGGACGGTATGAAACGGGATATCGCAGAATTCGTCGCCCAGTGCCCAAATTGTCAGCAGGTCAAAATCGAACACCAGAAACCGGGTGGACTGTTGCAAGAAATGGAAATTCCGACATGGAAGTGGGAGATTATTAATATGGACTTCATTACAGGTTTGCCTCGCACTCCATGGAAGTATGATTCCATCTGGGTTATTGTAGATAGGCTGACAAAATCAGCCCATTTTCTCCCCGTCAGAACTACTTATTCCGCTGAAGATTATGCCAGGCTTTACATTAAAGAAATTGTGCGACTTCATGGAGTTCCTATATCTATTATCACTGACAGAGGTGCTCAGTTCACAGCGAACTTCTGGAGATCTTTTCAGGAAGGATTAGGGACTCAGCTGAGCCTGAGCACAGCTTTTCATCCTCAGAGTGACGGACAGGCCGAGCGCACTATCCAGACGCTTGAACATATGTTGCGGGCCTGTGTTATTGATTTCAGAGGTAGCTGGGAGGATCACTTGCCATTGATTGAATTTGCTTATAACAACAGTTACCATTCCAGCATCCAGATGGCTCCGTACGAGGCTTTGTATGGCAGGAAATGCAGATCACCTATTGGTTGGTTTGATATTGGCGAGACAGAGTTAATTGGCCCAGATATGATCCAGCAGGCCGTTGATAAGGTGAAACTTATTCGAGAGCGACTATTGGCAGCCCAGAGTCGACAGAAATCATACGCTGATAAACGGCGTCGTCCCTTGGAATTCCAGGTTGGTGATTGGGTATTTCTGAAGGTATCGCCTATGAAAGGCGTAATGCGGTTCGGTAGAAAGGGTAAGCTTAGTTCGCGTTATATTGGGCCTTATCTGATTGTGCAGAAAATTGGTAACGTCGCCTATGAGTTAGATCTGCCATCTGATTTGGAAGCGGTACATCCGGTATTCCATGTATTTATGCTCCGCAAATGCATCGGTGATCCCTCCAGAATATTTCCTGCAGATGATATTCAGGTGACGGAGCAGTTATCTTACGAGGAGCAGCCCGTAGCCATTCTAGACTGCCAGGTAAGAAAGCTCCGGAACAAAGATGTAGCCTCTGTTAAGGTGTTGTGGCGGAACAACAATAGGGAAGAAATGACCTGGGAGGCCGAAGAGGAGATGAAGAAGAAATATCCTCATTTGTTCCCTATGCCCACAGGTAATCTCGAATCTTTGCTTAATTCCACTTCAATGATGAATGAGGGTCATATGTGCTGTCTATAAACAGAAAACTTCCCCCAAAGTATTTTCAAACCCTATAAGATTAATTTAACATTCGAGGACGAATGTTTTAAAGGGGGGGAGGATGTTATATCCCGTGTTTTCACACCTTTGGAAAATTGGAAATAATTTGGACTTGTATGAAATAAGGTCATAATTGAATTTATGTAACCCTTGAGTTGTTATGAAAGAATATTAATATGGAAGTGTCGAGGAACGCTAAGGGAAAATTTGGGATTTCGAAAATTAGTTTCGGGAATTACAGAACGGGAATTATAATCCATTGGGCCCAAATAATTGAAAGAAAAATTAGGCCCAATGATGAAGGGTGGCCGGCCAACTTAGTGGCCCAAGCCCATGTTTTATTAATTTTTCCATGTGTAAAAATTAACTAAGGGACCATAGTGTATATATCATATATTATATCATCTTCATCTCTTAGAAGATTCATGAAAGAACAAAGCAAAAACAAGAGAAAAAAAGGGGAGGGTTCGGCTTGGCCATAGAAAATTTGCCACCAAAAATCTTGCTTCTAAAATTTTGTTCTTATTGGATTCCTACTAAAGTGAGTGCCCTTTTCAACTTGGTGTAATTGGTTTGGAGAAAGGAGACCTTATTTCATCAAAGTGAACACAAGTTCAAGTGAAGAAGACTTGAGGAAAAGGTGAGAATTTATTCCTTATTCTTGTGTTATAAAGTCTTGTTTGTGTTGTAGCATATAGAAATGTGTTGATTGTATGGAAAAATGGAAGTTTGTAAAGTGGGTTTGGAATATGATGTGTAGCCGTGTGTATGTATGAATTGTATAGCTATAATGTGTTGAATTCATGTTATATTCTAGTTATGGTTGTGATGAAATGCATATGGGAATTGGAAGTGAAATGAATTTGGTTGAAGTTGATGAATGGAGCATATGGCCGTAAGGTATGTGGACTTGGAATGGTAATGAATTAAGTTGTTTAGTATGTTAGTGTGTTATTGTGATGTTTACAATGTAAATGAAGATAGAATGATATAAGTTAGTATTGAAATGGAATGTAGAAGTTTATGTCGTTTTAGAACGATTTTACGACATTATGAAAATGAAGTTATTAAGTTGCAAATTATGATGAGTATTGATGAAGTTGGAAGCTAGAAACATATTATGAATATGTATGCCAAAGATTAGAAGTTTTGAATGAGTTACGACTTTGGCGGAAAGTTTGTATATTATGTATATCGTGTGTATAATTTAAGGAAACCATATGAAATGCTTCTAAACTATGTTGTGGTTATCTAGATTGTTAATGAATCTGAAATCATTGATATTAGTTTGAAAGTTTGGGTTGGAGAGAAGGTTATGGCAATTGTCGGCAAGTAGAACTAGTTGTGCCATATTATGTTTTTGATGTTCGTTGTTGATGTTGATGTTTTTGTTTGGGTTGTTGTTGATGATTCTGAGCCGAGTTGAATTCTCGGGGGTGCTATATGTATAGGGGAAGTGCTGCCGAAATTTCGGTAGACAAATATGAGTTAAATTGAATTCGTAGCATCTATAACTTACAATTGGTAAATGTGACCATTTGCAGATTTTCGACGAAACGGAGAGTGAGCTTGGATAGGCTTAAAAAGCTCAAAAGGTATGTAAAGCTACCCCGATCCTTCTTTTGGCATGCCTAAGTGTAGTAGAATCGGATTCGGGCCTCGAAAGACTTTCTGCCCATCAGAACCCGCAAGTGAAAATCTCGCTTTTTCCTTCAGTAGAATTGAGCCCTTTTGGTATGTTTTCTCGGAAATTATGCAAACTTTCTCAAAACTACTCGGAAGGCTATAGAACGTCCGTAGAACCTTCATAGGTGGCCTAATAGGCTTAAAGGGCGTAATTTGAGCCCACCGCCTTGCTTGTTCCGAGGTGGGCCCACTATTCCCGGTTTTGCCCTTATAGTGCTTAAGTCTTCTTTTCGAGCGGTTTTTGAAAGGAATGTTTTGATTACCATTCTAATTACCTAACAAACATTATTTTAAATATTCCATTAAGTCTGATAAATTGTTTTGACACTCGGAACGATTTCAGAAAGGTTATACTTCTGTAATTTATTATGACATCCGAAACTCACTTATTATGATCCCATCCGACTTCATTGGATTGGTTTGTCATTAATATGCCTCATCGAGTCTCTGAAAATATTTATACTATTTTAATTGCATTTAGTCTCTCACTACTCCATTCGTGGATGCCCCAATGTTTCCCACACTGAGCCCGGGCCAGGATATGTTGTCAAGCATGATCCTCTGCATTGTTCGCCGTGCCTCGATGTGAGGGGGCAGGTATACGCGTACATGGGTTTGTGGAGTATGATGTGCCATGTCCGCTTGTTCTGATATGATTTTATATGGCCATTTGATATGACATATTATGCTACGGGTTATGCCCCTATTCTGATTCTTCTGTGTTATGGCACCAGCGTCGGGAGGGTGGCCACGTTCTGTCTACCGAGTCCCTTGGCAGGGGCCGGATTTGATATGACATATGTTTCTGTACACACTCTGTATGTTTTGAAATTATGTATCTGATACTTTGGATTTTCTGTTTACTTTCTGTATGTCCTGTACCAGTTATGATTTTGTCTCCGTAATTCAGGCTTTACATATTCAGTACATATTTCGTACTGACCCCCTTTCCTCGGGGGTTGCGTTTTCATGCCGCGCAGGTACCGACGACAGGTTTGCTGATCCGTCCGGTTAGGACCTCATTCTGCTATTTGTGGAGCACTCTTTTATTCAGAGCCATCTTTTGGTATAGTCTGTCACTTCTATATATGTATATTCTCGTTCATGGGTACGGCGGGGCCCTATCCCGTCATATGATTCTGTCGGTCTGTTTAGAGGTCTGTGGACATGTTTGTGGGTTGGGGTCTTTCTGTACAGATATGTGTATGTGTTGTGTTTGGGCGATCCCATTCGCAGCGGCGGCCGGTCCGCATATATTTAAATGTTGCTCTGTTGGCCCTGTGTGGCCTTTGTTGGTATTTTCTGCGTGCAAGGTATTTGGGATAGTCCGTAAAACAAAGGAAACTCTGCCGAAATTTTTCTGGAAATTATCTAAATTTAGAATAAAGCCTTGTGGGCTTCTGCCATATACTAGAATGCGTTTGAGTGCCCAGATCGGGCACTAGTCACGGCCTACGGGGTTGGGTCGTGACACCAGCCCCGTGGGCCATGACTAGTGCCCGAGCTGGACACCCATATGTACCTGTTAGACATAATCAGACTGACACTATAGACAACATGGGAGTCGGCATAGACCCAAAGGTTCCCAATCAATCATAACGTAATAAATACGCAAGCCGACGAGGCTGCCACTATATATCATTATAACACTCAAGCCGACAAGGCTGCCACTACATGTCAATATACTATGCAAGCCGACAAGGCAGCCACTACGTATCGATAACATATGCAAGCCGGCAAGGCTGCTACATACAACAGAAACATCCACAACAACTATACAGACACGGCTGATCATAATCTATATACAACCCACACACATGTCTACAGACCTCTAAGAGTATCAACAGTGAAATAATACGGGACAGGGCCCTGTCGTACCCCTGAACAAACATATATATATATATATATATACATCAGAAGGTCTGTACCAAAAATCTAGGCTCCGGAACAACGGAGCTCTCCAAGATAGCTAAATGGAAATCCTAAGCTGGGGGATCACCCAATCGAGCGTCTGTACCTGCGGGCATGAAACCTAGCCCCCCGAAGAAAGGGGGGTCAGTACGGAATATGTACTGAGTATATAAAGCATGAAATACAGTAAAAGGGATTATAACTGAAATAGGGGGTACAAGAGACAAGTATAACATCCAGAATACAAAAACACTTGCCTTTTGAAACATAAATCATGCATGTCAATATCATGTATCATACCCGGCCCAATATGGGACTCAGTGAATAAGGTCGCCACATACCATCCTTGGTGGCATAAACACATCATAACACTGTCACATCATAACACCATTTATATATATATATATATATATATATATATATATATATATATATATATATATATATATATATATACATATATATATATATATATATCATATCCCAGCCCTCTAGTGAGGGACTCAGTGAACAATGCAGTGAAACTGTGCACGAAAACGTATGCTGGCCCGGGACTCAGTGAAAGACATATTGAGGGATGCACGAGTAAAGTAGTGAGCAACCATATGCAAATTAAATCATATTTGAGACTCAATAGAATAATCAAAACGAACTATCATTTGAAAATCAAGACAATAGTCATATCAAGTACCTTTCTAATATCGCTATGGTTTATATCAAATAGAACTTCTGGAATCGCATACACGTATCAAGACATAATGAAATAGATTCTGGAAATCAAGAACATTAGCCATCCTAGCGGTTCTAAGAATAGGAACTCCTTTGGAATCATATACACGTCGTCTGTTTGTTTCATAAAGATCATGCCAAAAAGAAAGAAAGGATAACTTTACATACCTGTTAAAGGTTAATCGTAATCACGTTCGCTTCGTCGCCCCTTTAGCCTATTTAATATGAAAGTAACGCTATCATTAGTAAACTATACTTCCTAGCTTATAAATCTGTAACCAATCGCTTGCAGGATTCATTCTTTAATTTATGCTTTCTTAACTAGGATTTTCATTAGTTAAGAACTTAACGGAAATCGGGCAGCATTTCCCCTATATACTCGCCTAAACCGAACTTCCAATTAACCTCCTGTTATCACAGAAATACCAACAATGACAGTAATAGAGATATGCATATAAAACCCTTACAATTCAGCCCATAAACAACTCTAACAATCCAATAACCCTTCTTAATCCTTTTCCAATCCAAATCGTTAACGTTTCAAGATTATACTCCGAACAAACCAACACACGCTTTGTATACGATACGTTATACACTTCTTTCTTCCAAATTTAGAATCCACATCAACAACAACATGACCACAACACGAATAACAACATATGAACATAAATCATACTTTTAAACCTTTCAACCCAAAATTTCATATAACAACAATTTCATGCAATTTCTTACTTCCAATTCCACCCAATTCAATTTTAATCCTTCCCTTACAACACCATTAATACAATTATACCACAAAATAAGAAAATCTTACCTTAATTTTCTCGGAGAAATTTCTACATTTAATTGCTCCAATTTCACAATTTCTTCTTCCTCAATTCAATATCCAATGTTGCTATCACCTCCTTGAACTTGTAATTCACTTGGAACTTGATCAAAATATGCAAAAAAATATATTTTGCTCAACAACCATGGCTTGCCGAGAGCTTGGCAGCCATGGCAATGTTCTTTTTTTTTTTTCTAAGTTTTAATCTTTGGTGAAATGAAATGAATTGTCAAGTTGTTTATCCAACCTTGTATATATATGGTGTCCCTTAAATTGACACATGACGCCCCCCCCCCCCCCCCCCCTTATGACTCACCACTCTAATTTCTTGAATTTTATATTTTTTTATTTTATTTCGGGTGGGGCCCACAAATAATAATTAAATTAATTAATTTTAATTAATCATTAATCCTTACTTAATAATCTAATCATAATTAATTAGTCCCTAATCTCCAATAATATTTCTATACTAAATAAAAATTTTAAACAATTTGTCTACTAATTAAAATTGAAAATTAAAAGTTCCTATTTCATATCCGAAAATAATCCCGTCTTTACTTAAGTCGATTAGCATGCGAATAACTCGACGTATGAAAATACAGGATATAACATCCTTCCCTCCTTTAGAACATTCGTCCTCGGATGTTGAATTGGTCCTGTAAAGTCTTATAAAAATTTCGGGGAAGTCTCCCTTATCGCTATAACATAGAGTTTCGTCTATTAATCAATATAATCAAGTGAGGAGTTTAAGTTACCTGTAGGCGTAGGGAACAAGTAAGGATACTTATTCTTCATCTCCTCTTCGGCTTCCCAGGTCATCTCTTCTCTATTGTTGTTTCGCCATAATACTTTGACGGAAGCCACATCCTTGGTACGCAATCTCCTGACCTGCCGATCAAGTATGGCTGTAGGTCGCTCCTCATAGGACAACTCCTCCGTCACCTGGACATCATCCACGGGAAATACTCTGGAAGGGTTGCCTATACATTTTCGAAGCATTGACACGTGAAAGACTGGATGTACTGCTTCCAAATCAGACGGTAGGTCCAACTCGTAGGCAACCCAGCCTACCCTACGGATAATCTGATAAGGCTCAATGTACCTCGGGCTTAGCTTTCCTTTCTTGCCGAATCTCGTGACACCCTTCATGGGTGGCACCTTCAAGAACACGCAATCACCAACTTGAAATTTTAAGTGTCGACGTCGATTATCTGCATATGATTTCTGTCAACTTTGGGCTGCCAGTAACCTCTCCTGAATAAGCTTCACTTTATCAACAGCCTGCTGAATCATGTCTGGGCCTATTAATTTAGTCTCACCAACATCAAACCAGCCAATAGGTGACCTGCACTTCCTCCCATACAAGGCCTCATACGGTGCCATCTGAATACTCGAATGGTAGCTATTATTATAAGCAAACTCGATAAGTGGCAAATGATCATCCCAGCTACCTCTGAAATAAATAATACAGACCCGTTACATATCTTGTAGTGTCTGAATAGTACGCTCCGCCTGTCCGTCAGTCTGAGGGTGGAATGTTGTGCTAAGAATTACTTGTGTCCCCAATCCTTCCTGGAAGGATCTTCAAAAGTTAGCTGTAAACTGAGCTCCTCTGTCAGAGATAATAACTGTGGGAACCCCATGAAGTCTCACTATCTCCTTGAGGTATAACCTAGCATAGTCCTCAGCTGAATAAGTAGTCTTGACTGGAGGAAAATGGGCTAATTTTGTCAACCTATCCACGATAACCCAAATAGAGTCATATCTTCGCGGAGTGCGAGGTAAACCTGTAACGAAGTCCATATTAATTACCTCTCATTTCCAAGTCGGGATCTCTATCTCCTGTAATAATCCACCGGGCTTCTGATGCTCGACCTTAACCTGTTAACAATTTGGGCATCGAGCAACAAACTCCGCTATATCTTTTTTCATGCCATCCCACCAATACAAACATCTGAGGTCATGATACATCTTCGTTGACCTTGGATGAACAGAATAACGGGCATAGTGTGCCTCTCCCATAACCTTTCGCCGTAACCCTGCAACCTCAGGTACACATAATTTGCCTCTGTATCGTAGCACTCCGTCAGGTGCAACTTCGAATGGGGTCTCCTCATTTTGAAGAGCTGCATCTCTATAATGTACAAGAACAGGGTCCTCCTACTAGTTTCTCTTTACCTGTTCAATGATAGAGGATTCAGCAACTCCTCAAACAGAAACTCCACCATCATCAGAATCAGCCAAACGGACTCGAAGATTAGCTAACTGGAAAATCTCATGGACTATCTCCTTCCGTTATGGCTGTACATCTGCCAACCTGCCCATAGATTTACGGCTGAGTGCATCTGCTACAACATTTGCTTTCCCTGGGTGGTACAGAATGTCAACATCATAGTCCTTCAGCAACTCTAGCCACCTCCTCTGCCGCAAATTTAGCTCCTTCTGCTTAAAGATATATTGGAGACTCTTATGATCCGTATAAATATCAACATGCATGCTGTATAAATAATGTCTCCATATCTTCAAGGCATAAATTACTACTGCTAACTCTAGATCATGAGTGGGATAATTTCTTTCGTGCTTTTTGAGCTGCCGGGAGGAATAGGCTATAACTTTGCCATGCTGCATCAATACACAACCTAGCCCAACGCTGATGCATAACAATAAATAACATAGCCATCTGGCCCCTCAGGAAGTGTTAGAACTGGAGTCGTAGTCAACTTATCCTTCAGTAATTGGAAGCTTCACTCACAAGCATCGGTCCACTGGAACTTAGCTGCCTTCTGTGTTAGCCTTGTTAAAGGCGCTGAAATCGAGGAAAATTTCTCTACGCACCTCCTGTAATACCCTGCTAGCCCCAGAAAACTACGTACCTCGGTAGGCGTCGTAGGTCTAGGCCAAGTCTTCACCACCTCAATCTTTTGTGAGTCTATCCGAATGCCATCAGCTCCAATAATATGCCCCAAGAATGCTACTGAAGTAAGCCAGAATTCACACTTAGAAAACATAGCATACAGCTTCTGGTGCTGGAGCACTCTAAGTACCGCTCTCAGATGATCCGCATGCTCCTCTTCTGATCGTGAGTAGACCAGAATATCATCGATAAACACAATCACTAACATATCTAGGAACGACTTGAATATTTGGTTCATCAAATCCATAAATACTGCTGGAGCATTTTTCAGCCCAAAAGACATCACTCTAAACTCATAATGCCCGTATCGGGTCCTGAATGCAGTCTTCGGAATATCTGTCTCCTTTACCCGCACCTGGTGATAGCCTGACCGCAAGTCTATCTTCGAGAAACCCTTAGCACCCTGCAACTGGTCAAATAGATCATCAATTCTGGGGAGGGGATATCTATTCTTTATCGGCACTTTATTCAGCTGCCTATAATCGATACACATCCGCAGCGACCCATCTTTCTTTCTCACAAATAGTATCGGTGTTCGCCAAGGTGATATACTGGGCCTGATGAACCCCTTTTCTAATAAATCTCTCAGTTGCTCCTTCAACTCTTTCAGTTCTGCAGGTTCCATCCTATAAGAAGGAATAGATATGGCTCAGTATCTAGCAGCACATCTATAGTAAACTTTATCTCCTGCTAAGGAGGAAGGCTTGGAAGTTCATCTGGGCACTGACTGAAGAGTCGGCGCCTCTGCCTTCTGGTCATACACCCGAACCAGATGATAAATATACCCCTTTCTAACCATCTTCTTTGCCTTGAGGTATGAAATAAACTTACCCCTTGGCAATGCTGTATTTCCCATCCACTCTATAATTGGCTCTCCTGGGAATTGAAAGCGAACTACATTTTCTCTACAATCAATGTTGGCATAGCAAGAAGCTAGCCAATCCATACCCATAATAACATCAAACTCAGTCATATCTAACTCTATCAGATCTGCCTTGGTGCAACGACTATATATAATCACCGAACAATCTCTATATACTTGCCTTGCTATGACAGAATCTCCTACCGGTGTAGCTACCTCAAATGGGTCTATCAATTCAGTTTTTATCCCAATTCTACTAGCAACAAAGGGAGAAATATACGATAATGTGGAGCCTGGGTCTATCAATGCATATACGTCTCTACAGAAAATCAATAGTATACCTGTAACCACATTTGGTGACGCCTCCTGATCCTGTCTACTAGCCAAAGCATATATGCGGTTCGAAGGACCGCTAGAACTGGAAGCTCCGCCACAACCTCTACCTCAGCCTGCTGGTACCTGAACACCCTGCCACATAGGGCACATAGCTACAGAAGAAGATGAACCAGCAACCGACACAGTGGGCTGAACCACACCGCCCGAACCACTGCTATACGGACACTCGCTCATAATATGGCCTTGACGGCCGCAAGAAAAAACAAGCACCTATAGCACGATGACACTCTCCAGGATGATGCCTACCACACCTAGAACGCCAAGGCAAAGGTGGCCTCGACTGACTGAAACCTTTGTTCATCTGTGAACCCGAAGCCTTGGAGCTCTGACCGGCTCCTGAATACCCTGTGCTGTCAAACCTTCTACCTCTGAACTGTGGAGGTACACTCTGTGCTGGCTGGGAAGGATATCTAATATGCTACTGAGGCTACCCGCCTCGACACTCGCCAGGATAGCCAGCCGATTTGGCCCTCTTATGCTGGCCTCTATCATAATCTCTATCTGGCTGGCGTCCCCTGTGTCGATCCTCCACCCCCTGTGCATATGCCTTTACCCGAGCAATATCCATACCTGGCTGAAGAGCCACTGGCATACAACCATCAACCAAATAACGATCTAACCCCATCACATAGCGATGCACTCTATCTGCCATATCAGCTACGATAGTAGGTGCATATCTAGCCAACGAGTCAAACTCAAGGCTATACTCTCGAACACTCCTGCCCCTCTGCCTCAACTGTAAGAATATATCAACTCTAGCTAGCCGCATCTCTAGAGGCAGAAAGTGGCAGAGGAAGGCCTCAACAAACTCATCCCATAATGCTGGAGGATCATCCTCGCCCCTAGACAACTCCCATGACTCATACCAATTAACAGCTACATCCCGCAATCGATACGAAGCCAACTCGACAGACTCAGTCTCAGAAGCCTTAATTATCCTCAACGTACGCTGCATCTGCCGAATGAACTCCTGCGGGTCATCCTCGGGCTTTGACCTGAAAAACTCTGGAGGATTACAACTTAAGAAGTCACGGGCTCTCAAACTGTCATGTCTATCCGGCCCTCTAGTGAGGGACTCGGTGAACAATGCAGTGAAACTGTGCACGAAAACGTATGCTGGCCCGGGACTCAGTGAAAGACATATTGAGGCATGCACGAATAGAGTAGTGAGCAACCATATGCAAATTAAATCATATTTGAGACTCAATAGAATAATCAAAACGAACTATCATTTGAAAATCAAGACAATAGTCATATCAAGTACCTTTCGAATATCGCTATGGTTTATATCAAATAGAACTTCTGGAATCGCGTACACGTATCAAGACATAATTAAATAGATTCTGGAAATCAAGAACATTAGCCATCCTAGCAGTTCTAAGAATAGGAACTCCTTTGGAAGCATATACACGTCGTCTTTTTGTTTCATAAAGATCATGCCAAAAAGAAAGAAAGGATAACTTTACAAACCTGTTAAAGGTTAATCGTAATCACATTCGCTTCGTCGCCCCTTTAGCCTATTTAATATGAAAGTAACGCTATCATTAGTAAACTATACTTCCTACCTTATAAATGTGTAACCAATCGCTTGCAGGATTCATTCTTTAATTTATACTTTCTTAACTAGGATTTTCATTAGTTAAGAACTTAACGAAAATCGGGCAGCATTTCCCCTATATACTCGCCTAACCCGAACTTTCAATTAACCTCCTGTTATCACAGAAATACCAACAATGACAGTAATAGAGATATGCATATAAAACCCTTGCAATTCAGCCCATAAACAACTCTAACAATCCAATAACCCTTCTTAATCCTTGTCCAATCCAAATCGTTAACATTTCAAGATTATACTCCGAACAAACCAACATACGCTTTGTATACGATACGTTATACACTTCTTTCTTACAAATTTAGAATCCACATCATCAACAACATGACCACAACACGAATAACAACATATGAACATAAATCATACTTTTAATCCTTTCAACCCACAATTTCATATAACAACAATTTCATGCAATTTCTTACTTCCAATTTCACCCAATTCAATTCTAATCCTTCCCTTACAACACCATTAATACAATTATACCACAAAATAAGAAAATCTTACCTTAATTTTCTCGGAGGAATTTCTACACTTAATTGCTCCAATTTCACAATTTCTTCTTCGTCAATTCAATATCCAATGTTGCTATCACCTCCTTGAACTTGTAATTCACTTGGAACGTGATCAAAATATGCAAAAAAAAAAATATTTTGCTCAACAACCATGGCTGGCCGAGAGCTTGGCAGCCATGGCAATGTTCTTTTTTTTTTTCTAAGTTTTAATTTTTTGTGAAATGAAATGAATTGTCAAGTTGTTTATCCAACCTTGTATATATATGGTGTCCCTTAAATTGACACGTGACGCCCCCCCCCCCCCCCCCCCTCATGACTCACCACTTTAATTTCTTGAATTGTATATTTTTTTTATTTTATTTCGGGTGGGGCCCACAAATAATAATTAAATTAATTAATTTTAATTAATCATTAATCCTTACTTAATAATCTAATCATAATTAATTAGTCCCTAATCTCCAATAATATTTCTATACTAAATAAAATTTATAAACAATTTGTCTACTAATTAAAATTGAAAATTAAAAGTTCCTATTTAATATCCGAAAATAATCCCGTCTTTACTTAAGTCGATTAGCTTGCGAATAACTCGACGTATGAAAATACGGGATATAACAACCTTCCCCCCTTTAGAACATTCGTCCTCGGATGTTGAATTGGTCCTGTAAAGTCTTATAAAAATTTCGGGGAAGTCTCCCTTATCGCTATAACATATAGTTTCGTCTATTAATCAATATAATCAAGTGAGGAGTTTAAGTTACCTGTAGGCGTAGGGAACAAGTAAGGATACTTATTCTTCATCTCCTCTTCGGCTTCCCAGGTCATCTCTTCTCTATTGTTGTTTTGCCATAATACTTTGACGGAAGCCACATCCTTGGTACGCAATCTCCTGACCTTTCAATCAAGTATGGCTATAGGTCGCTCCTCATAGGACAACTCCTCTGTCACCTGGACATCATACACGGGAAATACTCTGGAAGGGTTGCCTATACATTTGCGAAGCATTGACACGTGAAAGACTAGATGTACTGCTTCCAAATCAGACGGTAGGTCCAACTCGTAGGCAACCCAGCCTACCCTACGGATAATCTGATAAGGCCCAATGTACCTCGGGCTTAGCTTCCCTTTCTTGCCGAATCTCGTGACACCCTTCAAGGGTGGCACCTTCAAGAACACCGAATCACCAACTTGAAATTTTAAGTGTCGACGTCGATTATCTGCATATGATTTCTGTCAACTCTGGGCTGCCAGTAACCTCTCCTGAATAAGCTTCACTTTATCAACAGCCTGCTGAACCATGTCTGGGCCTATTAATTTAGTCTCACCAACATTAAACCAGCCAATAGGTGTCCTGCACTTCCTCCCATACAAGGCCTCATACGGTGCCATCTGAATACTCGAATGGTAGCTATTATTATAAGCAAACTCGATAAGTGGCAAATGATCATCCCAGCTACCTCTGAAATAAATAATACTGACCCGTTACATATCTTGTAGTGTCTGAATAGTACGCTCCGCCTGTCCGTCAGTCTGAGGGTGAAATGTTGTGCTAAGAATTACTTGTGTCCCCAATCATTCCTGGAAGGATCTCCAAAAGTTAGCTGTAAACTGAGCTCCTCTGTCGGAGATAATAGCTGTGGGAACCCCATGAAGTCTCACTATTTCCATGAGGTATAACCTAGCATAGTCCTCAGCTGAATAAGTTGTCTTGACTGGAAGAAAATGGGCTGATTTTGTCAGCCTATCCACGATAACCCAAATAGAGTCATATCTTCGTGGAGTGCGAGGTAAACCTGTAACGAAGTCCATATTAATTACCTCTCATTTCCAAGTCGGGATCTCTATCTCCTGTAATAATCCACCGGGCTTCTGATGCTCGACCTTAACCTGTTAACAATTTAGGCATCGAGCAACAAACTCCGCTATATCTTTTTGCATGCCATCCCACCAATACAAACATCTGAGGTCATGATACATCTTCGTTGACCTTGGATGAACAGAATAACGGGCATAGTGTGCCTCTCCCATAACCTGTCGCCGTAACCCTGCAACCTCAGGTACACATAATCTGCCTCTGTATCGTAGCACTCCGTCAGGTGCAACTTCGAATGGGGTCTCCTCCTTTTGAAGAGCTGCATCTCTATAATGTACAAGAACAGGGTCCTCCTACTAGTTTCTCTTTACCTGTTCAATGATAGAGGATTCAGCAACTCCTCAAACAGAAACTCCGCCATCATCATAATCAGCCAAACGGACTCCAAGATTAGCTAACTGGAAAATCTCATGGACTATCTCCTTCCGTTATGGCTGTACATCTGCCAACCTGCCCATAGATTTACGGCTGAGTGCATCTGCTACAACATTTGCTTTCCCTGGGTGGTACAGAATGTCAACATCATAGTCCTTCAGCAACTCTAGCCACCTCCTCTGCCGCAAATTTAGCTCCTTCTGCTTAAAGATATATTGGAGACTCTTATGATCCGTATAAATATCAACATGCACGTTGTATAAATAATGTCTCCATATCTTCAAGGCATAAATTACTGCTGCTAACTCTAGATCATGAGTGGGATAATTGCTTTCGTGCTTTCTAAGCTGCCGGGAGGCATAGGCTATAACTTTGCCATACTGCATCAATACACAACCTAGCCCAACGCTGATGCAGCACAATAAATAACATAGCCATCTGGCCCCTCAAGGAGTGTTAGAATTGGACTCGTAGTCAACTTATCCTTCAGTAATTGGAAGCTTCACTCACAAGCATCGGTCCACCGGAACTTAGCTGCCTTCTGTGTTAGCCTTGTTAAAGGCGCTGAAATCGAGGAAAATTTCTCTACGAACCTCCTGTAATACCCTGCTAGCCCCAGAAAACTACGTACCTCGGTAGGCGTCGTAGGTCTAGGCCAAGTATTCACCGCCTCAATCTTTTGTGAGTCTACCCGAATGCAATCAGCTCCAATAATATGCCCCAAGAATGCTACTGAAGTAAGCCAGAATTCACACTTAGAAAACTTAGCATACAGCTTCTGGTGCTGGAGCACTCTAAGTACCGCTCTTAGATGGTCCGCATGCTCCTCTTCTGATCGTGAGTAGACCAGAATATCATCGATAAACACAATCACTAACATATCTAGGAACGACTTGAATATTTGGTTCATCAAATCCATAAATACTGCTGGAGCATTTGTCAGCCCAAAAGACATCACTCTAAATCATAATGCCCGTATCGGGTCCTGAATGCAGTCTTCGGAATATCTGTCTCCTTTACCCGCACCTGGTGATAGCCTGACCATAAGTCTATCTTCGAGAAACCCTTAGCACCCTGCAACTGGTCAAATAGATCATCAATTCTGGGGAGGGGATATCTATTCTTTATCGTCACTTTATTCAGCTGCCTATAATCGATACACATCCGCAGCGACCCATCTTTCTTTCTCATAAATAGTATCGGTGTTCCCCAAGGTGATGTACTGGGCCTGATGAACCCCTTTTCTAATAAATCTCTCAGTTGCTCCTTCAACTCTTTCAGTTCTGCAGGATCCATCCTATAAGGAGGAATAGATATGGCTGAGTATCTAGCAGCACATCTATAGTAAAATCTATCTCCCGCTCAGGAGGAAGGCATGGAAGTTCATCTGGGAATACATCTGGGAATTCGCTAACTATCGGCACTGACTGAAGAGTCGGCGCCTCTACCTTCTGGTCATGCACCCGAACCAGATGATAAATATACCCCTTTCTAACCATCTTCTTTGCCTTGAGGTATGAAATAAACTTACCCCTCGGCAATGTTGTATTTCCCATCCACTCTATAATTGGCTCTCCTGGGAATTGAAAGCGAACTACCTTTTCTCTACAATCAACGTTGGCATAGCAAGAAGCTAGCCAATCCATACCCATAATAACATCAAACTCAGTCATATCTAACTCTATCAGATCTGCCTTGGTGCAACGACTATATATAATCACCGAACAATCTCTATATACTTGCCTTGCTATAACAGAATCTCCTACCGGTGTAGCTACCTCAAATGGGTCTATCAATTCAGGTTTTATCCCAATTCTACTAGCAACAAAGGGAGAAATATACGATAATGTGGAGCCTGGGTCTATCAATGCATATACGTCTCTGCAGAAAATCAATAATATACCTGTAACCACATTTGGTGACGCCTCCTGATCCTGTCTACTAGCCAAAGCATATATGCCGTTCGAAGGACCGCTAGAACTGGAAGCTCCACCACAACCTCTACCTCAGCCTGCTGGTACCTGAACACCCTGCCACATAGGGCGCATAGCTACAGAAGAAGATGAACAAGCAACCGAACCAGTGGGCTGAACCACACCGCTCGAACCACTACTATATGGACACTCGCTCATAATATGGCCTTGACGACCGCAAGAAAACAAGCACCTGTAGCACGATGAAACTCTCCAGGATGATGCCTACCACACCTAGAACTGTGGAGGTACACTCTATGCTGGCTGGGACGGATATCTAATATGCTGCTGAGGCTACCCGCCTCGAAACTCGCCAGGATAGCCAGCCGATCTGGCCCTCTTATGCTGGCCTCTATCATAATCTCTATCTGGCCTGCGTTCCCTATGTCGATCCTCCACCCCCTGTGCATATGACTGTACCCGAGCAATATCCATACCTGGCTGAAGAGCCACTGCCATACAACCATGAACCAAATAACGATCTAACCCCATCACATAGCGATGCACTCTATCTGCCATATCAGCTACGATAGTAGGTGCATATCTAGCCAACGAGTCAAACTCAAGTCTATACACTCGAACACTCCTGCCCCTCTGCCTCAACTGTTAGAATCTATCAACTCTAGCTCGCGGCATCTCTAGAGGCAAAAAGTGGCCAAGGAAGGCCTCCACAAACTCATCCCATAATGTTGGAGGAGCATCCTCGCCCCTAGACAACTCCCATGACTCATACCAATTAACTGCTACATCCCGCAATCGATACGAAGCCAACTCGACAGACTCAGTCTCCGAAGCCTTAATTATCCTCAACGTACGCTGCATCTGCCAAATGAACTCCTACGGGTCATCCTCGGGTTTTGACCCGAAAAACTCTGGAGGATTACAACTTAAGAAGTCACGGGCTCTCAAACTGTCATGTCTATCCGCCTGGTCAACCCCTAGTCCATGCCTGCGAGCCTGTCCTGCCACTAATCTGGTGAGCAACTGAACTGCATATCTCATGGGTCTATCCTCTGCCCCTGGCTAAGGAGCTGGAGGCTCAGGTGCTGGAACCTCGGGAGCTGGCGGTGGAGCCTCCCCGTGAACTGGAGCTGTCGCTGCCCTAGGTTCCTCTGGAAGTGGCGGTGTAGCATAACTCGCGGACTGGAACACAATCTCAGCTTAAACAGGGCACGGGCCCTAGTAACTCTCCGAGTCTGGCTAGTATCCCCTGCTACCGATTTGCCCTTCTGGGCAGCTGTCGCTTTCTTTGGAGGCATAGCTGAAGACATAATAGTCTGTTAGGAAGGGATTATCCTCAAAATATAGCTCTATCGCACGATCTAGGATAAGAAGGAAAGATAACATCCTAAATGTCCTGTAACCTCCTCTTTATAGATGTGGTGCACAATACACCGATACACAAGACTCTACTAGACACAGTATATACACACTCCGAGGATGAACTGCTCTGATACCACTTTTGTCACGACCCAGCCCCGTGGGCCATGACTAGTGCCCGAGCTGGACACCCATATGTACCTGTTAGACATAATCAGACTGACACTATAGACAACATGGGAGTCGGCATAGACCCAAATGTTCCCAATCAATCATAACGTAATAAATACACAAGCCGACGAGGCTGCCACTACATATCATTATAACACGCAAGCCGACAAGGCTGCCACTGCATGTCAATATACTATGCAAGCCGACAAGCAGCCCCTACGTATCGATAACATATGCAAGCCGGCAAGGCTGCTACATCAAACAGAAACATCCACAACAACTATATTGACACGGCTGATCATAAACTATATACAACCCACACACATGTCTACAGTCCTCTAAGAGTATCAACAGTGAAATAATACGGGACAGGGCCCCGTCACACCCCTGGACAAACATATATATATATATATATATACATCAGAATGTCTGTACCAAAAATCTAGGCTCCGAAACAACGGAGCTCTCCAAGATAGCTAAATGGAAATCCTAAGCTGGGGGGTCACCGAATCGAGCGTCTGTACCTGCGGGCATGAAACCTAGCCCCCCTAAGAAAGGGGGGTCAGTACGGAATATGTACTGAGCATATAAAGCATGAAATACAGTAAAAGGGATTATAACTGAAATAGGGGGTACAGTAGACAAGTATAACATCCAGAATACCAAAACACTTGCCTTTTAAAACATAAATCATGCATGTCAATATCATGTATCATACCCGGCCCAATATGGGACTCAGTGAATAAGGTCGCCACATACCATCCTTGGTGCCATAAACACATCATAACACTGTCACATCATAACACCCTCACATCATAACACCATTTATATATATATATATATATATATATATATATATATATATATATATATATATATATATATATATATATATATATATATATCATATCCCGGCCCTCTAGTGAGGGACTCGGTGGACAATGCAGTGAAACTGTGCACGAAAACGTATGCTGGCCCGGGACTCAATGAAAGACATATTGAGGCATGCACGAGTAGAGTAGTGAGCAACCATATGCAAATTAAATCATATTTGAGACTCAATAGAATAATCAAAACGAACTATCATTTGAAAATCATGACAATAGTCATATCAAGTACCTTTCGAATATCGCTATGGTTTACATCAAATAGATCTTCTGGAATCGCATACACGTATCAAGACATAATGAAATAGATTTTGGAAATCAAGAACATTAGCCATCCTAGCGGTCCTAAGAATATGAACTCCTTTGGAATCATATACACGTCGTCTGTTCGTTTCATAAAGATCATGCCAAAAAGAAAGAAAGGATAACTTTACATACCTGTTAAAGGTTAATCGTAATCACGTTCGCTTCGTCGCCCCTTTAGCCTTTTTATTATGAAAGTAACGCTATCGTTAGTAAACTATACTTCCTAGCTTATAAATCTGTAACCAATCGCTTGCAGGATTCATTCTTTAATTTATACTTTCTTAACTAGGATTTTCATTAGTTAAGAACTTAACGGAAATCGGGCAGCATTTCCTCTATATGCTCGCCTAACCCGAACTTCCAATTATCCTCCTGTTATCACAGAAATACCAACAATGACAGTAATAGAGATATGCATATAAAACCCTTACAATTCAGCCCATAAACAACTTTAACAATCCAATAACCCTTCTTAATCCTTTTCCAATCCAAATCGTTAACGTTTCAAGATTATACACCGAACAAACCACCACACGCTTTGTATACGATACGTTATACACTTCTTTCTTTCAAATTTAGAATCCACATCAACAACAACACGACCACAACACGAATAACAACATATGAACATAAATCATACTTTTAATCCTTTCAACCCACAATTTCATATAACAACAATTTCATGCAATTTCACCCAATTCAATTTTAATCCTTCCCTTACAACACCATTAATACAATTATACCACAAAATAAGAAAATCTAACCTTAATTTTCTCGGAGAAATTTCTACACTTAATTGCTCCAATTTAACAATTTCTTGTTCCTCAATTAAATTTCCAATGTTGCTATCACCTCCTTGAACTTGTAATTCACTTGGAAATTGATCAAAATATGCAACAAAAAATATTTTGCTCAACAACCATCGCTGGCCGAGAGCTTGGCAGCCATGGCAATGTTCTTTTTTTTTTCTAAGTTTTAATCTTTGGTGAAATGAAATGAATTGTCAAGTTGTTCATCCAACCTTGTATATATATGGTGTCCCTTAAATTGACACGTGCCACCCCCCCCCCCCCCTTATGACTCACCAATTTAATTTCTTGAATTATATATATTTTTTATTTTTTTTGGGTGGGGCCCACAAATAATAATTAAATTAAATAAATTTTAATTAATCATTAATCCTTACTGAATATTATAATCATATTTAATTAGTCCCTAATCTCCAATAATATTTCTATACTAAATAAAATTTATAAACAATTTGTGTACTAATTAAAATTGAAAATTAAAAGTTCCTATTTCATATCCGAAAATAATCCCGTCTTTACTTAAGTCGATTAGCTTGCGAATAACTCGACGTATAAAAATACGGGATATAACGAGAAGCGTCTCTAGTACATCTTTACGCAGAAGGACTTGAACTTGCGTCAGAAGCGATGTTTGGAGAGGTTAAAAGACTATGATGTGGATATTCTGTACCATCTCAGGAAGACTAATGTGGTAGCCGATGCCCTCAGTCGTAAATCTATGGGTAGCTTGTCGTACGTGTCGCCAGAGAGAGGAAAAATGGTCCGTGAGGTTCATCGATTGGCTAGCCTCGGAGTTCGATTGATAGATTCAGGTGATGCAGGAGTTACTATTCAAGACACAGCGGTATCATCCTTGGTAGTATAGATAAAAGAGCGTCAGCATGAGGATCATATTTTAGTTCATTATCGAGATACAACACCTTAGAAAGAAAAGACACCCTTTGTGATCACGGGTGATGAAGTACTCAGGTATCAAGACAGATTATGTGTCCCTAATGTTGTAGGGCTCTGCCAGCAAGTTATGGGTGAGGCACATTACTCCCACTATTCTATCCATCCAGGCTCAAAAAAGATGTATCACGATCTCAAAGAAGTTTATTGGTTGGATGGTATGAAGAGAGATATAGCAGAATTTGTCGCTCAGTGCCTAAATTGTCAGCAGGTCAAAATAGAGCACCAGAAGCCTGGAAGTCTATTGCAAGCTATGGAGATTCCGACATGGAAGTGGGAGGTAATTAATATGGAATTTATTACAGGGTTGCCCCGTACTCAGCGGACGTTTGATTCGATATGGGTTATAGTTGATAGGCTCACAAAGTCAGCTCATTTTCTGCCTGTCAGAACTACTTATGCAGTCGAGGATTATGCAAGGCTTTATCTTAAGGAGATTGTACGACTTCATGGTGTGCCTTCAGCCATTATTTCAATAGGGGAGCACAGATCATAGCCAAATTCTAAAAGTCTTTTCAGCAAGGATTGGGGACTCAGGTGAGTCTTAGTACTGCGTTTCACCCCCAGATAGATGGAAAGGCGGAGCATACTATACAGACCCTTGAGGATATGCTTAGAGCTTGTGTACTTGAATTTCAAGGCAGTTGGGATGATCATTTTCCTCTTATCGAGTTTGCATATAACAACAGTTACCATTCCAGTATTCAGATGGCTCCTTATGAGGCCTTATATGGGCGGAGATGCAGATCGCCCATAGGGTGGTTCGATGTCCGGGAGAATCAATTAGTAGGCCCCAACTTAATTCAGCAAGCAATTGATAAGGTGAAAGTGATTAGAGAGAGGTTACTAATAGCTCAGAGTCGACAGAAATCCTATGCGGATAATCGGCGACATAAGCTAGAGTTCAAGATGGGCGACTGGGTGTTCCTAAAAGTTTTGCCTATAAAGGGAGTGATGAGGTTTGACAAGAAGGGTAAGTTGAGCCCTCGATATATTGGGCTATATAAGATCATTCGTATAGTGGGTGGTAGCGTATGAGCTAAAATTGCCTTCTGAGTTAGAGTCGGTACATCCGGTATTCTATGTATCTATGCTTCGTAAGTGTAGCGGAGATCCTTCAAGAATTGTACCAGTAGATGATATCCAGGTGACTAAGCAGTTAGCACATGAAGAAGTTCCAGTGGCTATATTGGACAGACAGGTCCGTCGGCTGCGGACCAAGGATGTAGCCTCAGTTAAAGTCTTGTGGAGGAATAAGAATGTTGAGGAAGTGACTTAGGAAGCGGAAGAGGCAATGAAGACTGAGTACCCGCATTTGTTCCTAGTAGTACAGTAGGTTCGATATGAGACATCATCACCCCCAGGTATTATTTCATTTCAGTTATCGTGATTGGTAATGTGAGGCCATAGTATTGTGTATTATAGTATGTGGCCCTGTGTGGCATTATTTTGGGTTGTTGCGTGCAAGATGGATTGGTATAAGTACAGGGAAAACTGTGCCGAAATTTTTATAACCCAGGGATGTTCGAACATTCGAGGACGAATGTTCGTAAGGGGGGGGGGGGGGGGGGGGGAGAATGTTACACCCCTCGTGTTAGGGGTAGTAGAACCTATGGTTTCCTAGTAGGGTATGCCCTTGGAATATAGACCTGAGCCTGAGTTTGGAGGTAGAAAATGTCTTACCCCGTGTACGGGGGTACCAACAGATATTCCTGGCAATTTATAGAGTTAAAAGTTGAATGAATCGAATCGACGCGATCTAAACTGAATCAGAAAAATCTGTAGGACACCAGTCATCGTCGACGGTTCGTTGACATGGTTGATGGATCGTCGATGTGCAGTATCGACAATATCCCATAGCCTTGCATCTACAGGCATAGGTCGACGGACCGTCGACACGTCGACGGGCCGTCGACCCGTTCGTCGAACCGGACGTTGTAGCCCTTTTGGCTTCCAAGTATAAATAGGTGGTCCATGACCCTATTTCATATTTTTCCTCCTCTCTAAATTAGAAACCCTAAGATATTCTCTCCCAATATTTTCCATCATATTAGTGAAGATTTGACAAGACCCGGACCCCGTAAACCCAAGATGGTGAAGAAGAAGGTTGCTTCTAGGGTTTCTTCAAGTTGTGGAGTTTAGGGAGTTGAAGTTGAAGTGATTCTTGGGATTCTTGACCCCTCTAGGTATGTAAATGATTTCTACCCTAATATTTAAGTTTGTTATCAAGAGTTTTAGTAATGTTAAGTGAAGAGAAGGTAATTGTGGAAATTGATGAAGGGCAATGTAGTGATATAGGGTTAGTTTAAGAGATGATTGGAAATGGGTTTACGTATATTATTGATGTGAGTATTGTAGTTGATGTGGGATCGAACGAGAAATTGGAGAGTTGTAAGCTTACAAAGGAAATTATTGTCTGTAGTTCGTTGAGATTTATACCTATTTGAGGATAGTTAGTAAGCGAAGTAAATAGCCTAATAGAGGCCTATGTTATCTTAATTGTAAATTTACAAGTTCAAGAGGTAGAGGTTGGGCGATTGGAGATACTCCAAGGTATGTTAAGGTCATTCCTTTCTTCTTTTGGCATGATCCTGTGATATGATCCAACAAGCGAGCTTCCATATTACTCTACTCTTAGAAGCATTAGAAGTACTTTAGTCTTTGATGTTCATGTACCCCATTTATGAGTAATCCTTCTGTTCATAGGTCTAGTCTTATGCAGCCAGTTCTGTGCATACAGCTTAGTCATGCATTACATTCATTATATATTTATGTACATTAACCCGTGACTAGAAGGCATTATATATGCACACATATCAGGCATTATATACGTGAATATCAGATATATGTAAAGTATGAGAAGAGATATAGGCGTTATATACGCATTACCACTATGATGATGATATTGATTATGGCCACAGAGGAGCCAATATGATATGACGAGATGCCATAGAGGCTCACAGGTGTTATATATGCACATACATCAGGCGTTATATACACACACATATCAGGCGTTATATACGCACTCATATAGATGCACGACCATCATTGATAGCTATGAGCATGCATATTATGTGCCTACAGAGGCATTGTTAGTTACGCAAATTTAGGCAGATACTACTTCATACAAGTACATGCAGTCAATCATTTCAGTTATGAGTTTAGATCTTATCCATGATTCTTATGTATATACGTTGTTCTTATGCCTTACATACTCGGTACATTATCCGTACTGATTCCCCATTGCTCGGGGGGCTGCGTTCATGCCCGCAGGTACAGGCAGACAGACAGGTGGTCCAGCTCAGTAGGACCACTAGATCTAGCAGTGGTCAGTATGCTGCCTTTGATCCGGAGCTACAGTCAGTTTTGGTATGCCCCTTTTTGGATGTGTATACGTATGGGTATGACGGGGCCCTTTCTCGTCCTTTCTACAACTTTTATTCCAGTAGAGGTCTGTAGACAGTTGTATGTAGTAGTTAGATGATGTAGCCTTGTCGGCTTCTATTCTTTTGTGTACAGTATATGTAGTAGCCTAGCTGGCTTGCACTGTTCTTCCGCATGTCGTATATATATATATGCAAATTGTGCAGAGTTCTGATGTTTCCCTTTTATGTGATCAGTTTATGCCATTTATGGGCCTTTGATGTTCAGTATGTTTCAGATATGTGTTTAGGGGTGTTTGGTCGCTAGAGGTCAGACTCCGGTCACGGCTCATCGGTGTAGGTCGTGACAGTCACATATCTTTTAAAAATCAATTTGAAATTATAATGGAAACCCAAATAAAACTCTGTAATGGATTTTCCTTACAGTTGGAAAAGTCATTTACTCTTCTAGTTGGGATAAATGCTGTCGTAACCTTTAAAACTCCCAATATCTAGAAAATTGTTATAACCACAAGTCAATACACGCGACTGCCTTTCATTCTTAGTCCCGAAGTTCCTACTGGTAGTAGAAATGTCTTAGTCGCAATTACCATAAATACTTTAATTATTGATTATCTTAAAATCCCCGATTGTCGACCATTAGAGGATATCCCATAGTAATTGTACATAACATGAAGAGTTCCAGTAAGATGATCCGCATACTTGTGACCGGCCTGTCCTGATCTTTGTCTTGGGGACTATAAAGTGAAATATCCCTCTTATCATCCTCTCACCATCTACTCGTCTGACCATCTTCATCTCCTCCATCATCGTCCGATGGATATGAATACTCTGGTAACTCCTGATTAACTGAACGCCAAGACTGAGGGCTATAGTACTCTGTAACACTTACACTTGTGGTTTCTCTAACGTAATGCTCAATCATAGGAGAAACTGGAGGGGCCAAATCTGGCGTTGCCTTAGGAGCCTCCTGCTCCACTGGTGTCTCATACAAACTCTTAGAAGGGTCCGTCTCATTGCTATCCTTTGACGTGTTATATCCCGTGTCTTCACACCTTTGGAAAAATTTGGAAATATTCTTGACTTGTAAGAAATAAGATCATAATTAACTTTTATTTGACATAGGAGTTGTGTATGAAAGAATATTAATGTGGAAGTGTCGAATAAGGCCAAGGACAAATTTGAAATTTTGGAAATTAGTTTCGGGAATTACAAATGTGATCTATAATTCATTGGGCCAAAATATTGGAATGGAAATTAAGGCCCAATGCTTAAGGGGGTGGCCGGCCATGGTGAGGCCCAACCCATGGCCACTAATTAATTCTCCATGTGTTAATAATATGAGTCATACTCTTTAGAAGGTTCATGAAATTAAAAGAAGAGAAAACAAGAGAAGCAAGAGAGAAAGAGCAAGAGGGTTTCGGCTTTGGCTAAGAAAATTAGCCATTAAAACTATTGCTCCAAACATTTTTGTCTTGTTGAATTTCTACTAAGTTTAGTACCCTTGTTAACTTGGTGTAGTTGGTTTGGAGAAAGGAGACCTTATTTCATCAAAGTGAACACAAGTTCAAGTGAAGAAGACTTGAGGAAAAGGTGAGAATTTATTCCCTATCTTTGTGTTATTAAGTCTTGTTTGTGTTGTAGTATATGGAAATGTGTTGATTGTATGGAAAAATGGAAGTTTGTGAAGTGGGTTTGGAATATGGCTTGTAGCCGTGTGTGTGTATAGGTGGTATAGCCACAATGTGTTGAATTCATGTTATATTCTAGTTGTGGTTGTGATGAAATGCATATTGGAATAGGAAGTTGAATGATTTAGTTGAAGTTGAAAAAAAAAGGCTTTTGGCCGTGTGGTATGTTGGATTTGGGATGGAAATGAATTAAGTTGTTTAGTATGTTAGTGGGTTATTGTGATGGTTGCAATGTAAATGAAGTTAGAATGATATAAGTTTGTATTGAATTGGAATGTAGGAACCTATGTCGTTTTAGTATGATTTTTCCGACATTAAGAAAATGAAGTTGTTTAGTTGCTAATTGTAATGATCATTGATGAGTTTGGAAGTTGGAAGCATGTTATGAAGTTGTATGCCAAAGATTTGATGTTTTGCACAAGTTATGACTTTGACGGAAAATTGTATATTATGTATATCGAGTGTATAACTTAAGGAAAACGATATGAAAGGTTTCTAGAACTATATTGTGATGATCTTGATTGTTAATGAATGTGAAATCATTGATATTAGTTCGAAGGTTTGGGTTAGAATGAAGGTTATGTCAACTTGTTAGAAAGATGACTAGTTGAAGGATATTCGTGTTTTTAATGTTCGTTGTGGATGTTGATGTTGTCGTTTGGGTTGAGGTTGATGGTTTCTAACCGAGTTGAATTCTCGGGGGTGCTATATGTATAGGGGAAGTGCTGCCGAAATTTCGGTAGACATATATGAGTTAAGTTGAATTCGTAGAATCTATAACTCACAATTGGTAAACATGACCATTTGCAGACTTTTGACGAAACGGGAAGTGAGCCTGGAAAGGCGTAAGGAGCTTGAAAGGTATGTAAAGCTATCCCGAGTCTTCTTTTGGCATATCCTAGAAGTACTAGGATCAGATTTACGCCTCGGAGGATATTCTGCTCATCGGAACCCGCGTCTGAAATTGTTACATTTTCGTTCAATAGAATTGAACCCTTTTTGTATGCTTTCTTGAAAATTATGCAAACCTTCCCCAAACTTTATGAAAAGTTATAGAATGTCCGTAGAACCTTCGTAAGTGACCCCATAAGCTGAAAATGCATAATTTGAGCCCACCGCCTTGTTTGTTCCGAGGTGGGCCCACTATCCCTGGTTTTGCCCTTAATGTACTTAAGTCTTCTTTTCGAGCGGTCTTTGAAAGAAATGTTTTGACTACCATTCTAATTACCTAACAAACGTCGTTTTAAATATTCCATTAAGTCTGATAAATTGTTTTGATACTCGAAACTCATTTACTATGATTCCTTCCGACTTCATTGGATCGGTTTGTCTTTGATATGCCTCATTGAGTCTATGGAAACATTTATGATATTTTGATTGCATTAGTCTCTCACTACTCCATTCGTGGATGCCCCAATGTTTCCCACACTGAGCCCAGGCCAAGATATGTTGTCAAGCGTGATCCTTTGCATTGTTCGCCGTGCCTCGATGTGAGGGGGCAGGTATACGCGTACATGGGTTTGTGGAGTATGCTGTGCCATGTACGCTTGTTCTGATATGATTTACTATGGCCATCTGATATGACATATTATGTTACGGGGTTATGCCCCTATTCTGATCCTTCTGTGTTGTGGCACCAGCGTCGGGAGGGTGGCCACGTTCTGTCTGCCGAGTCCCTTGGCAGGGGCCGGATTTGATATGACATATGTTTCTGTACACACTCCGCATGTTTTGAAAATATATATATCTGATACTTTGTATTTTCTGTTTACTTTCTGTACGTTCTATACCAGTTATGATTTTGTTTCTGCAACTCAGGCTTTACATATTTCGTACTGACCCCCTTTCCTCGGGGGCTGCGTTTTCATGCCGCGCAGGTACTGACGACAGGTTTGCCGATCCGTCTGTCTAGGATATCTTTTCCGCCATTTGGAGCGCTCTTTTATTCAGAGCCATCTTTTGGTACAGTCTGTCACTTCTATATATGTATATTCTCGTTCATGGGTACGGCGGGGCCCTGTCCCGCCATATGATTTTGTTGGTCTGTTTAGAGGTCTGTAGACATGTTTGTGGGTTGGGATCTTTCTGTACAGCTGTGTGTATATGTTGTGTTTGGGCGATCCCATTCGCCGCGGCAGCCGGTCCGCATATATTTAAATGTTACTCTATTGGCCCTGTGTGGCCTTTGTTGGTATTTTCTGCGTGCAGGGTATATGGGATAGTCCGTAAAACAAAGAAAACTCTGCCGAAATTTTTCTGGAAATTATCTAAATTGGAAATAAAGCCTTGTCGGCTTCTGCCATATACTAGAATGCATTTGAGTGCCCAGATCGGGCACTAGTCACGGCCTACGGGGTTGGGTCGTGACATGACGGATCCACCTCCATAGAAGTCATAGGCTCTGTGTCACGACCCGACTAGGGGCCGCGACGGGTACCTGGGCTAACCACCGAGCACCGCTCGTTCTACTACTCATCATACTCATTTAGCGCTCTTTTATCATATTTATACTCATATCATAATAAAATCATATTTCATTTGGGAACATAAATACTTTATATACATAAGCTTCTCGGTTATCAAAATGATAATATACACACATATATACATATATACGGTAGTGACCTTGTGAGACCATATAAACCACACTGCGTATCTATGAGCCTCTACTGGAGTGCTAGACATAAGGACAGGACAAGACCCCGTCATGCCCAAAATATACATGTACACAAAAGAATAATCATAAGCACCTCTGAACAATGGAGTCCTCTCAAGTCAGCTGCTAGCTCCTATGAGTCTGGATCAAGCTCACCTCCCTATCTACCTGTGGGCATGAACACAGCGTCCAAAGAAAACGGACGTCAGTACGAACATTGTACTGAGTATGAGAGGCATAACGATGAAAATACGTCATTGATATAAAGGAAGCATCAATAAGGAGCAACTGTATATGACTGTAACTTATAGAAGAAATAGTGCATGCTGACTTACTCATATCATCATCATCTCATGTATGCAACAATGTGTAAGCTGCCCGTCCTTATAGGTACGGTGTGAGAATGTATAAGTGTACAAGTATAAGCTGCCCGTCCATATAGGTACGGTGTGATAATAATCAACTTGCGTCCAGGCCTCCCACGTCTGGGATGTAAGCTGCCCACTATAGTGGTGTGTATGACTGCCCGTCCATATAGGCACGGTGTGATATCATATCATCATATACTCATTGTAATTCAACATATTCATATTTAGCATAGACATATTACAACTTGCTTTATTGATCATTTTATAGACTTAGCATCATTACACATTTATCATTAAAACATACATTAAAACTTGAAAGCAACTATGGCTATGTTGGGGTGACATGAGGTCGTGAACCTGTTACACCTTGGAAAATTCCCCGTCAACATACAGTGAATAGGATAGTGAGGAACAAAAAGTATACGATGATTCATATAAGTGAGATGTAGCATTTGACGATCCTAGTCGAGATTCAAAGACATTTGACAAAAAGGAAGAAGTTTGTCCAAAAAGAAAAGGATATGTTATGTGTCGGGTAGGAATTTTGAGTGACAAGTTAATGATGGCATAATGATGTCTTAGAGACGAGTAATGATGACCCTTAGATTGGTATTAAAGTGTTAAACAAGTGTCAAGAAGGTTCCATAAGGATTGGAGATCAAACGAGTCGACGAGAACAAGTCCCGGATAGCTGGACATTATACGGCCAGACATACTGGCCGTATAAAATACACGGACCGTATGTCCAGCCGTAGGTTCATCCCATAATGGAACACCTTAGTGGACCAAACATACGGTCCAGACATACGGTCAGTGAAAAATATACGGACCGTATGTTCTGGTCAGGACAGATTTTGAATTAATATAAGGGACCTCTCTCATTTCATTTTCATTTCATTTTCACTCCACAAGTCAAGAAACCTATAGAATATTCTCTCCACTCTCCATCCACAAGAATCCAAAGGAAATTGATGATCAACTTCATCAAACCAACAAGAATCAAGAGTGTGAAACCCCTTAAAGTCATCCAAACCAAGAAATCCCAAGAGAAGTGAAATAGGGTTTTGGTGCTAGAAGAGTATTTCCATTCAAGGCTTGTTTCTACACTATCTAAGGTAAGTTTTATGGTGCTTTCATGATGTTTGAAGTATTGATAAGTTGAAACACATGAATTGTAGAAGAGTATAGGACATAGGTCATAAATGTGTGAATAGTATAATTGTTGAGTAGTAGTTGGAATGAATCATGAATATGGATATGTTGAGATTGTAAATATGTTATGAATGACATTCAGAACATGGGATGAGTATTATATATGAAAGAACGTAGTAGTAACCGATGACCATGATTATGGAGAATTTGAAGTGAAATGGTGAAATGCGGGCAATGCAACTGAATGATGATTGTTGTTGCTATATTGTGAATGTTGTTGCTAACGTTTGGGAGTTGATATAGAATATGGGGAAAGTAGTATAAACAAAGGAAGTGCTGCCAAATTTTCCCTAGAAATGGTAACACGTTCTTATAGCCGATTAACTAATGTTAATGCGAATTCTCTTGAAGGTGGAAACGTGGGCGTTGAAGGAGAGCAAGCAAGCGATAAACTAGTTAAACGGAAAAGGTATGTAAGGCTAATCCCTTCCTTCAAAGGCATGAATCTTCCAAGTTTTCCATGATCATCCTATACGATGGAGACTATGAATCTATAAATATACCAAACTACATACGTACATGATCAAGAAAGGAAATATGACACGAGCATGATAATGACGATGATGAATATAAGTATGAGGAATCTTAGTGCAATATAAGGTGTCCATGAAGTTAATAATTCTAAGTATGATTTCATCGATGTTTCTCTTTGCGCACACTCACCTTAAATTGTTAGTTCCTTCAAGGTGAGGTATGATGTTGATGATTACCCCATAATACAATCAGGGGCTCACGACCTTATGTCACCCCGACCTAGCCATAGTCGCCTTCAAAGTCTAGTGTATGTTCTTAATGATAAATGTGAAATGATGCTAAGCCATGATGTCTCTATAAGATGATCGATAATGCAAGCTTATAATATGCCTATGTTACGTATGACAATGTTAAACTATAATAAGATTATGATATGTTTACACCGAGCCTAAAGGGCCGGGCATGATCATCACTAGTGGGCGGCATAAGATGGTTACCCGGACGCGAGTTAAGGATGAGGATTATGTGTGATGATATATGTGATGTGATGACATATGTACCATGATTATATAAATATGCGACATATGTATGAAATGTATTTACCTATGAAACTCATGCAGGTCATATCTTTCTCTTATGGCTCATGATCCTTCTATTATATTTATTTCATTCTCGTCTTACATACTCAGTACAATGTTCGTACTGACGTCCGTTTTCTTTGGACGCTATGTTCATGCCCACAGGTAGACAGGGAGGTGAGCTTGATCTAGACTCGTAGGAGCTGTTAGCTGTTAGCCCACAGGTAGACAGGGAGGTGAGATTATTCTTTTGTGTATATTTGTATCTTTTTGGGCACGATGGGGTCCTGTCCCATCCATAAGTCTAGTTCTCTAGTAGAGGCATGTAGATACGCAATATGTCCTCAAATGAAAAAAAATGATTTTCTTGTGATTGGAGTATGAATTTGATAAAAGAGCATTAATTGAGTATGATGAGTAATAGAACGAGCGGTGCTCGGTGGTTAGCCCCGGGTCCCCGTCGCGGCCCCGATTTGGGCCGTGACAGAACCCCCGATTCCATTATGGAGAATTTATAAGTATCTTACCTCACCTTGAAGGAAATAGTATATATGGTGAGTGTATACAATAACTGGCATCATTAACTGTATGGTACTCTGCCTCACCTTGAAGGAAATAACATATAAGGTGAGTGGATACAATGAATGACATCATTAGCCTTATGGTACTCTGCCTCACCTTGAAGGAATTAATATATGAGGTGAGTGTATACAACGTACGATATCATTAGCGTTATAGGAATATCATATCATCATTATTGAACTCATAGCACATCTCTCATCTCATTTGGCTATTCATGATCATAGACTCTTGGATTTCCGGGATATAGAGAATTCATAGAGAAGGAGGAAGATCATACCATAGGATTTATGCAATAGAAATAATGGACTAGCCTCACATACCTTTGTCGTTTAACTAATATATTGCTTGCTTGCTCTCCTTCAATGCCCACGTCTCTACCTTCAAGAGAAGTCGCATGAACATTAGCTAATGGATTACTTAAACGTACTTATTAAAGCTAAAGAAAATTGGGCAGCATTTCCTTTGTTTATATGACTTCCTCCATATTCCATATGAACTCCCAAATATCCATAACACCATTCATAATATCATACATAACAATCATCATTTATCTACATTATCCATATTTCAATTCAATTTCCCCAAAATCATGGTCATAATTCACTATTACGTTCTTTCACGTGTACTGCTCATTCCATGTTTCAAATGTCATTCATAATCTACTTACAATCACAACATATCCATATTCATGATTCATTCCAAACTACTACTCAATAATAGCACTATTCCCACATTTATGACCCACTTTCTATATTCTTCTACAATCCAAGTGTTTCAACTTCTCAATATCTTAAACATCATGAAAATATCATAAAACTTACCTTAGATGGTGTAGGAATAAGACTTGAGTTGAAATACTTCACTTGAACAAAACCCTAGTTCCACTTTCCATGAGATTTCTTGGCTTAGATGATCTTTAATGTATTTCCCACACCTAGCTTTGTTGATTTGATGAAGTTGATCATTAATTTCACTTGGATTCTTGTATATGAGGAGTTTAGAAAGTTCTAGAGAATTCTTGAGTTGTGGAGAAGAAAAATTAAATGAAATAAATGTGGTTGGGTCTCTTATTTAAAACTTAAAATCTGTCCCGACGTCATTATACGGTCCGTATAAGTGACTGTAAAACTGCACCAGTGATCATCCCATTCTGTGTCAATTTGACGGCACATTATACGGGCCGTATAATTTTATACGGTAAATATAATTGAGCGTGAAATAAACCCCTCAACAACTTCATTCTGTGACACTCTTACGGTCCATTATACGAGCCGTATAACATTATACGGTCCGTATAATCGACCGTATAACCCATTTTTTCACTGATTTTTTTCTTGTCACTTTGTTTGATCTCCAATCCATAGGGAACCTTCTTAGCACTTGTTTATCACCTCATTAACAATCTAAGGCACGTCATAACTCTTCTCCAAGCACCTTTGAATTATCATTACACCATCGTTAACTCGTCGCTCATAATTCTTATCCGATACGCGACATATCTCTTGCGTACTTTGTCAACTTTCTTCTATTATGTCAAAAGTCTTTGAATCTCTATTAGGATCATCAAATGCTATTTATTACTCTTCGAAACATCGTATACGCCGTGCTCTTCGCTGGCCTATTTACTGTACGCTGATGGGAAATTTTCTAAGGTGTAACATTCTTCCCCCCTTTTTGGAACATTCGTCCTCGAATGTTAAGTCATTGGGAATTCTATAAAACTTTTTCCAGAGTTTTCCCTATAATATGGCGCTACCATCCTGTCACAACAACCCACAATAACATTGCCTCACAGGGCCACAACACAATAGCAATATTAATTGGCCACACACGACCCATATGCATAAAAGAAAAGCATACATACCTCATAATCTCGATGTCTCATCATAGATTTCTTCCGGGGGCTGAAATAAATGCCGATATGTGGATTTCATCTTAACTGAGGCCACTTCCTTATTTCGAAGTCTTCGTACTTGCCTGTCTAATATGGCTATGGGCACTTTCTCATACACTAACTTTTCTGTCACCTGAACATCATCTACTGGAACAATCCTCGTAGGATCTCAAACACACTTGCGGAGCATTGAGACATGAAAAACTGGGTGGACTGATTCAAGCTCTGAAGGCAAGTCCAATTCGTAGGCTACATGACCCACCTTACGGATAATTTTATAAGGTCCAATATATCGTGGACTTAATTTCCCTTTCTTGCCAAATCTCATCACTCCTTTCATTGGCGACACCTTCAAGAAGACCAAATCATTAACTTGAAATTCCAAGTCTCGCTGGTGATTGTTCACATAGGACTTTTGGCGACTTTGGGCTGTCAACAATCAACCTCGGATCACCTTGACATTTTCTACCGCTTGCTGAATCAACTCAGGGCCTATTAGCTGTACTTGTCACGACCCAATCCCGTGGGCCGCGACTGGCACCCTACTTGGGTACCCAGACCAAATTACGTATTCATTGCCAAATCCAAACTTATTGCAGAATTTCATAAAAATCATATCAAACATAGTTTATATCAAAATATGTCTTAAGCGGTCGCACAAATCAAAATGTCATAACGGATCCAAACTGCGCGGCGGAATAGACATCGCCGGTCAAAAATGCAAATATAAGCATAAGGGCCATTCAGGGCCATCAAAACAAACGGACCGCTTTAAGACCAGAAAACAAAATCAGACAAACATATATAGGACCCTCGCCCCACATATATGACTACAGGCCTCTACGAACTCAAAACAAAGACATATGGCGAGACAGGGCCCCGCCGTACCCAAATAGTCAAATGTACAGAATATACATAGCAAAAGGGAGTCTGTACCAAAAGTGGACTCCGAGTCAAGAAGCAGTACTCCGAAGTAGAAAAGAGTGAAGCCTACAGTGGAGGATCACCAATATCTGCACCTGCGGGCATGAAACGCAGCCCCCGAAGAAAGGGGGTCAGTACGAAATATGTACTGAGTATGTAAAGCACGGAGTACAGAAATATGGGCCAAAACCGAAAGCAAATCAGATGACAAAGTGGAGTACAAATCAGTATGTCAAAATCCGTATCAAAATCATATACGTATACATAATGCAAACGAAATCATGCAAACGCTTAAGAACGTGGTCGCCACTCCGACGCTGGCGCCACACACAGCATAACACCAGAAGGTTTCAAATCTCCGTACATCCCCGAACACAAACACAACATAGGTGAGCGTATCGCATCACGAGCCATATCACAGCATAACTCCAAACGGAACCCGGCCCTATGGTGAGGCCTCGGGAACGGGAACACAGCATACGACCGAATTATCATAAGGCGCACGAATCATAACCGGCCCGGGAACCGGTGAACGAAGTCATAATAGGGCACGAACGGAGTCGTGAGCAAACAAATGCAATACATATTTCAAAATAGCCTTTCAAAACATAATGAGTTCATATATCCCTTCATAAACCAAAAATAGTCAAATCGTTAGTTGGTACGAATGTTCATTCCACAAAACGTTTTCAAAGTAGTGCATATAACTCAAAAGCCTAATTTAACATATCATAGTAATCGAAGCATATCTCATAGAGGAACGTTTTGAAATCAAAAGGGCCATATCAAACATTATTCAAAAGGAGAGCCCGATAGGACAAATAGGGCGTCTCGGGGTTAGCGGGCCCACCTCGAGTCAAATTGAGGTGGCGAACATAGTTTACGAACATTTATAGGCCAAAAGGTCATACATAATCATTATCAAGTGACCCGATCACATTTTGATAGGTTTCGGACGATTGGTGGCATTCTAGCCAAAATAGAGCCCTTAGGCTTCAATTGAATTGAATGAATAGTAACTTTTCTGTGGATCGGGTTTCGAGGAGCAGAAATGCTCCGGAGGTTCCAATATTCACCTAACATACTAAGACATGCCACACGAAGAAGTGGGAAGCTTTACATACCTTACTGACGTCTTATGCTCTCCCAAAAGTCAAGTCCCGTTTCGTCCGAAATCTGCAAATGGTCAAAGCTACCAATTTGAGATTCTTAGGCTTAAAAAAATGCCATTAACTTCATTTTTGCCTACCGAAATTTCGGCAGCATTTCCCCTATAAATCTAACATCCCCGAGACTTAGCTCGGCTCAAAATACATCAACAACAACAGCCCACACATCATCAAACAACACAAATCATAATCAAATCATTCTAGCTTCAAAGTTCTACCTTATTACATAAGTTGGCAACTTTTCATTCAAAACTTCAAAATCCCAAATCGATATCCACATTATTGTATTCATTCACTCATTCACAATTATTCAATCACATTCCAAATATATTCCAAGCCATATACGAAATTGCCCAAAATTCATTACTTTCCATAATTCTTTCAAAGCATCAAAACTTACAACGAACGTTCTAACTTGCGTCGTTTCATTCCGAATTCATTAACATCAACCATAAGTCATATTTAAAGTCTTTGGCATCAAAGATATACAATTATATACGCAAATATACAAAAGGTATACACTTTCCCGTAATGATCCGAAATCCTTTTCCAACGCCAATTCAATTCTTTAAACGCTCATTTACGACATAAAGGTCACAACGACACACTAAACAAACTAAACAAGATCAATTCACATTACTTTGCACTTCATAAGTGCCACGGCTCCAACACCAAGCACACACACACCCACGGCTTTCTACATACATCAAAGTTACGGGATTCTCGTCTATTCTCAATCCTTAACACATTCATATCAATTCTATAACACAAAAGTGTAAGAATTCTCACCTTTTCTTGAAAACCCGACTTGTCGCAAACGCGCACCTTACGCCAAACTAATTGTACCCCGTTGAAGAGGGTCTTGAGTACTTCACAACTATGCAAAAATCAAGATTTTTGGATCACAACACAAAGGCTTGGGAATTATTTTTCTTTCCTTTCTCCTATTCGGCCGAGAGGTATTTTGAGGTGCTTTCTTGAATTTTGTTTTGTTCTTGATAATTCTAAGTGTTATTGTTGATATATATCCATATAGGGGTCATGTGCATAGCACATGACCTTTAAAAGTGGGCTTGGACCAATGCTATGGCTGGCCACTTCAAGATTTTTGGGCCTCAATTTTGTTTTATATTTTTCTTGGCCCAATTCATTAAACGTCCCGTTTTGTAATTCCCGAAACTAATTTTCGAAATTCCAAATTTACCCTCGGCCTTCCCCGATGTCTTAACATCAATGATTCCATAACCAACATAGTCATATTCACCAAAATCAAAATACTTCCTTATAACACACAAGTCGTAATTATTTCTCGATTTCCAATTATACGAGAACATGGGACATAACATTCTCTCCCCCTTAAGAACATTCGTCCCCGAATGTTAAATAAATCTTATGAAGGCTCACAAACATAACGGGAAAACCATTTTTTTTTAAAAATAGCACACATAGTCCATCCGTTCATTAATACAACAAATACAAAAGTCTAGACTACAAGAGGCGTAGGGAATAAATGGGGGAATCTCTTCTTCATCTCATCCTCCGCCTCCCAAGTCATCTCTTCCCGGTTATTATTGCGCCACAGAACTTTGACAGAAGGCACCTCCTTAGTGCGCAATTTCCTTACCTGACGATCCAGAATAGATACAGGCTGCTCGTCATAAGACAACTGCTCCGTCACCTGAAGGTCATCTACTGGGAATATCCTGGAAGGATCACCAATGCACTTCCGTAGCATAGACACATGAAATACCGGGTGTACAGCCTCCAAATCGGATGGTAAGTCTAGATCGTAGGCGACTGCGCCTATTCTCCGAACAATCTGATACGGCCCAATATACCACGGGCTCAACTTACCCTTTTTGCCAAATCTCATAACACCCTTCATGGGCGACACCTTCAGGAATACCCAGTCACCAATCTGGAACTCTAACGGTCGACGTCGTCTATCAGCATAAGCTTTCTGTCGACTCTGAGCAGCCAATAATCGTTCCCGAATAAGTTTCACCTTATCTACAGCTTCCTGGATCACGTCTGGCCCAATTAACTAAGTCTCGCCCACGTCAAACCAGCCAATAGGAGATCTGCATCTCCTGCCATAAAGGGCCTCGTCCGGAGCCATCTGAATGCTGGAGTGATAACTGTTATTATAAGCAAACTCGATAAGCGGCAAATGATCATCCCAGTTGCCCCTGAAATCAATAACGTAGGCCCGTAACATATCTTCGAGCGTCTGAATAGTGCGCTCGGCCTGCCCATCGGTCTGAGGATGAAAAGCTGTACTGAGGCTCACCTGAGTCCCTAATCCCTCCTGAAATGACCTCCAGAAGTTAGCTGTAAACTGGGCACCTCGGTCAGTAATAATAGATACAGGGACCCCGTGCAGTCTGACTATCTCTCTGATATATAATCTGGCATAGTCCTCAGCCGAATAAGTAGTCCGGACCGGAAGGAAATGGGTTGATTTCGTCAGCCTGTCCACAATAACCCAAATAGAGTCGTACATGCGTAGAGTACGCGGTAACCCAACAATGAAGTCCATATTAATCATCTCCCATTTCCAGGCTGGAATCTCCATCTCCTGTAACAATCCACCGGGCTTCTGATGCTCGATCTTAACTTGCTGGCAGTTCGGGCACTGACTAACAAACTCGGCAATATCTTTCTTCATGCCGTCCCACCAATACAAACACCTGAGATCCCGATACATCTTAGTGGAACCAGGATGAACAGAATACCGTGCATTATGTGCCTCGCCCATAATCTGCCGTCGTAAGCCCGCAACGTCCGGTACACAGAATCTGCCATCATATAATAATACTCCTTCAGGCGAGATCTCAAACTGAGTCTTTGCTTTATTAAGGGCCACATCTCTGTACTGAATCAAAAGAGGATCTTCAAACTGGCGCTGCTTTACCTCCTGAATAATAGATGACTCAGCAACTGGACGAACAGAAATCCCAGAATCTCCAGAATCCACCAAACGAACTCCGAGGCTGGCCAGCTGATGAATATCACGAACCAAATCTTTCTTATCAGATGGAACATCAGCCAGACTGCCCACGGACTTGCGGCTAAGCGCGTCAGCTACCACATTGGCTTTCCCCGGATGGTACAAAATATCAACGTCGTAGTCCTTTAGTAACTCAAGCCATCTCCGTTGCCGCAAATTTAGTCCCTTCTGCTTAAAAATATACTGGAGACTCTTGTGGTCCGTATAGATATCAACATGGACCCCATATAAATAATGCCGCCAAATCTTCAAAGCATGAATCACCGCGGCCAACTCAAGATCATGAGTGGGATAGTTCTTCTCGTGCGGTCTGAGCTGCCGGGAAGCATAGGCTATGACTCTACCGTGCTGCATCAATACACAACCTATCCCTATACCAGAGGCGTCACAATAGACAACATACC
The DNA here is from genome assembly GCF_019175385.1 of Lycium barbarum. Taxonomy (NCBI): domain Eukaryota; kingdom Viridiplantae; phylum Streptophyta; class Magnoliopsida; order Solanales; family Solanaceae; genus Lycium; species Lycium barbarum. The sequence goes on along the minus strand of NC_083343.1, from coordinate 68,412,157 downwards.
CGTCAGATCCCTCTGGAAGAGCCAAAACTGGTGCTGTAATCAATCTCTCTTTCAGCATCTGAAAGCTGCGCTCGCAGGCATCGGTCCACTGGAATTTTGCTGCTTTCTGAGTAAGCCTCGTCAGTGGTACTGCAATAGAAGAAAAATCCTCCACGAACCTGCGATAATACCCGGCCAATCCAAGAAAACTGCGCACCTCTGTCGGAGTAGTAGGGCTGGGCCAATTCTGCACAGCCTCAATCTTCTGCGTATCGACCCGAATACCATCTGCGCCGACAATATGGCCCAAGAATGCCACAGAAGTTAACCAGAATTCACATTTAGAGAATTTAGCATATAAATTCTGCTGACGGAGAACGCCAAGTACCGTCCTCAAATGATCTGAATGCTCCTCGGCTGATCGCGAGTAAATCAAAATATCATCAATAAACACAATAACAAACATATCCAGAAAAGGCCGAAATACCCGGTTCATCAGATCCATAATACTGCTGGAGCATTAGTCAGCCCGAAAGACATAACTCTGAACTCATAATGCCCGTACCGGGTCCTGAAAGCAGTCTTCGGGATATCGGACTCCCGTACTCGCACCTAATGGTAACCTGAGCGCAGATCTGTCTTTGAAAAATATTTAGCACCCTGCAGCTGATCAAACAAATCATCAATCCGGGGGAGGGGATATTTATTCTTTATAGTCACCTTATTTAGCTGCCGGTAGTCGATACACATCCGCAATGACCCATCTTTCTTTCTGACAAACAATACCGGCGCTCCCCAGGGTGATGTGCTGGGTCTGATAAAGCCCTTATCGAACAAATCTTTCAGCTGCTCCGTCAACTCTTTCAACTCAGCCGGTGCCATCCTGTACAGAGAAATAGATATAGGCTGCGTATCCGGCATCAACTCTATAGTAAAATCAATCTCTCGCTCAGGCGGAAGGCCAGGAAGCTCGTCAGGAAAAACATCTGGAAACTCACTGACGACCGGAACAGACTGAAGGGTAGGTATCTCTGCTGCAGTATCGTGCACACGAACCAAATGATAGATATAACCCTTCTGGATCATCTTCTTAGCCTTGAGGTATGAAATAAACTTACCCCCCGGCGATGCTGTAGATCCGAACCACTCTATAACTGGTTCCCCTGGAAACTGAAAACGGACTACCTTTTTCTGGCAGTCGACATTTGCATAACAGGAAGACAACCAGTCCATACCCATAATGACGTCAAACTCAAGCATGTCTAACTCTATCAAATCAGCCTTAGTGCTACGATCATAAATGGTCACAGACCAATCTCTATAGATCTGTCTCGCTATAACAAAATCCCCAACTGGCGTAGCTATCTCAAATGCCTCTATAGGCTCAGACACTATCCAATTTTACTAGCAACGAGCGGGGAAATATATGATAAAGTAGAGCCAGGGTTAATCAATGCATATACAGACCTGGAGAAAACCAGTAATGTACCTGTGACGATGTTTGGCGAAGCCTCCTGATCCTGGCGGCTGGCCAAAGCATATATGCGGTTCGAGGGACCGCTAGAACCTGAAACGCCACCGTGGCCTCGGCCGCGTCCTGCCGATGCTGGCATACCTCGCCCTCCAGGGCGTGCAACAGATGGAGCAGAAGAAGAACCGACGGCTGACCCTGTCGGCTGAGCCGCACTACCAGAACCGCTCGCCAACGGACAGTCTCTCATAAAGTGGCCCTGACCACCACAAGAAAATCAAGCTCTAGTAGCTCGATAACACTCCCCAGGATGAGACTTCCCGCAATGAGGACAACGGGGCCTGGGTGGTCTGGCCTGGCTGGGACCCCTGGATACTTGTGAACCTGCCGTTCTGGAGCTCTGACCGGCCCCAGACGGTCCTGCACTGTCAAATCTCCGGCTACCTGACTGAGTACTCCGGCCGGACGAAGGAAATGGTCTATCTGATTGCTGCTGCTGAGGCTGTCCGCCTCGAGAATCTCCAGAATAGCCTGCGGACCTAGCCCTCTTGGGCGGCCTCCTATCTCGATCTCTGCCAGAAGGATCAGACCTGCGACGGTCCTCCATACCCATCGCATAGGCCTGGAGTCGGGCAATGTCCATGTCTATCTGCAATGATACTGCCATACAGCCATCAACCAAATACCGATCCAATCCCATAACATATCTGTGCATCCGATCGGACATATCTGCTACCACGGCCGGTGCATATCGGGCCAGAGAATCATACTCAAGATTATACTCGCGAACACTCCGACCCCTCTGCTGCAGACGTAAGAATCGATCAGCCCGCGCCCGCCGTAACTCTGGGGGCAGAAAGTGGCGGGTGAAAGCAGTCACAAACTGATCCCAAGTGGCTGGAGGGGCACCCTCTCCCCTAGACAGCTCCAAAGTCTCGTACCAATGGGTGGCAACATCTCGAAGTCTGTGCGAAGCCAGCTCAACCGACTCGGTCTCTGAAGCCCTGACCAAGTCCAGTGAGCGTCGCATCCCCCGAATAAAGTCATGGGGGTCCTCGTCGGGCTTAGACCCGAAAAACTCTGGATGGCCACACAATAGAAACTCCCGAACTCTCAGGCTGTCCCGTCTGTCATCGGCATCCTCGTCCCTCCGCCCGCGTCTGCGAGCCTGACCTGCTACTAGTGTAGTCAACAACTGTACAGCCTCCCTCAGGGTCCTATCCTCCGCCCCTGGCTGAGGAACTGGAGTCTCAGGAGCGGGTACACGGACCTCTGGAGCTGCTGAAGGTCCTGCTCCAGGCTGTACTAGTGGGGGTGTAGCAGACCCCTCAGAACGAGGCACAACCACGGGCAAATCATAGACACGAGCCCGTGTAGCGCGCTGTGCCTGACTAGTCTCTCCCATCCTCGCTTTGCCCTTTTGGGCCGCCGTTGCCTTCTTCGGAGGCATCACTGCAAACACAATAGCGAGTCAGATCAAAATCACCCTAACAGCACAACTCTATCGCACGATCTAAGATTCCAAAGAAAGTAACATCCTAAATGCCCTGTAGCTTCCTGTTTATAGATGCGGTGCACAACACATCGATAAACAAGACTCTACGAGACACGGCCTGTAGACATTCCGAGGACAGACTGCTCTGATACCACTTTTGTCACGACCCAGCCCCGTCGGCCGCGACTGGCACCCTACTTGGGTACCCAGACCAAATTACGTATTCATTGCCAAATCCAAACTTATTGCAGAATTTCATAAAAATCATATCAAACATAGTTTATATCAAAATATGTCTTAAGCGGTCGCACAAATCAAAATGTCATAACGGATCCAAACTGCGCGGCGGAATAGACATCGCCGGTCAAAAATGCAAATATAAGCATAAGGGCCATTCAGGGCCATCAAAACAAACGGACCGCTTTAAGACCAGAAAACAAAATCAGACAAACATATATAGGACCCTCGCCCCACATATATGACTACAGGCCTCTACGAACTCAAAACAAAGACATATGGCGAGACAGGGCCCCGCCGTACCCAAATAGTCAAATGTACAGAATATACATAGCAAAAGGGAGTCTGTACCAAAAGTGGACTCCGAGTCAAGAAGCAGTACTCCGAAGTAGCAAAGAGTGAAGCCTACAGTGGAGGATCACCAATATCTGCACCTGCGGGCATGAAACGCAGCCCCCGAAGAAAGGGGGTCAGTACGAAATATGTACTGAGTATGTAAAGCACGGAGTACAGAAATATGGGCCAAAACCGAAAGCAAATCAGATGACAAAGTGGAGTACAAATCAGTATGTCAAAATCCGTATCAAAATCATATACGTATACATAATGCAAACGAAATCATGCAAACGCTTAAGAACGTGGTCGCCACTCCGACGCTGGCGCCACACACAGCATAACACCAGAAGGTTTCAAATCTCCGTACTTCCCCGAACACAAACACAACATTGGTGAGCGTATCGCATCACGAGCCATATCACAGCATAACTCCAAACGGAACCCGGCCCTATGGCGAGGCCTCGGGAACCGGAACACAGCATACGGCCGAATTATCATAAGGCGCACGAATCATAACCGGCCCGGGAACCGGTGAACGAAGTCATAATAGGGCACGAGCGGAGTCGTGAGCAAACAAATGCAATACATATTTCAAAATAGCCTTTCAAAACATAATGAGTTCATATATCCCTTCATAAACCAAAAATAGTCAAATCGTTAGTTGGTACGAATGTTCATTCCACAAAACGTTTTCAAAGTAGTGCATATAACTCAAAAGCGTAATTTAACATATCATAGTAATCGAAGCATATCTGATAGAGGAACGTTTCGAAATCAAAGGGGTCATATCAAACTTTATTCAAAAGGAGAGCCCGATAGGACAAATAGGGCGTCTCGGGGTTAGCGGGCCAACCTCGAGTCAAATTGAGGTGGCGAAAATAGTTTACGAACATTTATAGGCCAAAAGGTCATACATAATCATTATCAAGTGACCCGATCACATTTTGATAGGTTTCGGACGATTGGTGGCATTCTAGCCAAAATAGAGCCCTTAGGCTTCAATTGAATTGAATGAATAGTAACTTTTCTGTGGATCGGGTTTCGAGGAGCAGAAATGCTCCGGAGGTTCCAATATTCACCTAACATACTAAGACATGGCAAACGAAGAAGTGGGAAGCTTTACATACCTTAGTGACGTCTTATGCTCTCCCAAAAGTCAAGTCCCGTTTCGTCCGAAATCTGCAAATGGTCAAAGTTACCAATTTGAGATTCTTAGGCTTAAAAAAATGCCATTAACTTCATTTTTGCCTACCGAAATTTCGGCAGCATTTCCCCTATAAATCTAACATCCCCGAGACTTAGCTCGACTCAAAATACATCAACAACAACAGCCCACACATCATCAAACAACACAAATCATAATCAAATCATTCTAGCTTCAAAGTTCTACCTTATTACATAAGTTGGCAACTTTTCATTCAAAACTTCAAAATCCCAAATCTATATCCACATTATTGTATTCATTCACTCATTCACAATTATTCAATCACATTCCAAATATATTCCAAGCCATATACGAAATTGCCCAAAATTCATTACTTTCCATAATTCTTTCAAAGCATCAAAACTTACAACGAACGTTCTAACTTGCGTCGTTTCATTCCGAATTCATTAACATCAACCATAAGTCATATTTAAAGTCTTTGGCATCAAAGATATACAATGATATACGCAAATATACAAAAGGTATACACTTTCCCGTAATGATCCGAAATCCTTTTCCAACGCCAATTCAATTCTTTAAACGCTCATTTACGACATAAAGGTCACAATGACACACTAAACAAACTAAACAAGATCAATTCACATTACTTTGCACTTCATAAGTGCCACGGCTCCAACACCAAACACACACACACCCACGGCTTTCTACATAAATCAAAGTTACGGGATTCTCGTCTATTCTCAATCCTTAACACATTCATATCAATTCTATAACACAAAAGTGTAAGAATTCTCACCTTTTCTTAAAAACCCGACTTGTCGCAAACGCGTACCTTACACCAAACTAATTGTACCCCGTTGAAGAGGGTCTTGAGTACTTCACAACTATGCAAAAATCAAGATTTTTGGATCACAACACAAAGGCTTGGGAATTATTTTTCTTTCCTTTCTCCTATTCGGCCGAGAGGTATTTTGAGGTGCTTTCTTGAATTTTGTTTTGTTCTTGATAATTCTAAGTGTTATTGTTGATATATATCCATATAGGGGTCATGTGCATAGCACATGACCTTTAAAAGTGGGCTTGGACGAATGCTATGGCCGGCCACTTCAAGATTTTTGGGCCTCAATTTTGTTTTATATTTTTCTTGGCCCAATTCATTAAACGTCCCGTTTTGTAATTCCCGAAACTAATTTCCGAAATTCCAAATTTACCCTCGGCCTTCCCCGATGTCTTAACATCAACGATTCCATAACCAACATAGTCATATTCACCAAAATCAAAATACTTCCTTATAACACACAAGTCCTAATTATTTCTCGATTTCCAATTATACGAGAACACGGGACATAACAGTACTTCTCCTATTTCAAACCACCCAATTGGAGATCTACACTTTCTTCCATATAAAGCTTCATAGGGAGCCATTTGGATACTGGAATGATAGCTATTATTGTATACAAACTCAATCAGAGGTAAGTGATCATCCCAGCTACCACCAAAATCTAATACACATGCCCGTAGCATATCTTCCAAAGTCTGAATAGTACGTTCGGCTTGTCCATCAGTCTGTGGATGAAATGTCGTGCTAAGATTCACTTGAGTACCTAGACCTTCTTGGAAAGACTTCCAGAACTTGGCTGTAAATTGTGCTCCTCTATCTGTGATAATGGATAGTGGAATACCATAGAGTCGCACAATCTCTTTGAGATACAATCTCGCATAATCTTCTACTGAGTATGTGGTTCTGACTGGAAGAAAATGAGCTGTTTTCGTGAGTCTGTCCACGATCACCCATATAGAATCATATTTTTCTCGAGAACGCGGTAATCCCACAATAAAATCCATGTTGATTACTTCCCATTTCCAAGTAGGAATTTCCATTGCTTGTAATAATCCCCCTGGCTTTGGATGTTCGATTTTCACTTGTTGACAATTGGGACGTTGGGCTACAAATTCTGCTATGTCTCTCTTCATTCCGTCCCACGAGTATATCAACTTGAGATCGTGATACATCTTAGTTGCACCTGGGTGAGTAGAATACCGAGAGTAATGGGCTTCTTCTAGAATTTGTCGGCGCAATTCTGCCACATTCGGCACACACAGCCTTCCTCGGTATCTGAGGATTCCATCCATGGAAACATCAAATGGTGACTTCTCTTTTTCATGAGCTGTGTCTCTATAATGGATAAACTGAGGATCTTCATATTGTCGCTCTTTCACTTCCATATTCAGAGACGAAACTATAGGGTTATGAACACTAACTCCTGCACTACCTGAATTAATTAGACGTACTCCAAAATTAGCTAGTTGGTGAAGCTCATGAGTCATTTCTTTCTTTTCCGGTGGAACTTCACATAGGCTACCCATTGATCGGCGGCTAAGCACATCAGCCACTACATTTGCCTTTCCAGGGTGGTATAAAATATTCACGTCATAGTCTTTCAACTTTTCTAACCACCGCCTCTGCCGCAAATTTAATTCCTTCTGTTTGAAAATATACTGAAGACTCTTTTGATCTGTATAGATATCGACATGCACACCGTACAAGTAGTGTCTCCACATTTTCAATGCATGAATAACTGCAACTAATTCGAGGTCATGAGTTGGATAGTTCTTTTCATATTTCCGTAGCTGTCTCGAAGTATAAGAAATAACTCTACCATGCTACATCAATACACATCCTAGCCCAACGCCAGAAGCATCACAATACATGACATAACCATCCGGCCCTTCTGGGAGTGTTAAGACCGGAGCTGAGGTTAATCTGTCCTTCAACTCTTGGAAGCTGCTTTCACAAGCATCATTCCACTGAAATTTAACTGACTTCTGGATAAGCTTCGTCAATGGGGCTGAAATAGAGGAAAATCCCTCTACGAATCTTCGGTAATAACCTGCTAATCCCAGAAAACTACGGACCTTTGTAGGCATCGTAGGCCTTGGCCAAGTCTTCACAACTTCAATTTTTTTAGTATCGACTCGAATGCCATCATTTGAAATAGCATGGCCCAGAAATGTTACAGAATTCAGCCAAAACTCGCACTTTGAAAATTTTGCATACAATTCTCGGGCTCGAAAAATCCCAAGAACAATACGCAAATGATCTGCATGTTCTGATTCTGTGCGAGAGTACACCAGAATATCATCAATAAATACTATTACAAATAAATCCAAGAGTTTCCTGAATACATTAGTCATCAAATCCATAAACACTGCCGGGGCATTAGTCAACCCAAATGACATCACTCGAAACTCATAGTGGCCATATCTCATTCTGAAAGCTGTATTGGGAATATCTTCTTCTCTAACTCTAACTTGATGGTAACCCGACCTCAAGTCTATTTTTGAGAACCACCTGGCACCTTGGAATTGATCAAACAGATCATCAATCCTTGGAAGAGGATATTTGTTCTTTATCGTCACCTTATTCAACTTCCTATAATCAATGCACATTCGTAGGGAACCGTCTTTCTTTCTTACAAATAGGACTGGTGCTCCCCACGGGGATGAACTGGGTCTAATAAACCCTTTCTCAAGCAAATCTTTCAACTGTGCCTTTAGCTCTTTCAATTCTGCCGGAGCCATCCGATAAAGAGGAATAGAAATAGGCTTGGTGTCCGGCAACACATCAATGGAGAAATCAATTTCTCTTTCTGGAGGAAGCCTGGAAGTTCATCTGGAAATACATCTGGAAATTCATTCACTACCGGAACGGATTGGAAAGTTGGCGACTTTGCTTCGGTGTCATGAACTCGGACTAGATAATATATATAGCCTTTAGTTATCATCTTTCTTGCGTTAAGGTAGGAAATAAACCTACCTTTTGGAGAAGCTGTTTTACCCTTCCATTCAAGCACGGGCTCTCCCGGAAATTGGAATCGAACCACTTTCATTCGGCAATCAACACTAGCATAACATGAAGCCAACCAATCCATACCCATAATCACCTCGAAATCTAACATTTCCAGCTCGATTAAATCAGCTTTGGTCTAGCGATTGCATATCACAAGTACATAATTTTTATACACTTGTCTAGCTATCACGGGGTTACCAACCGGAGTAGATACCTCAAAAGGTTTAATTGGCTCGGGTTTCACCCCAATACGACCAGGAACATGTGGGGCAATATAAGAGAAAGTAGAACCCGGATCTATCAATGCATACACATCATGGGAAAATATGGATAATGTACCTGTAACCACATCCGGGGAGGACACGAGATCTTGTCGTCCAGCCAAAGCATACACACGGGGCTAAGGGGCACCCGAAGTAGGTGCTCCCCTTCTGCCTCTAGCTCTACCAGCTGACATCTGGGGAGTCCGCCCTTTAGGGCGTACTAAAGATGAGCCAGCCACTGATCCCGTGGGCTGGACCCCAAATCTACCACCCATCGACCGGCAATCTCTCATCATGTGCCCAATCCGGCCACAGGCGTACCAAGCATTCGAACCATGGCAACACCGTCCGGAATGTAACCTACCGCACTGGCTGCATTGCGTTACTGGGGGTTTCCTCTGGCTATAATCACCCCCTCTCACGACCCAACCCCGTGGGCCGTGACTAGTGCCCGATATGGGCACCCGTACATACTTACCGACCGAATCACACTTACACTTACATGTTTTTTTTTGTTGGACCTCGTGCGCACAAATGGTAAACATATCCTTTAGCCCGTTATTTATATCATACACGTGACCTGATTATGTTAACGTAGTGCAGGGGAGAATCGGACACAAACCAAATAAGCATTACTAAACAAACATGACCCGTAACCCACATACATGTCTACAGGACCCTAATACAGACAACAGAATCATATGGCGAGACAGGGCCCCGCCGTACCCCAGAATAATCATAAACACAACAATATATACAACTGAAGGATCTGGACCAAAAAGGTGGGCTCCGGAACAAAGGAGCACTCCCAAAAGCAGACTGTGTACCTAGGCTGGCGGACCACCACAGTAAGCGTCTGTACCTGCGTGGCATGAAACGCAGCCCCCGAAGAAAGGGGGTCAGTACGGAATATGTACTGAGTATGTAAAGCATGGAATACGGAAAATAGGAGCATAACCAGAACAATGGTACCAAAGCAAGTATGCTATCCAAACTACCAGAGTGCTTACCTTCCACACGCAAGTCATCTACATATTTATATGTCGATGTCGGAGGCCAGAAGAAATACAATAAATACATGAATCATCTTGTGTACCAAAAGCTTACCTACCATACTCAGGGTGTGCATGACAGGATCGTATATCTTATATGTATATGTCAAATAACATGCCCCGGCCCTTTATGAGGGACGCGGTAAATGGAATCATATATATTAACATCATATATCAAATGTTCATGTATCGTACCCCGGCCCTTGGTAAGGGACGCAGTGAATCATATATCAAATATGCCAATGTCATGTATCATATATGCAAGTAACATACCCCGGCCCTCAGGGAGGGGCGCGGTGAATCATATTTCATGTATGTCAATGTCATGTATCATGCATGCATATAACGTGCCCCGGCCCTCTTTTGCGGAATGCGGTGAATGGAGTCATCATATGCCATCCTGGCCACCTCCCCGTAATCATATCATGTACATATACGTGCCCCGGTCCGCAAGTGAGAGGGACGCGGTGAGTAATGCAGAGAAGTACGCACGAGAACATATCCTGGCCCGGGCTCAGTGAAGTCCAAATCAAAGCTTGCACGAACAGAGTAGTGCGAAACCACATGCACACAATCAAGACCCGAGATACAAACATACTTATATGCAAACACATTATCGGCATCTGGAGGTCCAGAAACAAGCTTCGGGTAGATCGGAACTAGTATACGAAAGTTACGAGCGTTCGAAGTACGGAACGCTCCATAAATGTTTCGTAAATCAATTTTTGCAAAACCAAAGTGCTAGTCATATCAGATATCTTGCGGATGATGTATAGATCAAATTAAGTACAACGTAGATTCATACGCACATACCATTACATGTCAAAGTATTAATTATAACACTTATTTTATTTTATTTTCTTCTTTATATTAATAACTAAGGAACATATCAACGGGCCTTTAGGTAGAATGCCAACCTCATGTAGATAAAATCAAATAAGTTTTCGGAATCATATGCACGTATCATAATATCTCAAGTTTGGTGAAACCATCGTTCGTGTTGTCATACTTACCAAAACTTTCTTTAAAACATGCCTCACGAAAATTGGGGACAATATGACTCATAATGTTCCTTTCGACACAAATTCTTTGTACTTATTTCGTTACTCAATCATGTCGTAAGGTGGATCATGTCAGGCATACTTCTATCAATATAATTCAGAATCATAGGAAGACTCGGAACATTTTAGCTAGCACTAAAAAAAAAACGGATTACTCCCGGATATCTTACGGATCAGACCGAATATAATTTGTAGGATCGCGTGTACATATCAAATTATAGATTAAGAACCCAATGGAATAGTAAGACAACCATCGTTTGGTAATCGGGACAACAACCAATAGTTTCCTTTAATTATTGTACGGAATTAAGCCAAGTAGAACAATAGGGGAGGATTCGGGAATAGTGGATTCACCTCAGATCAAGTCGAGGCGACGGACATGAATCATGGACATTAGGGTCTATAGAGTAGTCCAAGGAAGTTTCGAATCGATTTGATTACATCTACAAAAGTTTCGGACGTTTCATTACTTTCCAACCAAAATATGAGATTTATAGTTCAATTAGATTGAATGAATAGTGCTCAAATTCCATTTCGGATTTCTATGAACAGAATTGCCCCGAGGCTCAAGTATCGACCTGATAAACCTAGGACATGCCAAAAGAAGGAATAGGGTAGCCTTACATACCTTATATGCGTCTTACGCTCGTCCAAAACTCAAATCCCGTTTCGCTCAGAATCTGCAAATGGTCAAAGTTACCAATTAGGAATTGTAAGGCTTAAGAATTTACTTAACTTCATTTTTTTTTTGTCTACAGAAATTTCGGCAGCATCTCCCCTATTTACATAACACCCCCGAGGCTTAGCTCGGCTCATAATATCAACAACAACAACCCAACAATACCAAACGACATCAAAGTTCACAACGAAATAGGTTCTAACACCAATGTTCTTCCTTTCTACAAAATATTCACAAGGTATACCAAATATACAAACTTTCTACTAAAGTCATAATTCATCCAAGGTTTCCAAATCTTGACTAACATTTCCATAACATGTTTCTATCTTCCAATTTCATCAACAGTCATCATCATTTACCCCTTAACGACTTCCATTACCATATTTACATAAATTATAATAAAGTTACATGTTTCCCTACAACAACTTAACAACCAATTTTTCCATAACAACAAGAACCATTATTCTTCCATTCACTTCACAACAACACAACACCACACGGTCACATTCCATATTTCCAATTTCCGTCAAATTCATTCAACTTTCATTTCCAATACAATTTCCACTATAACCACAACTAGATTACAATACAAAATTCATCACATCCTACTTATACAACAAGGCACACACACGGCTACATATGCATGCATACCAATATCATGCAAACTTCCATCTTTTCATAATTTCTACTCATTTCTACATACTACAACATAGACAAAGCCTTCATAACATACAAAGAACATGAAATTCTTACCTTTCTTCACAACTTCTCCACTTATCTAAGGTTGGAGTTTTGTTCCAAAGAATGATTCTCTCCTTCTAACAATCATACCATGTTGAAGAGGGCCCTCAAGTTAGTAGGAAAACATGAAGAAACAATTTTTTGAACAAGATTTCTTGATCCTCTTTTTCTCTCCTCTTGGCCGAAACCCCCTTAGTCTTAGCTCTCTCTCTTTTTCTTTTGTTTAACTTTTCTTGAATGTTCTTGAAGACTAAGTCTTCTTATATTAATTGAACACATGACCATCACATGACTTATTATTTCATGGGCTTGGACAAGCATATGGGTCATGGCCGGCCACCTTGTGTGGATTGGGCCTTAATTTCTCTTTTATTTTGTAAGCCCAAATTTGTTAAAATCTCATTTTGTAATTCCCGAAACAAATTTCCGAAATTCCAAATTTCACTCTCGGCCTTCTTCAACACCTCCACAATCATATTTTCCATAGACAACACACACATATATTAATTCAAATCAACATACAACCTTATTCCTTACAAATCAAGATTACTTCGAATTTTCCCGAATGCGCGAAAATACGGGATATAACATCCTCCCCCCCTTTAGAACATTCTTCCTCGAATGTTAAACTTACCTTATGGGATCTTTTAGTACTTCGGGGAGGTTTCTTTTCTCTTTTCCTAACTTTTCAAGCATTATAATTGCTATCTCCTTGTCTTCCATTTACTTACTTTTCCTTCCCTTCCGCGTATCGTCGCATCGGAATCTTCTACCCTTACTGTAGTGAGATTAGTATCAGTTCATTTCATAATATCTATACCCTATCCTATACTTGCCTCTTAACTTTCGTTCAGCCAATATATTTCATATGTCTCTACACTGGCTGTTGGGGCCCACCGCCGATCGGTACGGCCATAGACGGAACGTTATACGCATACTTATACATTTATTACCATTTACTCACATAACACTTCCAACGTTTATTCAAACTTACCCTAATTCCAGAACTGTCTTGTGTTTCCTTCTTCTTCTCCGACCGGGTCTGCTTTGGCCTATCCGACCTATCTAGGGTTCCTAACCAGTTGGTACATTCTTATTTCCTTTAGGTTAACCCTGGTTTCCCATCTGCCTTTTATATTTACATTTACGAAAATTTTTGGTGTACTACCCAGGGGGTCACCCATCCCAAAATTGCTCCGCCCCTAGCACACTTAACCCCGAAACCTCCGTGCACTTTGATGCATTAATGCTGGTATAATCGCGTCGACTGCCTCACACGACCTTTGTCACGCACTTTAAGGCAGGTCGGTGTCTTAACACTTTCCGGAAGGTTCTCGTAGCGGGTCCCACTCCGATCTGGAGAGGATCGTTTATCATTATGAAACTACCGGGTTAGCCCCTTTTTTTTTTTCGAACATTCACTTTTATCTGTAGATATGACTACCACAGACGGTTTTATCGATTCGGGTCTCATCCCAATTTTTACTAGCAATCGGGGGGGAAATATATACATATATATATATATCAGTACATATTCATTTCGGAAGAAAGTTAATAATATACCTGTAACTGCATCTGGTGGCGCCTCCTGATCCTGTCGGCTGGCCAACGCATACAAGCGGTTCGAAGGACCGCTGGAACTGAGAGCTCCGCCACAACCTCTGCCGCGGCCTGCTGGTATCGGTACACCCTGCCCCGTGGGGCGCATAGCTACAGAAGGGAGAGACGAACCAGCAACTGACCCAGTGGGCTGGGCTGAAACCACCTGAACCTCCCCTATACGGGCACTCCCTCATAACATAGCCTTGACGGCCGCAAGTAAAACAAGCACCGGTGGCGCGACGGCACTCTCCCAAATGGCGTCTACCGCACTGGGGACACTGAGGCATAAGTGACCTAGTCTGGCTGAGCCCTCTACTTACCTGCGAATCGGGAGCCCTAGAGCTCTGGCCAGCTCCTGAATATCTGACACTATCAAATCTCTCACCGGTAGGCCGTGGAGGCGCACTTTGCGCTGGCTGAGAAGACTGTCTAACATACTGTTGAGGCTGTCCGCCCCGAAACTCCCCAGAGTATCCCATGGACCTGGCCCTCTTAGGCGGCCTCCTGTCTCGATCCCTACTAGGATGATCAGCCCTGTGTCGGTCCTCCATACCCTGAGCATAGGCCTGTAGCCGGGCGATATCCATGTCTGTCTGCAATGCCACCGCCATGCAGCCATCAATCAAATAGCGGTCTAACCCCATCACGTACCGGTGCATCCGGTCAGTCATATCTGCTACTATAGCAGGCGCATACCGGGCCAGAGAATTATACTCCAAATTATACTCGCGAACACTCCGACCCCTCTGCTACAGATGCAAAAATCGATCAACCCGCGCCTGTCGTAACTCTGGTGGCAAAAAGTGGCGGGTAAAAGCAGCCACGAACTCGTCCCAAGTAGCTGGGGAAGCACCCTCACCCCTGGATAGCTCCTAAGACTCATACCAGTGAGCAGCAACATCCCGCAGTCTATGCGAGGCCAACTCAACAGACTCAGTCTCTGAAGCCCTGACCAAATCTAGTGAGCGCCGCATCCCCCGAATAAAGTCATGGGGGTCCTCGTCAGGCTTAGACACAAAAAACTCTGGAGGGCCACATAATAGAAACTCTCGAACCCTCAGGCTGTCACGCCTATCGTCATCATCATCGTCTCTCCGCCCGCGTCTGCGAGCCTGCCCCGCTACCAGTGTGGTCAATAACTGCACAGCCTCCCTCAGCGTCCTGTCCTCCGCCCCTGGCTGAGGAGCTGGTGGCTCGGGTGCGGGTACTCCGGCCCGTGGAGCTACAAAAGACGGGATTTTAATGAATTGGGCCAAGGAAATTGAACAACAAATTGAGACCCAAAGTCTATGGGGTGGCCGGCCATAAGGCTAGGCCCAACCCATTTTTAAAGGGTCATGTGATATACATGTGACCCTTATATGGATATATATCAATGTTTTCCTTTGGAATTATCAAGAAAAAAATCACAACTTATCCTTGAGCAATAATACTCCCTCTCGGCCGAACCCCTTTGAGAGAAAGAAAAATTTTTCTAGCCCTTGTTTGTGATCCAAAAATCTTATTCTTCCCATATTTGTAGAGTACTCAAGACGCTCTTCAACGGGATACAATTAGTTTGGCGAAAGGAGTGCGTTTGCGGCAAGTCGGAAATTCAAGTAAAGGTATGAATTTTGCTATTCTAATGTTATGGAATTGGTATGAATGTGTTAAGGATGGAGAATAGACAAGAATCCTGTAGTTTTGATGTGTGTGCAAAGCCGTGTGTGTGTGTGTGTTTGGTGTTGTAGCCGTGACCTATGGGAAGTGCAAAGCCATGTGAATTTAATCTTGTGTAGTTGTTTGTTGCGTTGTTGTGACCTTTATAACGTAAACGAATGTTTAATGAATTGAATTGGTGTTGGAAAATGATTTCGGAACATTATGGGAAAGTATATACCTTTGGTATATTTGTGTATATCATTGTATATCTATGATATTAAGGCTTTAAATGTGACTTATGGTTGTTGTTAATGAATTTGGAATGAAACAATGTAAGTTGGAATGTTCGTCGGAATTTTTGATGTTTCGGGCAAAATATGGAATGTAAGGAACTTCTTGAAATTATGTATAGTGTTTGGAACATAATTGGGATGTGATTGAATAATCTTGAATGATTGAATGAATACAAAAAATGTGGACATAAGTTTGGAATTGTGAAGTTTGAATGAAAGTTGCCAACTTTTATAGTAAAGAAGAATATTGAAGTTAGAATGATTTAGTGTGGTTTATGTTGTTTGTGACGTTTGGGTTGTTGTTGATGATGTTTATTGAGCCGAGCTAAGTCTCGGAGGTGTTAGATATATAGGGGAAGTGCTGCCGAAATTTCAGTAGGCAAAAATGAATTTAAGGGCATTTTTAAGCTTAAGAATCTCTAATTGGTAACTTTGACCATTTGTAGATTTTGGACGAAACGGGATTTGATTTTGGGGTGAGCATAAGACGTTTCTAAGGTATGTAAAGCTTCCCACTTCTTCTTTTGGCATGTCTTAGTATGTTAGGTTGATATCGGAACCCCGGGAGCAATTCTGCTCCTCGAAATCCGATCTAGTAAATGGCTACTATTCATTCAATTCAATTGAAGCCTAATGTTCCTATTTTGGCTAGAAAGCAATCAAACGTCCGAAACTTATGCAAATGCAATTGGATTACTTTGAAACCTTTATGTATGATCCCATAGACCCTAAATGTCCGTAAATTATGTTCGCCACCTCGACTTGACCCGAGGTGGGCCCGCTAACCTCGAGATGCCCTATTTGTTCTACTAGGCTCTCTTTTTGGATAAGCTTCGATAAAGAATCTTCGATTTTGAAATTGTCCTCTATGAAATAATGTTCGGAACACTATGATATAACAAGCTATGTTTTGAGCTATATGTACCACTTTGGAAACATTTTGTGAAATAAACTTTCGCACCAACTAATTATTTGACTATTTTGGTTAATGAACTGACTTATGAAGTAAACAAGATTTGAAAGGATATTTTAATATAAAAAGTGCATTATTTGCTCACGACTCCGCTCGTGCCCTATTATGACTTCATTCACCGGTTCCCGGGCCGGTTATGATTCGTGCGCTCTATGATGATTCGGCCGTATGCTGTGTTACGGTTCCCCGACGCCTCGCCATAGGGCCGGGTTCCGTTTGGAGTTATGCTGTGATATGGCTGTGATGTGATACGCTCATATGTATGTGTTCGGGGATGTACGGAGATTTGAACCTTCTAGTGTTATGCTGTGTGTGGCACCAGCGTCGGAGTGGTGACCACGTTCCTGAGCTTTGCATGATTTTGTTTGCATTATGTATATATGTTTTTGATAAACATTTGATATATTGTTCGGCATTTCCCTCCTTACGTACTCAGTACATCTTTCGTACTGACCCCCTTTCTTCGGGGGCTGCGTTTCATGCCCGCAGGTACAGACGCCGGTGATCCACCACTGTAGGCTCCACTTCTGCTATTTCGGAGTACTCCTTTGATTCGGAGTCCACTTGTGGTATATATAAAAATCTTTCGCCATGTATATATATTTCTACATATCTGACTATTTGGGTACGGCAGGGCCCTGTCCCGTCATATGATTCTGTCGGTCAGTTTAGAGGTCTGTGGACATGTTTGTGGGTTATGGTCAGTCTGTATGCTTATGTGTATATGTTGTTTGGGCGATCCCATACGCCGAGGCGGCCGGTCCGCATATGTTTGTGCATTGCTTTGATTAGCCCTGTGTGGCCTCTGTTGGTGTTTGCTGTGTACAGGGTTATTCTGGTTAGTCCGAAAAACAAAGAAAACTCTGCCGAAATTTTTTTCTGGAAATTATCTGTATTTGGAATATAGCCTTGTCGGCTTCTGCTATACATTTGAATACGTTTGATAGATGGGTTTCGGTGCCCAGATCGGGCACTAGTCACGGCCTACGGGGTTGGGTCGTGACACCTATCGACCAAATCACACTTACACTTACATGTTTTTTTTTTGTTCGACCTCGTGCGCACAAATGATAAACATATCCTTTAGCCCGTTATTTATATCATACACGTGACCTGATTATGTTAACGTAGTGCAGGGGAGAATCGGACACAAACCAAATAAGCATTACTGAACAAACATGACCCGTAACCCACATACATATCTACAGGACCCTAATACAGACAACAAAATCATATGGCGAGACAGGGCCCCGCCGTACCCCAGAATAATCATAAACACAACAATATATACGACAGAAGGATCTGTACCAAAAAGGTGGGCTCCGGAACAAAGGAGCACTCCCAAAAGCAGACTGTGTACCTAGGCTGGCGGACCACCACAGTAAGCGTCTGTACCTGCGTGGGATGAAGCACAGCCCCCGAAGAAAGGGGGTCAGTACGGAATATGTACTGAGTATGTAAAGCATGGAATACGGAAAATAGGAACATAACCAGAACAACGGTACCAAAGCAAGTATGCTATCCAAACTACCAGAGTGCTTACCTTCCACACGCAAGTCATCTACATATTTATATGTCGATGTCGGAGGCCAGAAGAAATACAATAAATACATGAATCATCTTGTGTACCAAAAGCTTACCTACCATACTCAGGGTGTGCATGACAGGATCGTATATCTTATATGTATATGTCAAATAACATGCCCCGGCCCTTTATGAGGGACACGGTAAATGGAATGATATATATTAACATCATATATCAAATGTTCATGTATCGTGCCCCGGCCCTTGGTAAGGGACGCGGTGAATCATATATCAAATATGCCAATGTCATGTATCATATATGCAAGTAACATACCCCGGCCCTCAGGGAGGGGCGCGGTGAATCATATTTCATGTATGTCAATGTCATGTATCATGCATGCATATAATGTGCCCCGGCCCTCTTTTGCGGAACGCGGTTAATGGAGTCATCATATGCCATCCTGGCCACCTCCCCGTAATGTATCATGCATGCATATAACGTGCCCCGGCCCTCTTTTGCGGAACGCGGTTAATGGAGTCATCATATGCCATCCTGGCCACCTCCCAGATCGGGCACTAGTCACGGCCTACGGGGTTGGGTCGTGACACCTATCGACCAAATCACACTTACACTTACATGTTTTTTTTTGTTGGACCTCGTGCGCACAAATGATAAACATATCCTTTAGACCGTTATTTATATCATACACGTGACCTGATTATGTTAACGTAGTGCAGGGGAGAATCGGACACAAACCAAATAAGCATTACTGAACAAACATGACCCGTAACCCACATACATATCTACAGGACCCTAATACAGACAACAAAATCATATGGCGAGACAGGGCCCCGCCGTACCCCAGAATATCAAATGTTCATGTATCGTGCCCCGGCCCTTGGTAAGGGACGCGGTGAATCATATATCAAATATGCCAATGTCATGTATCATATATGCAAGTAACATACCCCGGCCCTCAGGGAGGGGCGCGGTGAATCATATTTCATGTATGTCAATGTCATGTATCATGCATGCATATAACGTGCCCCGGCCCTCTTTTGCGGAACGCGGTTAATGGAGTCATCATATGCCATCCTGGCCACCTCCCCGTAATGTATCATGCATGCAATTATCATACTAAAGAAATGTAATTCATCTTCCACTATCAACACAATACCACACGGTCACATTCCATATTTCCAATTTCCGTCAAATTCATTCAACTTTCATTTCCAATACAATTTCCACTATAACCATAACTAGATTACAATACAAAATTCATCACATCCTACTTATACAACAAGGCACACACACGGCTACATATGCATGCATACCAATATCATGCAAACTTCCATCTTTTCATAATTTCTACTCATTTCTACATACTACAACATAGACAAAGCCTTCATAGCATACAAAGAACATGAAATTCTTACCTTTCTTCACAACTTCTCCACTTATCTAAGGTTGGAGTTTTGTTCCAAAGAATGATTCTCTCCTTCTAACAATCATACCATGTTGAAGAGGGCCTTCAAGTTAGTAGGAAAACATGAAGAAACAATTTTTTGAACAAGATTTCTTGATCCTCTTTTTCTCTCCTCTTGGCCGAAACCCCCTTAGTCTTAGCTCTCTCTCTTTTTCTTTTGTTTAACTTTTCTTGAATGTTCTTGAAGACTAAGTCTTCTTATATTAATTGAACACATGACCATCACATGACTTATTATTTCATGGGCTTGGACTAGCATATGGGTCATGGCCGGCCACCTTGTGTGGATTAGGCCTTAATTTCTCTTTTATTTTGTAAGCCCAATTTTGTTAAAATCTCATTTTGTAATTCCCGAAACAAATTTCCGAAATTCCAAATTTCACTCTCGGCCTTCTTCAACACCTCCACAATCATATTTTCCATAGACAACACACACATATATTAATTCAAATCAACATACAACCTTATTCCTTACAAATCAAGATTACTTCGAATTTTCCCGAATGCGCGAAAATACGGGATATAACACCCCCAAACTGGGAACCCAAAGCTCTCGAGCTCTGAACCTGTCCTGTAGGAAAGGAGTGATCAAATCTCCTACCCGTAAATCGAGGAGGTGCACTGGTCATTGACTGGCCTGAGTGTCTGGGATGTGTCTGCCTTGATCCCCCTCTATAATCACTGCCCCCATAGATCTGGACCTCTTGCTTTGCCTTCTATCAATATCATGATCATTTCTTTGTGGATGTTGTTGTCCTTCTAAATTCTGGGAATGGGCTTGTATTCGGGAAATATCGATCCCATCTTGCAATGAAGCTGTCAAACAATCCTTGAACAAATGTGGCCGTAAGCCACTCACAAATCTTTGTACCCGGTCTCCCATATCAGCCACCATAGTCCGGGCATACCTGGCCAATGAATTAAATTGAAGGCTATATTCCCGGGCACTCATACTTCCTTGCTTCAAATTTAGGAACCTATCCGCTTTAGCTCGGCGGACCTCGGGTGGAAAATAGTGGCGAATGAAAGCATCCACGAATTCTTGCCAAACTGGAGGAGGCGCATTCTCTTTTCTAGATGCTATTCAATTATTATACCACAATACTGCCACATCTCGAAGTCTATAAGATGCCAACTCCACGGATTCGGTCTCGGAGGCATGGATAATCCTCAATGTTCGCAACATCTCATCAATGAAACCTTGCGGGTCTTCATCCGGCTTTGACCCAAAAAACTCCGGAGGATTCAGACTCATAAAATCACGGGCTCTGGTACTAGATGACCAATCACCTGAACTCACATTTTGCCGCTGTACCTGGGCAGCAACCAACTGTGTCAATAGCTGAATAGCTTCGGTCACTTGTTGACCCGAAGTAGCCGGCGGAGGAACTGGAGGCATAGGAGCTGGAGCAGAAGCCCCTTCTTGTTCATCGGTAATAGGTGGAGTAGAAGAAGCATTATATGGAGCCTCATTATGTGATTCACCCTCATCTATATTCATTGGCGGCTCTCTTTCTGCCCGCCTTTTCATCGTAGTCTTGCCCTTCGGGGCGGCTTTAGCCTTTCCCGTTGGCGGCATTTCTGAAATCACAACACACTATTAGGGATGATAAAATCTTATACACGGCTCTATCGCACGATCTCATAAGAAGAAAGATGGTCATTTTTCCTAAATGCCCTATAGCTGCCTGTTTATTAGCGTGGCCCGCAACACACCATAAACAAGACTCTACTAGACACAGCTCGGAGACAATTCCTAGGACTGAACTGCTCTGATACCACTTTTGTCACGACCCGACTAGGGGCCGCGATGGGCACCCGGGGCTCACCACCGAGCACCGCTCGTTCTATTACTCATCATACTCATTTAATGCTCTTTTATCAAATTTATACTCAAATCATAAGAAATCATTTTCCATTTGAGAACATAAATACTTTTATATACATAAGCCTCTCGGCTATCAAAATGATAATATACACATATACAGTAGTGACCTTGTGAGACCATATAACCCACACTGCGTATCTACGAGCCTCTACTGGAGTGCTAGACATAAGTACGGGTCAAGACCTCATCATGCCCAAAATATACATGTACACAAAAGAATAATCATAAGCACTTCCGAACAATGGAGTGCTCTCAAGTTAGCTGCTAGCTCCTATGAGTCTGGATCAAGCTCACCTCCCTGTCTACCTGTGGGCATGAACACAACGTCCAAAGAAAACAGACATCAGTACGAACATTGCACTGAGTATGAGAGGCATAACGATGAAAATATGTCATTGATATAAAGAAAGAATCAATAAGGAGCAACTGTATATGACTGTAACTTATAGAAGAAATAGCGCATGCTGACTTACTCATAATTATCATCATCTCAAGTATGCAACAATGTGTAAGCTGCCCGTCCTTATAGGTACGGTGTGAGAATGTATAAGTGTACAAGTATAAGATGCCCGTCCATATAGGTACGGTGTGATAATAATCAACCTGCTTCCAGGCCTCCCGCGTCCGGGATGTAAGCTGCCCACTATAGTGGTGTGTATGACTGCCCGTCCATATAGGCACGGTGTGATATCATATCATTATATACTCATCGTAATTCAACATATTCATATTTAGCATATACATATTACAACTTGCTTTATTGATCATTTTATAGACTTATCAAGACTTAGCATCATTACACATTTATCATTAAAACATACATTAAAACTTGAAAGCAACTATGACTATGGCGGGGTGACATGAGGTCGTGAACCCCCGATTCCATTATGGAGCATTTATAAGTATCCTACCTCACCTTGAAGGAAATAGTATATATGGTGATAACTGGCATCATTAACTGTATGGTACTCTACCTCACCTTGAAGGAAATAACATATAAGGTGAGTGGATACAATGAATGACATCATTAGCCTTATGGTATTCTGCCTCACCTTGAAGGAATTAATGTATGAGGTGAGTGTATACAACGTACGATATCATTAGCGTTATAGGAATATCATATCATCATTATTGAACTCATAGCACATCTCTCATCTCATTTGGCTATTCATGATCATAGACTCTTGGCTTTCCGGGATATAGAGAATTCATAGAGAAGGAGGAAGATCATACCATAGGATTCATGCCATAGAAAGAATGTAATAGCCTCACATACCTTTGTCGTTTAACTAATATATTTATTTCTTGCTCTCCTTCAATGCCCACGTCTCTACCTTCAAGAGAAGTCGCATGAACATTAGCTAATGGATTACTTAAACGTACTTACTAAAGCTAAAGAAAATTGGGCAGCATTTCCTTTGTTTATATGACTTCCTCCATATTCCATATCAACTCCCAAATATCCATAACACAATTCATAATATCATACATAACAATCATCATTTATCTACATTATCCACATTTCACAATTTCACTTCAATTTCCCCATAATCATGGTCATAATTCACTATTACGTTCTTTCACGTGTACTGCTCATTCCATGTTTCAAATGTCATTCATAATCTACTTACAATTGCAACATATCCATATTCATGATTCATTCCAAACTACTACTCAATAATAGCACTATTCCCACATTTATGACCCACTTTCTATATTCTTCTACAATCCAAATGTTTCAACTTCTCAATATCTTAAACATCATGAAAATATCATAAAACTTACCTTAGATGGTGTAGGAATAAGACTTGAGTTGAAATACTTCACTTGAACAAAACCCTAGTTCCACCTTCCATGAGATTTCTTGGTTTAGATGATCTTTAATGTATTTCCCACACCTAGCTTTGTTGATTTGATGAAGTTGATCATTAATTTCACTTGGATTCTTGTATATGAGGAGTTTGGAAAGTTCTAGAGAATTCTTGAGTTGTGGAGAAGAAAAATGAAATGAAATAAATGTGGTTGGGTCTCTTATTTAAAACTTAAAATCTGTCCCGATGTCATTATACGGACACTTATACGGTCCGTATAAGTGACCGTAAAACTGCACCAGTGATCATCCCATTCTGTGTCAATTTGACGGCACATTATACAGGCCGTATAATTTGATACAGGCCGTATAATTGACCGTGAAATCAACCCCTCAACAACTTCGTTTTGTGACACTCTTACGGTCCATTATACCGGCCGTATAACATTATACGGTTCGTATAATCGACCGTATAACCCATCTTTTCACTGATCCTTTTCTTGTCACTTCGTTTGATCTCCAATCCATAGGGAACCTTCTTAGCACTTGTTTATCACCTCATTAACAATCTAAGGGACGTCATAACTCTTCTCCAAGCACCTTTTAATTATCATTACAACATCGTTAACTCGTCGCTCATAATTCTTATCCGATACGCGACATATCCTTTGTGTACCTTGTTAACTTTCTTCCCTTATGTCAAAAGTCTTTGAATCTCGATTAGGATCATCAAATGCTATTTCTTACTCATCGAAACATCGTAGACATCGTGCTCTTCGCTAGCCTATTTACTGTACGCTGATGGGAAATTTTTTGAGGTGTAACACCCTCCAATCTTCAAAACAACTCCCAAAGCACAATAAAAGATCAACAATTCCATAATCAAAAGGTTACATTCAAACTATACTCAATTCAATCCCAAAACTTCTTTTCATAATTGATCCATAACAACAACTTCATACAACCCCTTATACACTCGTATACGACAATTCCTTAACATCATTATTATCCCTCATAACAAGATTATGCTCAAAACATACTAATAATTATAACTCAAGTTAATTCACAACTCCAAATATCATCAAATGTATATTTGAACTTTTCCTCAAATTTTCTTCTCCTCAAATCTTAACATAATTGCCAAACAAACTCATAAACATGAAACTAAGATGAAATATTACCTCAAAATTCTAGAACACTTCAATTCCATGTTTACTACACCTTAAAAATACTCACCCAAACATCATCAAGAAGAGGAGACAAGTGTAGACCTCACTTGGAAATCTTAACCACTTTAATCTTCACTTTGATCCTTGGTTTAGGCTTGGAAATATGTTGGAATATGTTTGGAGAGGTTTCTAGGCTTTCTAGGACTTGGGGTTGTGTTAAAAATGAAATATAAATGACCAAAATTGTCATATAAACTTGTAGCAATATATGTGCATGTTGTGGAAGTTGGGGGAATGTTCTAGAGGATTTGGGATATGTTTAGGTGTAAGGATATTGGATGAATGTTTTGGGGGGTTCTAGAGAGGTGTGGAGATGAGAAATGGTGAAAAATTAAGTGATTTAGGTGGCTTCAGGGATATATATATATATATATATATATATATATATTATAGTAGTCCAAATCGGGTTGGGCTGATGGACCGAAATTGCTGGGCCTTCTAAGTAGTTTCTAGAATTTGCGCGTAGGTTCGCAGGCTTCTGTGTAACACTCCGTAAATCTGGGTTAGGTGTGAATGTGAATAATGGGTGTAAATGTGATATCTTAACTATATGAATCCTTTCGAGTTGAATTTGGGTGAAAGATAATCGTTATAGAATCAAACCAAGTAGTGAAGTTCGTAAGAGTTCGTAAAATCCCCTAAGTTTTGTTAACCTGTCCTATAGGCCAATTTTGTGAAAATCCGTTAAGAATTTGAGAAAACTTTGTTATATCCGATATTTTTGTACGTTGGATTATTCGTAAGCTAATCAACATAAGTTTAAGGACGAGATTATTTTGGGATATGAGACAAGGACTTTCAATCCCGATTTTTAACATGGCACGAATTGTTTGTAAATTCCAATTAGTATAGAAATATTGATGGAGATTAGGGAGTAATTAACTATGATTAGATTATTATGTAGGGATTAGTGATTAACTAAGATTAATTAAGTTAGTTAATTAGACAATTAAGTGGGCCCCACCGAATTCTTTAGTTAAACAAATAAACAAATATAATAAAATGATGATTCATTATGGTGGGCACGTGTAGGATTATTAGGATGCCTATAAAAAGCATGTTAATGACTAAGATTAGTCATTTAGCACATTGTCATCTTCAACCAAAAATTAACTTAGAGAGAGAAAGGCAAAGTTAAGCTAGAGAGGGAGAGTGTTCGGCCATGGCTACTCCTAGCCGAGCTTGAGGTTGGAGGGGAGAAACATTAAAGTTCTAAGGTGTTGTAAACATCCAAGTGATTATCAACATTAAGGAGCCAAGCTTGTTAAGGTAAGATTTAATTCTCTCTAACATGTTTTAGAGGTGGTTTGGACTTTGTATAAATTGGTAAATGTGGAATAGGATGTAAAGAATTCTGTGTGATGATGATAAGTTGCTGTTTGGGCCATGTGTGGGGGATGTTCTAACTTAAAAATGGTGAATTAATTTTGATGTTGTTGTCGTTATGGTTGTCATTGATCGTGTAACGAAAGTGAAAGAATTTGATGCTTAAGGTTATAATTGTATTGTATTTGAGAATTATTTGGTTGTGTGGAAAGGAATGGAAATATAGTTATAGGTGGATATATGTGTTGTTGTTCTTGTGAAATTGGAGGACTAAGTGTAGTTAAGGCTCGTATTGTGTTGTTATAATTGATGGGCTGCTTTAGGACTTATTAATGTTAAGATAATTTTCTTGCATATAGGAGTTGAGGCCGTTGCTGTGTTGTTGCTAATGTGAATCACTAATTGATAAGAAAGAAACGCATAAAATATCGTATGCGAAGCGAAGGTGGC
This sequence comes from Lycium barbarum, assembly GCF_019175385.1. Taxonomy (NCBI): domain Eukaryota; kingdom Viridiplantae; phylum Streptophyta; class Magnoliopsida; order Solanales; family Solanaceae; genus Lycium; species Lycium barbarum. The sequence goes on along the minus strand of NC_083343.1, from coordinate 68,385,605 downwards.
TTGTTGGGTGCATATTTTAGATATTTGAGGTGTATTGGGCATTGTTATATTATGTGGGCTGTTTTGGAGTATCCTCGGATCTTGTTTCGACTAGTTCTTAATGCGGTAACTTAGACGTGCTTTGGTTGTTGCTATGTTGGTTGTTGTATAGTTGACGTAAATGTGAGGAAAATGAGCGATATAGGGGAAATACTGCCCAATTGTCTTGAAATAATCTACTAACATTGAAGTACGTTTTATGCCTTTTCGTAGCTTAACCTAGTCTTGACGTCTTAATATAGGTTGCGATATCTTGGGCAATGTATACATATCGAGTCACGGATTAAGCGCCAAAGGTATGTAAAGCTAACCCTTCCTTCTTTTTGGCATGATCTTTATGAAACAAATAGATGACGTATATACGACTTCAAAAAAACAGGGCTCCTATCCTTAGAGACACTAGGATGGCTAATGTCCTTGATTCCCAGAACGTACTTTATTATGTCTCGATACGTATCTATGATTTCTGACGTTCTATTTGATATGTTCCACTGTGACATTCGAAGGATACTTGATATGACTATTGTCTTGATTTCCAAATGATAGTTCGTTTGAATATTCTATTGAGTCTCAAATATAATCTAGTTTGCATATGGTTTCTCACTACTCTGCTCGTGCATGCCTCAATATATCTTTCACCGAGTCCCGAGCCGGGTATGTTTTCATGCACAGTTTTACTGCATTGTTCACCGAGTCCCTCACTAGAGGGCCTGGTACGGTATATATATATATATATATATATATATATATATATATATATATATATATATATATATATATATATATATATAATGATGTGATGATATGATGATGTGATTATGGCGCCAAGGATGGCATGTGATGAATTTATTCACCGAGTCCCATAATGGGCCGGGTATGATATATGATATTGATATGCATGATTTACATTTCATAAGGCAAGTGTATTGGTATTTTGAATGTCATACTAGTCTCCTGTGATCCCTATTTTAGTCATGATCCTCTTTATTGTATTTCATGCTTTATATACTCAGTACATATCTCGTACTGATCTCCTTTCTTTGAGGGGGCTGCGTTTCATGCCCGCAGGTACAGATACTCGATTTGGCGATCCTCCATCTTAGGACTTCTACTCAGCTGTCTTGGAGAGCTCCATTGTTTCGGAGCCTAGACTTTTGGTACAGATCCTTTTTGATGTATATATATATATATATGTTTACCCAGGGGTACGGCGGGGTCCTGTCCCGTCATATTTCACTATCGATACTCTTAGAGGTCTGTAGACATATGTGTGGGTTGTGTATAAGTTTTGTTCAGCTGTGTCTGTACGATGTGCTATGGATATGTTCGTTTGTTGTGGCAGCCTTGTCGGCTTGCATATGATATTGATATGTAGTGGCAGCCTTGTCGGCTTGCGTATCATATTGACATGTAGTGGCAGCCTAGTCGCCTTGCGTACCATGTTATGTTTGGATTAGTTGTGACTCCTCAGGAGACAGGTTATCTGGATATATATATATATATATATATATATATATATATATATATATGATGACGTTATGAACCTTTGGAATTCTTTTGCAAGTTTCCATATTGTTCTTAGATTAAGTTTGACTATATCTAACAGGTATGTACAGGAGTGTCCAGCTCGGGCACTAGTCATGGCTCACAGGGATGGGTCGTGACAAACTTCCTCTAATAGAAGTTGTAGATATTTGAAAAACCTTTCCAAAGATATAAAGTAGAGCTTAAACTGACTTGTGAGAAAAAGTTATGTCAGGTTTACTAACCTGTGTTTCCCAGGATCATCCTGCAGTTTAATCTTGCGAATATCCGGATGAATACAAAAAATCATGCCCCTCTGTCATATCGTGCGGTAGGGCTGCATTTCACGGGTCAAACGTGCAATTCACGGGATGTATCACGCGCCTTGCTCGACTATAAAAACCCCCAGAACGTGAAATTTTCTTAAACCTTCATTCTACTCCATCTTTGGCCCATTGTTTGAGAAGAAATAACCCTAGGGCTTCCCCAAAACATATAAGGTAAGTTCTTGATCAATTCCTATCATTGCTACATTAGTCTAACATCAATCCACTACTCTTGAACACTAGTTCATCTTTTCAAACCCTAGATTCTTGAAAGCTAAAGCAAGAGAAGAAGAAAGGAACGTTGGAGACTTTGAGATTACTTCAAAAAGGTACGATCCTTGATGTTTCGGATGTTATTGAAATGGTTTAGACTAGTGTAGGTTTTCCTATGGGATTAGAATCCATGAATGATTCATGATGTTTTCAAGAACACGTTCTAGACATGAAAACCCTAGTTTTTCTATAAAGGGGTATATTAGTAGAATTAGATTAAAGCTCTAATCTTTCTCATCCAAAATCATACTAGTGTGATTGTTGAACCTTGGGAACTCCGTTTTACTAGATTTTAGCAGGATTTGAGGTATGTCTCTCTTTTAAAAACCTTATTATGGATGTATGTCTTCTTCTTAAAAGTTCTATATTGAATAAAAAGGTGAACTTCTCATACAAAACCCTAATTCATGTTTTGATTGTGGTTGGTGTGCGTGAGGGGACAAGCCCACATTAAATCTTGATTGTACTATCCTCTATATACATACATGAAATCATAATCGTTTTCTTCTATAAAAGATGGTCATTAATGAGGGTTAATTGTTGGCATTGCTGTTTTAAAAAGGAACTATGACAATGGATTCTTGTTTAAAGAAGTGGAAACGTTTTCAAGATTATCTATGAAAGTATGGATTTCGTAATGGCATAATGAACTTTAATATTATTGATGGTGTGACTACTTTGAGACAAATTGTGAATCGGCTTCTATGATATGAACTTTGTTGTTGTGCTTGGCATAGCTACTCGGGAGGAATGGTAGCCACTATGGATCCTAGTGTGATAATTCCTAGCCATTCAGGAGAAAGAGTGGCCACTTCCGGGATCGCTACCTGGGGTTTGATTATACCTAGCTATTCGGGAGGAAGGATAGCCACCGAGAAGTACATATTCCGGTGTGGTGCGCTGTGTTTAGGGAACCTCTACAGTCATCCCTTTGATGTGATTGATTCTTGGGCTTGTATTGGCATGTGTGATATACTTATCCTTTTATGGAACTGTTGTTGACCATCATGATCAATTTGAAAGGCATAATTGAAAGTTGTAACTTGACAAGAGGCTTTATAATCGGTTTTTGATAATTCTTATTAAGATACACAAGTCGAATAACAGTTTTTACATTGATTTCACATGGGTTTCAGAACTGACTTGTTTAAGTATTATTGTACTCTATTTTCATATTACTTGTTGTCCCCGAGGCACTCCCTGAGTACTTCGTACTCAGGCATACCATTGTTGTTTTTTATGGTAAGTTAGGTAACGGAAAAGGGCGGGTTCTTGATACTTCAGGCGCTTAGGAAGGACTTGTTGTTGCAGCTGACTTGGTGAGCCCACATGTTCATTCGTGGGACACCCTCATTATATTTATTTATTATTTTAGCATTTTAGCGAGCTGCGTCCTGATCTGTTAGACAATCATTCTTTATCTTAGAAGCTCCATAGTATACATGCTTGTGGGTAGTTTTCAAGTGGATTATCTCTTGGGCACGTGATACATTTTATTAAGTTTTATAATATTAAAGACTTTCGCTAATTTCATTCATATCTCATGATTCATTTGAATTTATTTTATAAAACTGTTGGAGGTGATTATTGACCCTGGCGGGTTCAAGTGTTATTATTGTATCTTTTAGGTTCTTCCGATGTTGTTCATGACGTCGGATGCCGGTCACGTCTAGGGTGGGTTTTGGTGAGTGACATTCTGATAGTCCATTGTAAAATTCCCATAACTCCCTACTCCGATGGTGTATTGACGAACGGTTTGTTGCATTGGAAACTACACTCGACAAACTTCATTTTAGGCACTTGAAATACCTCAAAACTCCTGATATCCTAGGAGATATACCTCTCTGAAATTGACCCAAAATTTCTGTCAAAAATTCTGCCAAATTTTTCTCAAATTTTTGACAAACTTATTTTCTTCGATTTGCTCAATCCCAGAAACTTTAGACACTTGCTTAACACTTGGTAAGAGTATTCCTTAACCTTATAAGGATTCTATGACCTCTCCGAGCTTACGTTAGTTCACTCATGATGCAACGACGCGAAAATTTTCCAGGTGTAACACAAGCACTGATAAGCTGGATTATAGATTGAGGGGTAACGGTATCGATCAGTTGAGTGAGTTACCGTGGGTAGCTTCTGTTATTGCATGATACACCTCGGGTGGCGCACCATGTCCAGTGTGCCTGTCAAAAAGACAAATCTTTCGGTTCAGGCAAAATTCTGGTGGAGTGTGCTCATTAGTAGATTTTTCCCCACTCAGGCTAACAACCAGCTTACTATTGATCGGGCATTCTGGTGGCTGCTATTATGTCCCGGTACACAATTGATAGAGGGAAACTGATCTTGGAGGAGCCGGGTACGTGGGTAATTCAGCCTAGACTTTCTTTGGTAGACCCGTGTTTGATTCCACGTCTTTGCTTAAAGGCGGGAGTTCAGAGCTTCCCCGACTGGGACCACAAAATGGAGGCTAAGTATTTTTTTATAGCTTATTGAAGAGCAAGGAAAAGGAGGTCAAAGTCGCATTGTTGGCGGCACGAGCTGGTACTTCGGCACCTGTATAGATATAGTCTGACCGACATGGTGATGAGGAAACTATGCTTGAGGAAACTCATGAGGACCTCGACACTGCCATGACAGCAGCACTGGCCACCACAAAAGTTCTAGAATCCTCGTCTGGTCCAGCTATTTTCACAGCTCCAGAGACTTCTGTCAAGCCAGCTACCACCACTGTTCCAGCTGCTCCCAAGGCCACCCCACATCCACAACACTACCAAGGGGTGTCCTTAGTGTTGACACCTAATTTTTAACCTCTCATAGTTTATTTTAATCACTCAGAGTCCTTCGATAATAAATAAAATAAGCTGGGCATCTTGAAAGATTTAAATGATTCTTATAAATTGTCCAAGTCAATATTTCACTCCCTTAAATTGATAAAAGGGATTTTCATGGGAACATAAATTTATTTAGAAATTAATGGGTACTTTTATGATATTTTATAAGATGCTTTTCAAATTTAATTTAAAAAAAAAAAAGAGAAAAAAGGTCTTTTGTTTAGAAGATAAACATTTATTTTATTGTTTAAATTTTCAAAATCAAAATTTTGGAAATACTTTATTCCTTTTAATCAATGAAGTTTGAGTAATTTAAGTAATTAACCATTTAACCCTTTTAAATCTCTAATTTTGTATAATTGCATGATTTGTCAAAATATGCATAATTGCCCATAAATGTTTATTATGGCACGACCCGAATAGGGGGCCATGACGGGTACCCGGAGCTGACTACCGAGCACCACTCGTTACGCTAGTCATCATACTCATCCTGAACACATATAAACTCCAAGGCAATACATAGATATACATAAGCCCTCACAGCTGCAAAAATGATTTACAAGAATGTACCATGTAGTCATTATGGGACATCTACTACCCACACATACGTATCTACGAGCCTCAACTAGAGTACTAAGACATAAGGACGAGACAGGACCCCGTCATGCCCAAATATATATACACAAAATAATGTAGCGAAAATGGCACCTTCGGAATAATGGAGTGCTCCTGCATAGCTGCTGATAGGCTCCTATGAATTTGGGCCAACTCCCTATTTACCTGTGGGCATGAACACAGCGTCCAAAGAACGAACGTCAGTATGAGCATTGTACTGAGTATGCAAGGCATGAACAATAATAACATATCGAAGAAATAAGGGAACATTAAGTAAGGAAACAACCTGTAGCTGAATGTCACTTAAGACTGAATAATGCATGCTAACTTACATCATAAACAATATCATATCAAGTACGCATATATATAAGTTGCCCGACCATATAGGTACGGTGTGATCATCATTAGCTCGCGTCTAGGCCCCCCGCGTCCGGGGTAACCATCTCATGCCGCCCACTAGTGGTGTCTGCCCATGCCCTCTAGGCATGGTGTATATGCCGCCCGCCTTAGCAGTGTCTACCCGGCCATATAGGCACGGTGTAATCTTATTATCATACACTTATCGTAAAGCATGCATTAGAACTCAAATACAAACTATAACTCTATCAGGGTGACGTAAGGTCGAGAACCCCCGATTTCCATTATGGCATAGTCATGATTATTATGCCTCACCTTGAAGGAACTAGCATTATAAGGTGAGTGTAACAACAATGAGCAACATCAAAGATCGTATAAGGATCATTAGCTTCATAGAAATATCATATCATGAGCTTTAGAATCTCCAGACTTAGGCTCATCATCATCGTTATCACATTCGTAACATATTTCTTATCTTTACCTCATGAGAAGCTCTATATAAACATAGACTCACAGTTACATACCTTTTCGCCTTTCTAACTTGCCGACTAAATTCTCCCTTCTAAGTTTGTAATTCTACATTCAAGGGAATTCGTGCTAAGGTTAGATAATCGATAACATACTTAAGCTTAAGCTAAAACTAATGAAAATTGGGCAGCATCTCCTTTCTTTCTACAATTTCCTCCATATGATATAACAATTCCCAAACATCAATAACAACATTCATAATATCATAATCCACAACTTCGACAAGTTCGACATTATCAGATTCTTACAATTCCCTCTCAAAGTCATCCATAATCGTGGTTATCACCCGACATCATATTTATCCACATATAATTCTTCTCCAACATTCTTAATATTATTCATAATAAGATTATACCCGTAATAGGTCAAGAACTATGATTCAAGTCAAGCTACTTGTCACGACCCAGCTAGGGGCCGCGACGGGTACCTGGGGCTAGCTACCGAGTACCACTCGTCCTACTACTCACCTTACTCATTTACTGCTCTTTTACAAATTTATATTCAAATCGTAGGAAAAGTCATCTTTCATTCAAGAACATAAAAATACTTTTATATGCATAAGCCTCTCGGGTATCAAAATAATATATACATACATAGTAATAAATCGCGAAAACATCTAACCCACACTGCGCATCTACGAGCCTCTACTGGAGTGCTATACATAAGGACGGGACAAGACCCTGTCATGCCCAAAAATACATATACATGAATACACACAAAGAATCGTCATAAGAACCTCCAAACAAAGGAGTGCTTTCAATCAGCTGACAGCTACTACTGGTCTAGGTCGAGCTCTCCTCCCTGTTTACCTGTGGGCATGATCACAGCGTCCAAAGAAAACGGATGTCAGTACGAACATTGTACTGAGTATGAGAGGCATAAATAATGAAATACAACAATGAAATAAAAGAAGTATCAATATGGAATAGTTGTATCCGACTGTCAAGTGTAAAAGAAATAATGCATGTTGGCTTACTCATACTCATCATCATGTCATGTATGCCTAAATATATAAGCTGCTCGCCCATATAGGTACGGTGTGATAATGCATAAACTGCCTGTCCATATCGGATCGGTGTGATAATCATAACATTAGCCTGCGTCCAGGCCTCCCGCGTCCGGGGTATCATCTCATGCCGCCCACTAGTGGTGTCTGCCCATGACATTTGGCCATGGTGTATCGTATAGCTGCCCGCCTTGGCGGTGACTGCCCGGCCAACTAGGCGCGGTGTTATATCATCATCATACATGCTCATCATAATATGCTTATTGTAACATACTTATCATAATACATGCATATGGCTTATGAACAACTTTACTTTATTGGGGTGACGTAAGGTCGTGATCCCCCGATTTCATTATGGAGCAATTATTGACATTCTGCCTCACCTTGAAGGAATTAGCATATAAGGTGAGTGTAAGCAATAAAAAAACACCTTTAACATTATAGAATCATCATGTCATATCTTTTATCTTATATAGCTATTCATAGACATAGGCTCTTAGCTTTCTGGAATATAGGAACTCGTGAGGAGGAAGGAAAATCATGCTAGAAGATTCATGCCATTAGAAGGAAAGGGCTAGCCTCACATACCTTTGACGTTTAACTGAGCTATTGCTTGCTTGTTCTCCTTCGATACCACTTTCTACCTTCAAGAGGAAATTCACACTATCGTTAGTTAATTCGACTATAAGAACGCGTTACTAATTCTAGGAAAAATGGACGGCACTTCCTTCGTTTATACTACTTTCCCATATTATATATCAACTCCCACATGCTCACAACAACATTCACAATATTGAAATCAACAATCGTCATTTGTATACATCGACCACAATCCACCATTTCTCTTCCATTTCTCCACCTTTATGGTTATAGCTTACTATCGCGTTTCCTTTTATATAATACTTATTTCATAGTCTAAATGTCATTTATAACGCATTCATAATCACAACACACCAACATTCATGATTCAACCCAACTACCATCCAACCATGACACTATTCACTCATTAATGACCCATTTCCTATGTCTTTCTACAATTCAAGTATCTTAACCTTCCAATACCTTAAACAACATGTTTTAGTCATGAAACTTACCTTATATGATGGTTGAACAAGCCTTGAATGGAATTACTCCTTTAGCACCAAAACCTTACTTCACTTCTTTTGGGTTTTCTTGAGAAAGATGAACTTTAGTGTGATTCTTACACTTGATTTGGTGGGTTTCATGTAGTTGATCACTAATTTCCTTTGAATTCTTGTAGTTGAAGAGTAGAGAGTATTCTAGAGGTTTCTAGAGAGAAATATCGTGAAGATGAAATGAATTTAATGAGCTTGGGTCTCCTTTTAATGACTTAAAATCTGATCCAGACTGAACAGTAGTCGAAGTGCACAGTGGTCGTAAACCCAGTTTACGGTCTGTATATCGTGGTCGTATTTAAGTATATCAAAACCAGAAAGGTATGCTGAGGATCATGGTGTTTTACGATCGCAGTTTACGGGCCGTATTTCAATTTACGGTCCGTATTCCAAGTCATATTTAACCATTTGAACATTTGACTGAAAGTTGAAATTTTCTGAGTTGAAATACGACATTGTGGTTTACGGGCCGTATACTACTTTACGGTCCGTATTTCATTTTACGACCAACTGGGCCAAAGTGCAAATCTGTAACTTTCAAATCTTCAAAACCTATAATTTAGTCATTGTGGAGCATAACCTATCTCTTGTTCCCATTGCCTTTGAAATCTTACTTAGGGTCGTCAAACGTCATTCCCTTCTGATTGAAACATCATCTACCCGTATTCTTCGTTAGTCTATTCATGGTACGTTCACAGGGAAATTTCCGAGGTGTAACATTCTTCCTCCCTTTTGGAACATTCGTCCTCGAATGTTAAACACTCGGGATTCTGCGAAAATTTCGCTAGAGTTTCCCCTGTAATATGGAACTACCATCCTACCACAACAACCCATAATATCATCGCCTCACAGGGCTACATCACAATATCAACATATCTATGGCCACACACGACCAAAAGCATGAAAAATAAACATACATACCTTATATTGTTGGTGTTTCATCTTGAATCTCTCCTGGGGGTCGAAATAAATGCAGATACTTAGACTTCATACTCTCTTCCGCTTCCCAAGTCACTTCTTCCCGGTTATTGTTTCGCCACAAGACTTTAACTGAAACCACCTCTTTGTTTCAGAGTTTTCGCACTTGCCTTTCGAGAATAGCAATAGGCACTTCTTCATATGTTAGCTTTTCTGTTACTTGCACATCATCTATTGGAACAACCTTTGTGGGATCTCCAATACACTTGCGGAGCATCGAAACGTGAAAAACTGGGTGGACTGATTCAAGCTCCGAAGGCAAGTCTAATTTATAGGCTACATGACCCACCTTGCGGATAATTTTGTAGGGTCCAATATATCTAGGACATAGCTTCCCTTTCTTGCCAAATCTAATCACCCCTTTCATTGGAGATACTTTCAAAAATACCCAATCACTCGCTTGAAATTCCAAGTCTCGTCGGCAATTGTCCGCATAAGACTTTTGGCGATTTGGGGCTGTCAACAATCGATCTCGGATCACTTTTGGCGATTTTGGGCTTGTTGAATCAATTCAGGGCCTACTAATTGTGCTTCTCCTGTTTCAAACCATCCAATTGGGGATCTACATTTCCTCCCATATAAAGCTTCATATGGAGCCATTTGAATGCTGGAATGATAACTATTATTGTATGCAAATTCGATTAGCGGTAAATGATCGTCCCAACTTCCATCGAAATCCAGCACACATGCTCATAGCATATCTTCCAAGGTTTGAATAGTATGCTCAGCTTGTCCATCAGTCTGTGGATGAAATGCCGTGCTAAGCTTCACTTGAGTGCCTAGACCTTCTTGGAAGGACTTCCAGAACTTAGCTGTAAAATGTGCTCCTCTGTCTGTGATAATAGATAATGGAATACCATGAAGAGGCACAATTTCCTTGAGATACAACCTTGCATAATTTTCGGGTGAGTATGTAGTCTTAATTGGGAGAAAATGGGCTGCTTTCGTCAATCTATCCAAAATCACCCATATAGAATCATACTTGCCACGGGAACGAGGTAATCCCACGATGAAATCCATGTTGATCACTTCCCATTTCCAAGTAGGGGTTTCTATTGCTTGCAATAAGCCTCCTGGCTTCTGATGTTCAACTTTTACTTGTTGGCAATTTGGGCACTATGCTACAAATTCGGCTGTTTCTCTCTTCATGCCATCCCATCAATACATCATCTTGAGATCACGATACATTTTAGTAACACCCGGGTGAATATAATACCGGGAACAATGTGCTTCTTGTAGAATTCGTCGGCGCAATTCTGCTACATTCGACACACATATCCTGCCTCGGTATCTAAGAATTCCATCCATAGGAACTTCAAATGTGGACTTTCCTTTTCCATGAGATGCGTCTTTGTAATGACACAATTTAGGATCTTCATATTGCCGTTCTTTCACTTCCATGTCCAAGGATGAAATTATGGGATCATTGTTACTAACCCTCACATTACCCGAATCGATTACACGAACTCCAAGATTTTCTAGTTGGCGTAGCTCATGAACCATTTCTTTCTTTTCTGGAGGGACTTCACATAAACTGCCCATTGATCGGCGGCTAAGAGCATTGGCTACTACATTCGCTTTTCCGGGGTGGTACAAAATGTTCACATCATAATCTTTTAACAATTTTAACCACCGCATCTGTCGCAGGTTCAACTCCTTTTGCTTGAAAATGTACTGAAGACTTTTGCGATCTGTATAAATATCAACATGCACACCATACAAATAATGCCTCCATATTTTTAAGGCATGAATAACCGCGGCCTATTCGAGATCATGACTCGGGTAATTCTTTTCATGTTTCCGTAATTTTCTCGAAGCATATGCAATATGTTATAGCCCGTATTTTGTGCGTTCGGATAATTCGAGATAATTGCGAGAAGTTAAGGACGAGACTATTTTCCAAAATTATTTTGAAGGAACAAGTTGTTTATTAGTATGGAAATATTAAGAAAGGCTAAGGGTAAAAAGAGAAAATCACAAAGTGGTTCATGGAAATATTGTGGAAGGCTAGGGGCAAAATGGGAATTTAAAAAAATGGTCATGAAGTTACTATGGCAGTGTGGCATGTGAGGGAGTGTATGTCCACATTTTTATTTAATGGAGCTAAATTATGTAAATAGACCAAAGCTTGCATAAGAAGACAATTAGTCTTCTTTGTTTATTTTTAAGAAACTTCAAGAAAAATGGAGAAAGGGGACATGTGTTCACCTTGTGTTGGTAGAGCTATATATATATATATATATATATATATATATAATTGATGACTAAATAAGGCATAGTCATCATTTTAAATCAAGAAGCTTGGAGAGAAAAGAAAAAGAAGAAGAGAGAGGGAGGTTCGGCCATGGTTGGCCGAACTTGGAGTGATGGGAATCAATCAAGAAAAAATATTTTCTTCTAGCTTTTCTACTAATTGGAAGGTCCTCTTTAACATGGAGAGGTTGTTGAAGCAATCAAACCATTCATTTGTACAATTTCAATCCTAGCCGAGAAAGAAGATGAGTGGGAGAAAGTTATGTGTTCAACCCTTTTTTACATGTGTTATGAATGATTTATGTATGTTGGAGTATGTGGAATGAATGAAATTCATGAAATATGTATGTGTAGGGTGATGGCCGAATAGGGGTGGTATTGTGAAGATATGATGAATTGATTTTATTTAGTATTTTGACTGTTATAGATGTGGATTCCATAATAAAAATGGAGATTTGATGGCTTGAAATGAAGTTGTAATTGTTGTGGGAGTGTTGAAGAAGTTAATTTGACATTAGTATAGTTTCTTGTAATTATGAGAATGAAGTTGTTAATGCATAGACTATTATTATAGTTCATGAATTTGGAAGGAAAGAATGTGTTGTTGTTGGTTATGTTGAGTTGAGAAGGATTCGGGTAGTAGGTATAATTCATGAACTTGAAAGAAGGAAATGTGTCGCTATTGTTCTTGTTGAATTTGTAAGGTTTCGGGTGAAGTGGTATGTTGGTTGGGTTGTTTGAACACTATGAGAATTGTTTGAATGTTCTTGAACCATGTTAGAATATATTTTGGATTGGTTGTTGAAGTTGTTAGTATGGTGGTTGGTATTGTTGTTGATAATTTGGCCGAGTTAAATTCTCAGATTGTTGTTGATAATTTGGCTGAGTTAGATTCTCGGGGATGGTGTATTTACAGGGGAAATGCTGCCGAAATTTCGGCAGATTATGAATGAATTCATTTGAAGAACTAAAGCAAGTGTATGACGACGAATCTAATGATTGTATGGATTCTTTTGAATATAGACTAGTAAGCTTGGATAAATAAGCATAGCTAATAGGACGTGGAGCAGGTATGTAAGGATTACCCTTTCTTTCTTTTGGCATGTCCTAGAGCTCAGTAAGGTACGACATGACACACACCTTGGGGTAACTCTAATCTTTGATTCCGAGCTTGGTTATGATGCTTATTCTCTTTTGTCATGAGCATGTTTCATATGGTTGAGTCTATTGTATGATTAATAAATGAATAAGCTACTTCATATGGTTTTGATATGTATCCATGATTCCGAAGCTCCGTTTGATATGTTTCCGAGTTTGTCTATGATTCTTATTCACTTTCGATATGAGTACGCTCGATATAGTTGAGCTTATTATATGATTGAATAACGATATGAGTATAAAGAATTCTGTTTCTAAATGAGTTCTGTAAGTTTTAATGTCCCTAACTTTCGTAAAAGATCTTGGATTTGTTTTGAAACGTTCGTAAACGTTCTGTGGTAAAAATGTCCGTAACTTTCTCATACTAACTCGGATTGACCCGAAACATGTTTATGATCCTCCAAATGTCGGTAAGTGTACGTATCTATCGAGTCTTGATTTATGTGCATATGGTTTCGCACTACTCTGTTCGTGCAAGTCTCAGTATGTCCTCCACTGCGTCTCGGGCTAGGGTATGTTCTCGTGCGTACTTCTCTGCATTGTTCACCGCGTCCCTCTCACTTGCGGGCCGGGGCATGTTATATATATGATATGATGACATTATGATATGATGACGGGGTAGTGGCCAGGATGGCATATGATGACTCTATTCACCGCGTCCCGCAAAAGAGAGCCGGGGCACGTTACATGCATATATGATACATGACATTGGCATACATGATTTCATTCATCGCGTCCCTCAATGGAGGGCCGGGGCACGTTATATGAAATTATGATACATGATGATGGCATACATGATTTCATTTACCGCGTCCCTCAATGGAGGGCCGGGGCACGTTACATGCATATATGATACATGGCATTGGCATATATGATTTCATTCACCGCGTCCCTCAATGGAGGGCCGGGGCACGTTATATGCATATATGATATATGGTAATGACATGTAAGAGTTTACTTACCGCGTCCCTCACTAGAGGGCCGGGGCACGTTATATGATATATGTTATACGATGAAGGTATACATGATTTTCATTTATGATTTACGATGACATACTTGATTTTCATTTAAAAAGGCAAGTGCTTTGATGTTTAAAAGGGTCATACTTAATTCTGGTAAATCTCTGTTTCAGTTATGATCTCCTTTTCTGTATTCCATGCCTTACATGCTCAGTACATTTTCCGTACTAACCCCCTTTCTTCGGGGGCTGCTTTTCATGCCACACAGGTACACCCAGATGAGTAAAGGACATTACCAGAAGATGTTCCAGCGGGATTGGCGAGCTCCACTTCCTTCTGGAGTATTGCCGAGTCGGAGTTTGTATGTTATGATTTTTGATTGAAGTTAGAGACTTTGCAGACAGAGTCGTGGGTATAGAATGTCAGTGTTGTAAGCGGCTCCATCAGCCGATGTGTCATTCTGTATTATGTGATAAAGTCCATATAATTACAGATTTTGTTTGATTTGAGAACAAAGAAAAAGAATATTTCTGAAAGCCTTACTATGTATTTCATGTTTATTTGATTTAAAGGTCTAATGAGGTTATGTGTGTATTAAGAGTCAGAGGGTTCGCTCGGCTCTAAGTAAGGGTCGGGTGCCCATCACACCTTAGCGAGATTAGGGTGTGACATAATAACCTTTCCATGCTGCATCAATATGCATCCTAATCCGACACCGGAAGCGTCACAATACACAACATAGCCACCTGACCCTTCTGGAAGTGTTAAGACCGGAGCTGAGGTCAATATGCCTTTCAACTCCTGGAAACTATGTTCACAAGCATCATTCCATTGGAATTTGGCTGACTTCTGTGTTAGCTTCGTCAATGGGGCTGAAATAGATGAAAAGACCTCTACGAATCTTCTATAATAACCTGCCAACACCAGAAAGCTACGAACTTCTGTAGGCGTCGTAGGCCTCGGCCAAGTCTTCACAGCTTCAATTTTCTGAGTGTCGACTCGAATGCCATCATCTGAGATAACATGGCCCAAAAATGTCACAGAATTTAGCCAAAACTCGCACTTTGAAAATTTTGCATATAACTCCCGAGCTCGAAGAATGCCAAGAACAATTCGCAAATGATCTGCATGTTCGGATTCCGTGCGAGAATACACCAGAATATCATCAATAAATACTATCACAAATAAGTCCAAGAGTGGCCTGAACACATTATTCATTAAATTCATGAACAAGGCTGGAGCATTAGTTAATCCAAATGACATCACTCTGAACTCATAGTGGCCATATCTCGTTCTGAAGGCTGTCTTGGGAATATCCGCTTCTTTAACTCTCACTTGATGGTAACCCGATGTTACACCTCGGAAAATCCTCCGTTGGTACGCAAGCGAATGAACTAGTTAGGAGTGCAAGTATACGATATTTCCATGAGTAAGAAATGGCATTTGATGACCCTAAGTGAGATTTCAAAGGCATCCGATGTAAGACGAGAAAGTTGGCTAAGATAAGGCAAAGTATTTGATAAGTATTGGAAAGGAAATGCGAGTAATGAGTTAATGAGAACTTAATGATGTCTTGGAGAAGTGTGATAACATGTCTTAGATTGGTATTGAAGTGTTGAATAAGTGTTAAGAAGGTTCCACAAGGATTGGAGATCAAATGAATCGACGAAACGAATTTCGGGATCACTGGGGATTATACGGCCAAACATACTGGCCGTATAAATTATACGGTCCGTATGTTTGGGACCATATAATCAGCCCAGAATGGCTCAAGTCTCTGGACCAAATGTACGACCAAACATACGGCTCGTACAATATATACGGACCGTATGTTGGTCCGTATATTTGGTCGGGGCAGCTTTTGGCTCAATAAATGAAAAGTCCAAGTTATATTTCATTTCATTTCCCTTGCCACCCCTTCTCTCTAAAACATCTCTCCACATATATTACACAAGAATTCAAGGTTATTTGGTGATCAACAACATTAAACAAGTGAATCAAGTGCAGGCAAACCCATTAAAGGTCATTCAAGTCAAGAAATCTCATGGAGATAAACTAGGGTTTTGTTCAAGTGGAGTATTATCAACTAAAGCTTGTTCCTACAACATATAAGGTAAGATTCATGATATTTATATGTTGTTTAAGGTATTTAAGAGTTGAAATACTTGGATTGTAGAAGGGTATGGTAAAAGGGGTCATGAATATGGAATAGTGTCATTTTGAGAAAGGGTTTGAATTGAGTTATGGTCCTTGATGTATTGTGATGTAAATGCGTTATAAATGATGTTGAGAACATGAGATGAGCAATGTATGTGAATGGACGTCATTGTATGTTATGGCCATGGATATGGATGATTTGAATGTAAGTCTAGAAATATGGATAATGTGAATGAGTAATGACTATTGTTATGGTATTGTGAATGTGTTATTGATGTTTGGGAGTTGATATATGTTATGGAGGAGATGTCGTATAAATAGAGGAGATGCTGTCTGATTTTCTCTAGCTTTAGTCATATATGCTAGCTATCGATTCTAATGGTAGTATGACTTTAATGAAGGTAGAAACGCTAGCATTGGAGGAGAACGCGCAAGTGTAAAATAGTTGAACGGAAAGGTATGTAAGGCTAACCTTTCTTTCATAAGGCATGGTTCTTGGGCCAAACATCTAAATATTCCATAAGTCTATGATGTCTCATAAATGATTCGATCTTCCGATCTATGAAGCTCACGATTCTTGATGTGCTACGATTGTACCAAGTTCCTCGTATGATGAGTAAGCTTATAAAGATAAGTGTGATGAATGATGATTATAGCAATAATGATAACGATGACGATGAGGATAGTAATGATAATATTAAAGATGCTTATGAGCTAGATGTATGTATGCCCTTGTATGGCTACTATGAAACACCGAGCTTATATGGCCGGGTAGTATATGTATATGTATGTATGTTTACGTAACGCGCGCACACCACTGCAGTTGGGTATGGACAACACTGAGCCTTGGTAGGGCCAGGTACGTGTAACACTGATCCTTGGTTGGCTAGGTATGTATGATCACCAAGCCTATATATGGTCGGGTACGTGAAACACCGAACCTACATGGTCGGGTATGTTATATAAGGATATGTATGAAACACCGATCCTACGTGGTCGGGTATGCTATGTATATGACATGATTATGTATATGATATGATATAACTATGTGTATGAATGTGAATAAGGGCATGTTTACGAATACGAGCACAAATATGGTACGAGTACTATTGTGGAATACGGACAATGATGTATGTACACAAATACGTATTAGAAATGGAAAGTTTCTATGAAAGGAAAGTAAGTGCATATGACGATGATACTTCCATCTCCCATTCTATGCTATTTCTTATGTTGCTATTTATGCTTCTATATTGATGTTGATCATGGTTTACATACTCAGTACATTCTTCGTACTGACGTCCTTTTGTTTGTGGACGTTGCGTCATGCCTGCAGGTGCACAGGGAGACAGGCTTGATCCATAGCTGCTTCCTCAGAGATTACATAGCAGAGCTCCATTTCATTCGAAGCCATAGCTTTTGGGTACTTATTCTTTTGTGTATATAATTATGGGCATAGCGGGGCCCTGTCCCGCTCAAGTGATATGTTATACTCTTCTTAGAGGCTCGTAGTCACGTGTATATGGTTAGACATGTCCGGCCTTGTCGGCCTATATTTTGTATATCTTTTGGTAGTCTTGTCGGCCTATGTACATTTGACATGGCCTAGATACCAAATATGATTTAAAGGCATTGTTGTCCAATGGGTCTAGCATAATGAATGAGTAGAATTATGCGTTTAATTATGTGGCTAACTTAGATGTAAGAACAAGTGTGAGATAAAGGGCGCCCGGGTGGGCTAGCACCGGGTGCTCGTCGCGGCCCTCTAGACGGGTTGCGACACCCGACCTTAAATCTATTTTTGAAAACCATTTGGCACCCTGTAGCTGATCAAATAAATCATCAATCCTCGAAAAAGGATATCTGTTCTTTATCGTCACCTTGTTCAACTGCCTATAATCGATGCACATTCGTAGTGATCCGTCTTTCTTCCTCACAAACAAGACTAGTGCTCCCCACGGTGATGAACTGGGTCTAGTAAACCCCTTTTCAAGCAAATCTTTCAACTGTGCCTTTAACTCTTTCAACTCTACCGGAGCCATCCGATAAGGAGGAATAGAAATAGGCTTGGTGTCCGGCAACACATCAATGGCGAAGTCAATCTCTCTTTCTGGAGGAAGACCTGGAAGTTCGTCTGGAAACACATCTGGGAATTCATTCACTACCGGAACTGATTGGAAAGTTGGCAGCTTTGACTCGGTATCATGAACCCGAACTAAATGATAAATATAACCCTTGGCTATCATCTTCCTTGCCTTAAGGTAGGAAATAAACCTACCCTTTGGAGATGCTGCATCACCCTTCCATTCCAGCACGGGATCTCCCGGAAATTGGAATCGAACCACTTTTAATCGGCAATCAACATTAGCATTGCACGACGCTAGCCAATCCATGCCCATAATTACATCGAAATCTATCATTTCCAACTCAATCAAATCAGTTGTGGTCTGGCGATCACATATCACAACTACATAATTTTTATACACTTGTCTTGCTATCACGGGAGCACCAACCGGAGTAGATACCTCGAAAGGTTTGATTGGCTCAGGTTTCACCCTAATACAACCAGCAACATATGGAGTATTATAAGAGAATGTAGAACCCGGATCTATCAATGCATACACATCACGAGAAAATATAGACAATATACCTGTAACCACATTCGGAGAGGACTCAAGATCCTGTCGTCCAGCTAAACTGTCACGACCCAGCTAGGGGCCGTGACGGGTACCCGGGGCTGACCACCGAGCACCACTCATTCTACTACTCATCATACTCATTAAGCCTCCTTTTTCGTTCATAAACTCATAATCATAAGAAAATTATTTTTCTTAAGGAACATAAATACTTTTATATACATAAGCCCTTTGGCTATCAAAAGATAATGTACACATATCTGCATATATACAGTAGTGACCTTGTGAGACCATATAACCCACATATATGTATCTATAAGCCTCTACTCGAGTACTAGACATATGGACGGGACAAGACCGCGTCGTGCCCAAAATACTTATACATATATATATATATATATATATATATATATACACAAAAGTATAAACCCGATTAGCACCTCCGAAATAATGGAGTGCTTCTGCAAATCTGCTGATAGCTCCTAAAGGTCTGCGCCGTCTCCCTGTCTACCTGTGGGCATGAACACAGCATCCAAAGAAAACGGACGTCAGTAAGAATATTGTACTTAGTATGTAAGGCATGAATGAAACAAACATAATATAGAAATCGTAAGTCATTGAGGCGAAGGCAAAACCTGCGCGACCTTTAAGGGCGAATACATTTCATACATATATCACATATACATAATCGTAGTACATGAACCACCATAGCGTATACATCATCATGTCATATAATTCATCATCGTAGTGCCGTAGCTTCTCATACACATAAAACATTATCCGTATTCGGCCACGTAGGGCTCGACAATATCCGTATTCGGCCATATGGTGGCTCGACAGTATCCGTATTCGGCCACGTAGTGGCTCAACAATATCACATACATATCTTCCGTATTCAGCCACGTAGTGGCTCGACCATATCATATGCATCATACAAGGATCAATATATCTCATCTTTATCATTGCCATCATATACATCTTATAAGCTTATCGTAACCTTTCATTAATGCACACATTTGAATTTAAAGACAATCTATGAAAATCACATCATATTCGTAGCATGAATTTTGTATAATTATCGTATGATAGTCTTTATAATCTTTGGGCTTAAGCTCATCATTTCCATTATCATTTCTATAGCGTATCTCGTACCTTTATCTCACATGAAATCCTTTATGAACATAGACTCGTAGTTTCTCGAAACATTGGTCATAGGACATGCATTGAGGCTTGTGAACAATCTATAACAATGTCGGGGTGACGTAAGGTCGAGAGCCCCCGCTTATATTATGAACGTTTATGAGTATCGTGCCTCACCTTGAAGGCAAGTGTTAACAAAGATAACATCATTAGCCTTATAGGAACATCATGCCACAATTTCTTGAATCGCTATATTCTAGCTCATTATCATCACCATCATATTCATATGTAATTCAAGATATTGAAGGACTCATAGGTTTCGTTTTGTAGAAGTATTATACAAGACTTAAAGGATTCAAGCCTTTTGAAGGAAAAGATAAGCCTTACATACCTTTTCCTTTAGCTATTCTACCGCTTGATCATTCTTCTTCAATATTCGCATCTTTACCTTCAAGAGAATTCGCATCAACGTCATTTAATCGACTATAAGAACGCGTGACTATTTTCTAGGGAAAATTGGGCAGCATTTCCTTCGTTTCTACTACTATTCCCATGTTTCATTTCAACTACCAAACATTCACAACAACACTCACAATACCGTATCAACAATCGTCATTTATCTACATTTACCACATTCCACCATTTTTCTCGAATTTCTCCACATTTATGGGTTTTAGCTCATCATCACATTTTCTTAGACATCACACCTATTTTATAGTCTACACGTCATTTATAACATATTTATAATCCCAGCTCATCAACATTCATAATTCAATCCAACTATCATTCAACTATGGCACTATTCACATTTTATGATCCATTTACTACACCCTTCTATAATCCAAGTGTTTCAACGTATAAATACTTCAACCATCATGAGAAAGTCATAAAACTTACCTTAGATGTGGTAGGAATGAGCCTTGAGTAGCAATACTCTTCTATGCCAAAAACTCTATTTCACTTCCTTTGCAATTTCTTGGTGTAGATGAACTTTGATGTGATTCTTACACTTGATTTCATGGATTTGATGTTATTGACCTTAATTTTCCTTTGGTCCTCTTGAATTCTTGTGAATGAAGTGTTTAGAGTGTTCTAGAGACTTCTTGAGTCGTGTAGATGAGAAATGAATAAATGAGGTTAGGGTCCCTTTTAATAACTCAAAACCTGATTTTTAATGAACAGTAGTCGGGTGCACAGTGGCTGTAAACCCAGTTTACGGGCCATATTCTGGTTTACGGTCCGTCCTTCACGACCGTATTTAAGCATGTCAGAAACAGAAAGGTTTGCTGGAGTCATGGTGGTTTACGGTCACAGTTTATGGGCCGTATTTCGATTTACGGTATGTATTCTGAGTCGTATTTAACCATTTCGTCATTTGGCAGAAAGTTGAAGTTTTTGGAATGTTGAAGGACGATGGCAGTTTACGATCTGTAAACCACTTTACGGGCCGTATTCGTTTTTACGACCCACTGGGTCGAAGTGCAAATCTGTAACTTTCTCATTTTCAAAACTCATAAGTAGTCATCCCCTTCTTAGTAAAACATCGTACACTCATACTCTTCGTTGGTCTATTCATTGTACGTTCACGGAATAAAATTTCGAGGTGTAACATAAAGCATAAACACGGGGCTGAGTGGCACCTGAAGTAGATGCTGCCCCTCTGCCTCTACCTTGACCTACTGACATCTGAGAAGTCCGCCCCATCGGGCGTACTGATGAAGAACCAGCTGCTGAGCCTATGGGCTGACCCCCAACTCTACCACTCATCGACTGGCAATCTCTCATCATGTGCCCAACTTGGCTGCAAGTATAGCAAGCGTCCGAACCCTGGCGACACTTTCCGAAGTGCAATCTACCGCACTGGCTGCATCGCGGTACTGGGGGTGTCCTCTGGCTATAGTCTTCCCTGATTTGGGAATCTGGGGCCCTCGAATTCTGACCCAGTCCTGAATGGAAAGAGCGATCAAATCTTCTACCTGCAAATCGGGGAGGTGCACTGGTCACCGACTGGCCTGAGTAACCAGAATATGTCTGCCTTGATCCCCCTCTATAACCACTGCCTGCTCCCATAGATCTAGCCCTCTTGCCTTGCCTTCTTTCATTATCACGGTCACTTCTTGGTGGTTGTTGTCACCCCTCTAAATTCTGAGCATGGGCCTGTATTCAGGAAATATCCATCCCGTCTTGCAAGGAAGCCGTCAAACAATCTCTGAATAAATGTGGCCCTAGTGTCACGACCCAGCCCCGTGGGCCGCGACTGGCACCCTACTTGGGTACCCAGACAAAATTACATATTCATTGCCAAATCCAAACTTATTTCAGAATTTCATAAAAGTCATATCAAACATAGTTTATATCAAAATATGTCTTAAGCGGTCGCACAAATCAAAATGTCATATCGGATCCAAACTGAGCGGCGGAATAGACATCGCCGGTCAAAATGCAAATATAAGCATAAGGGCCATTCAGGGCCATCAAAACAAACGGACCGCTTTAAGACCAGAAAATAAAATCAGACAAACATATATAGGACCCTCGCCCCACATATATGACTACAGGCCTCTACGAATTCAAACAAAGACATATGGCGAGACAGGGCCCCGCCGTACCCAAATAGTCAAATGTACAGAATATACATAGCAAAAGGGAGTCTGTACCACAAGTGGACTCTGAGTCAAGAAGGAGTACTCCGAAGTAGCAGAGAGTGAAGCCTGCAGCGGAGGATCAACAATGTCTGTACCTGCGGGCATGAAACGCAGCCCCCGAAGAAAGGGGGTCAGTACGAAATATGTACTGAGTATGTAAAGCACGGAGTACAGAAATATGGGCTAAAACCGAAAGCAAACCGGATATCAAAAGGGAAGTACCAATCAGTATATTAAAATCCGTATCAAATCATATACATATACATAATGCAAACGAAATCATGCAAACACTCAAGAACGCGGTCGCCACTCCGACGCTGGCGCCACACACAGCATAACACCAGAAGGTTTCGAATCTCCGTACATCCCCGAACACAAACATAAGTGAGCGTATCGCATCACTAGCCATATCACAGCATAACTCCAAACGGGACCCGACCCTATGGCGAGGCCTCGGGAACCATAACACAGCATACGACTGAATTATCATAGGGCGCACGAATCATAACCGGCCCGGGAACCGGTGAACGAAGTCATAGTAAGGCACGAGCGGAGTCGTGAGCAAACAAATGCAAAATATATTTCAAAATAGCCTTTCAAAACATAATGATTTCATATGTCATTTCTTAGTACAAAATAATCGAATACTTAGTCGATACGAAGATTCATTTCACAAAATGCTTCCAAAATGGTACGTATGGCTCAAAACGTAACTTAGCATATCATAATATTCAAAACATATCTCGTAGGAGGAAGTTCCAAAACCGAAGGTTTCATATCAAACTTTATTCAAAAGGAGAGCCCAATAGGACAAATAGGGCGTCTCGGGGTTAGCGGGCCCACCTCGGGTCGAATCGAGGCGGCGAACATAATTTACGAACATTTTGGGGCCAAAAGTTCATACATAATCATTTCAAAGTGACCCGATCACATTTCGATAGGTTTCGGACATTTGGTCGCATTCTAGCCAAAATAGAGCCTTTAGGCTTCAATTGAATTGAATGAATAGTAACTTTTCTGTGGATCGGGTTTCGAGGAGCAGAATTGCTCCGGAAGTTCCGATATTCACCTAACATACTAAGATATGCCAAACGAAGAAGTGGGGAGCTTTACATACCTTATAGACGTCTTATGCTCTCCTTAAAATCAACTCCCGTTTCGTCCGAAATCTGCAAATGGTCAAAGTTACCAATTTGAGATTCTTAGGCTTAAACTCCCCATTAACTTGATTTTTGTCTACCGAAATTTCAGCAGCATTTCCCCTATAAATCTAACACCCCCGAGACTTAGCTCGGCTCAAAATACATCAACAACAACAGCCCACACATCATCAAACAACACAAATCATATTCAAACCATACTAACTTCAAAATTCTACCTTATTACATAAGTTGGAAACTTTTCATTCAAGCTTCAAAATTCCAAATCTATATCCACATTATTGTATTCATTCAATCATTCAAGATTATTCAATCACATCTCAAATAGGTTCCAAACCATATACAAACTTCCCAAAGTTCACTACTTTCCATACTTTACTCAAAACGTCAAAAATTTACGACGAACATTCTAACTTTCATTGTTTCATTCCGAATTCATTAACATCAACCATAAGTCATATTTAGGGCCTTTAGTATCATAAATATACAATGATATACACAAATATACCAAAGGTATATACTTTCCGATAATGTTCCGAAATCCTTTTCCAACGCCAATTCAATTCATTAATCATTCATTTACGACATAAAGGTCACAACGACGCATTAAACAAACTAAACAAGATCAAATTCACATTCTTTCTCCCTCCTAGGGATCACGGCCAAACACACCCTTCTCACACACACACGCCATGCACAAACACAACACCATTCCATAATCTTCATGCAACATCAATCACTATAACATATAAACCCATTTCATAACATAAAAACATAGATTTCTCACCTTTTTCTTGAAAATCCGACTTGCCGCAAACGTGGTTCTTGTGCCAAACTAATTGTACCCCGTTGAAGAGGGTCTTGAGTACTTCACAACTATGCAAAAATCAAGATTTTTGGATCAAACACAAGCTAGGAAAAAATTTCTTTCTCTCTTTCTCATTCTCGGCCGAGAGCCTCACTTTGAGGTGTTCTTGAATTTTTGTTTTGTTCTAGATAATTCTAAGTATCACATTAGTATATATCCATGTTATTGGTCATGTGCATGGCACATGATCATTAAGAAAGGGGCTTGGGCCATGGATATGGCCGGCCCCCCCATCAAATTTTGGGCCTCACTTTGTGTTATATTTTCTTGGCCCAATTCATAAAACGTCCTGTTTTGTAATTCCCGAAACTAATTTCTGAAATTCCAAATTTACCCTCGGCCTTCCCCGATGTCTTAACATTAATGATTCCATAACCAACATAGTCATATTTACTAAAATCAAAATACTTCCTCATAAGGCACAATCTTAATTATTTCTCGATTTCCAATTATACGAAAACACGGAACATAACATTCTCCCCCCCTTATGAACATTCGTCCCCGAATGTTAAATTAACCTTATAAGGTCTTATGACCAAGGCGGAGGAGTTCTTTATTATTAGTGGCATACAAAAATTATTTTTATCAACCAACATAACAAACCGAAAGGTTTAGATTACCTGTGGACGTCGGGAACAAATGGGGGTATTTCTTCTTCATCTCGTCCTCCGCCTCCCAAGTCATCTCCTCCCGATTATTGTTGAGCCACAGGACATTGACGGAGGGCACTTCTTTAGTGCGTAGTCTCCGCACCTGTCGATCCAGAATAGATACAGGCTGCTCGTCATAAGATAACTGCTCCGTCACCTGAATGTCATCAACTGGGAATATCCTGGAAGGATCACCAATACATTTCCGCAACATAGACACATGAAACACCGGGTGTACGGCCTCCAAGTCGGATGGTAAGTCTAGCTCATAGGCGACCTCGCTTATCTTTCGAACGATCTGATATGGCCCAATGTACCGGGGGCTCAACTTACCCTTTCTACCGAATCTCATGACACCCTTCATGGGCGACACCTTCAGGAATACCCAGTCGCCAATCTGGAACTCTAACGGTCGACGTCGTCTATCTGCATAAGCTTTCTGTCGACTCTGAGCAGTCAATAATCGTTCTCGAATAAGCTTTACCTTATCTACAGCTTCCTGGATCACATCTGGCCCAATCAGCTTAGTCTCGCCCACGTCAAACCAACCAATAGGAGATCTGCATTTCCTGCCATAAAGGGCCTCGTACGGAGCCATCTGAATGCTGGAGTGATAACTGTTATTATAGGCAAACTCAATAAGCGGCAAATGATCATCCCAGCTGCCCCTGAAATCAATAACGCAGGCCCGCAACATATCTTCGAGCGTCTGAATAGTGCGCTCGGCCTGCCCGTCGGACTGAGGGTGAAAAGCTGTACTAAGGCTCACCTGAGTCCCTAATCCCTCCTGAAATGACCTCCAGAAATTAGCTGTAAACTAGGCACCTCGGTCAGTAATAATAGATATAGGGACTCCGTGAAGTCTGACTATCTCTCTAATATACAATCTGGCATAGTCCTCAGCCGAATAAGTAGTCCGAACCGGAAGGAAATGGGCTGATTTCGTCAGCCTGTCAACAATAACCCAAATAGAATCATACCTGCGTGGAGTGTGTGGTAACCCAACGACGAAATCCATATTAATCATCTCCCATTTCCAGGCTGGAATTTCCATCTCCTGTAATAATCCACCGGGCTTCTGATGCTCGATCTTAACTTGCTGGCAGTTCGGGCACCGACTAACAAACTCAGCAATATCTTTCTTCATGCCGTCCCACCAATACAAACACCTGAGATCCCGATACATTTTAGTGAAACCAGGATGAACAGAATATCGTGCATTATGGGCCTCGCCCATAATCTGCCGCCGTAAGCCCGCAACGTCCGGTACACAGAATCTGCCATCATATAATAATACTCCTTCAGGCGAGATCTCAAACTGAGTCTTTGCTTTATTAAGAGCCACATCTCTGTACTGAATCAAAAGAGGATCTTCAAACTGGCGCTGCTTTACCTCCTGAATAATAGATGACTCAGCAACTGGACGAACAGAAATCCCAGAATCTCCAGAATCCACCAAACGAACTCCGAGGCTGGCCAGCTGATGAATATCACAAACCAAATCTTTCTTATCAGATGGAACATCAGCCAGACTTCCCACGGACTTGCGGCTAAGCGCGTCAGCTACCACATTGGCTTTCCCCGGATTTTACAAAATATCAACGTCGTAGTCCTTTAGTAGCTCGAGCCATCTCCGCTGCCGCAAATTTAGTTCCTTCTGCTTAAAAATATACTGGAGACTCTTGTGGTCCGTATAGATATCAACATGGACCCCATATAAATAATGCCGCCAAATCTTCAAAGCATGAATCACCGCGGCCAACTCAAGATCATGAGTGGGATAGTTATTCTCGTGCGGTCTAAGCTGCCGGGAAGCATAGGCTATGACTCGACCGTGCTGCATCAATACACAACCTATCCCAATACCAGAGGCGTCACAATAGACAACATACCCGTCAGATCCCTCTGGAAGAGCCAAAACTGGTGCTGTAACCAATCTTTCTTTCAGCATCTGAAAGCTGCACTCGCAGGCATCTGTCCACTGAAATTTCGCTGCTTTCTGAGTAAGCCTCGTCAGTGGTGCTGCAATAGAAGAAAAATCCTCCACAAACCTACGATAATACCCAGCTAAACCCAGAAAACTGCGCACCTCGGTCGGTGTAGTAGGCCTGGGCCAATTCTACACAGCCTCATTCTTCTGCGTGTCGACCCGAATACCGTCTGCGTCGACAATATGGCCCAAGAATGCCACAGAAGTCAACCAGAATTCACATTTAGAGAATTTAGCATATAACTTCTGTTGACGGAGAATGCCAAGTACCGTCCTCAAATGATCTGAATGCTCCTCGGCTGATCGCGAGTAAATCAAAATATCATCAATAAACACAATAACAAACATATCCAGAAAAGGCCGAAATACCCGGTTCATCAGATCCATAAATACCGCTGGAGCATTAGTCAGCCCGAAAGACATAACTCTGAACTCATAATGCCCGTACTGGGTCCTGAAAGCGGTCTTCGGGATATCTGACTCCCGTACTCGCAACTGATGATAACCTGAGCGCAGATCTATCTTCGAAAAATATTTAGCACCCTGCAGCTGATCAAACAAGTCATCAATCCGGGGAAGGGGATATTTATTCTTTATAGTCACCTTATTTAGCTGCCGGTAGTCGATACACATCCGCAGTGACCCATCTTTCTTTCTAACAAATAATACCGGCGCTCCCCAGGGTGATGTGCTGGGTCTGATAAAGCCCTTATCCAACAAATCTTTCAGCTGCTCCTTCAACTCTTTCAACTCAGCCGGTGCCATCCTGTACGGGGGAATAGATATAGGCTGCGTATCTGGCTTCAACTCTATAGTAAAATCAATCTCCCGCTCAGGCGGAAGGCCAGGGAGCTCGTCAGGAAATACATCTGGAAACTCACTGACGACCGGAACAGACTGAAGGGTAGGTATCTCAGCTGCAGTATCGTGCACACGAACCAAATGATAGATATAACCCTTCTGGATCATCTTCTTAGCCTTGAGGTATGAAATAAACTTACCCCTCGGCGATGCTGTGGATCCGAACCACTCTATAACTGGTTCCCCTGGAAACTGAAAACGGACTACCTTTTTCTGGCAGTCGACATTAGCATAACAAGAAGACAACCAGTTCATACCCATAATGACGTCAAACTCAAGCATGTCTAACTCTATCAGATCAGCCCTAGTGCAATGATCATAAATAGTCACAAAACAATCCCTATAGATCTGTCTCGCTATAACAAAATCCCCAACTGGCGTAGCTACCTCAAATGGCTCTATAGGCTCAGACACTATCCCAATTTTACTAGCAACGAGCCGGGAAATATATGATAAAGTAGAACCAGGGTCAATCAATGCATATACAGATCTGGAGAAAACCAGTAATGTACCTGTGACGACGTTTGGCGAAGCCTCCTGATCCTGGCGGCTGGCCAAAGCATATATGCGGTTCGAGGGACCGCTAGAACCTGAAACGCCACCGCGGCCTCGACCGCGTCCCGCCGGTGTCGGTGCACCTCGCCCTGCAGGGCGTGCAACAGATGGAGCAGATGATGAACCGGCGGCCGACCCTGTCGGCTGAGCCACACTACCAGAACCGCTGGCCAACGGACAATCTCTCATAAAATGGCCCTGACCACCACACGAAAAACAAGCTCCAGTGGCTCGATAGCACTCCACAGGATGAGACTTCCCGCAATGAGAACAACGGGGCCTGGGTGGTCTGGCCTGGCTGGGGCCTCTGGATACCTATGAACCTGCCGCTCTGGAGCTCTGACCGGCCCCAGACGGTCCCGCACTATCAAATCTCCGGCTGCCTGACTGAGTACTCTGGCCGGACGGAGGTAGCTGTCTGCCTGACTGCTGCTGCTGAGGCTGTCCGCCTCGAGAATCCCCGGAATAACCTGTGGACCTAGCCCTCTTGGGCGGCCTCCTGTCCCGGTCTCTACCAGAATGATCAGACCTGTGACGGTCCTCCATACCCATCGCATAGGCCTGAAGTCGGGCAATGTCCATATCTGTCTGCAATGACACTGCCATACAGCCGTCGATCAAATACCGATCCAATCCCATAACATATCTGTGCATCCGATCGGACATATCTGCTACCACGGCCGGTGCATATCGGGCCAGAGAATCAAACTCAAGATTATACTCGCGAACACTCCGACCCCTCTGCTGCAAATGTAAGAATCGGTCGGCCCGTGCCCGCCGCAACTCTGGGGGTAGAAAGTGGCGGGTGAAAGCAGTCACAAACTGATCCCACGTAGCTGGGGGAGCACCCTCACCCCTAGATAACCCCCAAGTCTCATACCAGTGAGTGGCAACATCTCGAAGCCTGTGCGAAGCCAGCTCGACCGACTCGGTCTCTGAAGCCCTGACCAAGTCCAGTGAGCGCCGCATCCCCCGAATAAAGTCTTGGGGGTCCTCGTCGGGCTTAGACCCGAAACACTCTGGAGGGCCACATAATAAAAACTCCCGAACTCTCAGGCTGTCCCGCCTGTCATCATCATCATCGTCCCTCCGCCCTCGTCTGCGAGCCTGTCCTGCTACCAGTGTGGTCAGCAACTGTACCGCCTCTCTCAGGGTCCTGTCCTCCGCCCCTGACTGAGGAGCTGGAGTCTCAGGAGCTGGTACTCGGGCCTCTGGAGCTGCTGAAGGTCCTGCTCCAGGCTGTACTACTGGGGGTGTAGCAGACCCCTCAGAATGAGGCACAACCTCAGGCAAATCATAAACACGAGCCCGGGTAGATCGCTGTGCCTGACTAGTCTCTCCCATCCTCGCTTTGCCCTTCTGGGCCGCCGTTGCCTTCTTCGGAGGCATCACTGCAAACACAAGAACGGGTCAGATCAGAATCACCCTAATAGCACAGCTCAATCGCACGATCTAAGATTCCAAACAAAGTAACATCCTAAATGCCCTGTAGCTTCCTGTTTATAGATGCGGTGCACAACACATCGATAAACAAGACTCTACGAGACACGGCCTGTAGACATTCCGAGGACAGACTGCTCTGATACCACTTTTGTCACGACCCAGCCCCGTGGGCCGTGACTGGCACCCTACTTGGGTACCCAGACCAAATTACATATTCATTGCCAAATCCAAACTTATTTCAGAATTTCATAAAAGTCATATCAAACATAGTTTATATCAAAATATGTCTTAAGCGGTCGTACAAATCAAAATGACATATCGGATCCAAACTGAGCGGCGGAATAGACATCGCCGGTCAAAATGCAAATATAAGCATACGGGCCATTCAGAGCCATCAAAACAAACGGACGGCTTTAAGACCAGAAAAAACAAAATCAGACAAACATATATAGGACCCTCGCCCCACATATATGACTACAGGCCTCTACGAATTCAAACAAAGACATATGGCGAGACAGGGCCCCGCCGTACCCAAATAGTCAAATGTACAGAATATACATAGCAAAAGGGATTCTGTACCACAAGTGGACTCCGAGTCAAGAAGGAGTACTCCGAAGTAGCAGAGAGTGAAGCCTACAGCGGAGGATCACCATTGTCTGTACCTGCGGGCATGAAACGCAGCCCCCGAAGAAAGGGGGTCAGTACGAAATATGTACTGAGTATGTAAAGCACGGAGTACAGAAATATGGGCTAAAACCGAAAGCAAACCGGATATCAAAAGGGAAGTACCAATCAGTATATTAAAATCCGTATCAAATCATATACATATACATAATGCAAACGAAATCATGCAAACACTCAAGAACGCGGTCGCCACTCCGACGCTGGCGCCACACACAGCATAACACCAGAAGGTTTCGAATCTCCGTACATCCCCGAACACAAACATAAGTGAGCGTATCGCATCACTAGCCATATCACAGCATAACTCCAAACGGGACCCGGCCCTATGGCGAGGCCTCGGGAACCGTAACACAGCATACGGCCGAATTATCATAGGGCGCACGAATCATAACCGGCCCGGGAACCGGTGAACGAAGTCATAGTAAGGCACGAGCGGAATCGTGAGCAAACAAATGCAAAATATATTTCAAAATAGCCTTTCAAAACATAATGATTTCATATGTCATTTCTTAGTACAAAATAATCGAATACTTAGTCGATACGAAGATTCATTTCACAAAATGCTTCCAAAATGGTACGTATGGCTCAAAACGTAACTTAGCATATCATAATATTCAAAACATATCTCCTAGGAGGAAGTTCCAAAACCGAAGGTTTCATATCAAACTTTATTCAAAAGGAGAGCCCAATAGGACAAATAGGGCGTCTCGGGGTTAGCGGGCCCACCTCGGGTCGAATCGAGGCGACGAACATAATTTACGAACATTTAGGGGCCAAAGGTTCATACATAATCATTTCAAAGTGACCCGATCACATTTCGATAGGTTTCGGACATTTGGTCGCTTTCTAGCCAAAATAGAGCCTTTAGGCTTCAATTGAATTGAATGAATAGTAACGTTTCTGTGGATCGGGTTTCGAGGAGCAGAATTGCTCCGGAAGTTCCGATATTCACCTAACATACTAAGATATGCCAAACGAAGAAGTGGGGAGCTTTACATACCTTATAGACGTCTTATGCTTTCCTTAAAATCAACTCCCGTTTCGTCCGAAATCTGCAAATGGTCAAAGTTACCAATTTGAGATTCTTAGGCTTAAACTCCCCATTAACTTGATTTTTGTCTACCGAA
This sequence comes from Lycium barbarum, assembly GCF_019175385.1. Lineage (NCBI taxonomy): Eukaryota > Viridiplantae > Streptophyta > Magnoliopsida > Solanales > Solanaceae > Lycium > Lycium barbarum. The sequence continues at coordinate 68,353,706 of NC_083343.1, read as the reverse complement.
ATTTCAGCAGCATTTCCCCTATAAATATAACACCCCCGAGACTTAGCTCGGCTCAAAATACATCAACAACAACAGCCCACACATCATCAAACAACACAAATCATATTCAAACCATACTAACTTCAAAATTCTACCTTATTACATAAGTTGGCAACTTTTCATTCAAGCTTCAAAATTCAAAATCTATATCCACATTATTGTATTCATTCAATCATTCAAGATTATTCAATCACATCTCAAATAGGTTCCAAACCATATACAAACTTCCCAAAGTTCACTACTTTCCATACTTTACTCAAAACGTCAAAAATTTACGACGAACATTCTAACTTTCATTGTTTCATTCCGAATTCATTAACATCAACCATAAGTCATATTTAGGGCCTTTAGTATCATAAATATACAATGATATACACAAATATACCAAAGGTATATACTTTCCGATAATGTTCCGAAATCCTTTTCCAACGCCAATTCAATTCATTAATCATTCATTTACGACATAAAGGTCACAACGACGCATTAAACAAATAAACCCATGCACAAACACACGCCATGCACAAACACACCCTTCTCACAAACACACGCCATGCACAAACACACCCTTCTCACAAACCTCCTAGGGATCACGGCCAAACACACCCTTCTCACACACACACGCCATGCACAAACACAACACCATTCCATAATCTTCATGCAACATCAATCACTATAACATATAAACCCATTTCATAACATAAAAACATAGATTTCTCACCTTTTTCTTGAAAATCCGACTTGCCGCAAACGTGGTTCTTGTGCCAAACTAATTGTACCCCGTTGAAGAGGGTCTTGAGTACTTCACAACTATGCAAAAATCAAGATTTTTGGATCAAACACAAGCTAGGAAAATTTTTCTTTCTCTCTTTCTCATTCTCGGCCGAGAGCCTCACTTTGAGGTGTTCTTGAATTTTTGTTTTGTTCTAGATAATTCTAAGTATCACATTAGTATATATCCATGTTATTGGTCATGTGCATGGCACATGATCATTAAGAAAGGGGCTTGGGCCATGGATATGGCCGGCCCCCCCCATCAAATTTTGGGCCTCACTTTGTGTTATATTTTCTTGGCCCAATTCATAAAACGTCCCGTTTTGTAATTCTCGAAACTAATTTCTGAAATTCCAAATTTACCCTCGGCCTTCCCCGATGTCTTAACATTAATGATTCCATAACCAACATAGTCATATTTTCTAAAATCAAAATACTTCCTCATAAGGCACAATCTTAATTATTTCTCGATTTCCAATTATACGAAAACACGGAACATAACACCTAGGTCAGTTACAAATCTATGTACCCGATCTCTCATGTCGGCCACAATAGCCGGGGCATATCTAGCCAAAGAATTAAATTGCATGCTATACTCCCGGGCACTCATATTTCCTTACCTTAGATTTAGAAATCTATCCGCTCTAGCTCGGCAGACCTCGGGTGGCAAATAGTGACGAATAAAAGCATCCACGAATTCTTACCAAACCGGACGAGGCACATTCTCTCCTCTTGATAATACCCAGTTGTTGTACCATAAAACAGCCACATCCCGAAGTCTATAAGATGCCAACTCCACGGATTCAGTTTCGGAGGCATGGACAATCTTCAATGTCCTCAACACCTCATCTATGAAAACTTGCGGGTCTTCATCCTGCTTTGACCCGAAAAACACCGGAGGATTTAGACTCATAAAATCATGGGCTTTGGTACTTTCTGCCCGATCACTTGAACTTGCATTTTGTCATTGTGCCTGTGCGGCTACCGATTGTGTCAATATATGTATGGCCTCGGTGATTTGTTGATCCGAAGCAACCGGTGGAGGAATTGGAGCTGGAGCCTTAGGTGGGGTGGAAGAAGTATTAGACAAAGCCTCATTATGTGATTCGCCTTCTTCTATATTCATCGGAGGCTCTCTTTCTACCCGCCTCTTTGCCGTAGTCTTGCCCTCCTAGGCAGCTGTAGCCTTTCCCTTTGGCGGCATTCTGAAATCATAACACACTGTTAGGAAGGATTAAATCTTACACACGGCTCTATCGCACGATCTCATGAGAAGAAAGATGGTCATTTTTCCTAAATGCCCTGTAGCCTCTTGTTTATTGATGTGGCGTGCAACACACCATAAACAAGACTCTACTAGACACGGCTCGTAGACACTTCCTAGGAAAAAACCGATCTGATACCACTTTTGTCACGACCCAGCTAGGGGTCGCGACGGGTACCCGGGGCTAGCCACCAAGCACCACTCGTCCTACTACTCACCTTACTCATTTACTGCTCTTTTACCAATTTATATTCAAATCGTAGGAAAAGTCATCTTTCATTCAAGAACATAAAAATACTTTTATATGCATAAGCCTCTCGGCTATCAAAAAAATATATACATACATAGTAATAAATCGCGAAAACAACTAACCCACACTGCACATCTACGAGCCTCTACTGGAGTGCTATACATAAGGACGGGACAAGACCCCGTCTGTCACGACCCAACCCCGTGGGCCGTGACTGGTGCCCGAGCTGGACACCCATACACACCTACTTACCAATCGACATGTCCATACCTTATTCACATCCAACATCTTTTAATTTATACAGATATTAATCTGAAGCGGTCACATATACATACATATCATACAAAAGCCGTTAACGCTGTCGTGGAACATATCATCCAAAACATATATATAAGCATATATACATACAAGCCATTAAGGCTGTCATAGCAATTAGGAACGCTTAGACACAAACCACAGACGTAACCGAACAATAGCGACCCATGACCCCATATATGTCTACAGGCCTCTAACAGACACAACAGAATCATATGACGGGGCAGGGCCTCGCCGTACCCCTGAAGATACACATACATAAACATGTACATAGAAAGATCTGTACCAAAAGTGTGGGCTCCGGAGCAAGGGAGCACTCCAAGGCAGCAGAGTAGGAAGCCTAAACCTTCGGGTCACTCACACGGACGTCTGTACCTCCGGGCATGATGTTACATCCGGCATTTTTGCATATTCGAAAAAACAAAATTCGAGATAACTTGACTTGTAATGAATGAGGCTATATTTAGACCTTACTTAGTATGAACGTGCCGGCTATGATAACATTGGTGCGGAAATACCGAGGAAGGCTAGGGACAAAATTGGAATTTCGAAAATTTGTTTTGGGAATTACAAAACAAGATTTGTAGCCAATTGGGCTAAAAAAAAATATAAGAAAATGAGGCCCAAAAGAGCGAGGGGTGGCCGGCCATGCAATGGCCCAAGCCCATGGATTTTAATTAATTTTCCATGTGCCAAATATGATAAAGAGGGCTATATATTTCATCTCTATCCTTAGAATTTTCAAGAACCTTGAAGAGAAAGAAAGACCACTCCAATTTCGGCCATGGGGAGAAACAATTGGAGCCTCCAAATTTGATCCAAAAAAATTATTTTCTTCTAGTATTCCACTAATTTGAAGGCCCTCTTCAACATGGTATGATTGATGGAAGGAGAGAACTACTCTTTGGAACAAAATTCTAACCCTAGTTAAGTGAAGAAGTTTGAAGAAAGGTAAGATTTCATTCCCTTTTATATGTTGTGAAGGTTTTGTTTATGTTATGGTGTGTAGAAATGGATAGAATTCATGAAAATATGGAAGTTTGCATGGTAGGTATGTATGTGTGCATGAGCCGTGTAGGTGCAAAGTTTTATTGATAATATGAGTTGAATTTTATGTTATAATATAGTTGTGGCTATGGTGAAATCTATATTGGAAGTGAAAGTTGAAGGAATTTGGTTGAAATAAGTTGTATGTCGTTATGGGGAATTTATGTGATTTTTATATGATTTTTGTATAATTGTGAAAATAAGAATTTAAATGTGGACTTTGGTAGTTGTTGATGAAATTGGAAGATGGAGACATACTATGAATATGAATGTTAAAGATTATAAGTTTTGGAGGCATTATGGCTTTGGCGGAAAGTTTGTACATTTTGTATATTTTGTGAATATTTTGTAGAAATGGTATGAAATGTTTCCAAATGGTATTGCAATGATTTTGATTAGTAAGGAATATGAAAACATTGAGTTTGGTTTGGAAATGGGAAGTCGGAATGGAAGTTACTACATTATGTTGGAAAAGAAAAGGGGACTAGTTGTGTTATGTTGTGTTTTATAGTGGTTGTTGTTACTGTTGATGTTGTGTTGGGTTGTTGTTGATTGTTTTGAGCCGAGTTAAATTCTCGGGGCGTTGTATTTACAGGGGAGGTGCTGCCGAAATTTCGGTAGACAAGTACTAATTCAAGATTGAATGCCAAAGCCCTATAGTCAACATTTGGCAAAGATGACCAATTGCAGATTTTTGACGAAACGGGAATTGAATTTGGCGAGCGTACAAGGCAAGAAAGGTATGTAAAGCTGTACCCCTCCTTCTTTTGGCATGTCCTAGGTATGTTAGGTTTGGATTTGAAGCCTCGGGGGTTACTCTACTCGTAGAAATCCGAGTTGGATTTTAGGTACTATTGATTCAATGGCATTGAAGCATAATTGCTACACTTTGTTGGAAACTATTCAAACATCTATAAATTGCGCAAATGTGAGAGAATCGCTTTGAAACTTTTGTGGATGACCTGTTAAGCCCAAACAATTATAGTCTGACGTATGTCACCTCGACTTGACCCAAGGTGGGCCCACCACCCCGAGACCTATTTGTATTGTTTTATTTGCCCTACTTCCGTATGATAATTAAGAGAAACCTTGGCTATTGCTCCGAGTTTGCTATAAGTATTTAGTAACTCAGTTATAAGTATTCTGACTCGACTATTTTGATATAAACATCCCGATACGAACGAACCGATTCGAATATTTTGATATAAGCATTCTGATGTAAATATTCAGATATAAGTATTTTGATATAAGTACCCGATATATATATAAATAATTCGATATGAATATTCTGATATAAGTATTCTGAGTTAGGTATACTGGTACGAGTGTCTGGTATAAGTGTTCTGATACGGGTATTCCGATATAAGTATTCCGATATAAGTATTCAGCTATGAATATCTGGATATGAGTTTTCTGGTCCGAGTATTCTGATATGAGTATTCTCTGTAAGCCTTAACGTTCATTATGTACGATCTCGGATCGCTTAAAAGTCCGAAGAGGTTTCTGTATTCCAAATGCTCATAACTTCCTGATACTAACTAGGAAGAGCCCGAAACTCGTTTCTGAGTCTTCGAATGTCGGCAAGTGTGCCTATTCATTGAGTCTGGATTTATGTGCATATGGTTTCTCATGACTCTGATCGTGCATGACTTAATGTCTCTTTCACTGCGTCCCGGGCCAGGTTCTGTTATCGTGCCCTTCTTCTGCTTCATGCATGACTTAATGCCTCTTTCACTGCGTCCCGGGCCAGGTTCTGTTACCGTGCGTTTCCTCTGCATTTTTCACCGCGCCCCTCGGTGGGAGAGCCGGGTTCTGTTATCTGTATATGATGATATGGGGATGGCGGCCAAGATGGCATATGATTCTGTTCACCGCGTCTCTTCCCAGAGGGCCGGGCTCTGTTACATCGTCCCTTATCACAGGGCCGGGATCTGTTACTTGCTATCTGCATATGTATACTTTGACATATGATTTTGACATATGATGATTCTATTACCGCGTCCCTTATCACAGGGCCGGGATCTGTCATCTGTGAAAAAAATTACATGTTTTTGATACGTATAATTTTGTCCGGAAAATAAGCATTCTGGTATTCTGTACGCTCTGTATTCCGTCCGATACATGACATCATCTGAGCATTCTGTACGTTCTGCATTCTGTCCGATATATGACAACGTCTGAGCATTCTGTACGTTTTGTATTTCGTCCGATACATGACATCATCTGACCATTCTGTACGTTTTGCATTCCGTCCGATATATGATATCGTCTGAGTATTCTGTACGTTCTGTACCTCGTCTGGCGTGTGACATCACCTCTGTACGTTCCGTACTCCGTTCTGTATTCTGTATCTTCGGCACCTCTTCGGACATGCGATCTGTAATTGTAGAATAAGTATTTTGGTACTTTGGTTAATACCCTTACTTTCTGTATATGCTTATGACTCTGCATGCATGACTCTATCTGTTGCATTTCTGAAAGTCTGATTCGGATATGAATTTATTCTGTCATACTCTATACCTCTGATTCAGATTACGACTCTGTCTGTCATACCCTGTACTCACTATATATATTTATATTTGATTTTTCTGATTCAGATTCGGGTTTGATTCTGTCTGCTATATCTCTATACTTATGGTTCAGTTTATGATTATATTTGTTACATTTCCGCTTTACATACTCAGTACATATTCCGTACTGACCCCCTTTCTTCGGGTGCTGCGTTTCATGCCGCGCAGGTACTCCCAGCTGAGTTGAAGACAGTATAGAAGATATTCCAGTGCAGATGGCAAGCTCCTTTTGTTTCCGGAGTGCCGCTGAGTTAGAGTTTGTATGTTATGCTTCTGGACTTATGTTAGAGACTTTGCAGACAGCGTCGTGGGTATTGTTTGTTAGTCTGTCAGCGGCTCCATCAGCCGATATGCCAGTCTGTGTTATGTATTGAATTTTGTATGACTGTAGATTTGTTCTGCTCGGAAGCTACGAGAAAGAAAAAAAAAATTTACTACGTACTTTATCTTGTTTGATTTAAAAAGTTTGACGTGGCTTTTATGTGCAGCAAGACTCTGAGGGTTCGCTCGACCCTAAGTAAGGTTCGGGTGCCCATCACACTCTAGCGGAATTAGGGTGTGACAAAGTGGTATCAGAGCAGGTTTGTCCAAGGGGTTGTCTGCAAAGTCGTGTCCGGTAGAGTCCTGCTTGTGGTGTGTAGCGCGCCACATTCATAAACAGGAGGGTACGGGGCATTTAGGGATTGTTGACCTTCTTTCTATCTCAGATCGTGCGATAGAGCCAAAGCATAGGAAATGAAATTCCTTATGTGAGCCCTATATACGACGGCATAAGAGGGGAAATGGTATGAAAAGCCATGTTTGCCCCGTTATCTGGAAATTGGAAGTTCCGAATGGTTGGAATGTGATATATGACTGTATGTTCTGTGAGATAATGTTGATATTTGCCATGTGCAGATTCTGAATAGCAGGAATGGTAAATGGAGATTGTTATGTAAGGATAGTGAGTAAGAGCCCGGACGGGCCGATATCCGAAATATTCGTAAGTAACGGCAACGAAGGTATGTTCGCCACCATCGGGAATCTGGAAGCCCAGAACAGGTAATAATTATATACATAAGTGAAAAGTGCACATTAGGAATCAAAAAGGGCAAAATAGTAAACGTATAAGGAAGGACGTGCTCCGATATGTCTCGGGATCTGTGAAACCTCGACTCGCCCTGGGTCCTGTAATAAAGGCCATATGAGAAAAAGGACGCGATTATATCGGCGTTAAGGCATCAAATTCCGCCAACGTTTCGAGGTTAAGCGTGCTAAGCTGGGAGCAATTTCAGGATGGGTGCCCCCCTGGGAGGGATACGAAATTTTTCACGAGTATAAGTATTACATATAAATAGAAATTTGGAGTAACTTAAAGGAAAACAGAATGTGTGGGGCAGCTAGTACCCTTGCAGGAGTCGCGCAGACCAAGGCGGACTAAATGGGCAAAAAGAAAAAAAAAAGAAAAAAAACAGAAAGGTGCAATACCGCTCGGGAATTTGGCGAATTTGAAAAGTGGTTGGATACGTTTACTGGTAAGATAGTAGTAAACGTATATGTATGTGTATGATTCTCCTCTGGTGACCATATTGATCAAGAGCCGAGTTCCAGCGACTAATGTTGCGATAGACGAAAGGTTTTATTAAACAGAATGCATGGGACGAAGCGGAGGTTAGGATACAAAAGTTGTAAAAGAATAGAAGAACCCTGATTACATTTCTGTCTGATACATCTCTGTACGCCTGATTCTGATCACGGATCTGTCTGACATACTTCCATACGTCTGACTCTGACTACGAATCTGTCCGCCATAGTCCAATACATCTGACCCTGATTATGAATCTGTCCGATATGTTTCTGTGTGTCTGGCTCTAGTTATGAATCTGTTTGGTATGACGTGCGATTATGATAACGTTGTAAGGAACCGAGAAGTGCGACAAGAGGTGAATGACGTTGATGGCAAATGTAACATTGAAAAGAATTTTGAAGGAAAGAAAGGAACCTCCCCGAAGTGTCATGAGACCCCCTAAGGTCAATTGAACATTCGAGGACGAATGTTCTAAAGGGGGGGAGGATGTTACATCCGACATTTTTGCATATTCGAAAAAAAAAATTCGAGATAACTTGACTTGTAATGAATGAGGCTATATTTAGACCTTACTTAGTATGAACGTGCCGGCTATGATAACATTGGTACGGAAATACCGAGGAAGGCTAGGGACAAAATTGGAATTTCGGAAATTTGTTTTGGGAATTACAAAACAAGATTTGTAGCCAATTGGGCTAAAAAAAATATAAGAAAATGAGGCCCAAAAGAGAGAGGGGTGGCCGGCCATGCAATGGCCCAAGCCTATAGATTTTAATTAATTTTCCATGTGCCAAATATGATAAAGAGGGCTATATATTTCATCTCTATCCTTAGAATTTTCAAGAACCTTGAAGAGAAGGAAAGACCACTCCAATTTCGGCCATGGAGAGAAACAATTGGAGCCTCCAAATTTGATCCAAAAAAATTATTTTCTTCTAGTATTCCACTAATTTGAAGGCCCTCTTCAACATGGTATGATTGATGGAAGGAGAGAACTACTCTTTGGAACAAAATTCTAACCCTAGTTAAGTGAAGAAGTTGTGAAGAAAGGTAAGATTTCATTCCCTTTTATATGTTGTGAACGTTTTATTTATGCTATGGTGTGTAGAAATGGATAGAATTCATGAAAATATGGAAGTTTGCATGGTAGGTATGTATGTGTGCATGAGCCATGTAGGTGCAAAGTTGTATTGATAATATGAGTTGAATTTTATGTTATAATATAGTTGTGGCTATGGTGAAATCTATATTGGAAGTGAAAGTTGAAGGAATTTGGTTGAAATAAGTTGTATGTCGTTATGGGGAATTTATGTGATTTTTATATGATTTTTGTATAATTGTGAAAATAAGAATTTAAATGTGGACTTTGGTAGTTGTTGATGAAATTGGAAGATGGAGACATACTATGAATATGAATGTTAAAGATTAGAAGTTTTGGAGGCATTATGGCTTTGGCGGAAAGTTTGTACATTTTGTATATTTTGTGAATATTTTGTAGAAATGGTATGAAATGTTTCCAAATGGTATTGCAATGATTTTGATTAGTAAGGAATATGAAAACATTGAGTTTGGTTTGGAAATGGGAAGTCGGAATGGAAGTTACTACATTATGTTGGAAAAAAAAAGGGGACTAGTTGTGTTATGTTGTGTTTTATAGTGGTTGTTGTTACTGTTGATGTTGTGTTGGGTTGTTGTTGATTGTTTTGAGCCGAGTTAAATTCTCGGGGCGTTGTATTTACAGTGGAGGTGCTGCCGAAATTTCGGTAGACAAGTACTAATTCAAGATTGAATGCCAAAGCCCTATAGTCAACATTTGGCAAAGATGACCAATTGCAGATTTTTGACGAAACGGGAATTGAATTTGGCGAGCGTACAAGGCAAGAAAGGTATGTAAAGTTGTACCCCTCCTTCTTTTGGCATGTCCTAGGTATGTTAGGTTTGGATTTGAAGCCTCGAGGGTTACTCTACTCGTAGAAATCCGAGTTGGATTTTAGGTACTATTGATTCAATGGCATTGAAGCATAATTGCTACACTTTGTTGGAAACTATTCAAACATCTATAAATTGCGCAAATGTGAGAGAATCGCTTTGAAACTTTTGTGGATGACCTGTTAAGACCAAACAATTATAGTCTGACGTATGTCACCTCGACTTGACCCAAGGTGGGCCCACCACCCCGAGACCTATTTGTATTGTTTTATTTGCCCTACTTCCGTATGATAATTAAGAGAAACCTTGGCTATTGCTCCGAGTTTGCTATAAGTATTTAGTAACTCAGTTATAAGTATTCTGACTCGACTATTTTGATATAAACATCCCGATACGAACGATCCGATTCGAATATTTTGATATAAGCATTCTGATGTAAATATTCAGATATAAGTACCCGATATATATATAAATAATTCGATATGAATATTCTGATATAAGTATTCTGAGTTAGGTATACTGGTACGAGTGTCTGGTATAAGTGTTCTGATACGGGTATTCCGATATAAGTATTCCGATATAAGTATTCGGCTATGAATATCTGGATATGAGTTTTCTGGTCCGAGTATTCTGATATGAGTATTCTCTGTAAGCCTTAACGTTCATTATGTACGATCTCGGATTGCTTAAAAGTCCGAAGAGGTTTCTGTATTCCAAATGCTCATAACTTCCTGATACTAACTAGGAAGAGCCCGAAACTCGTTTCTGAGTCATAGAATGTCGGCAAGTGTGCCTATTCATTGAGTCTGGATTTATGTGCATATGGTTTCTCATGACTCTGCTCGTGCATGACTTAATGTCTCTTTCACTGCGTCCCGGGCCAGGTTCTGTTATCGTGCCCTTCTTCTGCTTCATGCATGACTTAATGCCTCTTTCACTGCGTCCCGGGCCAGGTTCTGTTACCGTGCGTTTCCTCTGCATTGTTCACCGCGCCCCTCGGTGGGAGAGCCGGGTTCTGTTATCTGTATATGATGATATGGGGATGGCGGCCAGGATGGCATATGATTCTGTTCACCGCGTCTCTTCCCAGAGGGCCGGGCTCTGTTACCACGTCCCTTATCACAGGGCCGGGATCTGTTACCTGCTATCTGCATATGTATACTTTGACATATGATGATTCTTGTTATATCACGCATTTTTCACATTCGGATAATTCAAGGCAATCGCGGGAAGATAACAAGCAAGGCCATATCTTATTTTGTTTGACATATGAGTTGCTTATGAAAAACTTAGAAGTGGAATTAATAAGGAAGGTCAAGGGCATAAAGGGAAATTCGCAATATGACTCGTGAAAATATGGAAGAAGATGAAGGGCAATTTTGGTTACATAAACTAGCAAAAAAATACAAGTGGGCTTGAAAGTAAATATTTGGGAAATTTCTAGGCCCAACCGGCCAAGGACTTGGGTCCAAGCCCATATTGAACAAAAATTTGTCAATAAATAGGATGAGTAAGTCATCCTTATCTTGCTAACCTCTAGAAATTTCAAGACTTGAGGAGAAAAGAAAGAAGGAGAAAATAACCTAGGCCATTCGGCCATAACAAGAATTCCCAAGAAAAATTTGCAAAATTCCTCCAAAAATCATTTTCTACCAAGTGAAGGGTGCTTAACAAGGTGGAGTTGTTGTTGGAGCAAGAAAGGTTCAAAATCATACAAGTTGCCAAGAGTTAGGCAAATAAGAAGTTGAAGAAGATAGGTAAATTCTAATCTTGTTTTATGTGTTATATATGGTTTATATGTGTTGTAGTATGCTAAAATGGATGAAATTCATGAAGGAGAGAAATATGATATGTGGCCGTGTACCTATATGTATGTGTAGAAGCCATGCTTCAATTGTGTTAACTAGTATTTGGTTGTTATGTTTGTAAGTAATGTGTAGAAAATGAAAGTTGAATGAGTTGGAGAATATTGATGTTGTGTATGGCCGTGAGGTATAGTAATTTTATTATGTGTACATGGCCGTGTATATTGTATGTATGGAAATGTATATGTGTTGAAGAATGAAGAATAATGAGCAAGTTATATTCAATGTTGTAGTTGTTGTGTCGTAGATTTCATATCGCAAATAAAGGTTTGGTGACCTTGGTGAAGTATTGGTAAGTGGGAGATTATGTATATTGGAGGACAATGTTCTTGCATGGATAGTAAGTAATGGTATTAGTATAATGTTGAGGAAATATATATTACAAGGTTGCTATTATGTTTATTGAAGTTGGAAAGTTTTGAAGAAAGTAGCAAATTGATATCATGTGTCTTGAACTAAATGTGTGAATCACTAGTGTGATTATTGAGCTATGATAATAGTTTGGCCGGGTTTGAATTCCCGGATTGTGTTTGTCAAGAATTTGGTTATATTGAATGTCGAGGATGGTGTATTTACAGAGGAAATGCTGCCGAAATTTCGGTAGCCAATTGTTTCCTTAAGGTGTTAACTCTAAGTATGCTAATGAGAGTTTTGGTAAAAATGACCAAATCGCAGATTTTGACGAGATTGTGACTCGAATTTGGAGTAGCTAAAGGAGCGGAAAGAGGTATGTAAGGCTTCACCTTTCTTTCTATGGCATGTCTTAACTAAACGAAGTCGGGTACGAGTCTCGGGGATAACCCTAATCCCCGGAATCCGCACCTAAAGTTTTCAACTTTTCGTTCAATTGAATTGAAGTAGAAAGTGTGCAAAACGATGAAAAGACCTTCTAGACCTCTATAACTTGCCTAAGTGGGACCCGATTACCCTAAGACTCATACAAGTAACGTTATGACACGTACTATGGGTAAATTATATACGCTACCTCGTCCGGCCCGAGGTGGGCCCGTTACTCTCGGATTTTCCTATAATCTTGGTTAACGTACTTGAAGTGAATCAAAAGGGGGCCTTTGATCCCGATTTCGTCACCAAGTGATAAGTACTATGACTACTCCAGCGGGAGTGTTTCTATGATGATAATGATAATGACAATGTCGGACAAGAGAATGTAGCTATGATAAGTACGACCGGAACGACTCTACGACTAAGCCAAGTACTTCATATAAACATGAAAGCGATAAACTAATTGTTGAATCATGTTTATATTTTCTAGTTATAACTTTATTTTCTAAAATACCTAAGATTTCATTTTCGGTTACTGTAACACTATTTTCCGTTGATAGTTTCGCCTTAAAATACTTGTTCCTTCAAGGTGAGACAAAGCTATCACTAGCATTCCGTAATGTAATCGGAGGTCACCGACCTTATGTCACTCCGATGGATACATGATTTTCCTTGGCTCTCTTGTGTGCTTATATGATATAGGTACATAAAACGGGTATACGTGTATGGGTATGTATATATATATGGTAAAGTAAATGTATATAAGACATGTATATGCATAAAAGATGAGTAAATGTATATGTATGTGTATGTGGGGAAAAAGGGAAGGGCCACTGTTATATCACCACCTGATTCAGCTGGATTCCATCCTGGATGCAGGATGCCCGGACGCGGGATATGGGATGAGCCGTACGCGGCGTCTGTATATATATATATATAATGTGTGATACATATGTGATGTACTATGTTGGGTCATCGTTGGGGAGGGGGTTGGGAGAGCCGATTGTATTCGGCGTCTGTAAATGTAAATGAAAGATACCGTCTACTGAATTGTACTATTTTCTGTATACATGAATAAGGGACACCGAGGGGGGGTTGGGAGAGCCGATTATATTCGGTGTCCGTAAACGTGAGCAAATGATACCGTTACTGAAACGTACTGTTTTATTTCTGTACACGAGAATAAGTAATATAAAGAGGTGATTCCTATGCCTATGAAAAGAAACGTTTCAAAGACAAAAAGACAAGCCTACATGACAGCAGGCCTAAAGAGGGGCCTTCCTATGTACAGGTTACGTTCTTGCCTCGTTATACGCCCTATGGCTCCGTGATATTATTATTGATCGTACTTCATGTTACTGCTTGTATTGTTTTCCATGCCTTACATACTCGGTACATTATTCGTACTGACGTCCCTTCTTGTGGACGCTGCGTTTCATGCCGCGCAGGTCAGCAGGTATACGGACCAGATTCCTAGTGCCCTATCAGCAGCATTCGACAGCGCTCCAGTTGTTCCGGAGCCTTATTACATCGGTACTATTTTGTGTATGTATTTTCGGGCGCGATAGTACTCGGCCCTTTCTCTGTATAAATGTACTATGTCTAGAGGCTCGTAGACAGATATACACAGTCAGCTATGTACAGTTTAATGTATTTTATTCCGAATGGTCCGCGTTCTGGTGTAACGCGATATTAGAAAGTTTACTGCAAATGTTAATGTTTAGAAAAAAAAAAAATATGGCACTGTTTGTACAGGATAGCTAAGGGGTGCTCGGTACAAGTATCGGGTACTCGTCACGGCCCCTGGTCGGGTCGTGACAGAAGTGGTATCAGAGCAGTTCGGTCCTAGGGTTTGTCTACGAGCCGTGTCCAGTAGAGTCTTGTCTATGGGTGTGTAGCGCGCCATACTTATAGACAGGAGGCTACAGGGCATTTAGGAAATGTGACCTTCTTTGTATTCTGAAATCGTGCGATAGAGCTATGGTACCAGGCTTCCATGCTCCTTTTCTAAAACCGATGTTATGGTTTCAGTAATGCCGCCGAAGAGAAAGGCTACGACGGCCGAGAAAGCCAAGGGGGCGGCGGCCCGCAGAGTTGAACAGGAGCTAGACGAAGAAGAATCTCACAATGAAGCTCCCCCTCAGACTGTTCCTGCACCCCCTGCACCGGCAGAGCAGGGAAGAGCTCCAGCTCCAGCCCCCGCACCTCCAGTTCCACCGCCAGCAGCTCCGGGCCAGCAGATGGCAGAGGCCATCCAGTTATTGACCCAGCTAGTCGCCGCGCAAGCTCAGCGGCAAGATGTGGACACAGGCGACAGGGCGGTAAGCGCAAGGGCCCGAGACTTTATTACCCTGAAGCCGCCAGAGTTCTATGGATCGAAGCCAGAGGAGGACCCGCAGGGTTTTATAGACGAGATGTTGAGGACTCTGAGGATCATACATGCTTCGGATACGGAGTCCGTAGAGTTGGCTTCATACAGGCTGCGGGATGTGGCAGTTCTGTGGTACGGTAACTGGATATCATCGAGGGGAGCAAATGCACCCCCTCCGGTTTGGCAGGAGTTCACTGAGGCTTTCCTACGACATTTTCTACCGCCAGAGGTTCGACGGGCTCGAGCCGATATGTTCTTGAACTTGAGACAGGGAAATATGAGCGTTCGGGAATACAGCCTTCGTTTCAACTCGCTCGCCAGGTATGCCCCCGCCCTGATAGCAGATAGGGGAGACCATGTGCACCGATTTGTAAGCGGGCTAGGGCCACATTTGGTTAAGGAGTGTTTGACGGCCTCACTCCAAGACGGGATGACTATTACTCGCATCCAGGCCCACGCCCAAAATCTGGAGGAGCAGTATCAGACACGGAGAGAGGAGAGCTATCCAGATAGGGGTTCCAGAAAAAAAGGCAGATTTTCTAGGGGTAGGAGCGAGTATAGAGGGGGGCAGGCACAAGAGCAATCTGGGTATTCGGGCCAACCAGCGGCCAGTGCACCTCCTCGATTAGCGGAATGGGGATTTGACCGACCTACCAATTCAGGAACAGGACAAGGCTCTAAGGCTTCAAGACTCCAGTACAGAGCCGATTCTAGCAGGACGGGGCTTCCCCCACCACGATGTGCTCGGTGTGGCAAGCCACACTCTGGGCAGTGCTACCTAGACACCGGTGGTTGTTTTGCCTGTGGTCGGACTGACCATTTTGTACGTGATTGCCCACTAAAGGATGGAGGAGGCCAAACTCAGCCAGCCGGATCAGCGATCGGTTCGTCGTCGACCGTGCGCCCTCGTGGACAGACTTCTCAGGCTCCAGCAGGCCGCGGCCGAGGTAGGGGAGGAGCACCTAGTTCAGCCGGTCCTCCGCACCGCCTATATGCACTGACAGGACGACAGGACCCTGAGGCTTCCGCAGACGCGGCCACAGGTACTTTTTCAGTATCCTCTGTGATAGACATGTGTTAATTAATTTGAAATTTATTTTTTTCCCTATACTGTCCTCTGTATTACTGAACACATTGAGAATTTGGAAATTTGGACGGAAGTGGCCATACGCATAGGTAAAAGGCGAACACCCGAAAATTGCGAAGGTTAGAACTGTAAATAAAGGAAAAGACGTGTTACGCGGACGTTTCGAAAACTGCCGAGACCCCAACTCGTTCCATATTATGCGGCATAAGTAGTACGAGGAAGCGGAAGTAAAAATATTGACACCGAGACATTGAAATGCATTAAAGCTTCAAGGTTAAGCGTGCTCAGGTGGGAGTAATCCCATGATGGGTGACCCCCTGGGAAATATGCTGAAAATTTCATAGATGCGGAAACAAGAGACGAGTGTAAAAGTAGGTAGCCCAGAGTAAATTGGGGTGTGGGAAGTGGTTAGAAACCCCACACGAGTCACATAGGCCGAGCCGGACTAGACTAACAGAAAAAGGGAAGTCGTGACAACGGAAAGCTTTGGGAACGAAGGAGAAAAGTACAAATGTCAGGGTGAGGCCAATATTGAGTCCACACTAGCTAAGGCAAGGAATACCTAATATGGCTGTATACGGGAACATGTCTAGTGAGGGGATAGACGCAGCGGACGCCATGAAGAAGGAATTTCAACCGTAAGATCGTAAAAAGGGCAACCTAAGCTTCTAAGATGAATATGCTAAGCGACAGGAGATATTTACAAAGGAGACCTCCCCGAAATATTATACTACGCTATGAGGCAAGTTTAACATTCGAGGACGAATGTTCTGAAGGGGGGGAGGATGTTATATCCCGCATTTTTCACATTCGGATAATTCAAGGCAATCGCGGGAAGATAACAAGCAAGGCCATATCTTATTTTGTTTGACATATGAGTTGCTTATGAAAAACTTAGAAGTGGAATTAATAAGGAAGGTCAAGGGCATAAAGGGAAATTCGCAATATGACTCGTGAAAATATGGAAGAAGATGAAGGGCAATTTTGGTTACATAAACTAGCAAAAAAATACAAGTGGGCTTGAAAGTAAATATTTGGGAAATTTCTAGGCCCAACCGGCCAAGGACTTGGGTCCAAGCCCATATTGAACAAAAATTTGTCAATAAATAGGATGAGTAAGTCATCCTTATCTTGCTAACCTCTAGAAATTTCAAGACTTGAGGAGAAAAGAAAGAAGGAGAAAATAACCTAGGCCATTCGGCCATAACAAGAATTCCCAAGAAAAATTTGCAAAATTCCTCCAAAAATCATTTTCTACCAAGTGAAGGGTGCTTAACAAGGTGGAGTTGTTGTTGGAGCAAGAAAGGTTCAAAATCATACAAGTTGCCAAGAGTTAGGCAAATAAGAAGTTGAAGAAGATAGGTAAATTCTAATCTTGTTTTATGTGTTATATATGGTTTATATGTGTTGTAGTATGCTAAAATGGATGAAATTCATGAAGGAGAGAAATATGATATGTGGCCGTGTACCTATATGTATGTGTAGAAGCCATGCTTCAATTGTGTTAACTAGTATTTGGTTGTTATGTTTGTAAGTAATGTGTAGAAAATGAAAGTTGAATGAGTTGGAGAATATTGATGTTGTGTATGGCCGTGAGGTATAGTAATTTTATTATGTGTACATGGCCGTGTATATTGTATGTATGGAAATGTATATGTGTTGAAGAATGAAGAATAATGAGCAAGTTATATTCAATGTTGTAGTTGTTGTGTCGTAGATTTCATATCGCAAATAAAGGTTTGGTGACCTTGGTGAAGTATTGGTAAGTGGGAGATTATGTATATTGGAGGACAATGTTCTTGCATGGATAGTAAGTAATGGTATTAGTATAATGTTGAGGAAATATATATTACAAGGTTGCTATTGTGTTTATTGAAGTTGGAAAGTTTTGAAGAAAGTAGCAAATTGATATCATGTGTCTTGAACTAAATGTGTGAATCACTAGTGTGATTATTGAGCTATGATAATAGTTTGGCCGGGTTTGAATTCCCGGATTGTGTTTGTCAAGAATTTGGTTATATTGAATGTCGAGGATGGTGTATTTACAGAGGAAATGCTGCCGAAATTTCGGTAGCCAATTGTTTCCTTAAGGTGTTAACTCTAAGTATGCTAATGAGAGTTTTGGTAAAAATGACCAAATCGCAGATTTTGACGAGATTGTGACTCGAATTTGGAGTAGCTAAAGGAGCGGAAAGAGGTATGTAAGGCTTCACCTTTCTTTCTATGGCATGTCTTAACTAAACGAAGTCGGGTACGAGTCTCGGGGATAACCCTAATCCCCGGAATCCGCACCTAAAGTTTTCAACTTTTCGTTCAATTGAATTGAAGTAGAAAGTGTGCAAAACGATGAAAAGACCTTCTAGACCTCTATAACTTGCCTAAGTGGGACCCGATTACCCTAAGACTCATACAAGTAACGTTATGACACGTACTATGGGTAAATTATATACGCTACCTCGTCCGGCCCGAGGTGGGCCCGTTACTCTCGGATTTTCCTATAATCTTGGTTAACGTACTTGAAGTGAATCAAAAGGGGGCCTTTGATCCCGATTTCGTCACCAAGTGATAAGTACTATGACTACTCCAGCGGGAGTGTTTCTATGATGATAATGATAATGACAATGTCGGACAAGAGAATGTAGCTATGATAAGTACGACCGGAACGACTCTACGACTAAGCCAAGTACTTCATATAAACATGAAAGCGATAAACTAATTGTTGAATCATGTTTATATTTTCTAGTTATAACTTTATTTTCTAAAATACCTAAGATTTCATTTTCGGTTACTGTAACACTATTTTCCGTTGATAGTTTCGCCTTAAAATACTTGTTCCTTCAAGGTGAGACAAAGCTATCACTAGCATTTCGTAATGTAATCGGAGGTCACCGACCTTATGTCACTCCGATGGATACATGATTTTCCTTGGCTCTCTTGTGTGCTTATATGATATAGGTACATAAAACGGGTATACGTGTATGGGTATGTATATATATATGGTAAAGTAAATGTATATAAGACATGTATATGCATAAAAGATGAGTAAATGTATATGTATGTGTATGTGGGGAAAAAGGGAAGGGCCACTGTTATATCACCACCTGATTCAGCTGGATTCCATCCTGGACGCGGGATGCCCGGACGCGGGATATGGGATGAGCCGTACGCGGCGTCTGTATATATATATATATATAATGTGTGATACATATGTGATGTACTATGTTGGGTCATCGTTGGGGAGGGGGTTGGGAGAGCCGATTGTATTCGGCGTCTGTAAATATAAATGAAAGATACCGTCTACTGAATTGTACTATTTTCTGTATACATGAATAAGGGACACCGAGGGGGGGTTGGGAGAGCCGATTGTATTCGGTGTCCGTAAACGTGAGCAAATGATACCGTTACTGAAACGTACTGTTTTATTTCTGTACACGAGAATAAGTAATATAAAGAGGTGATTCCTATGCCTATGAAAAGAAACGTTTCAAAGACAAAAAGACAAGCCTACATGACAGCAGGCCTAAAGAGGGGCCTTCCTATGTACAGGTTACGTTCTTGCCTCGTTATACGCCCTATGGCTCCGTGATATTATTATTGATCGTACTTCATGTTACTGCTTGTATTGTTTTCCATGCCTTACATACTCGGTACATTATTCGTACTGACGTCCCTTCTTGTGGACGCTGCGTTTCATGCCGCGCAGGTCAGCAGGTATACGGACCAGATTCCTAGTGCCCTATCAGCAGCATTCGACAGCGCTCCAGTTGTTCCGGAGCCTTATTACATCGGTACTATTTTGTGTATGTATTTTCGGGCGCGATAGTACTCGGCCCTTTCTCTGTATAAATGTACTATGTCTAGAGGCTCGTAGACAGATATACACAGTCAGCTATGTACAGTTTAATGTATTTTATTCCGAATGGTCCGCGTTCTGGTGTAACGCGATATTAGAAAGTTTACTGCAAATGTTAATGTTTAGAAAAAAAAAATATGGCACTGTTTGTACAGGATAGCTAAGGGGTGCTCGGTACAAGTATCGGGTACTCGTCACGGCCCCTGGTCGGGTCGTGACAATTCTGTTATCGCGTCCCTTATCACAGGGCCGGGATCTGTCATCTGTGAAAAAAATTACATGTTTTTGATATGTATAATTTTGTCTGGAAAATAAGCATTCTGGTATTCTGTACGCTCTGTATTCCGTCCGATACATGACATCATCTGAGCATTCTGTACGTTCTGAATTCCGTCCGATATATGACATCGTCTGAGAATTCTGTACGTTCTGTATTTCGTCCGATACATGACATCATCTGAGCATTCTGTACGTTTTGCATTCCGTCTGATATATGATATCGTCTGAGTATTCTGTACGTTCTGTACCTCGTCTGGCGTGTGACATCACCTCTGTACGTTCCGTACTCCGTTCTGTATTCTGTATCTTCGGCACCTCTTCGGACATGCGATCTGTAATTGTAGAATAAGTATTTTGGTACTTTGGTTAATACCCTTACTTTCTGTATATGCTTATGACTCTGCATGCATGACTCTGTCTGTTGCATTTATGAAAGTCTGATTCGGATATGAATTCGTTCTGTCATACTCTATACCTCTGATTCAGATTACGACTCTGTCTGTCATACCCTGTACTCACTATATATATTTATATTTTATTTTTCTGATTCAGATTCGGGTTTGATTCTGTCCGCTATATCTCTATACTTATGGTTCAGTTTATGACTATATTTGTTACATTTCCGCTTTACATACTCAGTACATATTCCGTACTGACCCCCTTTCTTCGGGGGCTGCGTTTCATGCCGCGCAGGTACTCCCAGCTGAGTTGAAGACAGTATAGAAGATATTCCAGTGCAGATGGAAAGCTCCTTTTGTTTCCGGAGTGCCGCCGAGTTAGAGTTTGTATGTTATGCTTCTGGACTTATGTTAGAGACTTTGCAGACAGCGTCGTGGGTATTGTTTGTCAGTCTGTCAGCAGCTCCGTCAGGCGATATGCCAGTCTGTGTTATGTATTGAATTTTGTATGACTGTAGATTTGTTCTGCTAGGAAGCTACGAGAAAGAAAAAAAAATTACTACGTACTTTATCTTTTTTGATTTAAAAAGTTTGACGTGACTTTTATGTGCAGCAAGACTCTGAGAGTTCGCTCGACCCTAAGTAAGGGTCGGGTGCCCATCACACCCTAGCGGAATTAGGGTGTGACTGAAACGCAGCCCCCGAAGAAGAGGGGTAAGTACGGAATATGTACTGAATATGTAAGGCATGAAATACAACTGAAAAGATCATAACTGCAATAGAGATTCCAGGAGTCAAGTATCATAAGCAAGAAACTACTGTACCTGTGTAGTACGGAACAGAATCAAACATTTTCATGTCACATACCGTACCCGGCCCATTCTGGGACTCGGTGAATGAAACCATGTCATTATGTCATCATGAAAACATGTATACATATACCGTACCCGGCCCGTTATGGGACTCGGTGAATGAAATTATGCGCGCGAACATCATATATCATATATATACCGTACCCGGCCCAATAAGGGACTCGGTGGATAGAATTATGTTATCATGCTTTCATATCATCATGCATGCATATACATATACATACCGTAACCGGCCCTCTAGTGAGGGACTCGGTGAATGAAGTCATACCGTACCCGGCCCATTAAGGGACTCAGTAAATGAAATCATGTGCACATATACCGTACCCGGCCCATCATGGGACTCGGTGCCATAATCATATCATCATATACATATACCATACCCGGCCCTCTAATAAGGGACTCAGTGAACAATGCAGAGGAATACGCACGATAATATATCCTGGCCCGAGCTCAGTGAAGGGCATACCGAGGCTTGCACGAACAGAGTAGTGCGAAACCATATGCACATAAATCAAGACTCGATGCATAAGTGTACTTACCGACCCCTGAAGGCCCAGAAACAAGTTTCGGGTCGATCCGACTTAGTATGAGAAAGTTACGAGCATTTGGAGTACAGAACGTTCTATACGCATTTCGGAAGCCATTTTGGAATATCAAGGCCAAAATCATGTCAAAAATTTTTTGGATATCACTATGGATCAAATCAAATAGAAATTTTGGAGTCTTATGCACGTATCAAAACATATCCAAGGCTCGATGGAACAATCGAATGTGTTAACATTTGGAAGGTCAAAACTATAGTCATATCATTTGTTTCTCAAATGCTATTCGGAAACATATTGGCCAAACTTTAGACATCATAGATACACATCATCAGACATCAGGGATACATATCAAAACCATACGGAACAGCTTATAAGAGATCAAGAACGTTAGCCATCCTAGGGGCTCTAAGAATAAGAATCTTTCCGAAACCACACATATACATCATATACTTATTTCATAAGGATCATGCCAAGAAGAAAAGGTTAAGCCTTACATACCTTGCCCGCTTTCTATGCTAATCCGAACTTAAGTCTTTCGCTTCGCAAGATCTACTACAATAGTCATATATACCAAAGATTAGCCATAAACACTTAGAGTCCAGTTCTAAATCAACACTTAATCTACCGAAATATAGGCAGCATTTCCCCTGTAAATGCAACATCCCCGAGAATTCAACTCGGCTATATCATCAACAAAAAATCCGAGAATTTAACTCGGCCAACTTAGCAACAACAATGCCAACAGTTATTCCAACAATATCGACAATTCATTCAAAACACATTCCAACGTTAACAACTTCTTCTACAAACTTTGACGACCTTCCATTTACGTTCTATTCATAATTGCTTACATATTCAAGTATTAATCCGCAACCATTCAAATAATATTCAAGAATACTTCAAACAATCCGTACAATACCCAAAATAATCTAACCATTATTTCAGTCTACCCGAAAGCTTCCAATTGTAATAAGAACAACAACAACACATTTCTATCTTTCAAATTCATGAACTACACTTAGCAATTCACACGTTAGCAATGTTATCCCCGCAAATACAAGAAACGATATTGGAATCACATTGGCCTCCAAATCAGCCCGTAACCATTTCAACATCAACTTGAATTATCAAACTCTCATTCCCATCATAGAATACATAACAACAACAACCAAAATACTACATAAAAATTAACTCATCATTCCTACACCACACACACATACACGACCAAACACCAATATGCATAGTTTCATGATTTTCATCCATTTCCACATACTACAACATACACAAACCATTCATAACCTATAAAAAGAAGATTAAATTCTTACCTTTTCCACTTAGCTTCCTTTTGGGCTAAGATTGCTCCTTGCAAGAATAAATGTTTTTCTTGTTCCAATAATTACTTCACTTTGCTAGGGACCTTCCAATTAGTAGGAAAATAAATTTTGAACAATTTTTTTCTCAGGGTTCTTGCTCACCAAGCTTGGCCGAATATGCCCCTTATTTTTTCCCCTCTCCAAACTTCTTGAACCTTCTTAAGTGAAGATGGGAATTGTGATGGATTTTTCATCTTTTAAACATCCATGTGGGCTAAAGCCCACCCATAGGTGGCCGGCCACTTTGGCCCATTCATTAAGCCTATATATGTTTTTGTATCTAGTCTTGTAATTCATGAAAAATAATTTTCCAAATTCCGAATTTTCCCTTAGCCTTCCTCCTTATTTCCATAAGTCACCTTGCGTATTTCCCTTTTTACCCCTAGCCTCTCTTAGTATTTCCATATCCATAACTCCCATAAACAACTTGTGTGCTGAACAAAATTAAAAATATAGCTTGGCTCTTAACTTCCCGCAATTATCTTGAATTATCCGAACGTACAAAATGCGGGATATAACATCCTCCACCCCTTTAGATCATTCATCCTCGAATGTTGAACTGGCCTCATGGCATGTTATAATACTTTGGGGAGGTCTCCTCTTTATTATTGTTTGGCCACAATACTTTAACCGGAACCATGTCGTTGGTATATAACATTCTTACCTGACCATCCGTTATAGACACAGATTATTCCTTATGTGGTAGCTTCTCTGTCACTTAGATATCACTCATATGAAACACTTCGGAAGAGTCACTAACACATTGCGAAGCATAGATGCATGGAAGACTGGATGTACCGCTTCTAATTCGGTGATACCTCTGATTCTTGGGTGAGTGTACTATATCTCAATTGAGCTTTCCCCTTTTTAACCTCGCATTCTAAGTATTTATCCAGTAATGACTTTGTCATTAACGAGCATAATAGTTATGTTCCTTTCCAAGACCAGTCATATCAGTATTCAAAACGTATATACATGATATTGCTTTGCCATTTCTCGTCTTTCGCAGTCCGACTATACTTATGACAACTTATGATTTGAGCCTAGTTAGTTTCTTTATTCGCAACATCTTTGGGTTCTTGCCGCAACTTTTCCTCGTTTCCATTCCTCACATTCCTCGATGCCAGTACACTTGTCTGCAACTTTCTTGGATTGGTGATCGTTCCATCAATTGTTATTCCTTGTTGGCTCTCCAGCGTGGACTCCTTCTAATTATAATTGGGCATAGCTTTATGTTAATTATTTTTACACTCCCATGGCGTACATCCTCATGTTCAGTATAATTGATGATCCACGAATTATTTTCTTATACCCGGTGGCCTCTTTTATCTTCTATTCATATAAGCAACGTGCTTCCTTTCTCTGAAAAGTTTTCAACTACCACCTGCGGTTACCTCATTATAACAGTCGTCATCCGAGGCGTCTTTTGGATTTGTTATCCTCTTCATTGACCTTATGGATTTAACTTGTATACCTTTCTTACTCTCTTTATTACCCTCTTGGGCACATCTTACATATCTAGGTACTACGCAAATTCTGCTCAGTACGGAAATTAAAACCATGATCGAGGAATATCGAGGCTCGTGTCAGCATAAAGCATTCTCTCTACGTGTCTTCCATATTCTCTCTCCCCTTTATTAAGAGGGTCTATATACGTCTATGCCGTTTGAGTTACTATCGCTTTTTTGCGATCTTCTTACAATTGAAGCTCTTCCATCACGGAGTCTGTCATGTCTATCTCCTCGTGAACTACGTTCTCGTATTTAATCGGAATACTCATAAAGGCATCCTTTTCTGACGCTTACTTTTTCCATTCTGACATACCTCTGTCCTTTATGTCTAACAATGTCATTAACCTCTTGATGCATATCCGTTCCCACTTACTTTCTTCCTAGCCACTCTCTTTTCCCTCAATCAAGCCATCAATATCTTTATTCTTTCTTAGGGAATATCTTTCTTCTCTTGTTGTTTGGTAGCATCGGCTCCGAAGCTCGCAAGGTATTCTTTTATACACGCGAATCGGTTCCATTCTTAAGTCACCCTCCAGGAAAGCTTCTCAATGTTCAAAGCAACCATATTGATACGGCTGCGCATTTATCTTTTAGTAATTATATCCTTTCTCAATGGAGGGTTCGGCCAAGTTATCCTTTCCTTCATACCCGTTCCTTATCCTTCATTCTGTTTTCTCGATAATCGAATTCCTCGATCTTCACATGATTCATCATTCCATGTCATTGGTTTTCTTATCGACTGCGTCAACTTATCATCTTAGTCTTTCCTTGGCCAGTAGTCGATTCGCTATCACCAACTTATTAGAGTATCCTCCGTGCTCCCATATGCTTGTCCTATTTTCACCGTTAATCTTCTCCAAACGTGATTCCTTTGCCCTGCACTATCACATTCCAGTTCTTTTTCAAACCTGTCCTTCAAATTTCTACGCACATAATTTCATGCCTTGCCCGTCGGCTCTTTTGAGGCTTTGCTTAATTATGTTTCTTACTTGTCACTTTTCTAACATTTTGGCTTCCTTACCTTCCGTTTACTCACTCTCTTTCTTTCCCAGATATCGTTGTGTTAAAATTTTCTAATCTTACTTGTAGTGAAATCAGTATCAGTCTATTTCATAACATCTATACCATACCTTTCACTTTGTCTCTTGAATCCCGTCCAGTTAACATCTTCCATACGTCGCAACACTAGTTGCTATGATTCACATGTCGATCGATATAGGTCATAAATGGGACGTCATATGCATACACATACATTTACTACCATTTCACTACAAAACATTTCCCAAATGCTTGTTCAAACTTACTCTAATTCCAAAGCTGCGTTGCGCTTTCTTCTTTTTCACCGGCCTGTTCTACCTTAACCTACCTGACCTCCTTAAGGTCTCTAACCATTCCACATACTCTAATTTCCTTTAGGTTACCCCAAATTTCCCATTTTTCTCTTATATCTATATTCGTGGAAATTTTAGTATACTTCCCAGGGGGTCACCCATCCCAAAATTGCTCTGGCCCTGGCACGCTTAACCTTGAAACTTTAATGCATTTAGATGCGTTAATGCCGGTATAATTGCATCGACTACCCCGCACGACCTTTATCGCGTAATTTAAGGCAAGTCGGGGTCTTAACAACTTTCAAAACGTTCTCATAGCGGGTCCCACCCCGATCTAGAGAGGATCCTTTTACTTTTCTGAGTATACAATTACCGTGTTGCCCTTTTAAATCCTCAATATTCACTTCCATCTGTATATGTGATTACCTTTCATCCGGGGTTTCTAGATTCCCACTGGTGACAGAGACATCTCAGTCGTCGTTACTTATAACCACTGGGTCTTTGGCCCTTTTATATTTCCGTTTGCCGTCATCAAATGATACTCTACAGAAGTTACATATATATAGAAAATTCCCAAAAAGAACTCATATACCTGTAGCCGATCGGCCTCGGGGCTAATCTGGGGAGCTGCCATGCGAAGTGTGCTCCTCATCATCGTCTGTCTGCCATCCGCTCGTTTGACTCCCGTCATTGCTCGCATCTGAATCGGAGAAGTACAGATAACCAAGCAATTCCTGGTTTACTGACGGCAAGGATAAGGGACTGAAGTAGTCCGTAACACTCACCGGGGAGGCCTGTCTAACATAGTGCTCTACCACAGGAGCAGCTGGCATGGCCCCAGAAATCTCCTCCTCCGATGTACCAGATAAATGCTCGGATGGATCTGTATCGTAACTATTCTCCTCCCTAGGGGTAAGAAACTCTGGAGGAATCGTCGCCGGATCCTCCGAGGGATCTGTATCATAACTGCCCTCCGTGGGATCCTCTACTCTGGGGGTCAAAAACTGTGGAGGAATTGTTGCTGGGTCCTCCGAAGGATCAGTCTTAATCGAATAGCTGAGGCTCCTCTTACTCGATCCTGGCGATATCCTAGGGGCCTTCTTAGCACCCCCACAATCAGAAGTTGTCCTCTTCATCTTTTGTCAATCCACAATCACCTGCAGGAAGAGGATCAGAAACAATTTCCCAAGATACTGACGCTATCGCTCTTTTTGGAGCCTCGCTGTAGACACAACAATTCGTTGGAAGGGAACCATCCTGATAAGTACAGCTCTATCGCACGATCTAAGAGCGAAGGAAAGGTAACATCCTAAATGTCCTGTAGCCTCCTGTTTATAGATGTGGTGCACAACACACTGATAAACAAGACTCAACTAGACACGGCCTGTAGACATTCCGAGGACAAACTGCTCTGATACCACTTTTGTCACAACCCAACCCCGTGGGCAGTGACTGGTGCCCGAGCTGGACACCCATACACACCTACTTACCAATCGACATGTCCATACCTTATTCATATCCAACATCTTCTAATTTATACATATATTAATCTGAAGCGGTCGCATATACATACATATCATACAGAAGCCGCTAAGGCTGTCGTGGAACATATCATCCGAAGCATATACATAAGCATATATACATACAAGCCGTTAAGGCTGTCAAACCACAGACGTAACTGAACAATAGCGACCCATGACCCACATATATGTCTACAGGCCTCTAACAGACACAACCGAATCATATGACGGGACAGGGCTCCGCCGTACCCCTGAAGATACACATACATAAACATGTACACATAAATATTTGTACCAAAAGTGTGGGCTCCGGAGCAAGGGAGCACTCCAAGGCAGCAGAGTAGGAAGCCTAAACTGTCGGGTTACTCACACGGATGAAACGCAGCCCCCGAAGAAGAGGGGTCAGTACGGAATATGTACTAAGTATGTAAGGCATGAAATACAACTGAAAAGATCATAACTGCAATAGAGATTCCACGAGTCAAGTATCATAACCAAGAAACTACTGTACCCGTGTAGTACGGAACAGAATCAAACATTTTCATGTCACATACCGTACCCGACCCATTCTGGGACTCGGTGAATGAAACCATGTCATTATGTCATCATGAAAACATGTATACATATACCGTACCCCGGCCCGTTATGGGACTCGGTGAATGAAATTATGCGCGCGAACATCATATGTCATATACATACCGTACCCGGCCCATTAAGGGACTCGGTGGATAGAATCATGTTATCATGCTTTCATATCATCATGCATGCATATACATATACATATACATACCGTACCCGGCCCTCTAGTGAGGGAATTGGTGAATGAAGTCATACCGTACCCGGCCCATTAAGGGACTCGGTAAATGAAATCATGTGCACATATACCGAACCCGGCCCATCATGGGACTTGGTGCCATAATCATATCATCATATACATATACCATACCCGGCCCTCTAACGAGGGACTCGGTGAACAATGCAGAGGAATACGCACGATAATATATCCTGGCCCGGGCTCAGTGAAGGGCATACTGAGGCTTGCACGAACAGAGTAGTGCGAAACCATATGCACGTAAATCAAGACTCAATGCATAAGTGTACTTACCGACCCCTGAAGGCCCAGAAACAAGTTCCGGGTCGATCCGACTTAGTATGAGAAAGTTACGAGCGTTTGAAGTACAGAACGTTCTATACGCATTTCGGAAGCCATTTTGGAACATCAAGGCCAAAATCATGTCAAAAATCTTTTGGATATCACTATGGATCAAATCAAATAGAAATTTTGGAGTCTTATGCACGTATCAAAACATATCCAAGGCTCGATGGAACAATCGAATGTGTTAACATTTGGAAGGTCAAAACTATAGTCATATCATTTGTTTCTCAAATGCTATTCGGAAACATATTGGCCAAACTTTAGACATCATAGATACACATCATTGGACATCAGGGATACATATCAAAACCATACGGAACAGCTTATAGGAGATCAAGAACGTTAGCCATCCTAGGGGCTCTAAGAATAAGAATCTTTCCGAAACCATACATATACATCATATACTTATTTCATAAGGATCATGCCAAGAAGAAAAGGTTAAGCATTACATACCTTGCCCGCTTTCTATGCTAATCCGAACTTAAGTCTTTCGCTTCGCAAGATCTACAACAATAGTCATATATACCAAAGATTAGCCATAAACACTTAGAGTCTAGTTCTAAATCAACACTTAATCTACGGAAATTTCGGCAGCATTTCCCCTGTAAATGCAACATCCCCGAGAATTCAACTCGGCTATATCATCAACAACAAATCCGAGAATTTAACTCGGCCAACTTAGCAACAACAATGCCAACAGTTATTCCAACAATATCGACAATTCATTCAAAACACACTCCAACGTTAACAACTTCTTCTACAAACTTTGACGACCTTCCATTAACGTTCACTTCATAATTGCTTACATATTCAAGTATTAATCCTCAACCATTCAAACAATATTCAAGAATACTTCAAACAATCCGTACAATACCCAAAATAATCTAACCATTATTTCAGTCTACCCGAAATCTTCCAATTGTAATAAGAACAACAACAACACATTTCTATCTTTCAAATTCATGAACTACACTTAGCAATTCACACGTTAGCAATGTTATCCCCGCAAATACAAGAAATGATATTGGAATCACATTGGCCTCCAAATCAGCCCGTAACCATTTCAACATCAACTAGAATTATCAAACTCTCATTCCCATCATAGAATACATAACAACAACAACCAAAATACTACATAAAAATTAACTCATCATTCCTACACCACACACACATACACGGCCAAACCCCAACATGCATAGTTTCATGATTTTCATCCATTTCCACATACTACAACATACACAAACCATTCATAACATATAAAAAGAAGATTAAATTCTTACCTTTTCCACTTGGCTTCCTTTTTGGCTAAGATTTCTCCTTGCAAGAATAAATGTTTTTCTTGCTCCAATAATTACTTCACTTTGCTAGGGACCTTCCAATTAGTAGGAAAATAATTTTTGAACAATTTTTTTCTCAGGGTTCTTGCTCACCAAGCTTGGCCGAATATGCCCCTTATTTTTTCTCCTCTCCAAACTTCTTGAACCTTCTTAAGTGAAGATGGGAATTGTGATGGATTATTCATCTTTTAAACATCCATGTGGGCTAAAGCCCACCCATAGGTGGCCGGCCACTTTGGCCCATTCATTAAGCCCATCTTTTTTTTTTTTTTTTTTGTATCTAGTCTTGTAATTCATGAAAAATAATTTTCCAAATTCCGAATTTTCCCTTAGCCTTCCTCCTTATTTCCATAAGTCACCTTGCGTATTTCCCTTTTTACCCCTAGCCTCTCTTAGTATTTCCACATCCATAACTCCCATAAACAACTTGTGTGCTAAACAAAATTAAAAATATAGCTTGGCTCTTAACTTCCCGCAATTATCTTGAATTATCCGAATGTACAAAATGCGGAATATAACACCGCCATGCCCAAAAATACATATACATGAATACACACAAAAGAATCGTCATAAGCACCTCCGAACAAAGGAGTGCTTTCAATCAGATGACAGCTACTACTGGTCTGGGTCAAGCTCTCCTCCCTGTCTACCTGTATGCATGATCACAGCGTCCAAAGAAAACGGACGTCAATATGAACATTGTACTGAGTATGAGAGGCATATACAATGAAATAGAACAATGACATAAAAGAAGTATCAATATGGAATAGTTGTATCCGACTGTCAAGCGTAAAAGAAATAATGCATGCTGGCTTACTCATACTCATCATCATGTCATGTATGCCTAAATATATAAGTTGTCCGCCCATATAGGTACGGTGTGATAATACTGCCCGTCCATATCGTATCGGTGTGATAATCATAACATTAGCCTGCGTCCAGGCCTCCCGCGTCCGGGGTATCATCTCATGCCACCCACTAGTGGTGTCTGCCCATGCTATTTGGCCATGGTGTATCGTATAGCTGGGCGCCTTAGCGGTGACTGTCCGGCCAACTAGGCGCGGTGTTATATAATCATCATACATGCTCATCATAATATTCTTATTGTAACATACTTATCATAATACATGCATAAGGCATATGAACAACTTTACTTTATCGGGGTGACGTAAGGTCGTGATCCCTCGATTTCATTATGGAGCAATTATTGACAGTCTGCCTCACCTTGAAGGAATTAGCATATAAGGTGAGTGTAAGCAATAAAAAAACACCTTTAACATTATATAATCATCATGTCATATCTTGTATCTTATATAGCTATTCATAGACATAGGCTCTTAGCTTTCTGGAATATAGGAACTCGTGAGGAGGAAGGAAAATCATGCTAGAAGATTCATGCCATTAGAAGGAAAGGGCTAGCCTCACATAACTTTGACGTTTAACTGAGCTATCGCTTGCTTGTTTTTCTTCGATACCACTTTCTACCTTCAAGAGGGAATTCACACTATCGTTAGTTAATTCGACTATAAGAACGCGTAACTAATTCTAGGAAAAATGGATAGCACTTTCTTCGTTTATACTACTTTCCCATATTCTATATCAACTCCCACATGCTCACAGCAACATTCACAATATTGAAATCAACAATCATCATTTGTATACATCGACCACAATCCACCATTGCTCTTCCATTTCTCCACCTTTATGGTTATATCTTACTATCGCGTTTTCTCGTATATAATACTTATTTCATGGTCTAAATTTCATTTATAACGCATTCATAATCACAACACACCAACATTCATGATTCGAACCAACTACCATCCAACCATGACACTATTCACTCATTAATGACCCATTTCCTATGTCTTTCTACAATTCAAGTATCTTAACCTTCCAATACCCTAAAAAACATGGTTTAGTCATAAAACTTACCTTAGATGATGGTTGAACAAGCCTTGAATGGAATTACTCCTTTAGCACCAAACCCCAACTTCACTTCTTTTGGGTTTTCTTGAGAAAGATGAACCTTAGTGTGATTCTTACACTTGATTTCGTGGGTTTCATGTAGTTGATCACTAATTTCCTTTGAATTCTTGTAGTTGAAGAGTAGAGAGTATTCTACAGTTTACGGTCTGTATTCCAGTTTACGGGCGGTATATCATGGTCGTATTTAAGCATATCAAAACCAGAAAGGTATGCTGAGGATCATGGTGTTTTACGATCGCAGTTTACGAGCCGTATTTTAATTTACGGTCCGTATTCCAAGTCGTATTTAACCATTTGAACATTTTACTGAAAGTTGAAGTTTTCTGAGTTGAAATACGACATGGTGGTTTACGGACCGTATACTACTTTACGGTCCGTATTTCATTTTACGACCAACTGGGCCAAAGTGCAAATCTGTAACTTTCAAGTCTTCAAAACCTATAATTTTGTCATTGTGGAGCATAACCTATCTCTTGTTCCCATTTCCTTTGAAATCTTACTTAGGGTCGTCAAACGTCATTCCCTTCTGATTGAAACATCATCTACCCATATTCTTCGTTAGTCTATTCGAGGTACGTTCACGGGGAAATTTCCGAGGTGTAAGACTACCATTCAAGAATATCACAATTTCCATATTTGAACTCCATGTTCTACTTTCCTCCTCAATCCAAGTTATTCAACCCTTCAATATTCTAAATAACATGAAATGATCATAAAACTCACCTTTGATTGTGTAGGAACAGATTTTGGATAGAAATGCTTCACTTGAAGAGAACCCTAGTTCCTCTTCCAAAGAAATTATTGACTTCTAGCAACCCTAAAGAGCTTCCTTGCACTTGGTTTCCTTGGATTAATGATGTTGATCCTTGACTTGCCTTGGATTTATGCTAGTGAAATATGTAGAACCTTCTAGAGGTCTTGAGAGAAGTAGAGAAGTGGAAAGAATGAGAAATTAGAAGTAGGAACATGTATTTATACCTGGAAATTATTCAACCCGTCGGGACTTATACGAACCCTTATACGGTCCGAATAACATTATACGGTCCGTATAAGTGTTCGTATTTCACCATCAGGGAAAACATCTTTTCTGTTGGGTTATACGGTCCGTTATAAGGGTCCGTATAAGTGGTCGTATAACTCCACTTTTCTGAAATTATTTCCGTCGTTTCGTTTGATCTCCAATCCTTATGGAACATTCTTAGTACTTGATTATCACTTCATTAAAAAATTAAGGAGCATTATAACTTTTCCTCAAGACATCATTAAATCAACATTAGCTCGGTGCTTTGCAACCCTTCTTCAGAACACAACTTATGCTTGACATTCTTCAACGAACTTTCTTCTCTTGCCCCAAATGTCTTTGGAATCTTAATTAGAACCGTTAAGTACTATTTCTTACTTGTAGAAACATCATATATTTCTTACCCTGTATTAGTCTATCTTCCATACGACGACATAAAATTTTCCGAGGTGTAACACTCTTCCCCCCTTTAAAAAAATTCGTCCTCGAATGTTAAGTTCTCGGGAATTCTACAAATATTTCGCCAGAGTTTCCCCTGTATTATGGCGCTACCGTCCTGTCTCAACAGCCCACAATAACAACGCCTCACAGGTCTATAACACAATAGAAAAAAATTATGGCCACACACGACCAAAAGCATGAAAAGAAAGCATACATACCTCATAATACCGATGTCTCTTCTTGGATCTCTTCCGGGTGGAAACAAGTGTGGGTACTTGGACTTCATGTTTTCTTCCGCTTCCCAAGTCATTTCCTCTCGATTATTATTCCTCCACAATACCTTGACTGAGGTTACCTCTTTATTTCTAAGTTTCCGTACTTGCCTAGCTAATATGGCAATGGGTACCTCTTCATAAGTCAACTTTTCCGTCACTTGAACATCATCTACAGCCACGATTTTAGTAGGACCTCCGACACACTTACGGAGCATTGATACATGGAAAACTGGATGGACCGGTTCAAGTTCTGGAGGTAAGTCTAGTTCATAAGGTACTTGGCCTATCTTGCGGACGATCTTATAAGGTCCAATGTATCGAGGACTTAATTTTCCCTTCTTGCCAAATCTCATCACGCCTTTCATCGGTGATACTTTTAAGAACACCCAATCATCAACTTGGAATTCTAAGTCTCGCCGACGGTTGTCCGCATAAGATTTCTGGCGACTTTGGGCTGACAACAATCGATCTCGAATAACCTTGATCTTTTCTACCGATTGTTGAATCAACTCCGGGCCTATTAGTTGCATCTCTCCTACTTCAAACCATCCAACTGGAGATCTACACTTTCTTCTATATAGAGCTTCATACGGGACTATCTGAATACTAGAATGATAGCTGTTATTGTATGCGAACTCAATAAGAGGCAAGTGATCATCCCAGCTACCACCGAAATCTATCACACATGCCCGTAACATATCTTTCAAGGTCTGAATAATGTGTTCAGCTTGTCCATCAGTTTGTGGATGAAACAATGTACTGAGCCTTACCTGAGTACCCAAACCTTCTTGAAAGGATTTCTAGAATTTAGCAGTAAACTGTGCTCCTCTAACTGTGATAATAGCTATCGGGATCCCATGAAGTAGCACAATTTCTTTAAGATACAACCTTGCATAATCTTCTGCCGAATATGTGGTTTTGACTGGAATAAAATGAGCTGAATTCGTGAGTCTGTCCACGATTACCCATATGGAGTCATTTTTTCGCCGGGAGCAAGGCAAACCTACAATGAAATCCATGTTGATCACTTCCCATTTCCAGGCTGGAATTTCTATGGCTTGTAGCAATCTTCCTGGATTTTGATGCTCAATTTTCACTTGTTGGCAATTTGGATAATGAGCCACAAATTCTGCTATGTCTTTCTTCATTCCATCCCACCAATACATTAGTTTGAGGTCGTGATACATCTTTGTCTCTCCTGGGTGAATGGAGTACCGAGAGTAATGAGCTTCTTCTAGAATCCGATGACGTAGTCCTGCGACATTTGGAACGCATAGCCTGTCCCGGTACTTAAGAACTCCATCTACAGAAATTTTAAATGGCGACTTCTCTTTTTCAGGAAATGTATATCTGTAGTGACTCAACTGAGGGTCTTCGTATTGGCGCTCTCTCACCTTCATATCTAGAGACGAAACAGTTGGGTTGTGAATATCAATTCTTGCATCGTCCGAATCAATTAGACGAACTCCGAGGCTGGCTAGCTGGTGGAGCTCACAGATTAACTCTTTCTTCTCTGGAGGAACCTCGCATAAGCTGCCTATAGATTTGAGGTTAAGTGCATCAGCTACTACATTCGACTTTCCAAGATGATATAAAATACTCACATCATAATCCTTTAATAATTCTAACCACCGCCTCTGCCGAAGATTCAACTCCTTCTATTTGAAAATATATTAGAGACTCCTGTGATCTGTATAAACATCAACATGAACGCCATACAAATAGTGTCTCCACATCTTTAGTGCATGAATAACCGTAGCCAATTCAAGATCATGGGTCGGATAGTTCTTTTCATATTTCCAAAACTGCATTGAGACATAGGTGATGACCTTACCGTGCTGCATCAACACACAACCCAACATAACCAACTGGCCCTTCTAGGAGTGTCAGGACTGGGGCTGAAGTTAATCTATCCTTCAATTCCAGGAAACTGCGTTCATAAGCATCAGTCCATTGAAATTTCGCTGATTTCTAAGTTAACTTCGTCAACAACAACAACATACCCAGTTAATCCCACATCGTGGGGTCTGGGGAGGGTAGAGTGTACGCAGACCTTACCCCCACCTTAGGTAGGGAGGCTGTTTCCGGAAGACCCTCGGCTCAAGAGAAAGCATAAGAAAGGTCAGATACGGGCAAACACATCAAAGCAGTTATGAAATTGAAAACAGTGAAAGTAAATAAGCCATTATAAACCATTATAAACCAACAGATACTCGCAAAAATCAAGAGACAAGAAACTATAGAGCAACATAGCTACTCGTAAGAAAGGATAAACGTAACTACTTACTAGCCTTCTACCCTAATATGAGTCCTCCATACCCTCCTATCTAAGGTCATGTCCTCGGTAAGCAGGAAATACGCCATGTCCTGTCTAATCACTTCCCCCCAATACTTCTTCAGCCTACCTCTACCTCTTCTGAAACCGTCACTGGCCAACCTCTCGCACCTCCGGACTGGGCATTTGCATCTCTCCGCATCACATGCCCAAACCATCTCAGCCTCGCTTCCTGCATCTTGTCTTCCACTGAGGCTACCCCAACCTTGTCTCAGATGACTTCATTCCTAATCCTATCGCTCCTAGTGTGCCCACACATCCATCGCAGCATTCTCATTTCCGCCACTTTCATCTTCTGAACATGAGATTTCTCGACTGGCCAACACTCCACCCTATACAACATAGTCGATCTAACCACCACTTTGTAGAACTTGTCTTTAAGTTTCGGTGGCACCTTCTTGTCACACAACACTCCAGAGGCAAGCCTCCATTTCATCCATCCTGCACCAATACGGTGTGTGACGTCATCATCAATCTCCCCATTTCCTTGTATAATAGACCCAAGATACTTGAAACTATCTTTCTTCTGTATGACCTGGGTGCCAAGCTTCACTTCCATATCAGCCTCATGCACTATCTCACTGAACTTGCACTCCAAGTACTCTGTCTTGGTCCTACTCAACTTGAACCCTTTAGTTTAGTACATGATTAGGTACTATAACTCTTCTCCAAAAAATCATTAAACCATTAACATCGTCAATGGTACTGAAATAGTGGAAAACCCTTCCACAAATCTTCTATAGTAACCTGCCAATCCCAGCAAACTACGGACATCTATAGGCGTTGTAGGCCTTTACCAAGTGTTACACCTCAAAAACATTTATGTTGATGCACAGTGAATAGACTAACGAAGGGCACGAAGTATACGATATTTCGATAAGTAAGAAATAGCATTTGATGACCCTAATTGAGATTTCAATGACATTTGAGGTAAGAGAAGAAAGTTGCCAAGAAAAGGCAAGGTATATGTTATGTATCGGAAGAGATTTACGAGTAACAAGTAAATGATGACTTAATGATGTTTTGGAGAAGAGTTATAACATCCCTTAGATTGTTAATGAGGTGCTAAACAAGTGTTAAGAAGGTTCTATAAGGATTGGAGATCAAACGATTTGATGAAAACGAGTTCGGAAATGCTGGGCATTATACGGCCCAACATACTGGCCGTGTAAAATATGCTGGCCGTATGTTAGGCCGTATATTTTTCCCAGAATGGCAGCCTCTCTGGAACAAATCTATGGCCATACATACGGTCCATATAAATTATACGGACCGTATGTTGGTCCGTAAAACTGGGTCGGGACAGATTGTGAGTTATTAAGAAGGGGACCCAAGTTCATTTCATTTTCACTCCCCATCTCTCAAGAACTCTCTAGAATATTTCTCCACACTTCTTCCACAAGAATTCAAAGGAAGTTGATGATCAACTTCATCAAACCAAGAGAATCAAGTGTGAGAAACTCATTAGGGCTCATCCAAGACAAGAAATCCAAGTGGAAGTGGAACTAGGGTTTTGCTCAAGTGAAGTGTTTCCACCCAAAGTACATTCCTACACCATCTAAGGTAATTTTTATGGTATTTGCATGTTGTTTAAGGTATTGATACGTTGAAAGACTTGGATTGTAGAAGGAGATGGAAAATGGGTCATGAATGTGGGAATAGTGTCATTTTTGAGTAATAGCTTGGATTGAGTCATGATTCTTGATATGTTGTGATTATGATTATGCTATAAATGATGTTAATAACATGGGATAGACATTGTATATGAGTGAACGTAATAGTGTGCCATGACCATGGATAGGGATGATTGGAAGTGAATTGAGAAATACAGACAATGTATGTGAATAAAGACTATTGTTATGATGTTGTGAATGTTATTATTGATGTTTGGGAGTTGGTAGATGATATGGAGGAAGTTGTATAAAAAAAGGAGATGCTTCCCAATTTTCTCTAGCTTTAGTCAAGTATGGTAAGGTATCGATTCTGTAATGTTAGTAAATACTCTAATGAAGGTAGAAACATGAGCATTGAAGGAGAACGTTCAAGTGATAGAATAGCTAAACGAAAAGGTATGTAAGGCTAACCCTATTTCAATAAGGCATGGTTCCTTGGCTATATATCTATCCTTTCATGAGTCTATAATGTCCTCCAAATGATTCTATCTTTAAAAACTACTAAAGCTTATGATTCTCGTTATGTTTCGATTCTACTAAATTCCTTATATGATGAGTGATCCTCTAAGGATAGATGTAATGAAACGATGATAGTAATGATGTCAAAGATGCTTACGAGCTTTTATGTATATGTGTCTATGTATGACTATTATGTAACACCGAGCTTATATGGCCGGGTATGATATGTATTGCGCGCACACCACTGCAGTTGGGTACGGATAACCCTGAGCCTTGGTAGGGCCAGGTATGTATAATCACCGAGCCTTGCCATGGCCGGGTATGTGAAACATCGATCCTTCATGGTCGGGTATGCTATGAATACGAATATGAATATGGATATGAAAATGTATATAAATACGGATACGAATACGGATATGGATATGGATGTATGGATATGTACATATGTATGTACAAAAACACGCATTAGAAATGGAAGGTCCCTATGAAAGGCAAGTAAGTGTTTATGACGATAGTTCTACTACCTCCCATCTTATGCTATTTCTTATGTTGTCTCTTATGCTTCTATAATGATGTTGATTATGCTTTACATGCTCAGTACATTATTTGTACTGACGTCCTTTTGTTTGTGGATGCTGCGTCATGCCCGCAGGTGGCCAGGGAGACAGGCTTGATCCATAGCTTTATTATTCAGGGACTACGTAGAGGAGCTTCACTTCATTCAGAGCTACAACTTTTGGTATCTATTCTTTGTGTACATACTTATGGGCATGGCGGGGTCCTGTCCCACCTACATGATGTGGCATACTCTCCTTAGAGGCTCGTAGACATGTGTATATGGTTAGATGTATTTAGCTTTGTCAGCTTATATTTTGTATATCATTTTGTTAGCCTCGTCGGCTTATGTATATCGATATAGGCATAGTTGTTGATGATGATATAAATGTATTGTCGCCCAATGAGATTAGTATGAATGATAGATGGAAAGTATGATTAAGCTATATGGCTCGCCTAGATGAAAATATGAAGGTATGATAAGAGGTACCCGAGTGGGTTAGCACCGAGTACCCGTCATGGCCCTTCGGTTGGGTCGTGACAAAAGTGGTATCAGAGCATTTCTATCCTAAGGTGTTTCTACGAGCCGTGTCCAGTAGAGTCTTGGTTATGTGTATGTTGCGCGCCACACTTATAAACAAGAGTTTGCGGGCATTTTAGGAATGAATGACCTTCTTTCTTCATAAGATCGTGCGATAGAGCCATATTATAAGGATCTCTCTTTTCCTTAATTGTGTATTGTGTATTTCAGAGATGCCCGTGAAGAGAAAAGCTACGTCAGCCCAAAAGAGCAAGATAGTGGCAGAAAAGCGGGCCGAAAGTGCACCGCCAACCATTGTAGATGAATGTGAGTCCCAGAATACGGCTCAATCTCAGTCCTCCCACTCAATGCCTATTTCTGAGGAGCATGAGGGAGCCTCAGCCCCAGTTCCTCCACCGGGTGCTTCAGGCCAAGATGTAAAAGAGGTCATTCATTTACTTACTCAGTTGGTTGCCGCCCAGACTCAGCGGCAAGGTACAGGGCAGGGTGATAGGGTTGTTAGTGCAAGGGCCCGTAATTTTATCAGCTTGAATACTCCTGAATTCTTCGAATCGAAGCCGGATGAGGACCCTTAGAATTTTATTGACGGGATGTTGAGGACACTTCGGTTGATACATGCTTCGGACATCGAATCGATGGAGTTAGCATCCTATAGATTGAGGGATGTTGCGGTTTATTGGTACACAGTTTGGATGGTTTCACGGGGAGCCAATGCATCTCTCCCGGTATGGCAGGAATTTGTAGATGCTTTCCTCCGACATTACTTGCCTCCAGAGGTTTGGCAAGCTAGAACCGATAAGTTCTTGAATTTGAGGCAAGGAAGTATGAGTGCTTTAGAGTATAGCCTCCGCTTCAATTCTTTGGCTAGGTATGCTTCGGCCATGGTAGCGGATATGGGTGACCGAGTGCACCAATTTGTGGGAGGCCTAGGGCCACATTTGATGGATAGGTTCTTGACTGCATCCAGTCAGGACAACATGGATATTTCATGCATTCAAGCCCATGCCCAAAATTTAGAGAAACCCAACAACAACAAAGAAGTGAGCGTGAGCATGATAAAGGGTATAGCAAGAGGGCTAGATCTTCGGGTCCGATGAGTGAGTTTAGAGGCGGGCACAGACAGCAGTTTTCTAGGCATTCAGGCCATTCTATGACTAGTGCGCCTCCACGATTTACAGGCCAGAGATTTGATAGATCTACTCATTCCAGGCCGAGTTAAAGTTTTTCCGGTTCTCAGTTCAGGGGTGATTCGGGTCAGGCAAGGCCACCCGTGCCACGATGTTCCCAGTGTGGGAAGTTACATTGGGGCCAGTGCCGATTAGGTTCAGAGGTTTGCTATGCATATGGTCGGCCAGGCCATATTATGCGTGATTGCCTCTCGGTTGGTGGTAGAGGTAGGACCAAGCCTTTAGGGTCGGTAGCCGGATCTTCATCATCTATACGCCCTATAGGGCCAGGTTCACATGCGCCAGTCGGCAATGGTAGAGGTAGAGGGAGAATCCCCAGTCCTAGCGGTCCGCAACACCGTATTTATGCTTTGGTGGACGCCAAGATCTTGAGTCTTCTCCTGATGTTGTCACAGGTATATTATCGAGATTTTCTCATTATGTATATGCTTTGATAAACCCGGGCTCCACATTGTCATATATTACTCCATATATTGCGGGTCAGTTTGGAGTGAAACCGGAGTCGATCAAACATTTTGAGATGTCTACACCCGTTGGTGAACCGGTAATAGCTAGTCGAGTATATAGAAATTGTGTAGTTGTGATTTGTGACCATCATACTATAGTTGACTTACATGAGTTAAAATGGTGGATTTTGATGTTATTGTGGGAATGGATTGGTTGGCTTCTAGCTATGCCAATGTTGATTGTAGAATGAAAATGGTTCGCTTCCAGTTCCCGGGAGAACCAGTTTTAGAATGGAAAGGGAATACCGCGTCACCAAAAGGTACGTTTATTTCCTATCTAAAGGCAAGGAAAATGATCATAAAAGGTTGCATTTATCATCTAGTTCGGGTTCAAGATGTGGAAGCTAAACCGCCAACTCTTCAGTCTGTTCCCGTGGTGAATGAATTTTCGGATGTATTTCCAGATGAACTTCCAAACCTTCCTCCGGAAAGAGAGATTGATTTTGCTATTGATGTGTTGCCAGACACCAAGCCCATATCTATTCCACCTTATAGAATGACTCCCACAGAGTTGAAAGAGTTGAAGGAGCAATTGAAGGACTTTCTTGAGAAAGGCTTTTTCAGGCCTAGTTCTTCCCCGTGCGGAGCACCCGTGTTGTTTGTCTGAAAGAAAGATGGCTCCTTGCGAATGTGCATTGATTATCGGCAACTGAATAAGGTGACGATTAAGAATAAATATCCTCTTCCTAGGATTGATGACGTATTTGACCAATTACAAGGCGCCAAGTGGTTTTCAAAGATAGATTTGAGATTCGGGTATCACCAAGTGAGAGTTAGGGAGAAAGATATCCCTAAGACAGCCTTCAGAACAAGATATGGCCATTTTGAGTTCCGGGTGATGTCATTTGGGCTAACTGACACACCGGCAATATTTATGGATTTGATGAACAATGTGTTCAGGCCCTTCCTAGATTTATTTGTGATTGTATTCATCGACGATATCTTGGTGTATTCTAGCTTCGAGGCAGAACATGCTGATCATTTGCGTACTATCCCTAGAGTTCTTCAAACTCGAGAGTTATTTGCCAAATTTTCTAAGTGTGAGTTTTGGTTGAACTCAGTGACATTTTTGGGGCACATTGTTTCAGCCGATGGTATCCGGGTAGATAGCCAAAAGATTGAGGCTGTGAAGACTTGGCCAAGGCCCACAACTCCTACGGAAGTTCATACCTTTCTGGGCTTAGCAGGTTATTACAGGAGATTTGTAGAAGGTTTTTCTTCTATTTCTGCACCACTCACAAAGCTGACCCAGAAATCGGCAAAGCTTCAATGGACAGATGCTTGTGAATGTAGTTTCCAAGAGCTAAAGGATAGATTAACTTTGATCCCAGTCCTGACACTTCTAGAGGGATTGGAAGATAATGTTGTTTATTGCGACGCTTCAGACGTTGGGCTAGGCTGTGTGTTGATGCAACATGGTAAGGTGATTGCGTATGCTTCAAGGCAATTACGAAAACATGAGAAACATTATCCAACCTATGACCTTGAATTGGTTGCAGTGATTCATGCATTGAAGATGTGGAGACATTATTTATATGGTGTCCACGTTGATATTTATACCGGTCATAATAGCCTTCAGTATATCTTCAAGCAGAAAGAGTTGAATTTACTGCAACGACGATGGTTGGAATCACTGAAAGACTAAGATGTTGATATCCTGTATCACCCCGGAAAGGCAAATATTGTGGTTGATGCTCTTAGCCGTAGATCTATGGGAAGTTTGTGTGATGTTCAGCCAGAGAAAAAAGAAATGGCTCGTGAGCTCCAGCAGTTAGCTAGCCTAAGGGTTCGAGTAGTGGACTCAGGTAGTATGGGAGCTACCATTTAGAATTCAGCAGTCTCATCGCTAGTAGTGGAAGTGAAGGAGCGATAATACGAAGATCCCATGCTAACTGTTACACCCCGTATCTTCGAAGAAGCACTTATCAATTTGAAACATAAGTACGTTGAGTTATGGTTAAGTAAAACCACTTTGGAATATAAGGAGCAAGCATTATTAAGTATATTTAATGAGGAAGGATGTATATAAGGTATACCAGAAGGTTTTATAAGGAAATGAGTGGAAGAAATGGAGTAGTACGACTTTGGAAAAAGGATGGGTAATGTTTTGAGTGAAAGTTTTGGTCCAACTTGGTGGACGAATATCTTTTAACATATAAAGGTTTTTAAGGTGAAACAAAAGCCTAAAATGAAGTTCGTCGAGTCTAGTTTCCAACGCAATAAACCGCTCGTCGATAGGACATCGGAGTAAAGAATTATGGACGTTACAAGTTTGGCTGACAGAGCAGAAACGCGTACTACAGTAACCCGGCCCGAATTTGACCCTTATAAAAAGGGTAGGAACCTCTTTTTTTCACCAGATTTTGCTGGACAATTCCAGAAAATGAAGAGAGAGAGAGAGAGAGAGAGAGAGAGAGAGAGAGAGAGAGGGAAACAAAAAGTGACAAATTTTTAAGTCGCGGAGTAGTGGTTAGGTCCGGGTAACGCATGGTTGTGAATCTAGTATCGTTTTGCGGGATATTTTAGCGTGGATATTGAGGATATTGCTGCCTTAACAAGAAAAAAGACTTGCGGGCTCGGACGAATAAGCGTAGGTAGTTGGTGGCTGAACAGGTATGTTAAGGCTCGTCCTTTTCTTTCAAAGGCATGATTCCTATGGTATGATTCCATAAGTGTTTTCATAACCTCCTTGATTTCAAAGCTAGAAGTTTATGACTCTTAAAGCTTCTTATAATGTTAAGAACGAGAATGTTTTTATGAGGATTACGTTGAGGATGATTTTATGCTTAAAGGTCTCAAATATGATTTCAAAGATGATATGAAAATGTTAAGCTATTTCATGATTTTCTCGATTTATTTCATTGTTGTGATCTCACCTTATAAATTGTTCCTCCAAGGTGAGATAGAGCGATAGTTTTCATTTGAACTCCTATGCATGCCATGAGTATAATATATGTATATGGCTATTTTGCGACATTACGGAGAGCCCTATTATTTCATTTTGATTATGCTCTGGACTCATTTTCATTCTTCATGTGTATGCAAGGTATAGTTGACAGAGGGTGACGCTATGACCTTTGTTGTGTATTACAAGGCCCAGTTGACAGGGGGTGTGCTGTGGCC
Organism: Lycium barbarum; assembly: GCF_019175385.1. Classification (NCBI taxonomy): domain Eukaryota; kingdom Viridiplantae; phylum Streptophyta; class Magnoliopsida; order Solanales; family Solanaceae; genus Lycium; species Lycium barbarum. The sequence continues at coordinate 68,309,568 of NC_083343.1, read as the reverse complement.
TTTGTTGTGATGTGTATATATATGGCACAGTTGACAGGGGGTGTGTTGTGGCCATTGTTGGGATGTGTATATATATTTTACAGTTGACAGGGGGTGTGCTGTGGCCTTTGCTGTGATGTGTATACGTATGGCACAGTTGACAGGGTGTGCTGTGGCTATTGTTGTGATGTGTATATATATGGCACAATTGACTAGGGGTGTGCTGATGCATTTATTTTTCCCATTCATTGACACGCCTCAAATGTTTTCCATGATTTTATGTATATATTGATTCCATGCCTTACATACTCTATACACTATTCATACTGACCCCCTTTCTTCGGGGGCTGCATTTCATGCCCGCAGGTACAGACACTCAGTTTGGTGATCCTCCGGCTTAGGACTTCTGCCCAGCCGCTTGGAGAGCTCCATTGTTCCGGAGCTTGAGTTATTTTGGTACAGATCCTTTTGGCATAGACTTGGTTATACTCTTAGAGTTCTGTAGACATATGTGGGTTTTGTATATACGGTTGGGTCAGCTATATCGAGGTAGTTCGTCTTGGACGTCCCTGTGTATAGCGGCAGCCTTGTCGGCTTGCATATTTGTTATGTTTTGGTTAACTGTGACTTCTCAGCAGACAGGTTCTTTCTGATGTATGATATGATGAGTTCACAACATGCTTTTATAGAGTGCCACATTGTTTTCAGTTTCAGTCTGATTATATCTGGCGGGTCGTATACGGGTGCCCAGCTTTGGCACTAGTCATGGCCCATCGGTTCAGGTCGTGACAAAAGTGGTATCAGAGCAGTTCATCCTTGGAGTGTCTACAGACCGTGTCTAGTAGAGTCTTGTTTATCGGTGTGTTGTGCACCACATCTATAAACTGGAAGCTACAGGACATTTAGGATGTCAGCTTTCTTTCTGACCATAGATCGTGCGGTAGAGCCAATGATAGGAAAGCTCGTTCTTGGTATGATTTTTGTTAAATTACAGGATTGTATTAGGGAAGAGGACAAGTTCAGTTAATGGGAGCGTAAGTGAGGCTCCTTAGGGAGACATGAGACCCCTATCACCTGTCGACTCAGGATCGAGGATATCAAGAGGTATAAGAAAAGGCTTCAGCTATTCCATTGAGACGGACCCATCGGAGGATGTGGCTCCAATAGGAGGAGACCCAACTGAGAAATCATATGACAAAGATCTGTTTAAGGATTCACGAGACTCCTGTGGACGAAGACGTAATTGAGGAAGTACAGAGTTTGGCACATCTAGATTTTCCGTACGTTTCAGCATTATATTAGGCCAGACTAGTAGACAGTGGGAAGACAAGGATGAAGAGCACACTTCACTCTATAGCCCACCAGATCAGGCTAAGGACCGATCGGCTACAGGTATACGTGTTCTTATTGGAACTTCCTATGTGCGTATGTATTTACTTCAGGGTAATACTGAATAGTGATGAGCGAAAATCCTAAAGGGGATCAGTGACTTAAGTATTTGGAAGTAACTGCGACCAAGATGCCTTCGCCACCATTGGGAATCTTGAAAGCTAGGATGAAAAGTAGTCATACATGCAGATTGAAGGTGATTATTGAGGATTTCAAAGGCCAGAATAGCATTTGCCTGGTCGGACAAGTAAGAGATCCTTTCTAATTCGGAGGGAGATGCATTACGAGAATGTTTTGGAATCTGTTAAAACTTCAACTTGCTTTAGGTTATGTGATGAAGGTCACGCAGTAAGGTGTATGCGATTATACCAGCACTAACGCACCGGATCCCATTAGCACTCCAAGGTTAAGCATGCTGGGGTAAGAGTAATACTAGGATGGATGACCCCCTGGGAAGTATATTAGGAGTCCTACTAATTCAGACATAAGAGACAGATGAGAAGCTAGAGTAGCCTAAAGGAAATTGGAGTAAGCGGAGTGGTTGGAAACCCCGAAAGATCGCGAAGGATGAGGTGGACTAGACCGGCAAAGAGAAAGAATGTGCATCACAGGTCTAGAATTAGGATGCGTTCGAATAGTATTGGGAAGTACTTTGTAAGCGAGGCGTTAGTATATATATATATATATTCAATCGAACAGGGTAGTGAAGTTCAAATGATAGATGTTACAAGGTAAGTTGATGATATTGTCACCACAGGCTAGAATTGGAAAGTCCTAATGCAACAACATCAAGGAAAGGAAGAAAGTGAATATATATGAGGCAAAGAGATTAGAATGCCTTGAAAAAAAAGTGTAAGAAACGAGGGTAAGTGAAGCTTCCAAGAGGGACGATGGGTAAGGCAAGGGACTATTTGGATAAAATTCGAAGGTAGGCATGCGGAAGGGATAAAGTATGGTAGTGTGAAACAAAAGATGAATATGTGGGGTCAGAAAACAGACTTCGATAAGTAGGACTAAAGGATAGTAATCACAAATAGGGATGTGAAGTAAGAGAAAGAATGATCAGGCCTTGCAACGATACTAAGAGATTTTCAGCTCTCAAGAGGTATATAAAGGGATAAATGTATAGTTATACTGACACGATTTCCTTGGAAACGGATAAGCTTTCCCAAAATATGATCTAAGAATAGAACGGATTTGCACGTTTAAAGGAATATTTCATGAACTTTAGGGTCGATACTATAAGATAACAAGTGGAGAAGGGCGCTCGGGGAGGAAGGAACTCAAGGAAGGTTTGAGGATGAAAGCAGGAAAGGTACACTAATGGGCTGGTCAAAAGGAGAGGAGAGAAGAAGAAGGGAAGAAAATGAAAATTGAGCAATCACCAAGGACAAGCGAGAGGATAATGAACTAACAAAGCTAACCGGGAGGTAGTACATCAATGACATGGGATGAGGATAAGGAATACCGAGATTCGATTATAAACGAAATAGAAGGATGTATGGGAAATATTCATGAGTATGGACTAGCCTTGGTGGTAGGAAGGAGAAGAAAGAAGAGAGTATATTTGTAAGGCTTTCACGACGCGAACAAGAAGTGGCAGAACACTGGAAGAACTACAACGCATGGGTGGGATGCAAATAATTAGTTAAGGAAAATTTCAGATAAGTGAGCTAAGTGAATAAAAGGATTGATAGTGGAAGTGGAAGAGTGTAGCATATTAACTCTCAATGATATATTGTAGACGTAAAGTGAATCTGGGAACTCAGAGTAAGAATAATTTCAATATAGTTGAGGAGGAAGACGAAGGATAAAAAGAGCAAAGTGTGACCAAACGTTTCGTAAAATGTTTTGATGAATTCCAATGTTCCCATTAACCCATTGATTCGGGAAATGTTCAGTCATAAAAGGTAGAAGTAGAAAGACCTTAAAGAAGGCATCCAGAATGGATCTGTAATGTATAAGCGCTTCGTTCAAATGAAAAGCCCTCGATTAGCAGAAAGGAAAATAAGTCAAGCTATATGATGAGAGAATTCCGGGATTATGAGAGACCAAAGGAGTTGGAGGATCGTTAAGGTTGGCCGATGACTACTGATATTCGAGAGTTACTAGTGTATAAGAACACACTTAAAAGGGGGGAAGAGCAGATCTAGTCCTGAAATGAGGTATAGCCCTGTTAAAATTCCAAGGAAAGAAAGATGTTAGCTTAAAGAAGCCGAAATTCGGGATGTAGTGGCATATCAAGAATGCATTAAGAGGGAGCAGAAATGAATTAAAGATAAGAATACCACAAAGCAGGTATGCAAAGGAATTAAAATGGATCAACAGAATACTTCATGCGGACGTGAGATATGACATTTCTAGACTAGGAAAATTTGTGTCGCACCTAAATAGGCAGCGACGTATCCTACAAAGTAATAAAGAGAGTAAGAATGCTCTGCAAGCTAACTACAAAGAGAATGTCGAAATGGATGATGGGTACAAAGGACACTTTGGGTTACCATGAAGGAAAGTCTTGATATTAAAAGAAAAATATGAGAATCTTAACAAAAGGAGTAACCATAAGCGGTGTGGCGGTCTCTAAAGAGAGGAAAAATGATGTGGGTGCAGATAGAAAAGCATCAGCATCACTAGAAATTAGAAAGTATATCACGGTTACTAACCATGCGGAGCATAAGGGTATGTATTATAGAATTATATGAATCATCAGCGTAAGGTTATGCCTCGCAGATGGGAATGGACACACCGAAAAGCCAAAAAGGAATGACAGCAAACTAAGTGATCACTGGAATGAGGAAGACAAGGGTAAGTATACCATACCGATGTTGGAAAAGAAGCTGTGGTAAAGTGATAATTGCCCTAACTTCATAATTATAAGTTATATTACAAGATTTGAGGCAAAGGAATTAAAGGGAGAGTTTGATAAGAGCTCGAAGATATTGTGAGCTATAGACCAATTCGAACTATGATTATTGGTTCATCACAATATATAATGCTGCCACGAGAAATAATAAAGATGGTGATGGAACATTAGGAACCGTTAAGAGATTATATTGAGGATATGCTTATAACTGATCATGGAAAGAAATTAAGACGGATGGTTGAAGAAACGTAACTGTTAAGAATAAGGATATTGAGGATCAGTGCACTACAACATTCGAGGATGAATGTTTTAAGGGGGGAAGGATGTTACACCCCGTATCTTCGAAGAAGCATTTATCAATTTGAAACATAAGTATGTTGAGTTATGGTTAAGTAAAACCACATTGGAATATAAGGAGCAAGCATTATTAAGTATATTTAATGAGGAAGGATGTATATAAGGTATACTAGAAGGTTTTATAAGGAAATGAGTGGAAGAAATGGAGTAGTACGACTTTGGAAAAAGGATGGGTAATGTTTTGTCTGAAGATTTTGGTCCAACTTGGTGGACGAATATCTCTTAACATATGAAGTGTTTTAAGGTGAAACAAAATCCTAAAATGAATTTCGTCGAGTCTAGTTTGCAACGAAACAAACCTCTCGTAGATAGGACATCGGAGTAGAGAATTATGGACGTTACAAGTTCGGCTGACAGAGCAGAAACGCGTACTATAGTACTGCTACAGTACCGACCTGCTACAGTGCTGCTTCAGTAAAATGCTACAGTACCCGGCCCGAATTTGACCCTTATAAAAAGGGTAGGAACCTCTTTTTTCACCAGATTTTGCTGGAAAATTCTAGAAAATGGAGAGAGAGAGAGAGAGAGGGAAACAAAAAGTGAGCAATTTTTAAGACGCGGAGTAGTGGTTAGATCTGGGTAACGCATGGTTGTGAATCTAGTATCGTTTTGCGGGAGATTTTAGCGTGGATATTGAGGATATTGCTGCCTTAACAAGAGAAAAGACTTGCGGGCTCGGACGGATAAGCGTAGGTAGTTGGTGGCTGAACAGGTATGTTAAGGCTCGTCCTTTTCTTTCAAAGACATGATTCCTATGGTATGATTCCATAAGTGTTTTCATAACCTCCTTGATTTCAAAGCTAGAAGTTTATGACTCTTAAAGCTTCTTATAATGTTAAGAACGAGAATGTTTTTATGAGGATTACGTTGAGGATGATTTTATGCTTAAAGGTCTCAAATATGATTTCAAAGATGATATGAAAATGTTAAGCTATTTCATGATTTTCTCGATTTATTTCATTGTTGTGATCTCACCTTATAAATTGTTCCTCCAAGGTGGGATAGAGCGATAGTTTTCATTTGAACTCCTATGCATTCCATGAGTATAATATATGTATATGGCTATTTTGTGACATTACAGAGAGCCCTATTATTTCATTTTGATTATGCTCTGCACTCATTTTCATTCTTCATGTGTATGCAAGGTACAGTTGACAGGGGGTGACGTTGTGACCTTTGTTGTGTATTACAAGGCCCAGTTGACAGGGGGTGTGATGTGGCCTTTGTTGTGATGTATATATATATATGGCACAATTGAAAGGGGGTGTGTTGTGGCCTTTGTTGTGATGTGTATATATATGGCACAGTTGTCAGGGAGTGTGCTGTGGCTATTGTTGGGATGTGTATATATATGGCACAGTTGACCGGAGGTGTGCTGTGGCCTTTGCTGTGATGTGTATACGTATGGCACAGTTGACAGGGGGTGTGCTGTGGCCTTTGTTGTGATGTGTATATGTTATATCTGAGGTAATTGCGACAAGTTAAGAGCAAGGCTATATTTTGATCTTGTTTGGTACATAAGTTATTTATAAAAATTTTGATGTGGAAATATTAAGAATGGTTAGGGGTAGAAAGGGAAATTCGCAAGATGACTCATAGAAATATGGAGGAAGGCTAAGGGCAAATTTGAAATTTGGAAAATAAATTTTCATGAATCGCAAAAAAAAAAAAAAATGTGGGCTTGAATTAATAGGCCATATGGCCGTCAAACATGAAGTGGGCTAAGGCCCACATGGGAGCCCAATATTAATTCATAAAAGATGACTAAGAGGACACATTTTTTATTCTTCTCACTTAGAATTTTCAAGAAACTTGGAGAGAAGCCAAACATGAGGGCCATTCGGCCAAGCCCAAGAAAAATTGAAGCTTTCAATCTTGATCCAAAAAAATATTTTCTTCTAGTATTCCTACTAATTCAAAGGTCCTCTTTAACGTGGTATACTTGTTGGAGCAAGAAAACCTCTCTTTGTTGCAAGATCATAATTCTAGCCAAGTGAGAAGTTAAAGGAAAAAGGTAAGAATTAATCTTCTATTTGTATGTTATGGATGGTTATGTATATTGTAGTATGTATAAATGGGAGAAATTCATGAAAATATGGAAGCTAGGTTGTGGCCGTGTATATAGTGTTGTGGCCGTGTATATGTGTGGTGTGTAGGAACAATGACTCAATTATTTTATTTAGTGTTTTGGTTGTTGTTGTTTTGGATTCTATGTTGATAATGAAAGTTTGATGATTCTAGTTGAAGTCGTAAGTGTTGGAGAGTAGTTTTAGAAGCTAAAGTGACTATAATATCACTTCTTGTATTTATGGGAAATAATGTTGCTAGCATGTGAATTGTTGGTATTGTCCATGAATTTGAAAGAAAAAAATGTATTGTTGCATTTGGAAGGTTTCGGGTGAAATGGAGTTTTGGTTGGATTGTTTGAATGTTGTGCGGATTGTTTGAAATGTTCTTGAATCTAGTTTAAATGACTTTGGATTAGTGTTGGAGTGTGCAAGCATTGGCGTTGGTTTGATTGTATGTAGTTGAAGTGAATGTAAACGGAATGTCGTTGAATTATGTTAAAGCGGGTTACTAATGTTAGAATATGTTTCAAATTGATTGTTGGTATTGTTGAAATAACTGTTGGTATTGTTGTTGATAATTTGGCCGAGTTAAATTCTCGGATTTGTTGTTGATGATATGGCCGAGTTGGATTCTCGGGGATGGTGTATTTACAGGGAAAATGCTGCCGAAATTTCTGTAAACTAAGTGTTAATTTAGGATGAGATTCTTGGATATCTATAGCTAATGTTTGTTATTCACTAATGTTGTTATAGATTTTGGAAAGGCCAAGACCTAAGTTGGATTAGCTAAGGAAGCGGGCAAGGTATGTAAGGCTTACCCTTTCTTTCTTTTGGCATGACCTTTGTGAAACCAACATGACAAAGTGTATGTATATGATTCCAAAGAAACTCCAATTCTTAGAGCCACTAGGATGGCTAACGTTCTTGATTTCCATAAGCTGTTTCACATGGTTTTGATGCGTATCGATGATGTCTAAAGTTCTGTTTGATATGATTCCGAATGGCATTCGAAAGATAATTGATATGACTAAAGTTTTTACCCTCAAATGCTAGCACATTCGATTATTCTATTGAGTCTTTGATATGTACATATGGTTCCAAAAGTTATATTTGATTTGATCCATAACGATATCCGAAAGGTACTTGATATGATTGTTGCTTTGATTTTCCAAAAACGGCTTCGGAAACGTTCGTAGAAGGTTCTGTACTTCAAACGCTCATAACTTTCTCATACTAAATCGGATTGACCCGAAACTTGTTTCTGAGCCTTCAGGTGTCGGTAAGTATACTTGTCCATTGAGTCTTAGAATTGATAAATGGATCGGGCTGCACGTTCCGCAGCAAAATATTTATGGATCGGGCCGAACGCTCCTCGGCACTAATATGTTATATATATGGATCGGGCCGTACGTTCCTCGGCACTAATATGTTATATATGGATCGGGTCGTACGTTCCTTGGCACTAATATGTTATATATATGGATCGGGTCGTACGTTCCTCGGCACTAATATGTTATATATGGATCGGGCCGTACATTCCTCGGCACTATCATATTACATATGGATCGGTTACATGTGTGTGTATATGGTGACATATGATGTCGGCACGTATGATCTGTGTTTGGAAAGTAAGTATTTTGGTACTCTGGATGTTTCACTCATTTTTGGAACTTTTTCTCACATATGACATCGGTAAGCATGATTTACGTTCGGAAAATAAGCACCTTGGTATTCTCACTAATGTACTTACCTTTTGTACCGTTTTTCCGGTTATGTTTCTGTTTTCTGTATTCCATGCCTTACATACTCAGTACATATTCCGTACTGACCCCCTTTCTTTGGGGGCTGCGTTTCATGCCCGCAGGTACAGACGCGCACGTGAGTGGTCCGTCAGTTAGGACATCCATTATGCTGTGTTGAAGAGCTCCCTCGTTCCGGAGCCTATACTTTGGGTACAGATCTTTCTATTGTACATATTTACGTATATATGACTATGTAGGGGTACGGCGGGGCCCTGTCCCGTCATATGATTCTGTTGTCTTTGTTAGAAGCCTGTAGACATGTATGTGGGTCATGGGTCATTATGGTTCAGTTATGTCTGTATGGCTTGCGTCTAAGAGGTTCTATTTGTTATGATAGCCTTAACGACTAGTATGCATGTATACGTATGTACATGTTTTTGGCGATATGTTTTACGACAGCCTTGGTGGCTTCTGTATGATATGTTTGTTATATGTGACCGCTTAAGACGACATCTGCTCTTCGTGTTTGTGTAAGCCGATGTACGCTGAATATGGATAAGTCATTGATATGCCGATTTGGTAAGTGAGTATGTATGAGTGTCCAATTCGGGCACTAGTCATGGCCCACGGGATTGGGTCATGACAAAAGTGGTATCAGAGCGGTTTGTCCTCGGAATGTTTACAGGCCGTGTCTAGTAGAGTCTTGTTTATCGGTGTGTTGTGCACCACATCTATAAACAGGAGGCTACAGGACATTTAGGATGTTGCCTTTCTTTCGATCTTAGATCGTGTGATAGAGCTGTATTGTTAGGATGGTTCCTTTCTGACAAATTGTCGTGTTTACAGCGAGGCTCCAAAAAGAGCGATAGTGTCAGTATTTTGGGAAATCGCTTCTGATTCTCTTTCTGCAGGTGATTGTAGATTGACGAAAGATAAAGAGGATAGCTTCAGATAGTGGGTGTGCTAAGAAGGCCCCTAGGGTATCTCCAGGACCGAGTAAGAGGAGCCTCAGCTATTCTATTGAGACAGATCCCTCGGAGGACCCGGCGACGATTCCTCCAGAGTTTCTTACCTCTAGGGAGGAGGATAGTTATGATACAGATCCATCAGAGCATTCTTCTGGTACACCGGAGGAGGAGATTTCTGGGGCCATGCTAGCTGCTCCTGTGGTGGAGCACTACGTTAGACAGGCCTCCCCAGTGAGTGTTACGGACTACTCCAGTCCCTTATCCTGGCCATCAGTAAACCAGGAATTGCCTGGTTATCTATACTCCTCCGATTCAGATGCGAGCAATGACGTGAGTCAGACGAGCGGATGGCGGACAGACGATGATGAGGAGCACACTTCACATGGCAGCTCCCCATATCAGACCCGAGACCGATCGGCTACAGGTATATGAGTTCTCTTTGGAATTTTCTATGTATGTGTAACTTCTGTAGAGTATCATTTGATGACGGCAAACGGAAATTTAAAAGGGCCAATGACCCAGTGGTTATAAGTAACGGCGACTGAGATGTCTCCGCCACCAGTGGGAATCTAGGAACCCCGGATGAAAGATAAGCATATGTACAGATGGAAGTGAATATTGAGGATTCAAAAGGGCAACACGGTAATTGTATGGTCAGAAAAGTAAAAGGATCCTCTCTAGATCGGAGTGGGACCCGCTATGAGAACCTTTTGAAAGTTGTTAAGACCCCGACTTGCCCTATATTACATGATAAAGGTCGTGCGGGGAAGTGAATGCAATTATACTAGCATTGACGCATCGAAATGCATTAAAGTTTTGAGGTTAAGCGTGCTAGGGCCAGAGCAATTTTGGGATGGGTGACCCCCTGGGAAGTGTACTAAAATTTCCACAAATGTAGATATAAGAGACAAATGGGAAATTGGGGTAACCTAAAGTAAATTAGAATATGCGGAGTGGTTAGAAACCTTAAAGAGGTCGGGTAGGCTAAGGTAGAATAGGCCGGTGAAGAAGAAGAAAGCGCAACGCAGCTCTGGAATCAGAGTAAGTTTGAATAGCGTTTGGAAATGTTTTGAAAGCGAAGTTGTAGTAAATGTATATGTATGCATATGACATCTCATTTATGACTGTATCGATCAATAGGTGAAACCTAGCAACCAGTGTTGCGACGTGGAAGACATTAACTGGACGGAATTCAAGAGACAAAGCGAAAGGTATGGTACAAAGGTTATGAAATAGACTGATACTGATTTCACTATAGGTAAGATTGGAAAATTCTAATACAACGATATTTGGAAAAGAAAGAGAGTGGGTAAATGGAAGGTAAGAAGATCAAAATGTCGGAGAAAGTGAAAGGTAAGAAACATGATTGAGCAAAGCCTCCAAAAGAGCTGACGGGCAAAAAATGAAACTATTTGCGTAGAATTTGAAGGACAGGTCTGTAAAAGAACTAGAATGTTATAGTATAGGACAAAAAGAGGAACAAACCTGAAGGAGGTTAACGGTGAAAATAGGACAAGCATATGAGAGTACGGAGGATACTTTAATAAGTTGGTGATAGCGAATCGATTACTTGCCAAGGAAAGGACAAGGATAGTGAGTTGGTTCAATTGATAAGAAAACCTATGACATGCAATGAGGATTCATGTGAAGAACGAGGAATTCGATTATCGAGAAAATAGAATGAAAGATAATATAATTATAAAAGGGTAAATGCATAGCCATATTGGTACAGTTGCTTCTAACATAGAGAAGCCTTCCTGGAAGGCGACTTAAGAATGGAACCGATTCGCGTGTATAAAGAGAATACCTTACGAACTTCGGAGCCGATGCTACAAACAACAAGAGGAGAAAGTTATCCCTAAGAAAGATTAAGGATATTGATGGCTTGATCGAAGGAAAAAGAATGTAGTTAGGAAGAAGTAAGTGCTGGAAATGGATACCCTTATAAATATTCCAACTAAATACGAGAACGTAGTGAGCAAGGAGATAGACAGGACAGACTCCATGATGAAGGAACTACAATTGTAAGAAGATCGCAGAAAGCGATGATTACTTAAAGGGCATAGGCATATATAGACCCTCTTAATAAAGGGGGGAGAACACACTAGACTTAGAATGAATCATGACGATTCAAGCTCCAAAAAAGCAGACTTCTTAGTTCGAAGCTAGAGTTCGGGTATGTTGGCATGTCGTGGAGATTACAAAGAGATGTAGAAATGAATTGACAATAAGTGTACCATGATATAGGGAGGAAATATGGAAGACACCTGGAGAGGTCAACAAATATAAAAGGACAGCCCGAACCGACACCATATGAGGCTCTGCATGATAGGAAGTGCAAGTCACAGATCGGTTGGTTCGATACTATCGGAACTAAGTTAATTGGCAGATATGATTCAACAGGCAGTCAGTAAAGTGAAACAACGGTATGTGATAGAAAGGATATTCCCCCCCCCCCCCGAAGTGTTATGAGACCCCACAAGGCCAGTTTAACATTCGAGGACGAATGTTTTAAAGGGGGGGAGGATGTTATATCCCGTATTTTGCGCACTCGGATATTTTGAGGTAATTGCGACAAGTTAAGAGCAAGGCTATATTTTGATTTTGTTTGGTACATAAGTTGTTTATAAAATTTTTGATGTGGAAATATTAAGAATAGTTAGGGGTAGAAAGGGAAATTCGCAAGATGACTCATAGAAATATGGAGGAAGGCTAAGGGCAAATTTGGAATTTGGAAAATAAATTTTCATGAATTGCAAAACAAAAAAAAAGAATGGGCTTGAATTAATAGGCCATATGGCCGTCCAACATGAAGTGGGCCAAGGCCCACATGGGAGCCCAATATTAATTCATAAAAGATGACTAAGAGGACACATTTTTTATTCTTCTGACTTAGAATTGTCACACCCTAATTTCCCTAGGGTGTGATGGGCACCCGACCCCATATCCGGAGTCGAGCGAACCCACAGACTCTTATTACATACATAATCTCTTCAGACTCTGAAATTAAATAAAAGTAAAATACAAAGTAAGCTTTCAAAATCTTTCTTCTATCGTTCTCAAATCAAACAAAATTTGTGATCATATGGAATTTATATCATAACATAAATGACACATCGGCTGATGGAGCCGCTCACAGAACTGACATTCTATACCCACGACTTTGTCTGCAAAGTCTCTAACTTCGAACAAAACATCATAGCACATATACTCTGACTCGGCAACACTCCAGGAGCAATTGGAGTTGCCAATCCAGCTGAAGCATCTTCTAGCAACGTCCTTTACTCATCTAGGTGTACCTGCGTGGTATGAAACGCAGCCCCCGAAGAAAGGGGGTCAGTACGGAACATGTACTGAGCATGTAAGGCATAGAATACAAAAAAGAGGATTATAACTGAAACAGAGATTTACCAGAATCACGTATGACCTTTTTAAAACATCAAAGCACTTGCCTTTTCAAATGAAAATCAGGTATGTCATCATAAATCATAAATGGAAGTCATGTATACCATCAGCGTATATCATATATCATAGAACGTGCCCCGGCCCTCTCGTGAGGGACGCGGTGAGTAAATTCATGCATGTCATCACCACGTATCATATATGCATATAACGTGCCCCGGCCCTCCATTGAGGGACGCGGTGAATGGAATCATGTATGTCATCATTATATATCATATTTGCATATAACGTGCCCCGACCCTCCATTGAGGGACGCGGTGAATGAAGTCATGTATGCCAATATCATGTATCACATATGCATGTAACGTGCTCCGGCCCTCTATTGAGGGACGTGGTAAGTAGAATCATATATGTCCATGTCATGTATCATGTATGCATGTAACGTGCCCCGACCCTCTATTGCGGGACGCGGTGAATAAAGTCATCATATGCCATTCTGGCCACCACCCCGTCATCATATCATAATGTCATCATATCATATATAACATGCCCCAGCCCGCAAGTGAGAGGAACGCGGTGAACAATGCAGAGACGTGCGCACGAGAACATACTGTTACATCCGACGTTTTTGCTTATTCGAAAATTCAAGATAAATTGACTTGTAATGAATAAGGCCACAATTGGACATTTCTTGGTGTGAATGTGTCGGTTATAAATACGTTGGTGTGGAATTACGGAAGGAGGCCAAGGGCAAAATTGGAATTTTGGAAACTTGCTTCATGAATTACAAAATAAAGCCAATTGGACTCAAAAAAAAAATAAGAAAGTGAGGCCCAAATTTAAGGGCCCAACCGGCCACACCATTGATCCAAGCCCATGGATTAATTAAATTCCATGTGACATTATATAATTATCCTAATCTATAGAACATTCAAGAATAAACAAGAACAACCAAGAACAAGAAAAGAAAGAAGCCAATTCGGCTAGAGAGAAAAAGAAAGAAAGAAAAAAGAAAAAAATCCTTGGAGCTTCAATCTTGATTCAAGAATTCTAATTTTGTTGTAATCTTGCCAAGTGCAAGATTCTCTACAACTTGGTATAATTATCTTGGCAAGAGGACAACTTTAGTGGCAAGTGAAGAACTTGAAGGAAAGGTAAGAATTTTGTGCTTTTGCTATGTTGTGAGAGGTGTGTGTATGATGTAGTGAGTGGAAATGAATGAAAAGCATAAAAATTTTGTGTGTTGGAATTGGATGTGTGTTGGCCGAATATATGCATATTTATTACATAATTATGGCGACTTGAATTCATGTTGAAATCTAGTTGTGATTATGGTAGGACTTGTATTAGAAATGAAAGTTGAATGAATTAGGGAAAGTTGGAAAAAAAATAGTATGTGGCCGTGAGATGCAAGGAGTGAAATGGAAGTGAATTAAATTTTGTTAGTGTGTTAATTTTGTTAATTGAGAAATGAATGAAGGAGTAATGGTTTTTGTTGTTATGGAAGAATGGTTATTAAGTTGTTGAAGGAAATTATTTAACTTTGTTATGGTTTATGTAAAAATGGAAATGAAAGTATCAAGAGGTAAATTATGATTATTGTTGATGAATTTGGAAGATGGAAATATATAATTAACTTGTATGTTGAAAGTTAGGAAAAATTGGACAAGTAGTGGCTTAATGGAAAGTTGGTATGTTTTGCATATCTTGTGTATATTGTGTGGAAATGGTATGATATGCCTCCGACGTATGTTGTAATGATTTTGATGGATGATGAATATGAGAATAATAAGTTTGGGTTGGAAATGTAAGGTTGAAACGCAAAATGTTTCGTTATGTCGAAAGGATGGCTAGTGATGCCATATCGTATGTTTAATGCATATTGTTGTTATTGATGGTATTTCTGGGTTGTTGTGATGATGAATTGAGCCGAGCTAAGTCTCGGGGATGTCTTATATACAGAGGAAATGCTGCCGAAATTTCGGTAGGCAAGTCTGTGTTAAGTTGAATTATTGAGAAATTTGAAACTAACAAATGGTAAACTTGACCATTTCTAGATTTTGGACGAAATTGAAGTCGACGCCAAGCGAGCGTAAGGCGCTATCGAGGTATGTGAAGCATTTCCCTTTGTTCCTAGGCATGTTCTGGATGTGACAGGCTCGGCCGCGAGCCTTAAGTACGACTCCGTTCCCCGAAATTCGAGACGAAAAACCGCTCCAATTCCTTCAATTCAATTGAAGCTATTTTCTTACAAATTGCCTTTAAAGTGAGTTTTTGTACAAAACTTCCCTAAACGGAGTCGGAACACTTCCAAACGATTATGGATGACCTCATAAGGTCTATTAGCGATAATTTACATATGTTGCCTCGAGTTGGTCCGAGGCGGGCCCGCAAGGCCCGATATCTTCTGTAATACTTTAAATACTTCCGTTTTGTCCGATTTTCTCAGAAACCATCTGAACTATTATTTTGATTATGATACAACTATTTTTATGAAATTCTTACAAAATGATTTCTGAACATCTGAGAATCTGATTTTGATAATAATCTGTCGTGCCTTCCCAAGTAGGATATAGGCGCGTACTATGCATACTATCCGGATACTCTGATTTTGACTCGCCGTTTGGCACCCTTCAGTTTGATTGAGTTTGTATGTTGAGTCTGTATGTAAGTAGTTTCTCATTTATCGGTTCGTGTCTGTCTCAATGCATTCCTTCACTACGTCCCGGGCCAGGTTATGTTATCGTGCATATTTCTCTGCATTGTTCACCGCGTCCCTCGGCGTGCGGGCCGGGATCTGTATGTCTGTATGATATTATGATCTGTGTATGGGGATGGCGGCCAGGATGGCATATGATCTGATCTGATTCTGTCTGTCCACCGCGTCCCGTACTAAGAGGGCCGGGTTCTGTTACCGCGCCCCCAGACAGGGCCGGGATCTGTATGAATGTATGCGTGTGCCATCTGTATTTATTTAAGCACATGCCTGTGTATGATTCTGTATGACTCTGTACTACTCTGCATGCATAATTCTGTCCGACATACTTCTGTCTGTCCGTCTGAATTACGACTATGTCTGTATGTCCGTATGGATTCTGATTCTGTATGTCCGTATGGACTTTTATTCGGTACGCCCGTATGGACTCCGATTCTGTACGTCTGTATGGATACTGATTCTGCTCGTCTGTCCGTATTATGATTCCGTCTGTCTGTCCGAACCATGATTCTGTTTATCTGTATGAACCACGACTCTGTATGTTTGTCTGGATCATGACTCTGTCCGTCCGTCTGATTTATGGGTTTGTCCGTTATATTTCTGTGACTCTGGTTCGGACTATGTTTATATCTGCTATGTTTCTGCTTTACATACTCGGTACATTTTTCGTACTGACCCCCGCTCTTCGGGGGCTGCGCTACATGCCCGCAGGTACAGACGCACCAGGTGATACGCCGCCAGCGTAGGTTTCTGACTCTGCTGTTTGAAGAGCTCCTTCGATCCGGAGCATATACTTTTGGTATATATCTTATGTTCTTCCGTATGTTCTGTATGTATCGAAATTCTGGGTACGGCGGGGCCCTGTCCCGTCATATGATTCTGTATGTCTGTAGAGGCCTGTAGATAGATGTGTGGGTTACGGGTTTCGTCGGTATGTTAGCCTTATCGGCTTATATGTAAATGTCTGTATGTTCAGGTATGTATGTATATATATGTATGTTTGCGCGCGTGCCGTATTTGTATCGACCTACTTCTGTAACTTCTGTTAAAAAAAAAAATCCGTATGATTCGAAAGTCGGTCGGGTAGGTATGTACGGGTACCCAGTTAGGGTACCAGTCGCGGCCCACGGGGTTGGGTCGTGACACATACCCTGGCCCGGCACGCATTGAAGGACATACTGAGACTTGCACGAATAGAGTAGTGCGAAACCATATGCAGATAAATCAAGACTCGATAGATACGTACACTTACCGACATTTGAAGGATCATAAACATGTTTCGGGTCAATCCGAGTTAGTATGAGAAAGTTACAGACGTTTTTACCACAGAACTTTTACGAACGTTTCAAAGCAAATCCAAGTTCTTTTACGAAAGTTAGGGACATTAAAACTTACAAAACTCATTTAGAAACAGAATTCTTTATGCTCGTCTCGTTATTCAATCATATAATAAGCTCAACTATATCGAGTGTACTCATATCAAAAGTGAATAAGAATCATAGACAAACTCGGAAACATATCAAACGGAGCTTCGGAATCATGGATACATATCCAAACCATATGAAGTAGCTTTTTCATTTATTAATCATACAATAGACTCAACCATATGAGACATGCTCATGACCAAAGAGAATAAGCATCATAACCAAGCTCGGAATCAAAGAGTAGAGTTACCCCAAAGTGCGTGTCATGTCATACCTTACTGAGCTCTAGGACATGCCAAAAGAAAGAAAGGGTAAGCCTTACATACCTGTTCCACGTCCTATTAGCTACGCTTGTTTGTCCAAACTTGCTAGTCTACATTCAATAGAATTGACATAATCATTAGATTCATTGACATATACTTGTCTTATCCTTTCAAATGAATTCATTCATATTCTACCGAAATTTCGGCAGCATTTCCCCTATAAATACACCATCCCCGAGAATCTAACTCGGCCAATTTAACAACAACAAACCCGAGAATGCAACTCGGCCAAGCTATCAACAACAATACCAACAATCGTGCCAACAACATCAACAATCAATTAAAGACGCATTCTAGCATTAACAATTCTTTCTACACAATCTGACGGCATTCCATTATACTCAAGTTAATCACATGAAATCAAGCCAATACCAATGATCCCACATTCAAGTATTAATCCGAAATCTTCCTAACATGATTCAAGAATACTTCAAACAATTCACATAACATTCCAACAACCCAATCAACATATTACTTCACCCGAAACCTTCCAAATTCAATAAGAATAATAACGACACATTTCATTCTTTCTTCCAAATTCATAAACTACATCAACAATCTATACTTTAGCAATATCATTCATTCTTATAATCATAAGAAACCATACTAATATCACATTAGCTTCTTCCATAATCCACAAATGATTACAACTTCGCTTCAAACCATTAAATCCTTATTTCACATCATGGAATTCACAACTACAACAATCAAATACTAAATAAAATTTAGTTCATCATTCCTACAACATAACATGTACACGGCCAACCCCAACACATACACGGCCACAACACAACTTCCATATTTTCATGAATTTCATCCATTTCCACACACTACAACATACACAACCATCCATAATATATAAAAGAAGATTAAATCTTACCTTTTTCCACTTGTCTTCTTACTTGGCTTGGATTATGAACTTGCAAGAATAAATGGTTTTCTTGCTCCAACAACTACTCCATGTTGTAGAGGACCTTCCAATTGGTAGAAAATCTAGAAGAAATTATTTTTTGGTGATCAAAATTGAGGGCTCAATTCTTCTCCCTTATGGCCGAATGGCCTTGTGTCTTTCTTCTTCTTCTCCAAGTTTCTTCATCTTTCTAAAAGATGAAGATCAATATGTCTTATTTATCTTTTTTTTTCCACCATTTATCCATATTTATATTTTAGTCCCTCAAGTAAGAATATGGACACACGACCCTATTCTTTCTCTCCAAGGTTCTAGAAATTTTGTGGAGGAATCTGACCAATATATCTTATATATATACACATAATTCATCAAGGTGGACCAAGGCCCACCTTAAGTTGGACGGCCACCATGGTTCATTTAAGAAATTTCTTGAAAACTTTGTGAAATTCCCATTTTGCCCTTGGCCTTCCACAATATTACCTTGACCCACTTTGTGAATTTCCCTTTTTCCCCTTAGCCTTTCTCAATATTTTTATACTAATAATATTCATAAATAATATTCATAACCAACTTGTACATTAAAATAATTCTGGACAATGGTCTTGCCCTTCACTTACCACGACTTCCTTGAAATATCCGAACTTACAAAATACAGGCTATAACAAGAATTTTCAAGAAACTTGGAGAGAAGCCAAACATAAGGGCCATTCGGCCAACCCCAAGAAAAATTGAAGCTTTAAATCTTGATCCAAAAAAATATTTTCTTCTAGTATTCCTACTAATTCAAAGGTCCTCTTTAACGTGGTATACTTGTTGGAGCAAGAAAACCTCTCTTTGTTGCAAGATCATAATTCTAGCCAATTGGGAAGTTAAAGGAAAAAGGTAAGAATTAATCTTCTTTTTGTATGTTATGGATGGTTATATATGTTGTAGTATGTAGAAATGGGTGAAATTCATGAAAATATGGAAGCTAGGTTGTGGCCGTGTATATAGTGTTGTGGCTGTGTATATGTGTGGTGTATAGGAACAATGACTCAATTATTTTATTTAGTGTTTTGGTTGTTGTTGTTGTGGATTCTATGTTGATAATGAAAGTTTGATGATTCTAGTTGAAGTCGTAAGTGCTAAAGTGACTATAATATCACTTCTTGTATTTATGGGAAATAATGTTGCTAGCATGTGAATTGTTGGTATAGTCCATGAATTTGAAAGAAAAAAATGTATTGTTGCATTTGGAAGGTTTCGGGTGAAATGGAGTTTTGGTTGGATTGTTTAAATGTTGTGCGGATTGTTTGAAATGTTCTTGAATCTTGTTTAAATGACTTTGGATTAGTGTTGGAGTATGCGAACATTGGCGTTGGTTTGATTGTATGTAGTTGAAGTGAATGTAAACGGAATGTCATTGAATTATGTTAAAGCGGGTTACTAATGTTAGAATATGTTTCAAAATTGATTGTTGGTATTGTTGAAATAATTGTTGGTATTGTTGTTGATAATTTGGCTGAGTTAAATTCTCGGATTTGTTGTTGATGATATGGCCGAGTTGGATTCTCGGGGATGGTGTATTTACAGGGGAAATGCTGCCGATATTTCTGTAAACAAAGTGTTAGTGTAGGATGAGATTCTTGGATATCTATAGCTAATGTTTGTTATTCACTAACGTTGTTATAGATTTTGGAAAGGCCAAGACCTAAGTTGGATTAGCTAAGGAAGCGGGCAAGGTATGTAAGGCTTACCCTTTCTTTCTTTTGGCATGATCTTTGTGAAACCAACATGACAAAGTGTATGTATATGATTCCAAAGAAACTCCCATTCTTAGAGCCACTAGGATGGCTAACGTTCTTGATTTCCATAAGCTGTTTCACATGGTTTTAATGCGTATCGATGATGTCTAAAGTTCTGTTTGATATGTTTCCGAATGGCATTCGAAAGTTAATAGATATGACTAAAGTTTTGACCCTCAAATGCTAGCACGTTCGATTATTCCATTGAGTCTTTGATATGTACATATGGTTCCAAAAGTTATATTTGATTTGATCCATAACGATATCCGAAAGGTACTTGATATGATTGTTGTTTTGATTTACCAAAAACGGCTTCTAAAACGTTCGTAGAAGGTTCTGTACTTCAACGCTCATAACTTTCTTATACTAAATCGGATTGACCCGAAACTTGTTTCTGAGCCTTCAGGTGTCGGTAAGTATACCTGTCCATCGAGTCTTAGAATTGATAAATGGATCGGGCTGCACGTTCCGCAGCAATATATTTATGGATCGGGCCGAACGTTCCTCGGCACTAATATGTTATATATATTGATCGGGTCGTACGTTCCTTCGCACTAATATGTTATATATGGATCGGGCCGTACGTTCCTCGGCACTAATATGTTATATATATGGATCGGGCCGTACGTTCCTCGGCACTAATATGTTATATATGGATCGGGCCGTACGTTCCTCGGCAGTATCATATTACATATGGATCGGTTACATGTGTGTGTAAATGGTGACATATGATGTCGGCACGTATGATCTCTGTTTGGAAAGTAAGTATTTTGGTACTCTGGATGTTTTACTCATTTTCGGTACTTTTTCTAACATATGACATCGGTAAGCGTGATTTACGTTCGGAAAATAAGCACCTTGGTATTCTGACTAATGTACTTACCTTTTGTACCGTTGTTCCGGTTATGTTTCTGTTTTTTGTATTCCATGCCTTACATACTCAGTACATATTCCGTACTAACCCCCTTTCTTCGGGGGCTGCGCTTCATGCCCGCAGGTACAAACGCGCACGTGAGTGGTCCGTCAGCTTAGGATATCCATTCTGCTGTGTTGAAGAGCTCCCTCATTCTGGAGCCTATACTTTGGTTACAGATCTTTCTGTTGTACATATTTACGTATATATTACTATGTAGGGGTACGTCGGGGCCCTGTCCCGTCATATGATTCTGTTGCCTTTGTTAGAGGTCTGTAGACATGTATGTGGGTCATGGGTCATTATGGTTCAGTTATGTCTGTATGGCTTGCGTCTAAGCGGTTCTATTTGTTATGATAGCCTTAACGGCTAGTATGTATGTATACATATGTACATGTTTTTGGCGATATGTTTTACGACAGCCTTGGTGGCTTCTGTATGATATGTTTGTTATATGTGACCGCTTAAGACAGCATCTGCTCTTCGTGTCTGTGTAAGCCGATGTACGCTGAATATGGATAAGTTATTGATATGTCGATTTGGTAAGTGAGTATGTTTGAGTGTCCAACTCGGGCACTAGTCATGCCCCACGGGGTTGGGTCGTGACAGTATATATATGGCACAGTTGACAGGGGGTATGCTGTGGCCATTGTTGTGATGTGTATATTTATGGCACAGTTGACAGGGGGTGTGCTGTGGCTTTTGTTGTGATGTGTATATGTATGTGATATTTCTATGGATATATGTGTTTCTTTGATATAGCTATACTGATACATTTATTTTTCCCATTCATTGACACGCCTCAAATGTTTTCCATGATTTTATGTATATATTGATTGCATGCCTTACATACTCAGTACACTATTCGTACTGACCCCCTTTCTTCGGGGGCTGCATTTGATGCCCGCAGGTACAGACACTCAGTTTGGTGATCCTCCGGCTTAGGACTTATGCCCAGCCGCTTGGAGAGCTCCATTGTTCCGGAGCTTGAGTTATTTTGGTACAAATCCTTTTGGCATAGACTTGGTTATACTCTTAGAGGTCTGTAAACATATATGGGTTGTGCATATACGGTTTGGTCAGCTATATCGAGGTAGTTCGTCTTGGACGTCCCCATGTATAGCGGCAGCCTTGTCGGCTTGCATATTTGTTATGTTTTGGTTAACTGTGACTTCTCAGCAGACAGGTTCTTTCTGATGTATGATATGATAAGTTCACAGCATGCTTTTACAGAGTGCCATATTGTTTTCAGTTTCAGTCTGATTATATCTGGCGGGTCGTATACCGGTGCCCAGCTCGAGCACTAGTCATGGCCCATCGGTTCGGGTCGTGACACTATGTCATTACAGAGATACACTCCCTCATAAGGAGAAGTCATCATTTGAGATCTCAGGAGATAGAGTTCTCCGATGCTGAGGCAGATTATGTGTTCCTAATGTGGCAGGATTACGCCACCAAATATTGAGAGAAACCCATTGCTCCTGTTATTCTGTCCACCCCGGAGCAACGAAAATGTATCATGATCTTAAATCTATATATTTGTTACATCCGGTATTTTTGTATATTCGAAAAGTTTGAGATAACTTGACTTGTAATGAATAAGGTCATATTTAGACTTTACTTGGTATGAATGTGTCGGTTACGAATACATTGGTGTGGAATTACGAAAGGAGGCCAAGGGAAAAATTGGAATTTTGGAGACTTGCATCATGAATTATAAAATGTAGCCATCAATTTGGGGCACAAAATAATAAGAAAGTGAGGCCCAAATTCAAGAGGCCCAACCGGCCATGTTAGGCCCAAAACCATGTTTTAAAATTTATCATGTGCCAATTAATTATAAAAGGATCATTAGCCTAGAAACTTCAAGAAAAATTTAGAGAAAACAAGAGAAAAAGAAGAAGTAGCTCACGGCTAAGAGAGGAGGAGGGAAAAAAAGAAAGAAAAAATTTTTTGGAGCTCAAATCCTTGGTTCAAAAATCCATCCCTTTTGGAATTTCTACTAAGCTCAAGATTTTCTTCAAGGTGATATAATTCTTTTGGCAAGAAACTACCATTTGTGGCAAGTGGAAGAGTTGAGAAAAGGTAAGAATTTTACCATTTTTATGCCATGGAATAAATGTATATATGTTGTAGTGTGTGGGAATGAATCAAAAGCATGAAAATTTTGTGTGTAGTGAATGTGTGTGTTTGGCCGTGTGGGTGCATAATTGTGTAGTGGGGGTGTGTTGAATTTTGTATTGTATCCTAGTTGTGGTTATGATGGAATTTGTATTAGAAATGAAAGCTGAATGAATTAATGGAAGTTGGAGAATATAGTATGTGGTCGTGTGGTGTGTGTTGATGTTGGAAGATGAACTAAAATTTTGTTAGTATGTTAATTGTGTTAATTGTGAAGTAAATGAAAGAATAATCGTTTTTGTTGTTATGGAAGAATGGTTATTAAGTTGTTGAAGGAAACTATTTAACTTTATTATGGTTTATGTAAATGTGGAAATGAAAGTAGTAAGAGGTAAATTATGATTGTCATTGATGAAGTTGGAAGGTATGAACGTGTCATGAACATGTTTGCAAAAAAAAATTGGAAGTTGTAGGTGAATTATGGTTTTGGTAGGAAACTTGTATATCGTGTATACCTTATGTATATTTGGTGAAAACGATATGATATGCCTCCGAATCATGTTGTAGCGATCTTGATAAGTGATGAATATGAAAATAATAAGATTGGTTTGGAAATGTAAGGTCGGAATGAAAGATATTGTGTTATGTCGGAAAGATGGCTAGTTATGCCATATTATGTGTTTTAATGCTTGTTGTAGTCATTGATGTTGTTTCTGGGTTGCTGTGTTGATAAACTAAGCCGAGCTAAGTCTCGGGGATGATAAAAATATAGGGGAAATGCTGCCGAAATTTCGGTAGGCAAGTATGTATTAAGTTTGGAGTCTTAAAGTTGGAAATTAACAATTGGTAAACTTGACCATTTCTAGATTTTGGACGAAATTGGAATTGAAGCCAAGAGAGCGTAAGGCGCAATCGAGGTATGTAAAGCCTTCCCCTTTATTCTTAGGCATGTTCTGGATGTAATAGGCTCGGCCGCGAGCCTTAAGTACGACTCCGTTTCTCGGAATTCGAGATGGAAATCCGTTCCAATTCCTTCAGTACAATTGAAACCATTTCCTTATAAAACGCCTTGAAAGTGAACTTTTGCACGAAACCTTCCCAAACGGAGTCGGAACACTTCAAAATGATTATGGATGACCTCATAAGGTCTATTATCATTAATTTACATATGTCGCCCCGAGTTGGTCCGAGGCGGGCCCACAAGGCCCGATGCTTTCTGTATAACCTTAATTACTTTGGTTCTGTCCGATTTTCTCAGAAAACATTTGGACTATTATTTTGATTATGAAATGACTATTTTTATGCAAATCATACAAAATGATTTCTGGACATCTGAGAATCTGATCCAGATAATAATCTGTCGTGCCTTCCCAAGTAGGACATAGGCGCGTATTATGCATACTATCCGGATACTCTGACTTGACTCGCCGTTTGGCACCCTTCAGTTTGATTGAGTCTGTATGTTGAGTCTGTATGTATGTGGTTTCTCATTAATCTGTTTGTGGCTGTCTCAATGCATTCCTTCACTGCGTCCCGGGCCAGGTTCTGTTATCGTGCATATTCCTCTGCATTGTTCACCGCGTCCCTCGGTGTGTGGGCCGGGATCTGTTTATATCTGTATGATATTATGATCTGTGTATGGGGATGGCGGCCAGGATGGCATATGATCTGATTTGATTCTGTCTGTCCACCGCATCCCGTACTAAGAGGGTCGGGTTCTGTTACCGTGCCCCCAGACAGGGCCGGGATCTGTATGTATGTATGCATGTGCCATCAGCATTTATATAAGCACATGCCTCTGTATGATTCTGTATGACTCTATATGATTCTGTATAACTCTGCATGCATAATTCTGTCCGTCCGTCTGGATTACGATTTTGTCTGTATGTCCGTATGGATTCTGATTCTGTATGTCCATATGGTTTACGATTCTATCTGTCTGTCTGAACCATGATTCTGTCCGTCTGTCGGGATTATGATTCCGTCCGTCCGTTTGATTTATGGTTCTGTCCGCTATATATATATATGCTTCCGGTTCAGACTATGATTATGTTTGTTATGTTTCTGCTTTGCATACTCGGTACATTTTTCGTACTGACCCCCGGTTCTTCAGGGGCTGTGTTACATGCCCGCAGGCACAGACGCACCTGGAGATACGCCGCCAGATTAGGGCATCGATTCTGCTATATTGGAAGAGCTCCTTTACTCCGGAGCAAATACTTTTGGTATATATCTCCTGTCATCTGTAGACTCTGTATGTATGGTATTTTAGGGTATGGCGGGGCCCTGTCCCGTCATCTGATTCTGTATGTCTGTAGAGGCCTGTAGATAGATATGTGGGTTACGGGTTTCATCTGTTTAGGTAAGTACGAATGATTTTGTGACTCCATCTGTATGTTAGCCTCATCGGCTTGTTTGTAAATTTCTGTATGTTCAGGTATGCGTATGTTTGCGCGCGCGCTGTATATGTATTGGCTTGATTCTGTAAACACCTCTTTGAAAAAAAAAATTTGGTATGGTACGCCAATTCGGTTAAGTAGGTACGTATGGGTATCCAGTTAGGATACCAGTCGCGGCCCACGGGGTTGGCTCGTGACAATATTGGTGGAATAGGATGAAGAAAGATATAGTGGAATTTGTAGCTCAATGTCCCAACTGTCAATAGGTAAAGATCGAGCACCAAAAGTCGGCCGCATTGTTACAAGCTATAGAAATTCCAACTTGGAAGTGGGAAGTAATTAACATGGACTTCATTATAGGCTTACCCCATTCTCGACGTAAGTATGACTCTATATGGGTGATTAGGGATAGACTCACGAAGGCAGCTCAGTTCTTACCAGTCAGAACTACATATGTGGTAGAAGATTATGCAAAGCTTTATGTTAAAGAGATAGTGCTACTTCACGGTGTTCCAGTATGTATTATCTCTGATAGAGGAACTCAGTTTACCGCTAACTTTTGGAAATCCTTCCAAGAGGGTTTGGGGACTCAGGTGAGTCTTAGTACAGTATTTCACCCACAGATTGACGGACAAGCTGAGCATATCATTCAGACTCTCAAGGATATGCTACGGGCATGTATGTTGGATTTTAGAGGTAATTGGGATGATCACTTGCCACTTAGTGAATTTTCTTATAACAATAGTTATCATTCTAGCATTCAAATGGCACCGTATGAGGCTTTATATGGGCGAAAGTGTAGATCTTCAATTGGGTGGTTTGAAGTAGGAGAGACTAAATTGATAGGGCTAGACTTGGTCCAGCAAGCCATAGAGAAAGTTAAGCTCATACAAGATCCGTTATTAGCAGCTCAAAGTCGTCAAAAGTCCTATGCAGATAATCGTCGAAGGGACTTAGAGTTCCAAGTGAAAGATTGGGTATTCTTAAAAGTGTCTCCAATGATGGGCGTTATGAGATTTGGCAAAAAGGGGAAGCTTAGTCCCCGGTACATTGGGCCTTATGAGATATTGCGCAAGGTACGCAAAGTGGCTTATAAATTAGATCTACCCCCTGATTTGGAGTCAGTTCACCCAGTTTTTCATGTCTTGATGCTCCGTAAATGTATTGGAGATCCTACTAGGATCGTGCCAGTAGGTGATGTTAAAGTGGCAAAAACGTTTATTTATGAAGAGGTACCCATTGCCATATTAGATAGGCAAGTACGGACGCTTAGAAACAAAGAGGTGGCCTCAGTTAAGGTTTTGTGGAGAAACAACAACTGAGATGAAATAACTTGGGAAGCGGAAGGAAATATGAAGTCCACGTACCCGCACCTATTTTAACCCCCGGAAGAGGTCCAAGATGAGACATGAAGATCATGAGGTAAGTATGTTTTCCTTTTTATGCATTTGGGTCGTGTGTGGCCAAACTTTATTGCTATGATATTGTGGCCCTGTGAGGCATTGTTATTATGGGCTGTTGTGACAGGATGGTATTGCCCTATTATAGTGGAAACTCTAGCGAAATTTTCGTAGAAATCCCGAGCGCTCAACATTCGAGGACGAAAGTTCTTAAGGGGGAAGAATGTTACACCTCAGAAAAAAAATTCGCTGCTGCACAGTGAATAGACTAACGAAGGGCATGAATTATACGATGTTTTGATAAGTAATAAATAGCATTTGATGACCCTAATTGAGATTTCAAAGACATTCGAGGTAAGAGAAGAAAGTGTCCAAGAAAAGGCAAGGTATATGTTAGGTATCGAAAGAGATTTATGAGTAACAAGTTAATGATGACTTAATGATGTTTTGGAGAAGAGTTATAACATCCCTTAGATTGCTAATGAGGCGCTAAACAAGTGTTAAGAAGGTTCCATAAGGATTGGAGATCAAACGAGTTAACAAGAACGAGTTCGGAAAAGTTGGGCATTATATGGCCCAACATACTGGCCGTATGTTAGGCCGTATATTCTGCCCAGAATGGCAGCCTCTCTGGACCAAATCTATGGCCAGACATACGGTCCATATAAATTATACGGACCGTATGTTGGTCCGTAAAACTGGGTCGGGACAGATTGTGAGTTATTAAGAAGGGGACCCAAGTTCATTTCATTTTCACTCCCCATCTCTCAAGAACTCTCTAGAATATTTCTCCACACTTCTTCCACAAGAATTCAAAGGAAGTTGATGATCAACTTCATCAAACCAAGAGAATCAAGTGTGAGAAACTCATTAGGGCTCATCCAAGACAAGAAATCCAAGTGGAAGTGGAACTAGGGTTTTGCTCAAGTGAAGTGTTTCCACCCAAAGTACATTCCTACACCATCTAAGGTACGTTTTATGGTATTTCCAAGATGTTTAAGGTATTGAGAGGTTGAAAGACTTGGATTGTCAAAGGAGGTAGAAAATGCGTAATGAATGTAAGAATAGTATCATTTTTGAGTAGTAGCTTGGAATGAGTCATGATTCTTGATATGTTGTGATTATAATTATGTTATAAATGACATTAAGAACATGGGATAGACATTGTATATGAGTGAATGTAATAGTGAGCTATGACCACGGATATGGATGATTTGAAGTGAATTGGGAAATATGGATAATGTAGGTGAATAAAGACTATTGCTTATGATGTTGTGAATGTTATTATAGACGTTTGGGAGTTCATATATGATATGGAAAATGTTGTATAAACAAAGCAGATGCTACCTAATTTTCCCTAGCTTTAGTCAAGTATGCTAAGCTATCGATTATCTAATGTTAGTATAACTCTAATGAAGGTAGAAACGTGAGCATTGAAGGAGAACGTTCAAGTGATAGAATAGCTAAACGAAAAGGTATGTAAGGCTAACCCTTATTTCAATAAGGCATGGTTACTCGGCTATATATCTATCCTTTCATGAGTCTATAATGTCCTCCAAATGATTCTATCTTTAAAAACTACTAAAGCTTATGATTCTCGTTATGTTACGATTCTACTAAATTCCTTATATGATGAGTGATCCTCTAAGGATAGATGTAATGAAACGATGATAGTAATGATGTCAAAGATGCTTATGAGATTTTATGTATATGTGTCTATGTATGACTACTATGTAACACCGAGCTTATATGGCCGGGTATGATATGTATTGCGTGCGCACCACTGCAGTTGGGTACGGATAACCCTGAGCCTTGGTAGGGCCAGGTATGTATAATCACCAAGCCTTGCCATGGCCGGGTATGTGAAACACCGATCCTTCATGGTCGGGTATGCTATGAATACGAATATTAATATGGATATGAAAATGTATATAAATACGGATACGAATACGGATACAGATATGGATGTATGGATATGTACATGTGTATGTACAAAAACACGCATTAGAATATGAAAGGCAAGTAAGTGTCTCTGACGATGGTTCTACTACTTCCCATCTTATGCTATTTCTTATGTTGTCTCTTATGCTTCTATAATGATGTTGATTATGCTTTACATACTCAGTATATTCTTTGTACTGACGTCTTTTTGTTTGTGGACGTTGCGTCATGCCCGCAGGTGGCCAGGGAGATAGGCTTGATCCATAGCTTTATTACTCAGGGACTACGTAGAGGAGCTCCATTTCATTCAGAGCTACAACTTTTTGTATCTATTCTTTTGTGTACATACTTATGGACATGGTGGGGTCCTGTCCCGCCTATATGATGTGACATACTCTCCTTAGAGGCTCGTAGACATGTGTATATGGTTGGATGTATTTAGCCTTGTCGGCTTATATTTTATATATCATTTTATTAGCCTCGTCGGCTTATGTACATCAATATGGGCATAGTTGTTCATGATGATATAAATGTATTGTTTCCCAATGAGATTAGTATGAATGATGGATGGAAAGTATGATTAAGCTATGTGGCTCACCTAGATGAAAATGTGAATGTACGATAAGAGGTGCCCGGGTGGGTTAGCACCGGGTACCCATCATGGCCCTCCGGTTGGGTCATGACATCAAATCTTCACGGCCTCAATTTTCTGAACATCTACTCGAATGCCATCTGCTAAAATAATGTGGCCCAGAAAAATCACAGAATTTAGCCAAAACTCGCAGTTTGAAAATTTTACATACAATTCTCGAGTCCGAAGAATTCCAAGGATAATACGCAAGTGGTCTACATGCTCTGTTTCTGACTGAGAATATACCAAGATTTCATCGATGAACATGATCACAGTAGAACCAAAAACTTGCTCTCTTCTCTCTCCTACGTCCCCATGCAACCCTAATTACTAAACCTTAATTTAGCTATGGCCACCTTGGCCGCTGGCCAGCCGTCACCGGCGGCTGGTCAGCCTTCACCAACAACCAACATTATACACTACCCACCACTCACTCACCCGCAATCCCATGATATTCAAGCAACTCTCCCGTCCACTTCTTCTTCTCCAAACTATGCTCGAACCCTCGTGCATGGAACAATTCCTACGTCCAAAGCCCACTGTGATTCCATACCAATGAAGGAGGTATCATATGTTGATGGCATCCCTGTTGTGCGTTGGACAACTGCTGAAGTATCTAGAATGGAGCAGATTGAAAACCTACAACAGGCCATTGTTGGTAAGTTTTCTTATGGATGGCCGGAGTTGCAAGAATTAAGAACTATTATCCCTCAACAATGTGGTGTCAAAGGAAAGTGTGATATTGGTCTCTTGAGAGATAGACACTTATTAATAAGATGTTCTCTAATGGATGATTTCATTAATATGTCCTCGAAGGGGGGTTTTTTGGTTGAAATCTAAGGATGGTTTTACGTATCAAATGAGGCCATTAATTTATAATTCTAACTTTAAGGTTGAGGAAGAAACTTCAATAGCAATGGCTTGGATCTCGTTTCCAAATGTGCTTCCCACGTATTTTGTGAAAGAATCCTTGTTTACTTTGGCATATGCAGTTGGGAAACCCTTAGTATTGGACATGGCCACCATAAACAAAACTAGACCTAACTACGTAAGGGTTAAGGTTCAAGTAGATTTGTTATCTGATCTTCCTAAGCTTGTCCTGATGGAAATTGAAGATGAGAAGACTAAGGAGATTAGGGTGGAAAAGGTGAGAATACAATATGACCATTTGCCAAAGTATTGCACAGAATGCATGTTGCAAGGTCATGCAAATGAGGATTGTCGTGTATTGCATCCTGAACTTGTGAAAAACACAAAAGAGGATGCAAAGAAAAAGGAGAAGGAGCATGAGAAGGGGGATGTATCAAACATGGCGACAACATCTACAGTAGGAAGAAGAAGAAGAAGATAGCAGGGATGGAGATATCCTGTCCAAACATATGTGCCTAAAGTTCTATCAAGTGGGAAGGTTGTTACTTATCCTGGAATAAATGCCAAAGGAAAAAACAAAACTAAGATTCCTGCTGAGGCTGGGAACAAGAGTGTTCTTGTCCTTGAAAGTGCAGTTTCTACACATAATAATTTTGATGTGTTAGAAAAAATCATAGAAGGAGAAGTCATTAACAATGTAGAGGATAAGGGAACAGATGACAAGGTCAAGGAGGTAGAAAAGGGTAAGGAACACCCTGATCAATTTGTTGATACGAAAGGAAGGGAAGAGAATGCTCAAAATTTGGTATCATGTGTGGCAGTCAATGATAGAGAAGATCCCATCACAAATACTGAATGGAAAATGGATTCAAATGGTGAACAATCAGGTAAGACAACAAAAGATGTGCATGAAAGTGTGGGAGATATGGTTGATAAGGGTCTCATTGCTGTTGAGAAAGCTGATCCTCACAAGAATTTAGAGAAAAGAAGTGCAAGTGTGGGGTACATTATTGATGAGGATGTCATTGTTATTGAAGAAAATGATCCTGACAAGGATTTAGAGGACACAAGTGCAAGTGTGGGAAACATGATTGATAAGGGTGTCATTGTTGTTGAGGAAAATGATCTTGGAAATGCATGTGAAATTACATGCCATTCTAAGCATGGACATGCCTCAGGATTTATCATGGAGCAGATACAAAAGGTTCTAGATTGTGATGATACATATGAGCAGATGCAAAACCTTAATGATTTGCATGCTCTAGAATCAGGTGAGGATGAAATGCAGACTGAGGCTGATAGTTTGGCAAATGCCAAAGGAGAGTTGGAGGTTGTAGATAATCAAGCAGATCAGACATTAAGTATTCCATCTTTGGATCAGGTCCAGGAAATTGATTTCTCTCCTGATAATAACATTAAGGAGGGAGATTTGAGCATCTCAATTAATGACAATGGCATTAGTTCATTTCCTCCTAAGAGGGAAGTGATTAAGGATTTGGCAGTGGCACAAGTGGAAATGGACAATGTGTAGCCACTGATTCATCAGAGAAAACAATCTCCTTTGAAGGAACTGCATGATGTGGTCTCCCATAATATTAATGTGGGAGCTGAGGTGGAATGTCATGAGGGCAAGAACAAATTCAATGAAAGTGAAGAAGAGGTCTTAGTGGAGCAGGTTTTTAGTAATGTGGTCAAAGAAGCTGGCATATCACCAAGATCTAGACAGAAAGGCTATAAGAAAGGAAAGAAACAAGTAATCACAGATACTATTCCTATAAGAGTAGTACCAAGGAGAGGTTGTAAGCCTATTTTTAAATGATGATGAAGACACTCTTTTGGAATATCAGATCTGTGAACACACAACAAGCTTTTCACAGAGTCCAAATGCTGCACAGACATCACAAATTCTCCATTATAGCTTTAATGGAGCCTTTTCAACACTTTAGGCATATTCAGGGATTTAGAAGGAGATTAGGCATGAGATATGCCCATTACAACTGCAATGGTAAAATATGGTTCTTTGTAAATGATAATGTGGATGTGGAGATCCTGCAGGATCTAGAACAACATATTACTATAAAGCTGCTTTTCCAAGAGTGGAATAAGTCACTTATGGTAACTATGGTCTATGCAAAGTGTGATCATCTGGAAAGAATCAGTTTATGGGATAGTCTGTATAGTTTGGCTGATCAAATGGAATTGCCTTGGTTGGTAGGGGGTGATTTTAATGTCAATATGAATGAAGATGAGAAGATTGGTGGTTTACCAGTATCTCCAGATGAATATGAGGATTTTGCATTTTGTATTAATTCATGTGAGCTGTTTGATATAAATTATAAGGGGAGTCTGTTTACTTGGTGGAATGGGAGGGCAGGTAGTGACTGTATTTTCAAGAGATTGGATAGAATGATTGCAAACTCTAAATTACAAGATTGGTTTGCACATATGGAGGTGCAACATTTATCCAGAACTTGCTCAGACCATGCTCCTTTACTACTTACTTGTGGTGAATCTTCACATCACATAAGGAATCCTTTCAGATTTCTAAAATTCTGGACAGAACATGAATCCTTCTTAGAGGTGGTTAATCAGGCATGGATCACAGATTTTGAAGGGGATGATTTTATGAGATTTAAGCTGAAATTGAAGAATGTGAAATCTGCTTCATCTGCTTGGAGTAAGGCAACTTTTGGTGATATTTTCAAGCAACTAACAGTAAGGGAAGAGGTGGTGAGAATTAAGGAGCAATGTTTTGAAGAGGATTCTACTCCTACGAACAGGACGGTGTTACAGCAAGCACAAGCAGCATTGAAAAAGTATGTTCATTATGAGGAAGAATTTTGAACACAAAAGTCACATATGACTAGTTTTGCTGAGGGTGACAGGAATACAAGGTACTTTCATAGTATTGTGAATGGTAGGAGAAAGAGATTGCAGATCAGAAGAATTCAGAATCAGCAAGGAGTATGGATAGAAGGGCAATCACTTTTGGTAGAAGAAGCTTGTAGATTTTACCAACAGCAGTTCTCTCAAGAGGTTGATCCTTTAGATTTTGAATTGCTACAACATGTTCCAACTATGGTGGATCAGGATACTAATAATCAGCTGGTAAGCATGCCAACTTTAGAGGAGGTAAAGAAGGTTGTATTTGAATAATCTGCAGATAGTGTTGGTGGTCCAGATGGTATGATTGGAATATTTTATCAGGTGTGTTGGGACATTGTTGGTGCTGATGTATATAATCTTGTGAAAGCTTTTTTTGATGGCCAAACTCTTCCTAAGTCAGTCACACATACCAACCTGGTACTGTTACCAAAGAAGAATTGTCACACCCTAATCTCGCTAGGGTGTGATGGGCACCCAACCCTTACTTAGGGCCGAGCGAACCCTCTGACTCTTGGTACACACATGATCTCCTTGGACCTTTAAATCAAATAATCATGCAATACATAGTAAAGGCTTTCAGAAACCCCTTTTTTTTCATCGTGCTCAAATCAACTAGAATCTGTCATCAATGAAACTTGTAACATAAAACATAATGACACATCGGCTGGTGGAGCCGCTTACAATACTGACATTCTATTCCCACGACCCTTTCTGCAAAGTCTCTAGCATCTATCAGAAGTCATAACATATATACTCTAACTCGGCAACACTCCAGAAGGAAATGGAGTTTGCCAATCCCGCTAAAACACCTTCTAGCAAAGCCTTCTACTCATCTGGGTGTACCTGCGTGGCATGAAACGCAGCCCCCGAAGAAAGGGGGTCAGTACGGAATATGTACTGAGTATGTAGGGCATGGAATACAGAAAACAGAACCAAAATCGAAACAAGCAGTACAAAAGTAAGTACATTATTCAGAATACCAAAATGCTTATTTTTCCGAACGCAAATCATGCATACCGATGTCATATGTCAGAAGAAGTACAGAAAATAAGTAAATCGTACGGAGTTCCAAAATGCTTACTTTTCAAACACAGATCATGCGTGCCGACATCATATGTCATCATATACATATACATATAACAGATCCCGGCCCTCTAGTGAGGGACGCGGTGAATGAAGTCATCATGTATGCCGACATCATATATCATATATGCATATAACAGATCCCGGCCCTCTAGGGAGAGACGCGGTGAATAGGATCATCACATGCCATCCTAGCCGCCATCCTGGCCGCCATCCCCATATCATCATATCATCATATGCATATATACATATAACAGATCCCGGCTCTCCAATGAGGGACGCGGTGAACAATGCAGAGGAGGCGCACGATAACAGAACCTGGCCCGGGGTGCAGTGAAGGACATACTGAGGCTTGCACGAGCAGAGTAGTGCGAAACCATATGCACATAAATCAAGACTCGATAGATACGTACACTTACCGACATTTGAAGGATCATAAACATGTTTCAAGTCAATCCGGTTTAATATGAGAAAGTTATGGACATTTTAGTATAGAAACCATTACGAACGTTTCAAAGCAAATCCGAGATCGTTTACAAAAGTTAGGGACATTAAAACTTACAGAACTCTTTTAGAAACAAAACTCTTTATGCTCATCTCGTTGTCCAATCATATAATAAACTCGATCATATTGAGAATACTCATATCAAGAAGTGAATGAGAATCATAGATAGACTCGGAAACATATCAAATAGAGCTTCGGAAATCATAGATACGTATCAAAACCATATGAAGTAGCTTATAGAAATCAAGAATATTAGCCATCCTAGTGGCTCTAAGAATAGGCGTTTCTTGAAATCATACATATACTTTGTCTGTTTGTTTCACAAAGATCATGCCAAAAGAAAGAAAGGGTAAGCCTTACATGGAGCAGGTATGTAAGGCTTACCCTTTCTTTCTTTTGGCATGATCTTTGTGAAACCAACATGACAAAGTATATGTATGATTTCAAAGAAATTCCTATTCCTAGAGCCACTAGGATGGCTAATATTCTTGACTTCCATAAGCTATTTCATATGGTTTTGATGCGTATCTATGATGTCCGAAGATCTATTTGATATGTTTCCGAATGGCATTCGAAAGATAATTGATATGACTAAAGTCTTGATTTTCAAATGCTAGCACGTTCGATTATTCCATTGAGTCTTTGATATATTTTGATACGTACATATGGTTCCAAAGGATCTATTTGATTTGATCCATAACGATATCCGAAAGGTACTTGATATGATTGTTGCTTTGATTTTCCAAAAATGGCTTCTGAAACGTTCGTAGAAGGTTCTGTACTAAAACGTTCATAACTTTTTCATACTAACTCGGATTGACTTGAAGCGTGTTTATGACCCTCAAGTGTCGATTTATGTACGTACTCGTCGAGTCTTGAAATTTGTTTTATATGCATATGGTTTCTCACTACTCTGCTCGTGCATGCCTCAATGTATCTTTCACCGAGTCCCGGGCCGGGTATGTTATCGTGCGCACTCTATTGCATTGTTCACCGAGTCCCTCATTAGAGGGTCGGGTACGGTATACGTATATGATGATATGATGAGATGATGATATGTTATGGTGGCCAGGAGGGCATATGATGATTTGATTCACCGAGACCCTCACTAGAGGGCCAGATACGGTATGTATATGATGTATGATGTTCACATGCATGACTCTATCCACCGATTCCCTTAATGGGTCGAGTACGGCATGACTTCATTCACCGAGTCCCTCACTAGAGGGCCGGGTACGGTATGTATATATATATATATATATATATATATATATATATGTATATGTATATGTATGCATGATGATATGAAAGTATGATGACATGATTTTATCCACCGAGTCCCATAACGGGCCGGGTACGCTATGTGATAATGATATGCATGATCAATACTTTAAAGGCAAGAGTTTTGGTATTCTGGACATTGTATATGTTCCTGCACCCCTTATATCAGTTATGATTCTTTTACTGTGATTCTTGCCTTACATGCTCAGTAAATATTCCATACTGAGCCCCTTTCTTCGGGGGCTGCGTTTCATGCCATGCAGGTACACCCAGATGAGTAGAAGATATTACTAGAAGATGTTCCAGCGGGATTGGCGAGCACCTTTTCCTACCGGAGTGTTGTCGGGTCGGAGTTTGTATGTTATGATTTCTGGATTGATGTTAGAGACTTTGCAGACAGAGTCGTGGGTATAGAATGTTAGTTTTGTAAGCGGCTCCATCAGCCGATCTGTCATTCTGTGTTATGTGATAAGTTCCATATGATTACAGATTTTGTTTGATTTGAGAATAACGAAAAGAATATTTCTGAAAGCTCTTATTATGTATTTCATTTAATTTAAGTTAGAAGTCCGAGCGAGTATGTGTGTAATAAGAGTCGGCGGGTTCGCTCGGCTCCGAATATGGGGTCGGGTGCCCATCACACCCTGGTAAGATTAGGGTGTGACCAAGTGGTATCAGAGCAGGTTGTCCTAGGGGTTGTCTGCAAAGTCGTGTCTAGTAGAGTCCTGTTTATGGGTGTGAAGCCGACCACATTTATAAACAGGAGGCTGCGGGGCATCTAGGGATTGTTGACCTTCTTTCTGTCTTAGATCGTGCGATAGAGCCAAGTCATAGGAAAATGAAATTCTTTATACAAGCCTTACATACGACGAAAGAAGGCGAGTGATGATATGGAAGGTCATAGAGGAAGCCTTGTTATATTTGTTCTGTTACCTGGAATTGGAAGCTCTGGGTGGCTGGAAAATGTCGTATGACTGTATGCCCTGTGAGGCATTGTTGATATTTGCTGCGTACAGATTTTGAATAGTAAGGATTGCAAAAGAGACTGTCGAAATTTTTCAAAATCAGGTCATTTAACTAGGTACGCCTAACAGGAAGGAGCGTGGGAAGGAAATATTGTAAATGGACGATAAGTGGGGTGAGTTGTTTCAGAAAGGTTATGGATTTGGCATGGCGATGAAGGTGTGAACACTACCATCGGGAACCTAGGAATTTAAAATAAAGGGTAGTTATACACACAAGTGAAAAGTGAATATTGAGGATTGAAAAGGGTAAAATAGTAATTATAAAGGGAAGGACGTGTTACGAAAATGTCTCGGAATCTGTAAGACTTTGACTTGCTCCAGATCATGTAATAAAGGTCATGCGAGGAAGTGGATGCGATCATACCAGCACTAAGGCACCAGATTCC
Organism: Lycium barbarum; assembly: GCF_019175385.1. Taxonomy (NCBI): domain Eukaryota; kingdom Viridiplantae; phylum Streptophyta; class Magnoliopsida; order Solanales; family Solanaceae; genus Lycium; species Lycium barbarum. The sequence continues at coordinate 68,272,201 of NC_083343.1, read as the reverse complement.
ATCGAAGTTTCGAGGTTAAGCGTGCTAAGGTAGGAGAAATCTTATGATGGGTGACACCCTGGGAAGTGTACTAAAAGTTCTGCAAAAGCAGACATAAGAGACAAATGGGAAGCTAGAGTAGCCTAAGGGAAACTAGAGCATACGGGATGGTTGGAGACCATAAAATTCCACATAGGACGAGACAGGCTAGACTGGAGAAGAGACAGAAAGTGCGTCATAGCTCTGGAATTTGGATAGGCTTGAATAGCGTTTGGAAGTATTTTGTGGGTTAGTTGATAGTAATTATATATATTTTTATATATATATATGAATGCGTATGATATCTCATATGTGATTTTATCGGTGGACATGTGAGTCCCAGCAACCGGCGCTACGGTAAAGAAGGCATTAATCAAGTAAGGGTACCGAAGTTCCAGTGACAGCAAAAATAGATGGTACAAGTGTTACAAGGTAAGCTGATGTTATTTTCACTACAGGTTAAGATTGGAAAATTCTAATACAACGATATTTGGAAAAGAAATAAAGTGAGTAAATGGAAGGCAAAGAGACCAAACTCTCGGAAGAAGGTGAGAGGTAAGAAAGCTCGGTGGGTGAAACCCCCGAGAGAAACTACCGGAAAAAGCATGAGACTATTTGGATAAAAAAATTCAAAGGTAGGTACGTGAAAAGGATAAAGTGTGGTAATATAGAACAAAAGAGGAATGTGTGAGGCTCGAGAACTAATTTCAATAAGTAGGTCTGAAGGAATAGTGGCTATGACAAGGAATGTGAAGTAAGAGAAAGAATGATTAAGCTTAGTGACGATATTAGAAAATTTCAGCCCTTGAAAGGTATATAAAGGATACCTTAACGAGTTAGCGGTAGGAACCCGGTTACGCATCGATAAAAGAACAGGAATGATGGGACGACACTACTGATCGGGAAATTAATGATAGGGAATAAGAATTCGTGCGAGGTCTGAAGGATCTGATCTTAGCGGAAATAGAATGAAATGAAAGGAACGTGCATGGGAGACCGCTCGGTCATAGCATTATAAATAGCAGTTAAAGATTCGATGAGTGAGGATAAAGAGAGTTTGAGCTGTAAGGATTCTGTGCTGCGAGCAAAAGTAGCGGGACTGTTATGTCCCGTATTTTCGTATAACGGGAAATCGAGAAATAAAGAAGACTTGTGTGCGTTGAGGAAATATTTTGATTTTGGTGAATATGAACATGTTGGTTATGGAGTCATAAATGTTAAGACCTCGGGGAAGGCCGAGGGTAAATTTGGAATTTCGGAAATTAGTCTCGGGAATTACAAAACGAGGCGTTTAGTGAATTGGGCCAAGAAAAATGCAATACAAAAATTGAGGCCCAATTGAGTGAATTGGCCGGCCCAAAGGAGAAAACCCAAGTCCATTTCATTAAGGTCATGTCCTATGCACATGACCTATAAGTGGATATATATGATTTAGGCTTGGCCTTATCAAGACCATAACAAGAAAAAAAAAATCAAAGAACACAAAGTTAGGGGGTTTCGGCCACTAGAGAGAAAAAGAAGGAAAAATTTCCAACCTTGGTTGTTGTTTCAAAAATCTTGAGTTTTACATAGTGGTGAAGTGCTCAAGACGCTCTCCGACGTGATACAATTAGTTCGGAGAAAGAGCGACGTTTGCGGCAAGTCGGAAACTCAAGAAAAAGGTAAGCTTTTTATGTTTTAATGATATGAAATGGATGTATATGTGTTGTTGATTGAATTAGTGTGAAGATTTTGGAATGGGGTTGTGTTTGTGCATGGTGTGTGTGTGTATAAAGGGTGTGTTTGGCCGAAAGTGAGGGAGGTGAAAGGCCTAAGAATTTGAGCTTGTTTAGTTTGAATAATGTGTTGTTGTGGTCATTATGTTGTAAAGGATTGATTAAGGAATTGAGTTGGTATTAGAAAATAATTTTTGACGTTATCGGAAAGTGTATACCCTTGGTATATTTGTGTATATCATAGTATATTTATGATACTAAAGACTTTGAATATGATTCATGGTTGATGAAAATGAGTTTGGAATGAAACGACACAAATTAGAACGTTCGTCGTAACTTTTGGTGTTTGAATGAAAATTGGAAAGTAGTGAACTTTGGGGATGCTTGTATGCGGTTTGGAACTTGTTTGTTATGTAATGGAATAATCTTGAATGAATGAATACAATAATGTGGATATAAGTTGAAATTGTGAAGTTTGGAAATAGGATTACCAACTTATTAAATAAGGTGCAATTGTGAAGTTAGTGTGTTTGATTGTGATTCGTATTGTGTAATGATGTTTGGGTTGTTGTTGTTGTTGTATTTTGAGCCGAGCTAAGTCTCGGGGGTGTTTGATTTATAGGGGAAGTGCTGCCGAAATTTTGGTAGCCAAGTTTAGCCCCAAAGATGAATATGTTAATTCTCATGAATAGTAACTGGTAAAAGTGACCATTTGCAGTTTCTGGACGAAACGGGAACTGCGATTTGAGGAGCGTAAGGCGCCAACCAGGTATGTAAAGCCTACCTCTTATTCTTTTGGCATGTCCTAGGCCTACTAGGTAAATTTCGGAATCTCGGGAATAACTCTGCTCTCGGAAATCGAGGTTCAAGTTCGAGCACTATTCATTCAGCGCGATTGAAACCTTTTGGTCCCATTTGGGTAAAAGAACACTCGTACCTCCATAACTTGTGCTGTTGAGTCCGAAACTCTTCGAAACTTTTGTAAATGACTATATGAAGCCAAAAACCTGCGATTTGTGTCCGCCGCCTCAATTTGCCCCGAGGTGGCCCCGCGAGCCCCGAGGCTCCCCTTATTCGGTTTGTTTGATTCGTTTGTGTCTGTTTTAATCTGCGACTGTTTGTTTATGACCCAAGGATGCGTTGGGGACTTCCTGTGCCATTAATGCACGTTCTGTACTTTGGATGATGTGAGAATTCCGAAAGAGTGACTCATGAACAGTTTTCTTACGAATTTGACAGCTCGGAACTTCGTAACCTCTATATGCCTACTTTTATCAATCCGATCCCTACTTCGAGCCTCTTGGTGTCAGTGTATACTTATATGTAAATTATATGTTGAGTTCGGTAAATTATGTTTGATATGCATATGGTTTCTACACTACTCTGTTCGTGCTGTCTGCTATGATTTCGTTCGTCGGTACCCGGGCCGACTTTGTGATCGTGCGCACAATGTTATATTCGGGAGTTATGATGTGTTACGGTTTCCGAGGCCTCGCCATAGGGCCGGTTACCGTTTATGGAGTTATGATGTGATATGGCATTTGATATGTTCTGATGATATGATGTGTGTGTGATATGATGTGTCTGGAGATTGTACGGAGATTTGAAAACTTCTGGAGCTATGATGTGTTGTGGCACCAGCGTCGGGGGGGTGACCACGTTCCTAAACCCTATACATGATTTGATTTGCATTTGTACGTTCGCCTCCCGCACAGGTTTGCTTTGTTTGCGATAACGGTGTGTTTGTTCCTTCTGACTCCCGCTGTGTTTGTGATTTCTGTACCCTCTGCTTTACATACTCAGTACTTCTCCCGTACTGACCCCCGTTTCTTCGGGGGCTGTGTTTCATGCCCGCAGGTACAGAAGCTCGTCTGGGTGGTCCTCCGATTTAGGCTACTCAGTCTGCTGTGTTGGAGAGCTCCCCTTGACCCGGAGCCTACTTTTGGTACATATCTTTTGTTGTGTCTGTATTCTGTATACTTGGATGAGTGGGTACGGCGGGGCCCTGTCCCGTCCAATGTTCATATGTCTTATGTTCTGTTTTGTCTAGAGGCCTGTAGTCAGATTTGTGGGTCGTGGGTCCGGTGTGTTCGTATGTGAGTCTGTTTTGTGTTCTTAAGCGGCCCGTACACTACTATGGCCAAGTCGGCCTCTGATTTTGTATGTATGTGTATGCTTTTGGGGGCGATGTACATTCCGCCACCCTTCGGATGTGTGTGTGTGAAAATTTGGCGAAGTACATTCCGCCTCTTTTCTGATTTGCGATTTGTTTGATCTGTACGGGCGACTGCTTAGGATCAGTATTCGGTAGATGTCTGATTACGATGTTGAGTCTGAATATCGTATGTTGTGGTTGGACGAGTCTGATTACGATGATATGGGTGTGAGTTTGTTTGGGGTGTCCCTGTAGGGCACCAGTCGCGGCCCACGGGGTTGGGTCGTGACAAAAGTGGTATCAGAGCGGTTTGTCCTCGGAATGTCTACAGGCCGTGTCTAGTAGAGTCTTGCTTATCGATGTGTTGTGCACCACATCTATAAACAGGGAGCTACAGGACATCTAGGATGTTGTGTTGCCCTTTCTTTGGAATCTTAGATCGTGCGATAGAGCTGTGTTAATAGGGTCATTCCGATCTGACCCGTTGTTGTGTTTGCAGTGATGCCTCCGAAGAAGGCAACGGCGGCCCAGAAGGGCAAGGCAAAGGTGGGAGAGACCAGTCAGGCACAACGGGCTACTCGGGCTCATGTTTATGATTTGCCTGAGGTTACACCTCATTCTGAGGGGTCTGCTACACCCCCATTAGTACAGCCTGGAACGGGACCTTCAGCAGCTCCAGAGGTCCGTGTACCCGCTCCTGAGACTCCAGCTTCTCAGCCAGGGGCGGAGGATAGGACCCTGAGGGAGGCTGTACAGTTGTTGACCACGATTGTAGCCGGACAGGCTCGTAGGCGCGGGCGGAGGAACGATGATGATGAGGACAGGCGGGAAAGCCTGAGAGTTCGGGAGTTCTTGTTATGCGGCCCTCCAGAGTTTTTCGGGTCTAAGCCCGACGAGGACCCCCATGACTTCATTCGGGGGATGCGGCGTGCATTAGACTTGGTCAGGGCGTCAGAGACCGAGTCGGTTGAGCTAGCTTCGCATAGACTTCGGGATGTTGCCGCGCATTAGTATGAGACTTGGGAGCTATCCCGGGGTGAGGGCGCTCCTCCAGCTATGTGGGATCAGTTTGTGACTGCTTTCACCCGCCACTTTCTGCCCCCAGAGTTACGACGGGAGCGAGCTGATCGGTTTTTGCATCTGCAGCAGAGGGGTCGGAGCGTCCGTGAATATAATTTGGAGTTTGATTCCCTGGCCCGGTATGCCCCTGCCGTGGTGGCAGATATGACAGATCGGATGCATAGATATGTTATGGGGCTAGATCGTTACTTGGTTGACGGTTGTATGGCGGTGTCATTGCAGACAGATATGGACATTGCCCGTCTACAGGCCTACGCCCAGGGGATGGAGAACCGGCACCGAGCAGATCGACCCAGTAGAGAGTATGATGGGAGACGGCCCAAGAGGGCCAGATCAGCAGGGTATTCTGGAGATTCCCGGGGCGGGCAGCCTCAGTATCAGTCCGGTGGGTACTTTCCTCCGTCAGGCCGGGTCACACAGTTTGCGGGTAAGAGGTTTGATGGAGCGGGACCGTCCAGGGCAGACCAGAGTTCCAGAGCCCCAGGTCCTCAGGCGAGCAGGGGTCCCAGTCAGTCTAGGCCACCCATACCCCAGTGTTCGTATTGTGGAAGATCGCACCCAGGTGAGTGCTTCAGGGCCACGGGGGCCTGTTTTGCTTGCGGCCGCCAGGGCCATATCATGCGGGATTGCCCGTGGGCAGGTGGTTCCGGTAGCGCAGCACCGCCGATGAGGTCCGCTGCTGGTTCGTCATCTACACCTTCGGCCACGCGCTCTACGGGGCGAGGTATGCCAGCACCAGCGGGCCGCGGTAGAGGCCGTGGTGGGGGTTCAGATTCTAGCGGTCCCTCGAACCGCATCTATGCTTTGACTGGTCGTCGGGACCCAGAGGCACCCCCAGACACAGACCCAGGTATATTACTAACCCTTTTCTGAATAAATATGTGCAATGATAGGTTTGTACCTCAGTATTATGCGATATTCTTTTTGTGTGTGTCAGTAAAGGTAGGGTAAGAATCCGAATTAATAAAAATATCCGAGGCAGTTATCTGTACATGTGGGAGGAAAATATATGGGATTTGGAAGGCTAGAACGATAGACCACACCGCCAGAAAAGCAACCGACCTCTTTGGGTCAGAGTGGGACCCGCTACGAAAAATTTCCGAAAAATTTGCTAAGACCCCGTTTGGCCAAAAATTACGTGGCAAAGGTCGTGCGAGGCAGTTGGCGAAATTATATCAGCCCTAACGCGTCAAAATGTGTAAAAGCTTCGGGGTTAAGCGTGCTCAAGCCAGAGCAATTCTGGGATGGGTGACCCCCTGGGAAGTAATGCAAAATTTTGCACAAGTGTAAGTATGATTAATGTAAATGAGAATTTGGGGTAACCAAGGATAAATAGAATGTGTGTGGAATAATTAGTGCCCTCGCGAGAGCCGCGCGGAACGAGGCGGACTAAATGGGCAAAAAGGAAAAGAGTATGACACCGCTTGGGAAATTGAACGAATTTGAATAACAGCCAGAGATGTTCGCCAGTAAGGTATGAGTGAGCGTGTGTATGTGTATGTGTGTGCGTATGATTTTTATTTTGTGCCTATGCGGGGTAAGAGCCGAGCCCCGGCAATTGATGTTGAGATAAATGAAAGGTGAGCAGTGTGAATGGATAGAATCTTTGAAAGAGTTGATACGTAAGACGCAAGGTAAATTGTGTGACGACCGATGAGTGAGTTTGCAAATAAAGAGGAAATTCTCATGAATTATTGGAGCCTTAATGTGAATGATTTGATCCTAAACTGACAATCTATCTGTGGTGCTTCTGCATTTCCGATTCCGATGAGGCTCTACCTAGTACACCTCTGTACCTCTGCGTTCGACTAGGTTCCCGTCCGATGAACCTTTTGTGCGTTTGATTCTGAATCCGTTTCTGTCTGGCACACCTCTGTGGGTCTGACTCTGGATATACATCCATCTGATATGCTTCGGTGTGTTTGATTTTGACCGCGCGTATGTTTGATATGTTTCGGTTTGTCTAATCACGACTCTGTATGAAACAATTCCGTATCTTTGGTTCTGATTTTGGGTTTGTTCGATGTGAGTCCGTACGTCTGACTTCGACTGTGAATCTGTTTGGTATATCTCTGTGTGTCTGATTCTGCCTACGAATTCGTTTGATACGCCTTTGTACGTCTGACTCCGATCTCAGATGTGTCTGATATGCTTCCGTACCTTCGATGTTGACTACGAATCCGTCCGCCATAGTTGAGTATGTCTGCCTCCGATTATGAATCCGTCCGGTTTTAGTTCGGAATCTGTTCGGTATGAAGTGTCTGATAGGAAGTAGAGTGAGATTACGACGATGTGGTAAGGAAACTCAAAAGTGTGAAAAGAAGATGATATTGACGATGGTGTCTGGAAAGCGTCCGTCCCTTACAAGAATATAATGCAGAGTTCGGTGATTACGTAGAGTATGAGGAAAGGTACTATGAAGGTATTTGAGTCAGTGATGTGAAAAATCTACCCTAGTATTGGTAAAGAAGACATGTCAGAGAAATCAATAAAGGACAACTATCAAGAGAACCCTCCCGGAGTAGTACGCCACCCATGAGTTCGATTCAACATTCGAGGACGAATGTTCTTAAGGGGGGAGGAATGTTATGTCCCGTATTTTCGTATAACGGGAAATCGAGAAATAAAGAAGACTTGTGTGCGTTGAGGAAATATTTTGATTTTGGTGAATATGAACATGTTGGTTATGGAGTCATAAATGTTAAGACCTCGGGGAAGGCCGAGGGTAAATTTGAAATTTCGGAAATTAGTCTCGGGAATTACAAAACGAGGCGTTTAGTGAATTGGGCCAAGAAAAATGCAATACAAAAATTGAGGCCCAATTGAGTGAATTGGCCGGCCCAAAGGAGAAAACCCAAGTCCATTTCATTAAGGTCATGTGCTATGCACATGACCTATAAGTGGATATATATGATTTAGGCTTGGCCTTATCAAGACCATAACAAGAAAAAAAAAATCAAAGAACACAAAGTTAGGGGGTTTCGGCCACTAGAGAGAAAAAGAAGGAAAAATTTCCAACCTTGGTTGTTGTTTCAAAAATCTTGAGTTTTACATAGTGGTGAAGTGCTCAAGACGCTCTCCGACGTGATACAATTAGTTCGGAGAAAGAGCGACGTTTGCGGCAAGTCGGAAACTCAAGAAAAAGGTAAGCTTTTTATGTTTTAATGATATGAAATGGATGTATATGTGTTGTTGATTGAATTAGTGTGAAGATTTTGGAATGGGGTTGTGTTTGTGCATGGTGTGTGTGTGTATAAAGGGTGTGTTTGGCCGAAAGTGAGGGAGGTGAAAGGCCTAAGAATTTGAGCTTGTTTAGTTTGAATAATGTGTTGTTGTGGTCATTATGTTGTAAAGGATTGATTAAGGAATTGAGTTGGTATTAGAAAATAATTTTTGACGTTATCGGAAAGTGTATACCCTTGGTATATTTGTGTATATCATAGTATATTTATGATACTAAAGACTTTGAATATGATTCATGGTTGATGAAAATGAGTTTGGAATGAAACGACGCAAATTAGAACGTTCGTCGTAACTTTTGGTGTTTGAATGAAAATTGGAAAGTAGTGAACTTTGGGGATGCTTGTATGCGGTTTGGAACTTGTTTGTTATGTAATGGAATAATCTTGAATGAATGAATACAATAATGTGGATATAAGTTGAAATTGTGAAGTTTGGAAATAGGATTACCAACTTATGAAATAAGGTGCAATTGTGAAGTTAGTGTGTTTGATTGTGATTCGTATTGTGTAATGATGTTTGGGTTGTTGTTGTTGTTGTATTTTGAGCCGAGCTAAGTCTCGGGGGTGTTTGATTTATAGGGGAAGTGCTGCCGAAATTTTGGTAGCCAAGTTTAGCCCCAAAGATGAATATGTTAATTCTCATGAATAGTAACTGGTAAAAGTGACCATTTGCAGTTTCTGGACGAAACGGGAACTGCGATTTGAGGAGCGTAAGGCGCCAACCAGGTATGTAAAGCCTACCTCTTATTCTTTTGGCATGTCCTAGGCCTACTAGGTAAATTTCGGAATCTCGGGAATAACTCTGCTCTCGGAAATCGAGGTTCAAGTTCGAGCACTATTCATTCAGCGCGATTGAAACCTTTTGGTCCCATTTGGGTAAAAGAACACTCGTACCTCCATAACTTGTGCTGTTGAGTCCGAAACTCTTCGAAACTTTTGTAAATGACTATATGAAGCCAAAAACCTGCGATTTGTGTCCGCCGCCTCAATTTGCCCCGAGGTGGCCCCGCGAGCCCCGAGGCTCCCCTTATTCGGTTTGTTTGATTCGTTTGTGTCTGTTTTAATCTGCGACTGTTTGTTTATGACCCAAGGATGCGTTGGGAACTTCCTGTGCCATTAATGCACGTTCTGTACTTTGGATGATGTGAGAATTCCGAAAGAGTGACTCATGAACAGTTTTCTTACGAATTTGACAGCTCGGAACTTCGTAACCTCTATATGCCTACTTTTATCAATCCGATCCCTACTTCGAGCCTCTTGGTGTCAGTGTATACTTATATGTAAATTATATGTTGAGTTCGGTAAATTATGTTTGATATGCATATGGTTTCTGTACTACTCTGTTCGTGCTGTCTGCTATGATTTCGTTCGTCGGTACCCGGGCCGACTTTGTGATCGTGCGCACTATGTTATATTCGGGAGTTATGATGTGTTACGGTTTCCGAGGCCTCGCCATAGGGCCGGTTACCGTTTATGGAGTTATGATGTGATATGGCATTTGATATGTTCTGATGATATGATGTGTGTGTGATATGATGTGTCTGGAGATTGTACGGAGATTTGAAAACTTCTGGAGCTATGATGTGTTGTGGCACCAGCGTCGGGGGGGTGACCACGTTCCTAAACCCTATACATGATTTGATTTGCATTTGTACGTTCGCCTCCCGCACAGGTTTGCTTTGTTTGCGATAACGGTGTGTTTGTTCCTTCTGACTCCCGCTGTGTTTGTGATTTCTGTACCCTCTGCTTTACATACTCAGTACTTCTCCCGTACTAACCCCCGTTTCTTCGGGGGCTGTGTTTCATGCCCGCAGGTACAGAAGCTCGTCTGGGTGGTCCTCCGATTTAGGCTACTCAGTCTGCTGTGTTGGAGAGCTGCCCTTGACCCGGAGCCTACTTTTGGTACATATCTTTTGTTGTGTCTGTATTCTGTATACTTGGATGAGTGGGTACGGCGGGGCCCTGTCCCGTCCAATGTTCATATGTCTTATGTTCTGTTTTGTCTAGAGGCCTGTAGTCAGATTTGTGGGTCGTGGGTCCGGTGTGTTCGTATGTGAGTCTGTTTTGTGTTCTTAAGCGGCCCGTACACTACTATGGCCAAGTCGGCCTCTGATTTTGTATGTATGTGTATGCTTTTGGGGGCGATGTACATTCCGCCACCCTTCGGATGTGTGTGTGTGAAAATTTGGCGAAGTACATTCCGCCTCTTTTCTGATTTGCGATTTGTTTGATCTGTACGGGCGACTGCTTAGGATCAGTATTCGGTAGATGTCTGATTACGATGTTGAGTCTGAATATCGTATGTTGTGGTTGGACGAGTCTGATTACGATGATATGGGTGTGAGTTTGTTTGGGGTGTCCCTGTAGGGCACCAGTCGCGGCCCACGGGGTTGGGTCGTGACAGGGACGCTTGGGAAATATGGACGCACAGCTGCAACACAAACGCGTAATTAAAGGAGAACTACGAGTATGTGAGTTAAATCGGCGAAAGGATAAATAGTGGATGAAAGAGTATTGAAGTGTGAACAAAATGATTATACAGACAGAAAATGAAAGGAAAACTTATGATAAGAAGTTTTCGATATGGTATGCACAGAGTTGGAAAGAAAGATGAGGAGTAAGATATAAACGAAGACTTCACAAAAGGATTGTTGGCGTATAAGGAGCCCCTTATAAAGGGGGGGGGGGGGGAGAATATATTATATCAGGCTCTAAAGGAATCGCAATACTTTCAGGCTCCAGAGGAGGAAAATTTATTAGCTCGGGGCCAGAATTCAAAACGTATCGGCGCACCAGAAGGATACCTGGGAAAAGTAGAAATGAATTGACAAGGAGTGTACCGTGAGGTCGACATGAAGGGAAAGGATGGAATACATCTTAAGAGAATGCTTCATGCCAACATGAATTATGATATGTTTATGCCATAATATGAATCCCCCGTATCAAGCAAAAATTGCGCAATATCTAAGTATGCAGCGACGTGTTTTAAAGGGTAACAAAGAGAGCAAGAAAGGGTACAAGCTAAGATCACAAGGGATAATGGAGAAAATGATAAGATTCAAAGGATATTTTGGACGAGAACGACTATTATAACGAAAGTAGAACGCAGCGCCTATGAATTGAGCGCCTGTGATTCAAAGCAATTGATAGTCTGGGAATTTTTGAAAGAAAGAAAGAACGCAGCGCCTGTGAGTGAAATAAAAGAGTTCACCGGATACTAGAAAATAGTTCATGGACCATTAATTATACGAAACTTGAGAATATACGCTATGAAATTATATGAATCATCGACGTGAAGCGATGCTCGATCATGTTTGTAAGGAATCCACACCAAAGAGCCGACAAGGAATAACGATGGACGAAACGAGTGCGAATACAAAGAAATCAAAGACAAGTATACTTGTGTCGAGAAATGTGAGGGCAAGGAACAGCCTGTGGCCATATTGGATCGATAAGTGAAGATTACGTACCAAAGACGTGGCCTCTGTTAAGGTGTTGTGACGAAACAGTAACAGAGAAGAGATGACCTGGGAAGGACAAGGATAATGAGTTGGCGCAGTGGATTAGAAAACCCATGACGTGGAATGAGGACTCATGTAAAGACCCAGAAGTTCGATTATAAGGAAAATAAGGTAAAAGATAAGGAATGGGCATGAAGAAAAGGAAAACTATAAGAGGGACCCTCCCGAAGTATTATAATACCCCATGAGGCCAGTCCAACATTCGAGGACGAATGTTCTAAAGGGGGGGAGGATGTTATATCCCGCATTTTGTACATTCGGATAATTCAAGAAAATTGCGGAAAGTTAAGAGCAAGGCTATATTTTTTATTTTGTTTAGCACACAAGTTGTTTATGAAAGTTATATGTGGAAATATTAAGAGAGGCTAGGGGTAAAAATGGAAATTTGGAAGATGGCTCATAGAAATATGGAGGAAGGCTAAGGGCAAACTTGGAATTTGGAAAATAAATTTTCATGAATTACAAAAAAAAAAGGTGGGCTTGAATAAATTGGGACATTTGGCCATCCAAGTATGGTGTGGACCAAGGCCCACATGGATGCATAAAATAAATAGCCCAAAAGATGACTTATTAGTCATATTATTCATCTTCATCCTTGGAGAGTTCAAGAAACTTGGAGAAGCCAAATACAAAGGGCCATTCGGCCATCCTTAACCAAACAAGAAACTTGGAAAGACTTGATCAAAAATTATCTTATTCAAGAATTCCTACTAATTTGAAGGTCCTCTTTAACATGATATAGTCATTGGAGCAAGTAAAGTATTCATTCTTGCATGCTACAAATCTTAGCTAAGTGAGAAGTTAAAGGAAAAAGGTAAGGATTAATCCTCTTCTTATATGTTATAGATGATTATGTATGTTGTAGTAGGTAAAAGTGGATGAAATTCATGAAAATATGGACATATGTTGTGGCCGTGTGGTTGTTGTATGGTATGGAAGAGAATGAATCAATTTTTCTTAAGTATTTTGGTTGTTGTTGAAATGAAATCTATGCTGGAAATGAAAGTTTAATGATTCTAGTTGAAGTTCTAAGTGTTGGAGAGTTGTTTAGAAGCTAATGTGATGTTAAAAGCCATTTCTTGTATTTATGGAAAACAATGTTGTTAGTGTGTGAATTGCTGGTGTAGTTCATGAATTTGAAGGAAGGAAATATGTTGTTATTTTTCTTGTTGCATTTGGAAGGTTTCGGATGAAGTAGAGTATTGGTTGAATTGTTTTGAATATTGTACGGATTGTTTGAAGTATTCTTGAATATTGTTTGAATGGTTACGGATTAGTACTTGAATATGTAAGCAATTATGAATTGAATGTAAATGAAACGCCGTCGAAGTTTGTAGAAAGAAGTTGCTAACGTTAGTATGCTTTTTGAATTGCTTGTGCATATTGTTAGAATAACTGTTGGTATTGTTGTTGATAATTTGGCCGAGTTAAATTCTCGGATTTGTTGTTGATGATTTAGCCGAGTTGGATTCTCGGGGACGGTTGTATTTACAGGGGAAATGCTGCCTAAATTTCGGTAGAATATAAATGAATTCATTTGAAAGACTAAGATAAGTATATGACGATGAGTCTAATGATTTTGTCGATTCTCTTGAATGTAGACTAGCGAGCTTGGACAATTAAGCGTAGCTAATAGGACGTGGAGCAGGTATGTAAGGCTTACCCTTTCTTTCTGTTGGTATGATCTCTGTGACACCAACATGACAAAGTATATGTATGATTTCAAAGAAATTCCTATTCTTAGAGCCACTAGGATGGCTAATATTCTTGACTTCCATAAGCTATTTCATATGGTTTTGATGCGTATCTACGATGTCCGAAGATCTATTTGATATGTTTCCGAATGGCATTCGAAAGATAATTGATATGACTAAAGTCTTGATTTTCAAATGCTAAGCACGTTCGATTATTCCTGTCACGACCCAGCCCCGTGGGCCGTGACTGGCACCCTGCTTGGGCACCCAGACCGATTCACATATCCAGTTATCAAACCCAAACTTAGCTCAAATTTCATAATAGCCGTTTTAAACATAGTTTAAATCAAAACTTGTCTTAAGCGGTCACGCGTACCACAATATCATATTAGAACAGAAGGGAGCGGCGGAATGCACATCGCCGGTCATATGTACAAATATAATCATAAGGGCCATCTCGGCCACCATAACAGACGGACCGCATTAAGACACAGATCGTAGCCAAAACAGACACACATAGGACCTTCGACCCACATATATGACTACACGCCTCTATACATCAAAACAAAGACATATGACGCGACAGGGCCCCGCCGTACCCTAAATAGTCAACTGTACAGTAACATATACATAACAAAAGATATATGTACCAAAAGTGGGCTCCGGATCAAAGGGGAGCACTCTGAAATAACAGAAAGTGGAGCCTACAGTGTGGGATCACCGGCGTCTGTACCTGCGGGCATGAAACGCAGCCCCCGAAGAAAGGGGGTCAGTACGAAAGATGTACTGAGTATGTAAAGCATAGAGTACAGAAATATAAGCCACAACTGAACACAAACAGGATACAAAAGGGAAATACTGAACGGTATATCAAAATCTGTACTGAAAACATATATACATAATGCAGATACAATCATGCAAAAGCTCAGGAACGTGGTCACCACTCCGACGCTGGTGCCACACACAGCATAACACCAGAAGGTTCAAATCTCCGTACATCCCCGAATATACATATCATCATAACATATCACCAGCCATATCACAACATAACTCCAAACGGAACCCGGCCCTATGGCGAGGTCTCGGGAACCGTAACACAGCATACGACCGAATTTATCATAGCGCGCACGAACCATAGCCAGCCCGGGAACCGGTGAACGAAGTCATATTAAGGGCACGAGCAGAGTCGTGAGCAAACAATGTAATTTATATATTAAAACACCTTTTGAAACTTAATAAAATCATATGTTAATTTAACGGTCAATACGGGGCTCATTTCACAATAGTATTTCCAAAATGATATTTATAGCTCAAAATATAATTTAGAAGTTTTGTGATGGCCAAATTGATAACAAAGATTCTTTGCCGACGTTATACAAAAATGAGCCTAATAGAGTAAACAAAGGAATCTCGGGGTTAGCGAGCCCACCTCGGGTCAAGTCGAGGTGGCGGACATGAATTACGGGCATTCGGGGTCTATGGAATCATACATGGAAGTTTCGAAGCGATTCGGTTACATTTGCATAAATTTCGGACCTTTGATTACTTTTCAACAAAATATGAGTTTTATAGTTCAATTCAATTGAATGAATAGTACTCGATTTCCAATTCGGATTTCCATGAACAGAATTGCCTCCGGGGCTCAAAAGTTGACCTAGTATACCTAGGACATGCCAAAAGAAGGAATTGGTAGCCTTACATACCTTATAAGCGTCTTACGCCCGTCAAAACTCAAATTCCGTTTCGCTCAGAATCTACAAATGGTCAAAGTTACCAATTAGGAATTTCAAGACTTCAAGAATTCATTTAACTTATATTTGTCTACCGAAATTTCGGCAGCACTTCCCCTATACATATAACATCCTCGAGGCTTAGCTCGGCTCAATATCTCAACAACAACAACCCAACAATACCAAATGAATCAAGAATCACAACAAAATGAGTTCTAGCATCAATATTCTTCTTTTCTACATAAAGCGACGACTATCATTCGAACTGCACAACATCAAACTAACATCAACATTATCGTATTCATTTTCTCATTCAACATTATCCAAACGTATTCCAATAATATTCCAAGCAATATTCATGAATTCAAGCAATCCGCCACTTTCCATATTCTATCCGAAACGTCAACAACTACGACGAACCTACTAACTCACATTGTTTCCTTCAAAATTCATTAACAATATCCATAATTCACATTTAGAATCTTACTTTCACAATTATATAAAATCATATAAAATCACATAATTTCCCATATCAACATACAACCAACTTCAATGCCAACTCTCTTAGTTAAACCTTTATTTACGTCATAAATGCCACAACGACACAACTAGCGAACCAAATAGGATCCAATCCATCTCCCCCTACACTATAGTACAACACACGGCCATGCACAACCCCACACACATACACGGCCACTCACAAGCACAACACAATTCCATAATCTTCATGCAACTCTAGTCACTATAGCATATATACCCATTTCATAACATAAAAACATAGAAATCTTACCTTTTTCTTGAAATTCCAACTTGCCGCAAACGTGGTTCTTTCGCTTAACTAATTGTATCACGTCGGAGAGCGTCTTGCATACACTACGAATACGAGAAGAACAAGATTTTAAGATTAGAATCAAAGCTTGGATTTTTTATTTTTTTTTGTTGAAGGGGATTCGGCCGAGAGGCCTTCTTGGCTCTTCAATGGTTTTGATGATTTTTTTTCCTTCTTGAACTTTCTATAGATAAGCATGTATATATAATATTCTTACTTGATTAATGGTCACATGAGAATCACATGACCTATTTAATTCATGGGCTTGGGCTAGCCATGAATCATGGCCGGCCACCTTTGTGGTTTGGGCCTCAATTTTCTCTAATTTTATTGAGCCCAATTCGTTAAAACTCTCGTTTTGTAATTTCCGAAATTCCAATTTTGCCCTTGGACTTCCTCCATACTCCCACACCAATATTTCCACAAACAACATAGGCATATTAACAAAAATCAAAATATTGCCTTATAACATACAAGTCTTAATTATTTTTAAGATTTCCAATTATGCGAAAACACGGGACATAACATCCTCCCCCCCCTTAAGAACATTCATCCCCGAATGTTAAATTAGTCTTATAAGCATAACGGGAGTCTCTTTTATAGATAGCACGCGTAATTCATCCGTCAATTAATACAACAAACTTAAAAATTTAGATTACCTGTGGGCGTAGGAAATAAGTGGGGGTATTTCTTCTTCATCTCATCCTCCGCCTCCCAGGTCATTTCTTCCGGATTGTTGTTGCGCCACAGGACTTTAACAGAAGGCACTTCCTTAGTGCGCAGTCTCCTTACCTGTCGATCCAGAATAGTTATAGGCTACTCTTCAAAAGGCAAATGCTCCGTTACCTGAATATCATCCACTGGGAATATTCTGGAAGGATCACCAATACATTTCCGAAGCATGGATACATGGAATACCGGGTGTACTGCCTCCAAATCGGATGGTAAGTCTAGCTCATAGGCGACCTCGCCTATCTTCCGAATGATCTGATATGGACCGATATACCGCGGACTCAGCTTACCCTTCTTATCGAATCTCATAACACCCTTCATGGGCGACACTTTCAGAAATACCCAGTCGCCAATCTGGAACTCTAATGGTCGACGTCGTCTGTCGGCATAAGCCTTCTGTCGACTCTGTGCAGCCAATAATCGCTCCCGAATAAGTTTCACTTTATCTACTGCTTCCTGGATCACATCTGGCCCAATTAATTTAGTTTCGCCCACGTCGAACCAACCAATCGGAGATCTGCATTTTCTGCCATAAAGTGCTTCGTACGGTGCCATCTGAATGCTGGAATGACAACTATTATTATAAGCAAATTCAATAAACGGCAAATGATCATCCCAGCTGCCCCTAAAATCAATAACGCAGGCCCGCAACATATCTTCCAGCGTCTGAATAGTGCGCTCGGCCTGCCCGTCGGACTGAGGATGAAATGTTGTACTAAGGCTCACCTGAGTCCCTAATCCCTCCTGGAATGACCTCCAGAAATTTGCCGTAAACTGGGCACCTCAGTCAGTAATAATAGATACAGGGACCTCGTGAAGTCTGACTATCTCTCTGATGTATAATTTAGCATAGTCCTCAGCCGAATAAGTAGTTCGGACTGGGAGAAATGGGCTGATTTCGTCAATCTGTCAACAATAACCCAAATAGAATCATACCTGCGTGGAGTGCGCGGTAACCCAATAACGAAATCCATATTAATCATTTCCCATTTCCAGGCTGGAATTTCGATCTCCTGTAATAATCCACCGGGCTTCTGATGTTCAATTTTAACTTGCTGGCAATTTGGGCACTGACCAACGAACTCAGCAATATCTTTCTTCATACCGTCCCACCAATACAAACACCTGAGATCATGGTACATTTTAGTGGAACCAGGATGAACGGAATACCGTGCATTATGCGCCTCGCCCATGATCTGCTGCCGTAGGCCTGCAACATCCGGTACACAAAATCTGCCTTCAGATAATAATACCCCTTCAGGCGAAATTTCAAACGGAGTCTTTTCTTTATTAAGGGCTACATTCCTGTACTGAACCAGAATAGGATCTTCGAACTGACGCCGCTTTACTTCTTCTATAATTGATGATTCAGCAACCGCCCGAACAGAAATCGCAGTATCTCCAGAATCTGCCAAACGGACTCCAAGGCTGGCTAATTGATAAATTTCACGAACTAAGTCCTTCTTACCAGGTTGTACATCAGCCAAACTGCCCATGGACTTGCGGCTAAATGCATCCGCTACCACATTGGCTTTCCCAGGATGGTACAAAATATCAACGTCATAATCTTTCAATAATTCCGACCATCTTCTCTGCCGCAAATTTAGTTCTTTCTGTTTAACAATATACTGGAGACTCTTATGGTCCGTATAAATATCAACGTGGACCCCATATAAGTAATGCCGCCAAATGTTCAAAGCATGAATCACCGCGGCCAACTCAAGATCATGAGTGGGATAATTTTTCTCGTGCGGTCTGAGCTGCCGAGAAGCATAGGCTATGACTCGACCGTGCTACATCAATACACAACCTATCCCAATACAAGAGGCATCACAATAGACAACATACCCGTCTGATCCTTCTGGAAGAGCTAATACTGGTGCTGTAATTAATTTTTCTTTCAACGTCTGGAAGCTGCGCTCGCAGGCATCAGTCCACTGAAATTTCGCTGCTTTCTGAGTAAGCTTCGTCAGTGGTGCTGCTATAGAAGAAAAATTCTCCACGAACCTTCGATAATATCCGGCTAACCCCAGAAAACTGCGTACCTCTGTTGGTGTAGTAGGCCTGGGCCAATTCTGTACAGCTTCAATCTTTTGCGTATCGACCCGAATACCATCTGCTCCAACAATATGCCCCAACAATGCCACAGACGTTAACCAGAATTCACATTTGGAAAATTTAGCATATAATTCCTGTTGTCGAAGAATGCCAAGTACTGTTTTCAAATGATCTGAATGCTCCTCTGCTGATCGTGAATAAATCAAAATATCATCGATAAACACAGTCACGAACATGTCCAGAAATGGCCGAAATACCCGATTCATCAGATCCATGAATACTGCTGGAGCATTAGTCAGCCCGAAAGACATCACTCTGAATTCATAATGCCCGTACCGGGTCCTGAAAGCAGTCTTCGGGATATCTGATTCTCGCACTCGCACCTGATGATAACCCGAGCGCAAATCTATCTTTGAAAAATATTTGGAACCCTGCAACTGATCAAACAAATCATTAATCCGGGGAAGGGGATATTTATTCTTTATAGTCACCTTATTTAATTGTCGATAATCAATACACATTCGCAGTGACCCATCTTTCTTTCTTACAAATAATACCGGCGCTCCCCAGGGTGATGTGCTGGGTCTGATAAAGCCTTTATCCAACAGATCTTTCAGCTGCTCTTTCAATTCCTTCAGTTCAGCCGGTGCCATTCTGTACGGAGGAATAGATATAGGTTGCGTATCCGGCAACAACTCTATAGTGAAATCTATCTCCCGTTCAGGCGGAAGACCCGGAAGCTCATCTGGAAACACATCTGGGAATTCGTTAACAACCGGAACAGACTGAAGAGTAGGTGTCTCGGCTGTAGTATCGTGCACCCAAACCAAATGATAGATATAACCTTTATGAATCATCTTCTTAGCCTTGAGGTACGAAATAAACTTACCCTCGGCGATGCTGTAGACCCGAACCACTCTATAACTGGTTCCCCTGGAAACTGAAAACGGACTACCTTTTTCTGGCAGTCAACATTAGCATAACAGGAAGCTAACCAGTCCATGCCCATAATGACATCGAATTCCAGCATATCTAACTCTACCAAATCAGCTTTAGTGCAGCGATCATATATAGTCACAGAACAATCCCTATATACCTGCCTCGCTATAATACAGTCCCCAACCGGTGTAGCTACTTCAAATGGCTCTATAGACTCAGACACTATCCCAATTTTACTAGCAACGAGCGGGGAAATATATGATAAAGTAGAACCAGGATCAATCAGTGCATATACAGATCGGGAGAAAACCAGTAATGTACCTGTGACGACATTCGGTGAAGCCTCCTGATCTTGGCGGCTGGCCAATGCGTATATGCGGTTCGAGGGACCGCTAGAACCTGAAGGACTGCCACGGCCTCGACCGCGTCCCGCCGGTGCCGGCATACCTCGCCCCGCAGGGCGTACAACTGATGGAGCAGATGATGACCCAGCGGCTGATCCCGTCGGCTGAGCTACAATACCCGAACCGCTTGCCAACGGACAATCTCGCATAATATGGCCCTGACCGCCGCATGAAAAACAGGCCCCAGTAACTCGGTAACAATTCCCTGGATGTGATTTCCCGCAATGAGAACAACGGGGCCTGGGTGGTCTAGCCTGGCTGGGACCTCTGGCTATCTATGAACCTGGCGCTCTGGAGCTCTGACCGGCCCTAGACGATCCTGCACCGTCAAATCTCCTGCCGGCTGACTGTGTACCCTGGCATGACGGAGGAAAATATCTGCCTGACTGCTGCTGCTGAGGCTGTCCGCCTCGAGAATCTCCAGAATATCCTGCAGACCTGGCCCTCTTGGGCGGCCTCCTGTCCCGATCTCTACTGGAATAATCGGCCCTGTGTCGGTCCTGCATACCCAGAGCATAAGCCTGCAGTCGGGCGATATCTATGTCTGTCTGCAATGCCACCGCCATACA
This sequence comes from Lycium barbarum, assembly GCF_019175385.1. Classification (NCBI taxonomy): domain Eukaryota; kingdom Viridiplantae; phylum Streptophyta; class Magnoliopsida; order Solanales; family Solanaceae; genus Lycium; species Lycium barbarum. The sequence goes on along the minus strand of NC_083343.1, from coordinate 68,251,515 downwards.
GTCATCGATCAAGTAGCGGTCTAACCCCATCACGTACCTGTGCATCCGATCGGCCATATCTGCTACTATGGCAGGTGCATACCGGGCCAAAGAATCAAACTCCATATTATACTCACGAACGCTCCGACCCCTCTGCTGCAGATGCAAAAATCGGTCAACCCGCGCCCGCCGTAACTCTGGGGGCAAAAAGTGGCGGGTAAAAGCAGCCACGAACTCGTCCCAAGTAGTTGGGGAAGCACCCTCACCCCTGGATAGCTCCCAGGACTCGTACCAATTAGCAGCAACATCCCGCAATCTGTGCGCGGCCAACTCGACAGACTCGGTCTCTGAAGCCCTGACCAAATCTAATGAGCGCCGCATCCCCCGAATAAAGTCGTGGGGGTCCTCGTCGGGCTTAGACCCGAAAAACTCTGGGGGGCCACATAATAGAAACTCTCGAACCCTCAGGCTATCACGCCTGTCATCATCATCGTCATCTCTCCACCCGCGTCTGTGAGTCTGCCCCGCTACCAACGTGGTCAACAACTGCACAACCTCTCTCAGCGTCCTATCCTCCACCCCTGGCTGAGGAGCTGGAGGCTCGGGTACGGGTACTCGGGCCCCTGGAGCTACTGATGGACCTGCTCCGGGCTCTACCGGTTGTGGTGTAGCGGATCCCTCTGAATGGGGCACAACCTCGGGCAAATCATAAACACGAGCCCGGGTAACTCGCTGTGCCTGACTGGTCCCTGCTATCCCTGCCTTGCCCTTCTGGGCCGCCGTTGCCTTCTTCGGAGGCATCACTGCAAACAGAATATCAAATCAGATCAGAATCGTCCTAATAGCACAGCTCTATCGCACGATCTAAGATTTCAAAGAAAGGTAACACCCTAAATGCCCTGTAGCCTCCTGTTTATAGATGTGGTGCACAACACACCGATAAACAAGCCTCTACGAGACACGGCCTGTAGACATTCCGAGGACAACTGCTCTGATACCACTTTTGTCACGACCCAGCCCCGTGGGCCGCGACTGGCACCCTACTTGGGCACCCAGACCGATTCACATATCCAGTTATCAAACCCAAACTTAGCTCAAATTTCATAATAGCCGTTTTAAACATAGTTTAAATCAAAACTTGTCTTAAGCGGTCACGCGTACCACAATATCATATCAAAACAGAAGGGAGCGGCGGAATGCACATCGTCGGTCATATGTACAAATATAATCATAAGGGCCATCTTGGCCACCATAACAGACGGACCGCATTAAGACACAGATCGTAGCCAAAACAGACACACATAGGACCCTCGACCCACATATATGACTATAGGCCTCTATACATCAAAACAAAGACATATGACGGGACAGGGCCCCATCGTACCCCAAATAGCTAGTTGTACAGTAACATATACATAACAAAAGATATATGTACCAAAAGTGGGCTCCAGATCAAAGGGGAGCACTCTGAAATAACAGAAAGTGGAGCCTATAGTGTGGGATCACCGGCGTCTGTACCTGCGGGCATGAAACGCAGCCCCCGAAGAAAGGGGGTCAGTACGAAAGATGTACTGAGTATGTAAAGCATAGAGTACAGAAATATAAGCCACAACTGAACACAAACAGGATACAAAAGGGAAATACTGAACGGTATATCAAAATCTGTACTGAAAACATATATACATAATGCAGATAAAATCATGCAAAAGCTCTGGAACGTGGTCACCACTCCGACGCTGGTGCCACACACAGCATAACACCAGAAGGTTCAAATCTCTGTACGTCCCCGAATACACATATCAGCATAACATATCACCAGCCATATCACAGCATAACTCCAAACGGAACCCGGCCCTATGGCGAAGTCTCCGGAACCGTAACACAGCATACGGCCGAATTTATCATAGCGCGCACGAACCATAGCCGGCCCGGGAACCGGTGTACGAAGTCATAATAAGGGCACGAGCAGAGTCGTGAGCAAACAATGCAATTTATATATTAAAACACCTTTTGAAACTTAATAAAATCATATGTTAATTTAACGGTCAATACGGGGCTCATTTCACAATAGTATTTCCAAAATGATATTTATAGCTCAAAATATAATTTAGAATATCATGGCAATCAAAACATTATTTTATGATGGCCAAATTGATAACAAAGATTCTTTGCCGACGTTATACAAAAATGAGCCTAATAGAGTAAACAAAGGAATCTCGGGGTTAGCGGGCCCACCACGGGTCAAGTCGAGGTGGCGGACATGAATTACGGGCATTCGGGGTCTATGGAATCATACATGGAAGTTTCGAAGCGATTCGGTTACATTTGCATAAATTTCGGACCTTTGATTACTTTTCAACAAAATATGAGTTTTATAGTTCAATTCAATTGAATGAATAGTACTCGATTTCCAATTCAGATTTCCATGAACAGAATTGCCTCCGGGGCTCAAAAGTCGACCTAGTATGCCTAGGACATGCCAAAAGAAGGAATGGGTAGCCTTACATACCTTATAAGCGTCTTACGCCCGTCAAAACTCAAATCCCGTTTCGCTTAGAATCTACAAATGGTCAAAGTTACCAATTAGGAATTTCAAGACTTCAAGAATTCATTTAACTTATATTTGTCTACCGAAATTTCGGCAGCACTTCCCCTATACATATAACATCCCCGAGGCTTAGCTCGGCTCAATATCTCAACAACAACAACCCAACAATACCAAATGAATCAAGAATCACAACAAAATGAGTTCTAGCATCAATATTCTTCTTTTCTACATAAAGCAACGACTATCATTCGAACTGCACAACATCAAACTAACATCAACATTATCGTATTCATTTTCTCATTCAAGATTATCCAAACGTATTCCAATAATATTCCAAGAAATATACATGAATTCAAGCAATCCGCCACTTTCCATATTCTATCCGAAACGTCAACAACTACGACGAACCTACTAACTCATATTGTTTCCTTCCAAATTCATTAACAATATCCATAATTCACATTTAGAATCTTACTTTCACAATTATATAAAAATCATATAAAATCACATAATTTCCCATATCAACATACAACCAACTTCAATGCCAACTCTCTTTGTTAAACCTTTATTTACGTCATAAATGCCACAACGACATAACTAGCGAACCAAATAGGATCCAATCCATCTCCCCCTACACTATAGTACAACACACGGCCATGCACAACCCCACACACATACACGGCCACTCACAAGCACAACACAATTCCATAATCTTCATGCAACTCTAGTCACTATAGCATATTTACCAATTTCATAACATAAAATCATAGAAATCTTACCTTTTTCTTGAAATTCCGACTTGCCGCAAACGTGGTTCTTTCGTTTAACTAATTGTATCACGTCGGAGAGCGTCTTGCATACACTACGAATACGATAAGAACAAGATTTTAAGATTAGAATCAAAGCTTGGAATTTTTTATTTATTTTGTTGAAGGGGGTTCGGCCGAGAGGCCTTCTTGGCTCTTCAATGGTTTTGATGATTTTTTTTCCTTCTTGAACTTTCTATAGATAAGCATGTATATATAATATGCTTACTTGATTAATGGTCACATGAGAATCACATGACCTATTTAATTCATGGGCTTGGGCTAGCCATGAATCATGGCCGGCCACCTTTGTGGTTTGGGCCTCAATTTTCTCTAATTTTATTGAGCCCAATTCGTTAAAACTCTCGTTTTGTAATTTCCGAAACTAATTTCCGAAATTCCAATTTTGCCCTTGGACTTCCTCCATATTCCCACACCAATATTTCCACAAACAACATAGGCATATTAACAAAAATCAAAATATTACCTTATAACATACAAGTCTTAATTATTTTTAAGATTTCCAATTATGCGAAAACACGGGACATAACAATTCCATTGAGTCTTTGATATATTTCGATACGAACATATGGTTCCAAAGGCTCTATTTGATTTGATCCATAATGATATCCGAAAGGTACTTGATATGATTGTTGCTTTGATTTTCCAAAAATGGCTTCTGAAACGTTCGTAGTGTCACACCCTAACCTTACTAGGGTGTGATGGGCACCCGACCCCTATTCGGAGCCGAGCGAACCCGCTGATACTTATTACATAGATAATCTTCCGGACTTTTAAATCAAATAATCATGAAACACATAGCAAGATTTTCAAAAAATTTCCTTTCTATCGTACTTAAATTGAATAGAATTTGTAATCACACGGACATTATAACATAATACAAAATGACACATCGGCTGATGAAGCCGCTTACAGACTAACTTTCAATACCCACGACTCTGTCTGCAAAGTCTCTAACATTAACAGAACCTTTAACACATATACTCTGACTCGGCAGTTCTTCAGGAGCAAATGGAGCTTGCCATCTTCGCTGGAACGTCTTCTATAATGTCTTCAACTCATCTGGGAGTACCTGCGCGGCATGAAACGCAGCCCCCGAAGAAAGAGGGTCAGTACGGAATATGTACTGAGTATGTAAGGCAAGAAGTACAATAAACAGAATCATAATCGGAGTCAGGAGCACAGAAGTATAACAGACAGAACCATAATCAGAATCAGAAGTACAGAAGGTAAGTACCTTATCCGAGACATCAAAAATGCTTACTTTCAGAACACAAATCATGTATGCCAAAATCATACATCAGGAAGGACACAGAAGGTAAGTAGCTTATCCAGAATATCAGAATACTTACTTTTCAATCACAAATGATGCATATCAAAGTCATGCAAAGGGCATAGGAACATGGTCGCTACTCCAGAAGATTTCATATCTCCGAACATCTCCGTCACACATCATAACATATACATGGTATCTCGGGAACCGGACATATACCACGAGAACCCAAGAACCGGATACACGGTACCCCGGGAACCAGACAGATACCACGAGAACCCGGGGACCAGTCACATCATACTCCATATACCTATACACGGTACCCCGGGAACCGGACAGATACCACGAGAACCCGGGGACCGGTCACACGGTAACCGGAGACGGACATATACCACAGTACTCCGGAACCGGACACATCATACTCCGTATACACGGTAACCGGGGACGGACATATACCACAGTACCCCGGAACCGAACACATCATACTCCGAAATTATATATATGGAACCCGGCCCTCAAACAAGGGACTCGGCGAACCATCCGCACGATACATACCGGCCCGGGACTCGGCGAAGGAGATCATAACATACGCACGAGCAGAGTAGTGAGAAACTAAATGCACATAAATCAAGACTCAATGGAATAATCGAACGTGCTATCAGGATATTCGTAGCAGATTACTCATAACAAAATACTTATATCAGAATACTTATGTCAGAATACTTATATCAGCATACTTATATCAGAATTGGGAATACTTATATCAGATTACTCGTATCGGAGTACTTATATCAGAATACTCATGTCCGAATTATTTGATACTTATATCAGAGAGGTCATACGAATCATGACAAACTCAGAATTAAAGAGTAGAGTTACCTCAAAGTACATATCATAACTTACTTGGCTCTAAGACATGCCAAAAGAAATAAAGGGTAAGCCTTACATACCTGTGCCACGCCTTATTAGCTACGCTTATTTATCCAAACTTGCTAGTCTACATACAAAAGAATTCACATAACCATTAGATTCATTGTCATTCACTTGTCTTAACTTCTCAAATAAATTCACTTATATTCTGCCGAAATTTAGGCAGCATTTCCCCTGTAAATATAACCACCCCCGAGAATTCAACTCGGCCAAATTATCAACAACAATACCAACAATCATGATTCCAACTCCAACAATTAATTCAAAATGCATTCTAATATTAGTAGCTCTTTTCTACATAATTTGACAACATTCCCTTTTTCATTCAAGTCAACAACATATGATCAAGCTAGCACCAATGCTCACACATTTAGGTAATAATCCAAACCCACTCAAACAACACTTAAAAACATTTCATACAATCCACACAATGTTCAAAATATCCCACTAATATACCATTCCACCCAAAATCTTCCTAACTCCATAAGAATAACAATAACAATACCAACATCAATAAAATCATTTCCCATATCAAATTATTCCATAAAATATCCCACATGGTGTTTGTTCCATACTTCCACCAACGGACTTAATTTTCACAATTTACAGCACCTTTTCCATAAATAAAACAATATTAACGTTAATGGCAAGAGATTCATACCTTTATCTTGATAATAATACTATATATTCACTCCTTCACCTTGAATCCAAGCCAATTCCGCCGCAAGACAATACTACAATCACCACCACACGTTGCTTGGACCTCGATTAATACTCCGTAGCTTTAATTTAACTCAAAATCCTCACTTTTGGTGATATGAGAACCCTTTTTCCTTTGCTGAAATTTTTGGAAGGTTTTGGAGTTTTTGATGCTGAAAAATGGGATTTTAATCCCTTTTATAAGTGGCCAAAGTCGGCATCACTGTAGCGGTACTGTAGCAGTGCTGTTTCTGCGCGACAGTTCAGTTTGTAACGTCTATAATTCTCTACTCCGACGTCCTATCGATGAGCGGTTTGTTGAATTACCAACTCGACTCGACGAACTCCATTTTAGGCATTTGAAACGCCTTAAAAATCCACATATACTATGAGATATACGCCTCCAAAGTTGACTAAAAATTCGCCCAACATTTCTCAAATTTTCATTGAACTAATTTTCTTCAATTTGCTGGATCTCGAAATATTCCGAAACTCTCCATACATGATATTTATCACTTATTATACTAATAATTTCCATCTTCTCGTGTTTCAAAATACTCTTTCCCGATTACGACTTACGAGATCGTAATTCACCCTTTTTCTTCGTTGTTACGTACTTTCCATGGCTTGTGCCTTCCAAAACATCATGGGACGTCTCTGACACTCCATTACTACGGTGAGGTACGTGTCATGATCATGCTCTGAAAATATGGGGTGTGACACGTAGAAGGTTCTGTACTAAAACGTCCATAACTTTTTCATACTAACTCGGATTGACTTGAAACGTGTTTATGACCCTCAAGTGTCGATTTATGTACGTACTCATCGAGTCTTGAAATTTGTTTTATATGCATATGGTTTCTCACTACTCTGCTCGTGCATGCCTCAATGTATCTTTCACCGAGTCCCGGGCCGGGTATGTTATCGTGCACACTCTATTACATTGTTCACCGAGTCCCTCATTAGAGGGCCAGGTACGGTATACGTATATGATGATATGATGAGATGATGATATGTTATGGTGGCCAGGAGGGCATATGATGATTTGATTCACCGAGTCCCTCACTAGAGGGTCGGGTACGGTATGTATATGATGTATGATGTTCACATGCATGACTCTATCCACCGAGTCCCTTAATGGGCCGAGTACGGCATGACTTCATTCACCGAGTCCCTCACTAGAGGGCCGGTGTTATATCCCGTGTTTTCACACGTTGGAAAAAATTTGGAAATATTCTTGACTTGTAAGAAATAAGGTCATAATTAATTTTTAGTTAACATAGTAGTTGGGCATGAAAGAATAGTGTTGTGGAAGTGTGGGATAAGGCTAAGGGCAAATTTGGAATTTTGGAAATTAGTTTCGGGAATTACAAAATATGATTCACAAGTCATTGGGCTCAAAAATTGAAATGAAATTGAGGCCCAAAGTGGGGAGCATGGCCGGCCAACATGGCCATGATCCAAGTCCAATTACTTGGTCATGTGCTTGGTCATGTGACCAAGTCTTCATATTATATTTATTAGACAATTCAAGAACATAGAGTGATAAGAAGACAAAGCAAAAACAAGAGAGAAAGAGAGAGGGGTTTCGGGTTTGAGGTGCCAAAAATCACCACCAAAAATCTTGCTCCTAAAA